>NC_058139.1:1786324-4195911 GCF_011075055.1 Mangifera indica
CTGCTTGTTCCGCATTGCAAGCTACTTCGTTTGGCATGCAAGTTTATTCCTTAGCAATTAAAAATGGGTTCTATACAAGTGGCTATGTTCGGGCTGGAATGATAGATTTGTTTGCGAAGAATTTTACTTTTGAGGATGCTTTGAGGGTATTTGGTGATGTTTCATGTGAGAATGTGGTTGTTTGGAATTCTATTATATCTGGGGCTGTGAGGAATGGAGATTACTGGATTGCATTGGATCTGTTTCGCCAAATGGGTCATAGGTCTCTGGTTCCAAATAGTTATACATTTTCAAGTGTTTTGTCGGCTTGTGCTATGCTAAGGGAACTTGAGATTGGGAAAAAATTCAAGGGAGTTGATCAAGTGTGGTGCAAACGATGTTTTTCTGGGGACTGCTGTTGTTGACTTGTATGCTAAATGTGGAGATCCAGATGATGCTAAGAAAGAATTCTGGCGGATGCCAATCCGAAATGTGGTTTCTTGGACTGCTATCATTTCTGGCTTTGTGCAGAAGGGAGATTCTTTCCTTGCCCTCAAATTTTTTAAAGAAATGAGGAAACAAGCGTGGAAATAACATCTATACAGTTACAAGTGTCATTAACCGCCTGCGCAAAACCATGTATGTTGAAAGAGGGAGAAGAGATACATTCATGGATTCTAAAAACTGGGTTCTATATGGATCCAGTGGTAATTGCTGCACTAATCAATATGTACTCAAAATAGGGTGTACTGGTTTATCTGAGAAGGTTTTTGCAGAGATGGAAGATAGAGTGAGTCCAAGTATATGGACTGTTATGATATCTTCTTTTGCTCTGAATCAGAGCTCTCAAAAGGCAATTGAATTGCTACAAAGAATGTTATGGGAAGGTCTGAAACCTGATGAGTTTTGTATTTCTAGTGTTTTAAGTGTTATAGACTCTTTAGATTTGGGGAAACAAATCCACTGCTGTGCTCTTAAAGCTGCATTGATTAATGATCTTTCTGTTGGTTGTTCTCTTTTGACAATGTACTCTAAGTGTGGCAATTTGGAGGACTCTTATAAAGTGTTTGAGCTAATTCCTATCAGAGACAATGCTTTATGGGCCTCAATGATTGTTGGATGTTCAGAACATGGCTTTGTACAATTAGCTTTTCAATTATTCAGGGAAATGCTAGTTGAAGAAATTATGCCCGATCAAATTACTCTCTCTGCAATCCTTAAAGCTTGCTTTTCTCTTCCTTATCTGAAAATGGGTAAGGAAATTCATGGGTATGTTCTTCGTGCTGGAATTGACAAAACACTTATCGGTGGTGCACTTGTAAGCATGTACTCAAAGTGCAGTGCACTAAAATCAGCTAGGAGGGTACTTGACATTCTACCTCTAAAAGATAAGGTTTCATGTGCTTCATTAATTTCAGGATATGCCGAAAATGGCTTAATTGAAGATGCAGTCTTCTTGTTCTATGAAATGCTGACGTCTGATTTAGCAGTTGACTCCTTCATGCTTTCATCTGTTCTAAGAGCTATTTCTTTCTCATACAAATCAGGCCTTGGGACTCAACTGCATGGCTACATCATGAAATTGGGTTTAGACTCTGAAATTTCTGTTGGAAGTTCGCTTGTTACAATGTATTCAAAATCTGGAAGTGTTGAAGATTGCTGTAAAGCATTCCAACAGATTGATGAACCTGACCTAATCGCTTGGACAGCTTTGATAACAAGCTATGCTCAAAATGGAAAAGGGGCAGAGGCTTTGAGAATCTTTGAGTTTATGAAAAATAAAGGAATCAGACCTGATTCAGTGACCTTTGTTGGGGTTTTATCCGCTTGTAGCCATAATGGTTTGGTTGAGGAAGGATATTTCCATTTTAATTCAATGGCCAAAGACTATGGAATCAAGCCTAATAACCATCACTATGCTTGTATGGTTGATCTTCTTGGTCGCTCAGGGAGATTAAAAGAGGCTGAGAAGTTCATAAAAAACATGCCCATAGAACCTGATGCTTTGTTATGGGGAACATTGCTTGCTGCTTGTAAAGTGCATGGAGATATTGAACTTGGAAGGCTAGCAGCTGAGAATGTTATGAAGTTGGATCCAAGTGATGCTGGAGCTTATGTTTCCTTGTCAAATATCTGTGCAGAAGTTGGCCAATGGGAAGACGTCCTAAAAGTCAGGAGCCAGATGAGGGGAACTGGAGTTGAAAAGGAACCTGGTTGGAGTCTTACGTGAAATGAATCTGAGAACTGAAAGGTAAATCTTGGAAGCCTACAAACTAGTTGGAGTTTGCTCATTTATGCAAACCAGTCAATGTTCTACAAACTAGTTGGGGTTCATTTTCACATTGAATCTGATGGAACTACTAACAGACTGATCAAGATCCCATGCAGGTAGGAGAGAATTCAAATTTGTGCAGCGAAATATTTTATGAACTTAGCACCTCCGCAGTCCTGCAGGTTATTAATCCCCAGTTTTTCTTTACTTTAGTTTATTGATTCTTCATGTATAAATTTGGATTCTAATGTGAATTTTTGACCTGTAAGATTATTCGGGAACAAGTTCATATTATAAGAGCATGGAGCCTATCTTAGATTGTCCTCTCCATAACTGATCACTTAGTTAAAGTGCCAGTGACACGCGACTTTCAGTCTTTCACCCTGATTATCATATATGTAAGCAAATCGATAATCTCACCGGATTCTTTTTGCCTTTTTTTCCTTTGCTGGACAAATGAAGTCAATATGCTTACTTGAGCATGTTAACCTGAGTTATAGGGCGGGTGGGAATTGGGATATTTCATATTTCTAGTTCCAGAGCAATAACAGCATGGACATTGAACTCTTTCTATATAAAAATCAACCTACAACAAAATTCGTTTGTTCTTTTTACCTGAAGCCAAAACATTACATGCCAATTAAATTTTTTTCTGGCAGGGCCAGATTAAACAGACTAGTTCCACATGTTTGACTAGAATCCGGAGGCAATGGTGGTGGTTTCTGGTGAAGATATAAAAGCTTTAGTCATTGGACCGTTTAGAACTTCAATCGGAACAACTGATTCAGGTTGCTTTATATGCGTTTCATTATACATTTTGCAAAATTTCGAGAATTAATTAATAGTATTCAATAAAATGAGGGAGTAACCATTTAAAATTGAGGATGAATAGAGAAGAGATAAAAGATGTAGAGGGGCCAATTTTTTAATTCAATTTTTAAATATTCTTTTTTTTTTCTTTACGAAAATAATATAATTTTATAATAATAATTATTTTATTTGTTTTTTATAACACAGGCTTATATATATAATATATATATAGAGAGAGAGAGAGAGAGAGAGAGAGATTGATATGACTCGCTGCATTCACGGGCACACTGAGTGAAAAAATGGAGACAGCGGGACAATGGTTAGAGGAAGCACTGGTGGATCTGTGCAAGAGAGTAAAGACTGGATTGGATTTGGACCGGGAGATAATTTCGGGTTTAGTCTCATATTGTGAATTCGCTCAACCACTAGATGCCAAGGAGTACCTCGACGTAATTATCTCTTTCTTTTCCTCTTTATTTTTACTCTTTTGATTCTTAATTCGGGAATTTTCTTGGCAGGTTTTAAGTTAATGGGGGTTTCTTTCGCTTTCGGTTTTACTTTATAAGCTATTAGTATTGTTGGGATTAAGTTTGATTGCTTGGTTCTGGGGATTAGGCATCGACTGGCCATCTTATGAAAGAGTCTCATATTTATAAATTAATCTGAGTATGATAATTTGATCCTTGATTTATATCATTGGGATTGGGGTGCCATTTATCAGGTAGGTGAAGCCACACACAGTCGGAGACCACATGAATAAAAAATTGCAAATTATTCTGTAGCTTGTGAATGTTTGGGTTTAGGGTTTAGGGAATGTAGAAGCTGAAGTGAGAATGCATTTGTATTAGAAGTTTACAAGGGAAGATACACAAATCAGTTTGAATTGAATTATTGGGGAATTATCAAATCAATTTGATTTTGGAATGTTTTGGATGTTATTATATATCTAGGCTTTCATTTCTCTCTCTGCAGAATATTATTGGTCAAGAAGTGGGCAAAAGTGTGATTGAGGAGTATCTTCGACGCAGAGGTCACTCAGAGCTTGGCAGCAGCACTGCTGGTGTTCCAAGTTCAAATTTGCACGCCTATGTTAAGCCACGCTCAGATGAAGGATCTGTTAGTGGATCCAAGAAATCATCTAAAACTTCTAAAGAGGTTACAGGCCCCAGTTATCAGGCTCAACCTAAAACAGTCATGGCCTCAAGTTATCAAGTTGAACCTAAAAAAAGTGCTATGCCCAGTTATTCTGAGAACCGGGTCTCAACTGAGAGCAGTGAGTCAAGAACTGTGAATAAAGGGAACCAAACTAACAACAAAAAGAAGAAAGCTGGAAAAGTTATTTCTCTTGCTGAGGCTGCTAAAGGGTCAATTGTATTCCAACAGGGAAAGCCATGCTCTTGTCAAGCACGTCAGCACAGATTGGTCAGCAATTGTTTGTCATGTGGCAAGATAGTTTGTGAACAAGAGGGGGAGGGACCTTGCCAGTTTTGTGGTGCCCTTGTGCTAAAGGAAGGAAGTACATATGCTGGTCTGGAAGAAAGTTTTGCTCCCCCACTGTCAGATGCTGAAGCAGCAGCTGAGGCTTTTGCTAAAAGGCTTGTTGAATATGACCGAAACTCTGCAGCTCGTACAACGGTTATTGATGACCAAAGTGACTACTATGAGATTGAGGGAAATAGCTGGCTTTCTAAGGAGGTATCTAGATGCTTGCTAATCGTTCCAGGCATACTGGTTTATTCTTTCTCTGTGCATGTGCTTAAATTAACTTGTGTTGATTTTTTTCTGCCAGGAAAAGGAACTTTTAAAGAAGAAACAGGAGGAGATTGAGGAAGCTGAACAGGCCAATCGAAATAAAGTAGTTGTGACTTTTGATTTGGTTGGTCGCAAGGTATCAATTTTTTTTTCTGAATGGCCAAAATTTGGCCTATAATTTGCATTGCCATTGTGCAAAAACATTTTGACTGCACCACACATTTGCAAGCTGAAAAACTTTTGTCACCTGTGTTATTACATTTTTTGCCCTTGTTGCTCAGAATTATTATCATATTTGTACTACTTGATATGCTTTGTTCAAGACATTTTCCCCTCCATAAATCTGCCAGGCTGTTGGAAAACTTTTCCTTGCATGGACAGAAATTTTGCCCTAATCTATAACGTGGTGAATGAAAATCGGAACTTTTTATTCTTTTTCATTGCTTGATAATATTGCAACATATGCTCATAATGTACCTTTTTATTCTTTTTCATTGCTCTATTATGGGTGGTAGCACCAAATCCTATAGTTGCTTGTTTTGTTTTGTTTTTAAATCTATATGTGTTTGCAGTTGCATTCTTTCTTATTCATAGATGTGTCTTCTCTTCTAATAAAAGCTATAAATATTTGCAGGTCTTGATTAATAAAGATGAAGTTTCTGAGCTGGAATTGGAAAACAGCATACTGCTGCGGCCACCAGATGAAAGAGAAGTGAATCGAATTAAACCAAATCCAACTCTTACAGTACAACCAGTCTTTATAGATCCAGGCCTTAGTAAGAAACCTGATAAGGGGAAACAAACAAATCGATGCCTTCCCAACGGCTTACACTTGGAGATAACTGGGAGGGTGCAGCATGATAACAATGAGTTGAAGCATTTTATGATTGATAATGCCTCATAGAAGGCTTGAACTCCATATGTGATTATGAAAAGATGATGGGTAAAAGTTCTGGTTAGCTTACTTGAAATTCTGATGCTTCCTTTTTCATATTTTCTTCTTTTTATATGTTGCAGTCAACAGTTTTACAGCAAGGAAATGGAAAACCTTGTGTTAGTTTTTTTTCTTTAATTGAGGATATCAGATATAGTACAGGCGTTCACAGATTCCTGTTTGCTACAACATGTACCTGTCGAGACAAATAAAGCTTTAAAATTCTTTTGACAATATTTATGTGAGAATTCTTCTTGGAAATCTTCCGAAGTGGGCTGTTATAAGCACTATACAAAGTTGGTTTTACAGCTCTAGGACTAGAAATTATAAGTTTTATACGTCAATGAATATTTTATAAATAAGGACTCAATTGTTTTATTAATTAAATTTAGATTACTCTAGGAGTGGATTCTAGTAGAGTTGGTTTAGGTTTGAATTTATAATTTAGGAGATAACGACACAAGGGACATACAAAGGTGGGAATGAAAGATCCTTGGTTATTGGCGGAGAAGTTCATTATGAAGGATTTCTCAAGGCTGTGAGCTCTTGTTTGAGAATCAATCAAAGATATATACATAGTGAAATATATACGAATTTTGAAAACTTATTAAATGAATTGTTTTACAACATTCGAGACGATACGGACATTAAAGCTCTAGTAATATTATCCAGATAAAGAAAGAAAGTAACACCCTTTTATATCTAGATAAAAAGTTGATTTTCAAACCGAAATAATGCATATATTTGAACCGAATTAAATCAAAACAATGACAGAAAATGAAAAAGTGTAGAAAAATCAAAGATCTTTAGCCGAATTCGTGAAAAGCTGGAGAATGGGTGATATAACTGTAATGCGTATCGATTGGCTTGGCATATGAAAAGACTAAGCCTATGAAAAGACGTGCATTGGTATAAACAAATAAAGTATGTGGCTGTTGGACTACCCAAGGCTATTTATTTATTACCCTAGTCCAACTTTTAATAATTTCGATCTCCTGCGGCAAAAAATTTATAATTTTTAGTCTTAAGTCCTAACACCCCCTTGGCAAAATATTTTTTAAGAACAGTTCTTTGGTCGGAAAACGGTGGAATAATGTACTAGCATTTGGTTAATACGATGTTCAACCTGCATACAAGGAAGACAATACAGGCCTGTGTGGAGGATTTCATGAAGCTCCAAGTCCTTAAACTAGCCTAGTTGATTCGAAATAAAATGTCGAACAATTGGCAACAGACCAGACAATTTTCATTAAAATTTGAAGAGAAAATACAAAGCAATCTTTCCTCACAATGACAGACCTTTCAAACTACAAGCACCATAGAATATAAAGATTAAAAGCAATTCATGTTATTTCAATTAATAAGAATACATAAACTGTCTGTTTAATCGAAACTTTTCTCAATTCAGATAGATGAATTAACTAATTTAGTGTTTGACTTACCCTTATTTAAATTGATCATTTTTTTTAAACTAAACTAATCATACCGAACAAATAAGATTTTAGGGTTGAATCAGGAGATTTAAACTCAAATACTTCACTTTATAATTATATCCTTTAATCACTCAAACAATCCCTCGAGCCCACATTGATAGGCACTTACTCACGTAGAAATGAAGTGCCAAGAGATGGAGAGATTAGTATTAGCCGTTATAAATCCGAACACACTCCATCAATGTGTAAACAAACAAACCAGACACAATTTTTTATTAAAATATGTAAGAAAATACAAAGCAAGATCTTTCCTCACAATAAAAGAACTTTCAAACTACAAGCACCATAGAATAAAACGATCAGAAGCCAAACATGTTAGTAAATTTAGTAAAAATGTCGAAAACTATCTGTTTCATCAAAACTCTGTTCAACCCAGACAGGTGAATCCTTAAATTCGCTGTAAAACTTACCCTTAAAATGTGGAACAGTTGTACCGTCATGAATATTATAAACTCCATTGTCCTCTCCAACATTGCTTCTTAACATATCACATTCAAAACGAATATCAGTGAAGTATATAGAATTAGGACTGCATCCTGAAATTTCCACTGACATTGAAGAATTATACCCCAAAAAAAGTGCTCTGTTTCCCAGATCCTTAACCACAGTCCATGTATTAGTCCTCAAGTCCACTTCGAAAATCTGAAACTCAAAAGTTGAAAGATGTAAGATATTTTCAACAACAAGATATTGTGCCCTGCGGCAAACCACTAATAATGCTCCCCCACACTCAACCAAATATAACATATTTTTCTCCCTATAATCATCGTTTCTTTCATCGAGTTCCGAAGGAAGCTGTGCCACTGCATGACCCGCAACTTCCTCACCACTAAAATCGAAGACTAATATTTCACCCCTAATATTCACTGCGTAAAACTTATCATTGTAAAAGACAATATCGACATAGTCGGAGAGAAATCCCCGAATATCTATTCGATTCCAATTTTTCTTACCCGGTCTAATGTAGGCCAATTCTCTTCGTCCTCCATAAATAACGACAAGAATGGAATCTGATGTTACTGAAGGACTGGAGGATAGGGCACATTTGGCGATTAAATACCCACACAGACCCCGACGAGACATGATAGTTATGATATTAGGAAGCTTAATCTTAACGCCAGAAAAAGGGTGTAAAAGACTCATAGAATAATCTACATCAACTGTGATGATCCAACCTTTCGAAGAATAACACATTTTACACCTTGCTTCTGGTAAATAAACATCACGAATCCGATCCTTCCAGATGCTGAAGAAACTTTTATAGTTACTAAAATTTTCTTCCGAAATCATAAGCCAAGGAATCTGATAAGACTTGTAGCTGAAATTATAATTCCTTGCTGCAAATAGCCATGATCTACAAATGCAACCGAAAGTGACATAATCCTCGTGAAATATAATCTTTTTCAAAATTTCCACTAATAAATCTTGATGAAGTTCTGACCAGTTCCCCATATGTCCCCTTATTATGGAAAAAAAAAACAAAAGAACCTGACTTACACAAACTGATAGAAGAAAGAAGAAGTAAAACCCTAATATATAATGCGTGCACAGTGTAAGTATCGACTGTCTTGGCATATGAAAAGACATGAATTGGTATGATCAACACATCCAGTTTGCAGCCGTTGGACTCCCCAAGGTTACATTACTTTGAATAATTTCGAGTTCCTTGGGAGTTGCAGAAATTCTCATGCTAAACCTCTTTGTTTAGTTTCTTCTTTCAATTTTTTTCACTGACCATGCATGCACAAACTTGGAAATCAAACATCAATTGTTTACAATTTAATATATGATTGAAGAATGACTAAAACTCCCTCAAAGAGTGGGAACAAAATTTTATAACTTAATACAACCTAAACTATAGTATTAATGTTATTTTTTTCGTTCTTCTTCATTTTATTTTTAACCTTATATTTTCCTTACAGACCTTTAGAAAATGATTCAGTCTAATATAAAATAATCAAACTTTCTAAAAATTATCAAGCTTTGATAAAACTCAGTTTTGTTGATTTTAATCGATTTATCAATTTTGATCTAGTTAAATCTAAACCAGTTTTTAATATGAATTATACCAAATTTGGAGTCAGTCGAGGGTTCAACTGATTGAACCGATCGATCCAATTTGGTTTTCAAAACCTTGTGTTAAACTCAACTATTATAAATAGCTTCTAATATGCAATTAAACCTTTACAAATGGTAAGATTAACTTTCTCTAATTAGAAATGCATAAACACTCAAAAGTGAATACTACTTTTTAACAATTCAAATTTGATCGATCACTTTTAAGTTCAATCAAGCAGATTTTAAAAGCTCAAAATATTAAATGACTTTTTTATTAAATATAACATAAATAATTAAATTATTTAATTTCATATCATTTTGTTTGTACGTATAATTTATTTGTGGGTAAACATATAAATTATATATTTTTTCTGCATCAGTAGACAGGCCGAGTTGGTCTAAGGCGCCAGATTAAGGGTCTGGTTGGAAAAGGCGTGGGTTCAAATCCCACTCTCCACAATTCAAATTTAATTATTATTTATTCTTCCATATTTAAATTCATTTTATTATTATTATTATTATTTTCCATCTGATTATCATTAAAATGCGGCTCAAAAACATCCTCGTACCTCTCAGCCAAAAACATCACTACTTTCCAACACGCAAATCTAATACAACTTCGTACTTTTCAAGACCAAACATATCAACCAACCCACTTCTTATTGGCGCTGAGAATTTTCATCCTTGTCATCATCGCTTTCTTGATTTTCTCCCCCTACATACAAGTAAGACTTTTCAAACGTTAATTCAGATCTATTGCGCTTCTTTCATCAGTTGAATCCATCTTCATAACTTTATTTCTTTCTTTAATTCTTGCTTTGTGTATCGAAAAAAGGAACGCAAGGTTTGATATGGGTTACTGTTATGCCATCTTTGACTGGTTCATACTTTGAACATTTTCTGTAACTAGTTTCAAAGGTTGTGTTTCTGTTATTGGAATAATAATATTTTGTACATTTTCAGTAACCGAAATCATCAACGGGTGAAATTGAAATCTTAGCTTAGGATTCTATAGAGATAGGCTTGATGTTTGATTGATCAAATGGACAGAAAGAGCTTATGCTTTATTTATATTTAGATGTATTTTTTTATTTTTCCCTTTTGCTTTACCATATATGGATTCACTCATGCTAGATACGCTTGAAAGATTGAATATTGACCTTGTTATGATTTTTTGGAAAGAGGGTGGTTTCTTGATTTGATATATAACAAGTTTATCAAAATAGAGTTTTCATCCCTGTAATGAATCTTGAGATTTCTTTTACTTGTGGAAATTAGAATTATACATATCTCTATAGTTCATTTACTTTGACATACTTTTTGTTATAATTTTACATGGGAATAAAATGGAACGCAGGGTTTGATTTGGTTACAGTTATGCCATCTTTGACCGGTTCATACCTTGAACATTTACTGTAGCTAGCTTCAAAGGTTGTTTTTCTATTACTGGGAATAGTAATATTGTGCATTTTCAGTAACTGAAAATCATCATCGGTTGAAATTGAAATCTTAGCTTAGGATTGTATAAAGATAGGCTTGATGTTTGATTGATCAAATGGACAGAAAGAGCTTATGCTTTATTTATATTAAAAATTTCAGGTACACAATGGCAACAAAAGGAAACTTGGGAGACAGTAAAACTAGGGGCTCAGTGTCATTGTTTATTATATTCGGATTATGCTGTTTCTTCTATCTCTTGGGTGCATGGCAGCGGAGTGGTTTTGGGAAAGGTGACAGAATAGCTATAGACATCACCAGACAGACAGACTGCGGTGTCCTCGACAATCTAAATTATGAGACTCATCATGATGGTGATGATGGGGCAACAGATGATTCAAAATCTGCAGTCCAGGATTTTAAGCCATGTGATGATCGATACATTGATTACACACCCTGTCATGATCAAATGAGGGCAATGACATTTCCCCGGGAAAATATGAACTACAGGGAGCGACATTGTCCTCCTAAAGAAGAGAAGTTAAATTGTCTTATTCCGGCCCCTAAAGGATATTCAACTCCATTTCCTTGGCCGAAGAGTCGTGACTATGTACCCTACGCAAATGCACCTTATAAGAGCTTGACAGTTGAGAAGGCTGTTCAGAACTGGATTCAATATGAAGGCAATGTATTTAAGTTCCCTGGTGGAGGAACACAGTTCCCTAATGGGGCAGATGCATATATAAACGAACTTGCATCTGTGATCCCAATGGACAATAGGATGGTTAGAACAGCTCTTGATACTGGATGCGGGGTAAGTTCAATTCTATACAAGGTTGCCACTTCTGCACAATGGGTTTTTTTTTTTTTTTTTTTTCCAAATTTAATGTACTTCAGTACACATATACATGAATTTGCTTGTCCCTTGTTGAGATTTTTTTACAACTTTTCTTAATTTTTCTTTGTTTATGTTTCTTCTTATTAGAATGACTTGCATATTTATGAACCTGTTCTTCTAATTTTAAAATCTATTATTTTTCCATTTCTATCTTTTGTTCATTTTAGCCTATAAAGTTTATATACAAACGACTTCAGCATTTCGTTTACTTCAATTGATTTATGGTTGGTGATTAGGTTGCAAGCTGGGGTGCATACCTATTTAAAAAGAATGTTATAACAATGTCATTTGCACCAAGAGACTCTCATGAAGCACAGGTTCAATTTGCTTTGGAAAGAGGTGTACCAGCAGTTATTGGTGTTCTTGGAACTACAAAGCTACCATATCCTTCTAGGGCTTTTGACATGGCTCATTGTTCTCGATGCTTGATTCCTTGGAGTTCAAATAGTGAGTACTATAACTTTTACAGATTAACAGATATGACAATTTATAAGCAAACCAAAGCAGAAAAGTGGAATACAGTGTGATTCAAAGAAGAACCATCTGCAGTCATTATTATTTGATTTATAAATACTGTTAGCTTTAGGGATGTATAATATCATGGATGGGAATTCTTTCTGCAGATGGAATATACATGATGGAAGTTGATCGAGTTCTTAGACCAGGTGGTTACTGGGTGCTTTCTGGACCCCCCATTAATTGGAGGACTAATTTCCAAGCATGGAAACGCCCTAAAGAGGAATTTGAGAAGGAACAGAGAAAGATTGAAGAGATTGCCAAACTTCTCTGCTGGGAAAAGAAGTATGAAAAAGGTGAAACTGCCATCTGGCAGAAAAGAAAAAATTATGCTAATTGCTGGGAGAAAGATTCTCAACGTACCATGTGTCAACCTGCAAATGCAGAAAAGCTCTGGTAATTACTTTATTGGCCTCGTCAGATACTTATTGACCAACTGTATCTGTTTTAAAGAGATACTGCATGCATTCTACTACTATGAAAATGAATTAACACCTGGGATGATTATAAGAGAAAATTTATGTAACTAGTTTTATTGATGTTATTGTTGAATTATTGTACCTTACTGTTGTTGATTATAGAAATTGAAAAGCTTTATAGTTTAGACATGCTATATTTTTTTCCCTGTAAGCTGCTTTCTTGTTTCAATATCCACATCAGTGTCTTGCCTTTGTGCTGTTTTTCTTTTATGAATCTCTGCAGCAGTAGGAAAGGTTAGAAAATAGAAGTTTTGGCCTTTGTTAAATGTGCAATTTCCTTAAGTAACGGTATGTGCTTTTGACTGATAAGCACAAGAACTTGGGTTGAAGTCTTGTCAACCCCTTGGTGCAAAATGCTGGAGGGTAGGATTGTAACGAAAAAAGACCCAAGTTGAGTTGAATAAACACCAAGTAATTTCATGGATTTCATTTGTGTAAAGGATTTCAACTTACTAGGGAGCATGAGTTTGGGATAATTTACTTTATATATTGTGATTCCTTGCCATGCTTAATAGTATGTTCTCTTTTGTAAAATACTGATGTTCTGCTGGTGTGTAGGTATCAGAAGATGGAGGGTTGTGTGACTCCTTTTCCTGAGACTACTGGACAAGATGAAGTTGCTGGGGCCCCGTGGATACCATTTCCAGAAAGACTTAATGCTGTTCCATTCAGAATTTACAGTGGATCCATTCCAGGAGTATCTGCTGAGGTATACCAGGAAGACAATCGGTTGTGGAAGAAGCATCTAAATGCTTATAAGAGGGTTAACAAAATCATTGATTCAGGGAGGTACCGCAACATTATAGATATGAATGCTGGTTTGGGAAGTTTTGCTGCAGCCATTGAATCTCCCAAATTGTGGGTGATGAATGTTGTGCCTACAATAGCTGAGAAGGACACTCTTGGTGTTATTTATGAGCGTGGATTAATTGGCATATATCATGATTGGTAACTTTCAAAGAATCAGGACTTTCCTTTTATTTTTTTCCATTGCACAGCTCATGTGGTTCTTGCAGACTATTTGGGTTTCCTATGGATGTGATTGACATGATATCAACCGATTTTATTCATGTGGATGACCATTTTATTTTCTATTTAACCATTCTGCCTTTTCTAAGGGCCTTTTTTGAGTCTAATTGTAGCATGCATATATTTCCTCACAATATCCCATCCCCGTTTTGGGCATTCACTTCACTGTTGCATTTCTCTCTAACCAAAATATCTGTTTCTTTTAGAAAGAACAAAAATTTTCATTAGTATGCACGTATTTTGCCAATAATTTTTTCTTCTCATTTTGGCCTTTAACTCAATTGTTGCATTTCTCTCAGCTCAAATTATCTGTTTCTTTTGGGAAGAAGAAAAATTTTTATTCCAACAGATTCACACTCAAGTGTCTTGTATGAACAATAATTTTGTTTCTGAGGCTAGCAAGTGTTATTTAGCTCTTTGATATGATGTTTTTCCTACTTTAAACAGTTGTACATGTCTCCTTTTATCATTTTCTTTTCTTTTGGGTTTTCTGAGGCTAGCAAGTGTTATTTAGCTCTTTGATATGATGTTTTTCCTACTTTAAACAGTTGTACATGTTTCCTTTTATCATTTTCTTTTGTTTTGGGTTATTTATCTCCTCCTTGAAGTTCCTTGGTCAGTAGCCGTGCTTGTGGTCTTTGTCATTCCAGAACCTTGCCTGGAGGAAATTCACTATCATCTTTACACCTTATGCAATTAACATTTAGCTGATTTGGAATGTAGTAATGGCTTTCTTTTCTAATTCAGCCTTCATCTTTAGCTGATATGGATGATTGTGGTATTGGTAGTTGATATTTCTGATTGTCAGTAATGAATGGCCAGTGTAGCCAGCATATCTGTTTAAGTTTATGGCATATTGGATTTTCACTTATTTCTTTTCCGTCTTTAATATTTTTGTTTTGATAATTAAATATATTTTTAATTTGGCTAGGTGTGAAGCATTCTCCACGTACCCGAGGACATATGACCTTATTCATGCAAGTGATGTTTTCAGCTTGTATAAGGATAAGTAAGTCTTTATTGACACATCTTGCTCTCTTCTGATATGCCTTTGTCATTAGATCAGACTACACTTGGCTCCATAGATCCCCATGATGAGATTCAGCTCTTTGCATGTGGACCTCTTTCAAGTTTCAAGTAGCAAAAATTACTTTCCAGAACTTTCCTTATTTCTTTTATTTTTTCTTGTGTAGTTGACTTTCTTTAAGGTTCCTATATTTACATGCAACTGATGCAGGTGCAATGCTGAAGATATTCTTTTGGAAATGGATCGTATCTTGAGGCCTGAAGGAGCAGTCATATTTCGTGACCAAGTGGATATTCTAACCAAAGTGAAGAAAATAGCAGGAGCAATGAGGTGGAAAACAAAAATGGTCGATCATGAGGATGGCCCACTTGCCTCAGTTAAGATATTATTCGCTGTCAAGAGGTATTGGGTTGCTGGAGAAAACAGTACCACATCCTCTCAATGATCTGAGAAATAATATGATATGATCCCACTGGGGAACAATATTCACTGTAGTTAACCATAGGTGTCTCTCTCCCAGTAGCAACCCAGTAACACGGCTTCTGTTGCATTTAATTTTGATCCAATCCTATTTTGAAGGTAGATATAGAATATAGATAGGATATATAATTTAATAAAGATTCTTGGTTTGTTGTTTTTTCTATTTTCTTTTCTCTATCATCCAATTTTTTTATATTCTGTTTTTAGCACCTCAGTGCTGTTTAGATTCTAGACTTCAGGCTCTGGCAAGATCCTGTTTTTGACAATATAATTCTTTGTTCTTGTACACAAACCGCAGTCTATATACATATTATTTGTCATATTTCACTGTCTGATTACTTTTCAACTTCATTCTTGCTAAGAAAAGATGCAAAGGATGCAACAGTAAGTAGAAGTCTAGAAATTCAAGCAAGCAACCATATTTGGATTTAATTTTTATTTGCGGGTGTGTACTTCTACAATGGCAGTTTGTTCTTATTTGATTGGAAGTGTTGTTGTTTCTTGAATTATGCAAACTAATGAGTACATATATCCTGTATTAGGTGAATAATCTTGTAGAATCATATGATGGCAACTTCAATTTCTTGACTTGCCATTCACATTGATTTGTACTTTTGTCCTCCAACACCTCCAAATGAATGGCAGAGATCTGACCTTATTTGTTGGCCATTTGTTCGCCACGCTGTCCATACAGTAAGCAGATCTTTATTTTGAGATAAATTCTCCAGTAATCAAATTTAGTTAGGGTATGAAACCCACATGAGACTTCTCCTAGTGAGAATAAAAATGCCTTGCTTTCAAGCATGTAGGACCTTGTACTCCTAATGGCTTGCTTTCAGGCATGTAGGTCCTTGCACACTTATTATTGTACATGCAGCCTTAAAAAATTACTTATATAGAATGGTTCTTAGGAAGCCAAATGATCTCCAAGCCTCAGTATCAAAAGTTTTTCCTTTATACAAGTTATTTGCACCTTTTTGTGTTTGTCCTGCCCACACTACCTCACAAAAGTTCCTCTCTCATTCAAACATTTCTTGTCAAGTTTGTTTTCTTTATTTCCCACTGTTGCTTGTCATCTCAAATTTCTCAACCTCAAAAATCTGGTTGGTTTCTTGTAAATTAACCATAACGATGGACAGTGGAAAGAACATTAACAATCTTGGTGAAGTCTCATTTTCTTGTTACCTTGGCACAGCAGAAGAGAAATATATACAGAAGATTACAGAATCGGTTCAGTATCCGCATCATTCAATCACTTCAAGCCCAGACCTTCCCTCTTTGATAACCTTGGAAAGAAGCAAGTCTGGAGACGGTGAAATTGGCGTCTTTGAAGCTCAGAAATACTACAACATGAGATTAGATGATGGTCCAGTTATTATTGATACTGCAACTACTCATGATCATGGCTACAGGAAAGGAAACCAGGTTGAACTTCTCCGTGTTAAAACAAAGAGCAGGCCAGGGACTCCAAGTGTGACTTCTGAAGCAAGTTGGAATAGCCAAACTGCTCTATTGCCAACATATCAGAGAAGCCTACCTCAAGCTCAAAGTAAGCCTAAAAGGGTACATGGAAAGAGTGGTCTTTTCTCTGGTTTTAGCTGCCATGGATCTTGTACTGATAAAAAATCAGTTTATGTTAGTCCAAATGTTGAGCATGCTGAGACAGTTCAGGGAAGAGATCACAGAAAAGAAGCTACTCAAATTGTTCTTAGTCCTAACATGTTGGATGGTGGAAAGCTGAAACCGAGATTGAAGGTGAAAGATGAGTTTCATAAGCCAAGTCATGAAAAGACGAGAAGTAGTATTACTAGCGTGGAATCAAACAAAGAAGAGATTGTTGCGATCCCAGTTGCAAATTCTGCAGTGAAAAACCTGGCCATTAAAAGACAGTTGGCAAAAGATAGAATCATAGAAGAAGAAGAATCACGAAAATCGCTAGAGGTGTTCGGTTCTCATACACTGAAAAAGGGGGTAATTGAAATGAACCTTGACAGGAAACTTTCTATGTTAAGTTGGGATGCAATTCCAAAGACACTAAAACTCCCAACTTCTTCATTGAGGAGCCAAGTGTATGAAGATATAGACAGTGATGGTAGCTCTGATCTATTTGAAATAGAGAACATATCAGGCAGTGGACAGGCATTGTTCACAGGGGGAACATGTGATGGTGTATCTGGCTGCATGTCTCCAACTCCTTATGCACGAAGCGAGACCAGCATTGAGTGGAGTGTTGTCACTGCAAGTGCTGCTGATTTCTCAGCTATCTTGGATTATGATGGATCAAAACTTACAGAAAATTTTAATGCTAGTCCTGACGCAATTCAAGTTGCCAAAACCAAATTCATGGTGGAGAAGGATTCACAAAGTGGTGGTTCGGGCAAACTACTCAGTTGCAAGAGTCATAAAGCAGTTAGAGTTGCTGAAAATGCTTACAGAACTAGTGAGAAGGCCAAGTTTCATCCACAACAACCTCAAAGATCAGTTAACCACATGCCAGTATGTAAGGTACAAGCCAACATCGATGAAAGGTTTTGATTTCCCATTAGCAAAAAAGACAGCATGGCTTTTGCCTAAGTGAAGGTGAAGCATTACTTTCTGCTTACTTGAAGCAGCAGTGTGTGATGGAAGGTGATTTGGTGATAACTGATCTGAAAATTTTCATTTCGATTTCAATTTTCAGATAATAAATGCAATAAAGCTTAATATGAAGTAGAACTTCGCATAATGTTATTCTATTTTTTATATTCCACCAATTTCTTTAGCTTCTTTTTTGCTTTTAGTGATGAAACTAAGATTATATTCTCTTATCTTTTTTATGCCTTTGGGAAACACGACAGCCTGAATGCATATAAAGAGAATCTGGATTTATCTATGCAATATTGGACCCAAAAGAATACTGAACACAACATCTACTGACCACACTGGTCCAACTAATTTCCTTCTCTTGTTAGTTCAGAACTTCCAAGTTTTATTCTTGTTCTCTTGATTTACAACTGGAGGGTCATCCATGTTTTGGACCTTCTTTTTGACTTTAAACTAAAGTTGCTTTTTACAACCTTGTTTGCCTTACATAAGCGGCTACAAATCTCTTGCTTTGGTCGGCATGTGTCCATTAAACCTATAGATAAGGGTCCTAATTCAGAGTTATGCATCAGAACATACATGAAATACAGTCTCTAGCTTTTTTCCTCTTAAGAGGCCATTGATGTATAATGCAACCAATTGGGCATGCAAAACAATAAAACATGAACAATTAAGCATATTTGCCCACTTAACAGTTGTAAAAGTAAACCATCAACTTTGAGGGTATGTACTTGTACATGATAAACTGGATGATAGAAAAATATGAAACATATTTGATATTCCATATCCGGGATTTTAGTGTTTGAAAGATGACCAATCCAGGCGCTGAAACAACGACCTCCATGTGAATGTAAATTGCAGGATGAGCCGCACCACTAGTTAGACCAAGCATTGCCGAGTTTTCGCCTTAGTTTCAATGGAAATTTAATGAATGATGGCAACTTTCACCAGTGCTATAACCAAAATGATGCGAACTGTTAAGGAATGTTATCCACAACGACATGTTCTATTCATGACAATACATATCCATGATCATGTTTGGCAGCTACATTCAATTCCATAACCATCTTCCACCCAAGGTGGATCCCACCTTCTCTTCTCAATTTTTTCCTTTTCCACATAAGCTATGGCTATTGTTGGAGACAAAAAAGAAAAAAAAAAGTTATACATATAATAAAAATGAGTAAAATAAGTAATATATAAGTGTGGGGTTGCATATTCAAGAGAAAAAAAAAAAATGAAATAGATTGTGGTTAAGAAGAAAAGAAAAGAGAAAAAAATATTATCTTTTTATTTGACACTTAAAGTAAATGAATGCACTTTATTTCTTTTTCAATTTCTAAAAGAATTTGGATCTAATTGATTTTTTTTCTTTTAGATCGTGTGATCTCTCTTATTCTCTTTTTAGATCTACAAACTTCTTACCAAAAAAGAATTCACAAATTTTATTGTGCTTCTTTGAATATTCTTAATTCTTGAGTTGTTCTTTTATCACCTTCTTGTTTATCTTTATTATTTCTTTTTTTGATTCTAGTTTGTTGGAATTAGATAGTTACAAAGTAATTGGAGTGAGATTGTTTAATTTAATAAAGAACAGAGAGAGGAAACCTAAGTGAACGAAAAAATAAAAGACAAAAGGCGTGAGAAACATTATAGTGTGCAAACATGATTGTTGAGTGACATACCGTGAGGGAGTGGAGTGAAAATGGTGAGGGAGTGTTGTGAGGATCATTTCTAACATTTTTTTCAAATTCCAGTCGTGTCAAAAAGTGAAGACAAAAGTATAGTTGAGGAAGAAAAGGTGGATGCATCGTTTATGCTCAAAGCAATGCAACAAGAATTTGAGAGGATACACATTGACATAATGAAATTGTGAAATCTTTTTTCTTAATTCTTTTGAAAACTCATGAACTTATCAAGAATGTTTTTTTGTAACGTTCAAATATGACTTATCACTCTCTTTCTTTTTTATTTTAAAGTATGATATCAACTTATACTTTTGGTTTATGTTAATCATAGCTATCGGGTCAATATTTTTACACCTTTAGTTCATGATTATCCATAATTATTAGGTCAAAGTTTTTATTAATTATAGGAATTGAGTTAAATTTTTTTTTTCAATTTGCAATCTTATTCAGCTTTTTGGGTTTCTAACTTTCTTGTTTGCGTGTAGGGTCTCATAATTCATTTGTAAGATTCGCATTAGTTAATTGGATTATAAAAGAAAATCTTTGTGCAAGCGGACCTAAATTTAAAGGCAATGGCAATTACTGGGAAATTTAGAAACATTCATGTACTGCAATTACTTAGGATAACTGAACAATGGCTTAAACACAGTAGAGATTTGCTGCAAGTTTTACGCCATCAAAGACCTTTAAATTTCGTCAACTCTACAAGATATTAAACAATCAGTTTACACCTACTACGAATAATCTAAACAGATTTGCTCTGGTGACTTCAATTGCAAACTAAACTCTACTGAGCTTTGGTATTCATTATGCAATCAATTATTGGTTACCTGACAGTTCTTTTCTGATAGGAACTAAAGATACTGGAGGAAGGCAGCCATGTGCTTGGTGTGATGAAGAAGGAATGGTAATTAAGAAGTGAAAGCAAATAAGCCATCAATGCAATATGGGGGGGGGGAGAGAGAGAGAGAGGTTACACTTGCACATCACATCCAACCTTAAGATGGAAATTAATCAATAATTAAACTACAAAAATTCTCTGGTTTTGATCTTATAATTTGAATCACATATCCTGAAAATGGAATGCAGTGAAGGGACCAATAGAGTTGGATTAATATTGAATAAATTCTTTAAACATTAAATGTAATAGTTGCCATAGACCACTTGGACTTTAAGAATCCTCTCATTTATGATGAGCTGAGCCTGTAAATAATAATCTAGCTGAAGAAAAGAGCTCATCAGCAAGTGAAAAAGGGTCCCCTACAAAAGGGCAGAAAGATAAGTTCAAAAATCCCACTATTGTTATCTTGTTTTAACATCATCATTAGTCTCAAAAGCACAACACTTTAAAAGGGGCAGTCGGCCATCGAAAACAAAGTAGTTTAGAGAGAGGATTCTTTCAACAGTCCTCCAACATTTTGAGCATCTTTTCTTCATCCTAATGTGTTTGCTATTTCTTTGGAGAAAATCAGATATTAGAAGAAAATAAAAAGTTGATAACTTCCCTTCAGGAGACCAAAAATTCTTGTCTAGACTTTTTATCCCTTACAAAGCTCTTGATAATAGATAATGAGATCCACTACTTTACAAAGCAAATCTCATTTTCTGATTCTGCAGTGTTCTGTACAATGACATTTAAGTGGGCAAATTTGATACTCAAAATTCCAAATCTAATTTCACATTGCAATCTTGTGCAACAAAGTATACTTCAAAGGCATACATATACAAATCTAGGATATTAATTAAAATCGGCAATAATTTTTGTATTTAAATCTTTTTAGGTAAACGTATAGTGATTTTACTTTTATAAACAAATTTAATTTTAATTTCAAGAATACCCTCTCGACTAATTACGTCACTCTCGGCTAATTACGTTGAATTTGACATAATTTTTTTTAAAGATTTAATAAGTTCTTATTTGAAGATTCAGTGAGTCATATTTTAAGGATTCAAAACATATTTAAAAATTAATAATTTTTTGTTGAAATACAAATAGGAACGAAAAAATTAGCATAAGCAAAAAAAATAGTGAGTGTAAACAGGTGGTACATAAAGTGCGTAGGATGAGTAACGGGTGCGTAAAGTACGTAAAAAGTGCGTACGAATTATATATAATATATATAAATAATAATTATGTATATATATAGAGGGTGCGTAAGGTACGAATGTACGTGCACTCTTACGTATCCTCTATTTGGTTTTTTTATATTTATATATTATATATAATTCTTATGCACCCTACGCACCTTTTATGTGCTAATTACTCATTCTATGCACCATTTACGTACTCTACGCATAACCTGTTCGCACTCACCATTTTCCTTGCTTATACTTAGGGTTGGACTCGAACCGAGCTCATTCGAGCTCTAGCTCGAGCTTGACTTGAATGAGCTCGAAACGAGCCAACTCTATATGAGCTTGGCTCGAACGAACACGAAACAAGTCAGCTTAATACTAGCTCAGTCGAGCTCGAACTTGAACTCGAGCTACTCGTCAAATTTTCTTATTAAAAATTTTGATACAAAACGACGTCATTTTGACTAATTTGTATTAAAACGATGTCATTTTTATAACAAAAAACGAGTCAAGCCAAATTCAAACAAAGTTAGAGTTTGGCTTTCACAAACTCGAGCTCAACTATATGTAAACCAAATCGAG
Source organism: Mangifera indica (assembly GCF_011075055.1). Lineage (NCBI taxonomy): Eukaryota > Viridiplantae > Streptophyta > Magnoliopsida > Sapindales > Anacardiaceae > Mangifera > Mangifera indica. The sequence continues at coordinate 1,808,418 of NC_058139.1, forward strand.
TTTGAGCTCAAGTGTGTTCGATCTTGGCTCAACTCGAATTCAACCCTACTTATACTATTTTTTTTATTCTTATCTGTATTTCAATAAAAATTAAAATTTTTAAATATTTTTTGAATCCTTAAAATATGATTCACTGAATCTTCGAATCAGAATTTATTAAATCTTTGAAAAAAATTATATCAAATTTAACATACTTAGCTAAAGTGATATAAATAGTCAAAAGTAACATAATTAACCGAGAGGATATTATTAAAATTAAAATTAAATTTGTTTATAAAAATAAAATTGCGGTATATTTATTTAAAAAGGTTTAGAGATTTTAATAATATCCCCAAAAGTCTAGACACTCGAATGTAGTTTGAAAATATTAATATTTTATTATCAGATACAGGTCTAATCAACTAATTGATGAACATTGTCAAAATAGAAGGATGGACATGCAAGAAGACAAGGAAATAACCCAATTCTATTTTCTGTAAAAGCCCAAGTAGCAATACCCAAGTTTAGCCCAATCTAAAGCCCTTTCTTTCTCTCCACTACCAATCCTAAAGGCGGATCCGAGCCGCATAAATTTGATCTCGATTTAAATAAATTGATCTTATATTGGAATACCCTAATTTGACTAGAGTAATTTGTCAGAAAATTATTGAAGAATTTATCTTTTTTAATAATTTTTATTTTCTTTATATTCTGTTCTTATGATTTTTTTTTTAATTTCTAGTGATATCTTTTCTTCGGCAACTATTACACTTTACTAAGGTTTTCCTGACAAACACATAACTGGCTAAAGCCTGAACTTGGGCTGGACTTCTTGATCCTGTTCCGGCTCTTCCAAAGTGCTACAGTGGGGTTTATGAGAAAAAAAAGAAATCATAAGGGGTTAAAGAAAAACAAAAGAAAACTAAGAAAATATCTAGTTGATTGCCTGACTATCCTTTGTTTATATAATGTAGTTGAGCCCAAGTGTTAAGAAGATACTGTCCAAATGTCAATGCGAATCTCAATTTAAATTACTTAAATACCCTTACCTGAAGATCATTAATGACAATACTCTCCTTTACTACACAGTTGTCAGCTTTTGGTTGGTTCTTTCTCTGAACCTGCATAAAACTTCACATAAGTTGTATAAGCTCGCAAAACCCTAACTCATTTGTTTTGACATCCTTCCTCGTTCCACCACATACAAAAGGAGGGGTAAAGGGAAGCAAAGGCAGTAGGGTTTTAGACACTCCCAAAGAGAGAGAGGAAGATTTAGAGTTAGGGTTTTTGTTATTAGCTGCCAAGAGAAGAATGGTGGCAGACAAGAGCAAGAGGACCAAAGTAGAAGAAGAAAACGCTGAGCCCATCGACTCGGAACTTGTTCTGTCAATCGAGAAACTTCAAGAGATCCAAGATGAGCTTGAAAAGGTGATATATATACACAAATATTTTAAAGTTTGTTTTTTTCTATGTTTGTGTTAATGTTCTTTTCTTTTTTGGGATTACTTAATACATTTTGTTTGGTTGTCGAGAGAATTGATCAAAATAAGGTAGAAAAGTTATGGGCTTTAATTTTGGTGTTTTGATGGAGATTTAGTCTAATTGAGTGCTGTAAGTACAGTGTATAAGTCTCAATAAATTTATTGGCAGTTTATATTTGTTTCGAAGGGGTAAATTAGATTCTCAGAAGATTTCAATGTAAACTCCTTTATAAGAATTTTGCTTTGTCCGTTCATCTTATTACTGTTTTACTTTCTAATTGTTCTGTCAGATGTATATTGGTTCCTTCCGCTTTGTTTATGATTGATTGTATAAGTTACTTTTTGTCCCGAAGAAACTGCACTGTGAACCACATTGAGACATCTCTATTGTATTTGTGCATGATTTGAAGTGCATAGTTATTCCAGGTGTTTTTTTCTTTTTGGGAGGGTCTGTGACGTAAATTGATTTGATGTTTCTGGGCAGTGCTGATAAAAATAGATGTTTGTTTGCTTGATCTTAAAACTGCTGCATTATTCACCACATTTTAGATTTGATTTTGGTTGTTAAGGAAGTTTTTAAGTCTAAACTGCAGTCTGTTTTCCTTTACGTCATTAGTATAGCTTGAATGTCTCAATTGATTCATGTTAATTGCTTGCATTTAACATGAATGTCTACTGTCATATGTTTAATTTCCTGAAGTTTGAATTTTTTATTCTATTTTTCCTGCTTTGAATTGATATTAGTATTACATCTACTATGGACATATGATAATTTTCATTTATGTTGGAGTGCATTTGAGTATGAATGTATTCACTCGCAAAATTATTAATCAAATTGAATCTCATAAAAATTTCCTCTTTCTGTTTATCATCTAGATCAATGAAGAGGCAAGTGAGAAAGTTTTAGAAGTGGAGCAGAAATATAGTGAGATACGCAAGCCAGTTTATGATAAGCGGAATGACATAATTAAATCCATTCCTGACTTCTGGTTAACTGCTGTGAGTAGTTTGTTCATAATTTTTTACTTGGAGAAAACTATAAAATTAATGAACTATCATGATTGAAAGCTTCTTGTGGTTGACTTGTTTCTCACTCTATGTAGTTTATTAGTCATCCTGCTCTTGGTGAACTTTTAAGTGAAGAGGATCAAAAGGTTTGAATGCTGCTTCCTTAAGAATTAATGTTGATTTTTTGCAGTTATTTATTTGCAGCTTCCTTTTTAATCTTTAGAAGTTGAACTGCTATTACACTCTTAGATTTATTCAAGCACACCAGCCTTTAACCATGATGCCTGAAAAGTAGTTTTCTATTTCTTCAATTGATTTGTTTTTCTTTTTAAAGTTTTTAATTGTCCATCTGCTCTGCTTTCTACCTTGATAGATATTCAGGCACTTGAGCTCTCTGGAGGTGGAGGACTTTAAAGATGTCAAATCAGGATACTCTATTACATTTGTGAGTTTATTTCTTAATTTTTTGGAACAATTAGAAGCTCGCTCTTTATTCAGACTTAGCTTGAATATTAGCAATGTCGATTTATTCTTTTATTGGTGGATTTACTGATGTGTTTTTTCTGTTTCTTTTGATTTTCTAGAACTTCAATCCCAATCCTTATTTTGAGGATACCAAACTTACAAAGACTTTCACCTACCTTGATGATGAAGGTTCAATGAAAATTACTGCTACACCAATTAAGTGGAAAGAGGGAATGGTGAGGGCTTTTTCTGTTCAGTGCTTTCTTACAAGTGTATCTTTGTTGTTCTGTTCTGGTTTTGATTTGATTCCATTTCTTCCGTATAAAGGGTTTACCGAATGGAGTTAATCATGAGAAGAAAGGGAACAAGCGTCCATTTGCTGAAGAAAGGTTGGATTTTTATTTATTGGCAAATTTTGTAATTCAGAACTTTATTTCACTGCTGTGCTTATATTTTGGTTTTTCCTTTATTGAGGATTTAATCAGAGGACATATGCAATAATCTAAACTAGTTGCTTCTTAAATAGAAATTGGTAAGTTCGATGAATGATGATCACTCTTTTGATTGGGGGTCCTCAAAGTTTTTAGAAAATTTTAATTTAGCTGAGCATTGTTTGCCTGGGGTTTAAAATTTCAATTAATGGTGTGATGCGTTATCTATGTTTGTCAGTTGCTGAACATTGATGGATTAGTGATATCTCTATACTTTATGAATGTACTAGTATTGTACTATTTATTATCAAGGTTTTAATCGTTCTTTAAGGTTTCATTCATCAATTAACCTAATGTTGTGGAGCATTAGGGTTCAATGGTTGTGCACTTCTGTAGAAGTGAAGAAATATGGCTTTTATTGTCCATCTTTTTTATAATTTATCTTTTTGTTAAATGTGTATATTGAATTTTAAAGCTTGAAATATATATGGTATTGTGTGCATTGACAACATGCTTTCCAAAGTATCTGTCAAGCTAAGAATGTTATGCGTGGGCAACATGCTTCTTATCTAATCTGCAGTTCATAAATGTAGTATCCTTATTGTCAAAACTCTTACATTCTGATTTTTCATATACACATCTGTGCTCAACATCTTACTTTTGATATTGCAACTATGAATGCAGTTTCTTTAGCTGGTTTAGTGATACTCAGGAGAAGGATACCTTGGACGGCATGCATGATGATGTAAGTTCCATTACTGTATACTAATTGATTGCGAGATCCATGCCAATCGAATAGATTGATTATAGAGATTCTTGAATTGAGGCTTTTTTTCTCTTAAATATTGCAGGTTGCAGAGATCATCAAGGAGGATTTATGGCCCAATCCTCTCACCTACTTTAACAATGTGCGTTCTTTTTTCCTCTGGGCTTTGTTTTTTACATTTGCCTTTGTGTTAGTTGAAGTTTGTTTATGACGTGAAATCTTTTTTCTGCTTCCCTCTCTAACTTCAATTTATGTGTTTTAGGAAGCTGATGAAGAGTTTGAGGGGGAGGAAGCTGATGAAGAGGTAATTGAAGGTCCTCTTACAAAAAAAAAAAAAAGCAAGAAGATAATTCAATCAGTGTTTTTTTACCTGAAGTTCATTTTAGGATATCTATCCTGGTTTTGCCTTATTAGTCAGTGTTATTAGTTCTTCACTGTTTTCATTGTTTGCCAATTCATATTTTCTAGTGGTCATCATTGTGTGTTTGTGTGTGCAGTACTTAAAAAAAGAAGATGCTTTTATTGAAGGAAAAAGTAGGAGCTTTAGAGCTTTCTTAGTGTTTGAATTCTGAATTCTTGAATAGAACAACTTAAGAACAGAAACTCGAATATAAATGGGGACCTTTTACCTGCTTAAAATATCTCTCCATTGAGAAATTAGGTTTCATTGGTACATGTTATTAATCTGAATGGTGAAGGCATGTTACTGATATCTGGTTTTCAAACTAAAGGTCAAAAATTTACAGATCAGATGTAATAGAGATGGAGTTCTTTTTCTTGATCTACCGAACAAGCAATATTTTTCTGACCTTTAACTCCCTTCTCTTGTAACATTAGCACAATGCATTCTAGTGTTGTATACAAAGATAGAATAACTTGGGAGGCCTCAAACCTTTGTGAGGGGAACCTGTTGAGTTGCAGGCAAAAATATACTGATACTGTTGTTGATTTCTCATCATTTGACAGGGAAAAGAAGATGACGACTCCGATGATGATGAGGATGATCAAGAAGATGATGATGACGAAGATGGCGATGAGGATGGCAACTGAGTTATCCTCAACAGAACAGTCACTTATATTAGCTGCTTTCTTTGCTTTCGTATCAACTTGATGTAAAGTTATCCCTAGTGGTTTCTTTAGCAAAATGATGGGGAGGATGACCAACTTGACTCTTTGATGATAGTTTTCTCTAGTGTGTAAGCAAACATCATTGTCATGCCATGGTTCTGACTGTTATTTATTTTTACTTAAAAGGCCCTTCTTTCATGTTCTCTTCTTGAGTGTATTTTTGTTGGTTCCCCCTTCCCCCCGGTTATACCTGTTAGATGCTGTTGTGTGGTTTTTTAAACCCCTTTTTTTAATTTTGTTTTAAGCTCCACCAATGGGGAAAAAACAGAGTCAGAATACTATGTGGTGTAACGATGCTGGGGCATCTTTCCTATATAAATTAGAATTCAAAGGATTTATCGATGGTAGGAGCTGTGTTTGATAGCTCATTTTCATTGGACTTTACCAGCTTTATATGCGATAACCTGTTGAGTATTTTGTTAATTTAAAATAAAGTAAATTAAATTCTAAGAATTAATCCTTTTTTATTTTCTCAAGTACCTTGGATCTTAAAATTTGAGGAATTGGCATACAACAAGTAACCGTGTGCTAGCTTCTTAACAATATCTTCAGGCAACGCCAAATTGCCAACAGATCATCTACTTTGTTCCATAATTGATTTTGGGATCGTTCCAGTTAGAAGTCTGCGCAAATGGTTGGCTTTCTGCTTTGCATCAGGCAATTTGGTACTTCAAATGACTCAAATTTCTGCAACCGAGGTCACACTCTTGCCAATTTGTCCTGACTAAAGTGGTGTTTAACAACTGTGTGCTGGAATCTTAATAAGATAATCGAGGCAGGCCAAATTGCCAACAAATAATCTATTTTTTTCCCCAAGCTGACGAGTGAAAGGGGAAAATACAGTGACTTTTTCTGCGCAAGATTCCTCATATCTATATATTCGTAGGATCAGCCTCAATTATTGAGCCAGGAGTCTTGAAATGGATTACTCCATTCCCACTGTTGATCTCTCGCCTTTCTTCAGAGAAAATGATGAGGATGGCAAGAGGAAAGCCATAGAGGTGATAAGAGAAGCTTGCAGCACCTATGGCTTCTTCCAAATTGTGAACCATGGGGTTCCCCCAACTTTGATGCGCAGATCCCTGGAATTGTCCAAGACATTTTTCAGTTTTTCAGATGAAGAGAAACGCAAGTCTAGTCCAGGGTCCGGTGCTCCCCTTCCAGCCGGTTACAGCAGGCAGCCTCTAAACTCCCCGGACAAGAATGAGTATCTACTGATGTTTCCACCGGCATCTGCCTTCAATGTGTACCCTGAAAACCCACCTGAATTCAAGTATGTTTTTGCGGTATCTTTTTATCTTTATTCCTGGAATTTTGTTCTTTAACATTTTTTATTTTGATAGAAAGGTATTGGAAGAAGTGTTCTCCCATTTAAGGAAGACGGGTTCGCTTATAGAGAGCATAGTGAATGAGTGTTTAAATCTCCCTCCCGACTTCCTCAAAGAATATAATCATGATAGGAGCTGGGATTTCATGACAGCCTTGCATTACTTCCCAGCTACTGAATCTGAAGATAATGGGATAACAGAACATGAAGATGGGAATTGTGTTACATTTGTTTTCCAAGATGAAGTTGGAGGCCTAGAGGTTAAGGAGGACGATCAGTGGATACCAGCAACTCCTGCTCAAGACACAATTGTTGTCAATTTAGGCGATGTTATTCAGGTACCGACAATTATATTGGCGATTTTCTCATTTCAAACTAGAAGATTTTTTCTCCTGTGATTGATATTGCTTTTTTGATTTTTTTTTCCCTCTCTCTCTCTCTCTCTCTCTCTCTCTCTGGAACACTGGGAGAAGGTGCTTAGCAACAACAAACTGAAGAGTGCAACCCACAGAGTGGTGAGAGTGAAAGGGAAAAGCCGATATTCGTATGCTTTCTTCTATAACCTGCAAGGAGATAAATGGGTAGAGCCATTGCCGCAGTTCAGCACGGACATTGGAGAGCCACCAAAGTACAGAGGATTCTTATACAAGGACTACCAGGCATTAAGGATGAGGAACAAGACTCACCCACCTACCAGGCCTGAAGATGTAATTCACATAACCCACTATGCCGCCACCACCTAGCAAAATACCATATCATCAACCAACATACATTTGTTTTGCAGCTTTTGTTTCTAAAAGTACTGGTTTCTAATCCTGGAATGTGAAAACTATTTGAAATTGCCATCGACAGTGTAACGATGCAATATTTGGATTAATGAAAGTTGATGAAACAGCCAGCGGCTCAGAGCCCGAGAGGCTCAGACTATATAATATGTGTGTTGACTTAGACTTAGTTTATAAATGATTTATTATCTTGAGCTCAGCCATTTTGTTTCTGTTAAGGTGTCATTGTCGAGCTGGCTTGTCTGGTCTATTTATCAAGGGCAGGCGGTAAAATATTGTGTTTAAGTCGTGGAAACCACATAAATTGACGCACATAGATGATCTATGCAAGCATGCTTTCAGGTTCAGCTAAGCTTCCTTCTTTTCTTGTTTATTTTGTTGATTATTAATTCATTATGATGAAAGCATATATCAAATATCGAGATTAATAAAATAAAGTAAATAATTTAGCTTGCCATAACTACTCTGCTTACCATCTAAACACCTAAACAAGGGAAACAAGTTTGCATGTGTACTGTTAATTCCAGTTATGTAATTTTCAAATTCAGTAAGTTTATGTACACCCACTTTATGAATCAATTCAAAATTTCAGATTATTATTAAAAATTGTTGAACCTAAGATGTTCATTCGTACAAGTGTATAGGCAACCTCATCGAAGGAACAACCTTCAAGGGAGTCCCCATGTAAGTGACCAATCCAGGCCTCATTGACATGTCAATCTCCTCTGAACTAACAGCATCAGGCAGAGTCCATCTAAAATGATGCAACAGGTGACCGAGCATTGACATTACCAAGTTTGTGGCTAGCTGTGCCGCCGGGCATATGCGCCTTCCTGCACCAAATGGTAGCAGCCGAAAATCATGGCCCTTCATGTCAACATCCTTCTGCAAGAACCTTTCAGGCCTAAACTCAAGGGGGTCGTTCCACACAGAGGGGTCTCGGCCAATAGCCCAAACGTTTACATGAACTATAGTCCCCTTGGGAAGATCATATCCGCCGATTTTGACTCTGCAATTGGCTCTATGGGGCAGCAGCAATGGCGTTGGAGGGTGTAATCTTAGTGACTCCTTGGCTACACATTGTAAGTAAGGGAGGTTGACGATGTCTGCTTCGTTGACCACACGATTCAACCCAATAACGCGTTCGAGTTCCTCTTGAGCCTTGTGTTGAACCCGTGGGTTCTTGACCAACTCAGCCATGGCCCATTCAACTGAGACTGCTATAGTGTCCATGCCTGCAGTGATCATGTTCCAAACCAATCCATTAATGGTGTCCTCACCGAGGTTATATTTTGCCTCAAGACCAAGCAACGCATCTGCAAAATGTTGCTTCCCGTTGTCACTCTTAGTTCTTTTAGCCCTATGTTCGTCCATTATATCTCGGACTAATCGGCTTTTACGAGCCAAATGCTTTGAAAGTGCCTCACCATTATAGAAGCATAAGACCCATTTTAGCCACCCAATGTGTTCGACCATGTCCATAAATGTGCTAAGCTTAAACTCAGCAGCTAAAATTGCTTGCAATTCTAATCCTTGATTATCCATTATCCCTTCTTTACTCACAAAACTGTTCCCAAACACTAATCTTGTTATAACATTAAACGCTACTGAACCCAAATACTTTCTCAAAACCAAACCTTTACCACCACGATTATCAGGATTACCATTGCAGAAGCCTTTGAAAATTGATTCAATCATGGCTCTAACTGCATCTTCTCTAATGGGTCTAACAGCTTCAACGCTTTTAGGTGAGAACAACTCAAGGTAACACACTTTTCTTACTTTAACATAGTGAGGGCCATAATCAGCCCATATAAGGTCTCTGCCATTTTTGGTAAGGAAATCTGCCGCCATGGTTCTGTGCCTATTCGCCAGTTGATGGTCGTTGTCTTTGAGCACTTCCATGGCTAATTCTGAGTTTGACACTACAACATTCAAAGTTGAGCCCAGCCAGACAGAGATTATGGGGCCATAAATCTTTGACCACTCAGTGTAACTCATCAATCTATCTGGTTTCAGCTGGAAAATGTTTCCAATGAGTGGCCAGGGGTATGGACCCGGTGGAAGCTTATATCTCAGCCATTGACGAAGTCTGTGAGTAAGTAAGATAACCACCAACAGCAGGAAGCATCCCAGAGAGAAAGCCATTAGAAGAACACATGAATTGCTTCATCTAGTTTGACAATTATAAATACAGTTGAACAGTTTCACGTCCTTTATATGTTGAATTAAAAATAAATATACAAACAATTCTTTCCCGGAGGCATGAATGGAATGAAATTTTAATTTTTTACAGAGAACAAGTAAAATCGGAGGAGAATAATGCTCATGAAATGACATGTACTTAGGTGATATGACCACCTGTGAAAATTGACACACACACGTGGCATCACTAGAAACAAGATCAAATTGTCAAATGTTGATAAACACAGCACGTGCAAATGTCTTGGTGTCATTACAAAGATGCCAAAACAGTAGACATGTTCATATTTTTCATCTTTTTTTTCCTTCTTTACTTTTACTTTCTTTCTGGGTTATGCCTTATGGGCAAAGGAAAGTGAAAAAAAAAGATATATTTTATATATTTTTTCTGAATTCTGGTTGTGAAAAGAAGAAGCAGTTTAAAAAGGATTGAAATTGAAAAGAAAAAGGTGAACGAGATGATTGAGTTGATAAATGAGTTGTTAAAGTCTGTCTTGTTAATTGTTATCAAACACTTATAGGCTACCGCATGACGCCAATAAAAGTACACGACAAAAGATGAAGAATGTCATTTCTTACCCTTAATTTGATGAAAAGTCTATTTTCACCTATCAAGTTTAGAAAATTTATATTTCTACCCTCTGTTTGATAGTCATAGACTCATAGTAATAAAAAAAAAATCTCTAATGATATAGATAAGAAAATTACATTTTTATCCTAAACACTTTAAATTTCTTTTTCATTTCTCAGCTACTAGAAAACACCAAGAAAAGTTGATAGATTTAAAAATGATAATTTTTAGATATAAAAAGTTTACATCGTGACTCAAAAAGTTAGATAGGATAATATCCCGACTTTTTTGCCTTACTCTCATGTTTTCAACGATATTATTTAATTTTTTCAATTTTTAATATTTTTTTAGTAATTTTTTGATATTGTTCTCTTATTTTTTATATTCTTCTTTCGTTTTTTATGTCTTCAATGGTTGTCTAACATTATCCTTCAATTTTCGATGTGTTCTAATTACTTTGTTTTTAGCATCGGGTCTCTTTATTTTCAACATAATTCTCACCGATGGGTTCCTTACCTTATCCCGCATATATTTTGACTATTTAGTTTTAAGATATTTTTGCCTTTTTCACCTATTTCAAACAGTAAGAACTCACTTGTACATCACATGGTGAAAAATAGTCAATACAGGAAAAGTCAGTAAATATGATTCCCTGAACAAAGTAAAAGCTACCCAAACCCAAAAAAATGGTTGAAAAGATATTGGTCTGTTTCAGTTGAGTGGGATATTTTAAAGCGTAGTAGAGGAGATAATTTTGCTGTGGTCCAATTACATTTGTAACTTTGGCTTTATGTTTAAATTTGGAGGGATTATGTTTTACAGGATTGGTTTCTACTTTGGGTGTCATTTTATGCTTAGGTGGTGAATTCTGATTGGCTGTCACCAAGATTGCTTGGATAACATATCCACAACTTATCACTCTTTGCCACTTTATTATTGTCAGATACCCCTTATTCCCTTTCAACCAATGGAAACTTGCCGTCGTCTTTGCATTATTTCTCCAAGTCAATATCTTTGTACCATTTATTACGATTTGAATTTTCTTATTACCGATTTTGTCCACCAACGGATACTTGCTGTCAATTTTCATATTTAATACATATAAAAAATATATATTTTTTAAAAAATTTAAAAAATATATTAATAAGTGATAATAGGATAAATATATAAATAAAACAAATTTAAAATATTAATAAGTGACTACATTTTTTTATTATTTTATTAGTATTATTTTTAAAAGTATTATATGTATGATATAATATATAGTCTATTTAATATGAAAAATTAGATTTTTGATATATGATACGATTATCATAAATACGATTATTGTATTTGAAAATAAATTTTTAAGTATTATCACAAAGGCCCTATTTTGTATATTCATTATTGATGTTGGTGATATTAACACGATAAAGGGATTCAATACCATATAGATTTATAGTCATATAATTTCAAGAGTTTTGCATAAACACTCGTAAATTATTTTTGGAAGTTAATCAGTTTACGCTACCGATAAAAGTTATGTCAATCTATATAAAAGATCTTTTGAATGCATATACAATTTACTTTGATCAAACAATTAATTATCTATACATTTATTTTATCGATTTGATAAATTTTCAACTCTTTAAATAATTACATTTCATCGATGAAAAATTTGTTTGAAGGTGGTTTTCCGAAATTGAAGGGACAAGTTTTTTATGGCAAACGTCATAAATTGGCTCTACACTAAATTCTAATTATTATTATTGTTTCAATAATATTCAATCAACTATGGATGTTATTTGAAAGAGAGACAAGGCTATGTATGAAATCAATCCAAAATAGAAATTTAATTTTCTTATCCCAAAATGATAGCACATTTTGTCAACACAATGTCTAACATCAAGAATAAAAGAAAATCTAAGTGTGGATTATTTTTGCTTTTCCTAGAAAACGACCCCTCAATTATTTTTAACCTTTTAAAGCATATTCCATGATATCAAAACCAAACTTTAAATAATTCCCAAATAAGTTTATTCCTTTCATAAAATAAAATAATAAAAAAATATTTTTTATATTAATTTGATTATATATTAATTTATTTATATTTAATTGTCTATGTATGAAATATTATAGTTAATATATACATGGGTTTAAAATCAGATTATATTATATTATTTTATTAATAAAAAATATTTTTGAAGTTTGTCAGATTGAATCATATTATTTAAATAATTAAATATAAAAATTGGATTTAAACGGATCAACAAAAAATCAAATTTTTGAAAAATTTTGTCATGAAATCTAACTAAATATATATTTTGTTAAAAAACATATACTTTCAAATGGGAAAAATATATAAAAATAAAAAATTTAAAATTTGAAGTGAATTCAATGTTAAAAATTCGGAAGGCATTTTATTGAGTGCGTGACATGTACTTCAGTGGTCACATCCAGAAATTTAGGAGGACGACAGCTTCAAATTTGATCACTCTCCTTCGTGAAAAATATCGAATCACGTGTCGCATGATGACCACGAAATAAATAATGACACTGGGATGTGGATTTCACTGAGCAAAAGACGCGCGTGGATCTCTTTTGAAACAGGTCTAGTTGGCAGACAAAAGATGTCAATTCAATTGATGTGACTCAGCAACCTGCTATCAAATCTTGTATGACGTCAGCCCTAACTCCTAATTGCAAAGATACCAACTGTCTCTTCCTTTCCAGTTTTCATGTGTCAATCTGCAAATCATTCTCTTTCTTTCTTTTTCATCTCGCAAATCAATTCCTCATTACTATTTATAATTATCACTAATTAACACAATTAAAACTAATTTGATGCTACTTTGCTGCATATTACTCTCAGTTTCACTGATCAATCAGGTGTTAAACATAATTTTTTATTAATAAACTTGAGTTGATTTTTAATTCCCAAACCAATTCAGATCATTAGTAATCTTAAATTGAGCAAAAGTGAAATATCTTAATAGTTTGACTCAATTTTCTCATTAAAACCAGATAATGCATAACCCTATAAATAGGATATAAAATTATAATAAAACTATGTATATATAAATGAATATATATTTAATATAAAATTATAATATAATTAAGTGATTTTAAATTAAAAATAAAATAATATTTAATCATATAATAATATATATATAAATATATACTTATTTGTATATTAAATATAAATTACCAAAGTATTGCTCTTAAAATTATTTGCTAAAACAAAAGCCCATCTCAAATTTCCAAGCTTTACATGGGTTAGATCTAAAAGTCCTGTTTAATATGGTCAAAATCATAATTAAGCTTGGGCTTTGGTTGGTTAACAATGGCCCAACTTAACTAATTTGTCATTATTTTTTTATATAGATAGCAAATTATTAATTATATTAGTTTTAGGGTCCTCTCTTTTCTCAACCCTAAATGATTTGTAGAACTATCTAAGAAAGATTGGCTCAGATAAACTCAACTTGAGTTAGATTTTCAGTTTAGTAATTTGGTTCAAGTTTAACAGTTTTCTAATAATTCACTTGTCTTACATTATGGTTCATCCCTTTAGTATTATCATTCGCCCATTTGACGTGACTATTCATCTCTCTGATTGAACTATCCACCAGCTCAAGGATTTACATTCTTGTTCGTCAAACTTAGAAAATTACTTTCAAGACTTAGTTCTAAAAAAAATTGAATTTTTTCTGTTGAGGGCAAAAATAAGGTTTGATTTGGGTTTTTCCCTACTACCACTTGCAGTTTAATCCAATTTAATTATTAAAACGGTTTTTCTACCAACCAATTTTGTTTTCCTTAGTTTAGTAAATAGTGGTTTGACCAGTTAAAAAACCAAGTGATTCGACTTGGTTTTTACCACTGTAAAAAAATTTACATTTATGTTCATGGAACTTAGAAAACCATGTTCTTTCTTGAATAATTTTTTACCCACGTGATTTAAATTTGAAAATTTACAATCTTAATATATGAAGTAGCTTCAGAAACTCAAATAGACAGATAATGGCACTGGCGAAACCAAAAACTGTAGAAATAATTACCATCATGAAGACGAATTGACCGAATGGACCTACAGAGTTTGGCTTCTTGTGAATTCACAGATATTGCTGTCAGTCAAAATTTAGTACCAACCATTGATACGATACCCAGACGGAATGCCCATAATTGTGATACTAAAAACAGTTTTCTGTAGACAACTACTGTGAGAGATAAAAGAGAAAATAAATAAATAAATAAATAAACAAAGATCGAGCATCAAGCTATCTTTATCAACTAAAATCCATGTAATCTCTATATATGTTGGAGTTGTCGGACAGATATATTAATAAGGATGTTAGCTAGCTATACTGGAAGGTAACCTGTCTTCTTCAATGGCGTTTCAGTATTGGAAAACATGAGAGCAAAGAGATGTGGTCTGAGAAAAGGCAACAAAATTTTAGCGAATGGATCTCTTCGCAAATGGTGCCCAATAGAGGTCCACAATTTTGCATGCAGTTTTGTACATGACAGAACAGAAACTATCAGTCATCACTGCTGGCACCAACCAATTACCCTTATCAAAATTTGGAAAACTCATCGATCTTTCACCTAAATTACGATTACATGCATAATGAGAAAAGTTGAAGGAAACTTTTACTTTGTTCATATATGAGTTGAACTGTGCGAGATCTGACAGGCATTCATGGAAGAATAAATTCTGATTCACTATTCTGAGATGTTTTTTACTAAAATGAACGTCAAGTAATTTTCACTTTCCGTATAGTAAAAATTGTTGAACGCCAGGGAGGAAAAGATAGATAGGAACAAAGGAAGAAAGAAAGAAAGTATATTTTGAGCATCCCATGTTTCCTTTTCACCATTTTGATAGAGCTAGCAGTGCATGAATTTAATTAACCACCTAATTACAAGATCAAATCTCTCATAATCGCAATCAATATTGACATTACATTAAATCAGACAAAGCATTGGCAGTGAATCTTTTTAACCATACAATGCACTATTTACTAAATAAAGAAAAATGGAAACTGTCCGTCCATTCATGATTAATCCACGGATGAAGAATCCTTTGACGAAAATCATTCAAAGGAACAATAATTTTTGATGAAGCAGCTGATGACAAGTGAAGAGGCTAAAGAGGGTTTTGGGTTCAACTTTAATAAGTGGTTGAGTTAACATCAATGGCGAATCCTAAGAGTTAAAAAAAAATTGGAATGGAAAGGGCAAAGGGCAAAGCCTACCACTGGAGGGGAATCCCGAAGTGTCTTGGCCAGCAAAGGTTGGTTCGTGCAGAAGAAAGGCAAAGGCGAAAGGCAAATTGAAATGATTACTTGAATGGAGATGGGACCCACTTGATAATCTTTTCCATCCTAAGTCTCTCAATTTTTTGACTTGGGATTGGGTCCCACATCGGCCACCATTGTCTTTATGGATTGAATGATAAAAAAGAGCACCTCACGTGGAGTCTGAACCAAAGGGGCTGTCCAACCACAATAAAAAGGAACCTCCTCTTCAGATTCATTAATTTTATTTTTCTCTTTTATTTTTTTAATTTGGAAAAAAAAAAAAAAAAGGGCTTTCGAAAGCTCACCCATATAATTCCTACTCATTATCTTCTTAAAAAAATTAAAAAAAAAAAGAAATTATGAGATTTATATTAGATATGTAGAGTAGTCTTTCAACAGAAAGAGACCCACACAGAGATTAAAAATTAGAAAAATCTTGGTTTTACAGTCTCTCTTTAAAAAGCCATTAGAGAAACAACCTACTACTTTGATGCTATCATGGAAGGAGGAGGAGGAGGAGGAGGAGGAGGAGGCAGTGATGATCATCAGCTCCACCACCACAACCACCCCCATCACCACCACCGTCATAACTTTCCATTTCAGCTACTTGAGAAGAAAGAAGAAGAGCAACCGTGCTCATCTTCTTCTCCTTACCCTTTACTCCCTATTTCTACTTCTTCTTCTCATCATGAACTTAACTCAAACACAAACACGAACGCAGCTTCTTCTTCTTCTACTACAACAAACCGTTCCATTTCTACTCTTCAAATCTCTCCCGAAACTTCCAAGAAGCCTCCTCCGAAAAGAACCTCGACTAAGGATAGACACACCAAGGTTGATGGACGTGGACGCAGAATTCGTATGCCTGCTCTTTGTGCAGCTAGGGTTTTTCAGCTAACTCGTGAGCTTGGTCACAAATCTGACGGTGAAACCATCGAGTGGTTGCTTCAACAAGCCGAGCCTGCAGTGATCGCCGCCACGGGAACTGGGACAATCCCTGCTAATTTCACGTCGCTTAATATTTCACTACGTAGCTCCGGCTCCAGCATGTCTGTTCCATCTCAGTTGAGATCTGTAAACTACAACGCGAACTTTTCTATGCAACAACGTCGGAGCCTGTTCCCGAGTATTGGTCTCGACAACACTACACCAACATTTCTCAATTTTCAGTCTAACAATTTGAATGCTATGTTGCAAGCCAAGCAAGAATTGCGAGATAATAATAATAATTCCTTGGAGTTATCAGAGGCGGAGGAGAGTTTAGGAAGAAAGAGAAGGCCTGAACAAGAGCTATCGCCACAGCATCAAATGGGGAATTACTTGTTGCAGCCAAGCACCGGTGCGATTCCAGCCAGTCATGGTCATGGACACGGTCAAATTCCGGCTAATTTTTGGATGGTTACAAATTCGAATAATCCAGTGATGAGTGGTGACCCTGTGTGGCCATTTCCATCCGTTAATAACAGTGCTTTGTATAGAGGCACTATGTCAAGTGGGCTACATTTTATGAATTTTTCAACCCCTTTGGCCTTATTGCCTAGTCAACAATTAGGCTCAAGAATTAGCAGTGGTGGCGGCGGAGGAGGAGGAAGTGGTGGTGGGCATATGAATGAAGGTCAGTTGAATATGTTAGCTGGATTAAATCCATATAGACCCATTTCCGGCACCGGAATATCAGAATCACAAGCAAGTGGATCGCATTCACACCACGGTGGTGGAGATGATCGGCACGATACAACAAGTCATCACTCATAATAATAAAGATCAACCCCTTTAATTTCTTTGTGTGTAGTTTGATCGATGTGTAACACACGTGAGGTTTGATTGCCCGAGTTTTTATCATTCCAAATTAACTTATTTTCCTGGTGTGGTACTGGTTAATATGGGTTGGCCGCGGATTCTTATTAGGGTTTGAACTTTGAAGGGAAAGAAAGAAAGAAAGACAATCTTCTACTTCTACTACTGCTTATTTTTAACATATGGGTATTTTCCTGGTTTTGCTACAAGAGAGTTATCTCATTTGGCTCTTTATTTCTTCATTTTAATTTTATTTTACACAATATCTTGATCCATCTTCTTCTTCATCATTGTTTGTGCAATTGTTATTATCTGTCAAATATGAAAGCAGTAGTACTATCTGTGTAATTTTATGGAGCATCGGCGAATGAAATGAGGAAAGTAGCAAATGGGTATTTGATTTTGTGTGTCTGTGAAGGTGATATTGTTTGTTATGGTAAAACAAAGGCAAGAAAGTTAGTGTAGTGAAAGAGATGAAACAGTAGAAGCAGTGCATTTATGATTTATGGTATTAAAAATTTTACTTACCTTTTATCTTTGAATGGGTTTCTGTTTCTGATTCTAATATCTGCCATGAATCTCAAGGTTTACTGCATCAATGATTAAGTTTCTTGAGAGAAATGGGGTTAATAGGGCGGTGGGGTCAAAACCCTTATCAGTTCCAGGTGTTGGCTCAGGTAACGGGTCCCAGCTGCTGCTCATTGCCCTAACCAATGTACAATGTCACTGACAAACAGGTGGATCATTCCTCCTCAATCTTTTTTCTTTTTTTATTTTTCTTTTGAAATTGTTTAAGCAATTTGACAGTGAGTAAGTTTACTAGCCTGGCCCTGGCCTGGGCCTGCCACCACCATAGAGATCTGTGGTGGCTTTTAATGACCCTACTGATATGTGGCCCATCAGCTTCATTAATCTGTACCGTTCATTTTTTTAAGTGGGCCATGTTTTGATGGGCACATTGAATGATTGGGTCTCCTTCAGAAAAATGTGGAATGTGGAATCTGGAGTCTTGAGTTTCATCTCTTCTATTCTATCCCATTTCTCCCTTTCTCTTTCTCTTTCTCTTCTTAACCTCAAAGGCGTATCTTATAATTGTTCAACACAAAATCAGAATTGTCATCTGGGTTTGCATTTTCTAATTTTCTTCATCTTCTTCTTCTCAACTGCATTTATTTTGCTCTGGGTCATGCTTTTACTTCATCGTTATTGGATTTTCTTCAATTCATATCCATTAAATCCTTCTGAACTACCCACTTAATTATGATCAATTAGCTGAAAAACAAGAGTTACGTGTTGGTTAAGGTAGAGTTGTTTGTTAATCCGATTTAAAGGCACCATGTTTTGGCATTTATTAGGATTTAGGTGTGCGGAAATGGGGTATCTGTCACACCAACACCATCATCACAAAATTGAATTGGTCAGGCTCTCTTAGCACATGGAAATTAACCCAATTTGTACTATAATTTGGTCCCTCCAACAACTCAAATAAACATTTGGAGGTTGAACAAACAAGTCCATATCGATTTAGGAAATCTAAAGTGTTTGCTTATCAGAAATCGTCACCAAATTCCCATTAATTCAATTGACCCACAAGGTAAAAATGATAATAATCTCTTAATGCCACTTTCAAAACCTTGATTTTGGGCCCCGGAAAATCTCTTAATCTTACCACCATGATTTAATTATAATAAGAAAATTGACATTTCATTTCTTTCACACAATACATCAAACATGTGGCGAGCTATCTACTTCCAATCAGGCCGGCAAGCTGGTGGATGCACAGACAAGTAAAATTTGTTGGAGAAACTCCAAACCCACCGACAATTTTATTGTTATACATAAAAAGTTTGGAAAATAATATCTAAAGATACGACTAGCTACAAGAATAACACCAGCTATCAAAATTGTTATAATATAATTGTAAATATAAACCCTTAATATGATTGGAGTTGCGTATCTTGAATGTTGTTACTGTAATTTATCTTACACAAGATTCAAAAAGTAACCAACAACCATCACACCATTCGGGCTCTTTAGCTGGATGAAGAAGAAATGCATGTGTTTCAGTCGCTGTGGTGTAATTGCTATTAAGAGCAATGAGGAAGAATGATGAAGAGTGCTTTTTTTACCATTTTGGTATTCCTGTCGTGAATTAATGGGCAGATAAACAGAGAATGAGAGCTCCTTTACAATGGCAATGACATCTCACAAGTCACAACAAGAGCCAACTGCACATGATGTAACAGTAAAATTTTGCAAAAAGTGATGGCTTTTGTGTTCTTGGCATGTGTGATGTTGGGTACCAATTAAGTAACATACCCATAAAGAGATACATTACAATACAATACACTCAAGCAAAACACTCTCAAAAGCCATGTCTTTTTATTCTTCTTTCAACGCCATATCATAACCCATGAATTCCTACACCAATTTATGATGGCCAAAACGCAATTAGAACTCATTATAATGTACGTGAAGGTTGCATTAAGAACAATGTGGAAGATGAACATGTTGGAGTTGATTTTGTCTGGCTCTGGTCTGGACTCTGTAACAATGGGAGACAGGTTCTTTATAATCTAATAAATGGGTGTCTCTTCGTTGAGTCGTTTTCATGGCTACTTTCCATCATGTATCAGTTCTTCCATGGTAAGCAAAGTAAAATTTCCAGTTGTCTATCGTCAATGATATTTTAGGGTATTGATTGGGAGATGCAAAGTGTTTGGATGAGTGGAATGTGAAGGAATTCCAGAGAAAATTAGTTTACTTCAGAGTATTTATCATGAATTTCTCACAAAATACAATAACTAATATGTTCCCACCTTATTTCTGGCTATACTTTAGAGTCCAGTGTTTTTAAACTCTGGCCTGATAATTATTCCGTTTGATCGATTGAATTATGAATCACACTATAATATATTTTAGTTTTATAATCTGATCCCACCTATATATATGTATTGTCTTATTTGAAATTCGATTAAAATTAATAAATCCGTTGAATTGAAAAAAAACTATTTAAAATTAATAATTTGTAACTAATTATTCATTTATTTTTGTAATAGCTTATTAATTGTTTAATTAATATATTTAAAATTATGTTTTACGTTTATAAAAAATATAATAAATATTTGATACTATTAAAAAAAATAATTTGATAATAAGTTAAACTAGTTGATTGTCTGATTAAATCGATTGAATCATAAATAAGTAAAATAATTAATTCAATAACCAATCTAGTTTAAAAAACAGTGTCTTTAGACTGTATATGTATAAGTAGGATTCAATAAAAAAATAATTTTTTTTAGGTCAAATTTTTACCAGTGTTAAAATTAAAAATTATTTAAAATATTTAATATAAATATTCAATTATTGATAC
Source organism: Mangifera indica (assembly GCF_011075055.1). NCBI lineage: Eukaryota > Viridiplantae > Streptophyta > Magnoliopsida > Sapindales > Anacardiaceae > Mangifera > Mangifera indica. The sequence goes on from NC_058139.1 coordinate 1,829,013, forward strand.
ACCTTTATAAGTTTAAAAATTGGTTATTTATTTTAAAAAAAATCAATTAATTTTAAAATATTATATTTTTATATGTGTAATTATATTTTTTGAAATTATTAAATATATATTGATTTTTTTTTCAAATTTTTAAAAAATTCTTAAAATTTTTATAAACACTAATATATTTAACAATTACAATTTTTTCCTTAATTTTTTTTTTAAAAAATAAAAAGGAAAATAGAAAAATTAATATACAACGATATTTCCACTCCTTCATTTAATGGAATACACTAATCAAATTTGAGGACAAGTGGAGAAATAGTTTTTTCAAATTTAGGACGAAAATGACTGTTCATCAACCCTTGGACAGAAAATAGTCTTTTGGAAATTTCTAAAATAAATAAATAAATAACAACTTGTGCCCCTTTTTGGTATTTTGTTAAAAAAAAAAAGTCAACTAAATAAATCATCCCTTATTATAAATCAGAAAATTAATATAAAAATCGTAAATACTAAAACAAAGTAAATAAAAATATAAATAAAATTTACAGCTACAGAAGTCCATACAAGAGGAAAAGAGTAAGGCTTGAAAGAGAAGTAGAACTGAAAGTCTATGTGATGTGAAGTTTAACCCCAAACAAACAAAATGCTGTCAATCTTCATGTCCCATTCCTCACCACATCAATATTATTTTACAAGGTTTTGATGTCATCATTTGTTACTTGAAAAGTTAATGGAGATGGCAAGGGTTAGAAATTGGTGGAGTCATTCAAAGAGGGTACTTTTTATCTGGTTTATCTCTCTCGTCTTGTTCTACTCTTTGTTTCACATGGCCCTCCAGAATTTATCCCAGAACCAGAAATACCCTTTTTCTGCTTCAGGTAATTTCATCTCTTCTCTTTGGTTAAGTTTCAATTATAGGAAACCGTTGAAAATTTTTCCGTTTATTAGCTTACAAGATCTTGTTGTGTTTGATCTGTAAGGGGCTTTTTTATTTCTTATTAAATCGTGGCAAACCCATGTATTATATCCATGTTTGATCAGAACTTGAGTGTTTAGTATATATATCTGAGGAAAGCATTTCAGATACCTTAAATTTGGTGGCCTTTTCTGGGTTTTAGATTTTTATGACGTGCCTTATGGTTGGATCTTGGAAATTCTTAATTAGGATTTGATTAAAGAGTAAATCCCTGTTTCTGAACTAGACTTTTTATGGAGTTAAAATTTTGCAGTCCATATCAAGGAATTCATTTATATGTGTATCGTGACTAGACTAAAGTATTTGAGTGATGCTAATTGTACGGAGGGTTTTTTTTTTAAAATCAGATTCTCGTATTGCAAATGAGGAGCGGAGGGCAAAATTATATGATAAGATGGCGAGGGATTTGGATGAGCATGGAGCGGTTTTTCTGAAGCAAGGGGAAACATCTCAGTCATTGTCACTTTCAGATATCTTCAATCTCAAAGATGGAGTTGTAACACCTGTACTTAAGGTAAATTATAAATGAATTGAGTTGCAAACTTAATTTATATGGCTATTTATTGAGATATTTTAAGTCAATGGTGGTTCATCTTCTTTTTCTCAGGCAGCAAATCCTCCTGTACGAGCAAATGTTTTGTATATGAGCACAGAGTATTCAGTGCATATCTCGTAAGCATTATTTCATTATTCTTGCTATTTTGATTTACTGTATTGTTTATCTTTTATATATGTATGTATGTATGTATTCATACATACATATATATATATGTGTGTGTGTGTGTTATTGAGCAGAATATGTGCACTCTAGCCATTAAACAGCAAAAAAAAAAAATCCTTTTCTTTCTTCATTAAAACCTTTCATTAGGATTTTAATTTGACTTCTCCATAGAAATATAAATGATTGGTTTTCATTAATGATTGCATAGTTTTGACACTGAGTGCAAGAAATACAATTGAGCTCGAGGTTTTTAAATTAATTAATATGTATATTTATATTTTACTCTTTGCATGAATGTATGTATGTCTTTGGAACTTTATACCTGCTAAGTTTTTTTGTGATATATTTTTTAGTTCATTGTGAAATTTGGAAGCTTAAATTTTAATTTCATGCTCTTCTTGGTGCAGAGAGGCTGTAAAACGTATATTCAGTCCACATTTTGATAAAGGTAAGCTATTATATAGCCGGCCTCTTACATGAATACTGTTTCTGTAATTATGTTCCGGAGCTAATTTAGTCATTTCTTGCATGGTTTTATGTTTTTCCACTTCATTGTGTAGAGATTTCAATTTCTTTATTTGTTACCTCATTTTTGGCATGCTTAAATGGATCTTTGTTAGCAATATGGTTTCAGAATTCAAGTTTGTACCATTTTAGCATGTTTCACGCCTCCCATCATATTTCACCTGTCCCTGCCACTGAAGATGAGGTACGATGCCTGTTTAAGCTAGTTCTGATGTCTCTTTAATGCTTTTAACTCTTCTTGCTTGAGTTTTGATGTAATCATTGAATCCTTTTCTGTTTTGTATAGATTGAAGCTGAAGTAGCCGCTGTTAGAGCTGTGGCAGAGGGCCTCTGTCCTCTAAAAATTGTCCTAGACAGGGTGGTTTTAACTTCAACTGGTGTGCTTCTGGGTTGCTGGCAGGTCACTTTCTTTAACTTGTATTCTCCCTGTCCTGCCCTTCCTTCCCTACTCTTTGCTCTGTGTGTGTCTATGACAGCCACACACTTGTGAATGAGCAAAGAAATTGAATTTCTGCATTCTGAATGTTTTACTGTCATGTGGAAATTTGATCTTCTGTGACTAGGGTGGAGTTTATCACTTGAAACCTTTGCAATTACTTTCTTCTGTCCTATTCACTTGTCAAACATATTACTTTAGATGGTGGGTGGAGTTGGGATCAGATGCATGCAAATCATCTCCAACTCAGAAAAGTTGCATCAATAATAGCCAGTATATATGCTTTTGGAGTGTTTACACATGTGAAAAGGAAAAGGAAAATGATGATATATTATATAATTTTTTAGTTCTAGGTGACAGAAAGTATGATACCAGATTCTTATAACTCATTGTTTTCAACACTCAAAGGTTGGGAACTGTTAGGTTCCTAAATGCAAGGTATGAAACTTGGATCTTACATTGGAAAGTATGGACAACTAGTGTAGAGTTTATATGGCCTTGGGCTTTCCCATCTCAATAGCTAACTTTTGAGGTGTGGTTCTCTCAAAATTCGTATTAGGAACATCTATTACTTTCATATTATTGCCTTGGTGAGGGAAATTTGTTGATGGCTTCACCCAAAGCTTTGTCTATAATTTAGGCTCTCAATATTGTTAGGCCTCCAATTGTGGTGAACTACCATCGTAAGAGGCGGAAAATCAAGGAGCTCAAGATTTACAAGAGTAGAAGTGAGAAAGAATATGCAAAGTAGTTTAGTAGAAGATATTCAATACAGGGAAATACCCATTAAGTTAGAATTTTTTTGTTGAATAGGAAAGTAGTTAATTAAAGTTCAATGCATAAATTGCCTTGGTTTAGAAATTGTATTGAGATAAGGAAAGTAGTAATTAGGTTCAATCATAAGTTGTATCTGTCTAGGAATCATAGTTGAAGTAAGATAACTTGTATATAAGGATGGTTGTGTAGATGAGAAAAAGCAGTTCAATTTCTTTAATAAATTGCAACTTATAAGCAGAGAAGCTTTGCCATGTTAAATTTTTAGAGTTTAGTTTTCTAATTGTTGTTAGAGTTGGACGAATGGAGCCTGGTGCTATGGAGGACAAGGACCTTGACTCCATATGGAAGGCCTAGAATGGTCCTTGGTCCAAGCCCCATGCAGGGGCCTGGTAGGCCAGTCTAAGGATTGGGCCCTTGGGCACGTTTAATATTTTAATAATGTTTTAAAAAATGAGTAAAAATAAATATTTTTAAAAAATTTACTGTTAGAGGCTAATTTTGTACATTCTTATTCTATTTTACCATTGGGCCCAGTCTCAAGGCTTGTTAACCATAGTTTCAGGCCTTGAGGACTTGGCCTGTTCTCCCCTCCTTTGGCCGATCCAGCTTGGGCTTTCTCCTCCCTGGGCCTTGGCTTTTTTGTGCAACTCTAATTGTTGTTGTTGTATTATTTTGCTTAGTTTCATATCATTTTTGTTTCTTAGAATTCACAAGTGTGTGAAGTCGTAACAAATATCCACATGTGAAGTAATTTCTCTCCTTGCATTTCTTTATGTCATTTTGAAACAGTGTAATGGATGTGTATTACTCTCATTTTTGTTAGTTGTTATCTTGAAAGATTAATCATTTGTTGATATCTTTGTGCCATGGATGAGGAACCACTCCATGTGACTTAAATGTTTTAGTAGCAGTTGTCCCATATTTCTCACTGGAAACTGTCATATAGGAAGTTAATTTATTGGCTGACAATAATTCCCTAATTTTTTGTGAAGGTGATTTCTGGAGCTGATCCTGTAACTATTCGTGCTAAGCTGAGAACTGCTCTTCCACATGCACCTGAGAAGCAGCTTGTAAGAACCAAATGAAATCTTATATACCGTTGAAATAGGGGTGCAAATGAGCTACATTGAGTAGAGTAATGTTTGGTTCAAGCTTAATTTGACTACGTATATGTAGAGATTAAGCTTAAGCTCAAGCTCAAGTTTGTTGAGCCAACAAGATCTTGGCTTGAGCTTGAGATAGAAATGGTTGACTCGAGCTGAGCTCAAACAATTATATTTTAACAATTTAATTTTCAAAACATTATTTTAAACCCTATAATTTATATATTTATCAATTACCCCCTATATTCAAAATTAAAAAATATGATTGTAAGAGCATATGTGTAAGATTTGAAACTCTCAGGGGTGTTATTGATATGTTACTCACATCAAGCCGTGAGCTTGCAAGCTTACGGAGGTAGCCAAAATCAAGCTTGAAATTTGGTTCAACTCATTTGCATTCCTACTGTAAAATAGTGTGAAAAGCTTGGATTTTAATCTTTAAGAATCGGAAAACAGTGAAGTGTAATGTTTGAGGCATGCATGCCAGATAGCTAAAACTATGAAATTTACCCTAAGATTTGGAAATGATTGTAATTTTTGCAAGCAGGCATATTTTTAACCAAACACGAAGGAAACTTAATATGGTTAGCAGCTTTCTCCAAGTTTCTTATGTTCTGTTTGCACAATGCTATTTATGGTTGGGTCACTCATAAAAGTAGCTCATAACTTTGATTATTTTGTTGTTTCAATATTTGTAACAGGAGAGCATTAAGTCTACATATTTTATAATGAAAAATCACATTTTAAATTTATTACTTTCACAATTTCATTTCAGCTAGTTATCAGTGTTGCTCTGAACCCAAATCATGTCCTAAATGATAGTTTGTCATCTTGTTTTCATTTTAATAGGGATGGTTATATATTCTGTTCATAGGTCATGTCATAGCTTCACTAGTGCCATTTGTAAACCATCAGCGGATAATTCTCTTCATTTATACGAACATTGATATGGAATTGATAAACATGTGCCTGGATATATATGCCATCTAATTTGTTAATGTTGCACTCACTAATCTTCTTTATGCTGCAGTATGATGATGCTATTCTTCACACATCATTTGCAAGGCTTCTGGGTCACCCTACGGCTTCATCCATGGTAGTACCTTATAAGTGTCAATAAGTTTGTTGCATTCAGTTGTTCTCATAGGTATCCGATTGACATCTTTAGGATTTTAAAATTGCAAACTGGCAATTGGGAAGCATTGAGCTGCGTTATATCTGTTGTTGGGATGAAATAATTGGTGTTAGCTTTCAATGAAGCCTGTGTAAATATAAGTTATGATATGCTGTCAGTTCTGATGAAGTTGAATTTGCCTTCACTGTATGTGAACATGTGAAAATGGTTGCAGGAATGTTGGGCATTCTTAATCTCAGACAACTGGCTGAAATAACTCCTAATATGAAATTATATTTAGAAGTTGAACTTGAGGGAGGAAACAGCCAACCCTGCAAGGAAGCTGGATTGTGACTGTTGCTTAGGGTTGCATCTGGAAAATCCGGCCTGCTTGTGAATTCTATAGCTCTTAATTGCATTATTGCTAGATAACATTTTGACTATATGATACTTCTACTTCTGACCTTACTGAGAAGTTTCGACCAATGTCCTTGGATTTTATTTTTAATATCCTCATCTCAGATTATGCGGGAAACAAACATTATCATATCATATTTTACTGATTTGAATTTATGCGTGTGTCATCTGCAGGACCATCAAAATACTTCAGATCAACTCAAATTCTTCCACGAACTAGTTGCTCGTCTAAACAGCGAAATCCATGGATTCGAGGTAAGTTGTTTTTAATCTGCATGCAAAAACATAGTAGCATGAATCACATTATAGCTCACCATGACTGCATTTTTTTATACAGGCAAAGGTGTCTGAGCTCTGGTACGTGGAAGAGTACGACTTGTTGGCGCTCGCCTTGGACGGACGAATGAATGTTCGCAGGTTCCCCCTTGAATGCTCAGGACCCTGAGAAGATGTTTATTTGAATCAAGAAAAATTTCCAACAATGGCCGCCTTATTTCCTTCACTATCCTTTCCAGTTTACTGATAGATTACTATTTTGGGCTTTTCTACCGTTTGTATTAATCAGACAACTCTTCAAAGAAATAAATAAAAATGTTTGTATTTTTCCTCTCCTTCGCTTTCAATCGTATGTATGCGCACGCAATTAGCTGCCCTGTGGATGCCACACGCTCTTCCTTTGCCACTTTATCTTTTCCATTTGAAAGCACGTGACAATATGTAAATGAAAATATAAATATATTAAAAATAAATATAGAGCGTGAAATAATAAACTACATCAAATTTATTTATTCCTTATTTTGGATGACGTGTTGCGCATACTGAAATAAATTAATAAATAAATAATACAAAATTGAAGTGAAACCCACGTGTACTGGTTCATTGAACTAAGTGGCCTTTCGCTGGCACGCGCCATCCTGTGTATCGTATTCTCCCGCCACGCCCTCGACACCTTTCAATCACCACAAGGTCTTCTTGTGTATTTCTTTTTATTTTCCTTCTTAATTTTATCCCATTTTAAAGTCAATCCCTTCTTCCTCTTTTTACGTTTTGATTTTGATTGTTTTTGTGTTAAGCTGTTGATTCCAGAGGTATTATTTTCGTTTTTCTTTTGCTATTTTTATTGTTTTCTTTTAATCTAGGGTTTTGTATATGGCTTCAATTTCATTATTCTAGGGTTCTGGTTTTGGGGCTAATATGTTTGTGATCTTTAAATTCTTGGTGTTCTTGACTTTTTGGGGAAATCAAGATCAATCAAGTCTTGTTCAGTTTGTTTTGGTATCGAATTTATGGTTTTTATGCACTGATAAATGTCCTTTCCAAAAACAAATTAAGTTATCCACCTAGAGATGATTTTTTTCTCTTTTTTGCAAATACTGTATCCCCATTACGGTGATGGTACCGTAGTTTATCTTTTCTCTTCTTTTAATGAGAAGTTGAATTGTGCTTTGGTTTGTCTGTTTTCATTGAATGAACTACAGAACATTGAATAGATACTGTTTGATATTCAGGTAATTCTTTCTTTTTTTAACTGAAGGCACTTATCCCATTTGACAAAATCATGGGTTCAGAGGCTCTTTCTCCCTCAGCTGATGAGGTCAATGTGCTGACGGATCCATCCATTGATAGGTTAGTTTTTAAAGATCTTAAATTTTATTTTAGTTGGTTCATATTGGTTGCCCCTTATTTAGTGATTGGGTTGGATCTTGATAATTGGAAAGCAAATCAGCATTTTATGATGTTATGGCGTGTAATGTTCACATGTAAGCGGAGCATAATAACTTGTGTGGTCTTTGTTTATAGCCCATTAAAGCAGCCTTAGATAGTTAGGTTCTAGTTCAAAACTTTGTATAGTTTAAGAGAACTGTATTATAAATGGCCATGAATAACATAGGATCATATGCAAAATTTCAGAAGGCTGTAGCATTTAAACATGAATTCTTGTTGCTGCCTTCTGCAAGAGGCAATAGTGTAAAGTTTAACAATAATAATAATGATAATAATCTGATGCAGATACTTCTGCTGGAGCATGTAGTTTGGGCTGCTAGAAGATAATCATTGAGTTTAAAATCAATTAAGTGTTATCTTTAGTTGGATGTCTGAAAGTTGTTTGTGGTGCAGACCTAGTTCAACCAAAAAGAATCAGGGTAAAGCTCCTAAAAGAATTCACAAGGCTGAGAGGGAGAAAATGAAGCGGGAGCATTTGAATGAACTTTTTTTTGACCTGGCCAGTGCTCTTGGTAAATTTTTACTCCTTAAATGGTTTTGTTTGCCATCCTCTTTCATTCCCTGTCAACATAACTATCCAAAGTTCAAACCATTTTTTTACTTCATGAGTAGCCTTGTTTAAAGACTAGGTCATTTTGAGGATAGTGAAAGATTATATCTCACTCAGGGACTCACCTTGTACAGAACTGAATCAGCAGAACAGTGGGAAAGCCTCAGTACTGTGTGAAGCAACCAGATTGTTGAAGGATTTGTTCAGTCAGATTGATACACTCAGAAAGGAGAATGCATCTTTGTTGTCTGAATCTCATTATGTAGGGCCCCTGGATTTTTCTCTGCAGTTCCCCTTTTACTACTGATAATTCCCTCAGCCTGCCTTCCCTCTCCAGTCTGTTAGTTCTATTGGAATTTGATACATAATTTTATTTGGGTTCTCTGTTTTGGTTATGCATCTACTCTATCTTCATTTTATTTTTGTTAGAGCTATGAAGACACCTTTGTATTCTCATGAGCCACAGTGCATTTACGTTGCTTGACATGTTGAGCAGGTGTCTGCTGAGAAGAATGAGCTGAAGGAGGAGAACTCTGCCCTAGAATCTCAGATTGAGAAGTTGCAAAGTGAGATACAAGCAAGGGTGGCACACTCTAAACCTGACTTGAACGTACCTCCTCCTGAATTTCATCAACCAGAACTGGCATCACATTTTCCAGGAGATAGTTATGGATTATCTGCCGTAGATCCAGCCTTGCAGCAGGCATCTGCTGTCCTTGTTGTCCCCATCCATTCCGATCTCCAAACTTATTCCACACCTGATTCTGCTCACCACCCAACTAAACCTGGCACAAATGTAAGCAAACCTCATGCAAGGTACCCTACCTCTGCAGATTCGTGGCCTTCCCAACTTCTTGGGGAGAGCATTTGCAGTAGCGGAAACAATGCCCCAAATAGCATGTGAAGTTAGTAATGTCCAGTAATCTGTACTCAGAATCACTCTTCACGTTTTTCTCAAAGTTAATTAATGGTGTATGTTACAAGATGGATGATGGTAGTTTAGTGTATTTATTTTTTTATTCGCATCAGTTGACTTTTTCAAATTATGAACTAATGTATTCGGGCTTGACTCTGGTCCATAGCATAGCATGGTACTCAGTTGAATAAATACATAATATTGGAATCCAGTTCAAAGCTGCAGAGGTGCAGGAATTTGTTTTCGTTTCCGCCCAAGGTGAAGAGTTTGAGGAAACCGAAGAAGCCTACCGCATTGCCGGCTTGGACCAAGATCAATGGGTCAATAATCGAGGTTTTATTGTTCTCTGTTGCTGAAGTTAGACTCAGACAATTGTCAATATGATGTAACTTTTGTACAAATAATGAATTGATTTAAATTTAGAACCTCCTAGAATTTGTGTGTTGAGTAGAAGAAATGGTCCCTTTCAGTTGTTTGGATTACCTAATGATTTGTCGAACAAAGCCCACCCTCACTCATTTTTGTCCACACACCACATTTTTACTGTATGTGATTGGGGAACACTATGTGGGTCCCCATTTTTGGAAAGAAACATTGGATCCTCTAAAATCTGGAAGTCACATTTTCATCCTTACTCCACGAAACTTGATTACCTAGTAAGCAAACCAAACTGAACATGTCAAGAGGGTTACATCAACCTGCGACATGACCTAAGTTTTCTACATGTAATAGGTCTCTTTTTTGGTCATATTTGAATAATATATTAAAAAAACTGAAAAATTATTTTCTTTCTCACGCTTTATGTTCCTCGACAGAAATTCTATAATTCCTCTTATGCTCACATCACACACAATAAAATGTATACATTTTTATAATTATAGAAAAATCAATAAAAATAAAGCATTTCAATTTTTTAAATTCTTCAACTGTCCCATACTTGATTGCTATCGAATTCATTATTACAAATCAGTCTCTAATTGTCACGACTAGACTAACCTACGTATTTATCATTACTAGATAATTATTGATTTTTGTTGAATATTTATGAAAAATATTAAATGTTTGAATCAATTCAAAATCAATTTATTTATGAAAATAAATCTTATTCTTAGATCAAGCTTGATATTTTTTACCTTAAACTCAGATTGTTTAATTTGAGCTGTGAGTCAAGCTCGAGTCAACTCAGCTCGCATTTAAGATCCAAAATTGTTAGGGACGAAAATATCACTTTCATATTTTAGTGGGCTATAACTTATTTTCCAAAATATATGGACTTGATTATTTTCTTCCGACCTTTATGTGATGGCTGGCTCTTTTTTCAGTGCCCTCGGAGTTCTCTTTACTTTGTAGAACTTTAATGCTTTTTAAGCACTTGTCTGCTTTCCCCTTGCTCTTAAACACAACGCAACGCTCTCATCTCACTGGAACGAACAAACAAACTTCTGCTCAAATTTGGAGATCAGAACAAGAAAAATAAGGAAATAAACCGCTTGAGATTGAGGAGATCAGATATGGGATCTGGGGCCGGAAGCTTCTTGAAGGTTGTACTTAGGAACTTTGATGTTCTTGCTGGGTATGTACCTTTTTCTTTCTCCAACTCTGCTTCTTTACTCGTTTCTTATTTTTTCTGGGATATATACATATTTTAGAACGGAATTTAAAAATTTTAATAACAACCCATTAAGTTTTCTGGAACTGTGAAGAAAGAAAACAATAATTGTATAAAAATCGTACTTTTGCTCCGAATGTCAAGACATAGAATAAACGATGCATTATAAATTGAAAAAAAAAAACCTTTTTTCTTTTAGCTGCTTATAATTGTTCAGCATTATATTCTAATTTAGTTTCTGGGTTTGATTTGCAGGCCTGTGGTTAGTCTTGTCTACCCTCTGTAAGTGCTGTTCTTCTTCTTGATCTTTCTTTTTGAAGGGGCGTTATCTTGTATTTGGACTGTAGTTTTTTTCTCTTTGTAGATAAATTAAGTTGAGTTTGGTTTTTGATTCTGAGAGTGGGTACTTTGTAATACTTTCAAACTAAATAGTAAGATGATTTTGTGGTTTGGGTCCTTTTAACAGATATGCCTCTGTTAGAGCAATTGAGACCAAGTCTCCTGTTGATGATCAGCAATGGCTCACTTACTGGGTTCTTTATTCTATGATTACTCTTATTGAGCTCACCTTTGCCAAAGTCATTGAATGGTAAGTTTATATGTTCATGTAGTATGTTGTGTGTATAATTTGAGACGACATTTTATGATCATGAACTTGTTTTTTAAAGGTTCTTTCTGGAACCTGTTTGTTGAATTGCTTGCTTATAAATGAATGCTTTACAATATTTAAATGCTTACAAATGCACGTGCTCTGTGTCACTTTAATGGAATCTGTTCTTTGAACTGTGTGATTGTGCAAAATGCAACCTTTAGATATGTTCTTTTCACAAACTTTTTTTCATTCACTAAGAGAATCACTTTTCCTTAATATGTACTTGTGGATAGTTGGTGTTATGTTCTTTTTTGAATAAATGATATTTAAATAAAAACTAAGAGAACCATTTCCTAATTTTCATGGTCATGTGGTTTGTGATAGTCATTTCACCATATGCTTCAGTTGTATTTTTCTTTTGTTTAGGGTTCATTCTTGAGAACTCTTTTATACTCTTAGTGCTATGAAGGGAAAATAAAGTTTCAGTGACAGTGTTGTGGTTGAAGCTATATCTAAAACTCTCCTAGGTTTGGACTACCACAAAATGGTCAGTAAACTTAATTGTGCTGGGAGACTTTATAACATGTATTTCTTTTATTGTAGTTTCCTGGATTATAGTTTACAATATTTTCAAGGGACGGAGAATTAAATCTGATTATTTCTGTTTGAAATTTCTTAAACTATGTGACAGGATTCCTATCTGGTCTTATGCAAAGCTGATTTTTACATGTTGGCTAGTCATTCCATACTTCAGTGGTGCTGCATATGTTTATGAGCATTACGTGAGACCTTTCTTTGCCAACCCTCAGACTATTAACATCTGGTATATCCCAAGGAAGAAAGACATTTTCAGTAAGCCAGATGATATTCTTACTGCTGCAGAAAAATACATTCAAGAGAATGGGACAGATGCATTTGAGAAGCTCATTCGCAGGGTATGCTATCCACCATAATTGTTCTTTATATGCTCAATTGGTCACTTCACTTATGAGTTGTGAAAATCTTGCCGACCCAATCTGTAAGCATTTGTGAAATGGGTGGTGTCTTGTATTATATAGCAAATTAATACTGGCAATGGATGTAGATTGGATTATAATGTTTCCAAGCACTTGTTTAACAATTTTTTCTTATTATTCAGGCAGACAAGTCCAGGCATGCAAATGAAAACTCATTCTCCGATTATGACAGTAGGTATTGAGCTTCATAGCTTGCTTTTTGTGGACTGTAACCTAGGTACTTGCTGAGGGAAAAAGGTGAAAATGTTATGTGTTACTGGAATCATATTTTGTTGCCGATGGTTGACTGTTTTCATATGCAGTTCTTGGTTTCTATATCTGTGCTAAATGCTATAACATTAAGTCATGTAATTATTATGGTTTGTGCTGTAGTTTACAAAACTTAAATATGGTAGATGCTAAATTTGCGTTATTATGTGGACTCCTCTTCAACTACAAATAGGCACCCGAATTACAAAGCTTGCTATTATGTGTGGCTTACTGAATGAAACTGATATATTGAGATTTGGAACAGCAAAGCATGCACACGATACATGCATAAAAGGAATATGGGTGCACGATTCAGGGGCTGTGCTGGTGGGGGAATATTTTCTCCATCTTTAAGCTTAATAACTTGCAACACAGCAGAAAACTACAGCACAATTTCAATTCGAAAAGGTGTTTTTACAGATTTCCAACTTCACCAACAGACCATCTATCATGATTTTATTGTATGTGCGTGCGCACAAGAATAACAGGCATTTGTACATTCATTGCAAGATCTGTTGGATCATGGCAACGATGCTCAGGGATCTCCGTGACAAGGAAAATGGCAAAAGTAAGAAGAAAAGCGTTCAAATGTATTTGCAAAGTTGAGGTTGCTGGTCGGTGGGTGGGTTGGGGTGTGAGTTGAGTCAAATCGAGTAGTGTTTAGTTTGAACTTGGATTAATGAAATAAAGGCAGGGTTCATGTGGAAGCATGCTAAATTGTTGAGTTCTCAGCTTGAGCTCGATATTGAACTGACTATCTTGAGTTCAACTTAAAAAATTATATTTTTTAGTAATTATTTAAATTTTATAACTTATATGTTTATTAATTAACTTTCATATTCAAAGTAAAGAAAGTAAGATTTTTAGAGTATAAGGAAAAAATTTAAAATTTTTAGAGGTATTAATTTATTGTATTAAAATTGAGTTCACAAGTTTATCAAACCTATCTATAACAATGTAGCTGGACTAACTTGACATGAGCCCAGCCACAATCTGCTTTGCAAATGTCTTAGCTGGATTTACACCCTTATTTTTTTTCTGTTAATCAATTTACACCCTTATTGGAATTGGGTGGGTGTAACATCGAAGTTTTTTCAAACTGAAGGCAAAAGGGTAGTTTTGACAAACTTAGGGGAGGACTAGTAATTCATGAAAAATAAATAAAAACTTTCGAAAAACAGGTGGCAGAAGCTCGCGCCAATGTTGAATTATTATGAGTTTCTTTCACGCTTGATTTTGGAGCGAAATCCAATCAATGTGCTCTGAAAATGACCATCTTTTGGCGGACCTATTTATACGGGTAAAATTAATAGACATTGTTTTGTTTCTACAATCTCTGGCTTCAAACGAAACGATAACATATATGACGCCATCACGTTCTGCCGTTGTGCTTAATCGAAATACTAGACTATGTTTGCTTCGATCTTTCTGATGATACGTTTGTTTGGAGTCTAGATATATTTCGATTGTTCGTGATGAGACAGATGGATTTTAAGATTGGAGTTTGAGGATGTTCCCGAGGAGTGATTATGTTAAAGGGGTTTTGGTGATGGAATAGAGGAATTTGATATTCCGAGTAGTGACTGTGGAATTGCGGAGAGATTTTTTATGGGGAAAATTTGGGCATTTTCTTGTCATTGTTCTTTGCAAGGGCTGGACTTGACATTGAAACTTGAATGGCTAATTTTCAGCAGAACATTCTTATTGATAGGGACATTGATCAGGTAGTATATTTTCTTCACGGTTTGTTTTTTGTGATCTCATTTATCACCGTATTACAACTTGAACAAAACTTAAGGACGATAAATTAGATATCTCTTCTGTCAGCCTAACATTTGATGTTGAATCATATATGGTTTAAGTATGAAAATGTCAAAGCTGTACTGTTATTCTGCACATAACTCTAGAATTTATTCAGTGTAATGTAATGAGTTTGAATTTTCAGATATGTTTCTTGAAATCCATGACAAAATGTCCTTTTTGGTTTGTGACTACCTAGTTGTATTAATAACTCATGGCTTGGCCTTGGTCTTGAATGGTCCAATTGGTTCCAGCTCGACCTACTAATTCAACAACCATCAAATTTTTGCTTTGTTCACTTCGGGGAAATTTATCTTGTTTTGTTTATGTAATATAATATTCATAATTTTCATATTTGCAGGCCATTAGAGTCCTTAAGAAAGGGACATATCTGCTGAAGTATGGGCGTCGGGGAAAACCCAAATTATGTCCATTCAATCTTTCTATGGTATGTTCCAATGCATTTTTGAATTGCAAATTAGCTCAAGTTTATAGCCTCATTGTTGTTTTTCTTCTCATTGAGTTGTTCAATATCTTGTTTCAAATAAATATTAACAGCCATAAAATCTTTTGGTGTTAACTCTATGGCCATTTATCAAGTGGATTACTAGGTTTATAATGTTTTATTTTGTAGATGTCGCCATTAAGAACTAATTTGAAACAAACAACAACTCAGGCATTTGAAAATACTATTGACTACAATGACTTGACAAAAAAACCCCTTATTCTAATGGGATAAGCATTCCACCTAAATCTAATTGCAAAGACTGAGAATTGATAATTGAGTGATTGAAATGATAATGTGGTAGAGTAAGTTATCATAATAAAAGCACTGGTCCGAAGCCAAAATGTTAATAATAAGGTGAGTAAAATCTAACCAGCTGTCAAATTGCAATATGGGGAATGATATTCTTGCTTGAGATGTAAAATCACAGTTAGAGATTAGCTTTAACGTAGGAACTGAAACTATAATTAAGTCGGTGAAACATGTGAGCCTTTACACAAAGGATCTAAAAGTGATTTTAAAGAGAAGAGTCAAGCTCATCATCTAACATGTCATTGAGTGCATTTTGTGACAAACTTTGGTGCAATAGCTGCCTCATAAGAGCTTGTTATCATCTTTTTCCTGGTAAAATGGTGAAAATAATTATTGGTTGATGGGACTGTAAAACTTGGATATAATTTTCAGAGTGCTTTCTGTTGGCTGATTTATTTATCCAGATCCTTGGAAGGATGACAACAGTTGCACACAAAATATGAAGCTTATACTGCCAAACATCAATTTAATATTATTTGTTGTGAATGGAGTTGAATTCCATACATTGAAATTCTTATGTTGTTTCAAGGATGAGACATTGCTGATCTGGTATGTTGGCAAAGAAGAAAAACAACTCAAATTAAGCCAGGTTTCAAGGATTATTCCTGGACAGCGCACAGTAAGTTTGTACTTCCTTACAATTCATGAGGTAACAGATTCAATTGCCAAAGAATGCTGGTGCTAACCTATATTCATTTGTGTTTTATAAATTATAAGGCCAGTTTTAAGATGTATAACTTTTTCACTTCAAAAGATAGTCATTTGCTGCTTCCATTAGCTCGATCAAAAAATTTCTAATTGAACCAAGACAAAAGACCCATTTTTTCTTTTCCCAAATCATATATCATGACATTATGACCCTTAACTTTTTGTGACTAGTGTAAACCTGTTGACTGCTGCAAACTACAACTCCAATATCAGATGCCCACAGATCCTCCAGAAATTGCAAACCCTTTAAATTTCTTAAGCCTGGTACAGATAATAAATATTATTGTGTATGATTTTGCAGGCAATATTTCAGCGCTACCCACAGCCTGAGAAGGAATATCAATCATTTTCTCTTATATACAGTAACAGGTCCTTGGATTTGGTAGATCTTTTTTCTTCTCTTGCTTATGGCCTTAAAATGCATTTTTGTAGACTTTACATCGTTTTTTTTTTTTTTACAAAATACATAATAATTATGAGTTGTACATCAGTGTTTATGCACTCGGTTTCTTTTGGAGTTTCATGTATCCATATTCAGTGATGTATTAATCCTTGCCAAGACATAACAAATCCTACGAATTCTTTTGAATTTTGATTTGAAATAAGAGTGCTTTACTTTATCCTGCTTCTGATAATTTCTGTTTTTCTTGTAAGTTTCTTTTAGGGGTTTACAGTTTCATCTGAAACCACATCAAATCCTGTGATTTGTGTTGAAGTCGGTAATTAACTGATTACGGAGACAACAGTTTTCCATTTTGTATTATATTTCTATACTGTCTTTCCCCAAATCATTTAAGCAAGTTTCAGTATTTGTGTAAAATAGGTAACACCAGTTTCTCATTTCTGTATTTCTTTCCAGTGTGAATAGATACTGAAGTTAGACATTCCTAAGAGTTATATTGTGTATTGCTTTGAACATCCTAAAGTAGAAAGTAGAGGAAGCATATGATAAAAACGTTGGAACTCCTTTTTTTTAATTTTAATTCTTATTTCAGTGATTTAACATTACTCGTTTTTCAATTACCCAAAAAAAAAAAAAAGCACTACTCCTTTTTCTTTTTTTCTTGTTGTATTCCAAATGTTCGCCAATGACTTGGTTTAATTTTAATCTTTAAACATGCCATATGCAATAATATGATCTTTAATAAATTATACCTACCACTGACTATTGGGCACCTTTGTCAGATATGCAAGGACAAGGATGAAGCTGAGCTATGGTTTACAGCTCTTAGAGCCCTAATTTCACCAGGCAACTGTCGCAAATCAAGAAGCGATGAAACAATTGATAGCATATCATCAGATAGCCCATTAAGCCATAGTCAAAGGAATTCTCCCTATAATGTGTCATCTACCAACAGCGATATAATCTTTAAGGTTTTTTGCACAATCTTTATGGAAACCATAGAGCTCACTTCTTCTTTCAAGTTAATGTTTTCTAATTGTTTTACTTATTCCAGGATTCAGGATACAAAAGTTCAATTGTGGTTCCTTTTGAGAAATCTCTGCAAAATAAATTGGGAAAAACTGTTTCTGATGTTTTATCATATACGGCAGCGGCCAAGGCCTACAATCAAGCTGATTTGGTTCCCAAGTCTCACAGTTTTGTATCTTTGGTTGGTTTAGATGATACAAGTAGCTGTAGTTCCACAGTTGATTCATATAGAGCTAGCTTATCTAGTGCTGTGAGTTCATCCAGCCAGGGATCTTCTTATGCAGATTTTGATGCTTTGTTTGATGTTTTCTTCTGGGGAGAAGGAGTCTGTGATGGGATTTTGGGTGGTGGTTTGCATGAGATTGGAATTTCATCTGCTGCCAAGCGGGATGTGCTTTGGCCAAAGGTACTTGAATCAAATGTGGTCCTTGATGCACAGAATGTTGCTTGTGGGAGTAAGCATGCCGTCTTAGTTACAAAGCAGGGGCAGATTTTTAGTTGGGGTGAGGGATCTGGTGGCAGGCTTGGACATGGAATGGAAGCTGATATTTCTTACCCAAAGCTCGTTGATGCTCTCAATGGATCAAATGTTCGTTTTGTGGCATGTGGGGAATTTCACACCTGTGCAGCAACAATTTCAGGTGATCTTTATACTTGGGGCGATGGTGCTTACAATATTGGTCTTCTTGGACATATTAGTGAAGTCAGTTGCTGGACCCCTAGGAAGGTAAGTGGCCAAATGGAGGGTGTGCAAGTATCATCTATCTCTTGTGGACCTTGGCACACAGCTGCTGTTACAACAGCAGGTAAGTTATTTACATTTGGTGATGGAACTTTTGGAGCCTTGGGCCATGGAGATCGTAGTAGCACGAGTGTGCCTAGGGAAGTTGAAATTCTGAGAGAACAAAGAACACAGATGGCCTCTTGTGGTGCTTGGCACACTGCTGCGGTTGTTGAAGTTAGTACTGGATCTTCTAGTTCCAGTGGAGCTTCATCTAGAAAGCTCTTCACCTGGGGGGATGGGGCTGAAGGTCAACTTGGACATGGTGATGAAGAACCTAGACTAGTTCCAGAGAGAGTAGCAGTATCAGAAGACACAAACTTTTGTAAAGTGGCCTGTGGTCACAGCATAACCATTGCATTAACTGACTTAGGACAAGTATATTCCATGGGAAGTCCTAAATATGGACTTCTTGGTATTCCAGGAAGCATTGGCAAGATTCCCATTCGCATTGAAGGCAACATCAGAAACAGTCACATTGAAGAGATAGCATGTGGTTCTTATCATATTGCTGTTTTAAGTTCAAAAGCTGAGGTCTACACTTGGGGTAAGGGAGCAAATGGTCAGTTAGGCCATGGAGACAATGAATACAGAAACAGTCCTACAATTGTTGAAGCTTTGAGAAACAAACAAGTTAAGACTGTTGTTTGTGGTTCCAATTTTACTGCTGCCATTTGTCTTCATAATTCAGTTCCCAATGCTGATCGCTATATATGTTCTGGTTGTCGAAATACATTTAATTTCAGAAGAAAGCGTCATAACTGCTACAACTGTGGGCTAGCTTTTTGTAGTGTATGCAGCAGTAAGAGGTCTCTGAAAGCTGCTTTAGCTCCAGAAGCAAACAAACCTTATCGTGTGTGTGATGATTGTTTTTCTAAATTGAATAGAGCCCCAGAGTCTAAATCAAGTTCATTAGAGCACAGATCAATCTCAAGGTCTCCTAGGAGTTCAAATGGAAGTATAAATCAGAACTGTAATGAGGTATCTGATAAAGAAAATAAGAATTCTAGATCTGCTAGTAAACTTTTGAGGCTTGCTTCTTTTGATTCATTCAAAGAGGCTAAAGGTAGACAATCTAAACTCAATAGATACATTTGTCATAGCTCTCCCTCTTTGAATGGCACTTTCCAACGGGATTCAGCCTCTGCATTTAGGCATTCAAACAAACTATCTGCTTGCCTTCCTACTTCAAGAATGGCTTCTCGACCACCATCTCCTATTTCATGGAAGTCAAGTCATTCCCGTTCCATGACTATGAATTCAGCTCTTTTTGATCTTGCAGATCAAGAAATCACTTTTGATGAGTCAAAACAAACAAATGACTGTCCCAACCAAGAAACAATCGTATTAAGGGCACAGGTAAATGCACATATAAACACATAATCATCTGTCTTTTCAATCTCATGCATGCTTTTGTTCTTCAAAATTGCCCATTATTTTACAGTCTCATCCATGACTGCAATTAGAAGAATTTTTTTATTTGTTGGAATGAACAGCAGCAGAAATACTTACCAATTTTTGATATTTATAGTAGTAAACATCTATAGTGTAAGCAGTGGGAATAGTTTCACTTTCCAGCACTCACCATTCATGCAAAACTAGATTAATACATCACCTCAATGCATATCCTACTGCCAAATCCTCCCAGGCCGGATCTTCCTTTTCCAAGTTCCCTTTTAACTCCTTAAATCCCCTTTTATCTTTCTTTCCCCTTTTTATGGCATTCTATCATTCCTCTTGTATCCTCCATATGTGCCCACTTCTTGCTCTCCTTTTCAACTGCCTCCATCTCACCACATAGCAATTGTCCACTACTCCTACCCCTTGCTTCTCTTTTGGTACATCTTATTGTTAGGTGGCTTAACATACTCCTACCCCTTGCTTCTCTTTGGTACATCTTAGTGATAGGTGGCTTAGCATACTCCTACCCCTTTCTTCTCTTTGGTACATCTTAGTGATAGTTGGCTTAACACCTAGAAATGTCATTATCTTCATAGTCCTCACTAATAAAAAAACATCAATGTTTGGCCCTTAAAAAGTATAAACTTTTCATCAACGTATATCTCAAAATTTATGTTTAAGAATACCATCCCTTCATTTCAAAATGGTAAGAAATTGAGAACTAATATTAATTTGGCATGCAGGTGGAGGTTCTTACTCGCAAATCCAGACTCCTAAAGGTAGAACTTGATAGGACATTGAGACAATTGAAAGAGGCATCTGCAATTGCACAGCAAGAAGCTGAAAAAAACAAGGCTTCCCAGGAAGTAATCCAATCTCTAACTGCACAGGTGAGAGAGATTATTGTTTTTTCAATCTTAGATTGTCATTATGAATTAAAAATTTTCTCAACTGAACACATCAACAGAGCCTATGTGTACTAGCAAAATAAAATAAACAATGTGAAATTGAAGAGAAAAGAACAGATCACTGTCCGACTATCCTCATAAACATATATATACTCCATTCTACTGAATTTCATGTTAATTTTTTTTCTGTAATCTACTTAAAACAAGGTATGTTCGTTGAATGTAAACTCTTTCCCTATATGAATTACAAAAAGCAGCCATCTATATGATTAATTTTTGTGTGACTTTTAGAAATTAAGAAGTACTTATGCATTTGGGGCCTGATACCCATATACTATAGTGGCAAAATACAGACCCATCTTTTACTAAGCAAGCAAGTGCTCAATACTAATGCTACCTGGCAACTAGCACATTTTTTTTTTTTTGATCTTGCAATCTTTATATCCCTGCATGACCATGCCCTAAACCAAAAATTCACCTGTAGCAGAGTGAAGTAGTTTTAGAGTAATATGGTATAGGCTGAGGATTGTATCAAACATCTTGACATGTAGATATCATTGCAGGCTAATTTAGGAAAATAAAGTCTTCTACATTTTATTGATATGCTTCATATTGTAGATTCTTGGATTGTGCTCAGGAGTGCATTTGATGTTCAGTTGTTGTCTGATTCTTTGGCAGTTGAAGCACATGGCTGACAGAGCAACCGAACAACCAACTGAAGATGAGAAAGCAGGTTCTAATGTGTAGGGCATATCCATCATTCTGAGTCCAGCCTCTTATCAGAACCATTTGATTAGTGCTAGCACAACCAGAGCCATTTGACCCAATTAGTCAAATGGCAATGTAGTAGTTCCAATTTTTGTTGAACCAAAGGGAAGAAACAACTAAACAAATTTAGGGTGGGTGGCAAATGTTGAACGTGGTGTGTACATAAGTGTTTCCACTTTGTCTAGATGTGGCAACTACCTGAGACAGGTTTGTGTAGGTAAGGTATTATGTTTCTTTTATTCATTGCTACTATTACTTGTAATTGGCAAATAGATTAACTGAAATCTTTAATCTGTAATCTCAATATGATCTTGAAAAATTTAAATTTAAACTGAAGGTCTATTGTTTTCCATAGAAATGTTTAAATGATTTTTTAATAAAAGTTTCCTTTGAAAATGAACATATGGAGGAAATTCTATATGCATTATGCTTTTGCCTGCTGTTTGCAAACGAAAGGTGAAAAATACTGTATAATTGCTGGTAAAACTTTACATACCAGATTGACAGATAGAACACAAATATCAATGCTCATGGCTAAATTCAAATAACATGTGCAGTGAAATAGTATTTTTTGATTCATAGCTTACTCTATGGGAAAAAGTTTTGAGAAACATAACATTATGTTAAGATCCCAAGTGCAAGGTATGAGACTTGGATCCCACATTGGAAAGTATGGGCAACTAATGTGGGGTTTATATGGCCTTGAGCTCTCCCATCTCAATAGCTAGCTTTTGAGGTGTGGTTCTTCTAAGGTTCGTATCATTTGGTATCAGAGCCATCACCATGTCTCCCAGTTGCAATCATGCAGCGCGGGTGGTGACGCCGGCATTGCAGTGTTCACCCGGGGCTAGCAGGGAGCTAGCGCACAGCCAGCCCGTGTGGGCGCCGGGGCTGTAGAGCGTGGTGGTATGTTAAGATCCCAAGTGCAAGGTATGAGACTTGGATCCCACATTGGAAAGTATGGGCAATTAATATGGGGTTTATATGGCCTTGAGCTCTCCCATCTCAATAGCTAGCTTTTGAGGTGTGATTCTCCTAAGGTTCGTATCACATTATAACATACAAATGTACAATTACAACCATATTTGTGAGGATCACTTGAATGTTAGATGCAAACCTTTTATGGTGAATTATTTTAAAACGAGAAAGAATTAGCTCTCCATTAATTGTCTGTTATCTAACTTCCTCTAATTAATCAGTGTAGTAATGTCTTGGGCTCTATTGAATTGATACTATGTGAATTCTTTAGTATTTTGCCACCCTGATGGGTGGTTGAATTGTGCAACCTTTGACTTTGAACCAGTCAAAAGTTTAAATGTCAGGTCACCTACCTAGGACATAATATCTCACGAGTTGGCCAACTGCGAAGGTTGGTGATAATAGTTCCCAATTTCAAACCTTATGCATAAATTGAGGGATATTTGGACATTTTTTCCCTTTATTATTTTTCTCCGCAAGATTGCATTTTCATTAAAATGTCCGAGTATTGCAAAGGCTGGATTTGTTGCTTGCTGCACTGCTCAGCACTTTGCTACCTGTTGCTGAAACTCCTATAGCAATAAAGATTTCTCTCTTTATACACAACTTTCACCATCAGCAGTTGTCCTCCTATACAGAGTCTTGACCTGGGAGTCCAAATGCTGCCATTTAAGTTAGGCCTTCCGGTCAGTTTCAAGAAAACTCCGAATCCTTGTTTGCTGCCATAATAGGTCTGTCTGTCTATCTAAATGTTTATATAGGTGAAAGAAATTAGTACACTTTATTGTCAAACATTTGAAAACAATATGTACCTGTTCTTTGATATGATCAAACTTCCTCAGAAATAATTTGAGCACTACAATTATGATGTATGACTCATTGCAATGCCTTTGAGAAACTGGATTTACACATTTTTATTATTCCTGTATGTTTTTAATTTTCTACAACTATGTTCTTTTAAGTTATTGCTTTTGTGTTGTGAGCTGTTCTGCAGTCATATTTTTTAGCAAGGAACAACAGGAGAAAAAATGGGCAGAGCTTGGGATCGAGATATTCTAGCCATTACAGAGCAAAGCCAAGAGATACTGGGAAAAGGCGGAAGCTGGTTGACTGAAACTTCTTTTGCATGAGCCTGTCAAATAGAAACAGTCAATTTTGTTTTTCCAGCTTCTCTGATTTAGTTGAAAGTACTTACTACGAGATTTAATTTTCGTAACACCAGGAAGGATAGGAAAGAACCAAAAGGAGAAACGAAAGTGAAAATTAAATGAGATTCGTAAATTTCAACTAATGTAGATATTTGGATTTCTAGATTAAGTTCTTTCTGTTGTACCTTGGTATGAGGTGGTTTTGAATCCAAAATAGGCTGTAGTTTGTCAAAAAAAAAAATTCAGTTTTTTAACTCCCCTTAAAAATTATGCTACTCATATTCATGACTGAGAAATGGTAAAAACTTTGGTAGGGACGAAATTTGATGGCATGGTTTAAAAGCTCAGGCCCAGAGAAACCGAATCTGAACCATTGCTTTTATCATAAGCATAAGCATCTGAATTTATGTGCATAAATCTTATATTCTAATCTTAAAGAAATCAAAATGAAAATTACATGGCCATGTTTTTTCCTATACATTCATAAAGAACAATACAGTCGCATGAATTGAGAGGGCAACAAATATTGTTTTTTGTGGCTCTGGTCATTCTCATCATTATAGAATGCAATGGGCTGTAAGAAGCCCATTTCCAATAAGAGAAGATGTTACAGGACCAATCTGAGCCTATTTGGATTGAATTTATTATATGGTTTGGACAATTCAAATTCCAATTAAGACTCTCCATAGTTTGCTTAATTGTCTCTCCAACAACATTATTCATTGTTCAAGCAATACTAATTATCCTATGAATAACTTTCGATGATTGTATACACTAACTTGAACAAATTCAAATTCAAATTCAAACTGAATATTATAGATTTAAACTAAGTTAAAATGAATCCTAATCCAACTTGGATCGAACGTTCTCTGAGATCTTTATTCTATCAATTTCTCTCAAATGCTCATGCCAGTAACATAAAAGATGGCATCCAAAAATGATTTAAGATTTTCATTACAAGAACTCTGTTAGCCGAAAACCGATCACTGTGGTCAATCAACACTACCATACCTGAGATATAGTCTTATCTTGCGATGAGTTGAAGAACATGAAGCAGTTTAGTAACCAAGTTCTTTCATGCCCCTTTTGTCTCATTGGCACTAAAAGAACTAAAACTTTACCAAGTGAACTCTATGCAGTGAAATCACAGCTTAAACTTACTATTATACTTCCAAAACATAAAGAAATAAACCAGCAGTACTTACCACCAATAAATTAGTCATTAATTTAGTTCACAATCATTCATCAAGCACAAAAAGGAAACAGAGAAATGAAAAATCCTACAGTTCCAACTTCCAATTGGATGATATTAGGAGCCCTGGACGCCCTATGCTCGTAAACAAGGGCTTATACCTGTTTCACCTTCAAAGCACACGGGCCCCTATTGTCTTGGTTAAAAATCAATCATCTCCTGCTCCATTATCAGCACCATTCAGATACTCCATCAAATACTCCTGAGCTTCTGCTAGTGCTGACTGTTCTGCATCAGCAGCATACAATATCTTCTTGACTGCTACAGACATCTGCATCAATATTTAAGTATTATTAGATTTACAACTTAAGGGGGAAAAAAAACCACCAAGGCAATATTAAAAACTAATAATCATATGTCATATCATGTTTCTTTGAAGCCAAAATTATTATATTATAACCTGTGTAAGCACAGATTCCATGTGGTTGATTTTTCACCTTTGATGCTTAATGTAAACTAAAAAGTTTAAGGATAGGACTTGTTAATCCAAAACCAGATGATTTACATGCTACAGAACTTATAACAGATAAGTTATTCAGAGAACTTCAAAATTCAATTCCTTAGTTATGTGCAGATATAGGTAAGGTGGCAAAGGGGGAACAATTTAGTCCAAGAAATGACACGTAAAACCATAATCATCATAGATTTCAGAAATTAAAAAAAGGTCCAATAATTCTTACAGGAATTTCCTCCAATCCAGAAGTCTGACAAAGTATTTCCATATCCCGCAATTTGGCAAAGTAAAAGTCCCTTTCTTTCTCCAAAAGGTCCACAGAGAGCTTTAGATCTGTAATCTGCATATATATAATCAAACATTAAAAAAGTTGCATGTAGACAAACTGCATCATGGATTACACTTGATTTTCAACAAGAGAACGAGAAATCTAGCAAGGACCTCATGCCAATACCTCCTTGGACAAAGCTTGAATCTCTTCCAAAGAATTAGTTCCACCTGCTGCAGCATCTGTCTTACCAGGTCTGGGCCCTATATCAGTATCCATTAAATTACAAAAACAATTATTACATATATTTAAATAAAACAACAAGACACAAGAACACAAGAAATTAAGTGGTTCAAGTTAACCAGAAGCTTTATTGTGGCCAACTGTATCCCCAAAGCCAGCATTATGCATATTGTTAGCCTGTAATGATTTTGAAATCTTCTGTGAGCCATTCTTAGAGATCCGCTCCTTCCCACCTTTACTTCTTCGTTCCACAGGATTGTAGTTCCTACAACAACAAACCATGCAACAAAATCAGAATCATGCTAAAAAGGAAAAAAAGATATGGTAATGCCAACATAACTTTATTGAAAAGTCCAAAAAATCTGTAGGAGAGGAAAGAGAAAGAGACAGTGACATACTGATTCATGATGCCACCATTTACAGATTCACAATAGCGTTTCAGCCATTGTAAGAACTCCAAGTTGTCCAAAGGTCGGCCTTTAACAAGCTTGTTGACCTCAATATGCTGACATAAACCAAAATTGAGATAAGAGTCAGAGTAAATGTCCACTAAAATAAAGCATATAAACCCCTTAAGCCTGTAACGCAGTTCATACAAGACTGATAACACTGTTGATCACAGAGACACCAACAGTTTGTATCCAATGTGTTAAGCCAATTTATATTATAGATTTAAGTCATTAGAACCTATACGTTAACAGAATAAACATGAACAGAGAGACTTCAAATTTATTCTGCCATATAGCATTCTCCTTTTAACTTATTTTCCCACTTGATCATTTTTGTGCTTGCCAATAACCAAGTTGCCACTACATACAGCTGCTAAAAGAAACTCCTCATCAAAGAGTTTTCCATCTCATTTACATCATGTTTGCAGAGAGACTATACAAGAAATTACCAACATATTATAATGAGTTGATGAACAGGTAGGAAGAGCCAACCCTATTAATACAGTACCATTATGAACCAATAACCTAATTATAGCAGTAAATGAAGAGATTAAGAACTAAAAAATGAGCATGAGGTAGTGCACTGTAAAAAATAATAGAGTACATAGGCCTCTTCAAATTATTAAACCTAAGAATATCAAGGTCAAATGCATATGCTGATGCCAAAGCAAAGAGGCATCATAGGAAAAGATGAAATACCTTTTCAATTTTCAATTTATTGAATACATCCTGCAGGACCTTGTAATTTTGGATAAAATCATATTCAGTCTTAGCGTCAAAATTTACCTACAAACATGCAGCCAGGGGAAAAAATAATAAAAAAGTTGGATGATCAAAATGATTAAATAAAAGAAAAGGTGAAATGAAAAGTAAAGTGGTAAAATAGTAGCATGATTGTCACCTTGTGCATTGGAACAACTCCTGGGTAGGTCATGTCCATTATTTGGCATTGCACCGCCCCTGATGCAACCTACCCATCAATATTCATACAAAATAAAAAAGGTTAACATTCCAAAGCCCCCAAAATAAAGTTAAAGCTGTATGATAAAAAAATAGATATTGTCAATACAATCTTCTATCGTTGCAACAACCAACTCAACATCTTAAAATTCATAAAACCCAGTAGAAAAAAGTTTAACCATCACCGCAAAACGAGACAACATTTCAAAGCAAAGCTTTTACCTCTACACTTTAAAAAGCCATAGATTTTTTCCCTTTCTGAAAAAAAGGGATTTTCAAAAAGAAAATCTCAATTTCCAATAAAAGCAAAACGAATTGATTAAAATCAAACAATAAGGACAATAACTGTCACGATTCGTCTAAGCATTTATACCCACCAATCTCTGCAGCAAACTATGAACGAAATTGAACAATTCCAACTCCAAACTCAATAAAACACTGAAACAAATAAACGGAGAGCAAACGTGTACCTCTTCAATGCGAGAAAGATTCAGTTGAAGGCTGTTGTTGATCCACGTCAACAACTCATTCCTCCCAACAAAATAAGCACTGTCCATCGTCCCAAAGTTCATTGCCATTTCTTCAAATTAAAACCCAAGACAGCAAGAGAAAAAAAAAATCTTATTTTGGCGTGATTAGAACGCGTTAAGAGAAGGCAAGAAGAAGAAAGAAGACGAAAACCCAAAGAACGAAAGCAGACGACGGAGAAAAAAGCTGGCACTTCTCCTCTGAAAGTGCGGTTTTCAATTTTATTTTAAACGTACAATTTTTCAATTTTGTTCTTTTATTAGTTCAAGGAATAGCGGCAAGTGGGGATGACTATGAATAATAATTAAGATTTAATTAGGCACTAATTAATCTAAAATTAAGGTGGTGATTATCAATAGATAATGACGGACATCAGTGACGTTTTAACTTTAGGTTTGTACTAAAATATCAGGATGCCGACCGACCTTGACATTAAGCCTTTCAACACAGATTGATTTGGGCAATAAATAAACCAATAATTTAGGACTCATTTTCGTTGTGCCTGATTTGAGGTTTTAAGGTACTAACAAGAATATTCAACGGTTTTAAAGGCAAAAAGATTCTTTTCCTGAGATGCTACATGAGAACCTCTTGACATGTGATGGAAGTATCAAACCGAACAAAGGTTATCTCGAATTCGATCAAATCTATAATGGGTTTTTCTAATTTAAATTTTTGATTCAATCGAATTAAATTGATAATATTGAAAAAAATGAATAATAATAATAATAAAATCATTAACAAAACAAACTCTATCAGTAGTGTCAACTCCAAGTCTAATTTAATAAACTGAAATTACTTTAATTCGAGTTTGATTTATTTCGGTTAAATTACTCGGTTCGAAATGCCATCTCCAAGAGATCCACAGTTTTCAGGATAGCTGGGCTATCTGAGAAAAGACGGGAATTTTAACGGGAATTGGGCCCCAAGTCATAGAACAACATACTCTGCGCTGGGCCGGGCCTTAACATTTAAGGTAAATAGACGCGTGTTTGGTAACAGGTTTTATGTGATTCCAGGGTTAGGGTTTTTAGGGTTTGCTTATAAGTTATGAGATTCTGAGTCTCTCACATGGTTTTTGGCATTTGAAACTGGGAGAGACAGCCTCGCGGAAGGAGCACCATGGTACACGTCTCGTTTTACCACAACTGTAAGCTCTCTTTCTGTATATGCTTGTTGAGATTTTGAGGTTTTAGATTTCAACTTGTTAGATGATCAGAACAATGTGATGAAACTAAGATCTTAAAGATGCGATTTGATCTGTTTGTCGTTTGATTTATGTATTCTTATTGTTTATGATGTATTATTTCTTTTGGATTCAGATCCTGTTTGTCTTAGCAAATTTGAGAAAGGAATATTTGATCATTAAGCCTAGAATCTAGTAATAAATATTGTTCGTCTAGAAGTAAGTTGAGTTGCCGTTCTAGGCAGTATATCATGGAAGGATTTGAGTCTTTGAATGGTCTATTGGAATGTTGAATACATGATGGAAATATTTATGATTTAAAACCCTGCTGTTATGCTGAAATTTAAAAAGTCTTAGTTTACTGAGTTGATTTGGTGAAAGTAGTATTTGTTTCACTCATCAAAAGTAACTAGCATTTGGTTTTCAGCTATTAGAGATGAAAACTTTTTTAAACCTGCGTGTTCTTTCCATCAAATCACTTTAGAAACTGATTTGTTGCTGAATATTCTATGAATATCTTAAGATGGAAAGACATTTAAGAAGCCCCGTCGTCCCTATGAGAAGGAGCGTCTGGATGCTGAGCTGAGGCTTGTTGGAGAGTATGGGTTGCGGTGCAAGAGGGAGCTGTGGAGAGTTCAATATGCGTTGAGTCGCATCCGTAATGCTGCAAGGGAGCTTCTGACCCTTGATGAGAAGAACCCCCGTCGGATATTTGAGGGTGAGGCCCTTCTTCGCAGGATGAATCGCTTTGGGCTTTTGGATGAGAGCCAGAACAAGCTTGATTATGTGTTGGCTTTGACCGTTGAGAACTTCCTTGAGCGCCGCTTGCAAACCCATGTATTCAAGATGGGTATGGCCAAGTCTATCCACCATGCCCGTGTGCTCATCAGGCAGAGGCATATCAGGTAAGCTTATTAATTGGTAGTTATGTATAGATGTTAACAGTTTCAGATTTAATTTGTTGCCCATTTTGGATTCTGCATAATTGTATTTAGATGTGATATCTTGTTATAACCTTTCTGCTTGTAGTTGATGTTAATATCCTTTATATCCCCATGGTATCATGTTGATAATTTTCCAAGGAATGTAAGTGCTTTGTTTTGATTATAAGCAACACAGTAAATAATCTTAGACTGGACCATTTTTATTCTCACTACTCATTTTGGTGTTGCCTGAAACCACCTCAACAACAAATTTTTCTGAGCTTGCAATCATTTTAAAGTTGATGATAACATGTGAGTTTATGGTACATGTTTCGCTGAGGGATCATCTTGATGCTTGGGCTTTAGTTTGTGTACATTTTAGAAGTGCTGTGTTTAGAATTTGGGCTTTATTATTGTCAATTATTTTCACTGCACTAAGAATTTGAATTTTCTTCGGTTGGGCAGGGTTGGTAGGCAGGTGGTGAACATCCCATCTTTTATGGTTCGGGTTGATTCACAGAAGCACATTGATTTCTCACTCACAAGTCCATTTGGTGGCGGTCGTCCTGGAAGAGTGAAGAGAAAGAACCAAAAGGCAGCTGCTAAGAAAGCTGCTGGCGGAGATGGAGATGAAGAAGATGAGGATTAAGTGATGATTTCTTATCTAGTAGTTGAATTGTTATCACATCCTATATTTATCACCAGCATGCATCAGGCTAGTTGTCTAATAACTTTAATTTTCTCTTAAAGTTGTGGAAGAAATTTATTCTTGTTTATCTTGAATATTGTCATTTTATCTTGACATGGTATTATCCTAAAATTGTTGTTTCCGGGAAAAAGAAACGTTTTTTTGTTAGTAAAGCTTGCTGATGTTGCTATCATTTTATTGATTTATTATTCATCAGGGATATGTATGGTGTTTTTACTAAAATGCAAAACCTACTTGGTTTTCATCAATGAAAAGAGAAGGAAGCATTTTACTCTGGAAGATAGCAAATGGGTAATGATTAGTTATTGTCATCTTTGGGTTCATATAACTTGAGTTTTTCTGTGGATCCTTGGAGCAATGACAATGGGAAGAAGATTTATTCCTGGGGAAGCATGAAAATGTACCTTTATCTGTTGCTATATTCTACATAGAATGGAAATTTGATAATCCAAATGGAATCTGTCATTGTGCATGACCTATAAAGACATACTAAAAAACAGCAACATTTGGTTGATTTAGTAGAAGAATAGAAGCCAATTTTTGATCATTTCAAACTTTGAATTGGTTGTCTATTTGGTTGTTGTCTATTTGAGGCTTTACCATTCTATTCTATATGAATATGAGTTCTAAATGAAATATCATTTATTAAAAAAAAATCCTTCGTTATATACTTTAAATATATAATTTTCCTCTTTTTCTTTTGGACCCTTCCTGCTATTGACCATCACAATCCACCCGATATAACAAACCACTGAAAGTCTATCACCAATACAGAGGCACAAACACATGGATTCTATCAATTTCGTCAAAGGCTACAACAAAGTAAACCACCCCCATGGCCATGGCCATGACAATCAATCTCCACGAAAACGCCGCACCATCTCTGCCGTCATCGGTACCGTCTCCGCCATCTCAGCCATCTTAATCATCGGTTTTATGGTTGCAGTAATTATGCGTCATGAATCTAGCACAAACACTCGGCCACCCGCCTCACCGTCACTCTCCTTGAACTCCACCGCCTCGATCAAGACAGTTTGTAGCGTGACTAAGTACCCTGACTCATGCTTCACCTCCATATCTTCCCTCAACCTCTCAAATAACTCCGACCCAGAAATCATCTTCAAGCTGTCCCTTCAAGTCAGCATCAAAGAGCTCTCAAATCTCACATCTTTCCTCAAATCTCTTAACGGTGTTCACTCTGAACCTGCTTTGCAAGATTGCATGTCTCAGTTTGAAGACGCTCTGACTCGACTCAACGACACGGTGTCTGAGATGGAGGTGGGCTCCGGAGAGAAGATGTTGATGGAGAGGAAGATCAGCGATATGCAGACATGGATTAGTGGTGCCATGACGGATGAAGATACTTGCCTTGATGGGTTGGAGGAGATGGGATCCAAGGTCTTCGATGAAATGAAGACTAAAATGCAGAAGTCAAAGGAGCTGCTGAGCAACAGCTTGGCTATTATTGCCAACATCCAGACTCTTCTTCAGAAGGTCGGTCTTACTATGCATTGACCAATTCCAAATCAAATACCAATTTCTGGGTTGTTTTGTTTTTGAATATTTTGTGTGTATAGTATGTGTATATGTGGAATTGAAATTTCTGCTGCTCTTTATCATGTAAAGCTCTTAAATGAATAATTGTACTGATTTACTGTCGGCTTCTTCCTAATTTGTTCTAAATTGAATTACCATAACAAAAGTTGAACCCGTTAAGTCAATTTCCTAACCTAATGAGGAAATCGACCAATTTCCTTCTCCTACCTATAACATCCTCTAATAAACTGATCTTTTAGTTAAGACTTAACATGTTTTTTAAACAGTATGATGTAGGAGCATATCTCTCAAAGTTTTATCAATATGGGATTTGTTTAAAATATAATACGAGAGCATTAGCTTGTTAAGTAGTTTTATGTTTTTGTGTTTACTGTTTTCACAATCCTGGCCAATTGGTCAGGTCTGGATCTGGACATACTGCGTGAAATTGCAGAGAGAATTACATCGCTTACAGATTATATTGCCTTTCGTCGGGTTTGTACTTCATGGAAATCAGCTACAACATCAATGAAATTTATAATTAGAGACAACCCAAATCCAAATCAGATGCCAGTCCTGCTTCCAGCAGAAAGGTGCAGCTATAATCGTGAATTCTACAGTCTCTCAAACCATAGGATTGATGAAGTTTATTTACCAGAATCAATCGCTAAGAAGTGCTTCTCCTCAAGATTGGAGCATGAGTCTCTTGCATCCTTTTTCTCGTTTGCAAATAAAACTTCCTCGTATAAGAACTTTCTTCCGTTGGTATCATCCTATGACTCCTAAGATGGACGTAAAATTTATAGACAAATGCGTCTTATCATCGGATCCTTTATCAAACCCTAATTACACACTTATGTCATCTACGGAGACATAAGAAAAATGACTTACTTCAGACCAGAACCAGGGAAAAAGAGTTAAGAAGTTAACTTGGCAGGCTGTGCAGGGATGGCGAAGGGCTTATTTTGACATTGCTTATTACAATGACAAGTTTTATGCTGTAAATTGTCTTGGCGATGTAGTGGCTTGTGATTTGAGTGTTGATCCGGCTGTGGTGTATCAAGTGGCAAAAATGCCAACAGGGCTCGTTGAAATTTTGCAGAAAGTTTATATGGTAGAATCAGCAGGCGCATTATTGGTGGCTACTCGATCAGGAGTTGAAGGAAGTAACAGGTACGGAACTTACAGGTTTGATGCTTTTCAAGTGGAATTATGCAGTAATACTTGGACCCAGATGAAGAATATAGGCAACAGAAGTCTGTTTTTGGGACAGAATTATTCAGTGTGTATTGAAGCAGGTATATCAGCAGGATGCAAGCCTAATTCCATATATTTTACTGATGATTGTGAAGCAGCAGCTTGGGCTGCAAGAGGAGGGGGAGGCAACGACATGGTAATATAGAATATTGAAGATGGAAGTTTCGCTCCACATTTTACTGGTAATTCTTACAATCGTGTTAATCCACCAATGTGGGTTCAACTGAATTTCAATTTCTAGTCCATTTGTCTTGATTTTTGGATTTGATGAAGAATATATTTGTTTTTTTAATCTTAAATTGTTAGACTTAGTTTGTTTTTCTTATTTATCAAGGAATCATTTTTTTACCATAATTTTTTAGAATACTAATTGAAATATTAAATAAACCAAAAAGCACCAGCTAGTAAAGATTCAATAACATTTTGTGGAGGCCTAACAAGTGGTATCAAAGCCTCGTTTTTTATGGGGAAGCTTGCAGTAAGAGTGATTAGTCTTCAAAGACCTCTAAATATGAAGGCGATATTGGTGAAGGCAGAAGAGAAACAAAACTGCTGGATAGGGCCATTCAGTTTATTGATTCTTGGCCTTGGAGATAAACACACTTCTTGGTGAAGCTGCAAAGGAAACTAGTGCTGCACTAAGCAATCCATAATAGGATTTCTAGAAAGCAAAGGTTGTTTGCTTTCAAAATGAATGACCAGAAATCCTATTTGACAAACAATGAACGACCATACAACGTAGAAATAGATTAAAAATAGTATTGTATGTATAATTTTTTTATATAAATAATAATATATTATTATATAATTAGATAATTAAAAATTAAAAATAAAATTATATTTAATTACATGATAATATATTGTTATTTGTGTGTAAAATTATAGTTTGATTGATAGATTAAATAATTTGTTATCAATTAACGCCCTGCAACATGAAACAGGCCTCAGCCAATAGAAAATCACAATGCAAATATAGCATAAGTGAAGGACTGCAATGTGAACTCCTTAAAATTAAACAAAAATGAAAGGTGCGTATGAAAGTCATGAGTACTACTTAGTTTAAAGCCGAGGCTTATTTACATAGAATAGAGCAATGCTTTGTATGTAGGATTCTGAGTGTTTAAGGAGATAATTAGATTATATATCTATCATATAATTAAATATTATTTTATTTTTAATTTAAATTTACGTAATTAAGAAATATTATTTATATACTTAATTAAGTATTCAAATTGATAGTATTATTTGATTGATTTGTATGCATTGCATCATAACTATAAATAAAATTATATGTTCTTATTTTGGGTATATAAAAATATACACATTTATATATGTCATCATATGATTAAATAATCTTAAATTTAAGATAAAATAATACCCAATAAAAAATAGGTACGTATAGTATTACTCATATGAGTATAAGAGAAATTTGATAAATATATTGTAGAAATGGCAATTTCGGTTCCACTTTAGGAGTTCGAACCCTCCCCAACCCTAACGAGAAAAATATTATCTAATAGAAACATAAAAGGGGATGAGAATGAGGATGAAAAAAATCTTTGTAATCGAAGACAATTAAAACAGTTGATTGGTTTTAATTTTACTTAATTTTGTATTTAAATGATATAAGAAAGAGATTTTTTCTTGTACATACAAGGAGAGAATTTTTTCTTATGAAAATAGGAGAGAGATTTTTTTCGTGGGAAAATGATAAGAAATCATTTTTATTTTAATAATAGAGACAAATTAGAGATAAAGATTGATATCCCATGAAAAAGAGACGGAAATTGAGATCGTCTTTCCATCCCTATCCGTTGTTACCCCTAGTATATTGCACCGAAAATGAAAAAAAGAAAAAGAATATCGTTTCTGATAGAAAACACCAGCTAATAGGTAATCATATTGAGAACAGAGGGAAATAGGTACAAATTATTCTCTGGAATTCCAATATATCAACTCCTAAGCCTCCATGTCCACATCACTCAGTGTCAGCAGATTTGAGCAGTTGAGATATTCTTTCACTTAAGTCATCGATTTCTCCATGTAACCTCCTGATGTAATTGCATGATTCCTTCAAGTATCTTGTTGCTGCAACCTGCATCAAATTTGCCACCAAAAATATATTTTATATCCGAGTTTAATTGATATGGAACAAGTAAAGAAGAAAGCCATATACCGTTCTATGTGGGCTTTGCTTAAGCTGCGGGAATAATGGTTGTAGCTTTGAGATGATAAGGCTAATCTCATCTGCTGTGGGTTTTGCAGTTCTTGAGCTTTGGCCAGACATAGCTGAAGCTCTGAGCTCTCTCTCTTTTCTTTCCACTCTGCATGTAGAGGGAACTTAAAAAGAGAGTGGGAGATCGGCAAAATGGTCGACAAGTCAGTTGATGACGACATTAACAAGGACTTGTGTGATTCTGATGAATTCAATCAAGAGTTCTCATTTGTCCCATAATTTTGCATCACATGGACCTATCACTAAGTGGGTCCCTGTCAATTAAGTCCATCAGCTTTTGTTTGTTTACGATTCCTTTATAAGCATTGGTCCTAATTCTTCCCCAGTCCAAGACATGCCTGGTTTTATTCTAGAAATTTACGTGCTACCGAAATGATGCCTCGATTCTTGTTTGTATAATCAAAACTGGAGGACACAGCCTCTTCTTTGTTTATGCCATTGTTCCCCCTATCGTTGAAGCATTGACGTTTTAGATTCACATTGTCATTGGGTTGTTAATGGGGTCCGAGCTCCGAGGTCAATTTTAATTTGAATAAAATTTATAATATTTAATTTAAACACCCTTAAATTAGTTTATATGATTATTAAAATATTATTAAAAGGATAAACAATATTATTGATAATATAAACGGTATCATCAAATATACAAATGAATTGATTTTGGGGAATATCGAGATGACTTGAGCTCATAGCCAATTTAGTTTGATCAAGCGTAAAATAAGTTCGGTTTAGGCAAGCTCAAACTCGAATCGAAAAAGTTTTGTATTGTCAAACTTAAGTTTTGGAAGTATTTGATTTATTAAACTTGTGAGTCTAAAATAATTCAATTTGAATTGGTTGAAATTATATTATTTTTATTATGTTAAAATAACACTGTTTTACCTAATACGTATCAAAAGAATGTTGTTTTAGTTGATTTTAGTTCGACTACAATGCTAAACCAAGCTCAACTTGAAATTATAATCGAACTTGACCGAGACTTTCTTTAGCTCAAGCCAAGCCCAAGTTAGTTTGAGAGAAACTTGTCAAGCTCGAACTTGAGTCTAAGTTGAAACTCATCTATTTCAAACTGAGCTAAATTCGAGTTATTAGCTCAGTTCAACTCAATTCGCATTTATCTTTTAACTTATTTTAAACTAAACTTTCAAATTAAAAATCTAATTTTATGTCAATTTATTTGAATCAAATTGTGAATTTAAACTAAATTATAAATTTGAATTAAACTAATTTGAATCAAATTTAATCTTAATTGTTAAACCCTAAATAAATTTTAAATGATTGAAGAACCATTTAAATATTATTAAAAAAAAAAAAAGTAAACCCCCTACGTTATACTAGCTTCTTCATCTTATCCTAAGTAAATCTTTTACACCATTAAAACGAGTTCAAAGTAGAGCCATGTGATGATTAGAAGCAAATTCAAGAGCTACATCTCCATTACTTAACTGCAATGCTGCCTGTAGCTGTCAAACGATAAGATGTTAAACCAATTCACAGTGAGTATAGACTTCAGAGCTTTCGGTCGGCGCAATGCAATGCAAGAAATTAAAGAAGAGTTAATGTGATGTGACCATTCATACACCAGATAAGAGAAAGATGAATCACTAAACTGTTTAACCATGTTCATGAAAATGGCATTTGAGGTGACTGACAAATCAAAAAATCAGTGGCTTTGGCATCATTTACCAACCTCTCTCAATCTTGGCCCCTAATTTACGGTAGCTGCCGGCATTAATCCGTGTAAATGAAATTTGTCTCCTTCGCATATGTTTTGCTCTGACATAGGCAAAAATAACCACCAATTTTCATACACAATAGTTTTCTTCTTCAGGCCCCAACTTGTTTCCACTTTACTTTACTACAGGGAAAAACGATTTCAACAGATTATTAACGGTGAAACGTAAAGCAGCCAGCACCAAAGTGTCCTGATAGTATGTCAGATTTCTGGGTGTTAAATCATTTAGTAAAGTTGCAGTAGTCTAGACTTCTCTAGCGTTCTTGAAACTTGGAAGGAGGAACATGATAACAGTGAAAGATGGTATGCCTTAACCTCTGCATGCCACAACA
The DNA here is from genome assembly GCF_011075055.1 of Mangifera indica. Classification (NCBI taxonomy): domain Eukaryota; kingdom Viridiplantae; phylum Streptophyta; class Magnoliopsida; order Sapindales; family Anacardiaceae; genus Mangifera; species Mangifera indica. Next base: position 1,866,533 of record NC_058139.1, read on the forward strand.
AATGCCATAGATTTTTGTGGTCCTCTCGTATTGATGTTGATTCAGTGAACAAAAGAATAAGCCAAATGGATTTAATTGCATGTGCTGGTGATAATGCATACAGTGTTTCTTACATTTAATGTGGCTTTGTATGTGACTTGTTAAGCTGTCTTCAATCAGTTGTAAAGTCTTCAAAATATGTCAATTTCTGGTTGCCTAGTAGACTATTTACCTTAGGGAATGGCATCGAGTCCAGAAGGAAAGTTGAAAGAAATTGAACAGAAGATAAAAAGGAGACCAAGAAATTAGCATGGGCATTGTGTACCTCCAGCCTTCATCGGCAGTTAATATCTCTGCAACTCAGAAAGAAGTTCTGAAACTCAGGTTCGCGTAAAGGAAATCATGAGCATCAGTTTCCCCAGAAATATTCATCTCTTCTATGATTCTGCTTGAGACACATCACATACTGCAAGTGGTCAATATAGACTAGAAATCTCTTGAGAACTTTTCCCTAGTCCCCGGATTACTGAGGGGTGAATCACTGCTATAACAAAAGTTTCAACGGGATCTTGGTGCCTAAATTAGTCATCATTGAAATATAGCAGAACTAAGCAGAAACAAATTATTTTTATATGAAATTAAGAATGGGAAAAACAAAAGCATATTAGCAAGAATCAGCAATATAATCATTTGTTTATACCCAGAAATTTCCTGATTTCAAGCATGAGGCAAAAGAAGACTCAATTCTAGCAAGTATTAAATCTCTAATTCGGTTCAACAAGGTGAAATTATAACAATTCCAACAGAGAGAGAGAATGACTATTCTATCATCGATTTAAAGCAAATACAATATTTTTCCCTGTAAATGAAATAATTTTTTTTCTTATTCATTTCTTTTTAAGAAACAAATTGTCAGTACCGAAGGCACAGAGTTGCGTACCATAAAAAATTCTACAATTGAATCAATAAAACTCAGCCTAGTCTTCTTTTATGTACAAGTCTGCTGTAGCCCCTCAGACAAGATTAAGAAAGGGAAAATGCGATTAATTTCAAAAGTTTTCAACACAAAAATACTCTATTTCTCACAATCTTTTCTACCTCAGTAACACTCAAATGCCTAATTCCATTATTTTTCATCCATTTTTCCCCTCCTACTGCTCTACTTTGAAGTTGTTCCTCCCCCATCATCAACAACTTCAAGCCCTCACTTACTTTAGGGAAGAAGCCTTCAGGTCTCAAACACCAAGCTCCAAAAACCCCAAACAAAACCTGCAAATCACTACCCAACTTCTCAACACCGCCATTAGAAAATTTTGCATTGCTCATAAGAATACCAATAAATAGCAGCCGATCCACCCCAGCTGCCAAACTTCTCCAAAGCCCAACAAAGTCCATCCTATTCAAACTCTCTTCTATTATTGACATTTTTTCTTGCAAAAAATCTAGAGCCCCAACTAAAGTTTTGGACACAGTCCAACCTTCTTCACTCTTTTCTTGCCACTGTCTCCTGTTTTTCACATAATCTCGACAGCAAACATCAAATCCTCTCAAAACAACAACTGACATTTTCTCAACCCATTCCATTCTGAATTTCTCTAAGTTCTTGATCTCATCGTCCAAAATTCCAGTTCCAGATCCTTCAAGTAACCCCACAGTAGCAGTATCACCACTAAGGGATGTTCCTAGTTGATCATCCTGACTTGAACCCATCTCAACAAAGAAAACATCCTCGCACCATTCCTTTAAAACAGATTCAAAATATTGAGCAGCATTAACTGAGTTTGCCACTTTTATTAGGGCATCATGATCTTGTAAGGCAGTCAATCCTTCAGCTTCTTGGCACCTTAGCAGTAAGCAATCCAAAAACTTCTGTATTATAGGAGCACCAGCTAACCTGAGATACCTTGACCTAGAAGAAATAGCGGGCAATGATCGGCATCGATCAACTACTAATGATAGACGGTGAAGAAAGGCACTGGAAACTGCAGGAGACTTGTAATCTTCAGGACCAAACAAAAGAGCTGGCCCCTGGACTTTCATTTTCCAATTTCTTTCATCATCAATGTCATGTTTTAATTTGTCTATTGTGTCAGCAAGCTCTAGTTCTGCCCATAAATCAAGCCAGTCAGGCCGATCACAGAAGACAGATAGAGATGAAATCTTTTGCAGGTTACTATCTTCCTGAAGGGAAAGCAAGACTCCAGACTGTGCTACCAGAGACTTAATTCTTTTATCGAAAGAGATCATCAAGTCAACAAGGTTAAGCCATGATATCCTAGCCTCTGATTTAGTACCAGTAACACTCTCTTCATCCAATTGACCAACATAAACAGGAAATATCTCTTTTGCTAAGTATGTCAATAATGCGGTTACCATGGCTGAAATCCATTCTTCTCTGCAACTGTACCCAACGAGCATAGCTTCATCCACCAGTGGTTGCAATAACTCATCCAAAGAGTCAACATAGTCCCTTGTTATCTTATATACAAGAGCAAAAATGAATTCAGGCTTATCAATCCACTTCGAAAAATGGCGTTGAGCTGCAACATATATAGGATTGACCAGCTCTTCAATCGCCCAAAGTGGCTGGTGAAGAGCAACTTCCAGATTATGGCCTTCAAGTTGCCTAGATTTTCTTTGTCTCTGCAACTCCTGAAGGCTGCACAAAGCAAGGAAATTTTCACAGTATTGGTGTTTGAGATCCCCTTGCATAGTGAAAAGAGGATTTAGCACTTCATGTGATGCCCTTGTATCAAAATTAGAGGTCAAAGTGGAAAGTGGTGGTGGCCATCCCATGGAAGCAAGAAGGGCTCGATGGTCAGCAATTGCATGAGGCCTCAGTATTGCTAGGGCTCGATCCATTCTGTGATCAACTGCCGCCACAAGACGAGCCCACTTAGGGCGTGCTCTTGTAACTGAACCTAAAATATCTTCTGTCTGCTTAAGTGTTCTGATAGCAATCAACTGCATATCCTGCAATAATAAAGAAATTCAGAAGAAAATTTAGAATGATGTAAGCAAATTGTATTTGCAAACGGTAAATAGCTTCAACTAACGGATTCTCACATCTGAATTCTGTGTGGACGGGTACTTCCTTGTGTTTCTGTTCATTGTAGAAGATACAGCATCTTCAATATCACCAACCAAACTGTCCAGCTTTAAAGCAGTCTCTGAAAAACAGAAGAAAATTTTCAGGAAAAAAAATCAATGACAAATAGACGAGATGGCATATGCAACATGAACAGAGGATTTTGGAAGCACTTGCTCCACTAACTAGAAACCCAAGTTCACCCAAAAAAAAAAAAAAATCGTTCAAATAAAGAAATTAAGATTATACTGTCAACTACAAATAAGAAATAAAGTCTATGTTAGATATACAGACATCTATATATGTCTGATTCCCAAGCAATTCTATCCTCACTACATTTGCAGTTCATCGTATTTAGCCCTTGCACACAAATCCATGGACATATTAAAATATGAATATACAACAAAACATAAGTAGAACAATCCCAACAAATCATAATTGAGCTTTAATATCTGCTGTAGCAACCAATACCCAACAAAAAATCCCTAACAGAACCTCACAAACAAGAGACGACACAATCAAAGTTCAAAATTTTTCATTGACTATTTCAAATCCTAATACTCCATTTAGTCTGTATGCATTGCAAAACTAAAAAAATTACTGTTTCTAATTTCATAACACGTCTAATCCTAGCTATTTGTGCCCAAAGCCTTCCACCACAACTTTTCAAATGCATTTAACAAAAAGCACTTACCAGCATAGGCTCGGACCGCATCCACCCGCGCCACCTCCTTGGCCAGCGCCGGTAACTCCTCTCCCAGTATCTGCTCTGCTCTTCCCCCTCCATCTACCCATAATGTTCAAAATCATACAATAATTCAATAACAAACACACCATTTAAACCCTAATTCTTTAATTCCAGCCTCTAACAATCATTAAACACGCAATACGCCTACGCTTAAGCACATACGCATAAGTAAGTCCATTTCGTGTGTGTGTGTGTGTGTGTGTATATATATATATAGAGAGGAAGTAAACAAACCTGGAACGGAGCTTCGAGAGCGAACGACCGAAGCTAAATCGGTCAACCTAACATTGACTTGATCGGAGAGACCATTGACTCGATCAGAGAAGGAAGAGTAAGCGGTAAGCTTGGATTCGAGGCTGCGATTGAGCGCGATTAAACTTTGATCTAGATCGCAACAATGATTTTCGAGGTGGGTTGCGATGCCCGTGGCATGTCCCAGGCATTGATTGTTACTGAGGTTATCATTGAGAAAGGAGAAGGCAGTGGACGAGAGAGTTGAAGCTGAAGGCAGGGTTAGGGTTGAATGAGAGTCCATAGTTAATTTCAGGCCACTGGAGAAATTAGAGTCACCAGCGAGGGTATTTTAGGGTTTCGATCACCGATAAGTCGTATGAAAAAGAAGAGAGACGAAAGATCCGATGATGTTGTTCTGTTTCGATCCATGGAATACTTGACTCGGTTCAAAACATGACCCGATAATCTGTTTGATCAAATGGGTCGATCCGAAACTAGGTAAATCTATCGGTCGGATTTTGAGGTGGACTGGGACCTATAGAGAGGCCCATAGTACCAAAAGACAAGGAACTGACCTTTACAAATGATTATTAAGCCGGATTCGAACCAGCGGTGTTAAACCCCTGAATAAGAACTAGTTTGAATTTGCAGTGGATTTATTGAGGAAGGCGCCGGAAAACCATCGAATAAGAAGATATAAGGTTGTTGGTGATTAGAAAGAAATATCACTTAAACAAAAACTAAAATAGAAGAAATGTGTCCGAATAAGATGAAACTATCAATAATTTTTTAACGATTTTGTTACATCAAATAAATTTGACTCGAATTCAATCTAAAGTTATATCTACTCAAGTTTAGTTTATTCGAACTAAACATCAAACTAAATTTAAGTCAGCTTAACTTACTCTACTCTTATTTATAAAGAAAACAAATAATTTAATCATCATAGATTGTTTTCTTTGTGGTATGGATCCACCCTTAATCACCAAACTGGAGTTTACTTTGCTTAGATTCAACCCTAATTATTAAGCTTGAGCCAGCTTTACTTGGATCTACTATTAATCATCAAGCTTGAGTCCTTTGTACAATTTTGAACTTTTTTGAAGCGGAGTGTCCAATTAAGGTTCTTTATCATTCTTTTTCTTCTTCAGATTACACCCAGAAATCTGTAAGTGCAGCTAAAAGGGTTGCTTGTTTCCTTCTGTATAAAAACCTATCTCATCCATTTTTGTTCAACTATCAAAATGATACTGATTATACAAATATTTATTTATTGTTAGATACATTGTGATCAATGGGAAATGGGGTTAAATTTTTACATTGGAATAGTAATTATCTAAGAGAAAACAAGGCAACTTTCTCTTTGGCATTTTCTCTGCACATGTGCAAAAAATTCCATCCCCATCGCCACACTCAGATATGCCAAGCTTTTTCTACTGTGTTTCTTGTTCTTCTGGGCAGTATTCCTTATGCCACACAACTTGAATACATAAATCAAAAGAAACGTACATGCGCCACTGCAGCTGATGTTGTATATAAACTCAACATAACTCAAAATCGCCTCTGCAAAATTTTCACTACTCTGCTTCAAAGGAGATCTGTTTTTGACCTCTTACACTTCGAATTTTTTGCCACCAAAAACAACCATTGTTACATGCCCAAATCTGCAGGAAAATATGTACAACAATCCCATGTCTATTTGCAGTTAGTCTCCAATTTCAATTTTTGTTTTTCTGTTTCGAAATTGTAAAAACAGCAATAAATCATACTACCTCAAGGAAGCATTTATAACCATTAACGGCCACAAAAAAAATATCATAAGCTCTGAACAAAAGTGCTATCAGATAATCATTGTTGCCTAAAAAAAATGCACCAAGGAATAAAAAATACAACTGCAAGCATCACAGTCAGATACAATAGGCAAAACTCAAGTATTATTTTGCACATTAGAAATGGATGTTTGATTCAGTCATAACAAAAATGTGCAACTAAATTTTATATTCTCTATATTGCAACGAACAAAATGTGCAAATATGTTAAAAATGCAGGCAAAGAACAAGATCTAAAACACGGGCTCATCATTATTCTCTATATTGCAAGCCAACAGTACAAGACTACAAGTATACTTGAAAATTATTAGCAAATAAGATGATCCTGATCCAACTCAAATATTTTCAAAAGCCATAAAAATATGGAGGAATTAAGATAGCTTCAAACATAACTAGGAGGCATCTCTGTGTGGATAGACATTCAGTGATTCAATCAATAATGCAATTTAAGACTAAATCAAGTAATTTACATACCAAGACACTTAACTTCTCAGGATAGGCGGAATTTGGAGAAAAACCTGATGAAACATGTACAACATACCTCATTATAAAATCATTTGCCAATTGCTTTAGTTTTATAGCATTTGCAAGCAATCTACAAGCTGACAAAGAGTTTCTGGTCACAGACTAAAGTGGGACACAATCTTTCATCTGAACCTGCTAAGCATGACAGCAAAGAAGTCCCGTCAATACTGAAAGGAAAACAAATCAGATTATTGCACATTAAAGACAAATTAACAGGGAAAATGAACTTCTTAATTTTAAGAAAGCAAGCATCGTATAATAATAAGGTAAGCAAATCTGAAAATACCCTCTTGCTCTATACTAGCACACTGTATTTGATGAAAGACAAATGTAAACTTTTAAGTTTTTTAAATATTATTACAACTCTACCCAATACATGAAATAAGCAAACTTATAAAAGCATTTCTGAGATTAGCCTTGAGGCAACACAGTTTGGAACTGCTGATGAAGATTATGCACAGGCACTTCCTATAGTTGTACATAACAAGAACCAAGGAACAATTAGAGATCAACTCAATACACTCATCTTTCCTCTTTTTTTTTTTTTTTCCCCTTTAGCTTAACTATATGTACTTAGTGAACCATACACACCCAATTTTGGTACTTCCCTTTTTTATGCTCCTAATATTAATCAAAGATGTCTACATACTTCATTCATTTAATATAAACTTCCTTTCTCCCTTATTATTTTCAACTATATTTTAGTTTTGAATTTAAGAGGGTAAAAAGATGAGGATAAGCTTATACCTTTAAGGCAAATAACACTAATCTACTCTGCAGGAAGTGCTAGCCTTGCCTTAAAATTTTGCTATAAATTACTAACTTTAGCAGGCTACAGTTTTGGGAGCCTATGCCCTTGTTAACATTCAACAAAAATGTTGTTTAAATAAGGTAGACAAATATCAGACACAGCCACCAAATAGATAAGGCAACCAAAAAGAATGCCACCACTTCATTTTAGATTACACGCAGTTTAAGTTACAGCTAATGTAATATGGTCAAATAAAAACCTCAACCAAAACTGATAAAGACAAGTTAAAATAAATCTTAGATATCATTGACACAGTCATTGCATATTGAGAAAGAAATTTAAAGTTTTTTATCTTTTTAGCAGGGAATGCAGACAGCTTCTTCTAATTTTCTTGTAATAAAGACACTGAGGATTATGAGAACTGTTGCAGTATTTATAGGATGTTAAGCTAAACATTGCAAAAGTATTTAAAAAAACTTAAATTTTAACTGGACTTTCATTTGTTTACCTGTGCCTGTTCAACATATTTCTAAACTTTGAAAGCTCTTATAACTTCCCCCCTTCCCCAAGGTAAAAAAAATCTATACAACATAAAACAAAAGAAAATTAAAAGGCAAAAAAGCTCCAGACTCACTTCTAAAGCTGTGACTATGATTCAATAATAAAGCTAAAATTTCCCGCAAAGGAAACAGAAATTACCCACTGTCCAGAACCCTATCTACTTGAAGTGTCACTCCTCCAATTCTAATGAGTTGTATAACCAAAAGTAGCACCTCAACATCCCATCACTGCACAGTTGTACACAAAACTTGCAGAGGGCTTCGCTGCAAGCAAGTTCCACACCGGAGGGCCTTCTCCTGGAACCCAAACATTGAGCTCAATCATTCCTCCACCAAAATTCCTTGGACCACCAATGACAATGAGCATGTCTCCACATGCCTTGAAAGCTAGTCCCCATCCATTCATTGAGTCTGCCCGCTCAGGCAATCTCCCAATTGTGGTCCACACATTCGTCCTTTTGTCATATTTCTTCAGCTCTTGTTGTGCATAATCAGCTGCATACAACTCATTCTTCACAACGGCTATCAAAGGTGGTGCTCCAGACCCAGCAGATGTCGTTATGGCAGCTTGTCTATTTCGTGGTGGACACATGTTGGGTATCACAGTCCATGATCTAGTTTTTAGATCATAGAACTCCCCACATGTAAGCATATTTGGGGTCTCAGTCCCAATCCCCCCAACAACATAAAACTTCCCATCCATGAAGACCGCAGAGCACATTTTTCTTGCTTTACGCATACTCGGAATGGTCACCCAAGTGCCTGTTAGTGAATCGTAGAGCTCAGCTGAACTCAAAATATTTCCACATGAATCACAGCCGCCAGCCAAGATAGCAATTTCTCCCAGGCTGGCTGATCCAAACAAGCATCTTCCCTGATTCATACTCATGCCAGATGACCACGTGTTGGTCAAGATACTATACCTATAAATAACATGGGAAATTATTTCCTTTCCGAAAACAAGCAATTCTGTACCAACGGCTAATGACTCCTTGTCTGAACACATGAAGCATTCATTTGAAGTCATTCGCGGCAAATGCATCCATTTGTGGCGAATTGGATCAAATGCCTCCCATTCCAACAGGTTGCATGAGAAGTAAACCCAATGTTCAGCGATACCCATAAGCCGCCTCAGCCTATAAAGTTCTCCACTCCGAACAACAGATCGGAATGCTTTATTCAATGCTGCTATCGCACCATAGTCAGACCTTGAGCAGTGAGCAAGACAGTTAATAGACATGTCTCGACCAAGTTGGTAGATGAGTAGATTTGACTCTGAATGATGATCTCCATGATTCTGGTCAACCGGTTGCTCAGTTTGGACCAGAGAAAGATCATGCAGACCTTTCACTGTTTCTTCTTTCCCATTGATTTCTAATGGTTTTGCAGTCTTTCTTGCTGCAGAGTCCTCTCTATCTTCCAGAGGGCGCTTGTTGTCAGTTACACCAATACTATTATACATCCATTCAACCTCTTGCTTTAGTAACTCCTTTGAGACTTGCTCACCTGTTGCTAGGTCCTCTCCACCTTCCAGCAGGCACTTATTGTTGTCAATTACTCCAAAGCTGTTATACATCTGCTCACTATCGGGCTTTGGCAATTCCTTTGAGATCCGCTCACCCTCTTGCATTGCCAACTCCTCTGAGATCTTGAACATGTTGCAGGGATTATGTAATTCAAGCAGCAAAAGTATTTCGTTTCTTCCTAATCACAACAAGATACAATGCTAATCAGTCTATAAGAATTAAAAATAATAATACAGAATCATAACTCTCATAAATTCTACGTGCAAAATAATTTGAAATCAGCTAAATATGCATCCAAGTAAGGAAAGCAATAAACCATGTAAATTCATTTCCAGAAGCATAAAAATCGCGTAAAAATTATGTAATAACATACAACAGAGCGATTCAGCAAAATTTTGATCTTTAAAGGAATCACAGCATTGTTTTTTACATGCAGCTGGAATCCTTGAAAGTCCAAAAAGAAAAGGAAATGAGAACAAGAGAAACTCATCTAAGAACGGTCTCTATCAATCCAAACTTGACATAATTCAGAAAAAACAAAAACAAAAATATAACATGCCAACAATGCAAACATTAACGTTATGATCGATCATCAAGCTTATCAACCATCATCAAATTCATGCACAAACAAAGCAATTCAGTTATCGAAACCAATAAAAAAAAAAAAAACAATTCAGATAAAAAAGAACCCTGTACTGAGAAATGACAATTACCCATACCAGATCTTCCTTCATTAAAAAAACGAAGAGAAACAAAGAAAAAAATCATAAACAATAAATGAGAAACACCGTTCAATCAAAATGACAACAGTGAAACAAATCCAAATTCACCGAAGAAATTTCCCTCTAAACTAACAGTAAAACAGACAAAGATCTGCAGAAGATAGTTACGAGAACCCCTCTGCAATAACCCCTGTCCATTCCATCCCAGCAATGATACGGAGCCCCGCACCGCCAAAAAATGAATAAAAACACCATAACAACAGGTACAGGGACACGGCCAAAAGAAAAAGAAAAAAAATATGAAACAAGCCAGAAAACGAGACTCACAGAGTAAAAAAGAAAGTATTTTTCCGGCGCTTTAGCCCTTGAAGTGTAAAAACAAAAGGAAACCCAATTTCTGTATTCACTCACTCCCAAGTATATGTACGTTGAGTTTCTCTTTCCGGATTCTCTCCACGCACTGTCCCTGTCTCTTTTCTTTCTCTCTTTTGTTTCTGGTTATATTTTGTGTGCGCTTTCATGGGAAGTAAATGGGATTTTTATAGTGTAAGAGAAAATTATTTAATTTATTTCAATTTTAACACAAATGTGGGTCCCACAAAGTTTAGTGTGGGGTTTGTTGTAGAGGATTTTAACTGTAATTTCACCGAAGAGAAAGAAACCGGACGGCCGTTTCTTCTACACGTGTTGCTTCTCTAACTTCCTTCGTACATGTTGTGCGTTTTGAGGCCTGGATTCTTCCACCTTTTTTTTTTTTTTTTTCAGGTCAATAAATTATTTTCCAAAACCAGATTCCTTTTTCTTTTTAAGTCTTCAAATTCATTACGTTTTCTTTTATTAATTTTAATTACATAATTAATCCTGGTCAAATTTCATTCATTGTTAACAATTTAGGATTCTCAATTTTTAATTTAAATTTAACATAATAAATAAAAATTTGAAAAAATATAAAATTAAATTTTATTTATGAATTATCACATAAAAAAAATTTTAATTTTGAGTTTCCATATATGTTTGTAAGAATCCGAAGTTCCGGTTATAAGTTTTTGTACAAATTATATATCTATACCGTGTGTCATCACCTCTAAAGTTTCGACTCTATTTATATTCTACCTTTCGGTTCTCTCATCCCGAGCCTTTCATTTGTTTCCTTTCACCAAAAAAAATCTTTTGTGTATTTCCAAAAGTTTCGTGCAGGTTTTTTTATGTCTTGCTCCGACAATGTCATCTAGGTCAATTGACGATGTCCTACTTTGGCGATTTTGTATATTCTACTTTTGTCATTTTTATAAACAAAATGACCATCAAATTTCGATTAGGTTAATGTACATAACTTAAGTCAATCGTAAATAGAATAAAAGTGTCAATTGTAGTTTTTAATCACCGTCGATGCATACCGATCAATTGATATAAATAGTTTTTACATAATTTCTTAGACAAATAATCTTGACAATTTGTAGGTTAAAGACGTGGCAAGGATTATTATTTAATACCGAACTAATTTTGTAAATTATTATTATCAACATTAAACTTATATATATTATATATATATTTTATATATATATATATATATATTGTCAAATATTTGCCCAAACAAAATCAGGGTTATCTTTAACTGTTCTGTTAACCATAAATAAAACTCAAAATTAGATATAAATTCATAGTAAAATATATATATATATATATATAAACCAATTCACAAATAAAATAACAAAATAAAAAGAGAAATAAATCTGCTTCTCAGATTATTTTCCATATTTAGACCAATTCACAATTAAGGTAAAAAAACATAAATAAAAAACCAAATAAAAAAGAAAATGAAATCTGCATAGAAAATTATTTTCCATATTTAGAAAAATCAAAATTAAGGTAAAATAAATAAATAAATAACAAAAAACAACAATAACCCATTTGTAATCTACCAAATTTTAGCATAGAAATGATTAATTTTTTTTTTATAAATAGACCAATTAAATAGAAGTCCAGTGACTGTGAGTTCCCACTGTTTTTAAAAACAAGGTGACAAAATCAGTTGTAATTTGAAAAAGGAGATTAGAAAGATGATTCTCTCTTAATTATCATTAATTAATTGTAATTAATACAAAATCTGGAAACAGTCAGGTTGCTTTTTTTTTTTTTTAAATTTGGAAAATATTTGTCACTTCTTATCTGTAATTTTATTATTCATTTTATTTCTCTTTTCATGTCAGATTCCTTTTTCTTTTATTGGGATTTTATATTTATTAGGTTACAATTTATGTAATAATCTGCAGATTTTCATTGAAACTTAATTTATTTTGTACATTGAACATGGATTTTAATGGGAATCAGTGATTTGGCAGAACAGTGAAAAACAAGTGAAACGTGTTGAAAAATTGTGTCTACATTTGTTGGATGTGAGAAAAGTACTAGAAATTTCAACAGGCGGTCACATTTTTGGTCCATGAAGTCCGCTTCTTAGAGGGCCCAAAGTAGCCAAAACCGTTATTTCCCACTTGAACTTTGATGAATTAACTTTTTCACCCTTTAAATTTAGAAAGTCTATTTTCTTACCCTTTTGTCAAAGTGAGGCTTTAATTTCGCCCGTTGAATAATATTTTTGATATTTTATATAATATATAATGAGATTAATATTACTTACACTCTTATGGTATAGGCTAAGGTTAGATTCGAATCAAACCTATTCGAATTTGACTCAAACAAGTCCAAAATGAATCAACCTTATATGAATTTGGTCAAGCTTGAGCTCGAGCTATTCTATAAATTTTTCAATTAAAAATTTTGATACAAATGATGTCATTTTAACCAATATGTATTAAAATAACGTCATTTTAATAATGAAAAAAGAGTCAAATCAAATTCGAACTGAGTTTGAGTTTGACTTTTATAAGCTCGAGCTCAAACTAGAGCTCAACTATATGTAAACTAAGCCGAGTTTGACCTCGAGCTCTGCTCGAATCCAACCATAGTATGAGCAAACTACATTTTTATCTTTGACTAGTTTACATTTTTCTTTTTTCTTTTTATTTTTACTTCTTATTTCTTATTTATTGGACATTGAAAACACCTAGGGGAGAGCCAATTTTTTTTTATAATTTTTATAATTTTATTAAAAATAAACATATTTTTGTATATTTTATTAATGAATTTACCAAATATTAGAACAAGCGGGTTTAAACAAAATATTAGGGAGGACATTGTCATTATGTCACATGAAATTGAAAAACGTGCCTTGATTTGAGTACATTTGTAAGATGAGAGCTGTGACAGATCATATATTATAAGGAAATAAAAGAATAATATGAAAGTAGTGAAACTCTTTTTTCAACTATTGCTTTTTCACGCCGAAAGAATTTTTTCTAGTCTTCAGTACATGCATACAACGAACGAACAACATTAACTATGGTACACCCAGTAAGCTTACTGGGGTGGGTAAGGTAATACTCCCCTTTATTGAATCAAAAAATCTCACCGGGTTTGCTGGGAACGGATGCGGTAATGGCAGAGGACTATTTTCCAGTCAGTTTTAATATTGAGATAAAAAAATAATATATATATATATAAGATTTTAAATTTTAAATATTTATAAATTTTTATTAAAAATTTTACTTAATGTTAAAGATAAAATCGTTATTTATTATATAAATTTAAAAAATTAAAATTTTACATATTTTTCTCTTAAATTTAAAAATTTCACAAATTCTTATCTTTTAAAGTTTGAAAAATAATAATTTTTACTTTAAGATTTTTTTTTTTTCTCTAATGATAATTTGTTATCATTGATTGTCGGTCATCTTTCTTCCAATCTTATCTCTCCTCGTTGTTGAAATGGTTGGTCAACACACGAGAAAGTGACGACAAAGAGAGTGATATCTCTTTATCATGCGTTGGCCAACTATTCTGACAATGAAAAAGAGATAAGGAAAGAGAGAAGACGATTGACAACTGGTGATGGTGAATGGTTTCATGAGAGAAGAGAAAAAAAATTATATGAGGAAAATTATTACTTTTCAAACTTTGAGTGAGAAAAAATTATAAGATTTTTAAACATAAAAAGAAAAATAAGATAAAATTATAATTTTTTAAAATTTTTTAGTAAATAATGATTTTATTTTCAACTGTACCTGATATTTATAACAGAAATTAAATTATAAATAATATTTAAAAATTTTAAAATCTTATAAATATATATATATATATTATTTATTTATTTATTTATTTTTATATTAAAACTTTGATGAGAAAATAGCGTTTTAACTAAAACAAATACATGGGCCATGGGCGATCCCACTGCCTCAATGTTGGTTGGCCAACATTTGGACATAGTCAAGTCGTTCTGAATTGAATATGCTGGGTTTAGATTAGACTTAAAAAATTACAATTATTTTTAATTTATATATTTATTAATTATTTTATATTCAAAATTTCACGTTAAATTTTAAAGCAGAGAAGGTTAGATTAAATTTGTTTGAATAAAATATAAAAAATTAAACAAGGTAAATTAATTTTTTTATGTAAATATAATATTTTAAATTTTAGATATTCATACTCTACACTACACTTGAGCCAATCATGGGCTCACAAAACTGAGAAATAATAAGTTTAAAATCAAGTAAATACTCGAACTCAAATTCATCTTATCCATAACTGAGCTGGCCATCGTTTGACACGAGTCGTTTTCAGGCCCCACAGATAAAGTTTCGTTATGTAGGTTTATCTTGTAATCAGAATGTAATTAGCCCAATTACTTTATTGGGCCACTGACGACAAATGAATGCTAATTAAAAAGGTATAATCACAGTCGCTTGTATCATAATCCAAGGGCTGAAATTCGTCGGAGTACGAAAACGGGCCATAGGTCGACGTGTACGACATTATAGACTTATTAAAAGTCATGACACGTGGAATTAGCCCAGCCACGAGAACAAATTGACTTAAAGAACATAACCTCACGTCACGTCAAGCCATGTGCGGACATTGACACTGAACGTTGCTTTAAAATTCGTTCAGGTGAAGACAAAAGACAAGATAAAATAAATCATTCGAGTACCTTTCCAAAACGCATCGCTTTGGATTGAAAACATGCTTAAGCCATGAAGAAAAAGAAGCATATATATAGCCTCGTAAAATCGAGAATAAATCTAGCGGTTTTGCCGATTATATATCCATCAGCTGCTGCTGCATCAGATTCTATTTACTGTAATGACTTGACCTAAAGTAAGATGGTATAAAAGGGCGGTTGTTGATGGGTCATATATACATGTGATTAATGAAGGAGGCAAATAAGAGGAAGCATGAAGCCATGATCTTCATATGCTTTGCTTAAATATTTATGGGTTGAGATCTTGTGGATGCGTTGATGAGTTTTCTAAGGATCGTCTCAGTTGATCTTTCATACGTGGAACTGACATTGTGTGAATGTTTCAACATAAATGGAAATTATATAACTTCAATTTTGTTAGCTCAATAAGATAAAAAAAAATTATATATCTGTCAGTGACCACACACCAAACAATTATAATTTCTTCATTACTAGGATCATTTCATAAAGTTTTCATTTTCATATTTTGAATGTAGAAGAAAGTGATTAGGGTTCCTGAACTTTATGTTGAGGTTTTTTTTTTTTAACTTGGGTATTGTATATGTAAAAGAATAGATTAAATCATTGTAATAAATAAATAAAACCGGTAGTTGACTCAAGTTTAAATCAAAGTGATATTGTCAAATTCGAATTTAAACTTATTCAAGTATATGCGTAATGTTACCAATAGATTTGTCAATTGAGGCTACTAAACTGGACAAGTAACATAAGTCTATAAAAAATTTTGGGATAGACTTCAGACCTTATTAAAATTTTTTGAGTTTTGGCTTTTTTTTTTTTCCAAGTATATCCCTACAAGTTTGAAAACCTGAAAAATAAGTCTTACCCATATTTGAAAATCTAAAAAATACACTTCTATTTACAATGAATTTTTAGGTCCAATTAGACTTTTGATTTGTTCAAATCCGTGTTAAATAGCATAATGGACATCTTTTTGTCTAAGCCTATTAGAAACCCAAATTTTGTTCAACTCGAATCTGACTCAAACTTGTACTTGCTTAGTAAAATGTCATTTATAATATCGTCAGATAAATAAATAATATTATATGTACGATTAACAATGTTAGTAGATGAATAAACAAGTTAATCTTATTCAAACTGTTGAACTAAAATTTTGAATTGAAATCAGTTTGTTTGAATCATATCCAGCTCTAGTGTTTCTTGGAATTCCATGAAGAAAATTATTAATTTGATTCGGTCAAATGTTTGAAAACAACATGCAACACATCCCATTTGTGATGAGAAGCCAAACTGGGTCGTAAACATTTTCCCACCACTACCTAAAGTACAAATCTTACCATTAATAAATTAGACAAGCACTTATACTCACCTGGCCATCCCTTGTCTGGCTTTTATGACTACTAAAAGAGACTATGTAGACAAAGGCAATCGACAAAACCAAACACGTAGAGAAGCATCGCGGTTTTAATTATCATATCTAATAAAAGGTTTTAGTATAATTAGAGCTATATAGCGAGAGAGCGACAGGTGTTTGAGTTGAATGGGTGATTAATGATTTTTCTTCCGTGGCTGGTTAATGAGATGGCTAGCTAGGCTTAGCTGAACGATTGGAGGTGGTGAAATTAGGTATGGAAAAACTTTGAAATTTTACATGACAGATTTACCTGAAGGATATATTTGTCGGGCGCTGAAATTAATTTGCCACCATCAGCTGTAGATGTAGTTGAGCATGAGTTATTATGAGTAGACATGTCAAAACTGTCGAATATGTTTATAGTATAGTTGAACCTCCTTAATTTTGGTATGGTTTATAGGTATATGCTTTGTAAAATGATGGGTCATGTTAGCCCATAAGCTTTATGGGTTATGTCAAAAGTTTTAAAGTTTGGTCCACAGATTGATTCAGAATAACCCATGAAAAAATAACATATATATACGAAATGAGGTCTCTCTCTCTCTTTATTTGAATAAATTTTCAATCTCTACCAAAATAGCCTAGTCCTAGCATTGGTAAACTGTTGAAACCCCTGATTTTGAAATATATTTTGTGTTTATCTTAATAGGATCTTACACATCAGAACCTGTTTCAAGGTTCTCTTAGTTTTTATAAGAGATCAGATTAAAGAAAAATCAATCGAATGATTTTAGACCCAAGAGGAACTAAAAGCTTGAAAATTGAGTGAGTTATAGGCCTTTTTCTGATCTTGTCGAGAATGACTGAGAGAATAATGACGGAGAGACGTGGAGATCATATGGACGGTTGAATTTGGTTCAAGAACCCAAATCAGAAAAAGGGCTGCTGCAAATTTTAGTTGATTTGTTGATTATCCAGCTAAATTTCGACATATATTTTCTTTCTTTCTAAATATTCCCCCACTATAAATGCCTTCCAGAATCCCATACCTTTTCACTGCTCTAAACGGATCATTCTAAAGTAATGTTCTTCCAGAGACAAGAAAGAAAACTGTACTTTTTTCAACTCTATCAAAAGTTATTCCTTGTGTTTAAGAATCAGCATTGCTTTAGGTTCATAGAATTTGCAGGAAAGCTACAAGCAGATAAACAGTTTCTGGTCACGGGCTAAAGTAGGACACAATGCTTTACACAGGCAAGAGAAAAAAAACCCAGTGGCCACTCAAAATTCTAGCGATGTCTTGAGATCTATGTGGGCAAGTTACCCTCTTCTCTCTGTACTCTGAGACTGTATTTGAAGAAAGGCAAACTTGTCAGCTTTATGTTGTTAATGTATTATTTCAACTCTAGCCAACTTGTAAATTAAGGTGTTTCTGTGATTAGCCTTGAGGCAGTTTGCAGCTGCCTGTGAAGATTATGCAGAGGCAGTGCCTATATATAGTCGCACATAAGAAGAGCCGAGGTACGGTTAAAGGACAAGTCAATACTGAGAATCAGTAACTCACTTTCACTGGCTCTCACCAAGTCAGTCCTTGTTAATTAAGTCCAAACATTTGTGTTACGATTTACATGGGCCTTCAGCAAGTAGGCCCTTGCTAGAGTTCATTGAATGACCAACACTACATTCAACTATGTCACTGGAATTGACTTCGGATGATTTACTAAAAACGTTTTGATGTATTAATTAGAGATAATAATTTTAATTTGAATTTATGGTCATTGCCTTATTTTAATATTAAAAGAGAGAAATTTTTTTAAATAAAAAAGAGAAAATAAATAAAGACAAAAAATATTTTCACAATCGTAAACCAGTTAGAGATGAGGACGGGAACATATATGTCCCTTCCTTGATCCACCTAGTCTTTATCCCTATCATCATCTTTTTATATTAATATCTTTATTTAAAATATTAATATATTATTATAATTTTATATTATTTATATATTTCAAATTTATTTATATTTTTATTGTGTATATTAAGGTGGTAACATATGTCATTTGTGACATTTAAAATAGTGAATTGGTTATAGTTTTTAATTTTGTTATTTAATATATTTATACCATGGTTAGAAGGTATAGAAAGGGAATTTTTTCTAGTGACTATTGGGAATTTGGGATGGGGAGGGAATTTTTTTTCGTGAATAAGGGACGAAAAATCCTTTTTATCCCTATAATGGGGACAAGGATAGGGGATAAGATATTCAACCCTGCCCCTCTCTGTTGCCATCCCAGTACCAATTCCGAATTGATTGTGATAAGTGTTATATGATATAATGTAGTTTCCCCTTGTTCAAACTTCCTATAATGACACTTGAAACATTATCATCCAATGACAAATTATAAGGACAACAATTAGATACGTCATCTACTTATTAGTCAAGTTAGAACACTTATAGAAATACAGTTGAACTCCCTAGCATCTATGAGTTTATTATCCTATATAATTTCATATAACAACTGTTTTTTCTTTTTTATCAATTATAGACCATGCATTTAACATAATTATCTTATTTTTGTAAAATTAAAATACAAATAAATCTCTCAAATAATGCTTATATTAGAAATATGTTGATATATAATCTACTTGTAACTTTTCCTCTTCATTCTATAAATAGAAAGACTAACAGAGAGGTAAAAAGCATCCAAGAGAGACTCTTAAAACTCTATAAATCGTAGATACATAATACATCTTAATCATGATCAAAACTTTTTTTGAGAATAATAACATAACTATAAATATAAACTCTTAAATATCATATTGAACCATGTTATAAACTTTGTCATCTTTATTATTTGTCCACGTAAAATCTCAAATGGTATCTCATATACAATCTCATTGTATTAACATAAGATAGAACAAGTTCTTAGAATGCAGCCCATCTCCAAACATCTGTGAGTTATCTGGATTTTCCTTCATAGTGTCCATGTCTTTACATTGTTTCCTTGAGTCATTTAGAAAGTTTGAACTTATCGATGAACTTGTTTGAAAATTTAAGGGATCTTTACTGTGAATTGCACCCACCATTTTCATTTTCTCTCCTTCCAACGCATGAATAACTTATCTGTTTATCATCTTTCGTGGCAAATTCACACAAAAAAGAGAAGATTTTTTCCTTCAAAGGAGAAAGCCAGCCAGAGTAAATAAAGTTTTATCATAGTTGGAAATGTTAAAATGATTTGCATGGATGCTTCAACTACCCAACTATGTTACCTTTGATCGTAGTGTTAAAAGGAAACATGAATGTTTCCATGCACGAGTCATTCCAATAACTTCTTGCCAGATTTGAGACACCCAATCACATTATAATTCCAGTTAAAGCTCAATGAAATTTACCCCGAGTTGCAATTAAATTAATTCTACTTACTTCTAATCACAGTAGTTCACAATGATTACTTATATAATATATACATCTCTGCATGCTTTGTATTACTCAATTATAACCCACGTTCATCCACCAAGTTGTAATTTTTTTTTAATTTATTTGTTTCTGACCTTAATACAATATTAATTTTCCGTACCATCTATCAGAGAAAATCTTTAAAAAAAAACACAAACACACACACATACTCCTTGATGATACAATATTACTATTAATGCAATGTAGTTGACAAACCCACTCAAATGGGGTTTATATTTTTGAAATTCAATCGATTGAATAAGATAAATTTTAAATTTAATGATTAATTTGATAAATCAAGAGTTTAACGTTGACAGAAAAGATTTAAACTTATGTTCTCTTACACGCAGAACTTTATTTTTTATTACTCAAACTAATTTTTAAGATAAATTAAAGTTATTTTATATTTATTTTAAAATCATCCAGTTATATAGTAAAACATAGTTATTTATACCAATATTTGTATCTATTAAAGATTCTAATAAAAGAAACTTAGGACCATAAGCTTAATATAGTTGTAAATTCTCCTATAAATAATCTAGTGGTAGGACTTAATCTAAGGTTTAATTTGCAGTTGTTTATTGATTAAGTTGATTAATTTTCTTCTCTCAAGGCATATATAGAAGGAAGAGAAGGTGGTGCACGTGCACTGGTTTTTCAACTCCATTGCTTTCTCATTAAGCTCAACTTAATATTAATTATTATTGACTAATTGTTAACCCCCAACGGCCAAACTGATAATCAACCTCCTCCTAGGCCTCTAACCTAGTATACCAGTCCCATTAATATATCATAATCAAAGACTCTTGGAACTTAAGCTTAAATGTTCTCTAATTTTCTAAACATCTTATATGGATAATGCATGTGATTACGAGATCATAATCACATATAACTAGATTTAAATCCCAACCACTACTTCTGTAATAATAAGTGTATAGTATTTGAATTCTTATATAGTCAATGCAATATTCTGAGCAGACAAATTCATGGCTAATTAATGCAGTGATTATCAGAAATGGCTACGGTCTAATTAAGCTGATTTAGAAGCCTACTTATATAATTGATTACAACTCAAATTAAATGATGAATATGACAAGTAATTAATAGTCCCTGATCTTGTTTAATTAATCTAAACTTCTGCAAACTCAAATTTCCATTCTTTTTGGTCCCCAAGCTGCTGTAGATCCAAATATTTGGATGAATCAAAACCCTGATCAAGATGTTGGAGATATATGACAAGAAACACTCTATTTCACTTAAAATAATTATCAAAAGGTTTCCCTGGTCTCAGATAATATTTACGTTAATAAATCTGGAATTAATCAGTTTCACATCATGAATTACGTTGGTAGAGAGCCTGCCCATGCCCATCTGTTGTTGACCGATGGATATATATATATCCTACACAATAAAACAGTCTATTTTACCTGCTCTACATAGGATACGCATTACTAAAACCCACGTATGTGTTAAACAAATAATTAACATTACCAATATCGATTTGGTTGGTTTTAATCAGTTAACGTTGACGGTTAAAATCTTGGTCAATTATGGTAGCTTAGCTCGTGGTGGTTCATTGAGGTCTCCTTCACCGACTAAGGGAGAAAGAGAGAGAAGAAAGAGAGGTCTTAGATTAATATATCATTAATTAATTAGTGCGAGGGCAGTAGAAATAATCAATGCACGAAAACATGAAGATGATATATGTTTATATAATATATAGTACAAAGCATATGGTAAGGAGACCACTATATATATCTTTCTTGAAGTTTCAAAAAACCCTAGTGGTAAAATTAATAAATAAGCTCATTTCTGAAACAATCCAGCGCACTAGATTTGAAAGAAATAAAGAAATAAGGGTTCCTCGTGACTGTGAGCAGAGTCTTCGCTGTCCATTGGATCAATGTCATGTGCCCCGAGATGTACGCTGAGCCACACCTCATATTTTTCGATTAAAATCTCCACCACTACCTCTCCCCCGTACTATTTTACAACTGATCATCAGAACTTGCTACCTTTAATCGACTCTGTACAATCAATATTTCTGTTTGTTTCTCCCTTTAATTTACTCAAGAATCTTGGTTTTGCGTCATGCAGACGACTCAGTATATCGAATTTTGATCGGTTTGAGTCAGCTCTAATTATACTAACTCAGATTTCGAAAAGATATTATTTTTTTGTATATATTTTGTTCTCTGTTCGAGAAGCCATGGATAAACAGTTCTTGCATGTAATGAATAAAAGAAACCTAGCTAGTTTAGCTATTTAACACCAATCCATGCATAAATTCGAGAATTACAGAGAAGTTTAATGCTTTGTTTATCTTGCATGAAGTTGGGAGCAGGTGGGTTAATTAAGTTTGGACTCGAAATTAATTAATTTGGTTAATATATTATTAATCATAAATCATCTCACTCTTCAGATTTCCACCCTTTCAACTAACCAGTGGACGGATCAGAAGCACGTGTTTAATCATGTTCAGGGTGTCTGCATGATTAATTAGTTGACAGATTACAGTAATTAGGTTTAATGAAAAATTAGATCAGTCTCACATGAAAATAATATTTTCTACATGCCATGTTAATGTGCCAAGTTGTTTTAAATTTTTGTCAGCAATATTTAGATTTCCAAGTCATAGCAAGAGCAAGCCAAGACGACCACCAAAGATCTTAAAAGTATTATATTATACTACTTTACATAAGAAGAATATTAACAATTTTAAAATTGAGATGGGTTTTCTACTATTAGGTGGCATGTCAAGAATATATCATATAAAAACAATATTATGATCCATCTAAATACGTTTGTAATGTCGGTTATGATTAATCAAATACCTAAAAAATTCATCCTAAAAATATAACAAAAAATAAAAATTAAAACCCTAATTTGTACCAAAAGTAGATCAGTGTAAACAAAAAAGAATTTATGATAGAACAAATATTATTAATGAAATATTATATAATATATAATATTATAATAAAAAAATGTAAAAATTTTAATAAATGAATTAGTTTAAATAATATAAAACAAGTCAGAATCATATCAATAATCAGAAATAATACTTTGTAGTTGTGAAGGTTAACTAAAAGTTTTTAAAAGTGAAGAGGGTGATTAAAATTAAAACAAAAAGAAGAAACCTTAGAAAGGGAAAAGGTCAATTTTTCAAACGGAAGGAGATCGAAAGATATTACTGCTTTGGTATTATGAAAAATTTGCAAATTAAATTAATATTATTGAGTAAAACTTATACAAAATATATAACATTATAGTATATATGTGAAATGAAATTCTAATCTATAAAATATGAAAAATAATAGATAATAAATCAAAATCAAATAGAATAAGAATGAAACCAAATTAGTATTGTATCAAATTAGAGTAGAAACACTACTTGGGATGCCGAGGTAGCAGGTTTATATGGATGGGTTAGGGCTAGAACACGGCGTGTTGTAAACTTTTTGACTGGTCAATTAAGAAATCTTATATACAAGAGATGGTGAGATTTTTCTCGTATTTGATTTAAACAAAAAGAAGAAAAGTTTAGAAATTGATAGGAAAATTAATTAAAAAAAACATGATATTGCGTTTAGGGACTGACCAGAAACAAACACAAGTTGATTAAATCTTAGAGAAAGAAAGAGATTCCATTTGTTCAGATGGAAATGGGAACTGGCTGATGCTGCACTCATCACTTAGCTTGGGAACAAACGCAGAGAGATAAAAAAAGACTGTATGGCGTATCTCCAGAGAGCTGATTTTCTTTTTATTTATTTCTCTCTCTCTCTCTCTCTCCAAAACCCTATTTAAATACCGTCATAGATTACTTCTTTCTCCCGTGCAATTGTCTTCTCCATTCCCCAACACCACTACTTGTTGTGTTCTTGCGCCCTCTTCTCTTTCTCTTACATCTTCATAACTTATCTTTTTCTCTTTTAAGTTCAGTCACTAGTCAGTTACTTACTTCCCATTCGTTACACTTCTTGTTATAGAAGATGTCTGGCAGAAGGTCAAGAACCAGGCAGTCCGCAGCTTCAAGGATCACTGATGATCAAATCAATGATCTTGTTTCCAAGTTACAACAACTTCTTCCCGAGCTTCGCAATAGCCGCTCTGACAAGGTGTATATATATACACGCGCACATACACACACTAGTTCACTATTTCTCAACATTCTTATTTTCATTAGTTTTTGTTCCTTCAGAAATATATAAGGACTGTTTCGGATCGCCTAATGCTTGCTTGTATTATGAGTATTTAGAGTTTCTTCGCATATTTGCACACTTTGTTGGGTTTTTTAAGAATTCAGTTCAGAGTTTACAGTCAACCCTAAAGTAGGAACTTGAATAAAGAGGCTAGATCGTCAAGTAAACAATGTCTCATGAGATATGGTGTATATGTGAATTTGCTTACTTCTCCTTCAGTCTTGAATTTGAGAAGCCTATTTCATTATAGGGAATTATAATAGGTCTCCAACTTCAATTTTCTGGTTAAGATTCTTTAGAATAAGAATGAAAGCTTGAATAGAAAAAAGGACTTACTAGTTCCCAGAAAATCGATACAAAAGTACAAAAGACGCCTCAAAATTTGACAAAAAGGTGTTCAAGAAGCTTAATTAGATAGTTTTTACGGTATTCCATATTTACTAATGTAGTAAATTCCAATTTTCTGATCACTGTATTAAAACTGATGTATTAATTGCAGGTTTCGGCAGCCATGGTATTACAAGAGACATGCAACTATATTAGAAACCTGCACAGAGAGGTTGATGATCTTAGCGAAAGACTATCTGAGCTATTGGCCACAACTGACACTGCCCAAGCTGCTATAATCCGGAACTTACTTACGCAATAGTGTTGAGGATGAATATTAGGAGAGCTCATTTAATTTAGGCAATGTAGCCAATCGTCTATCTGAATTTCTGCTTCTTCTTCCCCTTTTAGGTCTCTCTGTCACTGCATTATTACGTATTATTAGTTGCAGTGGAATGATTAGAGAATCCTTTTTGCAAGCTTATGTTTATGCAACCTATATATAATAAAAGGCCTTCTTCTTTCTAATATTCCTCTCTATACATAATCAGCACATATAAGTTTGTCCACAAATTGGATTCTAATTATAAATCTGTAATAACACTCATGCGGCTCCAATTAATTGGTAGCGATCCAAACACATGTACAAATATTAGCATATCAACGTATGATTGGTTAGATTTTAATTAAAAATGAAGTAGCATTTTATCATATACGTTTACCCTAATTTCAATGATGATCGTTGTGGGAAATAATGGTAATTGCAATTATCAATGGAGAGGATGCTATCCACGTAGAATAGTCATTCATTCAACAGCCAAGAGAGAACAATAATCGACATAACAGACTTGTGAACAAATCATCAACCCCGTGTAAGGAAATCAATCGTGATTATTGGTTTCAAGACGGAATCCAGTTATGACCAGTGTTCATTCTTGAGCGTCTTGAAACAAGAGGATCTAAACCTTCCACGTCCCACACTGGATTTACAGCCTGTACCTTTCCAATTAGTCCATTAAGGTTGGACACCTATATTCCAGGATCATTAAATTAATCCTGCTACTTGAAATGCACTAAATTCAAAACAAAATTTATTTGTATCCATCCTTAATGCATGTATTGTTACTATATTCGAATCCCTGCCATGTCTAATTTATCTAAGTACATATACTGGCATAATAAAAAAGGAGGCTACAGAAATCAAGTATATAAAACAAAATTGTCTGGGTGTATTGAATGAAGACCGAGCTTATCATCATATTTTATCTTGCAATGTATATCACATTTTACAAGAGTACTTATGTTTGCCATTATATACAAAATAATATAATATAAATTTGTCAGGCAGACATGCTTTTTCACATCACATCAATGGAGAGAGTAACTGAGAAAGAAGCTCGGTTGAAGAGCTTGATAATTGCATGGAGGAGTTTACATGAAAAGGGAAGTACTGATTGAATTGAAGGGAGTATGGGTTAAATCTTTGTTGCTGGAGGCATGGGCAATTTCTGGTTCAAGCAAAAGCTGCGAGGAGATAAACAAGCAGCAATATATATTGGACTTTGTCTAGGTCATCCAATCACATTATAAATTTCAAAACATCTATATCGGCTAAACAAGTCTCGATAACATACTTTAAAATACGTTATTTAAGTGATTAATTAATAAACTTTATCTATAAAAAAAATTAATTTAAATTTTATTTAATAATATATTAAAATCAAATTCTTGATTTAACTAATTTTGTAAGGATAAGATCAATCACAAAACTTTCACTTGTAAGGATGTTGTAAAGTTTACCCAAGAAAGAAAATTGGATTGACGTTTTGATTACTTTCACTTGTTCGGCCTTTGAGCTAGATGGTTGTGTTCATTTGGCAACCCAAATGGGTCCTCTTAAGAGCCCAAAAAGGGCACGGCTAGAAGGTCTAGCTAGAACTAGATGACAAGCATCCACATTTTGTGTTGTTACATCTTTAGTTCCTCGCATTCATTTAATTTTTTCTTTTTTTTATGAATTTTGAGTTTTTATAACATAAAAAAGTTGGCATGTATCCAAATCCCCATGGCCTACTACCTTTCGAAATTGGAGTTATTGTATGCGACAAAAAAGAGAAACGAAGAGTGCTTTCACTTTCAAATTTGGGAGGATGCATCATAATTTATTTTCCTTAATTGTTGTTGTTGTCCTTTCTTTTGTGATTACTGGCATTTCATTTTCCTTGGTGTCTTCCCGTGGCTGTCAAGAGGGATACTATAATTATAGCTTTAAAAATTTGGATCAAACAACTTGGATAAATCCATTGAATAATCATGTGTTAATTATTGTTAAATTTTTTTATTAAATTTAAAAATAAAATAGTTATTTGATTATTTAATTTTAAAACTCTAAAAAATTATATTATTTTTTCTGTTGATTTAAAAAATTAATAATTTTTTTCGATAATTAAGTTTTAAAAAAATTATTTTTTTCTTTAGAGTTTCAAAATCTTATATCACTTGTCTTTGCATTAAAACTTAGGTAGAAAATAGTCAAACAAATTGGGATGTCACTAAATGAGTAAATGATTTATATTAACACTAAATTCTTTTTATTTTTATATATAAATACTCATATATTAATTAAAATAACCTTATTTTTTTCCTTGTATATATATGTATTTACTTTTTTTTATACATATCTAACATAAAATATAAAATATCTAAAATACTATTAAGGTTTTTTTTCGTCTAACTAATACATAAAATAGCACACTTGATCGATCGACAACCTATTCGATCATAATTAGTTAGCCAATTCATCTGATCAACTATAAATCTCAAAAACTTTTCTTTTTAAAGACAGAATTAAACTAAAAGATAATTATAATTGTATAATAAAAAAAATGATTTCATATATATATATATATATATTAATTAATCTCTTCACCATTTGTGTGTATAAGATATTACAAAAGTTTGAATGGATAAGTTGCTTTGTACTTGGCTGCGTCCAACCACTCCCGATATTACAGGCTTATTCTACAGGGAAAAGGGCAATTCCTCACCCATGTTTTAGTTTAAATTCATAATGATACTTATGATAAATAAAAATTTTTAATATCTGT
The DNA here is from genome assembly GCF_011075055.1 of Mangifera indica. Lineage (NCBI taxonomy): Eukaryota > Viridiplantae > Streptophyta > Magnoliopsida > Sapindales > Anacardiaceae > Mangifera > Mangifera indica. The sequence goes on from NC_058139.1 coordinate 1,894,004, forward strand.
TTATGGGTTAATTATTATTTAAAATTTTAATTAGAAGCAAGAAAAAAATTATTATTTTATCTATTAAGCTTTAAATTTAAAAAATTTAATTATTATCCCTTTTAGTTTAGAAAATTCACATTTATCCTCTATGATTAAACCTAAAAAAACTCATTTTTCTCTATTTATAGGTTTCATCTTTGATGGCTTAGAAAACTGATCGATAATCAGAAAAAAGCAAAAGTCTTTTTTAACAAAGGACAACCCAAAACAATGAAGTATTATTTAAATCAGAAAGACTAGACGAAGAATGACGTGATGATAAAGAATGACGAAGTATGACGAAACATTATCCTTTATCGAGTCTTCCTAACGAGTCATCACGTCTGGATGATTGTTTTTCATCATCCTTCATAGTCAGATCTAAAAGATAGATAAAAAAACGTCAACCATCGATCAAAATAATGGTGGTTGAAGAAGAAAACAAATCTTAAAGATGAAATTTGAACTTTTAAATTTTAAGAATATATTGAAATATTAGTTTTTAAAATCTGGGAGAAAAAATAATATAAATTTTAAAGTTTTACGGTTTATAGGTAAAACGATAATTTTACACTGGTGTTTAATTAAAAATTTAGACAATAGTTAATTTATAAGTGAATATTTAAATTTTTTATCTATTATAAAGATGTTTTTAAAATTAGATTAAAATTTGAGTAAAAATTACCAAGTCGAGGGATTCTAATTTCTATTTATTTTTGCTATAGAATTGGATCGAGAGGCTTTTGCGAATTTTTCATGGCATTTATTTTTACCAATATTAGGGCCAAATTAGGTTAATGATAATTAGTCAGTTGATTCCCCAATTTTCAATGCAATTGTCACGTGTTAGTCAACTCGATTGCTTCTACCATAAGATTTAAACACCATTATTATATACTTTACACTTTGCGGGCTTGCTTTCCTTATTTTCTAACTTTGATTAGATAAATAAGGCCGAATACCCATTTCCCACCTAAACTTTACCGAAATAAATTCCTTCAATTTGAAAAGTACACTTTCCACCCATTCAAATGGAGGAAACTGTACTGTTTAGAGATTTGTATGCCGAAAGAGAGGACCCTTCAGAGTTCATTACTCATAGAGAATTTGCAATGTTATTTCCTGCTTTCATGTTAGAACTGTAGAACTTCACTTAGAGGTTTTAATTGATAATTATTTGAAAATATGCTGCAAAATTTTGCAAAGAGTGCAGACAAATTGGGGAAGGGTGGTAGTAGTTTGATGTTTTTGTCTTTTTTTTTAGTTTTGGAGCGAAAATGACTTTTCTGTCTTTAATGATTTATGCTAATGGAATTTACGTATGGGTAAAAAATAAACATTTCAAATTTAAAGGATCCAAAATTTATTCGAGAAAAGTTTGGGTGAGAAATGGCTTTAGGCCTAAAAATAATGGGAATTAAGAAGTTTAATAAATAATATAATAATTATAATTTGGGAGTGGAGATGTCAGATGAGGTAAGAGCTGGCACCGCATATACATCACATTGATGGAATCGCTGAATCTGACACGTGGACCCTATCTATTCACATGGAATTTTTAGTGGGAAATTATATTAAATACCCTTTTACCCCTAAGTGAAGTAAATAGAAAAAGAAAAAAAAAGATAGAAAAATAATTAAAACAAAAAAGGTAAAAATCGAAAAAAAAAAACTGAATTTTGAATTCTATATGTTAATATATCATAAAATATCAATAATAAAAAAATTATTAAGAAATCTGAAAACATAAGCCGATATATTCTAAAAAGGTAAAAATCGAAAAAAAGAAATTAAAATTCGAATTCTGTACATTGAAATACCCTAGAATATCAACAATCAAAAATTCGTTCAGAAATTTGAAAATATGAGTTGATATATTCTAAAACGACAAAAATTGAAAAAACGGAACTGAAATTCGAATATTATACGTTGAAAGGCCTTTCAATGTCAACAATAAAAAAATCGTTCGAAAATATGAAAAATATAAATCGATCTATCCTAAAAGGTGAAAATCGAAAAAACAAAATTGAAATTCGAACTCTATATGTTAAAATACCTTAGAATGTCAAAAATAAAAAAATCGTTAGAAAATCTAAAAAATACGGTCGATTTATCATAAAACAACGAAAATTGAAAAAACGGAGCTAAAATTCAAATTTTATAAATTGAAATATGTTAAAATGTCACCAATCGAAAAATCTTTCAGAAATCTGAAAACGAAATTGAAATTCGAAAATACGAATCAATATATCCTATAAACGAAAAAATCGAAATATCGAACTGAAATTTCGTTATTACATCGTAAAATGTGTCAAAAAGCATAAAAATTGAAAAATTTAATGTCAAATTTGAAAACTATATATTGAAAAACCCTAAAACAAAAAAAATAAAAATAAAATTTGAAAACTATACGTCGAAAAACCCTAGATATAAAAAATATCAATTTACCCCCTCAAAAAATATCTAGTATACATAGGTCCAATATTTATCCTTTGTCCCTTCAGTAATTTTCTAATCCTTTGCGTCTCTATAGTTAAAAAAAAGTAAATTTCTCCCCAATCCACGGTTTCTATAGTATTCACCCATTGTCTCATGACAAATTTCACAAACACCCCTCGTGGACTAATCGTTCTCTCCCAACTCCCTAATATTTTGAAAAAACTACTTCACCCCTTAACCCACTGTCAATCACTTCTAATCGTGGGGCAATTCATCCTGATTGTGGGGTCTACTATTCCAATGGACATGAGCACCGACTGTTCTAACCCATTTTTTGACCTAAAATCATTGTTTCTGCCTCCAATTTGAACACAAATCAAATATACATATCCTATAACACAAAACTCCTCAAGAAATTCAACCAAAATAATCAAGAATCAAAACATTTTTTACATTATTCAAAATCAGAATTCTAGAATTTTAAACCGCAAAATTTCCTTCAAATCTCAATAATCTTAACAATAAATTCATTCAAACAACAGTAAGAAAAATGTACTAATTTTCTTTGCCATTTTCGATCTCTGAAAAACATAAAAATCGATGAAAATCGCTTCGCCTGTGGAACGATCATAGGATGACCTTCTACGATGTCGATTGGGCATCCAAATAGGAGGAAAGAGATCGTCGAAAGGAGATGATGCTTTGGTCGGGAGAGACTGTCAGCAATGGAGCCGAAAATATCGTTGGAGATTTCAAAACGAAACCCTATGATGAAACTACCATTTTTTAAAACTTAAGCTGAGAGAAACTTTTAGTTTTTAAAGTTTAAGGGGGTAAAAAGAGATAAATTTTTAAGGGGTTAGAGTTCCGTTAATTTTAATTGCTCATCCTCATAGGTGGGTATTTGATATTACCAAAAATAAATAATGAAAACTTAAGATTGCAACATACTTTGGGTGGGAAATTGTCCTTTGGCCAAAATAATATCATTTCTGAAAAAGATGACGAAGATGATGATTCCTCTGTGGATGCAACGCTTTCGTGATTTGTCCTGTTTACATGAACTAAAATCGGGGGTCATTTTCATGTCTCTCTCTTTCTGTTACTTATATTTGTATCAGTAAATATTAAAAAAGGGAAAAAGAAAAAGAATAAGAAAAAGAAAAAGAACTCGTGTATCTCAGTCATCGTTTTCTTCTCTTTAACTTGAGGAAGGGAAGAAGAGGCAAGCATTGAAGTAGAGCTAGATCTCTTTTAAGATTTTGTATACAAGATTGGTGGTATAGTGTGTTTTGTTATGCGGGTTTGGGTGTAGTTTTGTTTTTGAAGAGAGAGTTTTGATGGGCAATTGCTGGACGAGTACTCTTTCGAAGAAAGTGGACGCCACTTTAAGCTCTCGTACAACTTCGGGTAATGTTTCTTTAATTTTTTTCAATATATGTATTTACTGAATGTGCTCTTTTTTTGTTCTTTCTTCATTATGTTTCTTTTTGGTTTAAAAGATGGACTTTTTTTTTCGTTACCGTTTAAAAGATGGACTTTCGTCATGCTTATCTTCAGTTGATTTTTTTCTTTTTCGTTTTCATTTATTGTGAACATTAATAGAGTTTTAAGTGTTTACAAGTGAGGTTTCTGTAGGGGTTTGGGAATTAGATGTGTTCTAGCTTAAGTTCCTTATCCTTTTGATTCTTGTTCTTCTGGGGTTAATAGCATTTTTTTTTTAGTGTATGACTGATCTTAGAAGTGGGAATTATTTTTGGATTGAGTGGGGATTTGAATTATTTTTTTAATACGGACTTGACGCCATGTTTTTAGGTTTAAGAACGAAACTTTTACCAGGTTATTTGAAAATAGTCTTACTTTGAGCTATATAATCTATTTCATTGTAATCTGTTTTGATGCTCTGTATGACTGTATCTGTGAAGCCCAAGGATAGCTTTTTTTGTGTTGAAAAGGTGTGAATTGATGTAAATACTAAACACTTTGAGTTGCCTCGGCCTTAGTTTTTTCTGTTTCACCTTTATGTCTTAAAACCATAATAAGCACTTAAAATTGAAGGCCTTATCATAGTTATATTTGTAAACCTTACGAATGTGTGGAAAATTTTTTCCTTTTGGGAACATTTGGAGCTCTATTTGGTGTGGTCCTTGTATCAAGGGGTTTATAATTGATTATGTGTCAAGGTTTGGAATGAATACACTGGCAAAGAAAACAATTTTTATGATATAAGTTTGTTGCGTTATTGTGATACAATAGTCTATAATAGCAATATTTTTAGTGCTGACGGATGAAGGGAATTGGGCACAAACATCTCAGCATGACAGGTGTTGACAGTGAGGATGCAACAGCATTTACCTTATACTTTCTGTTGGCACATTCTTTTTGTATCCATGTGATGCAGTTTGCTATTTATTGCACTCTTTAACAGTTCTGTATATGTTTTTATCTTGTCTTGATATGATATCTTTTGTTTATAGTGCATGTGTTTGTTGCTTATATTTTCAGGTACTTGATGGTTGCAGAGTACTTTATTTTTAGTTAATATCGGCTATTTATAGATACATATCATAAACTTTTTTATTCTTTCAGATGCCAAAATTACTGATAGAAATAGTCATTCTTCATCTGCTTCAGATCTAAAAACAGATAAAATTGAAAAACGGATATCTGGAAATTTATCTACTCAAAGAACTGAAGGTGACATATTGTCATCCCCAAATTTAAAAGCCTTTACAATGAGTGAGCTTAAGACTGCCGCTCGAAATTTCCGTCCTGACAGCCTCATCGGGGAAGGAGGTTTTGGTTATGTTTACAAGGGATGGATTGATGAACAAACGCTTGAGGCTGTAAAGCCAGGATGTGGGATGGTTGTTGCTGTCAAGAAGCTTAAACCTGAAGGCTTTCAAGGTCACAAAGAGTGGTTGGTAGGTTCTTTTTATTTTAAAATTATCCCTTATCTGTCTCATTTCTTTTCTATGTTTAGCATGGTTCATTTTTCATTGCATATTGTATGCAGGCTGAAGTTGATTATCTTGGCCAACTTTGCCATCCAAATCTTGTAAAACTTATTGGATTCTGCCTGGAACGGGAAAATCGACTTTTGGTCTATGAGTATATGCCGAAAGGTAGCCTTGAAAATCATCTATTTAGAAGTAAGTTAATTTTTTTTTGTCAGCACAATGTTTAAAAGCACGGTTCTTCTATATCCTTGTCATCATTTATGCATGATTTCCTACATTTTGTTGTCACTTCTGCATAATTGCTAAAAAAGTTACCCAGAAGTTATCCTGGTCCTAGGACTGAAAAATGATGTATCTTCTTGATTGAATGTTTGACTGTCCTATTTGCAGGGGGTGCTCGACCTCTTCCTTGGGCACTAAGGATCAAAGTTGCCATTGGTGCTGCTCGAGGGCTTTCATTCTTGCATGAATCTGACCAGCAAGTTATATATCGAGATTTCAAAGCTTCAAATATTCTACTGGATTCTGTATGTTAATCATGCCAAATATTGCTTTAGATTAACTATGTAGCAGTGCTTTTCTTTTTTCGAGTTCAGTGGGTTAAGTCAACAAGAGTTTTAGAACTTGTAAATTCAATTGTAATATTAAAGATCAACAAAAAATAAGGAGCTAAAACTGGTTACAGTGTTATCTTTTCTTGTTGTTTCTTGTCCAAAGTCTGATCCCATCTACTCACATCATCATTCTATATTGTTTATCTCTGGGCTGTCTTTTTTAGGGTTGATGCGCCTCTTTAGGTTTTTTGTCTTGTGGTCTGATCCACATCTATCTTTTCTTTTGAATCATTATTAAAACAATTTCTTTGGTTTCTCACCAAAAACTGTTGACAGTATGTTAAATTCTTGTCATTCTAATGTTTTTCAGCTTTGATTATGCTTCATTATCAATGCAGGAATTTAATGCAAAGCTTTCAGACTTTGGCTTGGCAAAAGCAGGACCCACTGGGGATCGTACTCATGTTTCCACTCAAGTTATGGGAACCCAAGGCTATGCTGCTCCAGAATATGTTGCTACAGGTTTGTTTGTTTGCCTTGTAATGAGGTTTTTACTTGCCACTTTTTAGATTCATAATTGAATGGAATCCTTGGGTTAAATGCTTCTAGAAAATATTCTTTATACTTTATAGTTTTAGTACCCAAGTATCTGAAGATAGTGTTCTTAAATTCTGATGATTTATAGTTGTACATATTTTGTTTGTAGCATTGCAAATTTAGAAAAGGAATTTTTAAATTGGACCTTTCGAAAACAATGAAGTTGAAAAAATAGAGTAACAGACTTAAAGAGATGATAGTCATTCTGCAACCATGAAACCACAGAGATGACCTCAACTGTAGAAATTCTCACATTTTATCTTGTTGGGCTTGTGCTATTGAGTATATGTTCTCAATGTATTCATATTTTCATAAGATGAATTGTGGTCGGTGTATTGTCACTAAAATGTTCACTATCGTGTCCAGCCTAGTTTGCTGTCACTTCTATTATGTCGACAAATTTTCTAGCACACCTATGATAGGTGATAGTTTGATATTAGAATAATAATTTTCAACCATAGAATTCATTTCATTTCCTTGGTATATTAGAGCACTCCTTTGTTTATTGTAATTGCAGCAGAACATTAATGGAAACATCATTTGTTGAGCAGGTCGGCTTACTGCAAAGTGTGATGTCTACAGTTTTGGGGTTGTGTTGTTAGAACTGCTTTCAGGACGGCGTGCAGTTGATAAAACTGAAGTTGGTGCGGAGCAGAATCTAGTGGACTGGGCAAAGCCCTATTTGAGTGATAGGCGAAAATTATTCCGGATTATGGATATCAAGTTGGAGGGTCAATATCCCCAGAAAGGAGCACATATGGTGGCCGTTCTTGCATTACAGTGTACAAGTGAGGCTAAGGTTCGCCCATCAATGGCCGATGTTTTATCGGCTCTAGAACAACTCCCTGCCCCTAGAGAGTCAACTAGCCCCTCCCGATCAGACCGAGAAGCAGTCTCCAGTCCTCACCTGAAGTCTCCATTGAGAAACGTTTCTTATCACATCAAGTCCCCATTAAGAAACAGTTTTGGTTCACCTGTCAACATGTCCCCGCGAGGTTCCCCATTGCCACCTCATATGAAATCCCCTCTTATGAAGTCCCCCCGGGGACGATGAAGAGGAGCTCATTTTCCCATTAAACTAGCAACCTCAATGTAAATCCCTTCTTTTCCTTTGGCACCTAGCTTCTTTTTGGTTAGCCTTCTTAATTTATCTTGTGCTGGCCTGGAATTTTCTCAAGGAAAATTCATAGGAATAGTTTGATCATTAGCTAATCTCACCAACAGTTTTGTCGTTATCATCTTCGGCTCTTGCCATTGTTGTGTTAACCAAAAGTGTGACATGATCAGAGTTCTTGTTAACAGTTTCTTTTTTCTTTTGGTATGAAACAATTGTTTAATAAATGTGAATCATTTTGCTTAGAATTGGATGGGATCCCACGCCACTGTGATGCTACATCAGCAGCATTTTTATTGCTTATTCTGGCATGCAAATTTATGGTATCTTCGCGGGAGTAAGACCGTGTGATTGATTTTTTTTTTAATTTTAATTTAAAATTATTTAAACATATTATGATAAATTATTGATATTTTAAATTATATATTTATATATTATTTTTATATCAATTTATGTGTTTAATTTATTTTAGATGTATATAGTTATATTATTTAACTATATATGAATGGATGGATTTAAGTTTAATTCGGCAAATCAGAATCGAGCTCAATGAGTTTAAAAAAATTAAGCTTAATCTTAGATCAAGCTTAATTGAAAAAAAAAAATTTTAAAGTTTTATTTTTTGATAAGCAATTATTTTTAAGCTTCTGCTCAACTGTAAGTGTACGCCTTTGACTGGAACGGCAAAATATACATTAGGGGAGGGGACTGGCAGTTAGCTTACCTCCCTCAACACGACACCGTTTTAAAGCTGAGAAGAAATCTTTAGAAAAGCTTGACAACTAAGACTTATGCGAAGGGAAGATCAACAACTACACGGAGGACAGTAATTTTTTATGGGCGTCTTCGTCAACTTCTCCAAACTTATCAAATCTGACGGGTAATAACTATTTAAACCTATCATTTTATTATCTCTATGTAATTATTCTTCATGATTCTTCGTTATGACAATTTGTTAATTATTTTTAGGGAAGGTTTTTACTTTGTGGGTGGTGCAGTTAGATTTTGATCAGGATTCGATAACTGAAGTGTTCAAGATGGTGCTCGTATTAGCGTTGGGTGATTTACATGTACCACATAGAGCACCTGATTTGCCTGCAAAGTTCAAGTCCATGCTCGTTCCTGGCAAGATCCAACATATCATTTGTACCGGCAATCTCTGCATCAAAGTATGTACCTTTTTATGTTATAATTCTTCCTGATTTAGTACTCCATCTTTTTCTTGTTCGTTTGGGTGGGAAAATTACTTGAATATATAATCTGGGTTTGCTGTTTTCCCTTCTATATTCTCGAAATCCAAATAGATGATTTTTTTTCTTTAAAATTTTGAGTCTAGTGGCCATTTAGTCCCTTGCAAATTCATGCTTAATTGAATTTCTAATGGTGAGTTTAGGTGTGTTAAGGAAGATTGCTCTATTCCATTTTCCAAAGAGTAATGCATATTTGATGGGTTTAATAATGTTTATATGACTACTTGTGAACAAAAGCCAATTCTGGGACACTTGTTTATATAACTTGAAGTAATATCATAATTAGAGAATTCTGATTTTATGCGTCTAATTAGACTACTCTTAATAGAAATCTATTAAAATCTATATGTATATTTCTTGTTATACTTGTTTAAGTTGTTTCATGTAGCTTTTTAGTTTGCCCACAACTTTAATGCAGTAGTTTAGAGAATGCTTTGATGATCCATTATGTGATGGAGAGGAAAAATGAAGATGGTATTGGCAATCACTCCTCTATTATTTATGTAATCTTACTTGTGCCATTTAAGAAAATAATCTACTTCTGATATTTGATTTTTCTTCTGTTTGTTTTAAGCATTTAGAAGAAATGCACAGGTAAATGAATGACTTATAATTGAACCTTTTTTTCTTTTTGTTTTAATGGGGAAACCTGTGATGTCATTGGTGTAGTAAATGACCTTTATATTTGTTTGGATGATTACATAGCAATCTCCAGATCTGCAATATAGTTAGGACTTTGGATCTATTACAGAAGAATGGCTTCTATTAAAACCTTTTTCAGCAACCATATTCTGATAAATGTATGATGGCAGAAATTTAACCTCTATATGATTTCAATCATGCATCAGATGGCATAGGCTAACTTCCCACACTTGACACCTGATTTTACTTGACTAATGCTGCAATTTTGTTTGCTAGAGATGATTTTATTGGGATTTGTTAGCTTAATAATGTTTTACTTGCTAGGTGATAACATATTATTGTCACAAGTCTGTTCTTAAACCTTAAAAGTATGCTTGTGGTTGCATGCTCCTGTACTGGCTCTTGTTCATTGGCTCATGTGGTTAAAGTTAAAGAGCTGGGGTTCAATAAGTCTTAGATTCAACAATTACCTTTACAATAAAATCTAACCCATATACTGTGCTAGTATTATGGTTTTATTTCTTAAAAAGTTTCCTATGAAGAGTGTGAAACTGTAACTTTTGTTTTGCCTGTCTATATCACTGTGTGAAATGAGTGGCACTAGCTCAGCATTCTAAAATCCTTTTCAGGAAGTTCACGACTACTTGAAGACCATTTGTCCTGACCTGCATATTGTACGAGGTGAATATGATGAAGAGACAAAATATCCTGAGACCAAAACACTCACTATTGGTCAATTCAAGTTGGGCCTATGCCATGGTCATCAGGTATGAAACCAAATTACACTGTCTGTTTGTTAATATCTCAAATCTCTCTGTGTTCCAGTGCAAAAATATCAATATTACTTATATGTTTCCTCTTGCTAATTTTAATGCGTGGGCTTATTTATGAGAATGAAATTTCACCTTTTTTGGCACATTGTTTGGTTGGCTGTAGATATCCTTAATTCAACTATTGCATTTTAGGCCCGATTTTTCTGTTGTGGGCAGACGGAGGGAATGTGTGTTGAACCATACTCTCTACTTGTAAAATCAAAATGTCATTTCCTCGAATATTGTCCTTTCTTCTTTTGTCTTCGTAAATTGCTGTTCAAATTCATATTGCCAAATGGTTAAATTGGATTACCTCATGCCTCCATTTCTAACTTTCTTTGGATTCACTATTTCCAGCTTTTGCTTTATTTTGCAAGATTCACATACAGAGTCAACAGGATAATTTAGTAGATGGTGAATGTTAAGGTATTTAGAACGAGAGAGACCTATTTTTTTTTCCCTTTAATCATTAACTTTCTCCAGGAGATTTACATTAACTCTGGCAATTTCTGCTTCTCAGCTTACGTAACTATTGACATATGGTTACAATTCACAAATAAAGTTTTGTACCTAATAGACATTGTTTCAATATGGTCTTGTCTGTAACAAAGAGAAATGATAGCACCAAGTTATTCGTGCTCTTTCCTAGTCATTTAAAAAAGAAAATAGTAATAATAGAAAGAAAACATATCTGTTGGTTGCTGAAAACGTGGTGTTGTGCTTGCATCTTCTACCGCCAAAGGTCGATGGTTTGTTCATTATGTAAATAATCTTTTCTCTAGTCTATAGCTTTTAGATTTTGGTGAGATTAACTGTATAGTAATCAGTTTCAATGCTGGGCATTTTTAAGGTTATTCCATGGGGGGACCTGGACTCACTAGCCATGCTTCAGAGACAACTGGATGTGGATATACTAGTGACTGGTCACACTCATCAGTTCACTGCTTACAAACATGAGGGAGGTGTTGTCATAAATCCGGGGTCTGCTACAGGGGCTCACAGCAGTATCACCTATGATGTTAACCCTAGCTTTGTCCTCATGGACATTGATGGGCTACGTGTTGTGGTCTATGTTTATGAACTCATTGATGGCGAGGTTAAAGTTGACAAGATCGATTTTAAGAAGACCAACACCGTGCACACTGCTCATTAAAGAACAAGCTTAGATTTTGTTTTCATTGACCTTTGCTTTGGTTTCACCAATACTCGGTCAGATTTGCTCTGCATGCAATTCCATTATTTGTGTGTGTGGAAAGTAGAAGCTTTTTGGTTATTATGATAAGCAAAAGAACAATTTTTAGATGACTTTCTGTGGGGCTTTCTCAGATTTACATAAATTAGATGTACTGTTGATATACATGATATTTGTGCATTTCTTTGAGCAAGTCATGGAAAGCTTCAGACTTTATTTTCTTCACTGCCCTGCTTTTTCAGGGTCCAAGCCCTAGAAACCCAAAAAAAAAAAAAAAGGGTTGCAACCTTCCTAAGCTTTCCTTCATGATTCTTGAATATATGAAGTTTTAGATGGAATTCAAAAACTTGTACTTGAAAGCACGAGCGGATGATCTTATTGCTAGGGATGGATTCGAGCCGAGCCGAGCCCGAACACAGGTAAACTCGGTTTCAGCTCGGTTACTGTTCACTCGAGCCGAGCCGTGGCTCGAGCTCGCCGAGCTTTACGAAAATGCAGCTCGTATTCGAGCTCGCGAGCCGTTCGTGAGTCTGTTGAACGAGCCAGTATCGAGCCGCTAATCGATCTAAGATCGCTAATGCATAACGAGCCGAGCCATCGAGCTTATAACGAGCTGACGAGCCGAGCTACATAATGAGCTGACGAGCCGAGCTACATAACGAGCTGACGAGCCGAGCTTAATAACGAGCTGACGAGCTGAGCTTACAAAGCATCAATATGAAACTCAAAGATTCAAAGGGTAAGTAAGGACCACATAATATTTACACTTTCATGTCAGCCCGGAACTTAATAGATTCAATGTAATATCCAAATTAATAAAATATTGTCAATACAAAATAATTCCAAGATTAAATATAATCAACTCCTACTTACAACATGTGACATAATTTCAGTCATGAATTTATACTGAGGATAAAACTAGGTTCTTTGACGATAACATAGATGCAAGCACATGTTCTCACCCACCTAAAGATAATACCAACAAAGAAACCAAAATATAGTTCAAAAAATGATTATAAGATTCATTCGTTTCCTTATCTGAAGTTAAATCCTCACCATACTTTCCATGTGGCATTAGTGATAATCATTTGATAACCAAATTATATGACAATTTCTTTAAACCTATATTATTTATGAATCTAAGATCATTATAAAATCTTTCTAAACTGGTTGTAAACAATGAATGAGTCTGAAAATCTAAATAAAATGAAATTTTTTTTTGCTCTTGTAGTTTGACTTTTTTCTTTCTGATTGGATTCGTATTTCAAGTAGTAAGTTATTTGTTAAGTAATAAAATTTAGAAATGGATTGTCCAATTATTATCTAACAAAAACCCCATAAAATTTAAGTTAAAAACGCCATATCTTAAAATCATTCACAAAATGAATCCCACATTTCCAAGTGATAGTAATAAGAAATGTTGAACAAATGTCAATCCACTATTCAAACTCATTAAGCGAAGAGAGACAATTATTTAATTCAAGTTACCAAATTTGTCTAAACATAATTCGCAACACTCAGGTGTCTAGAAGAAAGAAGATAATATTCTTAACAGACACTTTATACCTCCAACAGTAGCAAAAATGGTAGCAACAGCAGAAAGCAGTAGCAAAAATGGTAGCAACAGCAGAAAGCAGCAGGTAAACATTTAATAAAAAAAGAAAATGTCCATGACATGTTTCTCAACATTAAGATCAATATTATTTTGCAGTAGATCATTAAGATTTGCACTGTTGTTGAGCATTTGTGATCACCAGCAGCCAGGCAGAGTACAGCTACACACTGGGCTATAGAGTAAAGAGCCTGTTTTGCAACCCCACCAGACTGTAGAGATGGTTTAGCACTTGAAAGAAGAGATTCCAACAAAACATCAAAACTTGTATTTGCAGAATAGACTAAGGCTGCAAAAAATATCTTAAATCCAAACTTACAGAAAGAAGATCAACACCAGCTGGCTCAAGGTTTTGAACTACACTTGCCAAATCCTGTATGATGCATCAAGTAAATTTAACAATATTATTACACACTTATCTTTTTCTCCAAAAGAAACAATATATTCAGAGAAATTGATGATAAAAGACACAACCATGACATAAAAAATTTCTCATTACCTTGGCAGTCCACTTAGGAAAGGCAGATTTAAAATCAGGTAACGAAGTCACTCCAGGCCATATATCCTCTTTTGGGGTTCCCAAGACCCTTCAAGATAAAATTGTAAGTTAGGCACCAAAATAATTACATCAATAGCAAACTTAAAGATACAACTCAAGATGATTTGGTATAAAGAACATGCTGTGTAAAGAAATACCCATCAATGGCTAATTTCAGGATCTACAAGAAAGAAATTTAAGGAAATCCTCACTTGAAACTGTAAGACATGGTAAAGACCATGAATTTTTTTTTAATTTGCCTCGTAAATAACAAACTTCTACTTTGTGTTTCCTGTGCTAAATATAGAGAGCCCTTAATCTCGTACTTTTAGATCCTTCTTAAAATATTTTCAAAGGATATACAAAGCCATTGACAAAAAAAGATACTCAACATTTGATAGATCTAACCTTCAATGTCTAACTCAGGGCAAAGACATTAAACATTTTAAGCATAAAAAACATTTTTGCATTTCAACAATTATAGTTCATCATTGATCACAAATGATCATTCACATTAATGATGGATCAGATGAATGTCAGCTTCTGTCTAGAATGAACAATTACAGAAGAGTCAATCTTCACCTATCTAAATATACACATTTAGAGGGTGCTCCAAAATTTTTCTGTGAAAACATGAACCAGCAGATAAACCAGTTTTTTTTTTTTTAAATTTTATGGTCCTTTGAAAACAAACAAACAATAGAATTTGGTCTTACAAAAATACACATATATTGACACACAGCATTTATTTTCCATTTGCTGCAAAGGATGCAACTAAAATATTTTTTTCTTAGACAAACAGAAGGAACCCAAATTATGCTGGGAAATTGTAAACCTGAAGATCTTGAATAATTCATCAATCTCAGAATCTCCAGGAAATAACGGCCGTTGGTTCACCATCTCAGCAAATATACATCCCACCGACCACACATCAACTGGAGTAGAGTAATGACGAGATCCTAGCAGTATTTCAGGTGCTCTGTACCACAGTGTCACAACCTAGAGATAACCGATAATGATTATGAAACTAGCACATGCTACATGGTGAACAAAAAATGTTTAATCATTAAACTTGCCAATGTATGAAACACTGGGAAATTAAAGATATGGCACATATCAGTAAATATTGCTCATTCCACCTTCCCCTTCCCAACCCAAGAAAACAACAGGTTCTAACTCAAAGCATTTTGACCTCTCTAGCTCTCACAAGGCATACCTTTCTTCCCTTGTTTTATAGCCTCCAAATATTTCCTAGTTCCTCTCTCTCTCTCTCACCTCTCAGATGATACAATAAGAAATGAATAATATTGGCCATACCAACAACTCACTACCTCTCATCTAATAAAAATAACAAGTTTTGCTCATTAGAAAAAAAAAAAAACAAATCTCCGCTCAGACCTGTAGAAATACAAGACAGCTAGAGTGTCCTTAATGTACTGCTGTGCCTTCATTTTACAACAGCAAAAAGACATAATTACCAATAAAAAATAGAGTTAGTGCTGATAGATACCTCGTGTAAATGTCCTAACAGGTATACCAAATGCTCTGGCCAGCCCAAAATCTGCAAGCTTTAATGCATTTGTACGGCGATCTATCAGCAAATTTTGTGGTTTCAAATCCCGATGAAGAACCCTATGAGAATGGCAGTAGGCAATGCCACGGAGAATCTGGTATAGGAATGTCTGCAGTGATGAAAATTATTAATTTGTATTGTGGTAACCATTTTAATTGTACTAAGCAAGGTAAACGAAGATCCATCAATGTGAGAAAAACAGTAGACAAGGGATCACTAACCATAGTAACACATTTAGAATAATAATTGGGAGAAAATAATATAGGTCACTATACGTCTAATCCTACAGCATTGTATTTTTTTTCTTGATAAACTTGAACATTATGAATAAAGAAGATACATTTGACAAGAACAGGCGAATTCATGGCCTCCTCTGGACATAGGGGACAAATTTTGTAGATAATAAGTACAACTTCCATTTATAAGACTCTAACAGATCAAAATCAGTATTAACTAATCAAATTCCTTAAAGCAATAGGATATTCAAATTAGATAGTTTAAATTTCCAACCTATTGATGAAATGCTTCAAGCAGCAAATAATGAAACACTGGAGAGCAGAAGATTTATTCTTGACTTCTTTTTCTTTTTTAAGCCAGATAGCAGAAAGTATTACTCACTTTTATTAAACGTGGATCCTTCGCGAAATCTGGGCTTGAATCCATGTGCTTCTTCAAATCCAAGTCTTATAAATGTGTACAACATCCTGTAACCTGTGACAGAAGAATCACCATTTAAAAGTCAAGTTTGTTTCAATGGAAGTAACAATGACCTTTAACAACTGGACACAATCAAACAGATGAGCAGAATACACACCTAACAATGTTTCCATGCTGCATTTCTCAATTTTCCCCTTTTTTCCAGCATCATGGGTTAAAACACTATAGTTATGTGGATTTTTAAGCACAACGTGCTATTAACGAAAATTATGCGAACAAACTCTGTTTAGACACACACAGTAGAACTTCAATACAAAACATAAAATACCTCATTCTCAGCCCATACATATCCTGAAAACTGGCCAATATTTTTCTTTAGGGCATGTGCCTGCAAAATAAGACACAGTGACATGTTACAAAGCATTTGTTCCTATTCATGCACCATATGTACAAACTTGATGATGTCAAACAAATATGGTGCAGAAAGAGTGTAAAATTCAGTTACCTTTGTTTTCTTCCCAAAAAGTACTGAGTGAAGAATCTTTAGATTGTCATCTGCTTTTCTCCTGGACAACTTGAAAGCTACTGAAACAGTATCATAATATCAGGAAAAAAGGCCAATCTGTTGTAATCAAACAGTTTAATGAAGTTGATAATAACATCCAACAAACATCTGCAAGACAAAAGAATCTGAAAACAATGCCCTAAACTGCAGAAAAACAATGTCAGATAAAATCCAGGAGTAACCAAATATCAGTACAAATTATTTCTTCCAGATCACCTTGACATTTTCTTCCCTTTCTTTAAATCTATCAATCAGTTTAGGGCACACCTGCACAATTTGAGAATAACACTGTTAAAAGTTGTCCTCCAATAGGGCTGGATTTGAGCCGAGGTGTGGATTTTAGGGGTTTACCATTAAAAACTGCTTGAACAAATGAGCACCCCTTCTGATGAGACAAGTCACAGCCACTGATCCAGTAATTTTCTCCCTGATAATTTTGCTGATGAGGCAACCCAGTCAAAATTTATCTGGCAATATAATCTCAGCAATCTCGTTTTCAACTTCAATCTTCAAGAAAGTAAAAATTAATAAAAGCTATTAATCATACCACCAACAGTTAAATGAAAAATCAATTTAAAGATCGTACAGTTGTGATAAGTTATTGACTACCTCATCTTGTTTCTTCATATTATAACGTGTTCTCATCCAATCAGCACCACACATGAGCATGTTAACTGTTTCTGGAGATAGATTTGACCTGTACGGGTCAATCACTCTACTACCCGCACTAAATGCGCTCTCCGAAGCCACTGTTGTAATAGGGATTGCTAAGATATCGACTGCCATTTGTGAAAGCACTTTATACTTATATTGATTTTCTCTCCACCAGTGAAGCACATTAAAGTCCGCTGAGTTAACATCATCAGATATCTCAACACAATGTTCGTCCAAATACATTTCCAACTCAGACTTCTTAGTTTCTCCTGAGTATGTTTTCTCCTTATGATCCTTCAAACGCATCCAACTATATGCAGGACTATAATGTCTAGTCTCTGAATATCGAGAGCTTGATGATTTACCTACAAATTAAATGTTAGAACTTATGATATGTTATAAAGTTTCATTTAATGACAATGAATCAATGATCTAATGTACCTGATATACTTGATGGTGCTTGTTGGGTCTTTGGCTGACGTTGTGGATGTGCAAATGCGGTTGATGAATTTCCTGATGACGACATGTCAACGTATTCTTCGTATAATTTTTCTAACGCCCTTTTGACATTTTCTATCTCCACAGGGGCATTTTCTTCACCATATAAAGTGGGAAATGCCAAAGTAATCATGAAAAACTTTATCCTGAAATCATCACAAGCAAACTAATTAGTTAGAAACATGTTCTTTATATACATATATATTATAATAAACCCAATCAATTGTAAATTAATTACCTGGGATCCATGATGCTAGCAATCGCCATAAGGAAATTCACTTCACCCCAATATTTGTCAAATTTTTCTGACATTGCTCGCACCATCATTGATATAGAATAATCTTCATCAAATTCTCGCTCTCTCAAGACCTCTTTTATCCTAAACACTTCTTGAAAATATCTATTTGCAGTTGTATACTGTGACCCAGAAATTAATTTTGTTATATCATCAAATATTTCCAAAAAGTCACAGACGACCTCCAGTCTCTCCCACTCTTCCCTTGTCGGGCAATATGTATAACTCGACTCAACAAACATAAACCGAAGAAAGACCTCTCTAAACTGCAGTGCTGTCATTAGCATTTGGTATGTGCTATTCCATCGTGTAGCACAATCCAAAACTAGCTTCCTCTCTTTAATTCCACACTGCATAGCAATTTTGGCAAAAGTTTTTTGCCTTGCCTCACTAGCTTTTACAAACTTCACACTTTCCCGAATATTGTCTATGATGGGTTTAATCACGGCCACCCCATCCTGAACCAACAAATTTATAATATGGGCAGTGCACCTAACATGGAAAAGTTTTCCATCACACAACAATGATCTCTGCATTTGAAAATCTTCTTTCAATCTTTTAACACAATTATCATTTGCAGAAGCATTGTCTACTGTGACAGTTTCCACCTACAAACAAAATTAATGAATATTAATGAAATGATATACGATAAAATTATATGTGTTTTGATAAACAATTAGCAAATTTGATTTTACCTTATGTTCAATCCCCCAACCCTTTAGACAATCAAAAATTGCTGTTGCAATGTCTACCCCTCTTCTAGGTGGAGGTAGGTGCACAAAATTTATAATTTGTTTATTTAACGACCACGACTGGTCCACCCAATGGGCTGTGAGTACCATGTACTCAATATTTTGGTGATCTGACTTCCAAAGATCAGTAGTAATACTGATCCTTCTAGTCTCCTGAAAAGTTTTCTTCAATCTCTCACGTTCTGCTTGATAAACCCTAATGCAATCAGCTTTTACTTGTTTTCTTCCAACTTTTTCATAAAAAGGTTGCAGAACGTGACAAAAATTAATGAAGTCGGGGTGCTCGACAAAATTAAACGGCAACTCAGATATCATAACCATGTGGGCTAAGGCCTCTCGAACCTGAAACACCAACACCATAATCATTGCATTAGTTAATACAATTAATTTCATAACAATTTTATAGTAATAATATATGTTAATAATTGAACTCAAACTGACCTTAGGATGCTCATAATTAGTCTTTGTTTTCACCACAGTTGGAGTAGACACCCCTAAGGTTGAACGCTCAAAACCCAAAATAGTTTGTCCCCCCACCACTAAGTCTTTTCCCAATGCTTTCTTCCTTTCAATACATTGACCCATATGTCGTGTCAAATGGGAAGTAGCCTTGGTCTTTTGCAATTTCAGCTTTTTCTGGCAATATTTGCAAACCGCAAATGTAGCATCACCAACAGTAACAAACAAATCTTCTGGATAACACTCCCAAACAGCTGATGTTTTCCTCCTCTTTGTAGATGGAATAACAGGAGGTGCAGGTGGTGCTTCCGTTTGGCTTTCAGGACGTTCAGTTTCTTCAACTTCTTCACTTGAAGCTGAGACATCAAAATCTCCTATTGCAGCCAAATCAATATCCACATCATCAATAGGTGCTTCAATTTGCACAAATTTTCTTTTAACAGATGCACATATAGAAGGAGCCATCGTGCTTGCAGTAGATGCTTGCGATGAAGCTCGACTTGCTCCAGATGGTTCTACCCTTCTTGACGTCATATTCTACATCACAATCACATGCCAACGATTAGATACAATTTAAATAAAAATTTAAAAACACAACCCAGCAAGATACATGAACATAATTCCAGTAACAATACAAGCTAAAAGAAATAATCATAATTCCAGTTTAAGCAGTGAACACTTTAATTCTTCCTCGGATACAAAACATAACATAGAGAACAAAGATATATTATTAGTTTAAATGAGACAAAGGATTAGAACAGTTCAGTATTAAATCAGGTCTCACACAAATTAAATTGATCAATCTTATAGTTTCACGGATCAGTATCACTACACAGTATTGAGACAGGAGGTTAACCAAATTAAGAGAGATAGAGCATGCAAGTAGCCTTTTTTTGTTTGAAGCAGTATCCAGAATCATACTTCATCAAATATCAAATTAGTCAAATTTTGATGAAGTATGATTCTGGATACTACTACTCTATACATTAATTTTAGAGGATACTTCAAGAACTGCAACATTATTTTCAAATTTCTGAAATTTTCACAAAATTTCAATCTGTGAATTCCTATCCTCTAATTATACTAGCTACCAAGCTATGTTTCATTCCTGTGTGTGACAAAACATCTCACCAAATCAATAGATTCTAGACATGACTCAAAACTGATTAATGTAATTACTTCCTTATAAAAATTGAGGTCACTTTTGTCCATTTAAGTATCCCACTTGCTACCTGATTTGAACCTTTGCTAGGCACTACTAAAACAAGTGAACAGGCCCACTAAAGCAGGTTTTGCATGAATAGTTCAGGCAGTCTGATTATCATCATAAAATTTTATGTGATGTGTAGCAACAATTTGTTAAAAGTGTGTGTTAGTAATTGTAAAAAATAGCAAAGCTGATGTCTGTAAATGCTAGTGATTCGCACTTTCTCCAACCTCCCACATCGTTCTCTCCAATCACTCTTAAATCTTCTAAACCCCTTTTCCCTGAACTTATTTGCTAGATTTGGCCGTCACTAATTATTGAAACACTTTTTCAGATCTTAAATTTCTTGGAATCTATATTCAACCTTTTCAAAGTAAGAAATAAATCATTGCTTTTCCATCTAAGGTTTTAGATTGCAAATCATCACAATATTGTAATCTGGATAACATATATGAAAACACCAAAGTACTAAACTTGGGATGTTATCAACTTACCACTTTCAAGGGTACATGTATGACTATCATAACATTTTCTCACTGCAAACAAGAATGGAAATAAAATTGACCAAAAAAACAAGAGAAAAAAAAAAGCCTCCTACCAGTATCGATACTTTATTTTCCATGCAAAAGTTTCAACAATAAAATTTTATATTAAAAATTAAAAATCCCCAATTCAGAAACCCTAATTCCAAAGTTAGGGTTCAATCGATTTAAGGCAAAAATTAAAAAATTGAAAGTGAAAAAATGGAAAAACACAAACCAGAAATATATTTCTGTCGTCCACGTCGCCGCCGTCGTCAAACTTCTCGCCGTAGAACTCCCGATCAGTGGAATCTTCTATCGCCGTAGAAGACTTGAACAAAAACGCTTGAGAAACCCTTGTCGTTGTCGACGGAACCAGAGAGCAACTGCAGGCCGAAACTTCAGATGGCGGAGGTCTGGAACTGGAACTGGAACCGGAAGTGTACTCTTTTTACACGATTTGGAAAAACAAACACTTTTTACGCTGTGTGGAAAAATAAAGTCTGGTCTGGAACATTTTTGCGCGATTGGGAATTTAGGAAGGAAATGAACTTATTTAACCAAAAACGGCAGCGTTTTTGGTTAAATGAAAATCAGCTCGCGAGCCGATTATGCGAGCTGAACGGCTCGCTATCCATAATGAGCCAACGGCTCGATATCCTTTTACGAGCCAAAGGCTCGCGAGCCACAACGAGCTACGGCTCGCGAGCCACAACGAGCTGTTCGCTTACAGCTCGTGTTCGGGCTCGAGATCGTTTACTCCAAAACTTGTAGCTCGAGCTCGGGCTCGAGCTCGTTGATACCTGGCTCGTTTCGGGCTCGTTCGAGCCGAACTCGATTTCGAGCTCGAGCCAGCTCGACTCGAATCCAACCCTACTTATTGCAAGGGATTTGTTCTTTATTATCCATCCTCTTCCTCCAAACATGAAACTTTTCAATTTCAGAACAGTGAAAGTACAAGTGGATGATCTTATTGCATTTGAGGTTATTATAATTCAGACAGTAGTATCACCGATGATGTTAACCCTAGCTTTGTCCTCATGGGCATTGATGGTTTACGCGTTGTGGTCTATGTTTATGAACTCATCGATGGCGAGGTTAAAGTTGACAAGATCGATTTTAAGAACACCACAGCTCACTCTGCTCATTAAACAAAAAGCCTAGATTTTGTTTTCATTGACCTTTGCTTTGGTTTTGCAAATACTCATCAAATTTGTTATGCGTATGACATTTTTTAGGCGACTCTTTTCCTGACAAACTATGAAAGAGATGTTAGATTTGTTTATACATTTTACATCGCTTAGAGATGAAAAAATTAATTTGATTAAATAATTTGTAAACTTTTTCAAATTGTCAATACGTATTTTAGGTTATAAAACTCAAAAATAAAATTACAATGGATTATGTACCTAGAGTGAACAATATTTTGATAATGTTATAATGCATGCAATTCCATTGTTGCTGTATGACTGGATTGTGGAAGCTTTTTGCTTATTATGATAAGCAAAGGAACAAATTTTAGATGACTATAAGGCTTTCTCAGATTTAGGCGAACTGTTGATATGCAAGATAACGTAGATATCTTGAGCAAGCCATGAAAAACTTCAAACTTATATTTTCTCCACTACTTTTTCGAGGTCCAATCCCTAGAACCAAAGGACTTTTTCCCACAGAAAGTATACTGTTTTTTAAGCTTTATCTTTTAACTTTAAAAATCTTAAATACTCACTTATGGACAGTTAAATATGTTAGTTTTAAAAATAAAATTATTATTTCATATGTAATATTAAAAATAAACTAAAATTTAATCTATTTTTTCTCCTCTAAATCCTAAAAACTAAAAGTTTTTCTTTTAGGTCATATTTTAAAAAATGACATTTTCCTCTTAGAGTTTAGTTTTCAATCTCCGACGTTAAATCCAACTCCATTGCTGATGGTAAAGAGTTCCTGACGCATAATTATGCTTCGAAGATCTCTCTCCCCTCCTCTAGAACTCTGAACAACGAAGATTTCATCTAGGAAGACAAAGCTCTTCATCTTCCAAGATCAGATCTTTGTCAACTAGAATTTCAGAAGAGGGGAGAGAAATCATTGGAGTATAATGATATGTTGGGAACTTTTCGTAGTAGACGATGACGTTGAAGATTGAAAGCTAAATCTTATAAGGGGAAATGTCATTTTTTAAAACTTGACGTGTGAAAAAACTTTTACGGGGTGTTTGGTTTGAGTAATGTTTTATTACCAAAATAAAAAGATTACCTTGAAGATAGATTACTTAGAAGATTACTAGGTATAAATGATTACTATGTTTGATAAAATTTGATAGGTATAAATAATTATTGTGTTTGGTTAAAGGTAATAAAATATTATTAATAAATTATTTTACTTAAATGCCCTTGAATATAATTATTTTTAAATATTTTTTATATAATTTATCATATTAATTAAAAATAGATTTATTTTTGTCTCAAAAAAATAATAAATAATAATATAATTATAATAAAATCAAGATTATCTTGGTAATTTTTAAATACCTAAGGTAAAGGTGGTAATCAGATTATCATCTATATTATCTGTCACGTCAGTATTGGTAATAGAAGATTACTGTAATCTTTTATTACTAACAAACCAAATAAAAGAATAAAAGATAGATTACCAAGGTAATCTTAAAAACCAGGAACCAAACGCCCCCTTAGTTTTTAGGGTTTAAGAGATGAAAATGAGATTAAATTTTAAGGGATTAAAGTTTTATTAACTTTAACCGTCTATGGATGGATAAATAAGATTTTCAAAGTTAAATGATGAAAATTGGGAATGCAGCATATTTTAGGGAGAAATAAATCCTGTGGCCAAAAATAAAATTGCATACGATTTAACCCAAAACCAATCAAACTTGTACTTTAAGGCACAATCAGGTGATCATATTGCAAAGGATTTTGCTCTTGATCATGCATCATCATTCTCCAAACGCTAAACTTTTCAAGTCCAGAACAATAAAATCTATTCATCATCAAGTCAATCCAAAGCCAACCCAATTGCCACAAAATATTTTCCCAACTCAACGCCTTTTCTCTGATGTTGCTTCCCTCTTGCAAGAATGCAAAGACAAACGCCAACTCAATCAAGTCCATGCCCATATGATAACCACAGGCCTTATTCAGTACCCGCCCTCAGCAAGCAAACTTGTTGCATCATTTGCCTTGAGTAACTTCTCAGGCACAACTTCTACTGCTCGTTCAATTGCCGAGCGGGTCAGGGGTCGAAATTCTTACACTTGGAACACTATCATCAGAGGTTTTTTGGAGGAAAATAAACCTGAAGATGCGTTTTCGGTTTACTCTTATGTGAGAAAAAAAGCCTTGCCTGTTGATAGTTACACCCTCATGTTTGTTACCAAAGCGTGTGGGTTAATTACATTGAGTCTTGGAGAGCAGGTGCACGCTCAAATTTGCAAAATGGGATTTGTGTTTGAGATTATAATTCAAACTGCTTTGCTTGGATTGTATGCTTTGTTTGGTGTGCTTAGTGATATGCAACAAATGTTCGATGAAATGCCGCACAGAGACATAGTTACTTGGAATGCACTTATCGCTGCTTATGCGCAACATGGCTCTCATTTTAAGGTGCTTGAATTATTACGTGCCATGATGAACGATAGTTTGGGGCCAAATGAAAAGACCGTTGTGAGCATTCTTTCTGCTTTCTCGTCTTTGAAAGGTTTAAGGGAGGGTAAAGTTGTTCATTGTTATGTGGTCAAGAGCATTGTTAATTTAGATGTTTTCGTGTACAATGCTTTAATTGGCATGTATTCAAAATGTGGGAATTTGCCATGTGCTCTGCGGATTTTTCAACTGATGCCAGTAAGGAATGTGGTTTCTTGGACCTTGATGATCAATGGTTGTTGTGATAACAATTTTCCCAACGAGGGACTAGATTTGTTCAAAGAAATGGAGTGTGAAAATGTGAAACCAGATGCAATCACCATGATAAGTGTCGTTTCAATGTGTTCAAAATTGGGGAGTTTCGAGCTTGGAGAGTGGATTGACCAGTATGTTGAGAAGAGTGGATTAGCAAACGAGAGTGTTTCTTTAGCAAATGCACTTATTGACATGCATGCCAAATGTGGTAATATCAAGAAAGCTTGTCAAGTTTTTGATGGGATTGTGGAGAAAACTCTAGTTTCTTGGAATAGTATTATACATGGACTAGCAGTTCACGGGCAAGGAATTTCAGCTCTGGTTCGGTTCTCCCAAATGCTAAGGGAAGGGTTTGAACCAGATGACATTGTCTTCTTGAGCATCTTATCTGCGTGCAGCCATGCAGGATTGGTTGATGAGGGACAAAAATGCTTCCATTCAATGATAAAAGATTATCATTTAGAACCATGGCTGGAGCACTATGCTTGCATGGTGGATCTTTTATGCAGAGCTGGCTTGATTAACGAGGCTTTTGAATTCATAGTTAATATGCCAGTTAACCCAAATACAATTATGCTGCGAATTTTGCTGAAGGCATGTCAAAATCATGGGGATATCGTTATTGCTAATCAAGTTATGAACTATCTGTATGAACTGGGTCCAAAGAGTAAAGAGGACTACTTAGTTTTATCGAATTTCTATGCCACCGTCTCCAAATGGGATGTTGTTGATGAAGTTAGGAAAGAGATGAAGGTCAAGGGATTAGCCATCCGAGATCCTGGTTGTAGTTCTATTGAGCTAAAGGAGGAAATTGGCTGATTTCAATATTAAATTTTTGGTCATTTAGTCTGCATACAACATGTCAAACCTCTACAAAGATTATTGCCTAGTATTCCCTGGTGAATCATTGCCAAATCTGGTTTCGATGAAATGTAAACATCCTGGAAAAATAATTCGAGTTGGAACAAAGTCGATTAATATATAATGAAACATTCAATTCAAGCATAGAAACTATGCTTTCTACCATATCCATCCTTGTAAAGTTATCCTTAATAAAAAATCAATAAAATTATAGGTATTTAGTTTGAGTATATAAATATATTATTATATGATTTAATAATTTTAAATTAATAATAAAATAATATTTAATTACATAAAAATATTGAGTTTGAGTATACAATCGATAAAGTGTACTCAAGATACAAGACTCCAAGTTGGGATTTTTGTTGGTAGACCAGCAGAAGTTCCTTGGGAATCTGTGCAGGCTTGAGATGGTAGGGATTCGGCCATGGTCTGGACTCGGACCCTCTCCCTTGACCCAGCGGGGCCCGGGAATTGGGCCCAGTTCTACAAAAGAAAACAGAAATTATAACTTGAAGAGAAAGTGTCCCGTTCTAATAAGTACAAAGATTAAAGACAACAATTTCCTGTTCCTCTAAGCCCATTCATAAATTTTGAAACTTCAACTGCCATAACAACTCTTTTATTAGCTTCAAAGTCACTTTCTTCCTAACCCCCTCTGGATTCATATCACTAATCCTACTCCAATTATAACAAATCTTCCTTCTTTTCTCTATATATAACATACATACATTCTTAACCTGCCCCAACAACACTATTACTATCTTTCTTCCTTTCTCATATCTTCAAGATTTCATCATGTCCACCATTGTTTTTCACTTTAACGTTTATGAGCCCCAAGATTTCTTACCTGGGGATGATAGTTTCTCGGATGAAACCTCCTTCTTAATCGATTTTCTTTATGCCATTGACAACTTAACCACATACGGAAACCTGATGCTGCCACAGGAACATTTACTGCATAACAGATCAACATGGTCTGCTATATCTTCTAAGCTCTCAGAGATGAATGTGCCCTTCTACGCTCACGCGGATATGATATTCAAGATTATCGACTTTGCACGTTCAATTGTCCACCAAGACTCGAGTGTCATTCCTCTGGTTGTGAGCATCGAGGCAGAAGTTAGTGAAGAAGCTGCCATGTCTGAGGCTGTTACAAGATACATCAACGATCAAGTTGTTCAGCAGGTGCCGGCTGCATTGAAAAGAACTATAATTGAAGGGCATTCGAAGCAGTGTGTGATCTGTCTGGAGGAGATGGCCATTCTATCAGAAGCTGCATGCATGCCTTGCTCTCATGTGTATCATCAAGACTGTATTGTGACTTGGTTAGAGAGGAGTAATGTTTGCCCGTTATGCCGGTTTCAAATGACTTCGACTACATAGACTAGTTTTTCAAGTTTCTCCTTCAGTTTATTTGTACTTTGTTGATCAAGAGTAGCATTTGATAAAACAAAAGCTAACATTATTTTGCATGGTTTTGAATCTTTCTTGGGCAATTGATTACATGGAATAGAAGTTTGATAAATAATCTTCAGAGAAGTAAAAACTTAGCATTCTAGTGCTTACAGTCAATCTACTAATGATTTGTAGCCAAACTAGTTGTTGAACAAGTATACGTGTGTGTGAGTTTGGTGTCTATTTTTATGAGTTATAACAAAAGCAGAATACATTCTTTGCTTGCTTACATAGTGGAAGGTCCAGTTACTGATTAATCCACCTAAAAACTTATCAAGAGAATGGTGGCCTTTGGGACCCATAGCCCATAGATCATTCTTTTGGAAACCACCAAGCTCTTCTCCAAATTTCAGCACTCCTGCTTTTACAAAAGCTTCATTAGTTTTGCATATTTTCAAACCATGGAACTTGTTTGGATAATCAGTAGATTATTGAAGATAGTCGTAGATTATTGCTTGAAGAGCTCGATTGACTGAGCTTGGAACATATAATGAATTTCAATTATCTTTTCAAAAGTCATGAATCTTCCTGGCCTGGCAAATATAAGTTTTAGTATTATTTATGAATGAAAAGCAGAACTTGTATATGGGACAATTTCAATTCATCGAATACTAAAAACATAAGTAATATCAGAGAGCCTATTTGGGCTAAGCCAGCAAAGTTGAAGAAAAAAAATTTGTTATAAATGCAACCTATGCCTATACCTAAATATTTATGAAAAAAAGTTAATTAGCAGTGAATCTATAAACCATAACATGCTTATAAGTCTCTCCGGGATATAAAATCTGAGAAGGGAAGTTGGGATGATTCACTGAATCTGGGAACCCTTGAGTCTCCAAGCAAATTCCTGCATAATTTGAGTAAACAAATCCACCTTTCCCCTTTACATGTCCCAACATATTACTTGTATAAAACTGCACCCCAGGCTGATTAGTCCAGAGCTCCATTTTTCTCCCTGATGCATTTTCCTCCACCACAGCTACCCTCTTCAAGTGTCCAGGATTCGGATTGTCTAGCACATAGTTGATGTCATATCCATTAGGCAACTCTTTGAACTTACTACCAATCTCACGAGCCTCGAGAAAATCATAGGGAGTTCCTTTAACAGGAGAGATTTCACCAGTTGGAATGAGTTCATCATCAACTGGGGTGATATGTGATCCAAAGATTTGGATTTTGTGTGCAAAAATATCACCACTGTCATGGCCACCAAGATTCCAGTAAGTGTGGAGGGCTAAATTCACTGGGGTGGGCTTGTTAAGTGCCTTAGCATGCATTTCAACAGCTAACTTGTTCGATTCTATGAACTTGTATGTCACTGAGACAACAACATCACCAGGAAAACCTGTAAAATTTATCAAGAAACCCAGAATTATAACATTGTTTAAAATTTTCCATGGACCAATCATTGATCTTTAATCAAAATATGTTCACCTTGTTCACCATCAAAGCTCTCATAAGTAAATGTTATATGGCTATCTTCTTTGTGGCTCTTCACTGTCCATATAACATCACCAAACCCTCTGCGTCCACCTGATTTATTAAATCAAACCCAATTGAAATAAACATAATCATATTCAGAAAAAAAAAATTGAATTGATGAATATAATTGTATTGACATACCATGGAGCAAGTTATCTCCATCATTATTAACCAGTTGGTATCGAGTGCCATTCAAAGTAAATTGAGCCTTCCCAATTCTGTTGGCTACACGCCCAACAATATTTCCAAAGTAGCATGTATCATTCTGCAACATATATAAGAATCCTAATCACCAAATTTCAAATATAATTTACACGGTTTAACTAATAAATCTGTTCCAATCTGGACCCAATTCATTGAATTATTACAAGTGAAATGCATCAAACCTTGTAGTCCTCCAGCGAATCAAATGATAGAGCAATATCGGCTAACTTTCCTAGTATATAATACATTGGAAAAAAAAAATGGAAAGATCAGAATTGTAAAATTCAGCAGAACCCAACTTCAAAGAGATGAACTAAAAACAGACCATTTTTATCAGGGACGATGACAGAGAGCATAGTGGCACCATAGTTTGTGAACTTCAAAGAGAAATCTCCTCTCTTGAGCTGATAAACACCAACTTTGTCACAGCTATTGGCATCAGCGAAAGCCAAAGACAAAGCCAGCAACGCAAAACTACACAACAGATGTATGTTGGCCATTGTATGCATGTTGGCCATTGTACATGAGCATGGATATATATATATATATATAAATGTAGACAGAGCGGAAGAGGATAAGGATGAAACGGAGAAAAGATAGGAAAGAGAAGATGTTTAAACATAAATATGAGTCTTGTGATATGATAAATATTCTCACCAGCATGTATTTGAAAAGGTAAGCTCCCTATGCGTCACTGCCGAATTTAGTGTTCTTTCCATTCTATCTTCTTTTCCTTTTTCTGTTTTAATAATATTTAATTAATAAGGAAATTAATAAAAATTACCCTAATTTAAAGGGGTTATAGTAAATAATAAACTCTTTGTAATCATTTGGATATAAAAATTATTAATGAATTATTTATAATAATAAAATTAGATATATAATTTTTGTATATAAATAATAATGTATAATTATATAATTAAATATTATTTTATTTTTAATTTAAAATTATTTAATCGCATAATAATATATAATTATTTATATATTATTATACATATAAAATAATTTTTATTTATTAATATTAGTTGAAAATTAAAAAAAAAATTAATGAATATTTTATTTTACTTATTTATTGTAAATTATCCAAAACCCTGTTGATAAAATATTATTTAACCCCGTAATCTAAAGTCTATATTATTATATACCATCTAAACCCTATTTTGATAAACAAAGCAAGGTCATAGAGCAATCCTGAAGTTTGGTTATATTCGTATAGTTTATGATATGTTAGTTGAAATTGTGTACACAACTAAAATATTTAATTTAATTAATTTCTTATTTTTTTTAAATATATATTTCTATGAGATTAAGACACATCACCATTAAAACTTGTTCTTACCCAACTTGTTAGAACATAAGGTATTATTAAACAATTTATTCATACATTTGCTTCAATGTAAATGGTTTTGCTTTTTTTTATAGGGGTTTAGTTATGATTAATATTTAATATTTTCCAACTAATTGATTGTTAAAATTTATGGAAAAAAAAAAAAATTGGGTTTGGTGGATGATGGTAGACTAGACTTTCTCTTGTACTCGAATTGAAATATGTCCCCTGATTTTGCATTTTAATTCGAACACTAAAGCGATAAACTATGAAAAGATTAAGTTGAAAAGCAAAAAAATAAATAAATAAACTTATAAATATATAACATTTAAATTTGAAAAAAAAAAAGAAGAAGAAGAAGAAGAGTCAATTCAAAACTCCAACGGAAATACTTACCAGTGGGATAAGATGGAGTTTTGTTCAAAATTTGCTGCCAAATTACGTATTCAAGTAACAATGAAAGAAAAGCATCTGATACAATATTTTCAAAACATGAGTTTGAATTTCCTTCGTCTTTTGGTGTTGTTTGATGATTTGATCCATGGTTTTAAAAATTTCTTCCAGGCCTAAGAATATTTTGTTTTATTACAACAAATGAATGGAAATAAATATATTAAACAAAGAGTTATATTATATATAATTTTTATTTACAAATAACGATATGTCATTCTATGATTAGATAATTCAAAATTAAAGATAAAATAATATCTAATTACATTCTAACATGTGTACGCATAATTTTTTTGTTTTCATTTATAATGATTAAATCATGTGCATAGTCATGGAATTGAGTGGGTGCCAAGTGCCGATTTTCTCTACAGAGAATCCCTGTTGGCTTTGCAATCGTGGAGAAATGATTTAAAGGGTACAAAATTTTGGATCTGGTTGTAGAAAATAACGATGTTCAACCTAGTGAAGAGTTCATCGATCATGTAAAGAATTGCAGATTGGCGATAAGATCAGGTTGAAGGATGCAATTTTTCTAAAACCCTAAATATTTTAGACATCCTGAAGAAGATATGTCAAACATAGGCAATTTTAACCATAACCAAAGTAACAAGCCATGAATAAAGTTAGGATACGAATAATATCAGCTCTGAATTGAAAGTTGAAGTGGTATATAATCACACACTATGAACAAACAAATACCAAGTCAACCAACCACGGCTCAGAATTAATGTGCTGTCGCAATAGGAAAAAATTTCAAAACCTATGATGTACAGCAATTCGAAAAACACCCCAATTCAGAATTCTCTTTTTTTTTTTTTTTTTTAAGTCTCTCGGTCACCACACACACCTCCAATTACAGACTAAGTCTCAGTTTCACAGTATAATCTTACACGACAGACATGAATGATGAAAAACTGCGGGTAAACTGTAGCCTCTGACACTAACTCCTGGAAATCAGAATTTTCCGGAAAATCACCTTCTCCACTCTTGGGTGATTTTTGCTGCAAAGCCCAACCACCAAGGAGTTTAGTTAGTAAATTGCTGAAAAGTGAAAGACAAGGGAGAATAGTTTTGATATTATAATGGAAACAAATATATGCAAGTTTCAAGCCAGTCCTTGACCAGAAAAAACCAGTAATTCTACTGAAGGGTAACATTTCATACCATTTCCATCTCTCGAGTGATTTTTCTCACCTTTATGACCAGTTTTACTGCCAGCATCAACAGTTCTCTTTGTCCTCGGTGACTGTGAGCTGATTTTGCTATTAGCTGAAGATGGCAGTGATTGACGTCGAGTGGCACTACTTCTGTCAGCTCCATCTTGGCCAGACCTAGGGGAGCCTTGTAGTCTCAGCTTTGCCTTTGCAGATTCAGTTGCTGCCATATAGCTTGGCAGCGATGGACTGTTTTGCAACCCATTCTCAACATGTTCTTGCTTTGCTGGAGTAGAAACTTTCCTACTTGGTTTGTGATTCTCATTGTTCGCCAAACCCTCTGAATTCAGCTCACCGTTTGTTACAAGAATACTCTCATCTTTTCCACCATTGTCTATCAAAGGCTTTGACTCAACCACAATTTGATCACCAGAAAGTAAATCAGATGTCTCCTTCATTTCAACCGGTTCAAGAGTACATTCTACATCAGGTAGTTTGGATGGTGACAAAGTCGTCTCTTTCTTCATCTTCTCACCTGAAGTACCCATACTCTGCTCTAGAATTTCATGACTTACAGTGTATGATACCTTTTCCATACTTACCTTTGGCTTCTCTAATTCAAACTCTGACTGCACAGAAACAGAAGTTTCCACAACAGGGTTATGAACCTTTCTCAAGCTACGCTTAACTTTTTCAAGTTCACTCTGTGGATTTTCATGCACTGGATCTGCTGGATGACTCGTAAATTTCTTCAGATTTCGTTTGGATTTCTCCAATTCAGGGGTTGACTGCAATGACATATTTTCTGCATTTGTAGCAGGAACCCTCCGGACACTTCGTTTTGGTCGGCCTGTTTCAGCTTCAGTGGTTTGAGAATTAATCTGCTTCTTCTGAGTTTTTGACCCTGATGCTTTTCTTGGTTGGGGAGCTGGTTTCCAGAACTGAGATGCTGACCAGCGTTTTAACCAGTTTGAGACCGAATTTGGTTCCTCGGGATCATATTGGAGGCGCAAAGCCATCACAGTAGGTGATGGAGCAAGCAGCTAAATCAACAAATTCAGCAATCACTTTGCCGATATACAAAAATAAACCAACATGGGTGGAGAATAATAAAAAATGCAAATATACCCCCCGAATAGCTAACCCTGGAGTATTAGTTCAATAAGCCAGTCCCTGATCACCAGTGCAGTGGATACGGCATTCAAACTAGAAGTTAGTTTTTCTTTATGTAGTTTTAAAAGACCTACTTGGACATCAATATGCTGGAGGCACCCATTTAGGTCTCCTTAAATGATATGGCACAACAACATGGTAACTAAAACTATTGCTTATTCAAAATATATATATATTATAGCAACACATAGAGGCATGGCATGACTCCGAGCATACCTTAGATACAAAAGCATTTGTTGAAAGTTTTCTCATTTGTATAGACAAATTAACTCCAACAGACTTCACAGGCTTGCCCTCCTGATGTACACAGCATAAAAAAGAAAAGACAAGTAATAATTAGAGATAAACCAGGGCAATTAGAAATTCAGGAAGTTTAACAATATCTTGACTATGAGAATGTGAGATGTCTTACAAATGTACACTAACAATTCTTTGTGAGCTTCGAAATTGCATTATAATAGAGGAAATTTAGAAGTTAACTACCCTAAAAAGATCCAGAAAATTACTCGATATCTCAAAGTAGTAGATGTACCCAAGATCCCAAGCTCATGTGATATCTTATAACATTAAGTCATAAGGTGATTCTCTAAGAGAAGATTTACAACCAAATAATGAATAGGTTAAATCATAGACATGTTTGGGGGCGGCATTACCACCAAAATTTGGGTGACGGCGATCAGTGGTCTGATAATTCAATTACAATGATTGCAGCAAGTTCATATTCATATAAACCATCTGTTGGTGGCACTATCCTGAATGTGCTGCAACCCCAACCACATTGCAAAAAATATAATAATAAAATAGCAATTACATATTGAAAATCAATTAACCTCAAGACAAACATGTATTTAATTGATTAAATGAATCTCTTCAAAAAGTTAAATAAGAGA
Organism: Mangifera indica; assembly: GCF_011075055.1. Taxonomy (NCBI): domain Eukaryota; kingdom Viridiplantae; phylum Streptophyta; class Magnoliopsida; order Sapindales; family Anacardiaceae; genus Mangifera; species Mangifera indica. The sequence goes on from NC_058139.1 coordinate 1,927,832, forward strand.
AGAAGAACTATGAATAAAAGTTGCCAATTTACTGAGTACTCAAGAAATTACCAAAAGGTTCTCTAGCTTGCACTTTCTGCTCACTTCGAGTCCAATATCAGAATGCCTAACCTTTCTGCCATGAGCAAGTGCCTGTAACTTCACAATCCCTAGCATGGAGCACAAAGTAGCAACTGCTTGTCTCCTCACCAGGTGTCCCCGAATGAGAGCCTGCAACCTTATTATGCCTTTGAGAGCACGAAATGCTCGACGGGCCTTCATAGCATAAGTTTATGTTAGTATAAACATAATATCCGAAGCATAATTATTTCCATAAAACAAAATCTAACATATTGAATAAGATCAAAGCTATACATTGTCAAGAGTCCATTCAGTGCATAAAGACAGAAACCACAGACAATCTGTGAGTGTACTAGCCCCTGAATACATTCATAAAGTAAGAAGATTACCAAGTAACCCCTGAAAGCAGCCTGCACCTTCGTTGCAGCTTGCTCTAGCCTGATTTTCTCAGGATCATATGGTTCACCTTGGGGTGTGAAATTTTGTGAATCTGCAGCTTGACTCCCAGGCAATGATATTACCCCATCATTTGATATATCTGCAGCTTCCTTGTTTTCCAAAACTAAATTCCTTTCATTTTGGTGAGTGTCATATGTGGTTGAACGAGAAGCCAAAGGTAGATTCAAATTATTGTCAGTGTCTGTTGCCTTTACAGAAACCAAAACCTCCTTTTCATTCGCAACTTTCTGTCGGAATAAATAGATAAATCCATATTACCAAAGTTGAATATTTATTATGATAATGATAACCGTAGCATATGTATCTAAAATATGGACCTTTTTTAATTCAAGCAATAGCTTCAAAGCAGATAACTAATACTGACTATATGATAAATGAAAATGTACCAACATTTGCTAGGAGGAGCATATGCACCAATGGCCCTGTGATGAAGGTGTGGCCAAAAAATTGTGCTCTAAATTACACAAAAACAATTATGTAATTTAATCTACAACTAATTACTTGTGTCTTAAAACAATAGTAAATGAATCTTCCGTAGCTGGTTTTAGGTCCATCTAAGTAATGATTTTCAGGACTCAGGCAACATCAACTTCATACCATCAAAGCATAATACAATGATCTTAGGACCTATATAATAGCTGACCTTATTAAAGCTGCAATCTACTGAGAAAATTTAACTGTCTAGCATTGTTCCTAAAAAGTATCAAACCAATACTCCAGTGGTTGTTTAAAATTATGAACACTAAAGTGGAAATAATCATGTCACAAGTAATAAATTTTAAATAGAAATCCATTGTTGCATAAATGATTTAAAATGATGTTTTAGAAAGTCTCAAGCATATTTGCAGCTTCATATTTACCTCCCTTCCTTTTGGAGTATGAGATTTAGAAGATTTCTTTCCAAAAAGTACAGTCTTGATCCATTTTGCAGGTGATTTTCCCATAGCTGGATGGCAAGAACTTATAGTAGCTCAAACTTCAATCCCACTACCTGCATTCCACCAAAACAGTATCTGTAATAAAACAAATAGAAAACCATGTGAAGTACTTGAGCCATGTACAAGCATAACAATTACTTGTTCCAGTTGTTCTTCCTAAACTCAAAGGGGCATATGGAAGTAATTTTGGTTCATGTTGTTTTTTATCAAGGATCACGTCTCAGTATAAATGTCAGAAACTATTTTTTATAGGAATAAATTTCAGAAACTATTTTTTATAGGAATAAATTTCAGAAACTATTGGCTCCAATACCACATTTTCAAGAAAAAAATTCAACATTACTAAATGTGATAAATTATGGGTAAGGAAACCAAGTTCAATGACTAAAAGTTGCAAACTTTCTTGCGATTCCAACAAAACAAATGGCTGATCCAAATTAGGTTTCTGCGTATATAATAATGCACTATTTCTGGTTATCACTAACAATCTAACAGTATGGTGTCCTACTCCTCATTACAATTTATTAAACATAAATGCAATACAGTATATTTTCTTCTAATTCTGACTAAAATTACTACATATTGTAAACAGCTTGAGTAAAGTAACTTAAAATCTCAATTCCAATATTTTACAGCTACTGCTACGAAAATTAATCTATGTTTTAATATGGCGATAGCACAGTTGCAGTGAAGCAAAAGTTATTAGACTTGAAAAAGCAATTATGTAAAACACAGTGATCTAGCTGACAAGATAACAAACAAGCAATCAACGCAAAAGCAAAATCTGAGAATTCAAGCACAAATTACTTACTTTAGAAAGCTTAACTTCGTGATCTGCTACGGATAGAGAATCACAAAATGCTACACGTGATGAAAAGCAAAATAATCACTAAATTAACACTGTATAAGTTGGATTTGCACTAGATCTGAAAGTTACCTGACAAATGTGGCTCTTCTAGCTTTCAAATCTACCATTCTTGTACTCAAAATCAAACAATCAGAAAAGCGCACACAGAAAATTTTCAAAAATAAACAAATAATAAATTAGTTCAAGTGTGTGAAGAAGATGATGAAAAATAATTTATAGAGAATAATATAAGGAAATATACCATGAGTCTGCGAGTAATTGAGCTTGGGAATCAAGAAAATAAAAAATAAAGTTTCATGAAATTTTTTTTTTTCTGCCTTGCCTTGCTTGCTCTGTGTTCTGTGCACTGGTTATAGTGAAAAAACAATGCACGTATTTGAAAATTTTAGATTTAAAAAATAGTAGTGTTATCCCGAGAGGAAGTCCCTCATAGATCTTATTAGTTGAACCGTGATTGGAATACTCTCTAAAGATATTTAGTCAAAGAACTAATCACCGTGGATAAAAAAGTAATGTAGTGAGTTCGACTACACGGAATAAAAGCTGTGATTTAATGAAAGAGGTGTTGGGTGTCCCTATGGCAGTTACTTCGAGTACAAGTGTCCATTTTCATTATTTTAAGCGGAAGCATCGTTAAATTACCCTTATGTCCTCTCACCAGAAACTACAAGGAGAGCTGCGAGTGAGACCTTGTGAGATTTTGGCGGTTGATTTGTGGCGGTAGAGTCACGGACAGCGGTGGAAGGAGCGCGTGGAAATATCAGATTTTATCAGAAGGTGGGAGACGTGGTCAGACGGTGCATGAGTTACTAATGTTGTGAGGGATTCGAGCCGAGTCCAGTTCGAGCTCGATTCGATTAACATATAATTGAGTTTGAGTTCATCGAGTTAGTGAAAGTCAAGTTTGAACTCAATTTAATTTATTTTTTGTTATTAAAATGATAATGTTTTAATATATATTGATCAAAATGATATCGTTTTAATATATATTGATCAAAATGATATCATTTTGTATTAAAATTTATAATTAAAAAATTCTGATATATAGCTTGAACTATGTTAGAGCCGACTCATTTTGAGCTCGAACTGGTTCGGTTTAAGTCTAATCTTAATTGTGAGACGTAACAAGGGTAAAAAAGTAAACCACTGTCAAACTGCCAGACGGCCACGAGGTTGAAGCGAACCGAGTCATGATGATCCTCTGATCCCATGCCCTTAATGTCCTTGCCTGTTGATAAGGGATAAGAAAGTTGGTACGTTACTTAATTGCTTGTAACTTTTCATCGATATTTATTCCATTTTAATTTACATAAGGCCAAACGACTATTTCCCACCCAAGGTATGCTGTAATGACAAGTTTCCCCCCTTTAACTATGAAAATACCAAACACCCACCCATGGCCAGTTAAATTTAACAGAACCCTAACGCCTGAAAATTTTATCTCCTTTTGCCCCCCTAAAGTTTGAAAACAAAAATTTCCCCCCAGCCTAAGTTTAAGAAAATGGCAGTTTCACCCTAGGGTTTGGTTTTGAAATCTCCGGCGACCTCTCCGGCTCCGTTGCCGACGGCTTCTCCCTCCCGAAGAATCCTCTCCTTCCGGTGATCGGTTTCCTCCCATTTGGAGGCCCGATCGTCGCCGGAAAAGCGGTGGGAGACGAAGAACTTCGTCAAGACGAAGTTCTTCGTCTCCCACCGCTTTTCCGGCGACGATCGGGCCTCCAAATGGGAGGAAACCGATCACCGGAAGGAGAGGATTCTTCGGGAGGGAGAAGCCGTCGGCAACGGAGCCGGAGAGGTCGCCGGAGATTTCAAAACCAAACCCTAGGGTGAAACTGCCATTTTCTTAAACTTAGGCTGGGGGGAAATTTTTGTTTTCAAACTTTAGGGGGGCAAAAGGAAATTATATTTTAATTTATTTTTTAATATTATAGAGAAAATGATAATTTTACCCTTAACCCCGTTACTTTTAACTGGCCATGGGTGGGTGTTTGGTATTTCCATAGTTAAAGGGGGGAAACTTGTCATTACAGCATACCTTGGGTGGGAAATAGTCGTTTGGCCTTTACATAACGAGATGAAATGAAAAGACAACTACAAAAATAGTGATAAGAAGTTGGATTGCATCCAAAACAAACTCATTAGGTTTCAAAAGTATATTCAATTTAATTTTATTTATTTTAAATTTGAATTAAATTTAAGTTATAAAATGTTTAATTTAATTCGATTTAAATTTAATATTATTTAAATTTTTTATTTAAATTTATAATTTAATTATATAAATTTATAACTCGAATTTATAATTTAAATTTATAATTTATTTATAAAATAATATTATTATATGAAAAAAAAAAACGAACAACAGGCAAATTTGGTTTTGGTGGAGTCACCAGTCACATCAAATTGGATTGGACAAGACTAATAAACCAAACATTTTATCGAGCGGTTGGTAGCGCAGAGAGAAATTCCAATGAGTGAGCAGATTAAAAGTTGTCAGAATGAAGTTACTTGACAGCTACCCTTTACTTTCCCTTATGAAAGAAACAGTTAAAGCACTTTTTGTTTGGATGGAAGTCACCATACCGTGGCTTTAATATATGACGAAATTTATTGTTGGACTGTTGTATTTCCATGTAAAATTGTCTATTGACTTTGAAGTTCAAGCTCGTATCTTATCTTGCATGCATAGTATTCCCTTGGCAATTCGAAGTTAACAGCTTAACAACTAAATGAAGATGGCTCCCATGTGTCCCTGTAGCGACAGTCTTAAATTATTCCAACAGAAAGTCCGGTTAGTTTAACTAAAAGATTAGTTGTGGTTATAAATGATTAGTTTGTTCAATTGAATTAAACTGTATAAATAATTATTTCATTTGAGATATTAACCAAAAAAAATATTATCATATAATTTTATTAAAATATCTTTCTATGTTAAATTAAATCAGATTTATAGAAACATGAGAAATTGAATTTGAAACAATTTATAAATAAGGGTGAAAAGAAAAATGATAAAAAAAGATTACAATAAATCAAAAGATTGAGATTGAATGAAAAATCTAATGTGCATAAGAGAACGGTTAGACTTGATTAATGTCATGAATGTATCAATCTAATAAAGATTGATCGATCTTGACTGAAAGTATATAAGTGTATTCGACATATTGGTCAATCAAATGATGAAAATTTTGCACAGAGCAATTTTGACTGAAATTGCGTTTAGTGGTGAATGAAGGCATGTGATCGTTGTGGGGGGTGGTGACAATGTGCTAGTGGTGGTATTAACTGTCAACATGCAATGTTTTATCAATAGACCATTACTTAGTTAATTTTCATTAACTAAGTAATGGTAATATAAATGAGGTAATTTGATAATCTTATAATAAATATAAAAAATTATCCATTTGGACAAGAATATTTATGATCATTATTCTAAATTACACGCTTTAAGATATCTCAAGGAATTATTCTAAGGAGCGAGCTCGAAATACGAGCTCGTATGGGCCTGCAGAAGCGATCACGAGGGGGCCCAAGTGCCAGTGAAGACGAATTCCCATCCCATCTTAACCGTAAAGCAGTTTCAACGGCTCCAGATTTGAAATTCAAATTTTAAATCAGCGAGCGTTTACAGGTCATTAAGTAGGTCCCATGGGGCGCCCAGCCGTTCAAAGTTCCCCGCAATCATCAACAACACCCGTTTGAAGGACCAAGTCCCACCTCTCAACATTATAGATATGAAATCACAAACAAATGATATTATCACACGTCAATAAAAACGGTGCACATTACCACAGAGGAACACAAGTTTGAAACGTGCCAAGTTCAAGTAGAGAGTATCAAAATTCAGTACGCGAAGGAGAGTGGTGAAAAATGTGTGAGTTTTGACAAAGATGAGGTGGTTCCTAAATTTTCCCGCTCAGTGTACAAACGGCAGGAGAACAGCAGCTTCTCTCTCCTTTTATAAATTCCAGAGTATTATCAATTATGGCTTAGACCTTAAAACAATCACGATTCACAGGTTTCACGAGCAATTCTGAAGTTACACTAAATTGAATTGAAGTCATGGCCGAGACCTTGAGAGAAGAAGAACCTACTGTTGTTAGTGGTAGGAATATTTATATTTGAGATTTCTTTTTCTAGTTTTTTTTTTTTAAATAATTACGATGAAATTTTATGTTATTGAAATATTACAGTAAATACAACGAAGTCGAAGTTGAGATATCCCCTACGATCGGCGGTCAAATCGAAGGCGGAGAAGGTGCCAGTGGCTGAATCTGCGAATTCTTCTGCCAGTAGGAGGTTTATTTCATTTACCTTCTTAGTATCTTTTGCTTAGGTTAGATAACGAACTGTATAGTTGAGTATTGTTTTACAAAAATTTTAGAATTGGTTGTACATTTTATTATGTGATGGTTTTAGAGAAATTATAGTTAATTTCGGGGGATTTAATAATCCTTCGAAAATTTTTGCTAAATTTAAACTTTGGTGCATCCAGCGAAATGATTATCAATTTTTGAATCCGATTTCACTTTAGGTTTCAAACAGTAATTACTCTTTGGCGATAATTTTCTGTTCTTTGCTAAACTTGAAGCCCACTTTGTTATGAACTTAATATCCCTAGCTAATTATTTGATTGGCAATTTTTTTTTTTCAGGGGAAGAACTGAAGCACCTACAAGTAAAAGTGTGAGTGTTCTTGATCTGTCAGGCAAGGAAAAAGCTGGTAAGCCACCTAGAAGGCTCTCTGTTCCTGCTAAGTCAACAGTGGGTTCAGTTCCAAAAGCAGTTGGCAACATCACTCCAATTTCCGAGACCAGAGCTAAGCGATCGGTTAACGCACAGGGGAGAAGTGAAACTCCTCTATCAGATGTTTCCAGAGCATCAAGCCGAAAAAGGTTTAGTGCTCTGTCATCAGCATCATATTGGCTTTCGCAGATTAAACTATCCGAATCTGCTGCTAAGCACTCAGTTTCACTGGGGTTTTTCAAACTTGCCTTGGAAGCTGGATGTGAGGTGTGTCATTCAGATATATAATTTATTCATATAATTTATGATGTTTTATTGGATTATTGCTTGCTGATAGCTTTCTCGCAAAAAAAAAGTTTCAATATGCTTTTGCTTGTTGTTAATAGATGATAAGAGATGATTTTCACCATTTGTCATTCATTCCTTGAAATAGCCTCTTCAGAGAATGCGAGATGAACTCAAATCTTATGCTCGCCGTCATAACCTGGGTGTACTGGGAGAAACTGTTAAAGAATTATTTGAGAGCTATAATATAACAGAAACTTCAGAGCAATTGCAAGTTTCTGAAGCCTTTTCACAGGTGCCTGAAGAGGGAACTCGTTCATCTGATGATGAGGTTCATAGCTCTTCTTCTACAGACAGAACAAGGAAACTAAAACCCAAGTCCTTGAACACTGATGCTACTCAAGTTTCCACCGTCCCTGTATCATCCAAAAAGGAGGCTACCACAAAGAAAAATCCTGCAACCGGTATCAGGGCATCTTTGAGTAGGAATTCTGGAAATACTAGATCAGTTCCAGAAACAGGAAATGCGAAGACACAGAAGAAACCACAGAAGCCTACTAAGGGGAAGGACAGTAATAAACAGAGAAAGAAGTCTACTGAGGAAGAAGGCAAGTATACAATGTTATTTCCTGTATAGTATTTTATAATTATACTGAGGGTGACCCAACATTTTGAAAGATATAACTTTTATCTACAGGTACAGTTAGCCCAGCACTTTCAGAGGATAAAGTTGAAGGGAACAAAGAAAATATGGTGAAGTACCCAGCTTTCAGAGTTAACTTAATCTGGCTGCGTTTACTTGCTATATGTTTTGATAATCTTGATCCCTTTTCTAGTGCAGGATTCGACGCCAGTGGAAGATATCTGTGTCTGACTGAGTGATATCGGCAGACACTTCAATCCAGAAACGCCGGATCATATCATTGCATACAATTTTAGAGTTTCTTCAGTGTTTGGTTGTCGGTGGTTTCTTTTGTATAGGGAGTTTTAAGGTTGTGTGTCATTCTGGTGTGAAGAAAAGGTAATTTTTTATTTTGTTTGTCTTTGGATGGTTTTTAACTGAAATTGTGTCTAGTAGTATAGAGTATAAATTGTATTTGAAATTTTCATGCTTGTTTGTTTTTCTTCTTATATAGTACTTATTTGGATCTGATTTTAATTTGAATTTGTTGAATTGACTATCTGTGCTAAAAACATATGATAGTGAGTATCTCTAGATTTGAATGAAACTGTGGCTGAAGCACAGATACACAACACACACAACAGTCTTACTATATAATACGGATTAAATAGCTCTAATGTTCAAATTATGAAAGGGGATGGTATTTCAGATACAGATAGGGTAAGTTCAATAGCTTCAGACATTGTAGGTAATGAATTGGGAATGTTCACTTAAGCAGCATGCCCTAGAAAATTTCAGATTTAATATGTACCACCCGCCAATTGCCCATGGGGCGGCTAGTCTGCAGTCCAGCTCTGCTCCACTATTTCCCTTACTCTCCGGTTGTACTCGCGCTTGTTCTCACTAAACATCCGAGCAGCTTCAGAGTTCGCAGGAGAGTTTGGATTGGGATCACAGAGCAATGACTACAAAAAGAAATTGATTGGAAAATCATCAAATGTATATCAAGAAGACTGCGACTAATAAAATAATCTGACACCTTAAGTTGCCCTCTTTGTATCACAGGTCTATCGTTAGAAATGTTTTTAGACATTGCAACAAAATATTCAACAGACCTGGACAGATGTGAGTATTGCAGCTACATCATATATGGGGCTCCATTGGTTTTGTAAAATGTCCAAACAAATACTTCCATCGGCATAAACTGTTCAAATGAACAGCTTGGTCATAACTGTTGAAGAAACTCTCATGGGAAGTAAAGAGTAAGGCAAATTTCACAGTGACTTAGTGTTTGGATGAAACATTCGCGAAACAAATCGCACTGTTGGAGCTTTGTTCGGATAATCCTCTGTAAACTGAAGACTCAGTTTGAATGTGCCTGAAGACATTGTTATTATTATGCTATGATCAATTACTGAACAATTTCATATTGATAAATAAACAACAAAATTAAAAACAATTTTTTTCAAACCCAGACAAAGCAATAATCTGTGTTTTTACTTTCTTTTTAGCAGCTCAAATTTTTACTGTTTATATTTAAAAGATATAAAATTTATTACTTTTTTCCCTTAAGTTTTAAAAACTAACAATTTTATTCTTATCTAAAGTTTTTATACTTTGAAAAATAATATTTTTACCCTGAAATCTAGAGTTTTTATATTTTTCAAATTGTAGCCACCCTCTATAACTTTCAAAAACAGTAGTTTCACTGCCACTCTTAAACTTTAGCTTTAGACATCTCTTCCGACGTTCTCTTCTGCCTCCTCTTTCTGCTCAACTGACAATAAAGATAGTGTGATAAAGAGATAAAAAATCTCTTCGTCGCACCATCTGCCTCCTCTTTCTGCTCAACTGACAATAAAGATAGTGTGATGAAGAGACAAGATCTCTTCGTCGCACGTTGGTGCGACGAAGAGATCTTTGTCTCATGGTTGTATAACAAAAAAGTCTCTATCTCTTCATCACACCACCTTTATCGTTGACTCATGAGAAGGAGAAGGTTGGAGAGAACATCGGAAGAAATGTTGGAAGCTGAAGTTGAAGAGTGAGGGTAAAACTGCTATTTTTGAAAGTTCTAGGGGCCAGCTGTAGTTTGAAAAATATGAAAACCCTAGGTTTGGGGGTGAAAATATTATTTTTCAAAGTTTGAAAACATTGGATAAGGGTAAAATTATTAGTTTCTAAAACCTTGGGAGAAAAGAACAAATTTTATATCTTGTTAATATAAACAGTAGAATAACCGTTTTATCCTTACTTCTAATAGAAAAAATTAACATAAGTTGGGTCATGGGTGGAAGTTTGGATTTTTCAATTGTTGTGGGTGTAATTTTGAATTTGAGCTAAAACTTGGGTGGGAAATAGACCTTTGCCTTTCTTTTTATCCTATTCAAAGTCAAATTCACTCCAAACAGCTCAGAAATAAACATCAGTTGCCTAAATAAGCTGATATAATATAAGCAGACAATAAATATTATATTTCCAATCTGAATGCAGATTCTGGATTAGCATTTCTAAAGAATCAATAAACTCAAAGCGGGGCAGTACCCAGGCAGTAATAACAAAAGCAGAGGCAGTATAAATCCTACTATTAATAAATTAAAACTGCTCCAAACTAATGCCTTGCTTCACCAATCCGAGGAGCAGAAAATGACGACTAAGATTAAAATTTTCTCTAGTTTGCAGTTTTCATTCTTCTGAGTTGTGGTCTGTTCTCTAGTTGGAGTTCAATATAAACACTTTATGCCACATAACTTATGTAGTAGCATATCCACCAATAAACATTCTACTATCTAGGACATGGACAATGCTAAAGCCTTAAAGTAGCTAACTGATCCCAAAAACAGTTTTCAGAAACCTAGGGAGTTTTATACATTGACGATCATTCATGCCCTTTATGGAGTTTTTATAAGAAAAGCAACTGAATCAATAATTTGAGAAGTGATGATGAAACTCAATGAAGATTAAGTTGTTCATCTGTGTTGTAATTACAGGTTTTGTCATAGATCAATTCACTAATTACCATTATAGAGTGAGGGAAATGGGGCTATCATTGAGATTCTGAAATCATCCGAAATGAAAAACTGTACCGGGATAGCCTAAGTTACAAGCACAACAGATTTGGTTTTAACAATTTCAAGAATATGATATAAAGTTCAGCTGGAATTTTCAAATCTTTCAATTCTCATAAGCAGATGCAGATAGTACAAAAGCAAACCGGAATAAACCATTCAACACTTTCCCTCCCAGTAAAATGCTTCAGTAGCAGGATTACTCACCTCCGTCCCATGGAGTATCATCAGGGCTGCATTCCAAATCAGACAAGATACCAGAACCTGAATTAAAATGCGTAACTTAGATAACACAAAACGATATTGGTTTGACATATTGTTGTACACTCACCCAAATATGACAGCATTCCAAAGCATAATATTGTTTTCTTCGGGTGCCCCACTGATGCCAGCGGGTGGATCTTGTTGCAACCTCTTAAAATCTCTCATTAGCCTTTTCCTTGCGGGAGTCGACATCTGTACCACCTACAAACTAAACTTCACTAAGGTGAACTTTTAAAACAAATTGAATTCATCTTTTCACACAATTTTTTTTCATATAACTAAATCCTAAGAACATATTCAATTCATACATCTCACTCAGAATCATGAGACAAAGAACAAAATAACTGGTTTTATGTAAAACAATCATTTCATATAGCTCAATTAAGCCAAGTTTCCTCTCCATTTGCAAAAGAAAACTAGATCCCTAGCCTCCTGTCCATTTCTCAGTCTATATTTTAGGGTTTCAGCAGCTATCAAACAAAAACATATTCTTATTTATATATAACAAATGCTTAATGTATAAATAGCATTAAATGGTGACAAGTAATTCCCAGTACAAACAATAAAGATGCTTTCATTCATCTTAACAGTCCACAGAATTCATGTTTGTTCTTTATTAAATTAACAAGCAAAAATTTTGAGATCTTTCCATTATCTAATCCGATCCAACCCAGCAACCAAATATGCTGAAAGTTAAAAATAAATAAAGCATAGAATCAAGAGAAACGAAAATGAAATAATACAAAGTGTATAACCTGTACGTAGCTGATGACAGAATTTGGGAAAGCTGAGAAAGGAATCTAGGATTTCAAGTTTTAACAGAGAGAGCAAGAAAGAAAAGGAAGGGTAAATTAAAAACAGAGGGTAAGACTGAGTGTGAGTGGAGAGTAAATAAAGAAAGAGAGAATCTGCAAAGAAAGAGAAAGAAAGAAGAAGAATGAAAGTTTTTGTGCTTGGCTTCTTGTGTTGTGTAAGGTCCAAAGTCTCTGTGGTTAATCACATACGTAATAATAATTTTACATGCCTAGAACATGATATCTTATATATTCCTTATTTAAAAATTCAATCTAAAATCTAGTAATTGAAGAAATGGGAAGACGACAGGTGGGGTAAGAGAATCTTTGACTACTGCAACGAAAATAAAACATCGGCTTCAAAAGGAAATGGAATAAGGTGGTGCGGTGTGTGGAGAAATGATCTTCTAGGAGAAGCAGAATATCCCAATTCAAAAACCTAAAAAAATTCTACAATTGAGAGCTAATAGCAACATTACAGGTGCTTATGCATTATGCATATATACCTCCTCCTGTTGTTGATGCCAATTGGAGATCGTCTTTGTTGCCTCCTGTTCACTTTATAGGAAGTGCAAGCCAATTAATAAGAGCAAACAATTTTAAGCGTTTTGAATTCAAGTCTCTGTCAACATTTCTATGAAAGTATGAATTTATGGTCTAACTCAGTATCTAACTCTGAAAGCAATATTCAAGGTTCATTCCATCTCCCCTGTCTCCACCCCGATTCAAACCAGTTTCAAAGTTTGATGGTTGCAGACAAGGTTTTATGTTAACAGTGGTCCCTGGAAATTAAAACAAATGAAGCCCCCCTGGCCTTGTGTACCGATTCACTGTCTCTTCAAATTTGGATGCGCTAGTGGGGTATCACTTGATCTGCCAACGACTTCTCAACCACCAGTAGTTGAACATCACCGTTTGTGACGGCTTAACCAGTGTTAGGTGGGGCAGCTTTAATCAATTACTTGTTAACATTTCCAATGACTGTAGAAGATGGCTGCAGATTGCACGGCTCTTCATTTATGGTAACCAAGAAAGCAGTTTTCTATAATTGAAACTCTGCTGGAACAAAAATCTATGAGGAAAAACAAATAGAATTAGTCTCAATCATGTGAAACTCAGATGCCCACACTAATCACAATCTTGATATTCTTCCTGACTTGTACAACCGCCTAAAAGCATTGAGTTCAAAGCTGCAATATATCCATGACTAAAGCTTGATTCTGAAGATACAAATTCTAACAACTTTTAAAAGAAGAGAGCAATGAGGAAACACCATTGATCAAGATCTGGTTGAACATTTACAGCAGGAGCCAAGAAACAGCAGATAAATTAGGAAAACAGGAATGCTACAATTAAGAGTTTATGCTTGAAAGTGGACAGTATGCATCAGCTCTCTTTGGCAAATGGCTGGTTGTGTATCATACTACTCTCGGCTTAGTGTCAATTCTTGACTTGGCAGTCAACGACAACTTGTGTATGAAAGCATGTCAGTTGATAGAAATTTAATGCATATTGATTCATAAACTTCTATTTTACAAATGATTGAAGACAACACACTCTGAAAAGTAGTAGCGTAATATGGAGCGAATAGCTCTAAAGTTCATATATGAAAGTTTGACATGAGAAATACAGAATAAAATTCAACAACTCCTGAAGTTGGATAATGAGATGGCCATGTCCATAAAGCATGTCCTAAAACCTTCAAACTCGAATTACCCTGACCAAAGAAGAGCTAGTCTGCAGTCCAGCTCTGCTCCACTATTTCCCTTACTCTTCGGTTGTATTCACGCTTGTTCTCACTAAACATCCGAGCAGCTTCAGAATTTGCAGGGGAATTTGGATTGGGATCACAGAGCAATGACTGTAATAAGACACAGACAGAAAATCATCAAATAAATCCCTTGCTTAATGAGGACATCTTGACTGATATATGTTCAGTTGCTAGACATCTGCTACCAGCTAGGTGAATACAGCTGCTTTTATCACAATTCACCGCATAAAGAAGTGAATTCATCATACTAAATATCAAATTAAGTAGTCTATCTTCTGCCTTTAAATTTTTTTTTGCGTTATACAGGAATTTGATCTGATGTTTATCTTCATTCCATCTTTCTATACACCACAAATTCACTAAAATTAACTGCTAGAGAGAGATTGAAATCTAATATGGCTTCAAGATCCACATCTTTATATCTCTAAAAGTCTTAATTGTCAACAAATTCCAGTAATCACCCATTTAGTGACAAGTGATTAAACGTACAAGTCTAAATATTATTAAGACCATTTCCATAATCTATCCAGATGGGTAGGGCATTAAATTAAATGGCATATCATAACTATTGGCAAAATGTAGATCAAGTAATATGTAGCAAAATAGAGATGTCCATCTAAACCATAAATAGCAAGTAATGATCAACCTAAAACTAGTTGTAAATTAATACATAAAGAAGTTAACTGAAATTCGTAAATGTCCTTTGACACTTTAAGTTGCTGTCTTCTCATTTACTACACTAGAGGTAGAAATGTGGCAAGGCCAGGATACAAAAAGAGAAAGGAGAAAATGAATTTATATTGTGTATATCCTCCCCAAGTCAGTGTACCAAAGTAATAAGTTAGGAAACTATAGTGAAAAAATGAACAAGTCACAAAGAAGCAGATGAAAGCTCAATATGTCCTTTGATAAGCAGATGAGAGATAAATATTTGGAGGCACTGCTGCATTCTTTCTTTAACACCAAAGTCCAAAAACTGTAACATAAATAGCATATGTGCCTGCTCTACTAGTTAATATACATCAAACGAAAAGTAATTTTAAAAGCATAGCAAAAAGATATACAAAAACCTGGATAGATGTCAGTATAGCAGCTACGTCATATATAGGGCTCCATTGATTTTGTAAAATATCCAAACAAATACTTCCATCAGCATAAACTGATCAAAAGTGAACAGGCTAGTTAGATAGCCAATGGGATGTAAACAGTAACAGTAAGAAATTTACAGATTAAGACAATTTGCATGTTAACTTACTATTTGGATGAAACATTCGAGAAACAAATCGAACTGTTGGGGGTTTGTTTGGATAATCCTCTGAAAACTGAAGAGTCAACTTGAATGTGCCTGAAGATTTTAAAAAAAAAAAATCTGAATGTAGATGCAAACATCATTAAGCTAGGACAAAAAAAAATACATTTTCAGATTACATTTCACACAATTTTTTCAAAGACCAAATAAAAAAAAAAAGATCAGTTTCTACTCAAAGTCATGCTAATTCCAAATAGGTCATGAACAAGAACATCACTGCCACATGACACGTAACATGTTAAGAACAGAAAATCAATATTATATTTTCAACCTGTCCTTAAGTTTCTTAATTAGCGTTTCAAGCTTTGTTAAAAATACTTAAAGGGAGCACAAACCAAGCAGCAATTACCAGTGCTGCCACTATTCTAGCTAATGCCTTGCTTCATCAAATCTCAATTGTAGACAATGACTAGCAAGATTGAATTTTATCTACTTTGCAGTTCCTTTGTTCTTAACAGACATAAGTTAACTCCACTTTATTTCAGCCATTAACTTAAGCCTAACATATCAGAGGGCTTCAATGTAGAACCTTCATAGTATGGCTGTTGAAACAGATACAGAGTGACCTTTCAAGGGCAAGTTTGAGGTAAACTCTAGTATCCAACATGCATAAGTCTGTATGCATGTATAAGTTCAACACTAAAACTCCACTTTCAGCCTCAAGTACAAACTATTAATCACACTAAATGTGTTCTTTATTTGTTAGTCTGGATGGAATTTCTGCAGAGACACATAAAATAACTCTATGCCACATTTTTTCATGTAGCTGATCAACCAACAAGAATACTACCACCAGTCACAAACAATGCCTTAAAAAGCTAATTTATCCTGCAGTAATTACAGGAAAATATATTTCAGAGAACTATAGCATCGTTCATGCCATTTAATAATGAAGAATACAATCAAGATGAATCTCATTTTGTACGAGTAAAGAGGATGCAGAGCATCCTTTCATTTTCGGTCTGAAATACAGTGAAATATGCAAGTGTAGAAGTGCAAATAGTATATTACATGATGCTCAAAATTTCAATTATTACGAAGTTCACAGAATAAAAAGAAACCAAATTAATATTATAAATGTGATTACAAATGTCAATGAAAAATTAATTTGTTCAATAGTCTGTTTTTTACAGCTTTTGTCATGAGTCATGACAATAATTGACAATAAATGCCATCATACCATAATAGAAATGCAGTCACTCACTATGATACTGAAATCAAAGCAAGTGAAATACTATATGGGATATGCTTAATAGTATAAGCACAAGAGAAAAATTTAAAATAAAATCAAGAATAGAACACAAAGTCCCCCTGAATTTCAAATCTTTCAATGACCATGAGCATATGCAGACATTCCAAAGTACAATGGAATAACCATTTAACACATTGCCTTCCCGTAAAAGCTTCAGTAGCAGGATTACTCACCTCCATCCCATGGAGTATCATCAGGACTGCAATCCAAATCAGACAAGAAACCAAAAACTGCTTATCCAACCATACTCAAATATACTGATAAATGAAAAGAAATAAAATAAATAACATTAGCAAACACAAAAACAGATCGGCACTCATTTTGTTCCACTCTTACCCAAATATTACAGCATTCCAGAGCATAATATTGTTGTCTTGGGGTGCCCCACTGATTCCTGCTGGCGGATCTTGTTGCAACCTCTTAAAATCCCTCATTAGTCTCTTCCTCGCAGGAGTCGACATTGTCACCACCTGTATTACAGTCAACATTGAAAACAAACCAATTTATCTTTTCAAATTTTTTTTTTTTCAGAAATTCAATTCATAAATCTCTCCCAGAATCATGGAAGGAAAACAAATATTCATGTTTCAATACGAATTTAAACCGTCAACACCAAAACAATGACACACAGGCAACGGTCACTTGGGATACAATGGGGCATTACGATAGCGGGCAAAGGACAGGTGCAAAATGCTCCATTTCATTAAAAGGGAATGACACTGTTTTGGAGACCAATATAGAAATAAAGAATATTGCATTGTTAGCCAGTTGTCAATTTATGATTGAAGTAAAGATTCCTATATGAAGAACTGTGTAACAAACAAGCGGAGGGAAATATATGAAATATTATTCATCATCTTTCTTGTGACTGAATCTTCTTCCCTCTGTAGAACTGTTTCAGCTCATCTAATTTGAATTTCTAATTCTCAAATCTCAAACTCCCATAAGGCAACAATAAGCAACTCTAACAACAAATCCCAATCCAAATTTCTCTCCAAAAATCATTAAACGTAAAAAAAAAAAAAAAAAACCACATGATCGGTTATGTCTTCGAAGACCATATCATATAAATTCCTCAGCCTTCTTTCGATTCATCGATCAAATTTCAGGATTCCAGCCGCCAATAGGACACTTTCATACCAATTTAACATATTGTTAATCTTACAAAAACAATTAAAGGGTGCAAGTGATTCCAACAGCAAATCAAAACAATTGATTCCCATGCATAAAAAAGGTCCATAAATTAGGTCTTTCCATTGGCTTAAACAACAAAATTTATATCTTTTGCTTCCTCTAATCCGATCTAAACCAAAGATGAAATAAATAAATAACTGCATAAATTAAAGACAGAAACCCAGATGTAATGAATAAAGAGGTCTAACCTGCGTGACAACGAAAAGAGAATATGGAAAACTTCAGAGCAGAAGCTAGGGTTTCAAGTTGTAGGTCTTATTTAGTCGAATTTATTGAACACGAAATAATAAAGACTGATGAAAAATGGAGACAACGAGTGGAGAGAAACGGAAAAGAGGAGAGAATCTAAGGAGAAAAAGAAGGAGAATTATTATTTTATGCATTTGTGTTTGGCCTCTTGCGTTGAAGCCGTCCCCACTCTTTTTCAATATTTTCGAAAATTACCCTGCGGATCCTTTAATTAAATTTCGACCCATAATATCTATCTAAAATATATTTCTAATTTTCGAAATTACAAATCGACCAATCTGCTCATTTATCATATTTAATTATTTCATTATCATGAAATCAGATTAATTTTGGATTAAACTTTTCTTTTTAAAGTTTTTGGTTGAAATTTGCAAAATTACAACATTTTTTAATTTAAGAAAATGTATTGCTTAGTGTTTAGATTTTATTAAAAAATATTCATAAATTTGTATTAATCAAACAATAGCACATAAATTTATTAATTGTTATAGGGCAATAGACTTATTTCCATAAAATGTATAGTAAAAACTCAAACTTATATCTATCAACTTTTAAAAACTTAAATACTTATCCATCATCCAATTTCTCTTAGATTTTTTTTGGTTAAAACTAAATGTAAAATTAATTTTACTAGAAATATTTAAAAGTTATATTTTTATCATATTTCCACCCCCAGGTTTTGAAAATTGTATTTCATCCCAACCTTAACTTTTTTAATTTTGAAAAGTAACATTTTTTTTTCAAATTCCTAAATTTTGATCTTCCTCTCTAGTGACAATCCGACTATAACGACTTATCTCCGGTAACCATCCAACTACAGAGACTTATCTTCAGTGACCATCCAACTATGACGAGTTATCTCTAGCAACCATCTCTTTGTCATGGAGAGAAACAGACGTTTCTTCATCTCTTCATCGAATGACACTTGAAGATTTGAAAAAAAACCTTAAGTGTAAGTAGATATGTTTGTAATCTTGAAGTATTTGTTTCTATTAGAATATTTATTTGTATACTAAAGCTTACTCAAAAACTTATTTTCATATCTTTCATATTTTTGGTCAAAATATTGTTTTTCAAATTTATTGGGTTAAACCTAATTTTTATCAAAGTTTATTAACTCATTTAAAATGATGAAGTTTTGTGAATTAAATTTTCGTATCTCAAAGTCGATTTTGAAAGAATTTTCAAAAATTGATTAAATTATCACTTTTCAAAGGTTTAGGGGCAAATGAAATTTTCAAAAATTTAGGGGTAAAATATAATAAAATTTAGTTAACCGAATTTAGTCAGTTGAATTCTTTGATAACAGCTTTCAAATTATCCATAACTCATGCATTTTGGCTTTCAGAAATTTGGTTAATCGAATTCCTTCTAATCAACAGAATTGTGTTATAAATTTTTTAACAGTTAGTGTTATGTAGATATCATAGAAGTGTCATGTCATATTTGCTTGACGAATTGTATCCGATTGATTGAATTTTACATTTTTTGAAAAATTAAAACAACTAATTTTTGTGTACAACGGTAACTTTTTTTATTTTTCCTATATAAATCCAATCAAATTCACTTGGGATGATCTTTTGCCATAAAAAACTTTCATATATTTGAGAGCAAATCAATTTTAAGTTATGCACTTACATATCCTCTTCTCTATTCAAAACTTTTGCTTATACATATTTTTATTTCATTTGTATTGGGTTGTACTAAATTTAAATTTTCATATACACTCTTTAACAGAGATTATATTTTGAATTTATATAAAAATTCATATTATAAAATAATGAGGTTCACTCTTAAAGAAACTATAAAATTTTTAGTGAAAAAAATTGAATTATAACACTTGTAAAGGTTCATAGCACATTGGAAGCTTGATTGAGATTTTATCAATAAAAGATTAGTGAAATATTCCAAGAGAGATAGCTTAGAGGAGTGGACGTAGACAGAGTTGTGTCAAACCACTATATATCACGTGTTTGATTTTTTCATCTCTTAAACTTATTTTTTTTTTTATATTATTTTGATTGTGTTTATTATTTAAAATATCTTTTGTCTTTCTCATAAATTATATTAAAAATAGGCAACATTCATTAAATTAAATAAATTGGTTTAATTATTTAATTTGATAAAAAATTGTTTTAAATTGTCTAATACACTCTCTCTCTTAGGTCATTTGATCATTCACATTGTAGTTGGATAGTTGGATAGTTGCCAGAGATGAATAGTTATAGTTAGATTGTCGCGGGAGAGGAAGAATGAAATTTAGGGATTTGAGGGAGGAGAAAATATCATTTTTCAAAACTGAAAAAAGTTGAGATTCGGGTGAAATGTTAATTCAAAACCTGGGGAACAAATGAGATAAAATTATATATTTTTAAATATTTTTTTATAAAATAACGGTTTTACCTTCGATCTAATAAAAAATTCTAACAAAAATTGGGTGATAAATAGATGTTTAAGTTTTTAAAAATTGTTAGATATAAATTTGAGATTTCACTATCCCATGTGGGAATAAGTCTTTTGGCCATTGTTGTAAAAAAATGTACTAAGCATTAATCATATAACAACCAATTGAATTAATTTTAAATTCCCACTAAAATCAATAATATTTTATTTTTATTTTTTAATAAAATTGATCTTAATGAAATTTCCAAATATCACTTATATTTTATCTACATAAATACTAACTTTGAATATTTATAACTATTTATTTATTAGGCAACTAGATAAAAATATTTATTTATGAATCACTCAAGTAGAAAAATCCGAATATGGATAAGAAAAAATAGATTTGAAATTTGATGAGGTATAAAAAAACCCTAATTAAAAAAATTAGAAAAACTGAGTGCAAACAATAAATTTGATTAAAAAGTTAATTAATTGAGACTAATTTCAATATTTATATGGTATTCAAAGATTATTTTAACTATAATAAAGATTATTTATAAATTATCATATTCATGGGACTAAAAACTTGCCTCAATAACCAAATAAAAAATACAAAACTGGGGGTTCGTGTAGACATTTATTTCTTCTTGAAGAGAATAGAATAGTTGAGCCCACTGGACATTACAATTGGGTGGCGTGGACTTGAGCTCACTGGACGTTAGATTAGGATGGCGTGGACTGAACCAACCGGTTTCACATTTTTATTTTTCAAAAAGATGGAGATGCAGGGGATCGAACCCTGTACCTCTCGCATGCAAAGCGAGCGCTCTACCATTTGAGCTACATCCCCGTTTTGAATTCTCCCTAGCATTTATATTTATATATAGTAAAACCAATATTTTTATCAGGCCAAGAAACTTATTCCCACCTAAGCTATGATGCAAACTCAACTTTTCACCCATTAACTATTTCGAAAATTTAAATATTTACTTTTCTATTATAATTCTCTATTAGGGTTACGAGTAAAATCATCATTATAAAAAATATACATAAATAAATTAAAATTATATATATTTCCCCTTTAATTTTAAAAACTAACAATTTCCTACCCACTTTAGGTTTTGAAAACTCACATTTTCCTCCTATTAAGTTTAACTAAAAACACAACACATTTTCGGCAAACACTCCACTCTGACGCTTCTTTGCCAATAACTTTCTTTCTCAGGGGATTTTGTCACTCTCGACAACAGACGGTTGGATGAAATCGATCGAATCCAACGAATTTTATTCATCTTTCTCCTTCATTGTTTCGATCAAAATAAAGAGAAATTGATTGTTTTCTTTGGAAAACTCTGTCGTCATTTTGAGCAAAGTCTTTTAAGGTTTTGAGCTGTTGAGAAACACTTTGTCTTCGTTAACAACTTGTCTTCAATTTCGAGATCCTTCTTCAACAAGCTCCTTTGTCGATAACTTCCTTCATCATTTTGTCCTCGGTTGTCCTCTCTTTGTTGTTTGTCCACCCTCTGTGTTCAACCTTTGTTGTCATCGTCAGTAGAGAAAGAGTGGGGGCTATCAGTTGGACGACACATAGGAGAAAAAGAAGGAAAATATAAACCGTAGGGGGGAAAAGGTGAGTTTTCAAAACTTATGATGAAAGGAAATTGTTAATTTTTAAAACTAAGTTGAAAAAATAAGATGAATTTTTTATTTCTTTATATATTTTTTTAAACAAAGATTTTACTTCTAATCCTAATAAAAGAGTGTATATTTGAATTTTTTATAATTAGTAGATAAGAGGTTAGATAATTAGTAAATAGAAAGTTAGATAATTAGTAAATAGAAGGTTAGATTTATATCAAACCTTGGTTGAGAAATAATCATTTGGCCTTTTTATTACTGACCTTAAAATAGCCCAACAACTTTCAACAGTACTTAACCCAAAAAAACAAATTTCAAATAGTTTAGATACCTCTTTAAAATTTCGAAAGCCCTGAAAAATGTTGAAAAAGATCCCTTAAAGATATAAAAAGAATCCCAAAAATATTTTTAAAAACCATGAAAATATTACACCCCTAGGTAGGGAGGTATTTGTTAACTTCTAGTAATTATGGGCATTTTCTGTAAATATAATTAAGGGTGAAAATAAACCTTATTTTTTTTTTCATGGCATCACTGTAAAGGAAACCTTGCTAGCTACTACACATGTTTGGTATTCTGTGGTGCTGAACATAAAATTGCTGCCAATTTTTTACTGAGAGATGACGCTTACATTTATGTAGTTGACTCCATGCTTCACAAATGAAAGCTAACTACTTAAATATGCCATAGAAATCCGGCAAAGCCCACAGATTAATTATCGATCCCAATTTAGAATGGTAAAACATGGAAGAGAAATGGCAGCATGCACTGAAAATGTCAACTTCGGCTTATTAATGTGAACACGCATAGGAAAACAATAATGGCAGAAATTAGCCGTTCAAACTTGGCTAGCTGTAGTCAAATTGTTACTGAGAAAACTGATCACCTCTTCTGGACATTCACCAATAATCTGAATATATATGTGTAACTTTTGTTGTATCACATTAAGAACGTTTACATATATTGTTGGTGTATGCCCATTAATGTTGAAGATAAACTGGAATATTGCTTATGGCCACTAGAGTCCCAGACCCAGTCCAAGTTTTCTTGTGATTTTTACTACTTTTCTCATCAATGTATTGATCATTCAAGCATGTCGGCATCTGTGTCATGAGTTTCCTCTTTAGCAGCTTGCCAGCTACCTATAATAAAATGGTTAGAACTAAAAACTACTAAAATCAAACGTGTTATGTGTGTTTGTATAAATATTAAACTATAATTCATGTAAATCATAATTACATTCATAATATTGAACTATCAATAATACACATTATAATTACATTAAGAAGAAATAATTAAATATTAAACTATTATATTCATAATGTAAGCTATTATTATAAGTATAAAAAATTAATTATGCCCTTAATATACGCTAATTACGTCCATAATGTAAGCCATTCTTACATTTGTAAATAAATAATTATTATACTCATAAATCTTAAACATGTAGTTTAAGATTTATAACGTATTAATCATAAAAAGAATTTATGAAAAAATTTAGAGGATATTGATTTTTTTTTGCTTAATCGTTTGACTTAATGATGGATAAAAACAACTTAAAGTTTTTTTTTATATATAAGTTGTTATTATAAATGTGTTGGGTGTGTAGTAAAATCTGTAAACATGTTGTTTGGGCTTGAAACAAGCTTTGAACAAGCCTGAATATGAATATAAGGTAAATAAATACGAACCCGAATATGAGTAAGAGAGTAGTAGAGAAAACGAATCTAAATTTAAACCCGAACTTGACCAGAAGCCTTGCTCGATTCACTCACTGAGCACAACTCAATTATTAAAAAATAAAATAAAAGGAACAACGTTATTTAAGGGAGTCGAACCGAATATCTTGTGTGAACCCAAACCGAGTTCAATCTGACCACATAAACCTAAGTTGAACACGAACTCTTAAATCATGAAACTAGTCAAACACAAACTAGTGTTTCTCCATATTCAGTGAGCTTAAGCCAACCCAAAAACAAGTCGAAAGAAAATTTCACATTTTTTGGACTCAATTCGGTTTGAATTCAACTTTATTGACAAGTGAAGTTTTTTTGGCTATTAATGGGTGATAAACCTTCTATAAGTGTCATGACTTAGTCTATGGGTAATTAATAATCATTGACCGAATAGTTTGGTAGTGGATAAATATTTTCTAAGCATTGTGTTATAAAATTACACAAAAAAGAGTTTTACCATATAATAAATTTAAAAGTTATTGTTTATAAGTTAGGAATTATTAAAACACCAAAATATACGATGTTTATGGGAGCAACTTCGACCTCCTATAATAAGTAATAATCGATGAGATAAATATATTAGTATTTAGAGATTTTTAATTAGTATAAATAGAGTAATTATACCTAAGAGTATACATTTATTTTGATGATTAGGATAAGAGAGAAAATATATAAATGATATCTCAAGATTAATTTGTGCTAATAATATTTCCATCTTTTAGCAAGATTATGACCTTAAAACATAATTAATTTTGCAAAGAAATAAAAACCATATTAATATATTTTAGAGATAGTTTGAATGACAAAAAAATATATTTTATATATAGAAGAACATAAATTAAAATTTTTTTAATAAAATATTAAAATCAAATTTTTGATTTGACTCTTATTAACCAAAAAAAAAAAAAAAAAAACCATCTTGACATATTATACAAATTATTTATACAACCAAAAAGTCAAAATTAACCAACAATTAAAAGAATCCTTGCAATGGCTGTGCAAGCACATTTCCTTTATCTATTGTACATCACAGTCTGAATGAAAAGTAAACAACATTACATATCGTTGGAAATTCGTAAAAAGTTTTTGGAAACTCAATTTGTGTGCTCTCTATTATCACCAGGAGATGCAGATGCGCTTTTAGAAGAGGAAAGTGGTAATGAAGGTGGTAGAAAAATCAAGCTTCCCGGCTGAGTATTTGTCGCCGTTGATGATTTGTTCAAATAGCTTGATCCGCAACCATTGCCTTTCGCACTTTCTGAGTAACTAGAAGCCACCGGAAATTGCTCACCCCACTTAAGTTTCTGAAGTACTCCAAGATTATCTTCTCCGCCAACCTGACTTGCGCCACTGGTTCCACCACTATTGCCAGTTCCAATGATTGATGTGAGGGCTGATACTAAAGCAGATTGGAAACTTGGGTCCGCAGTTATAGCTTTAGCTGCGGCAGCTATAGTATCTGCTGGTATAGATTGTTGAGGAGCAGTTGGAATGTTACTCTTTTGCATGTAGGATTGATAAATATTCTCCATAGGCTGTCTTGCTACTAGCCCTAGGTTTAAACTTCCAATTTGATTTTTGATGATTGGCTGAGTGCTACCGTAGCTAAGTAAATTGTTGCCCCATGACATTGAGTTAGATTCTGAAGAGCCGAAGCTGAGACTTGTGGCAGAATATCTTGGAGCAGTTGAGGGATAATTTGTACTAAATCTACCGAAAGGAGAAGAGGAAGAAGGTGGTGTTGTGGTGAGGTCAAGAGTGATTGTTGGGCATGAAGGTGTAGATGATAGTGAAGAATGGGGTAAATAGAACTGCTTTGACTTTGAGGTATCGGTTAGATAAAAGTTTAGTCCATGGAGATTATTATTGGCTACTGTGATGCCGGTAGATGGTGCAGTGGAACCAGGACGAGAGCTCGATGATGAGCCAGACAATAACATGGATGCGGCTGCAGAAGTTGTGGAAGCCATAGCGGTTGCCGACATTGGAAGTGGGTGGTTGTGGGTTCCTTCATAGGTGGTGATTAAGATAGACATATCCTCAGCACATCTTTGCACCTAAAACTCCAAAAAACACGAACATTCAATTTAGAGACATACTGAAAAGAGAAAAAAATTTATCAATCTTAAGTGTATATTTACCTGTTTTCTGACTGGGCATGACGGTGCAAGAGTGCAGCGATAATAAGCCCGGGGGCAGGGGTTTCCTTTGGCAATCTTTTGTCCATATTTCCTCCATTGGCAACCATCATTCATCTGCATAAAGAAAGTATTGTTAATCTTAAGTCAATGAAAATAGAGGTAGCTTTATATATATAATTATAAACAGTGGCACAATGCATCAAATTGTAAGATTACCGTTGGGGTATCACATCTAGCCCTAACAGAAACCCTAGCTTTCTTGACTGGATTTTGTTGAGAAGTGTCTTCGTCTCCGCTTCTCACAGTCTTCAATGCTTTACTAGGTGGCCAAGTCTCGCCAGCTTCTTCCTTTGATTCTTCAAAACTATTTGTGGGGCTAGGAATTGGATCAGGTAAAGCTTCATTGGCATCAGATTTTGGCATTTCAAATTTGCATTCGAGTCCAAGGGACAAGTCTTGTTTAACTTTCTGATCTTCCTCTTTTCCTGAACTGGAGGTTTTGGTCTTCTCTTCCTTTTTCGAATCACTTGAAATCCTTCCAAGGCTTAGAGAAACAAGCTCAGTTTCTTCCACTTCTTTGTCAGAAATCTCTTTAGATCTCTTTTCCTCTTGCTGAACAATGTCATGGAATCGCATTTGAAGGGTCTTGTAGTCATTCATTATCCGATCTAAATACATCTTCAGTCTTTCATTTTCTTCTCTCACTTCACCCATCTTGGCTCTCGCAGATTCAAGCTGACCATCCTGTTCTATTTTTACGCCTGATGAAGATGCCCTTGAGTTTTCAGGTCCCATGGAGGGTCCTTCCTGCATCATTAATTCAATAAAATTAACGATCAGTTGATTCTTGGCTTGTCATGAAATTGGCCAATTTTGTACTGGTAACAAGTTGGAGAAAACTAAGACATATTTAAGTCTTTTTAACAGTTTCTTTATTTTGGACCATTGGATTCCCAATTAGTAAAGATATTTTAAGGTCCAACAACTGGTCGAGTCGAGTCGAGTCTTTTTGTTCGCATTAAATGCTTCATCCCTACATGTTCTTTCTCCTTTGCTAACGAAAGCAATATTTGCAGACGCTGATTGATGTTCATGCATGTGATCTCGATTATCACTCATAAACTACTAGTTGGAAATATTATCTCTTCTTAGAATTTTCTATTAAATCGTCTTAACAAAAAAAAAAAAAAACTATTCAAATATATCAAGTAAAGCACCGTTAAATTTGAAGATAATCAGAAAAATAACTATTTCAATGGACTTTGTGTTCCTTTCCGATCTGAAGCTATATATATGTATAAGCAGAAAGAAAAATTAAATTAACTATAATAAAAGGAAAATATGTGTAAAATTCTTCAACAAAAAAGTTCAGTATGGAAGATCGAAGCACCAAATTATCGGAGACCAGAAATTGTATGAAAACATGTGTTTCTTCTTGATGGGTGTTGAAAATTTTCAGAATAAAAGATATCAATGCAAAGAACATATATAAATAAACGGATCCTAACTATAAGAAGATAGCTCTCAGGAATAACATGGACAGAATTTAATTACCTTAGCAGGAATCTCTTCTTTATGAACACCAACAGAATCGACTCTTTTCTCTTCCTCGACGGCACCACCTCTTTGGTCAGATCTTCTGAAAACGTCCTCCATAGCTAACTGTTTTTTTCTTTCTTCTCTCCTCTTCAAGCAATCTTAAATACTGCAAACACTTTTCTTTATATAGAGAGCCTGCAGAATTTGACTTATTTTTAAAAAACAATCAATGCAGAGACACGCACACACACCATGTCAACAGCCCAATCCAATTGCACTAAACAAATAGTACAACCATATATTATATTGTTTTATATATTTTAATATTTTCTACAGTGAACAAATAAATTAAACTAGAAGAATTCAACTTCAACCCTTTAGATGGCATCTCATAATGGTAGCTTAATAATTTAATGCAGAGAGACCTTCAAGCCGCAATGCTCGGACCCCACCTAATACTGCCACCATCGTTGAAGTTTCTAATTATTGAATGACAAAAGTTACATGCCCATTGGCTCTGGTCAAACTTTTGGCTGTTTTTTCGTGTTACCATGGGGGACCGGAGTTGATCATCAAGGCTAGGGTTTTTTAGATTCTGGGTAAAGCTAAAGGTCAAACATCGAATCAAGGAAATGGTTGCTGATTCGTTCAAGTATATGCATTTAACCTTATTAATATCATATCATATAATATTAATATTCAAAAGTTATAACCTAAATAAAGTCTCTTTACTCCAGTATATATCTTATTTAATTGCTATTATAATTAATCTATCATTTCTTCCCGTAAAAAGATAACGATTTCTTCCATCTCCTACAAAGGAAAATGAGTTCTTCAGGATATCTTTCTGCAGAAATTAAACTGATTTATATGGATGGGGTCAAAGCTTTGCTAGGCCCCTTGTAAATTGGAGAGATTCTTATTGGGCAAAGGGAAAGATACACGCTTACTTAAATTGTCTTGTGTAGAAAATGTCCATATCAGAACTCTAAAAAAATCTATGAACTCTTTTGGTTTCATATGGCTTTATATTATCTTAAGTTTTACCGCAGCATCTGATGTTGAATACTTATCCAAAACGAACAATCTCAAGTGAAAAAAGACAATTACTATGAGAAAACCTATCAAAATTGTCTTTTATTTTTCTACTAAAATGAAGACAAATACGGTCAAAACTCGGAAATATTATATTGGTTTATTAGCTGCAACAACGTGTAATGCCAAAAACGTGGTGTATTGGCAATCAAATCCTTCAGCCAACTTGTTTTTATGCCTTTTTTGTTGATTAATAATAATATTCAGGTTCGTCCATTTCTTGATAATCAGACAGTGACCAAGTTTACACACGCTAGCTACACCGACATCTGGTCGAGGTCGACTCTCAATTCTTCTTTCTGCAATTTGTAATTATTTATAATGATGCATAATTAACATCGCATGCCTTTTTAATTAATGAACTTATGAGAAACCCATATGAGAAACCCTTATTAATTTATTAATAAATAATCCATATGAACAAGCAACCCAACCCTAGGAGGAAACAAAGTAGAGCACTATTTTAAAGGATGGTTGACTCAAAATAATACGCTGCTTGAGGCCCTCCTGGCCATGAATAGTCTTTATTAAAATGCAACTAAGCCACTCCGTAAGCACAAGACTCGGCAGTAGCAGTGCCATTATCAGGGAACCTCGGGATCAAGTCCATTGACGTCTAATAATTGATTTTGATCAATTTTAATTTCCCAAATTTTTACGTTTCATTGGAAGAAGAGATTTATAAGATTAGTCATATGCAGAGAATCTTACCTTTTATGATGCGTAAGTTTCTGTCCGGCTGGACAACTAAGCTGGTAATGAAATGGGTGCAATTCGATTGTTACTGATTAAGTTAAATAAGCTAAACTTCTTTGACTTGAATTAAATGGAAAGGATCATGATTATCTACAAAGAATAATTTATATTAGGCCAAAAGACTTGCTCCCACCTAAGGTATGGAATCTCAAAGTCTCATCCTTAAATTTAAAAAAAAGTAAATATTTATCTATAAACTAATTTCTATTAAAAATTTTAATTAGATTAAAGATAAAATCGTTATTTTAATAATATTATTAAAAAAACATAAAATTTATTATTATTTTTTATAATTTTTAAAAACTAATTACTTCATCTATGTCTAAATTTTCATAACTTTAAAAAATGATATTTCTCCCCTCTTAATAAAAAAAAAAAACCTAAAGTTTATTTTATTTCCCTTTTTAGACACCATCTTTTGCCATCGGCGATGACATTTTCAACCAACAAAAATCCGCCCACCAAATCTTTATCTCTCCGATGTGATTGTTTATCGACGAAGAGTTGTCTTTGTCGATTTCAAACGAATTAACAAAGCCTCATCTTTGTCAATTTTAGATGAATCGATGAAGACGAGTGTCTTCATGGTTTCAAATGAATCAACGAAAACATTTATCTTCGTCAATGCAGACAAATTGACACGTTTTCATTGATGAGAAAATGCATCGGAGAGATGAAAATTTGGTGGCTAGAGAAAGGAACAAAATAAACCATAGATTTTGAGAGAGAAAAATGTTACTTTTCAAAGTTAAAAATCTTTAATAATCTCTTATATGTGCATAAACTAATATGATATATGGAAAAAAAGGAAAAGTCGAGAATTGTAGAATAAAATGTTTACACGCTATAGCTAGACGCCAAAATTTAAATTTTTACCGATATATACGCTGAACTTGAAAAGGATTCGTGCACAATGTAGGACAAGCAAGCAAGCTCGTTGGATTGACTTTTGCGTCCTTAACAGTAATCATTATGGGAAAATTATTCATTGCCCTGTGATTATGCTTCTATGTCTGAAATGACTCTTTCTTTTATAAATGTCATTCAACCTTTTGACATCAGGAGCCTGGAACCTCACTGGCTTCTTCCTTGTTGATTACTAGAAAGTCTCACAAATGGAGTCGCAGGAGCCATGTGGGTTATGGAAGAAGACGGCGAAAGAGTCAAAGGCAGGACCCGTCTCTCATATAACATATCCTTTATAGTAAGTTCAGATTTGTGAAAAAGAGCTTGTTAGTTTCAACGTTTTTGTCAAATTCAAAGGCCGCCCCCACTTGGTGAATGAAGAAACTTACGGTTGACCTAGAATTTGTATTCATATATTTGCGAAGACTTTTAACATTCATATTCTTATACGAAATCGCCCATATGTTGAATTATACATAATCATTTCTTTACTCAAAATAACGTATCTATAAAGGCCAAAAGGCTTATTCCCACCCAAGGCATAGTGAATTCCAAAATTTTCACCCACCAACTTTTAAAAACCTAAACACCTATCCATGTTTTGAAAAACTAACACCCATCCTCCAAAATTAAGATAAAATTAAGGGCAAAATCATCATTTAAAAATAATATTTAACATTTATATCATTTTACCCCTTAATTTGAAAAATTAATAATTTCGCCTAAAATTAAGTTTTGAAAAGTGATATTTTCCCCCTACCTAGGGTTTCCAATTTCACCGATGAATTTCAGCCAATGATGGCCGATCTCTCTCCCTTCTGGTGTCGTCACTCGCTCTGATATTCAATATTGGACCGATGATGTTTAGATTTGACGAAATCTAGACGAAAAGTTGAAACTCGTCATCTGGATCTTCATCGTCCAGACTAGGGATGGCAATGGGATGGGGAGGGGCGGGGAGGGGATATCAATCCCTGTCCCCGCCCCGTCCCCGTTGCGGGGACAAAAAATAATCCCCGTCCCCTCCCCGCGGGGAAAAATTCCCTCCCCATACCCATAAATATAAATTTTAATTCTTTTATAATTTCAATAAATAAAATAAATCATATTTTCTCAAAATATCACTTGCTACAAGAGCTACAAAATATTCTTTGTTATTTTAGTTCAAATATAAAGTTTTCATAAAATCTAACAATATACAATAATCAATCTCTTCATTAGTAGCTCTTCATGTATGTGATTTAGTGTAATTTTATAATAACATTAAATTTAACACTTTTCATTCACTTCAATTGATTTTATCAAGTTTATAATTTATTATTTTTTGTGTGTAAAACCTAGTGGATTGGCTAACTAAGTTTTAAAGTTGAAATAAAATTAATTTGGTGTATTTGCATTTTATGATAATGAGATTCTGCGGTTTTTTTAATATATTAGATTAATAGTTTAGAAATTAGTAAAAGCTAATAATTGATAATTCAAAAATTAGTAAAATTAAAGTTATAGTTTTAATAAATCATAATGTAAAAATTTCTAAAACTTAATAGTTTAGAAATTATTATATTAATATATTAGGTTTAGGGGGTGGGGTGGGGCGGGGACACATGTATCCCCGTCCCCGACCCGTCCCTGATTACGGCGATTTTTTTCGTTCCCATCCCTGCCCCTTTCCCTGTTTTTATAGGGGAATCCCCTCCCCGTTAGGGTCGGGGAGGGTCGGAGCCCCTAAAGTCAAGTCCAAATTGTCATCCCTAGTCCAGACCAAGTCAGCTTCGTCTGGATGACGACAATGGTTCAGATGAGGAGATCGGTATCTTTTGGATCGTCGTCGTTGTTCAGACGAAGCTGACTTTGTTTCGACAATAAAGAGACTCTTTGTCTGGATTTTGTCTAGATTTCATTGAATTCAGACATTATCGTTCCAATATTGAACACCGGAGAGAGAGATCGGGCATCATTTGCCGAAAATTTGTCGGTAAAATTGGAAACCCTAGGTAGGGGTAAAGTGTCACTTTTCAAAATTTAATTTTAGGCAAAATTGTTAATTTTTCAAATTAAAGAGGTAAAATAATATAAATGTTAAATATTATTGTTAAATGATGAATTTTCCCTTAATCTTATTTTAATTTTAGAGGGTAGTTGTTAGTTTTCCAAACTGTGGATGGGTGTTGGGTTTTTGAAAGTTTGTGAGTGGGAATGGGAATTCACTATACCTTCGGTGGGAATATGTCTTTTGGCCATCTATAATAAGTAAGCCATGATGTGCCAACATATGATCGTCGATTAGATTACCTATGATAGTATTTGAATACACCGCCCAGCCGCCCACACTTTGTCACACTTCATAATTTAAAGTGAATTACATTTTCCCCCTCAAAATTTGACCCAAAATTGATGGCATAAATTACATCTTTTCATATTAATGAAAAATAATTATGACATAGTATCAAAAATTTAAGTTAACATATTATACCTAACTATTTTAAGTATCAGAATTATAATATCACCTTAAATTAATAAATAAAAAAAAACTTTAAATATAATACATTTGAATCAATACCCTCTTCTTCCCTTTTCCCTTCGCCCTTGCCATCTTCTTCCTTTGACTCTCACCACCTACTGTCGCCCAACAAGCCACCCTCACAAAAAAAAAAAATGATAGAATTGGACTGCAAACAAGTTATTCCTATTTGCTTTTTAATGTTGGCGGCGAAATTTTTGTTCCTACCTCTTCTCCAGGGTCATAATGTCAATAACAAAATTTCCAAATCAATGAGCCAATCTCAAATGATCTATGACAATATACCTATGAATCACATATGATCTCCTAGCCAACAACTCAACGAAATCTCCAAATTGATAAGTTGACCTCACACATGGTCTACGACTACATACTCGTGAATCGCATCTATGAGTGCCAACGACCTAATATGACTATTCTGTTTGCGAAGTCTTTGTGTGTGGACACAAGCGCTTATAGTTTGCAAGGCTCAAGAAACAATCGAAAGACTATGGTTGTTTAGGGTGACAGCTAAAGTTTTCAAAATTACAAGAAAATTTTCAAACATGTAAAACATTCAAATTGTTATGTTTAAATTTTTTTGGTAAGATTATTTTTTTAATTTTTTTTTTCAAATGTTACATTGATTACTATTTTACTTTTATAGCATTACTTTTTTTTTTTTTTTTTACAAAGTTTGATCTTCTATAAAAAAAAAAAAAGTGATTTATACCATCAAAATAGGTGAAAAATTGTTTTTGGATCAAAACCCAAGTGAGAAAATATAATTCATGTATATATATATATATATATATATATATATATATATATATATATATATATATATGTGTGTGAGGAGATTGAAGGAAGGCTGAAGGAAAGTGATATAACAGTGTCACCTTCCCTTAGTTGATATAATTGAATTCTTTAACCTTATACCCTAATTGTGTCAATGCGTTGTACTTCATTCTTTCTTGCGATAGCTTCCAATCTTTTATCATAATTTAATCTGACTTGCAGAATGTATTTATTGTAACAAATTGCTAAGTCTATTAATTAATTAATATTGCGTACAGAAAAATGACGGGAAGAAACTCTTATAAAATAAAGAATTCCTCAGCAGTCATACGTTCTCCATTAAACAATCAAGTAATTGGATCAACTTAATTAACAGATTTTTAAATGTAACACCCTCTAATATATCTGACCAGTAGATTATTCATTTTTCAATAAAAATTATAATAAGCTAAGTATCAACTTGGACGGTTTATAATTTTAATGAACGGTCAACGATTCGCATCAACCATTAGATTGAGAACTTTTACAAGAATTATATGACGTTCTTTGTCTTTTAGTAGATTTGAAGATGACTATATATATAAGTTATTGGGATATTAATTATTTGCTTTTTCATTCTTTTGATCCGTAAATCAGCAAGAAAATTGAATTGGAAACTTTAAGCTTCATTTTCTTGGAAGCCAAACAAGGTTGTTTATATTAGAAATTTCTGATGTGAGCTAACAGTAATTATATATTTAGTTTAATAAAATCAGATAATTAAATAATTTAATACTAGTTTACAGATGAGTTTGAGTGATCAATTAAGATAAACTTAAAATACTTAAATGTTATGATTTGGGTGGACCAATATAAGTGTGATTTTGAGATTTATTGGATCTTAGGGACAATTAACTAACTATATATTGGATAGGTTTTTGCTATAGATGACAATTTGAGCCTGACTTTAGAGGCTCTGATCCTAACGGGGAGGAGATTCCCCGATAAAAATAGGGAAAGGGACAAGAATGAAAAAAATCCCCGCAATTGGGGATGAGCTGGGGATGGGGATACATGTGTCCCCCCACCCCCATCCTCGTTCCTTTATATTAGTATATTTATTTAAAATACTAGTATATTTTTATAGTCTTAAATTATTTATGTTTTTCAAATTTATTTAGGTTTTTGTTGTGCATATTAAAGTAATTAATATATTATATTTATGATATTTGAAATAGTAGGTTAATTTTAATTTTGCTTAATTTTGTTATTTAATATATTTATATTGTATTTAGAAAGTATAAAAAAGATATTTTTTTTTACGGGTACAAGGAGGGAATTTTTCCTCGCGTGGACGGGGAGCGGATGAGGAGAATATTTTTTTTTTGTGAGGAGGGGATGAGAAATCATTTTCGTCCCTGTAGTGGGAATGAGGATTAATATTCCCTATGAGGATTGAGACAGGGATTGAGATCCCCTTTCCGCCCCTCCCCGTTGTCATCCCTAGTTTCTGCTCCAAAATCTAATACAGTATAATTGTAATATAGCTTGCCTAATTAGAAAGTTGTAATTGAAGGAGATTTCTAGAATAAAAAAACAAGTCATATTAAGAGGTAATCTTGACAAGTTATTTTGACAGTTTTATGTATTCGAATTGCATAACAATACATGTATTTCTACAACTCTAAAAAATTTAATTCAGTATTTTATAATTTATGCGTAGATTTTGTGAAACTAAGGTTACATGATTTTATTTGGTTTATATAAAATTAAATCTTATAGTTTAGGGTTTTTTCAACTTTCTCCGTTGTTAACCATCTACATGCTGACATATATGGACTAAATTTATAAATCTAAATGACATATTTTTCAATTATAGAGCTTAGATGTTTCTACCAGGTTCCGGTTGTAGCTGCAAGGTCGTCGATTGGATTAACAAAGATAAAATTTGGAATTTTTATATTAATTTATAGACCTTTTCTATTTCTGATGATGATGGTGGTGGAATATGAATGATGAGATGAAATCTTAAAATATTTATTAAAAAAAGAAAAAAAAGAAACCCTAAAGTCCAAGCTTCATACGTATAGCTTATGTAATTCAGAAGGTAGTGAGAAATTTACCTGGATGTTGAGCTTGATGATGGAAGATATGATGCGAGAAAGTGAAAGGCAGATAAATAAAGCTGCAGGAGAAATTAGCCAGTGTGGTGTGGAGCATGCAAGATTATTATTGGTAAGTTAATTATATTTAATTAGGTAATTAATTAAGTTATTTTGTAGATAATTAGCTATAATTTGGTAAGGAAGTCAATGTATTTCTTTGTATATTAACATTGTTATATTGTATATATAATATGAGTAATACTATGTGTACATACTTTAGGTACACAAATATATACACACTCATATGTGTCATCATATGATTGGTTATTGTTTTATTCTTAATTCAAAATCATCCAATCATATGATGATATATATAAATGTGTACATATTTATGTACCCAAAATGAGTACACATAGTTTTATTGGTATAATATATATTAATACTGTACATACTGTCCTTGCCTTCGTCGTTCCTGTTGAACTTCAACACATTATAGATTTTACCCAGAAATGTTGCTAGGAAAAAGCTCAAAAACTGTGCAGAGCCATTGAACCTGAAAGCAAAAA
Organism: Mangifera indica; assembly: GCF_011075055.1. Taxonomy (NCBI): domain Eukaryota; kingdom Viridiplantae; phylum Streptophyta; class Magnoliopsida; order Sapindales; family Anacardiaceae; genus Mangifera; species Mangifera indica. The sequence continues at coordinate 1,963,848 of NC_058139.1, forward strand.
TAAAAAATATCCAGGCATCCTCAAGAGTAAGACATTGCAGATGACAACATTTTTGGATGGTTCCAATCCGAACTGAATCAAGTTTTGGTCGGCTCAAGGTTATTAGTAGGTAAACAATATTGTCACATGATAAACATATGTTATCGGAGATATGAATAATGTCAACATATGGATAAATGAATTGATCTTGAGTCAATTTACAGAGCTAGATCTCAAGATTGAGATCAATTCAATTGAATCAATAAGTAGATTCGAAGTGATTCGGTTTGGCTCGGATCCACCTCTTAAGACACCCTCATGTACTATTTGATGAAAATTAAGGATTTGCTCTTTGGTCAGGAAGATGGGCTTTGGAGGCCTAACCAGTATTTAGTTGTTATAATTATGGGCCTTTGTAGCGGCCCAACCTTTAAAGTCCTCACTGAAGTGGGTCCGTCCAATGAAGACAGATCTATATATATTTAAAATTATTTAATTATTTTAATATAAAAAATTAAATTTAATCATATTATAATTAATAATATCTTAAATTTTTTTTTTTGCAATTTGTGATATTGAATTTTTGTTCTTATATAGATTATAAAGAATTAAATTTTATTAAATTTTGTATATTATAATAAATCTGAGAGAAAATCACTTAAATCATTCAATAAAAAGATAATTAGTCAATTGCACTTTAAGTAAGCAGCTTAGATAATAATTATTCATGTTTTAATTGTACAGATGCTACGTAGGTCAGGACCATTACGCTCCGTGCACATTCAAGTCCTTTACTGCCAAACTGATGTGATGATTTAATCATTTTGCTTCTGTATGTTCGATCAACGGAGATAAAACTGAGAAGGAGTAATGCCGAAATTCAAACAGAGTACTTTAAACTCTCTCAGTGGCCTGAAGAAATAATAAATTATCGGGATGTGAGGTGGCGCCACGATCTTTTCAATATATATTAAATTATTTTCTTTCCATGCTGAACTCTTCCATTGTGACGCTTTATGGTCCATCCGATCATAACGGCCTAGCTGATAAAGCTAGCTCTCACCTCTAGAAGACGACGCCACTCTTATCCAGCCGCGGTTCTCTATCGGTCGCCATGCATAGAGTTCTCGTCTCCAGAGCTCCCCGGAAGCCATTCAATTGGCTCACTTCTTTCAATCTCTCTAGGTGCTTTTTTTCCCGTTATATTGTTAGGGTTTGGTTATTGTTGTTATTATTTTTTCTGATTTATATATAAATACACCCGCCGTATGAAATCATGTTCGTTTTTGGTGTTGGGTGGGGGACGTTTTGATCATGCCTTTTAAAAAAAAAAAAATTGGTAATGCAATGAGTTTGAATGTTTGAATTTATGATGTTATTTATATGGTGATGCGGTTTTTGTTTCTTTGAATTTCGTTGTATTTGTGTTTAATTATATGCGAGATTAATTTTTGTGGTAGTTTTGATTATGGATTATGATTATTGAAATTGTTTGGAGTTTGAATTATTATAATTCATGTGCTATTGTTCTAGAGTTAAGGTGTTTATTATATGGATTTATGGGAAATTTCGTTACTTGATTTTGTATTTTCATGTACAAACAGATGTGCTCATTCTTTGCCTTTTGCCACTGTTGAACCTGAAGAGATATCAGCTTCTCAACCTGCTGAAGTATACAACTTGGGTAGGTAGTGCAACTTTTACGTCATTTGTTATTCTCAGCTGAAACTAATGCCTGTATATATTGTTCTGCTTAGAAAAACAGTGTTTTTTTGACCATTTGTGGATGCGTCACAATGTGTGCGTATATTGAACTTGGAATGTTTCTGCTTTTAGTGCAGGGTAAATGGACAGGATCATCAAATTGGAATACAATTGTAGATCCTTTAAATGGGGAACCATTCATTAAGGTTGCTGATGTATCAGAAAAGGAAATCCTGGTAATTCCTTTTGAGTGTTATGTAAACTTACCACCTTGTTGCTTTGTTTGCCAGCAAATATTCCCATCCCATGTTGTAGTGGAAGGTGTATACTCCAGCTAACCTAGCATAGGTTTTAGTTTTTTTTTTTTTTTCCTTTTACTAAGCATCTTATTAAGTACCGTAGGTTTACTATTCAAGAGAAAACTAGTCTTAAATTTTTATTTTCGTTTTTTTTTGGGCTGCATCTAAATTAAAGTTTCTCTACTGTTGAACCTGATTGCAGCCATTTGTAGAGAGCTTGTCCAAGTGCCCTAAACATGGTCTACATAATCCCTTTAAAGCACCAGAGAGGTTTGTTTCACCTTTTCATCTATTCCAGTCTTTTCTTCCTCTTTCTGCTTTTTGGATTGTCAGATGGGTAATAATGTCATCATAACAAGTAGTTTTTATTAATATCAGTAGTTTGATATGATGCTTTGTTTCTAACAATGAATACTACTGATGGGTCATTTTTGGAAGGTATCTGTTATATGGAGACATCTCTGCCAAGGCAGCCCGCATGCTTTGTCTGCCAAAGGTAATACATACTGCTTGAAAAGAATTGTGAATATCCAACTTCCTTAATCTCATTGAATTTGGTATTCTGTAGTTTCACTTGTTGGCTTTTGTATCCTTCTGATCGATTTCATTTCATGTTCAGGTCTCTGATTTCTTCACTAGGTTAATACAAAGGGTTTCTCCTAAGAGTTATCAGCAGGCTTTTGGTGAGGTTTATGTTACACAGAAATTCTTGGAGAATTTCTCTGGTGATCAGGTACCTAAAGATCAGCACAGTTGAACCATTCTGGTTGGAACAATAAAGAAAAGAGGGGAAAAATCCAGCAAATAGATTTCACTACTGTCCAATGTCATATGGTTGTTTACCATTGTTGTACAATTATCATCATCACAATGTGTTGCTGTTGCATCTTTGCCATGCTTCAGAATAAGCTAGAAATATATTTAATAATCCAAGGACAACTTTCAGTTACAGTATCTATGAAAGATTGCTGAAAGTTTTACATATTTACTATTAACCTTTTTTCTGTCTATATATCTCACAGGTTCGATTTCTGGCAAGGTCTTTTGCTGTACCTGGGAATCATCTTGGACAGCAGAGCCATGGTTTTCGTTGGCCTTATGGTCCTGTATGGCATTCTCTTTGAATACAAGAATTCCATAAATCTTGTTTCATTGATTATTTAAGTATGAGGAAGTTACCAACATGTATAATGATTTTTGAAGATCATTGAATCGTTAAAATCTGTTTTGCATTAGATTTAGATGCTTAATCAATAATCTATTTTAAATATTACGAACAGAGAACAAGAGCAAGACATTTTCTTTTTATAGTTTATATGATGATTTTCCAATGTGGGATTAGGTTTCATATTTTGAAATATGTTTTCTCCTTGTCAATCTTTATGCACATTACATGTTGTCAAGTCTGTCATATTGAGTAGTAAGATGCTTTAGATGTTGTCACTCATGAATTGTATGTAGTCTCCATGTTATATGTTCATTATGCTTTATAAATTTTTATGATTTAAGCATCTAAAAGAATTGATGTGCAGGTTGCAATTGTTACTCCCTTTAATTTTCCTCTAGAAATTCCTGTACTTCAATTGATGGGTGCACTCTATATGGGTAATAAGCCCACTCTCAAGGTTGATAGCAAGGTATGTTAGTAGTTTATACTATTGGTGCCATGTAATTATAGTTTGTTGAGATCATATTAATTAGTTCAAGATGATATGAACTATTTTAGAATTGCAGAACTGCATACAGGATGCATATTCATTAGTTATTCTAGTTCAACTGATAGATGTTCTATTTCTTGTTTCTGGAAAGTGTGGCTGATGTTTAAAGAGATTGGAAGAGGCACCACAATTAGTGAAGGCCATACTATTTGTATTAAGAGAAAGATTGATGGGTGCTGAACGAAATTTGCATGGGAGGAGAGAAATGGCTGAGTTTTAGGACTGGTTTTTAATCCAGTAGATTGATGTCCATAACATTTTACAAATGTTTCACAATATTGTAAACTTCTGTTCATATTGAATAAAACTCAAGTTTTTTGACATTGTGAAAGGTTTGCATAAACAAATTTTGACTTTGAAATATTTCATAGGTTAGCATTGTTATGGAGCAGATGATGCGTCTACTTCATCAGTGTGGGTTACCTGTGGAAGATGTTGATTTCATTAATGCTGATGGGAAAGCGATGAACAAGCTGCTGATTGAGGTTTGTCATCTAAAATTTAACTGCTTGCTTTTCACTGATCATGGTTGTTGCACAGTCAGTATAAAAGAAAACATATTAGTGTTGGCAACAATGTTGGACTGCTGTAATTCTTTGTCAATGAAAATAACTGTGCATGATGGTTTTAGAAGAAACTTAAATTTCTGGAAAAAAATAATCTGTAGTTAAATTATTTGGTCTTAGAACATAAAGCCTTTACTACAGGAAAGGTAGTTTTAAGGAACCATGTAAACTTTTTCTTCTTGTATTCTGTTGGCATTGCTACTTAGCTCTGATCCACAGCTTTTGTATGATTATGATGCAAATTTGACCGTTAAGTGAAATTAAAATTAATAAATTATCTTATGTTGCTTCTTCAGGCAAATCCACGGATGACTCTCTTTACTGGTAGCTCCAGAGTAGCTGATAAACTGGCTGTTGACTTGAAGGGCCGCATTAAATTGGAAGATGCAGGATTTGACTGGAAAATCTTGGGACCTGATGTTCAGGAGGTTTCTTATGAGAAATATTTGACATCATGCTATTACATTCTTGTAGATTTAAGGTAATTATATTGATTTTTTCCTTGCTGATTTTTGAATGGTAGGTCAATTATGTTGCATGGGTTTGCGACCAGGATGCATATGCATGCAGTGGTCAGAAGTGTTCTGCACAATCAATACTATTCATGCATGAGGTTAGCTGCTGAGGTTTTAGTTTTCTGTACTTGGTGTAGTAAAGATATACTAATGATTAATGGTTAATCTTAAGGAATTAATCTTGAGATGAGGAAGATAATCTAATTCTTCTGTTCTAGGTTATGTTATTATTTTTAATTTTAGTTTTGTTTCTTTAGAGCCTCTTAGTGATTAGGAGTATGCAGTACTCATATATGATAATTTTGCTTAGTTCACCCGCACCCCACCTCCTCTTTCCTGATTTTCTATCTTTTCTTTATATAATCTTATTATTGTGCAGAACTGGTCCTCAACTTCACTTGTATCCCAAATGAAAGACCTTGCGGCGAGAAGAAAGTTGGAAGATTTAACTGTTGGTCCGGTTCTTAGTGTAAGTGTGGCAATTTGTTTATATTTCTACTACAGTGAATTTTTTTGTCATAAGCTACTGTTTCAGTGACACTGATGCTACATTCAGTGATTCTGGCATAGCAGCTTTGTGATAACACATTGTTAAATTTTTATCCCTGGATGAAATCTGTTAACTGGTAGCCCATCTAATGGGCATTTTATGAGCAACTGAGGCATTCATTAAGCTTTTTGGGCAATTTGTTAATCCCTGGACATGGCTGGCTGGCTAGATTAGCTCTGAAGAAAATTACCAATTCAACTAAATTGATCAGAAAGCTTTAGGCAATTAGGCTTTAGCCTAAACTACCTATGGTGGTTGAATGGGACTGTAATATATGTAAGAGATATGTTTGAGGATAAATTTTCCCATTTATTGAATTAAGTCTTAAAATTTTCGTTATATCTCTATAGACATTTTACAAATCAGCATGCTGGTACTCTGTCAAATATTGTATGCTAGTATTAATAGAACAAAATGCATGTAATTGTAGGTCTCACCAATGGCTTCATATTTTAAAATTTAAATTCTTTTTCTCACCCACCAAAGACTTTCTGAAACTAATCTCTTTTAGCTTATTAAGGCATGTCTCTTAAAGTTGTGTTTCTTCAAAGTTAATATATAATTCTGAAATACAACTATACAATGTCTCAGTTCTGGTTTCTGTATTATTGGTGCAGTTTACAACGGAAGCAATGCTTGAGCACATGAATAAGTTGCTTCAGATATCAGGTTCAAAGTTACTCTTTGGTGGTGAAGAGTTGAAGAACCATTCCATTCCTCCCATTTATGGTGCTCTAAAGCCAACCGCCATCTATGTTCCACTTGAAGAAATTGTGAAAGCCAACAACTATGAGCTTGTAACAAAAGAAATCTTCGGACCATTTCAGGTAATTAAAAATAGAGAAATTAGTAGACTTTTAACTGTTTACATCTATGTGAGTGTTACCAAACTATATTTTTAATTTTATATCTTAATTCTGCTTTGTGGGGGAGCCTTTTAAGGTTAGTTGACAAGGAAAAACTCATGTTCTTTTCATATAATGATTTTGTTGAATTATTGAAGTTATTATTTATATCACAAAACCAAAACACATTTTTTGGGCTTAACTCTGAAACTTATCCCAGATTCTGAGAGTGTGCATTGGAGTTGGGAATCAAGGGTATGAGAGAGACATTCTATTTAACTGATTATTATTGATTATTACAAGAAAATGCTTTAGAGACCGCATATTCCTATGTACATGTTAGTTGTTACAAATTGATTGTTAACGATGCTGACAGCAGGAAATATGTTTGTTTCTAGATTGTTACTGAATATAAGCATGATCAACTCCCATTGGTGCTGAGTGCTTTGGAGAGAATGCATGCACATTTAACAGCTGCAGTGGTTTCTAACGATCTACACTTTCTACAGGCAAGATATAACTACTTTCTCTCTCTCTCTCTCTCAGGCTCATCAAAGCACTAGATAATCTTACCTTATGAGTATTGGGTTGATACAAAAAAATATACCATGTGTAGTCAAATTAGATCTTGAGAGACAACCGACAAATACTTGTTTTATGTTTTGAAATTCTTCATGGGCATAAAACTGATGATTATAACTCTGGCTATACAGCCTTAATACTTAGTCAACAAAACTTCAACCATGTGGCTCTATGCCACTTGAATTTAACACCTTGTACTCGGGCACAACCCAAACATAATAAATGATTGATTCTCAGATGTTAAGAATACAGCCCCTTATTTAAGTTTTTAACCTTGAACTTGCCTCCTTGGGCATTATCTTCAAATTCTTGATCAAGGCACTGAAATTTGGAGGAATATATTATGAATCCATTTCTGCAGTTATATTTTATTTATTGTCAACAAGTCTCAATGCAGGAAGTCATTGGACAATCAGTAAATGGAACTACATATGCTGGATTAAGAGCCCGGACCACTGGAGCTCCACAGAATCACTGGTGGGTAGAAAATTAAAATCCTTCCAGACTTGTCCTCATGTTTCATTCTAAGCTTTGTCAATGCTTATAAGTACATATATTAAAGACTGCTGCAATGCAAATGATAGGTTTGGACCATCCGGAGACCCAAGAGGCGCAGGAATCGGGACTCCAGAAGCAATTAAACTCGTTTGGTCTTGCCACAGAGAAATCATATATGATGTTGGTCCAGTCCCAAGTCACTGGGAGATTCCACCATCTACCTGAGGATTCACATTGATTAGAAGAGAAGAAAAAATAAAGTTTTTCTATCAATAAATTACCTGAGATAGGAGGCAGCGATATGTAGAGTTCTCTAACTCTTTGTTAGTTTCATGAATAACAATGAAACTGTGAAAATTTTGTGAGCTTTGAAGATTATGGAAAGAGGGCATATGTTACTCTTTAAGTTGGTTTCTTTGCGTGATTGTTTATTACTTTTCTTGGATTAGTTTGATTTGTGATTCGAAAAAAATTGCAGAAACAAAATTTTAATTAAAAATTAAAAATTTTATATTAATATTGGAAAATGTTTTTATGTAATATTTGAAAACTATTTTTAGAATTAAACGTTATATAAATTCATAAATTGTTAAAGCATATTTTTTATTTTTTGCTTTATATTAAAATTTTTAATATTGTGTTCGAAAATTAATAAAATCTTATGAAAACATTTTTAAAAAATGTATTTCCATGACTTATTGATAAAAGAAAGATTAAAAACATTTACCATTTGTTTGATTTATGGGTGGATGCAATGAGTCCGAATAAAAATTAATTAAAACTCTGTTTGAATTTAAAATAATGAATTCAAATTTATTTAAGTTAATAAACAATGATATTTAAAAAGGTAAATAATAACAATATAGAAAAAAAGTTACTAAAAAAATAATTATTTACCAGATGGATTTTGATGTCAAAGTTAAGATCAAGTTTGAGAAAGTAAAATTGTTTTGGTCTAAGTTTAATTTTTTAAAATTTAAAATAGATTTAAGTTCAAATCGGTACTTACACTCCGGTTACTTCCTTAATTAAATAAAACATACACACATATATACATATATATATATATATATATATATATATATATATGATAAATTAAAATACAACTATCATATTATCCTGTAGTTAAGTGGAATCCAATAATAATAATTTTTCCTATCAAAATAAGGTTACCGGCTACTACGTCGTTTTGGACGGTAAAATTACTAACATTAAAAGTCAAGGTTTCCTTTGACCTCTTTGCTTAAAAAACCCTTCTACCGCTAAAACCCTTATGCCTGGACGCCTCTCTCTCGTGTATGAACATTACGGTTAAGCTATCAAAGTCCTCTCCTTCAAATCAGGTACACGCTTTGATTTCTCTCTTTTTTTTCTCCTTACTTTAAACGCTCAGGAATTTTTATTGGGTCTTATGAGTGAGCAGTAATGCCGAAAGTGTTCTAAATACTTCACTTAGGTTATTTGCTTTGCGACGCCTTTATTATTATTCCCACTTTGAACTGAAAATCGATTGATTCAGTTTATACAAAATCTGGGTTGTGATCGATTCTGCTTCAAGTTGCGTATTAGTGTTTAATTTGTGGTTTGTGGTGTAACCGGGTTTTACGATGATAATTGTATTGGGAGAATTGGTATAAGTAAGTTTACTTTTTTAATGAACTTTTTTTTATTTATATTTCTGATTTTAGGTTTTCTTTGTTTGGAAACAGAGTTTTAGTTTCAACAGTTTTAATCATGACATTACTGGAAGTGATAACAAAGGCCTCAGCCAATCATGAGCAATCGAGTTCCCATATTGATCACCCTATAATTTTCAATGCAAATGATATTTTCGTCAACTTGAAGCCCAAACATGAAAACATCAGTCCTGCTACACTTGTAAATCCTGTTTCTGGATGGGAAATTTCTCAAACTGATACCCAACTCATTGACTCAGGCAAGAAGTTCTATGCGAACCTTAAGAGAAGGCTCAAAGATACAAATAACTTTAACAAGGATAAATTTATTGGAATTTTGAATCCATTTCTTGTTAAAATTAGTGAGCATGCTGGGATTTCAAATGTGGGTCACATGTCTAGTAATGGGTTCACCCGTATTTTATTGGAGAAGATTGGGTTCTTGATGGGTCGAGATGTCGCAGGTTTGGTTTTGGAAGCATGTCTGGATTTGAAAATTTGGGAGTTGGTGGAAGTTTTGATCATTAATGTGCTTGTTGATCATTTATGGTATTCGAATTTGGTTATGAAACTTGCGAAAGAGAAGAGGTCAGATTTGCTTTGTCTTTGTGTTAGATATGCTTCAGATCTTGGATCATCTGAGTTACTTTGTATTTTAAAGTATTTTCTTTGTCCACCTAAAGAGGCATACAACAGCATGGTTAATGTGAGGAAGGAATGGGAGAGCCAAGCCTTGCTAGCTATTGAGAAGGCAACTGATGAAAAACTTTCTCGGAAGAAATTGTGTTTGGCAAAGGAGGCTTCAATTCTACTGATGGTTGCACATGATGGGTTTTCAGTTTCTGATCTTTGTTTGCATTATTTGCTGGGATCATCAAATGTCGACGAAGTGATACTATCATCTGCAATTAGTAAGTTAAGCGGCAAAGAGATGATGAATTTAATTCGGTACTTAGGGAAGTGGTTAAAGAAGTTTGTGAGGTTCCCACAGGCACGACCATGCCCTGAAGCATCATATATGTTGGGTTTACCTGCTTGTGATTGGGTTCCTAAGCCTGAAGTGGTTGTGAAATGTCTTGGCTTGGTGTTGGATGAGAACTTTTCTTCATTACTTTTACACCCCGAGTTTCAGGATGAGCTGAGATCTATAGAGGGAGTTGTTAGTTCCCTAACTTTAGAAACAAGATTCTGTTGTTCGATAACTAATGTAGTCAAGAATTTAGTAGTTGATGATGAAATCGTTCAGAATTAGGAGCTTTCTCAACACTAGTGTTTGGTTTTTATTCAGGGATGTTGCTTTTGCAAAATTTTGTTTAATTGATCTTGTTAGTAGAATCATTATTTATTTTGGAATGAAGTGCTGCGATTTTAAATGTTTCTTTTGTGAATGGCTTGGTATTGACGATATTTTATCTGTAAATGCGAATGTGTTTTGATAGCTTCTCTATCTGATTGAGAATTCTTGCGATAAACAGTAGCTGATTGCCACAGGATCTTTTCTGGAGCCATGGTATCAAGGTAATTTGTGAAATGACGTGTGTTGAAGAAATTTGCAAGTTAGCTTAATTAAAAGGCAAGCCTACTGATGCATCCAGTTTCACCAATGATTAGTTGCCTTGAAATCTATGAAACCATTTTAAAGCCTGTGAATGTTTCTGATTGTCAAAAATTTCAACGCCTGTGCTGTGTTTTTGCACTATCAAAGGACTTAAACCTTCCGGATACAAAAAAGTATATAAAATAAATTATTTTGTGAATGAATGACCACTACAGAAAAATTAAATAGCTTCCAATTCCATGTTCCTGCACCAACTTATCAGAAAATTTGAATTGTGCTTGAATGACTACAACCACCAATAGCTTTCCTTCAATCTTTAATCCCATTGTCATTGATCTCCAGTAATCAATTTGTGTAACCATCAGATGAAGTGCAGCTGCTTCGATGGTTTGCCACAGTGCAAAACACGCCTGATTAACCAAAGCTTTCGACTCTCAATTTCTCCTATTGTTAAAACCTTCAGTAAGTGCAGAAACTCGGCCGGCCAAAGATGGAGGCAATGCAGAAACAGCTCCTTGTATTTCCTGATAAACCAGCAGTGAAAATTATCAACCCTCATGGAACAAATATACAGTGCAACGATGAAAAACAAAGGCAACCAGGAACTATTGCATATAAAAAGACCCACAACCTACTCTTAAGGGATATCACACTCTAGTCCTTAAAGTGCATATCAAATTTGGATATGGAGGGGCCTAACCAAATGGCAGACTAAACCAAGATATGGACACTTCGCAAGTCAATGTAGCAAAAACAATCAGATTTAAAGGTCAAACCAAATTCAACAGCTCGCAATTGATTACTACACTGCAATATTTTTCCAGGACATAGGCCTCTAATAAAACAATCACTAGTATCTAGCAGAGTGACCTAGTGTTATTTGGCAACTCCTTCCTTACCGAGTTGGCCTGCAGAAGGCAATATTGTTACATCAAAGAAAACCCTGAGATTACTTACATCTAATGTATGACGAGCTGAAAAGTGAATCAGAAGAATTGCTTTGTTCTCAAACTTGTCCGCATAATTAACTATCTGCTAGTTCATTAACAAAAATAAATACAAGAGTTAGAAATGCAGATCAATTCACATATAGCAACATAACTGTCATATGAAGACACTGGGGATTGTACCTCGGAGAGATGAGTGTGTCCATAATCTCTTGCCTGATCTACTGTTGTTGAGTTATCAACATAGGTGCTCTGCATGAAAAGAAGAGAAATGGATAATGTGTTAAACTTGATTACCTGAGCCTTTTTTACAGCTCCATGAGGTTTTCTTTTCTTTCCTGTTAGTTTGACTAAATTCTCTTGAGGACACTCCAACCAAATACTTTTGACACCTATAATATTAGAACCATCTACAAGCATCCCATTTTTGCATAAAATATTAAACCAAGGATTTTAATAGTTAAGGCATTAATGAGAGCAAATGATACCCTTATACATAGAAAACTATAACTATATGAAAGCATGCACACTGCTGTACAAACAGTTAACAGTAGGTTCCTTCACGACCACTTATTTGACCCATTGATGATTTGGAGATATACAGTGGTGAACTGGAAAATAAACTCTGGCTGTGTCTATATTTATGCAGTTCAGTGAACTAAAGCATCCATCTACAGTTGCAACTCATTTGCCCCTTCTTTCTCTAAGGAATAAAAGAGATTTTAAAACCACATTAGTTTTGAGTAGTACCGATAAGTCAAGCAACAAGCCATATGACCCACCTCCATTACGAGAATCCTTGCCCTTAAAACATCAATATTAGCTTCATCGACAATGAAGTCTGACATTGTATCTCCAGTAAAGGCAACTTCTGGTGTTGAAACAGTATTTGTAATCTGCCAATATGACAAGTCAAACACAAAAAGAAAAAACTTTTGACAAGGCTAGCCAATCTCTCTTTTGAAAAAAAAAAAAAAAAACTAATAAGAATTAGAATAAAGCAGGGAGATGCAAAAAAAACAGCAATCACAACATCACAAACAAAGAAGAAAGAAAATGCCTACAAAAAATTATATGATAATTTACTATTATAATTATTTAGAAAGACCTCCATGCCTGACGACTTCAATTTCTTAATCTCATCACCAGGAAGGCCTAAATACTCCTGCTTGAGTTTTTGTTTTACAGAGTAAACAATGTAACCCTGCAATAAATCATGTACATGCCAGTTAGTTCCCAAACAAAGTTCAAATTTATGTCAATTCAAAATATAAATTAACTCAACAAGTCTCTCATACAAATTGAGAAGAGGAAAACAAGACAACAGAATGAGGTTTACCTGGCTTGGTATAACATGGTAAGTCTTAAAAGCTTTTACTTTAAGGTCCTTTCTCAAGCAATATTCTTCTCCTGAACATACGAATTCCATCAAAAAGGTGTAAAAATGTGCTACAAAAAGTAAGCTGGTATATTATTGTTCAAGGACAGAAGTTGAGAAAAAGTTGAACATCATTACCCACATCCAAACCAATCAAGTTATGATTGAGCTCAGAATTGTCCATTCTTCTATGAACCTTAAATAGTTCCTCAACATTCTCTTTTACACAAGATGGAACAATAATTGTTGGGGGCTTCATACGATATAGGCCCCTGGTTGCAACATAAATTGGCAGTCCTCCCTAAGAACATTAACTCATGACAGTGAAAAACATTTCTACAATAATATTATAACCAAAATTAAAAAATAGGTAAGATAAGATACAGAAAATAGGTTAAGTGATGAGATATTGAATAAACTCATTCAATTTCAAATTTCCAGATCAAAAACAAAACTTCTGTCTTCCAATTTTCTATTTAATTTTAACACCTATCGATTTTACAACAATATTACCTAACAGTTAGCAACACAATGAACACTGACTATATCCAGGCACAGCTTTAACCAGTCACCAATTCCATTTTCCAAAGGTAATAATTATATCAACTATTTCTAATTACTCTTCCAATAACTTTAAACGTTCACTACTCCACTAAGAAAGAAGCAATGAATTTGATTTTTAATAAATTAAATACAGAAAAAAAAAGTATTAAGACAACTAAAAAGACAGAGCAACGGAAAAGAAGAAGAAAATAGTAGAGAGCACTAACAATGTGATCCATGTGAGCGTGGGAAATAAAGAGAAAATCTTGAGAGATTGCACGATCTGGGCATCGACCAATATCGAAAGCTAAATTAAGAGATGGGAAAATAACGCAAGTTTCATGGCCTGCTATGGACAATCCCTCGATTTTGTAGCTTTGTACAATTATACCCTTCTTATTCTCTTTATTTCCCTTTAAAGCTGATTCTTTTCCCTCAACCTCATGTTTTTCCTTAGTTGAACTCGAGTGTTTGCTTCTTGTCGCCATTGTTTCCACCGAATGGAAGCGGGTAGTCAAGACTCGAAACTGAAAAAGGAAGAAAAAAAAGGGGAAAACTGACAAGTACGATTGGTCCCTGAGTTTTGGCCTAAGTAAGCTAGGGTCCAGTGTATTCTCTAACACTTGGGTCCATTCCTATTAACTTTCATTATACAAAAATAACCCATGTAAGGGTATTTTAGTATTTTCACTGTTAATGTTAATTTCAGTGTTCAATTAAGAGTGCGCAATATTGAACCTTAGAAATTGGAATTGTAAGATAATTCTTTGGTATTAGAATTGATGGTAGATGATTATCTAAATGAGTTTTATAAAAGAGAGTTTTGAATTTATTTAAATTTATTATTTAAAAATTTATATTTATAATTATATTAATTAGAGATTCAAATATATGATTCAAATTTATAATCAGAATAAAAAAATAGGCAAATTGATAAAGTGTTCATTCAACAGGCTAACAAAGAGAAAGATGCAGCAAGAATAAAAGAAGAATCTGTGATAAAATTTCATCTGATTTTACAAAGAAGTTGAATTTAAACGTAATCAATCTCTGCTAACAAAATCTCTGACAGTGCCAAAGAAGAAGAAAGAGACTACAAATTCAAGACTCAATCTTGATGGCATGGAAGGGCAAAGCGACACAGTGGGCAGGTCTGACTCCTCTCCAGCCATTGACCTATACAGTCTCCATGAAAAACATGGGAGCAGGGCAGACGTCTCAGTTCAACTCCACCCTCAAATTCCTCCAGACATATGCTGCACTTCTCCTCCTCTGCACCGCAAAACTCCACCTTCTCCAGTGCTTCAATCGGAGACCCAGTAGCCGGCGTGTACATCTCATCAAAAACCATCGATTCTTCTACTGTCCTCCTGATTATCTCTTCGTATTCCTCGTAAGAAACCACTCGAGTGTCCGTGTTCACTAGTCGCAAAGGGATCAACGGTCTTGAATTCCTTTCTTCATCGTTGAGTAATAGCAACTCGCGTCTAGCCATGAGTGCAGCAATCGAGTAGTATTCCCGTGAGATTGCTGAATGGAAAGCCTCTGGAATTCGTCGCTCAGAAAGAAGAGAAGAGTTGCAAACCAGACATGGTAGGTGTTCGAAAGAACCCATGAACAAATCGAATGTGGGTATTTCCATTGATATAGTCTCCTCTCTGGTTGCTTCCGGCACAAGACTCTCCCAGTATTGATCATCCATCGGAATCCGAACTTGAAGAAGACGGTATATGTGACAGCGAACATTTAATGTACCGTGATTTTGACTCTCTGAAACTGAAACATCACTGGTTATGTAACGGCGGTTCATCGTTCTCAAAGACGTGCTGAATTTCTCGAGTGAATTGCTTCTTCTATGGAGTCTCTGTCCGTGTGTAAAACTGTAATGCTTGATGTGTAAATTTTTAGTACCTCCACCAATCCCCTTATATAGGGATTTGAAAAATCCTTTTTGAATCAGGATTCAACTTTCCTAAATTGACACGAGAAAGGGAAGGAAGCCTTCATCAATCAGGACTAACCAGTTTAATTAGAATAAAATTTCCCGAACAAAATTCAAATTTCTGTTACAAAATAAATTAACAAGTTTCTGCCCTCAACGGTCTGAAAAAAATAGGAAGGTTTATTTCACAGAAAGCCCTGACAGGGTTAAAAATGTAATATCAAATATAAAATTGAGACGGTTAAATCATGATATATTCTTTTTTTCTTCAGATAAAAAATAAAATTACAAGTTTCTTCCTTCAACGGTTGAAAAAACAGGATGAATTATCTCACAAGAAGACGTGACAGGGTTAAAAGGGTAATATCAAATATAAATTGACGTATTTTCTTTTTCTTTTTTCATTAGAAAAAAATTATTATTTTACATTCCCTCCCCCGCGCTACGAAATGCTCGCTCTGAATTTAAATCATGAATCATCATCAATGGCACTACAGGCCACCACCCTTGGCCAGTAACGTCTGTCCAATTTGCTATATTTCTCACTTCCCGTTTTTCCCTTCTCCTCTGCCCTACGATAATTAAATCCCTAGGTTTCCATCCTGGCCCGGATTCAACCCGATGCCTGGGCACGTTGTGAACCCTAATTTCGATGGGCAAAATCCGGTACAATCGGTGTATGATTACTGCGGTGGTAGTAACGGCTTTGTTAGTGAATGTGATAGGAATTGTAATAATAAAAGCATTAGTGAATAGGCTGTATCATTTAAATTTTCTTTAAAAAAATAGTAAAAGGACTGCAAATTGGTCTAGCATGTCCTCAGCCTGTTTCAGATCCTGCTGAATTTTTTAGCTTGAGCTGCAATAGGCTGTATCATTTGATTTGGTTGCTTGACTTTGATGATTGTGCTCAGCATGCCTTGTTGAAAACACAGACTACGGCTGTGCCTTTATAGAAGATTTTTAGTACAAATGGTGCACCCAATTTTTGCTTGCACGCAGGAAACGAATTGCCTGTTAAATTATTGTGAAAAATCCCCTAAATAAATATATAAATATGACCTATTTTAGGCGATTTTTAATACTGCTCTCTGTTTTATACTCCTATTTAGGTTTTTAAATTTCCTCTCCTATGCAATGCTCAACCGCTCTTAGTCCATGAGCATATTGGCATTTTAAGTACTTGCTTGTTCATACAACTATGTTGTTATTTTCTTAAACTTTGAATTTATAAGATTTTTAGTACAAATGGTGTAACCAACTTTTGCTTGCAAGCAGGAAATGAATTGTCTGTACAAATGGTCTGACTTTTTTTCATACTTAGAAGAAACTTATTTTCAAATCCAGTCTTTTGTAATGTGGAGAGTTGATTTTGTGAACAACTTTTGCTAGGTTAATATTTCTTAAATGCTAAGAATCTTCATCCTGCATCTGGCATACTTTGCATACCTAAGTGACTTCCATTTTCTACTTAAATTGTCTCGAGTTTTTCCCATAATTTTGTCTAATTTTTGGCCTGATATGTTACATTATTACAGGAGCTTTAGATTCTCCTTCTGATGGGAAGAGATGGGATGTTGAAAGTGACCATCCAACACAAGTAGTTAAAGACTTAGGCAGTTGTAAGTGGTCAGATGATTTAGAGGAAGATAATGCTGAAAGATCTAAAGTTGTGAAGGGTAATTTAAATTCTCTTTCTTGGCTGTTCCAAACTTATGGAAACAAAGGGAAATCTGTTCATTGTGGTGATCAGGTATCTACTAGAGCTTGCCTAATTCATTTCTATGTTGACTGCTGATGCATAGCTTGTCCCTGGTGATAAGCTTGATCACCTGTTAAACCAATACTTATGGCTTTTCATCTGGCTTTTGAGAAGATTGGGAACTGATGCAGAACATGTTGGAATTTTTATGGATGTTATCTGATTTATACTTGGACGGGAAAATTAATGACTTCTGAATATTTACAGTTGATGTGATAGTTTATGGTTGAATAAGATAGAAAGAGAAAAGGTAGTTTTTATATAAAAAGTCATTCCCACCATATCTAGCAACCTATGTATGTGCATGTGGCATTTTATCAGTGTAGTTGCGGTATTGCTTAAGCAATTCAGAGGTACTACCTGCAATTGTAGTAGTCTGTTTCTAGGATTTGTATGTCCACGGCAATTTACTCCATAACAACTTTGCATTTCATTTTTGCTAACTTGTCTAGAAAAATATATTCTTTGAAGAGATAATGCAAGTTATAATACTTGCATGTTTAGAAAGTTTGGCCTCTACACTTAATTCTGTTCCTTCTGATTGTTTTCCTGAACTATTCAGCTTGTCATATTTTCTAATTAATATTATTGAATTCGTCTTCCAGGTTGGTGATACTGGTTTTTTTTATAGGTGATGCAAAGAATGCTAACATGCTGTCTTCAGTAATCGGACCAGGTGCTAGATACAACTTGGCTAGTGTTAGGATAAAGGTGTACGTAAGAAATAAAACTAACAAGAAAGGGAATGCTAGCAGCAACTCAGGAGAAACTACTGAAGATCAGCAAAATGAAGCCATTGGAGATCAGCAAAATGGAGCAGAAGCAGGGGACCAGTTTCAACTAAGGATGAAGCAGCAAGCTTGCAGCAGAAGCCAAGAGGTATCATAACAACTCCTATAGCTGAGGTGACACTGCTAGAGCGGGAAAGGAACAAGGGGAGGCATGATATAAAAGGGAGGAGAAAGAGAAAAAGGGCAATTAAGAAGAAAGAGAACTGGAGGGAAGGGCCAACCTCTCGGGGTTTGGATGACTGCAGGGAGAGATTTTGGTTATGTACTTTTGTGTTGGGTTTTGATGGCATGTCAAATTGTATTAATGTAATTGAACTGAATACTGTAGAAGAACAGTTGTATTCATGGCAACATTCTGAATTAATACAAATGATTTGATGTTATTGTGTTGTTGATTCTATTAACTAGATCATACATTGAATTACATAGTTGGTTGTGATTACTGTCTGGGAAGATCTTCTGCTTGTTAGAACTGAGTTGCTTCTGGAGGAAGTTTCTGCTGGACTGAGTGGAGTTCTCCTGCACAGGGAAGATCAGGCCAACAGAAGACTCCTGGGAAGTAGGCTGAGCAGACCAGGTTCGTATCAGCTAGTCATGCAGTAATTATGTTGCCTATAATTTGGATTACTCAAATAATTTTTTAGACTGTAATAATTGTAGATTTGATATTTTGATAATTCTCTTTTAAGTTTGTGTTCATTACTAGTATTTGCTCTTTGTATTTTCCGATTTTGTTTGTAGAGCATGCTTTTCTGGGGGCCATTAGGATGGAAAAGGCGATTTTTATTTTTGTGTTCATTTTCTATGATTGAAAATTTCCTGCTTATTTCACTGTTCACAAAGATTCACTTTTATAAACATGTTTTCTGTGCTTCCAACTCCTGCAGAAGTCAACCCAGTAACTAAAGAAGAGCAATCAGGATCAATGCCTAGTGTTGGCAAGTCAGAGAAGCAGAGCTCATTCCAAGAGCATCTCCAAGCAGAGCGTGAGTCTTCACAGCTGCTTTTGACAGGAGACAACAGTGAATTGGTGGACTCAGTTTGGAGGAGGAATGATGACCAAACAAAAGCTTGGAAGTTTTCCTAAGAGCCATAATTCTGATATCTTTGCTAATTCTTTTTGTGGTCAATTAATTACCCGTTGTTCCAAGGGAACATTGGTCAAAGAAAGAAAGATGGCTCAGTGGTATATTTTATTTTCTGGGATACTTTCTTTGGTCCCGACCGAAAGTTAGGCCCCTGCCATAGCAAAATCTGAACGTAGAATATTTTTGGAGAGGTGATGGGCAATATGGCGAAGCTTGCCATTGTTGTTGGGTTCTGTAATCTGTGCTGAGTGAGCATGTTGTTCAGTTGGTAGAGAATAATCTTATAATTTTAGTCACACCAGATTATAATTTTTGGTATACATCGTTGTATGATCTCATTTTGATCAACACATTATGAAGATAGTGATTATTATAAATGCTTTCTAAGATTTGTCCAAGATGAATAGTTAAGTGTAGTTTATTTTCTTACCACAAGCTACTTTCTATAGTATTGTACTTGTTGAAGATACATATTTGTGGGTCTGAGCACAAGCTCCAGTTTGAATTTGTTTAAAATAAAATTGAGTTGTTTGCGACCTATTTGAATTTGTTTTAAAATAACATTGTTAGTGTAAAACTGAAATAAAGTTGTTTTGTAAAGAAAAAAATAGTTAGTAAAATTGGTGTGAAACATTGCTGTTTTGCTTTCATGAGCTTTGTCTCAAATTCGATAAAATTTGATTCACTATGAGCTCGACAATACAGTGTTAAACATGGTTAAGTCAAGTTAAAGTTGTTCGTCAAAGCTCCAAACTTGAGCTCGACCAACAAAGTGATTGAATTTAAAACGTGTTTGTATGGTCTTTGATAAGTGTTTGATAGGGCTAATAAATGAAAGACGCAACAAGAGTAAAAGAAAAACCTGTGATAAGATTTCTTCTGAATTTACAAAGAAATTGAATTTAAAAAGTAGTCAATATCAGGTAACAATATCTATGACATTCACTGTAATCGCAAAAGAAAGAAGAAAGAAACTACATATTCAAGATTCAATCTTGATGGCATGGAAGGACAAAGCGACACAACGGGCACGTCGGACTCCTCTTCAACCATTGATCAATACAATCACCATGAAAAACATGGGAGCAAGGCAGACGACCCACTTTAACTCCACCCTCAAATTCCTCCAGACATATGCAACACTTCTCATCCTCTGCACCGCATAATTCCACAGTCTCCCCTGCTTCAATCGGAGACCCAGTAGCCGGCGTGAACGTCTCATCATAAGCCATCGATTCTTCTACTGACCTCCTGATTATCTCTTCGTATTCCTCGTAAGTAACCACTCGAGTGTCCATGTTCACTAGACGCACAGGGATCGATATTCTTGAATTATTCCATTCTCCGTCGTTGAGTAAGGGCAACTCGCGTCTAGCTAAGAGAGCAGCTACCGTGTAGTAATCCCGTGTGATTTCTGAATGGAAGGCCTGTAGAATTCGTCGCTCAGAAAGAAGATAAGAGTTGCAAACCAGACAAGGCAGATTGTCGAAAGAACCCCTTAACAAATCGGATGTGGGTATTTCCATAGAAACAGTCTCCTCTCTGGTTGCTTCCGGCACAGGACTCTCCCAGTATTGATCATCCATCGGGATCCGTACTTGAAGAAGCCGATATATGTGACAGTGAACATTTAATGTACCGTAATTTTGACGATCTGAAACGGAAACATTACTGGTTATGGGGTTGTGGTGGTTCATCGTTCTCAAAGACATGCTGAATTTCTCGAGTGAATTGTTTCGATCGAGTCTCTGTGTGTGTGTAAAACTGTAATGCTTGATGAGTAAAAGCAAGGTGTGTAGAATCTTGCCTCCACAAATCCTTTTATAGAGGGACTTGAAAAACCCTGACTGATTCAGGATTCTGTGTTTCAGTTGATAGAAGCTTCCTAATTTGACTCAAGAATGAAGAAGGAAGCCTTCATCAATCAGGTTTTGCAGTTTAATTAGAATAAAATTTCCCAAACAAAATTCAAACTTCTTTTATAAAATCAAATTACAAGTTTCTACCCTCAACAGTCTGAAAAAATAGATAGGTTTTCTTTACAGAGAGCCCTGACAGGGTTAAAAATGTAATATCAAATACTTTGAGACGATAAATACAAAAAAAAAAAAAGATTACAAGTTTCTTGGTTCAACAGTTTTAAAAAATAAGTTGATTTATTTCACAAAAAGAGTGACAGGGATAAAAATGTAATATCAAATATAAATTGAGATATTTTCTTTAGGAAAGAGTTAGTTATTTTACATTCCCTCCCCCGCGCTTTCTCTCTGTTCACCATTATTTTCTCCAGAAATTTCGAAATACTCGCTCTGAATCCAAATCATGGATCATCATCAATGGCATTTCAGGCCACCACGCCCGGCCAATAACGTATGTCCAATTTGCCATGTTTGTCACTTCCCATTTTGCCCTTCCCTTCTTCCTCCGCCTATGCTAATCAAAACCCTAGGTTTCCACCCCGGCCTGGATTCGACCCGATACCTTGGCACGGTGTGAACCCTAGTTTCGATGGGCAAAATCCGGTACAGTCGGTGTATGATTACTACGGTTGTAGTAACGGTTTTGTTAGTGAATATGATAGGAATTATAATAATAAAAGAATGAGAATTGATGAGAACAATTACCAGTATGTTCACGAACGCCGATTGAGGCTGATTCGCTATCACGGCTGCGTTTCCGGAAACCCTGAGTTTTTTAATAGGAATGGGATTCATTCTGTTGAAAATCATGCAGCTAATAGTTCAGTTCAATTGAGTCATGATTGGCCAAATTTTGGTCCCAACAGTCAACCACCACCAACGGCGTTACCATCACTGCCACTATCGCAGTTACCTCCCCCTCAACGTGGATGGCAGCCCCAACATTATTGTAACGGTAATGAGCATTTGAATATACCAGGAGGTTACTTATCACATCGTACTGGCAATGACATTGGGCGGCCTCCTCTTACTACTTGTCCGCCCTCACCTTTTCCGGTGGACCACCCACTGCCACATCTACGGCCGCCAGCAACACCAAAAACGTCTTTGTTTCCTTTACCTGTCAGTGGTCCTTCCTCATTCTTACAAATTCCGCACGCTTCTGCTGAGTTTCTTAGGGATGTACTGCTTTGCTGTCATATGCTTGGTTTGTGATCTTGTCTTAATTGTTGGCATTGTGTTATTTGGTTTAAAGTATTATGTTTGTGTCATGAAGTAATCCCAGTCATTGTCTATGCCGTACCTGGTAGAAAGCCAATCATTTCCCCTGAAGCAGTTATGTCCTGAGAAGCCGAAAGTTGTGAATGCTTTACAGTTGTTTAAGCTGTCTCATCGAGCTACTCGCCCTGACCATATTGTGATAATACTTCGTAGGCTTCCAGGTAGCTGGTTTTGATTGAATGCATTGTTAACATTCCTTCATTATTTTAATGTTTCTGAAGAAGAAATGTTGGTGAAATGTGAATCTTTTTATTGTTATCTTTAACTTGTGTTGAATTCGATCTCATGTGTGAGTGTGGTGTTTGGTTGCGACATAGCAATTGGCTCCATTTTAGTGGGTTTTCTTGACTGTGGGCTACTGGATATTTTTGTATTAGTGGAGTGGTATGAGATACTCTCAGTGCTCCATTGTAAGTTGGAATTTCGACACGTGACTGAGTTTGTAGAGTCATTGTTCTTAATGGTATGTGACTGGATTATGGAACATGGTTGATGAGGAATTCAGTTGGTTTTCCCATAATTTGGTTTATTTTTTAAAGGGATTTGATTAGATGGATAATTGTGTGCAAGGGCCAACGTTGAAGACCCCTAGCAATTAGTTGATACATATACATAGATACTGTATTTTCATTTGTTTTGTGAATGTTAGATATATGTTTTATACATATTAGTAGAGAAGAGAAAATATGCATAAATTCTGGTTTGTAGTTTTGCAGAACATGCCATAATCAAAGTTTCTATGGTCATAGTTGAAATCTTTATTATATTCATTTGTATTTACAGGTAGTGGAAAGAGCTACTTAGCAAAATTGTTGCCTGACCTTGAGGTTGAAAATGGTGGTGATGCTCCAAGAATTCATTCTATGGATAATTATTTCATGACTGAAGTTGAAAGGTTGGCACTACATTTCTTTTGTGTTTTAAGTTCTAATCGAATCTTTACTGGTTTTTTTGAATACAAATTTCTCTTTCATTTCCTGCTGCATAAAGTGCATGGTCACTTCTGTGGGCATGGTGTATGTTCCTCCCTTAAGATACCTCTGCACAAACATGCGTAAAAAGATGTAGATACTGTGCCATTCTCAGTAAGGTTCTTACTTAGTTGAGTTTATTGATAAATGGTGTTTCTTCTACTCTGAAGATTGAGGAGGGTGATGTCTCAAAATCTTCAAGTTCAATTCGAAGCAAGAAATTGATAACAAAGAAGGTGATGGAGTATTGCTATGAACCTGAAATGGAGGAGGTAATACTGCTCAGCTTTTCTAGAATGCTAAAATCATCTCTGACAAACGTATTATAATATGATTTTGCAAATATCTGCTTAACACTTTATGTGTATGTTGCTTTAGCAGAAAGTAAATTTTCTTGCTGATATTAAGGTCATTATATATACCCCTTATATGTGTCTTGAGAAACATAGTAAAAGGACTGCAAATTGGTCTAACATGTCCTCATCCTGTTTCAAATCCTGCTAATTTTATTAGCTTGAGCTGCAATAGCCTTTATCATTTGATTTTGCTTGCTTGACTTTGATGATTGTGCTCAGCGTGCCTTGTTGAAGAACACAGAATACAGCTATGCCTTTCTCAGATTTTAGTACAAATGGTGTAACCGACTTGTGCTTGCATGCAGGAAATGAATTGCCTGTTCAATTATTCTGAAATATCCCCCAAATAAATTTATAAATATAACCTATTTTAGGTGATCCTTAATACTGCTCTCTGTTTTATATTCCTATTTAGGTTTTTAAATTTCCTCTCATGTGCAATGCTCAACTGTTCTTAGTCCATGAGCATATTGGCATTTTAAGTATTTGCTTGTTCATCACTCAACTATGTTGTTATTTTTTTGAACTTTGAAATCTATTTCCATACAACAGACTTATCGGTCAAGCATGTTGAAAGCATTTAAGAGGACTCTTGAGGAGGGGAATTTCACTTTGTGATTGGTATGACATCTTTTGAAGTCCCAGTCTCTATTGAAAACATGCATTTCCATTATAATTATAATTATTATTATTATGGTTGTGTTACTATCATTTATGTTCTTTTCCATTCTGGCCACCTTAATGGTATTGGCAATGTTTAGATGTTCATTTGTCTAGAACTGGAATAATCATGTTACATATTGAAAATTTGTTCTAATTTGGTGAACTTGCTTATTTTGATTACTTGATATCAAGGCAGTGTCTATTTTTGGTTTTTGATATCTGAAATGTGTTTCTAGTGGTAGCACCAGGTGGGAGATATTACTACCCTTAAGAATGTGGTTCATTTGAACATGCCTGAATTATGGTCTAGTTTAGAAAACTGGCAATAGTACATTTTCACTTGTTTATCTGTTCTATAAAAGTTCAAACTATAGGCATTAGGATAAGTCTAAGTAATTGAATGTTCTTCCTTGAGTTATACTGGCTAGTTACAACATTCAAGAACTTAAAAAATGTAATTGGGTTATAGAATGAGGGTGATGCAGTGCCTATGCACTGCTGGCATTTTCACTAACCAGAGATGCAGTTTTGTTTGGAGTTGACCCTTTGCTGCTGTGTGCCTCATCTTAGTGGATGATCGCAATCTGTGGGTAGCTGATTTTGCTCATTTTTGTGCATTTGCAAAGGTGTACCCTTAATTCTTTTTTTCTTTGAACATCTGTAAGTATATATGTTGTCTTTTCTGTTTCTTGGGACTAGTAGGTCTGCAGGTGCACATAATCATATGCAGATCTCATTGAAGTTAGATGTTAATGATTTTATCATGTTAAATTTTTTTGCTTGTGGTTTTTTTTTTTTTTTTGGGTTTCAACTGAGGGGGATGTCCCTTTGATGCTTAATGTGATTGTTATAATATGTACTTCCCCTTTGGGCTTTACTCTAAGTGGAGTCTCTGCACTATGTTGGGCACTTTTGGATATTCCAGAGTATGAATCTTATCTTTGTTGTTGCAAGCAGAAAGTCAGACATTTTTATTTGACGTGTTAGAATACAAATCCATTACTAAGTTAAATGAGTTATCAAAGCAGGGAAATATTTTTGAAGTCTTCTCTCAGTGTTTGGAAGTTCTTTGCTAATTTTTTTTTCTTTCTATTTTGGGATTTAGTTGTACTTCATCTCTAGATAATGTTTTAACTTTTGGCTGTATTATCTGTGAGACTCATCATCCTTAAGAAAGGGTTATCATAATTTTTGGGACCTTTCTCTTCTGTGGCCCAGAGATGATCCATGATTGTTGTACAAGCAATCTAAGTGGAGAACATCAAACATCAGTGTCTTTTCTAAGATAAATCATGAATTAGTAAATTTCAACAATAACTTTGGGGAGGCATTGCCTGTTTAATATCAGCGTATTGTGTTTGGTTTATGTAAACCTCCATTTTGTGTCTCCAAATAAGTTATCACCTGTTAAGCTAATACCTATGGCCTTTCATCTGGTTTTTGATATGACTGGGGAATTGATATTGAACATGTTGGAATATTTATGGCTGTTATATGATTCAAACCTGAGGGGAAGAATTAATGACTTCTGACTATTTACAGTTGAGACTTATTACTTGTTTCTGAGATTTGTGATGTCCATAAATAATGTCCTCTGATGTGATTGTTTATGGTTGAATGAGATAGAAAAATAAAATGTAGTTTTAATATAAAAGTCATTCTAACCCTGTCTGTCTAGCAACCTATGTGCATGTGGCATTTTCTTGGTGTAGTTGCGGTATTGGTTAAGCAGTTCAGAGGTACTGCTGGCAATTGCAGTAGTCGTGTTCTAGGATTTGTTTGTCCACAGCAATTTACCCCACAACCTTGCATCTCATTTTTGCTAACATGTCTAGAAAAATATTTTCTTGGATAAGAGATAATAAAATTTACAGTACTTTCATGTTTAGAAAGTGTGGTCCCTCCATGTAATTCTGCTGTGATTATTTTCCTAAACTGTTTTGCTTGTCATGTTTTCTAATTAATTTTATTGCATTCTTCTTCCCGGTTGGTGATACTGGTTTTATAATAGGTGCCACAAAGAATGCTAACATGCTGTCTTTAGTAATTGGACCGGGGTGCCGGATACAACTTGGTTAGTCATGCAGTAATTATGTTGCCTATAATTTGGATTATTCAAATAAATTTTTAGTCTGTTGTAGTTGTATATACCATATTCTGATAATACTCTTTTTAAGTTGGTGATCATTACTAGTATTTGCTATTTGTTCTTTTCAATTTTGTTTGGAGAGCATGCTTTTCTTTGGGCCAATAGGATGGGAAGGTGGTTTTTTTTTAATTTGTGTGTTTATTTTCTATGACTGAAAATTTTTGCCTTATGTTTGCCGTCCACAAAGATTCACTTTTATAAGTATGTTTGTGGGCTTCCAACTCCTGCAGAAGTCCAACCCAGTAAAAGTATGTTTGTGTGCTTCCAACTCCTGCAGAAGTCCAACCCAGTAAACTAAAGAAGAGCAATCAGGTTCAATGCCTAGCGTTGGCAAGTCAGAGAAGCAGAGCTCATTCCAAGAGCATCTCTGAGCGGAGCGCGAGTCCTTCAAAGCTGTTTTTGACAGGAGATGACAGCGAATTGGTGGACTCAGTTTGGAGGGGGAATGATAACCAAACAAAAGCTAGCAAGTTTTCCTAATAGCTAGAGTTCTGATATTTTTGTTATTCTTTTGGGGGTCATTTAATTATCTGATAATCCAAGGGAGCATTGGTCAAAGAAACAAAGATGACTCAGTGGTATATTTGTTTTGTGGGTTACTTTCTCTGTCCCGGCGAAAAGTTAGGCCCCTCCCATTGTGAAATCAGAACGTAGAATATTTTTGTAGAGGTGATGGGCAATATGGCGAAGCTTGCCATTGGTGTTGGATTCTGTAATCTTAGCTGAGTGAGCTTGTTGTTCAGTTTGGTAGACAAATAATCATATAATTTTAGTCACACCAGATTATAATATTTGGTATACATAGTTGTATGATCTGATCTTGATCAACGCTGTCGAAAATTTGTCCAAGAGGAATGGTCAAGTGTAATTTTTTTTTTTTACCACAGGCTGTTTTTGTTGAAGTAAAATTTTTCAGATTGGAGTTTGTTTACCTGATGGTAGTGGTGGATTTGAGCTGAAAATGTTATTTGCAAGCTTGAGTTTGTTTGAAGCAGAATTGAGTTGCTTCCAAGCCACTCGATTCTACTTCAAAATGATGTCGTTTGTTAAAAAAAATGAGTAATCAATAAAACAATACTGGTGAAATTAGTCAGTAAAACAACATGGATGAAATTAGTGTAAATTGTTGATGTTTCACATTGACGAACTCTATCTCGAGCTTGAGCTCAATAAAACTTGACTCAGTTTGAACTCAATAATACAATGTCAAGCCAAGTCAACTTAAGCTCAAATTGTTTGTCAAACTGTGAGTTTGATCTAAACCAACTTTTGTTAAGGCTTATAGAGCTTGAGCTCATTTCTTTAAATGAGTTAAATTAAGTATAATCAAATTTAAGTTTGATTCAATTTGAATTCATATTTATTTGATGGAAAAAGTTTGAATTCAATATGGCAACAATTGTCTTTGAAAAATGAATTTTTTTTATAGTGTTGGTTATGATTTATTCATATATGTTTAGGCCCATTCAAAGTTGTTTATCCAGACAAATTTATAGGCATTATAAATGGACTAATGTTACACTCCTAACGTAACGTTCAAAATTTGGATGTTATATTATAACGTATATAAGCTTTTAATGTAAAATTTAAATAGTTTTAAATTCTCTCATAATATTTAATTTTAGATGTGAGAATCTTTTTAAGTTCATATCATAAAGTGTAGGTGATGTTAAACTGATTTATTTTATTAATAAATCTTAAAATTTTAAAAATTTATATCATTTTCTTATTTTAATTTAAAAAATTAATAATTTTTTTTAAAAATTAAGTTTTAAAAAAAATCAGTTTTTCTTTTTACGGTTTCAAAATTTTTTTTTATTTTTTAATAATTGACTCTAATTTTTTTTCTACAATAAATGACAACACTCTACCTTAACCTCGACAACGGGGCAACCAGGATGTGGTTGTAGCCTAATAAGCTCCATGATATCCCGAGTCATCTTTTTAGCTTCGTTGCGGGTCATCTTGCAATTATAATCATTTTTTATTCATTATCTAATACTCATCACATCACGTGTCACATTGATGACCAAGATTGATTGAAGTTGCTTTTTCACTTCCAAAATCCAATTCTAAATTAAAAATTACAATAAATTCTTTTATGGGCACACTTTGTCTTATCACTACTTAACAGATAAGGACTCTGCTCTTTGCTTTCTCTCCTTTCATGGCTGGTGCCACTGGGCACTGCCTCGTACGCTTCATTGATTCAGAATCAATGAAAAGCATTTCTACTGTTCCCACCTCGAGGCATTGGCAATGGCATTCTCTTCAAAACACTACTTTTCATCATGTAAGTTTTAACTCTTTCTTCAATGAATCTCCTTGTTATGCTTAACTATGTAAATGAATCTTTCACTGAAAACAAACTAGTTAATTTTGTAACAGAGATATCAATCGTGTTTGCTCTCCATGAATGGCTGCCAAGCAGACCCTCCACTTCCTGTGGGCACAATACAGAGTCGCACGCTTGCTCCAGTTCCTTCTCCAGCTTTAGCCATGGACAGACTCAACTCAGCCATTTCCGAGTTGAAATCCAATCCACCGCCATTAACCTCTGGCATCATAAGGCTCCAGGTACAGTTATGGTAATTAATTTGGAATTCAATGTCACTGCGTCGCCCTGTCTGTTTGGTTGATGTGGATGATTTTCTTTATCTGCAATCGGCCAATCAGTGGGCTTCTGCCACGTGGTCTATTTCCACTGGATGTCCTGATTCTAATTATTCTTATCTTGCATTGTTGGATTTTAATGAAAAAGTTAGGGGTTCAAAATAAATACCTCACAATATGAGGCTACAAAGAAAATTCTTGGAATATTCTTGACTTTCCCGCGCTCTGCTCCAACTGCAATCTAACTTCTTTAATTTGAAGGTGCCGATTCAAGAACAAATTGAAGCAATTGATTGGCTCCATGCTCAACACCATCTTCTTCCACGCTGTTTCTTTTCTGCTCGAAGCCAAAGAAACGTTTCCAGTAATTTTGTGGAATATACTAATGGGAACGGCCACACCACAGTTTCTCATAATTTAGTCAGTGTGGCTGGTGTGGGGTCTGCTGTCTTCTTTCGCCATCACCGTCCATTCTCGTACAATGATTGGAGGTCGATAAAGAGGTAAAACTGTATCTTACTGCTTAGTTTGTTGTCAATTATCAGAAATTTTGTAAAGAATTAATAACAATTTGCTAATGTTACATAAATGTTTTGATTGAAGGTTTCTTTCTAGAGAATGCCCTTTGATTCGTGCTTATGGAGCAATTCGTTTCGATGCAAGGGCTAAGATATTGTCCGAATGGGAATATTTTGGTTCATTTTATTTTATGGTTCCTCAGGTAGAGGAATTGTTTTCTTTTGTAGCAACTTATGCTGATGGATTATGTACTTTTGTTTAGTATTTGTACGATCTGTTGCTAGACACTTCATGACAGGTTGAGTTTGATGAGCTTGAAGAAAGTTCCATGCTTGCTGTAACGGTTGCTTGGGATGATGCTCTTTCATGGACTTGGGAAAAGGCCATTCAAACACTTGAATCTACGATGCGCCAGGTCTAAACTTGACTGAGTTGAATTTTTCCAAATAATTGACTAGTTGACTATTAATTGTATTTTGAAAGGCTTGTTTTTTTTCACTTATGTTTACTTAATGATGCAGGTTTCTTCCAATGTTGTAATGTTACAGAAAGAGGTTTCCAGAACATTCATCCTAAGTAATAATCATTCTCCCTGCAAGACACATTGGAATCTTGCTGTTAAGAGGGCTTTGCAGATAATCAACAGAAGCAGCACTCCGCTTATTAAGGTATTGTATAAGCATAATAAAACCTTATTTATTGTTGTGCCAGCTAGTTTTAACATTCTGTGATTGTGAAGATACTTGTGGTTCTCATTAGAAAGATGAAATATATTCAAAGTCACAAAACCTGCAAGTTTTTATTCTTGTCTTCCCCATACTTCTATGTGTTTTGATAAATCTATCATGACTGGAAATCAGGTTGTATTAGCACGGAGTAGCAGAGTTGTAACTGATATTGATCCTATTACATGGCTTGCTTGTTTGAAGGTATTCTTTTCTCACAACACGTTGTCCAACTTTTGGTGAAACATATCTTAAAGTGTGTACTCACAATCTATCTGAGATATCCTTCAGCAGGTTGAAGGGGAAAATGCTTACCAGTTCTGTCTTCAGCCACCTGATGCACCTTCATTTATAGGAAACACGGTAAGTGAGCTTACTAGTATATTGCAGAATATTATGCATATATTTGTGTTCTTTGTAATCATCTATACTCTTCTCCTACATTGCCCATTCATGAAATCCTTTCTTTTGCAATTGATCTTGCAATGGAATCTGATTGACAAATATAAGGATGAAGGGTTTAGACAGGATGCGCTTCAGCAAAATATACTCTTGGGTGTCTTTTAAGTTCTTTATCATCTTTTACCCCTTTGTCCCTGGACACATGGGATATACATCTTTGATTCTCAATAATCATCTTAGCTCCCTGCTCAAGTATTTTATGTAAAAATTGGGTTGTGACTTGTAGTGCCCCTTAGTTCGACTTATAAAATTCTTGGATGTAAAAAGAAATTCTGGAGTAAAGGATAGTTGATGGTCATTTTCACCTATAAAATTCCTGGAAATAGAAAGAAATTGTATCTAGCAGTAAAGTTGTATTATTATTTTTTTTCATGACTAATTCTGATGTCAAATTGCCTTGTTCTTACTTTGACTTATACAAAAACTTTATGAATAGCCAGAACAACTATTTCATAGAAATTGGCTTAACATCAGTAGTGAGGCATTGGCTGGAACCCGTGCTAGAGGTAGATCAACTGCAATGGATCTTCAAATAGAACATGACCTACTCTCCAGGTTTATTTTACAACTCCAGAACAACTAGATTTTTTTGTTTTTGGAAATCTCATGTAGTCTTTTGCTATGACTGTTTCAATATTTTGTAGCCAACTGACAAACAATCTGTACATGCAATTTACAATTCTTGCAGTCCAAAGGATCACCTTGAGTTTACTATAGTCCTTGAGAGCATAAGAAGCAAATTGGAGGCAAGTTTATTTTGAGTACCTTCATCATTCAAACCAATAGTTTTTCTTCTCTGCTAGAAACACTTTCTAATAATAATTGGTTTTCATTCCCCTCCATGTCATGCACATGCATACATGTCATTATGAATGAAAACGAGAGCGAGAGGCCCTTCCACAGTATTACTTTGGGTTACAACAGACTAAAACAGTGTTTGTAGTGTAATGTAATGTGAAGCAATCATTATATCATGACCTGTAGTTTGAAGTTTGAAAATTAGTAATTGTTGCTAATAGTAATAAAATAACTAGGAATCCTTCTGGACTTTCTAGTGGGCTGACAAACACGAAGTGTATATACGCTGAACTCTGTTCTTGTTTGCAGGCTGTATGTGACAGGGTAGTGGTTGAACCCAAGAAAGCGATACGAAAGCTTCCAAGAGTTCAGCATTTGTGTGCCAAATTGACAGGCAGACTAAGAAGCGAAGATGATGAGGTAAGAATCATAAATTTCAAATTCAAGTTCAGATTGGTACACAACATCTTCTTCTGTTTACTAACTGGTGCAAAAACCCTTCTTCAATAATGAGTTGAATTTTTTTCTGAATTTTTTTGACATTTTATTTTCTCACTCTTTCAGTTTGACATCTTGGCTTCTCTTCACCCAAGTCCAGCAGTCTGTGGGTTTCCAACTGAAGAGGCACGACTTCTAATTGCAGAAAGTGGTACACGCTTTTTTTCTTTTTACTATTTCTAGTAGGTGGATGTAATCTTATTATGTTCTTAAGAGCAGTAGACCTAATGCAATAACTGAAGTAACTGTATTATGAAAATTGTTGTCTAATATTGCATAAGAAATTTTACTGTATCAGCATCTATTTCCATATCTTAATAGTCAGATTGTTAACCACTCATAGTTCTTATCTTGTTATTTTAACGTTGATCAGAACTGCAATTCTGTGATGTCTTCTTCATTTTCCATGGGCAGTAAAAGTACTTTCGCTAACAATCACCAAAATGGTTTTGATTGCAAGTTTGATGCCTGTGTTGAAAATGAGTCTTAAATATTCTCAATGCTGTTCAGAGGTATTTGACCGAGGAATGTATGCTGGGCCTGTCGGTTGGTTTGGAGGAGGAGAGAGTGAATTTGCCGTTGGCATCAGGTCGGCATTGGTGGAAAAGGTGAGAGATACTCTAATAAACTATTTCATCTGTTTTGGGTGAGAGTCACATTGTCTTCTGAACTAGTCAAGTGGTTCCTCCAATTTTACTAATTTCCAGAAAACTGAAGCCAAAAAAAAAAAAGGAAGCTATATATATTAATTTTTTGTGTTTAATATTGTTCTGTTTATCCCCTTGCCAAAATATTAAGTACTGATTACTTAACAAAATAGGGTCTTGGCGCATTGATATATGCTGGAACAGGAATAGTAAGAGGAAGCAATCCATCTTTGGAGTGGGATGAGCTTGAACTGAAGACATCTCAGGTGTGTGCGTGAGTGAAGTCCGTATTTTCTACATCCATGCTTTATTCAGTTCATAATCTTTAAATCATGTACTTGGGGTTGTGTTGGTATAAAGAGTCTTTAATTATGTTAAGAGTCCATTTCTTTGCATCATGTATGAACATTTTCCAAATGTCAAATCTTCTGCTTTAACCCATCCTGCAGTTCACCAAGTTGCTTAAACTTGAGGAGCCTTTGCGGTCAAAAATTGTGAAATTGGGGACCCAGCTGAAAAGGTTAGTGTTCTTTATGTTTAAGTACCTTTTTTGAAGATAAATTCTTTCTTTCTTCTTTGGCTGCTTTCTTCAAGGAGCTGCCACTATTTCACAAAAAGAAATTACTAATTAGTTGATTCCATGGCTGCAATGCAGTTAATTTTCAGACTCTGCAAAGAAAAACAATGTTCCCCACAGCATATTTATTCTTTTTCCGGGAAGAGAATTGATTCTGGCTTACTAGTGGCTATCCAAATAGATTGATTGAGTCACCTGTTCAGTGCCCCTCGTACTCTGGAAAATCTTTATAGAGCACACATTACCCAACTTTTGGAGCATAATCTGGTGAGTGTTAGCGGGCCAAATAAGCACAGATATTGGAAAATTCAGCAGCAACTTTTCATTCATTCTATCAAGGAAAAGCCAGGGAGCCAAAAATAAGCTCAATTTCAAGCAAAGTTTATTTAGCCATGCACCTTTCTATTTTATATTTAATTATTGAGTGAAAATGTGTGATTTGTATATTTTATGTACATCACTTGATTAGATGATGATGGAGTAATTTATAAACATAATAGACAATCTATTTGTATGAATATTGTCAATGATTGGATGTTAGGTAGCTATCAGAATATCTGTTATAACAGGTCTCGAACTGAGTTTCTTACTGATAGATTGGCATGGCTTATTCGCAAGGCAGTTAAGAGCACCTGCCTGGTCACATATCAACTTATAGGATGATGAGAGAATTAATGGAGTTGTTGCTTCCAGATGAAGAGTTGAGAGGTAAGGAAGGGAAGCCTCTTTCCCTATAACAGTCAACTTATAGTCTTTTTATTTATGAGATGAGGAATATCATATATACTGTAGGAGTGAATATGCGTATCTGGTTGTCTGTGTGTGTCTCTTTTTTCCTCAATCTCGTAATGATAGGATTTGGGAGAGAGGAGAAATTATATGAATATCAAAAGTTATCAATTCAAATATAATTAATTAAAAAAATATTTATAATTATTAAATCATCCCGATTGAGAAGGGGACATCCTGCAAATTCTAAGGGTGCCGGAGAAAGAATTGTCTTGGAGCGCTACTTCTTCAACTATTCACAGAGCCTGTTGACGAGAGAAAGGTGAATATTGTATAACAAGTATCAATTAGCTTAGCTGTATGGTGCAAGAAGTCTTGAGATGTATAGATTGGCATGGCTTATTCCGAAATCTTAATCTTTTGGTACACAACACAAGCAAAGAATGCTTCTCCCCTGTTTCCATTGTTAACTTCAATAGATGCATCAAGTTTAGAATATTTGTGCCTCTTGGAAAACTGTGTGAACTTTATCAGGTTTTTTCATCACACACAAAACAATTACCACATTGATCCATGGTTTCCATTTCTATGAATTAATAATTATAAGCTCACACTCTCAACAATCACTAAAACGTCGACTTGTAGAGCTCCGTTTTTAAACTTCTAGTAGATTAGCTCATCAACATGGCATACATTGGAGGAGGAAGACGCCCTGGAGAAAGAACATACTCGCATAAACCTATAATTCAAGACTTTGTACCTTCTTCAGCTTGGACAGAGGATGCCGATGGCCATTATCTCTTTGTGGGTCTTCCTGGTATGGAATCAAAATCTTTATCAACATTTCTCTGTCTTATTTATGAATATTCCTTGATGAATATATTTGTTAATGAAGCAACTTATTTCTTTTTTGGAAACATGTATGTATGTGGCTATTATATATGTTTTAGACTTCCGAAAGGATCAAGTGAGGCTCGAGGTTGATACTTCTTCTGGCAATGTAACGGTGAGTGGAGAGAGACTGACGAATGATGAAAGTAAAATAATACGTTTCAGATCACCGGGAAGTTCGACAGCGAGATTCTCTTTGTAACTGTGCCAAAATTAGTGCAAGCAGAGAAGCAGCAGGAAGTCCCCAAGAGAGAAACCGAAAACATCAGCAGCAGCAGCAATATTACAGAAGAAATCAAAGAGGAAATCAGTCTTCATCAAAAACAGAATGATGAAAATGTAAACAGCGATCATCCCCAAGTGCATGGCAAAGAAGAACACCATGATGATAATGCAAAATTGAAAAATCATGAACAAGAGCGACGGTATGAGAAGAAACAAATGGATTGCAGCCGGGTAGATAGTTTCAGTAAAGAGGAGGTAGAGAAGTGGGCGAAAGAGACGAGTC
Source organism: Mangifera indica (assembly GCF_011075055.1). Classification (NCBI taxonomy): domain Eukaryota; kingdom Viridiplantae; phylum Streptophyta; class Magnoliopsida; order Sapindales; family Anacardiaceae; genus Mangifera; species Mangifera indica. Next base: position 1,999,095 of record NC_058139.1, read on the forward strand.
AGGTGGGATGGGCAATCAAGATACTGAAGAGAAACAAAGGGATAGTTCTTACGGCAATGATAGCATTCTGTTTGGGGGTTTACGTTTCTCGCAAGTTCGGAGCTGCTCTTACACACAAGGCTGCCACTTTTCATTAATTAGTTTGCATTGTGCTAAACATTTACAAATACTTTTGATCATGTTGATATCTATCTTTGTAATCTTTGCATATATATATAAAAAAAAAAATCTCATGTGAAGTGGAAAATAATTAATGATCCAACTCCATCTTGCTTCTTGTTCATTCTTCTTGGAAGTTGATTCATTATTTTCGGAATATATTAACTTATAACTGTAGAGATTAAAACTTATATTACATAAAATCAGCACAATTCAGACAATAAGTTTCTAATAATCTAAAGTGTTCTTTGATACAAATGATAATGCATTCATCCAAAAAACAGACTCAACCAAATGATAGAGTTAACAGTTTATAGTGATTGCACTTAAAAAATGATGTTAGAGACTACAGTAAAGTGAATGATATATAAGTATGGTAAATTAGATATTAACATAAGTTAATTAGTTTTATATAATATACGTTTCGATTTCCACATTTATAAAGACAATATATTCTGATAATTATGTTGATATAATTTTTTGTTGCTAATTTATATAAACAATTTAGAATTTTTTGTAAGATAAACTATGTGATAAAGTATGGAAAGACTTAAATAAATCTATTATAGATGTTTGAAATCACATTTATAAAGGTGAATTACAATAAAGATGAAGTTGAAAAGTAAGTTGATAGTGATGGACTGAATGAGTGAGACATTAAGGCAATTTCTATATACGTTGAAGGTAGAGATGTCAATGGGTTAGACCGGATTGAGTCGGGTTGGCTCCGATCTGACCCATTGGGTTAATGGGCTAGGTCAGGCCCAAGACTCAAACAATAATGGGCCTTCGTGCCTGGCCGACTCATTGAAATATAAAGGCCCAAGGCCCAACCCATATAATAATAAACCTTAATTAGGTCAGGATGGACTTTAATCGGGTTGGGCTGGGTTGGGCTTTAATTGGGCTGGTCAGCCCATTTAATCAATTTTTTAAAAAGTTTTTTAAGTAAAATTTTTTAACATAAATTATTTTTCAATTATTAAAATCGATAACAGTATCTCGAATATTTTATTTATAATCCCTCAATTATGACGGAGGAATGTTGTAGTTACATGATGAAAAATATTATAAATTGATAACATAGTATAAATAAATTAATTTACATATGGTATAAATTACAAAATATAAATAAAATATATCTACTATATAACATTTATCTACTCATCTTCTATATTTAAATCTCTGAATTCTTCAAAGATGAAAAATTATTATTTGTGAATTTAGGTATTTTATAATATTTTGTAATGATAAAATTAAAATAAAAATAAAATTATAAATATAAAGAATTATTATTTACGAATTCAGGTATTTTTCAAAAGAGAGTTACTGAATTGATGTGTCTAATTAAAAGTAGTATATATATATATATATATGTCTGATTAGTATTATGACAAATATTTTTTTAAGATAAAATAATATATATTTAATTATAGATATTTAATTGAATATTTAAAATAAATATTATTATATAATTTTAAATTTAATAATTCGATAATATTAATTATATTATAACATATTTTCTACACTTGAAAAGAGTAATTACTGTACTATTGCCTGAAAATAATACTGCGCACTGCATACCAGTACTTTTGCAGGCCGTGTAAACTGTAAAATAGATTGTGGTGGCTGGAAGGCCGGTTTGGATGGGGATGAGATGTACAAACTTTGATTGGATGCTGAATAGAAAAATAAAAAGAGAAGGCACCTAATCCAAGTATCAGGGCTACAATTTTCTATTCTCAGCTAATATTCTAGGGTGTATATGAAGCTTCTGCAATTCCATTCATATCATTCAAATCTCAGAAAAAAAGAAAAACAGCATCTTACCAAAATTTGCTTTACCTTTAGGATCAGATTCTTCTTCAACTAGTTCACCAATTCAGAAAGACCACCCAGAAGAAAGGAGAAGCTTCTTCGTTATGCGTGCCAAAAGTTGTCACCATTACTCACTCACAATCCAAAATGCTTGCCTCCACACATATATATACATCTCTAATTGGAAAGAAGATGAAGCCAGCTTTCATGGTGACTTCATGCAGACATGTAATTATAAATAAATATATGAACAAGGAAGATAATTATAAATCTAAATCAACAGCGAAAAGAAGAAGATAGAATTGAAAAGGTAGGAATTTGACGTTAAGAGTCTGCAAACAAGAGATACAGGTGATGTTTTTGTGGCAATACCTTTATTCAAAATTTGTGTGCTTTTGACAGAAAAGGAGAGGGCAGAGTTTAAGAAGCGGAATCATGTGCCTTACAGTTGCAGACGAGGACATCTAACTTACCTCGCCTCCTTCCTTGCACAGTGAAACGCCACCGTCTGCTTCAAGCTACCTAGGTTCATAACTATATATATATATATATATATATATATATATATATATATATATATAAAATTGATTAAGATTATCATCATCATCATCAACAACGAAATCTAAATATTTCATTTGCGTGAGAAATGATCAAAGTTCTTTTTTTTTTTTTTTATAGTTCAAATCAGAATGAGGTAAAGAAATAAGGAACCAGTAAAGTTGGAAACAACAACCTTGAGGAGAGAGCATAGAATATGTTTATTTTTTATTTTCCTATTGACTTTGCCATATCATATAAACATTCTCTGCTTTTCTCTCTCTCTTTCTTTCGAAACAAACAGTATCACAGTCAAGATAATATAAAGAGTTAAAAGGCAGACCATATAAACCACCTTCTCCTCACTCTCTTAATTAATTTCGCCTTCCGCTATCAACGCTTTTTCTTTCTTTCTCTGTCTCAGTTTTCAAACAAGTCCGTAAAATCCCATATTCCTTAATGGAAAAAGGGAAAAATGAGACTATGACAACCCAGCCGTCTCAAGCACCGCCACAAAATACCGTCCGTAAACTTGTTTTGGAAGTAATCGAGGCACGTGACTTACTTCCGAAGGACGGCCAGGGAAGTTCCAGTCCCTACGTCATCGCTGATAAGAGAATATTGTATAAGGCAAGAAGTTTTCAGATGTTTCGTTGATTGTAATGGAAAAGGAATTCAGAGCATCTCATCAGGGCAGAGTGACGGTTAGGTGTTAAATATTAATTGGATGTGAGATAGGAATCGTGAGGGTCAGCTTTCTTGGCCACGGTGACTCATATAATGTTCCTTTGCTTGATTAGTGTTGATTTCGTGGTGGCACGTACGCATCCATCTGTATGTACTCCATCACCGAAATCTTAATCTTTTGGTACACAACACAAGCAAAGAATACTTTCTTTCCTCTCCCTATTCCGATTGTTAACTTCCATGCATCAAGTTTAGAATATTCGTGCCTCCTGGAAAACTGTGTGAACTTTATCAGGTTTTTTCATCACACGCAAAACATGACCACATTGATCCATGGTTTCCATTTCTATAAATAATTCTAAGCTCACACCCTCAACTATCACTAAAACATCGATTTGTGAAGCTCCGTTTTTAACTTTTAATAGATTTAGCTCATCAGCATGGCATACATTGGAGGAGGAAGACGCCCTGGAGAAAGAACATACTCGCATAAACCTATAATTGAAGACTTTGTACCTTCTTCAGCTTGGACAGAGGACGCCAATGGCCATTATCTCCTTGTGGATCTTCCTGGTATGGAATCAAAATCTTTATCAACATTTCTCTGTCTTGTTGCTGAATATTCATTGATGAATATATATGTTAATGAAGCAACTTATTTCTTTTTTGGAAACATGTATGTATGTGGCTATTATATGTGTTTTAGACTTCCGAAAGGATCAAGTGAGGCTCGAGGTTGATACTTCTTCTGGCAATGTAATGGTGAGTGGAGAGAGACTGACGAATGATAAAAGTAAAATAATACGTTTCGAGCAGACGTTTAAACTGCCACCAAATTCAGATATGGACCAGATCACCGGGAAGTTCGACAGCGAGATTCTCTTTGTAACTGTGCCAAAATTAGTGCAAGCAGAGAAGCAGCAGGAAGTCCCCAAGAGAGAAACCGAAAACATCAGCAGCAGCAGCAATATTACAGAAGAAATCGAAGAGGAAATCAGTCTTCATCAAAAACAGAATGATGAAAATGTAAACAGCGATCATCCCCAAGTGCATGGCAAAGAAGAACACGATGATGATAATGCAAAATTGAAAAATCATGAACAAGAGCGCCGGTCTGAGAAGAAACAAATGGATTGCAGCCGGGTAGATGGTTTCAGTAAAGAGGAGGTAGAGAAGTGGGCGAAAGAGACTAGTCAGGCGGGATGGGCAATCAAGATACTGAAAAAAAACAAAGGAATAGTTCTTACGGCCATGATAGCATTCTGTTTGGGGGTTTACGTTTCTCGCAAGTTCGGAGCCGCTCTTTCACACGAGGCTGCCTCTTTTCATTAATTAGTTTGCATCATGCTAAACATTTACAAATACTATTGGTCATGTTGTTATCTATCTTTGTAATCTCTGTACATAAACCAAAAAAAAAAAAAAGTTCTCACGTGAATACAATATATTCCGACAATTGTGTTGATATAATTATTTGTTGCTAATTTATATACACAATTTAGAAATTTTCTGTATATGTGATAAAGTATGAAGAGACTTGAGTAAATCTATTATAAATGTTTAAAATCACATTTATAAAAGGTGAATTACAATAAAGATGAAGTTGAAAAGTATGTTAGTTGATAGTGATGGACTGAACGACTGAGACATCCAAGGCAATTTCTATATGCCAAATTAGCGGTTATGATAAACAGTTTTCTTAAAAATAAAACCGAAGACTTTTAGTTTTAAATACTTAACTCTATATTATTATATAATTTTAAATTTAATAATATAATAATATTAATTATATAATTATATACTATCAAAATATATAGTTTTATTATTAATTATAAGAAAGTACCGAGTTTATTTTGGAAATAATTATTTCTAACCTTTCAAATTGGAAATACTGTATGTAACATTGCCTGAAAATAATACTACAAACTGCATACAAGTACTTTTGCGTGCCGTGTAAACTGTAAAATGGGCTGTGATGGCTGGAAGGCCGGTTAGGATGGGGAAGAGATGTACAAACTTTGATTGGATGCTGAATAGAAAAACAAAAAGAAAAGGCATCTAATCCGGCAACGTGTCAGGTTTGACGTTGGAGATCTAAAAAGTAAACTCGGGGGAAAAACTGTCATTTTTTAAAATTTAGATTGGAAAAAAACTTTTAGTTTTTGAAGTTTAAAGGAGAAAAAAAAGATAAAATTTTAAAGAGTTAGAGTTCTGTTAAATTTAACTGTTCATGGGTGAGTATTTTGAGAATTTTAAAGTTAAAGGAGAGATATTTGAAAAAACAACAATCTTTGGGTGGAAAATAGTCCTTTGGCCAAAATAAAAAGAAAAGGCATCTAATCCAAGTGTCGGGGTCTACATGTTTCTATCCTCAGCTGATGTTCTAGGGTGTATATGAAGCTTCTGCAATTCCATTCGTATCATCTGAAGGAAAAAAAAAAAAGAAGGAAAAACAGCATCTTACCGAAATTTGCTTTACCTTTAGGATCAGATTCTTCTTCAACTAGTTCACTGTCCACCAATTCAAAAAGACCACTCAGAAGAAAGGAGAAGCTTCTTTGTTATGCGTGCCAAAAGTTGTCACCATTGCTCGGTCACAATCCAAAATTCTTGCCTAAACAGATATATATCTCTAATTGGAATGAAGATGAAGCCAGCTTTCATGGTGACTTCATGCAGACATGTAATTATAAATAAATATATGAACAAGGAAGACAATTATAAATCTAAATCAACAGCGAAAAGAAGAAGATAGAATTGAAAAGGTAGGAATTTGATGTTAAGAGTCTGCAAACAAGAGATAAAGGTGATGTTTTTGTGGCAATACCTTTATTCAAAATTTGCGTGCTTTTGACAAAAAAAAGGAGAGGGCAAAGTTTAAGAGGTGGAATCATGTGCCTTAACAGTTGCAGACGAGGACATCCAACTTACCTCATCTCCTTCCTTGCACAGTGAAACGCCACCGTTTGCTTCAAGCTACCTAGGTTCATAAATATATATATATATATAATTGATTAAGATTATCATCATCATCAACAACAAAATCTGAATATTTCATTTGCGTGAGAAATGATCAAAGTTCTTTTTTTTTTTTCTTTTTAAGTTGAAATTAGAATAAGGTAAAGAAATAAGGAACCGGTAAAGTTGAAAACAAAAACCTTGACGAGAGAGCATGGAATATATATGTTTATTTTATTTTCCAATTGACTTTGCCATATCATATAAACATTCTCTTCTTTTCCCACTCTCTTTCTTTCAAAACAAACAGCACCACTGACAAAATAATAAAAACAGTAAAAAGGCAAACCTTATATACCACCTTCTCCTCACTCTCTTAATTTCCCCTTCCGCTATCAACGCTTTTTCTTCCTTTCTCTCTCTCAGTTTTCAAACAAGCCCGTAAAATCCCATATTCCTTTTCGAAAAAAAGAAAAATGAGAATATGACGACCCAGCCGTCTCAAGCACCGCCACAAAATACCGTCCGTAAACTTGTTGTGGAAGTAATCGATGCACGTGACTTACTTCCGAAGGACGGCCAGGGAAGTTCTAGTCCCTACGTTGTCGTTGATTTTGACGGCCAAAGAAAGCGGACCTCCACGAAGTTTCGGGAGCTTAATCCAGTATGGAACGAGCCACTGGAGTTCATTGTGTCGGACCCAGAGAACATGGACTATGAAGAGCTGGATGTCGAGGTATACAACGATAAAAGGTACTGCAATGGCAGTGGCCGGAAGAATCACTTCTTGGGAAGGGTAAAGTTGTACGGGAGCCAATTTTCAAAGCGTGGAGATGAAGGTTTGCGCTATCTTGCTTTGGAGAAGAAAAGTGTTTTCAGCTGGATTAGAGGCGAGATCGGCTTGAGAATTTATTACTTCGATGAGGTTGTGGAAGAGGAGCAGCCACCGCCACAGGATCAATCGCCGCCTCATCAACCACCTCCGGAAGAACCACCGCAGATAACACCTGCCGTTGTTGTCGTTGAGGAAGGTCGAGTGTTCGAGGTTCCTGGACACGTGGAGATTTGTCATCCAGTTCCAGAACACTACCATGGTCAACCGCCACCAGTTACCATAATCGAGGAATCTCCACCGAATGTAGTGCAAGTGCCACCGGATCCGCCTTATCATCCCCCGCCAGATGAGCCGATTCCGGTGGCGGAGGTCAGGAAGATGCAGAACACAGGTGTCGAGAGACTTAGAGTTTTGAAAAGACCGAATGGAGAATATTCCCCGAAAGTGATCAATGCCCGTAAAGCTCCCGGAAAAACTGCATCATCTGAAAGAATCTATCCGTACGATCTGGTTGAGCCGATGATGTATCTATTTGTGAAAATCGTGAAGGCTCGTGGCTTAGCTCCAAATGAGAGTCCGTTTGTGGAAATCAGAACGTCCAATCATTTAAAAAAATCCAAACCGGCATTTCATCGACCTTGTGAGCCAACCGACTCACCCGAGTGGAACCAGGTATTCGCAATGGGTTATAATAAGAATGACTCGGCCACCGCACTTCTGGAAATCGCCGTGTGGGACTCTCATTCGGAGAATTTCCTTGGCGGTGTCTGTTTCGATCTCTCCTATGTTCCGGTGCGGGACCCACCAGATAGTCCGCTGGCACCACAGTGGTATCGACTGGAGGGCGGACGTCCCGAACAAGACAACAGAATATCCGGGGACCTTCAACTGGCCGTGTGGATTGGAACTCAGGCTGACGAGGCCTTTCCAGAAGCGTGGAGCTCGGATGCCCCTTACGTGGCGCACACGCGCTCTAAGGTTTATCAGTCCCCCAAACTCTGGTATTTGAGAGTTACTGTTATCGAAGCTCAGGACCTCCACATTGCTCATAATTTACCACCGTTGACGGCACCTGAGATTAGAGTAAAAGCGCAGTTAGGGTTTCAGTCTGCACGGACGAGGCGTGGGTCTATGAGTAATCACAGTTCGTCGTTTCACTGGAACGAGGACTTATTTTTCGTCGCCGGAGAGCCGTTCGAAGACTCGTTGATTTTGTTGGTCGAAGACCGTACAGGCGAGGAAGCAAGACTGTTGGGACACATCATGATTCCAGTGAGTTCGATCGAACAGCGAATGGACGAGCGACACGTGGCGAGCAAATGGATTGCATTGGAGGGAATAAGCGATTCTGGAGATGGCAGTGGGCCCTACCGCGGGAGAATTCAGCTACGATTATGTTTGGAGGGTGGATATCACGTGCTTGATGAAGCGGCGCACGTGTGTAGTGATTTTAGACCAACGGCTAAGCAGCTTTGGAAGCCGGCTATAGGAATTTTAGAGCTGGGGATTTTAGGCGCTCGCGGCTTGTTGCCAATGAAAACCAAAAACGGAGGTAAAGGATCTACTGACGCTTATTGTGTAGCCAAGTACGGTAAAAAGTGGGTCCGCACCAGAACAATCACAGACAGCTTTGATCCACGCTGGAATGAGCAGTACACGTGGCAGGTTTACGATCCATGTACTGTTCTTACCATCGGAGTGTTCGACAACTGGCGCATGCTTGCTGATGTGTCAGAAGACAAACCCGATTGGCGCATTGGGAAAATACGTATACGCGTGTCAACTCTGGAGAGCAACAAAGTGTATACAACTTCGTATCCTTTGTTGGTGCTTACGCATTCCGGGTTGAAGAAAATGGGCGAGATCGAATTGGCGGTTCGGTTTGCCTGCCCCTCAATGTTACCGGATATTTGCTCGGTTTATGGGCAGCCACTGCTTCCAAGATTGCATTACTTACGGCCACTTGGCGTGGCCCAGCAGGAGGCATTGCGTGGGCACGCAACCAAAATGGTGGCCGCATGGCTCGGCCGGTCTGAGCCCCCATTGGGCCCAGAGGTTGTGCAGTTCATGTTGGATGCGGATTCTCATACATGGAGCATGAGAAGGAGTAAAGCAAATTGGTTCCGGATTGTTGCGGTTCTTGCTTGGGCAATCGGGTTGGCTAAATGGTTGCATGATATTAGAAGATGGAAGAATCCGGTGACTACAATTTTAGTGCACGTGTTGTATTTGGTTCTTGTTTGGTACCCAGATTTGGTAGTACCTACTGGATTTCTATACGTTGTGTTAATTGGAGTGTGGTATTATAGGTTCAGGCCCAAGATTCCATCGGGTATGGATACAAGATTATCACAGGCAGAAGCGGTTGACCCGGATGATTTAGATGAAGAATTTGATACAATACCCAGTTCAAAACCACCAGATATAGTTAGAATGCGGTATGATCGGTTGCGGATGTTGGCTGCAAGGGTCCAAACAGTTCTGGGTGATTTTGCAACTCAAGGAGAGAGGGTTCAAGCTTTGGTAAGTTGGAGAGATCCAAGGGCCACTAAATTGTTCATTGGGGTTTGTTTAGTCATTACACTGGTACTGTATGTGGTGCCACCCAAAATGGTGGCTGTGGCACTGGGATTTTACTATTTAAGGCATCCCATGTTCAGAGACCCCATGCCAGCGGCCAGCTTGAACTTCTTCCGGCGGTTGCCTAGCTTATCCGACCGGTTGATGTAGAGTTGAAGAGTAGATTAGGAATTAGTAGTAAATTTTTATGCACCAAGTGGTGGTGGTGGTGGGGAACGATGTTTACTGTTTGTGTTGAAAAGTTGTTCCTTAATAACATTGTAAGGAGTGAAAAGGGGTTTAAAAGGGGAACTGGCTAGTTGTCATTGTTGTCTCTTTATTTTTTCGTATTTGAATTCAATTGACTGATTATTGAAAACCTGAAACGAGAAAAAGTATGTGAGCAGTGAGAGTGAAAGTGGGTTTCAAAGACCCAGAAATTACTGTAAAAATGTCAACAAAAGTAACATATAAAAGATACATTAACATCTTTTCTTCCACTGTGTCTGCTTACATGATGAAGAGACAGCACTAAAATTACAAGAAGCTGCCACTTAATCATTAAATCCCGGAAATTACTAATTCACTAAACTCCATGTTCTCCACACCGATTCAACAATACTAAATTCTTGTAAGTCAAGAAGTATGGCTGGCACTTGGCAGCTTTTCAGCCATTTTTTTCAGAAAAAAATTTGACTTGAGAATGTGATAGCTCATGCTGAATCATTTATGACAGGCCAGGTTGCCCGATGCTTTTCTGCCAGAGTTTGATTACAATTTTGCATTAGACCTTGAAAAGTATAATTAGGGAGAGATTATCTCTGGATTAATAAAATCTACCTGAGATTGGGGAGGCTAAAAAACTAACAAACAATTAAGGAAAAACAGCAGAAACAAATTTCATGTGGACGTTCATAATTTTCGCAACACAATTGGCCATAAATAGGAGGAGGATTAGAGTATAAAAAGGGTAAATAATATTGCATTCTGCATTACTTACATCACCAATCAAGGCCATCAACTTCAAGGATTCAGTTTCCAGGTCTGTAATCACTTTTTTATTTTATTTTATTTATTTATTTATTTATATTTTCCTTAAGTGATAAATAATAATTAAAATTATGCATGTCCATAGTTGTAGAACATTATTACCATATTAAAAAAAAAAAAAAAAAACCTCCAGCATTTGTAGCTTTTCCTTTTTGTATTTTGGGTTGGGCCATTATCAATGGCCAAAACACTATTTTCCACCCAGGGTTCCCTAAAATGACAAAATTTTTCATATTTAAGGTTTTAAAAAATTAAATTTTCATCCCTTATTTATTTCTGTTATTGAATTTTTTTAAATAAAAAGGAAAAAATATTATTTTGTATATATTTTTTTATTCTACTTTTTCTTATCAATATGACATATATTTGAAAAAATTATAATTTTTGAAAATGTTACAGGTATTAATAAAATTTTAGAAATTTTTTTGGAAATTTAAAAAAGCTTCAAAATATTTTTAAAAATTTTAAATTTTTAATATATACTCAAAATAAATATACATAATTTTATTATTAGTTAGAGTTTTGATATTTTTATAAATATAAATGATATATTTTAAAATTGATAATAATATATTAATAATTTGATATTTATATTAAGTGTTAATAATAATTTTACAATTTTAATAAAATAACAAAATAGTCATTTGTAGAAAAACCATATAAAATTCATTAACAAAAATAAATGACAAATGTAAATTTAATTTTTTGAAATTTAGAGGATAAGAATTGTGTTTCATTAAACCATGGGTGGGAAAATGCTCCTTTGGCTTTTTTATTTTTTAATTAAAATATAAACTAATTTTTATGTATAATTTTATATATAAATAATGATATATTATTAAATAATTAAATATTTTTTATATTTAATTTTTAATTATTTAATTATATAATAACATATAATTTTTTATAATATAAAATTATGGACAGAAATTATAAACGTAACACTACCCTTGAAGATATTGCATGTTCACAGGCAAAATGGTGTACAATGAAACATGACCGGCAAAATGATATTAGAAAAGTACAAGATCAATACAGTGACGGAAAATCATATCTCCACGGAGATAAATGTTGACAATAATATGCATGCTAGCATGGTAAATTATTTAACACGATTAACATGACTGTGTTCGGTATTTGCTTTGCTGAAGAGGTTCAAGAACCCAGAATCTGGTGAATCGAGATTTATAAATATGGGGGAGACAGAGAAATCAGAAAAAAATGACGGTAAAGCCGAAGAGAAGAAGGACAAGCATGAAAAGAAAGAGAAACATGAGGGTGAGGCGACGAAGGAGAAGGGAGAAGATGACAAAGCTAAAGATAAGAAAAAGAAGAAGGGTAAAGAAGATGGTGGAAAGGAGAAGAAGACAAAGAACCCTGAAGATAAAAAGGATCCTCAGAAACTGAGGGCCAAGCTCGAAAAGCTCGACGCCAAGATGAAGGCACTCGCTGTGAAGAAAGAAGAAATTTTTAAACTGCTTAAGGAAGCCGAAAATACTCCCACAAATCCATCAGGATGATTTGCCTGGAACTAAACATGCAAAAAGCTTCAAAGACTTCTTGCATACATATATATGCAGATGTAGTGTTATATTTTATGCAAATCTATATATAATAATAATAAATGTATGATAATTCGATAACTTATGTGAGGAATGAAGACTGGTCCGGGAGCATTGCAAGTCTGATGAAAAAATTTTGCAATGATCCTCGACCAATCTTCATTCCAAACATTACAATTATCATGTATGCATCAGCTTTGCTTTCACAGAAGTATTGATAAAAACGATTTTGTAAAGGAAAATGGTGAAGCAATGGAAATTTTATACTGGATTTCTCTTATATTTAATGTTCAGAATCAGAACCAAGGGAAGCTAGCTATCTTTCCCCACTCATCAAGGATTGACTTCTACGTAAAGGTGGATCGTTTTCAATAGTTTTTGCATGTTTCATACACCACAAAGGTTATCTTGGTTTGAAAATAATTATTAGGATGACGAAAATTTCCCGATTGATGTATAATAAAGTGATGAAATTTCTCTTAATTTAATGGCTATCGATGAAGATAATATCACTTGCCCAGTAAAGTTTGATTCAGTGACAAGTTTTCCAGAAAAAGACAAGGCGAGACCATTGCACAATTTTCATTTATTTTCCTGAACCAAATGAACCCGGGCAATTTATGTCTGTGATCTAATTATTATTGTGGGAAATTAAAAACAGTATATGTGTTGCCGTCAGACTTTTCCTTAGAAAAATACACGAGATTGGGTGTAATTAAGCTCTCAGCACGATCTCAGCAGAGATGTATCAGTTCATTTCTCCTTTTTCACCAATCGGGCAATTTGGAGCCACATGTGGGGGACTGATAAAAATATATGGTGGGTGCTGATGGGGCTCTAAATGAGCTGAAGATGAATGGATTCTTGGAAATTTCGTTGGTCCTACATCAGGAAACTTCCTCTTCGGCTTATTCAGTCTATTCTCAATAAATTAAACCTTGTTCCCAACAAATCACAACAGGTTAAAATTTAAGTGTGGTCTTCACTGTTTGTAAGTTTAAACCTGAGATGAACAACTCTCCAGGTTTATACTTCCACATTGGCAAAAAGGCTAGAGGTTCTATCATTCTTTACATCTTCCATTTGTTTAAATGCATTTGATTGTTAATTCACTTTACAATTGATTTATATTTGCTAATGCCTACCTGTTCTAATATTTTCTAGATCTTCTTTACAAGGATTATGGTCAACAACCATCATTTCACTTTAGTTACCAATGGATTGACTGGAATCTTGATCTCTCCTGTCAAAGTAATTGATCTTCCATCAATCTGATATATGATGAAATTGAAAATTCACTTTCAGTATCTCATTTTCCATGTAATTGAATATTCTGAACTTCTATACAGCGGAAAGTGTTGTGCCTGGGCTGCATACGGCTCTGAGATTTGTTGTTCCTGATTCTGGAAAGGTACGTGCATTATTATCTCCTTTTACTTCTATCAGAAACTTTTCATTATGTTTTCCAGGATAAATAGTTAAATTGTGATGTAATTAGTCCACACGTGCTTAGTATTAAAACGAATATAATCGAAATTGATTTCAGGTGGAACTGCGATTCTTGCACGACTATGTTGGGATTACTGCAGGCTCTGGATTGAAGATGACTAGCCACAACCATGTAGGACTTGACCCTGCTGTCCATTTTTCAGGTGTAATTGGCACTGACTTTGTCTCCCTTGGGACTGATATTGCCTTCGACATGTCAACTAGCACATTCAACAAATTCAATGCCGGTTTAAGCTTCAATTGTCCTTACCTTGTTGCTTCATTGACCCTGTGAGCAATCCAATGTCATCTCTGTCATTTTTTTCAACCTTCTAATTTGTTCCTCGATTGCTGAGGGACTGATGCTAAGCTTTGGAAATACTGCAGGAATGATAAGCTTGACACCATAAAAGCTTCCTATTACCAACCACTGAACCCCCTGACCAGGAGTGCCGTTGCTGCAGAATTGAAGCATAGTTTTTTTATTGACAGGACGACCACCTTGACGGTTGGCGGCCAGCATGCACTGTTTCCTTCTACATTGATAAAGGCTCGCATGGACAGTAATGGCAAGGTGGGTGCTCTTGTTCAGCAAGGTTTCTGGCAAAAGTTCTTCCTAGCTATTTCTGGAGAATTTGATTTTAAGGACAACGACAGGAGGCGCCCCAAGATCGGTCTTTCTGCGGCTCTCGCACCTTAAAATAAAATACTATTAATAGAAGATGTTCTCATGTTAATATAATACTAATAACAGCAGCATCTAGTGATTGTAAACCCTGCTGAATCAGAAATTAGAAAAGTTAAAATATGCATACTAAAAAAATATAAATAATGACAAATAAAAATTCATACCTCTGCCATTTTCATCAGTAAAAGCAGTCACCATAGTTGTAATTATTTAGAGATTTTTTTAATCAAATGATTTTGCAGACCATTTGAAGTGCAGCTGCTACAGTCCGAAAGTCTATCATTTGAATGAAACTTTGCAAGATTATAAAAAGATATCAAAACTATAGATAAATGATATTATTTACTCATAATTTATGTGGAAGTGAGCCATCAACCTAGTGTCATTGACAATATATTCTGATTAATCACACGATGTACAGACATTTTGTATGGACCCATCTGTTTTGCTTACTATGATTCTAAAAGCATTGGCATGTTCATCTCCAAAATAACTCAAAGCAATTCGATTTCCACATAAAATTGCAAACAGTTGTATACAGAGGCACCATTGTTTTACAGCAATTTCAACATCAGTCTTTGTCTCTTTGATAGATCAGTATGATCTTCCAGGGACCAGAGAGTTTTAAGTGATTCTGTTAAAAGAATAAAGCAAATATATGACATTGTGTTTTTATGGTGCAGAACTTTCTGGTAAGGAGACTGGCATTTGAAGAGCACCAGCAAGCTCCTGCTAATATGCATAATTGTTATGATCAAGATATACAAGATGAACAAGGCATCAGCATGGTTTCTTCATAACTGAAAGTTATTATACACGTAACTTTACATTACCAATATGCTCATTATCTTCATTGAGCAGATATTAAACTGGCTTAATGTCATATGACACTAGTAGATATATAGACAAATTGATGATTGTTGATTAACAAAACCAAGCACATAATAAAATGACTGTTGTCCAAACATGAACACCATATATGTCATGATAAGTAGAAAATTACTGCTGAGCAGAAGCCTGAAGAAGTCCATCACGGATCTGGGTAGCTACATCGCGAACAGCACCAGGTCCATGGGGAATGAAGACTGCAGAGGATTTTGAAGCAGCACCAATTTCCTTCATTGTGTCAAAGTATTGGGTAACCAGGACCATGTCCATCACATCCTTTGCAGTGGTCCCTGGAACGTTGACAGAGAACCCCAGCACACTGTCTCTCAACCCATCTACAATTGCTTGTCTTTGGCGGGCAATACCAAGCCCTGAGAGGTATTTGGACTCTGCTTCACCTTCAGCTCTTTTGATCTGTAAAATTTTCTCTGCCTCAGCTTTTTCATTGGCTGCCACCCTCAGTCTTGCAGCTGAAAGAGTAAAGAAAAATAAGAACATTTCATTAAACAAAATCATTCCAGCAGTTTTGAGAAGCTTGTATCCTCTTTCAACAGTGAAGCATAACAATATAATATCCCCAGGCTAATAGAATATGCATTTGTTTTGTCACTTATTTGCTAAAAATGACAAGAATGTTTGTTTGATTTGTTTTCATCTCTATAATGCCTAAGCCAAAACCAAACGCATATAAGAATGGCATCAGAGTCTCAGATCATGAGATTCTGGCTGTCAGAGTTAAAGATAAAATGTAGGGAGACATTGATAAAGGGTTGGTCCCTCAGAAATCTGCCACTCTATGATGTGCAGATTACAGTTAAGCTAGTTGCTCATCTAAA
Organism: Mangifera indica; assembly: GCF_011075055.1. Classification (NCBI taxonomy): domain Eukaryota; kingdom Viridiplantae; phylum Streptophyta; class Magnoliopsida; order Sapindales; family Anacardiaceae; genus Mangifera; species Mangifera indica. The sequence goes on from NC_058139.1 coordinate 2,015,160, forward strand.
TCAGAAGACAATTTAAACAAAGTTTCTGTACTCATCAACTTAGTATGGATAAATGAAATACCATACCGGCATTAATTTCGTTCATTGCCCGCTTCACATGCTCATCAGGTTCAATGTCAACAATGAGTGTTTGCACTATCTCATACCCATAAGCAGACATAGCCTGTGGGAAATAATGGAGAAAACAGCAACACATAAGCTTCAAAATTTAACATCAACTAGTGATCTTGTACCACAAGTGAATGAAGTTTGGTTTTCATAATATAACATCTCTGCATATAGAATCATATTGAATACCTTTTCGAGTTCATCTTCCACAGCTTTGGCTATTTCATTTTTTTGTTCAAAGGCATCATCCAGATTTAGCTTTGGAACACTTGCCCTAATCACTGAACAATTGGGTGGAAGTTAATACATAACATACAAATACATCCTTGTGATGCAGGGTTTGTGTAATTGAAAGCACTAAACAAATATGAAATGGTATAAGAGTTAATTTGTACCATCAAAAACATAAGCCTGAATTTGAGTCCTTGTGTTGCTGAGTTTGTAGAAAGCATCACTCGCCTTATCTTGCAGGGCACGATATTGAACAGACGCAACAACATTGACAAAGACATTGTCCTGGTAAATAGCCAAAAAGATTCATTTGTCTCAGTGGTAGTGACTATTCCTCCCAACCCAACATTTAAGGATAATAATAATTTCAAGCTAAGTTACAGATGCAAAAAAGAGTATGGCCTGATCACTGAGGTTAAATTATATTTATAGAGTTATATAGACAGACCTTTGTTTTGGTTTCACAGCGCACATCTAACTGCTGCAACCTCAGAGACAGTTGGCCGGAAATTTGATGGCCTAGGAACCATGGTAGGCAATGGCATCCAGGTTCAAGGACATCATCAAACTTGCCAAATTTCTCCTTAATCAGTACTGTGGACTGGTCAACTTGTACGCAACAGAACAGATTCCCCATCTTCTTAATATACTGTGATATGTTAAAAAATGCAGTAGTCATTTAGAAATGATTGAAACTTGAAAACGATAAGCATTACTCTATGTGAGGATCAACAGCAATGAACAGAGAGACAAACAGAAAAATTCTGGAAATTTTAGTAATGGCTTGCAGATTTTGCGGTGAAGCCTAGTTTATGTACGCTTCACAATAACAGCAAGCAACAGACTTCCTAGATTTAGGGGCTCACACTAACCCACTAAACTGGCCTGCTGTGTAGCGACATGTGACTAACACTGACCACCCCAGCAACCAAGTCATGCTTACTTGGCACAATGGCTGACAGGCTGAGCTTTAACATACAACAGAAGCCTACAGAGCCAGAATGTCACAATTCAGTGGACTGGATGCTTTTACATCCATGACTAATGACTCCATCCATACATAAGGTCTATCCTTATGAACACATCAGCTGAGAAATACAATTTTTTTCAAAAGATACATCAGTGTATCAAAAATCTGTCACAATTGGAACATTAATCACATAACAAAATACTCATATTAAAAACTAGAAATATTTCGATGCCCTAAGACGCAATTCAAACAGCTCAAAAACCCAATCCAAATGCCACTTAGAGATGGTAAACCAGAACAAAATAAACAACAACAAACAAGAGCCTTTCAGTTCGATTCAACCCCAAAAGATTAGTTGCAGAAAAATGGCAATTAACATGCAAACGAGAACTGGGAGACTTACAAAACCCCGGAGCAGAAGAATGCAATAAAATGACTGATAGAAAGATAAGATTAAATACTATAAGAAAGGGAATTAAATATAATTAAGCCTGGCCTAGGAAACCTCTCCAAAATTGTCAAAACAGTGCAAAATATCGAGTTTTTCTTAAAGTCGAGATAGTGCTGCACTAATTAAGCTCCGCACATGGTTCTGAGTGTACCAATAAGGGGCAATCAAAGTCAACCACTCAAAAGTTTTACTTTATCATTCTATGAATAGAAATCCAGGAAAGCTCAAAGAAATTTCGCATGGAAGAAATCATAATTACAATCAAATATTAAATGCACAGGATTATGCCAACCTAAACAGTAACGCCCTTGGCAGAATTAAGAAACAGGGGTTACAGAAACTAGAATAACATGCTGTCTCTGTCAAGATACAAGCTAAGAGTGACATTAACCAATGATACAATTAAGGAATAATTAAAAACAATGAACAGGATGTAATGAGAATGACAAATAAAAATGAAGACGGAGATGCTTTGACATTATAATAAAATACGAAAACTATTATTTGCCACCTCAAGTTAAAAAATACAGCTAAGCTGCTTGTTGTTGCTTTCTGAACCTGGCTTTCATCGGTCAAATCATTAAATTATAATGACGAATATATGAATGGAGTGAGCGGCAAGCAACCATGAAAGGGAAATTTAACAGCAACAGAAATGAACCCAGAAATGGTTTCAAAGAAACTAAATAATGTAGAGGAAATTCACCTTTAATTCTTCACATGCAAAAGTTGACAAATTTTCCTTAGAAATATAAACAAACTGTGGGCTCAAAACAGGAGCAAAGAGCACGGATTTCCATCTATAAGCATAGTATGATTAATATTCATTTTAAGATAATTAATGATGAAAACAAAACTATATTTCTCTAAATGATTTATGCTACCTTAAGTACAAAACACTGGGGTTATTTTTGGTAATTGTATGTCTTTTATGAGGTATGAAAACATATGTTAACATTATACAGGGAATCGGGAGATGGACTATTCTTTCATAGGGTGAAATACCCATTTAATATTAAATAGATAGACAACTAAGATAATTCTATGTCGATAAATGATTTAAACGATGAATAATCTTTTCAAAGAAGTAAACATCTAATTTGAGAGTTATCTATCTGAATTTTTATAAAAGGAATCACAATTACACTCCAAACAGACGAAAAAAGTCTTATTTTGATTTTTTTATGAGGTTTTGAGATTGATATATTGGATATGTTTATGTATACTACATTGTTTAAAAATGCTAAAAAAACATTGGGTAAATAATTTGTAAGATCATGAAGTTGTTAAAATATATTTTAGGTTGCAAAACCAATAACAAAAACGTTTTAAACATTTTGAATACAAATTTGATGGGTTGTATTTTCAAAATGGAGACAATGGGCCAGAGCTAGACTAGAATGTTCAGCCCAATACATAATATTTTAGGCAAAAGTAATTTATTTGGTTGTATAAATATTGGTAAAATATCATTACGGAGAGTAATATTATATATACTTATTTTAAATATATAAATAAATATATATTTATATATGTTATTATGTGATTGAGTATTATTTTATTTTTAATTTAAAATTATTAAATTATATAATAATATATATAAATATATACTTATTCATATACTCAAAATGAGTATTATGTATCTCTCCACTTGAATCCTGAGCGCCCAAAATTGCAATCGGAAAAATAAAATAAAAATAAAAATGAGAGGAATAATACAGCTTTAAATTTTCGGAAATTAACAAAGATACGAGGGGGTTTTCGGTAATTGTCCCTAATAAAAATGTCAAAAGAGTCCGGTATTGACATGCACGGCGATTCACAGAATCACAGATCCTGAGAAGTGGAAAAGGCTCTTTAAGATAAAATATGATTTCCCAAGATAAAGCTATGAGCAATCTGATTGGCCTATCATTTCAAAGAATATCCTACGTGTCATTTGGGAATCAGATTCCACAGATTCACAAACCAAGACTCATACCGGCAGGATGCATATTTGCCACTTCTGATCATCAATGGCGCTCTCTGCACCCACTTCACTTAATCATCTTCATTCCCATGGACTCTATCACAACAACTTCCTCTCCTCCAAGCCTCGATTTGCTCGTCTCTTTCTCGCCAAAAATGGCTCTAGAATCGTCGCCATGGCATCCAAGAATAAGGTACTTCAACAATTTCATATCATAAGTTTCTTTTTTTTTTTTTTGTTTGCGTTAAAAATGATTCATGACAGGTAAACAAGTACGATGAAAACTGGGAAAAACAATGGTTCGGTGCTGGAATTTTCTACGAAGGAAGCGAAGAGATTGAAGTTGACGTTTTCAAGAAACTTGAAAAGCGTAAGGTGTTGAGTAATGTTGAAAAAGCGGGTCTTTTATCGAAAGCTGAGGAGCTTGGTGTCACTTTATCGTCTATTGAGAAGTTAGGTTTGTTCTCTAAAGCTGAGGAGTTGGGTTTATTGAGTTTGTTAGAGAAGCTGGCTAGTGTTTCACCTTCCACTCTGGCCTCCGCCGCTTTGCCCATATTTCTGGCGGCCGTGGCGGCGATTGTCGTGATTCCTGATGACTCAGTAGGGTTGGTGGTGGTGCAAGCGGTGGTGGCTGGTGCTCTTGGGGTTGGTGCTGCTGGTTTGTTCGTTGGGTCTGTTGTTTTAGGTGGCTTACAAGAAGCTGACTGAATCGATTTTCTTTTGTTTTCTTTTTTTTCAATTTTTAGGATTAAAAAATCATATTCTTGGAATGAAGTGCTTGACATGAGATGATTAAGTGCTTGCAAATGTTGTAAATTACAGAGAGGAGAAGATATGTTTGTTGATTTTGGATTAAAGAAAATAATTTGACAATGAAATTTATGTTTTTGTGTAAATGAACATCAGAATATTTCTGTTTGGCATTCTTTTTTCTTCCATTTTTACAATTTCTTGCTCACATGTTTATTCACTGGAAGTCCAATTCTCAACCTATGTACTGGAATTACGTTGAGCTTCTTAGATGATAAGATAGTTTTAATTTTCATGTTTAGTATTCTGGAATAGGATAGGATAGAATGATACTGCTATATGAATACTTAATGCAGTATCTGATAGATTCATACGAAGATAATCAATCGCTAGAGACTTGAGCTAGTAGAAATTTTGCAATCTCTTTGTAATTCAACCATGTTGAATCACTTATCATGGCCCTGTTGATCTGTACTTGTAGCGTTTTGCCCAGAAAAGATAATGCAAGAAGTTTAAGCCACTTAGGATGCACATCAACCAGTAAAGCCTCTCAAGGTGATAGTGATTCAAGTTGCTGCCAAAGAGCCATGGCTTGTGTCGATAAGCACTGGTAATATTGTTGATAATTGATACAAGCACTGAACTGAAGTAGTATCCCATGGCCAGTGAGGCCCAGGAGAGAGATGTGGCCAAAGATCTCATACTTATGGGGGCCTCTGTGAAGAAAAATTCCATCATGCCAGCTAATGTGAAAAGATCAGCTGATCCAAGAAACAAGTATTGTAAGGCTACCCAGAGGAATGTGATGGGGAGAGGTTCAGATGAATTGAGTAGACCTGAATCAACTGCCACTCTCTTTCGCTTTATTTCCACCAGAGCTGCAGCAGCCATGGCTACAATAGAGAGTACTAGTCCTGTCCCAATTCGTTGTAGATGAGTGATTCCCATTTCAGTTTTTGTTGTTTTTCTGGCAACTGGAATGATGACATGATTATAAAGTGGTGCAAGAGTCATGATGAAGATGACAGGGAAGACTGGGAGGGATGCTGGTGGGACTTTCAGGGAGCCTAGCTTGGTATTCATGGTGGCGGCTTGTTGAACCGAAAAAGTGGATAGCTGAGCAAGACAACAGTTTAACATTATGGTGGACATGAAGATGGGGAAAATCTTTAGGACTATTCTGACCTCGTCTACCTCCTTTTCCGTGCAGTGAAAAACACAGTGGCCAGAGTTGTCGATTAATGCTCTATTAAGAAAATTGAGAGCCCCTCGTGGAATTTGACTTGGCTCCTTTGAAGTATGACTGTATTCATCCTCCATGCTTTCAGAATCAGTCATACAGGAAGGACTAGAGTGAAGTCCTATGATGGCCTTGTCAGAATTCTTACATTTGTAGGTGTTATAAATGGCTGCAGTCAGCACCTGTAGGACAGAAATGAAATAGGGGTTATTTAGTTGGAGTTCTATACTGCAAGCTAGCTTTTGCAAATTTTGAAGTGCTTTTATTGACTGATTTCAACCAAATTCTACCTTGAATATAGTGGTGATGGGGCTTCCTATGGGAATTTTAGTCCTGTAGAAAGGAGAACCCAGGAGGAAAGCCGGAATGGAGAGCAATATTGTTGCAGTGGAGATCCCGAACCCCCACTGCCAGCCTTTGTTGTCTTCAACCCAGACCACAAAAGTGACTGCAATTAGAGCTCCACAAGAGAGACAGAACACAAAGTAATTGAAGAATTCTGATCTCTGCTTCCTTCCTTGTTCGGCGGTTTCATCAAATTGCTCAGCTCCATGAGGAGCAAGTGAGCCTTTTATACCCCCCACACCCAGGGCCACAAGATAGAGGCCTGAAAACAGCATCACTGCTTTCCAGCCTCCAACTTCCTGGCATGAAATGTTGATGTCCGCTAAAGCACAGGTTGGTGGTCTCAGTGAAGGCATTTGAGCTTGGACTGTTAGTAATAACAGACCCTGAGCCAGAGAAACATATTAGAATCTATCAATCTGAAGAAAATTACATTAGAATCCGTTCTTAAGTCACTCATTTCCATTAATCAGGATGTTTTCAAGTTGGATTGTTGAGAGTTTGAATCTTAAATGCATATGCGTAAGTATTTATCACATGGTATGATATGACCAACACCTACCGGTGTGAAGTGCATTAAAATATATTATATTTGGCATATTTATTTCCTTCCAACTACTAAATGTCAAGAGGAAATTCAATGGCAGAAATAAGAGGGACCAAGCCAGGTCACCGGGAGATATGATTTGGCAATACTACTGTTAGTATAAGACAAAACTAACCCTTTCAATCTACTTTTTTTCCCCTTCTCAATTCTCATTTATCATTGTTATGTAGCTTTTCTACGTTCCAATCGGTGACAAAGGTCATGTTATTCCCAGGACATTGATATTATGTTCATTTCATACCGAACACCATTGGTGGGGCTGGATTTTTAATATATCAACGTAGAGCCATAAGATTGGCACATGCATTAGAGGGAAGACTCATTGTGCGGTTCCTTCTTAAAAAAAAAAGAAAAGAAAGAAAGAGTCTAGAGATTTCACAGTGGTGAATCCTGCACACTTCTGGTCTCTGTCCTAATATTGCCCTCAAAAGGGACCTGCCAAAACCAAGTTTCTAGCAAAACTTGTAGTGATAGTCGGTGATGGCACTGTGCATTTTGAATATCATATTAGTTGGCTGTCATGGAATTCATGTTCACAAATCTATAGATACAGATGCGCCATATTAAGCTCTTGGTCTAGATCATCTCTATGAAGCGTGATGGTTGAATTGAAAATGGACTACTCCACCTTGTTATGTGATATTTAAATAATATTAAAAGAAAATCAGAGTTTAATCCTTAAGAGGATCTTACCATGAATTCTAACACAGCACTGATCAAATAGATGTTGTAGGTGGTGAAGAAAGCATCTGCCAGAAAGCCACCAAGGAGAGCAAGGAGGAAGGCTGTTCCCATGAAATTAGTCACCGTGTTTGCAGAGCTTGATGGAGAAAAATGCATGAATTTTGTGAGGTAAAGTACAAGGTTGCTTGCATTTGCCAGGAATGCTAGATTCTCCAGTACCTCCACAACTAAGTATTGCAGTATAACAAAATCTCAAAATAAGTATCAGATTTTCAAAACTATTCATATTAAATACATGTAAATATAGTATTTCTTGTGATGCAGAAGTTCCCAAGGTTTTCCAGCAGCTATATCTTACCTGATGGTGAGCATATGATAAAAAGAAAGAACGAAAATGTGTTTTATCGATTAACCTATGTATACTAACCCAAGACAAAGGAGGCAGCAAGCATGCCGCCATGACGCCCTTGCAAGGCAGGTTTTTTCCTCCAATCTACATATCCTTCCCATGTCTTTAATTGCTGCACCTCATCCTACAAAGATGACCAATTTATGAGAACTTTCCAGGGAAAATTAAGAGGTGAAAAGAAGAGATAAAAGAAGGAAATGTGAATATAGGAACAGAGAAGTTCCAGTATCCTACCATTATAATATAAATTTCTTAAAACTTAAATTGAAGCTCAGGTTAAAGAGGACTTAATCTGGTGGGAAAGTATTATCTTGAACCAGGGAGGTAGTAGTATGCAGAGTCCTATACATATATAGACTGGGAAAAGGGTGGCCTGAGCAATAGAGAAAGGTCTAGACTCAATGACAATGACCATTCATTCTCTCTTAATTAAATTTTCAAGCTTGACAGTTTGTACATATCTGATAATAAACGGCCAAAAATTGGTGGGGTTTTGATCTCATTTAGGATTCACGTGGCTCTAACTTACAATAAAAGCAAAAAGTAAAATCGAGTAATCTCAAAAATCCTTCTTTCCAAACATGTAAGGTTAATCATATGTTGTTCTGTATGTATTCTAATTTACTTCTGATATAAGAATAACTTCTGGTATAACAATGTTAACTGTTTTACACAGTGTAAATAGAATTATGGTGCTCGATGATTTACCGGATTGTACGCGCAAAATATAGTTGTCAACATGCTTGGAAGTGTGATGACAGCAGGAGATATAAAATTTAAACAAACAAGTGGACAAGATTAAATGAGGCTCCATCATGGTATTTGCTTGTGCTTGAAGATTGGATGTAAAGTTTGTAGCTTTTCATACATGCCCCACACCCACATACAAAAACAATCACTCAATCTGAGTAGTGGGAAGAGCACTGGATATTAAAGCTAATATCAAGGGATCAATGCTTTATCTACTTGCACTATCTTTGTATTATATTATTCGGACCATTCCTAACCTGAAAAATTCATAATTTGTCTTACATAATCCTAACCATATATGTAGATTTAACTGCTTTGATTGAGTTCTGATCATTTTCTTCTGTGAAATCAAGGGCGTCCCATACTTAAATTGTCTTTGCTTCTTTCTTACTAGCTGATGCCGGGTGGAGTAGGTATCTTTTCTGGGCCACCTGTTTTCCTTGTTTTATTTTTCAATAAAATGAGTGAATATGACTGCCCAGATGGATTTGGGTACCTGGAATCTCTCCAAAATGAGTGGCTAAGAGTCTCAATATAATGGGTCGTACAAATCCATCACTTACTTCCATGCATTGCCATTCTACACTATTTTGTTTAACCCGTAGTCATTTCAATCAATTTCAATCCTGATTAAAAGTAATGCTAAGACTAAGATTATGTCAAACAAGAATAAAGGAAAACGAATATCCTTATGCCTCTCCCTAATTTAGCTTCAATGAAAACATTAACCCACCTCATTGGTGTAATTTATATTCAAAGTCAGATTTGTAAATCGACAGTCCTTTACAGCTTTGTTTTTGGGATTTGGTTGCTTCTAAATTTTACAAATCAAAACTTATATTGACAATTTAGTAACATATAAGTTATTTAACCAAAACCTGAAACAATGTGAGATACACAATATCTCTCTTATGTTTTATCAATATAGAATGTTGCATGTAAAACTTCTAGAGAGTGAGGAAGGGGCCTCATAGGTCATTGGCACGTGTAAATGCAGAAATTCTTTCTTGCAACTAAACAGAAACAGGGATGTTTAACAGATAATTGATTGAAATCAAACAATTATTGGAATGAGGAAATAATTCTGTAGTTTTCGAGTTGCCAGTAGTTCAAGTTCTGCGTAGCCTTACTATATTGAATTTAAATGAAGACCCTCTATGTTATTTTCAATATATTTTCCCCACTCAGTTGAGCTGTAGTGACCTGGTTTTCAAAGCAGCTTATACTCTGATTCTGCCTCCTTGCAGATAGTTGGATCTCCCAGATTAGATTGGCCCTCTTGGATGGGAGAAGAAGAATATCAGAATGCTTATTATATCAAAATATTCCTGAGAAAAGCAGTCATTTTTAATTTGTCTGGTGGCCTAATTATTCTAGTTTATTGAAGAAGCTCGAATCTTGCTACTTGCTAACTGGTAAAATGACAGGTGACCACTTTACAAAATCATAATCTCCATAATTAGCCAAAAAAGATATAAATAAATTATTCTTGAGAAGGTTCAATAAAAAAGAACAAGCTCTTAAATCTTCTTGAATGTCAAATACCTTGCATATATATATGTATTCTGCATTATCTACTACTCATAAATCCACCATAAATATCTTATCACAAAGCTCTAGTTCGAACAAGATCCTTCCACATGTCACATTTTCAGGTTGCTTTAGCCTAATTTTTGCATATGTTGGTTTCAATTTGAAATGAAACGAATTTGTAACATTCATAAGTAAATCTTATATAAATAATGTTGGGTATGTATGAGTATTCTTTATCACTTGGGAATGAAAGATAGTTTAAATAACGTAGAAGTTCATAAACCTTTAAGACGTGCTTTGGGTTATAAAACACAAAACAAATCCGTGATGGATCATACATATAAAGCCAACAATATCTTGACAATGAACAAAATATTATAAATGCTGAGGAAGCTGAGTAGTATTAGCAGTTGAATATAACACTATTAGACATTTTTTACATTATTTGGCTCTAATAATAAAAAAAATATGTTATATAATATACGAGCTCTTAGATGGTAAATGTGCACTTCAAGTTTTAAAACTCAAAAGCAAAGCCGTAACAAATAGTAGACCAGGGTGTAACAAGAAGATCTTAAGATCTTTTCTATATGCACCCACCATCACCACCTGGAATAAGTGAGCAATTAAGAGACTATTTAGAAATTTCAGTTGTTTATTCATAAGAATGGCCATAGGCAGATCTCTAAATGAACATATGGCCTGACAAGAAGCTGGTGGAGATATTCAAATGGCAGGCAGTGAAGGAAAACAGCATTTGGCATTTTGGCCGAAGAACTTACTTAGTGTAAGCAACATTGAGCAGTCGTGGGTGGTGGTGGTGGTTTCCAGAATCTGCAGATGGTGACCACATTTTGCGAGATCAATGCCACCGACCAATGAAAATGAAGATTACCAAAACAGGTAATCAATAATTCGTGAGCAGTTTGTCTCAACTAACTAAAAAAGGCTAAAGTTTTTTAAAATGATTTCAAGCCGGTTGATGTTTGTCAGCCATGAAACAACTAGAAGAAATTGTCGTCCATCGTTGGTGCTCCATTCAGAATGAATGTGCTCTGTAAGTTTCCGATCTTTGTGGGAATTGGAATCGCCATCAACATAGTTGCCACATTTGCGGGTAAGAAATTTACAACTATCAAATCGCCTGTCCTACATTTACCAATCTGGTTCGGAATGGAGGAACGGACCAACGGTAAATGATTCATGGGCCACTCTTCGGCCGGTTTATCAATATCTAATGGGAGGACATGTTTCTGTTAACTCATTCAAGCGCGTTTGATTCCAATAAATAAAAGATTAATTTAATAATTTATTTTTTATTATTATTTTATTTTATTTTATTTATTAATAATAAAATATTACAGTAAAATTTTATGTCTAATAATAATGTGATAAATAATATAGGTATTAAAATATTACTAAAGTAATTTTGATTTTATTATAATTATATTCTTGTTTGTTAATTTTTTAGGATAAAAATGATTTCATTTTCAATTAATATAACAAGTAATATAAAAAATATTTTAAAATAATTATATCAAGGATATTTAAGTCAAATAATTTAATATATTTTTTTATTATTTTTAATCAAACATAATAATTATTTATACTTAGTTATTTTTATAAAATTTTATTAAACATAGTAATTATTTATACTCGATAATCTTTTAAGTAATTTATATTCAAGATAATTTTTTAATTTTAATAATAAAATATTACCTAAATCAAACGTTCATATAAAATTTAATGTAGATAGATTGCTTAAATGCATTAAACTATTTATAAGGTAATTGATATTATACTCGAATGAATCAAGCTACACACTTAAAAGTTTACTGCTAGGGCTGGATTCGAGCCGAGCTGAGCTCGGGCTCGGCTCGGCTTTTTGAGGGCCGGCTCGAGTTCGGCTCGAGCTCGACTCGAGCCGAATTCGGCTCGGCTCGAGTTCGGCTCGGTAACGGCTCGGCTCGACTCGTTTTTTATATCAAAACGACACCGTTTTGTATATATATAAAAATCAAAACGACGCCGTTTTGTATAAAAAAATTTTAAAAAAAATATACCGAGCCAACCTGAGCCAGCTCGGGCTCAAACCTATTGTTTTTGGGTGCAGTAAATAGGGCTGGATTCGAGCCGAGCCAGCTCGGGCTCGAGCTGAGCCCGGCTCATTTCGGGCTCGAACCGAGCCGAGCCGAGCTCGAGCCCGAGCTGGCTCGGCTCGAATCCAGCCCTATTTACTGCACCCAAAAACAATAGGTTTGAGTCTGACTCAACATAAAATGAACCATGAGTTACTCATAATTTCATAAATGACTCAACTTGGCTTGTTTGCATTCCTAACAATACCTGTTTCATAGTCATTGATGAATTCAGTATCCATAAAAAGGTGTTTTATATTAGTTTTTTAGTGTGTTACAAAATTGACAACGTTATAGAAAGTGGGGCTGAAAATTGCTTCCTATTTAGCTATCGCAACTAATGGACTTCTCTTGACCAGATACGAGCCTTTAGCCACTGCATTGGACGCGATGAACTTCTTCAAGCCACTAAACAGATGATGCAGTATGGCACTGCACCATTTACAAACTTTATCGTCAGCTTGGAAGGGAAAAAGAGAAGAATTTTACTTTTAATTTAACAGACACTGTCCATTATAATTTAGAAGGTTTTTTATTTTTTTAATGTAAAACTATAATTCTCAGAACCCATTACAATTTCTTCTTGTATTTATGTCATAGATTAGGAAGCCCGTAAGAAAGGCCTGAATGTAAAAGCCCAAACTATCTAGACTCTTGCAGCGTGCCACCTGCTCTTGCCCGGACCCTCTTTAGCACAACTTGAATCCCCACAAAAGTATACTTCTTTACCTCAACTCTCATGTCTTTTCTACATGACAGTTCAAGTATCATGTTATGTCTGGGTAACCTCTCAAGTAAACTCTGGTTATTGAGTGAATGCGATTCACGAATGAGTAGGTTCGCCATAGTGGGTTTCGATTTTTGTGGGGTGGCAAACCCACCAGAAAGCGTTTCAAAGGAAGTGAATTTTTATGTAGTTAAGACATTGACAACACTCACACAAACACATTCCTCTTTTCAGTGTGGTCCAGCGAGTTCATATCCAACTTTAACATATTCTCCATGCAACACTTTTTAAGTTTTTGTGTTGGATTGAAGCAGAAAGCTTAAGGTATGTAGATTTTGCATATGGGTTCCCAGATAGGACTGATTATTTTGTGAAGGTTTAAACACTGCCAACTGCTACGCAGTTTAAACTCCTACTGTATTTGCTTCTATATGTCATTTACCTTGTTAAAAAAGAGTTGTTGAAGCCACCTAGGTCAAAAAATAAGGGGAATTAATTTGGAGCGTTGCAGCTTTCAACCATTATAGCCCACCATCTCTCTCTCTCTCTATATATATATATATACACGCACACAATATCTCAGTCTCTTGTTGCATGTGGTAAGAGGAAAAATGATTTAGTAAGAACTTTATTAGTACATTGTACATGCATTGATATTTCTGATTTCTGAAGGTAATGGAGGATGCACTTAACAAGCCTTTTTCCTGTAAAAGAGAGAGAACATCTCATGATTATGGATAATTAAATCGTGTCTTAATGGTCTAAGACAGGACTTTGGGTTTTAGTGGGATTTAGAAAATGCTCAAGTTCAATTCATGTTCTAGACATACTGCTGCAGCTGGCTCTTTCTCTGTAACCGGGTGGGTGATTATTTTTTATTCGAAGAAAAAGAATGGAAAAAGAAATGACAGAGAATCCGAGAGAGATATTAGAATAAAATAGTAAGAGAAAAAAGGAAGGGGGCCTACAGTCACATTGAGGCGGGCCAATGACGTCCAGACGTGTTGGAAACCAAGGCGCGTGAGTGGTGGGACGGGACGGAACGGGACTGGGCTGGACTGGACTGACACTCTCCCTTAAATTTCGAGGTCGCCACCCAAAAGAAAGCGACGGATTGGACTGGATTCTATTGTTTTTTTCTCCCTTTCAACTTACCATTTTAACCTTTTTTAGTGAGCATGATTATTTTAGGTGAAACAATCCTTCCTTGGAAGTGAAAGAAAATTAGACTAAAAATGCCACTGGACGACTTGTCGTATTATCCTCTTTAACCACATTAAAGATAGTGCGGGGCATAAAAGTAAAGTGGGAACACAGAGCTTACCTTACGTGCAAATATGCTGCTGCTCTTATTATAACCCAACAAGCAACATCTTCTTTCTTTATATCTCTTCAGTTCAGCCGAACAAAAGCTCCTTAACATTTAGCTTCTTCTCTCCCTGTCCACTTCTCTGTTACTTCTTCTGAAAACTTTTAGGAAACCCCTCAATTTTTCTTCTTCTGAGTGATGGGTATGACCAGCCGCTGTTCCCATACATCTCACATAACCGAGATCATCATCACCAGCTTTTTCCGTCATAAGCACTGTTAGATTATTAATTTTTTTTTCCTAGCTGTTTTTTTTTTTTTAACTGTTGGATCATCTCGATATAGAGCTGTAGTGATGGAAGCTTAAGATAGACTGATCGATCATTAGTTTGACTTAATGGCGGGTGGGAGGATGTATACTACTGGTAGTTGTAGTGGTGGTGGTGATGGTTCAAGTCTTTGTGTTTTGATTCAAAATCAAAAGGGTGCTTGCTCTTCTCAGCCTCTTGACTCTTCCTTCCTTTCTGCTTCTTCTTCTTCTCCTTTTCTGGGTATACTTTTTACTCTTATCACTTTTTTTTCTCTGATAGCTTGTGTTCATGTCTTCGTTTATTATACTCTGTCCACTTTTTACTATGTAGATCTTCTGTCATGATTACTTCTGAGTTTGAAAAAATTGGCTTATGGCTATGGCTATTAATTGTTTTACCTTTTGTTCTATCTCTAAATTTTGAATTAGTTGTAAGCTCTGCAAATTTCGGTGGAGTTTTGTACTCAATGACTTTTTCAGTTAAAAGTCATCACTTCGATGGAATATAGATCAGTTAAATGGGGAAAGAAAATCTTTTTGACTGAGAATTTAATAATGTTCAGTAGTCACAAAGCAGTAATCAATGTGGATCAGAAAATGGCCAGACTAAAGAAATGATTAATTTATAATTAAATGACAATTAGTTATATTGATCTCCTATAATTAAGATGGCCTTTCTGTGAATTGAATCCAGGTTCAAGATCCATGGTGAGCTTTGAAGATGTTCATCTAGCAAACGGAGCCAACCGGCCCTTTTTCCGGCCATTTGAACACGACGAAAATGGGGATGACGACTTTGACGAGTACATT
The DNA here is from genome assembly GCF_011075055.1 of Mangifera indica. Lineage (NCBI taxonomy): Eukaryota > Viridiplantae > Streptophyta > Magnoliopsida > Sapindales > Anacardiaceae > Mangifera > Mangifera indica. The sequence goes on from NC_058139.1 coordinate 2,030,500, forward strand.
CACCAGCCTGAAAAAAAGAGACGGCTCACCGTCGATCAAGTTCAGTTTCTTGAGAAAAGTTTCGAGGTGGAGAACAAGCTTGAACCCGAACGAAAAGTCCAGCTTGCAAAGGACCTCGGCTTGCAGCCTAGGCAGGTCGCCATATGGTTTCAAAACCGCCGGGCTCGGTGGAAAACAAAACGGCTGGAGAAGGACTACGACATCTTGCAAACGAATTACAATAACCTGAAGGCAGATTATGAAAATCTCCTTAAGGAGAAGGATAAACTGAAAGCTGAGGTAAATTTTAAACCGTTCCTCAGAGTTCTCCATGAATGAATCTGTTTTGAATTTTCATTATTCTTATGGGATGATGGTGAAAATTTTCAGGTTCTTATCCTCACTGACAAGCTGCATCTCAAAGAGAAAGAGAGTGGAACGATGGAATTGAGTGCTGTAAACAACACATTGCCACAAGAACAACCACCGCAAAAGCCTATTGCTGATTCTTCATCTGAGGGTGAAGGGTCAAAAGTTTCAATTGTGGCTTGTAAACAAGAAGATATAAGTTCGACAAGAAGTGACATATTTGACTCAGACAGCCCACATTACACTGATGGGGTTCATTCTTCACTCTTGGAGACTGGCGATTCATCTTATGTTTTTGAGGCTGACCAATCCGATTTATCACAGGATGAAGATGATAACTTGAGCAAGAACTTCTTGCCTCCAGACATCTTCCCAAAGCTTGAAGAAGCTGATTACTCAGACCCGCCCACCAGTTCCTGTAACTTTGGATTTCCCATTGAAGATCAGGCCTTCTGGTCCTGGTCTTACTGATAAAAAGTACCGCCGGTATATATATATATATATATATATATGTATGTATCTTTCAAGTGTTTTTCTAGTTCCTGTTTGAAGCCTGTTATAGTGTTAAGTATAAATAAGAGACTGAATAAAATCAATGGCACCCCAATGCAAAAAATTTGGCTGTACTTGGTGATCAATGGAGGTTTTGCCCCGTTTGTAATTTTGTTCATCTAGAGGAGGTGACTGAAACTTCTTCTGTTCGGACTGTAATTAAATTATGTCTTTAATTAGCTGAAAATATTATCTTTTGTTATGTCAATTCGCTTCCCTGAGCTAGAAATGACTTCCGCAGAATCATGTAAAAGCTCTGGCAAATGTAATGAAAATATCAGTCTCTTTTTTATCTATAAAGAATATAAAAAATGGTCCTGAAGAAGAGTTCTGTATTAGCCTTTGCTTCATGGAAAAAAAATCCCATCAAATTAATGGCTTGAGTTGAACAGAATACTCCATATTTTGGCACATTCCATCAAACATTACTCAGCGGGTCCGATTCAACAAAATTTGCCAAGCAACCTCATCCAACTCATGGTCCATATATATTTTGACAATGACGTTCTCATTGTCTTTTCAGAGAAGTCCGATCTTAGCCAAAACCGGGGTAACTTCCTAAGCAAATACTTGAGAATTATTGATATCAAGGCTTACAGATCAAGCAAAAGTGGAAGCGGCAGCAGCTAAACAAAAGGGTTACATCATATTGTAGTTTTTGACAGATATACAGATTTCCTAATAAGCTGTATAAATACGTAATTATATAATCGAATATAAAATTTAAAAGACCTCTAAAATGATAAGATATAATTATCAACATATAAATGTACGGATTGTAAAAGATTAATTTAATAGATTAAAAAAATTTTAAAAATAATTGAACCTATTCGATCTTATTTTTTGGGTTATTTCTTACGAATACGTGTAATTCGTATAATCTCTTTAAGGTTACTTTTATGAGCTTAACTAACAAAGAGCCGAACCTAACACAAACAGACTTTATGAAAGGAAACCCTGTTTAATGGTTGGTGATTGAAGAATATTTGGCTAAGTCAAATTGTAATTGCATGTTGATTATGCATAGTATACGAAAGCCTTGTTGTTATAGACGTCTCCATTACAATTGGTGTAGCTTCTGTTTCTAATGTCAAACCTTCAATGATGATTTGTACAGAAAGTTTCAACGCTTTAACTTCCGAACAATGTTCGGATTTAAATGGAATTCATTAATTACATGTGTGGTTCACGAATTCTTAAGTGGCCATTACTTTAGACGAAATTACAAAGCAAGTTTTTTTCCTTTCGTAACTTTCCCATTACGGCATATTTAGATAGGACCAGTTAGAAACCGCCAACTGTCCCTTCTTCTCGAAGCTGGACGCTTTTTTTTCCAGATTTTCTACCGACCATCTAAAACCCACATTGATGGGGTTTCGACGGATGTCATACACGTGTACGAATGCGATTGACATATGTAAAAAAAATAAATAAATAAAGAAATGCCTATTCTCGTCAAAGAAACATCACCATCAAGACAGCGTCTACCACCAAGCAAACTCCAATGGAATCTCCCACTGTAGATGGGCCCCACACAGGATGTGAACATTAAATTCAACGTGGCATGTTTTCTGTGAATCCATCACATGATGATCAGGTCAAAAAGAGTAGGACCCACCACTGATGGTTATTTTTTTATTTTTTATTTTTTTAAAATAAAAGTTTGTTCTCTTATTAGATATACAGATAGGCATGGGAGGTGGGGCGTAGTTAACAGCAACAGCAGGGATTTGTCCATCAGGATGATGTCACACGTGGAGCAGCTTTCAGTGGGCCCACACTACACGTGCTTATCAGGTGTCCATGTCGTAGCATTTTTAAATGAATTCAGTACTTCCACCGCATATTTTTATTTTAAATATCACAATTCACGCCATCTTATATTAAGACCGACTTTTCTACAATTTTAAATATTAAGAGTACTTTGCGTCTTTGCCTTGTATACGTGAAATTAAATTTCATATAATAATAATAATAAGAAGAAGAAGAAGTTAAATAACTGTTTTTCCATCTAAACTTTGATGAAATAACCTGCACACCCCTTAAATTTGAAATGTTTATTTTTTACCTTTATTTTGAATTTGTTAATAAATTTTGCTAAACTTTTTTATAAAGTTTTGGTCTTTACTAAGTTAAATAATAGTTTGTTCTAAAAAATTAAAAACAATAATTTTTTATCTACTTTTAATTAATAAAATAAGTCATTAAAAAAATAATTGTTTTACCATTATCACCACTCTCGTATTGTTAATAATCAATTTTTTAACTTTTGTAATTGTATAACTAAATCTTTCCACTTTTGTCACATTTTAACTTTTTACACAACTTTTCAACATCGTCGTCCTTTCTTACTATCAATTCGATTTGAATTAGTTAAATCTCACTCAAATCTATCACTAACTTGTTATCTATTCTAAAAATATACCTTTTCTGGGTCTATATTTTTATTTTGTTGTTTCAATTCCTGAAATATTTTCATATTAGGTCATAAAAATAAAATATTACATAAATCCTTCCATCAATTTGTATGGTATGGTTAGAAGTGTAATTGATATTAATTCAATAATATGTCATATGATAAAGTTAATATCCACTTTTGACGGATGGTTAAAAGATAACTTTCTAAATTAAGAGGTGGGAAATAATTGTTTCATCAATGTTCAAGTGGGAAATAGTCCTTTGGCTTATAATAATAATAATAATAATAATAATATCAACGAGGCAATTGTAAAGTTAATGTGGACTTTTGAAGAGAGCAGGTTCTAAATGTGCACTCCCTTGAAAACGCTAGATCCACTTTGGTTATGGTAAAAGAAATTGGGTAGGGACGAATCTCAAATTTTACCCACAAAATCGAGATTTACAACCATATTTTCAGCGAAAAAGGTGACTCCACCCAATAAAAGTAACATCATTTTATTGGCATTCCAATGCAAAGCAAAGCAAAGGCTCTAAAGTTCTTCTTGGGATGGGCACAGACCAAATGAATCAGCATGAGTGTCTGTATGTCCCTGTACACTGTAACTTCACTGTTTCTTTACTTTTCTCGATTTCACAAAATAAGTCTGATTGATTGAATTCATGAAGCAGATATAAAACCGATCATTGATTTCAGCTATTTAATATGATTAATTTAGTCTTTAAAAAAAAAAAATTAAAAAAAAAAGAGAGAGATCACAAGTGACTGAAATCTGGCCATGGCAAAGATAATACAGACAAGGTGCTCAGTTGCCCTCCAGGCTCCAGCAGAGCGTAGCAAACGAATTCTATGTAAAGAGAATCTTTGAAGATCAAAATTTGAAATTCTCCTTCATGTAACTTACCATCACTTGCTGCAAACAGTACAGAAAAAAAATGTTTCTGTATTGGTAATTAAAGTGTGAAGATGGGTATTTTCATTCTTTTGACACCTAAATGCAATCAAGTGTAATTTATTTTAAAGCCAATGAACTTACAATTAAGCAAAGGATGATGCAGCCAGCAGCACCAGGGAACAAAGCGTACCAATAATTCAATTGATGCAACTTAACCCCGTCAATGAAAAGGATTGGCAAGCTTGCAGCTATAAGATCAATACATTTCACATGCATGTTAATACATGATACATAAAAATGAGACAAGATGTTAAGGGGTGTAACCTGGTGGGTGTGTAGCACGAGCATAGATCATGAAAGCAATGGCAGCAGCAAGGCCAGCACTCCTAGCAAGCCAACCAGGTCCAAATATAGAGAACGCAACAACACCAATGGCAGCGCAACCAATCTGAGCCATGAACATATTGTATTTCTGCAAAATTTTCGGCACAGGAGAATCAGAATGTATGTTTAATGAAGTATCAAACTTTGCTCAAAACAAACAAACTATACCATTCACATGATTTGAACACAGAGAGGTATCTAATAAAGAGTTTAATTCAAATCCTTGAATCAAAAGCATGATGTTGAGCAAATTGGATACCCAGAATTTTCTGCACAGAGCATATTGATGTTACACCATTACCTAAAACTTAAGTTTCTAATAGACTGCTTACTTAAAATGGTATAAAAGATTCAATAAAAGAACAACTCTGTCTTAGTTCTGAATTTTGATTCTTCTGAATTGTCCTACCAAATCTGTTAGATCTTGAACTTTGCATTATAAAAACAATTCAACTTAAAATTAATGTTCATCTATTACCTAATGACTTTGATTAAATATTATTTCATATACCATCGGTGTGTACAGAATCTAACCCAAGATTTGTTTTTTACAATATTTCTTAGTAAACTGCCCTCTCCACGAGGATGATTATTAAAAAGGTTAGAAGATATTTGAGGCATTGATTATCAGGATACTGGAGAATAAAAAAAATTGTAAATTGATTCTGTGGGAAAGACAAAAAGTACTAACTGCAAACATGCCAGTCATACAACGTTACGAATCAACTATACAATTCATTGATGCTTTTCAACAATGTCCTAACTAAGATAGATTTTGAACAGAATGCATGTCATATTATTTTTATACCAATTTAATAAAACTCTCGTATAAATGTCAATGTCAAAGAGCATCTAAATCTAGACTACATGTATGAATGATGGAAAATGCTTGAAGCATCCAGGCTTTCTCCAACATGACATTACAGTTACAATGATATGTAGTTTAGAAGTCGATTGTTGTTCCCATCGAGATCTAGCATTTAATCCACTGAAAACTTTGTTGAGTCAGATGCAGTAAAGACTACTTGGTTCCAGTTTTGTCAGGTTCCAATGATTAACTTCTATTTGGATTATCCTTTCTCTATACCATAAATAAGACTATCAGAAAATAATCAAATCATATACTATGATGTTAATTTAGTCATTTGATACAATAAAGTCCTGGACTCGCAATGCATTTTTTGTACACCGATCCCTCGATTATAACTATTGACAACATTCAATATTGAACTTTTACTAATTAGATATTGTCTATTTTGAACTCACCTTAAATAGATTGTATTTAAGCTAAATGTATGTGTACTTCACCTAAAACAAGTCTAGTCAGATAAGATGACCTAACTTAGAAGCTAATTAGACGCTTAGTTGTTACCATTAAACCATGAGTTTGATCTAATTCCAATTAACTTTTAGATCTTTAGTACAAACTCACCAACTAAAATAGCACAAGCAAGGAATTTCAACAACAAATATAAAGAAAGACATGTCGTTTCCATAGTAGTAAGATACATGACATGTGTGGATTATAAATTTGGATATAACATTTGATATGGAAGATAGAGGAAAACCAAATACAGAGATGAATAGCAAGTAATTCCTCTGTCTTTTGAACAGAGCGACTTTATTTTAGAAACATAAAGCACATTCTAGAATACATCATACATGAAAACTAGAAAAGTGGAAAGTGGAAACTAACTAAAATAGGAAGACTCTACTACTCACCCTCAAGTTGCAGCATACAAATTTGTAATGCCCAACTTGCCAATAAGAGCCAGAAATTGGTCATGACCTAAAGGTTTAGTAAAAACATGTGCAACTTGCTGTTTTGTAGAAACATGTGTAACTTTATGAGTTTGGATTGAATCTTCTTCCTAATAAAATGACAATCCATTTCAATGTGTTTTGTCTTCCCATGAAATACAAGATTTGTAGCAATATGTAGCACAACATTGTTGTTGTATTTTAAAGTCATGGGTAAGGAAGAAGCGCCACCCAAGTCGAGAAGTAAAGGATGAAGCCAAATCAGTTTGGTAGTCATGTAACAATGCAACCAAGGTCTTTTGTAATTTTGCTGACAGAGGAGAGGTTGAATTTTAATGAGGGAGCATGTAAAACATGTTCAAGTTGTATTTGGAAAGATATAGATGAAGACCAGAAATGAAAGATTTATTCCATGAAAATTTGACAAACCTCTTTCGTTGGATATAAATGGTGAGATGCTCCACTGTCAACAATCCATTCCTTAGTTTTTGGATAACATGAAGAAACCGAACAAACAAAATTTGCTTGGTGATTAGGAGTGGCGTTTTATGGGCAGGAGACTTAACAATTGTTGTAATTGTTCCTGTGATGTTCTGTTTGAAGAAAAAGGATTAGCGCTTGTAGCTATATTGGCCTTGGATCATTGATCACTATTACCAGATTTTCAACAAGGTGTGTACCCATTCCATCCAAAACAACGATCTCAGGTGTGGCCAATGTTTTTGCAATGATCACAACAACGCTTCATTGTACCTATAAAATTCCCAGGCTCCTTAACAGTAGTGTTGGATGCGGCATGGGTAGCAACATCATGACTTAGAGAAGACCCGACCGATTTCTTCATGATCACAAGGACAATTTCTGAACGTGCAAAAAGTGCTAAGTTCCTCCCAATAACTTTTCAGCAAATCATCCCGAATTGCTTTGGTTTTTTGCATTAAAACAAGGTTTGGTTGAACGACTGACGAGGTTGAATTTTGAAGCCATGGGACAACCATAGAGCTGCACTTTCTCCAAAGGGAATATTCAACATTGGAGATATCGGACATAGGAATGGTACCATCCAAAAAACTAGTTTTTGATTTTGCATCTAGAGCGTTAAACAAGTTAGAAAATCAAACGAAATAATTAGGACTTCGATTCAAATCTGTTGAAGTTTAGTTCGACATTGTTGATGTAACCGTTTGTGGAGTGAGGCATGAAAAAGGTAAGGTGGTGCGAGGCAGCAAGGGCTTAAAGGAATAAAAGGCAGAAGAGAGAAGGTATAAAAAAGGAGAAGAAGGCTGGAAATGACTTATGTATTAAGCTTACGAGTAAAGATTAGGAAGGGGAATAACGCCAGCTCTTGCAGACTACTGGACACTGGTTATTGAGTTTTACAGGGAGCTTTATCTGGTATGTAATTGGGAAACACAGTGAGGAAGAAAGGGTGTAATCCGATTGACCATATAAATACATACAATCCATTTGTCTCATAATATTTCACTTTTCTGGACTATACAAGTAGTGTTTTTTGCTGTTTTCTGGTAAATTGTTGCAGGGGGTTTGTATCAGAAAACAAAGGGGAAAAAAACTATGCGGAATAGAAACAGGGGATTATGATGCTTATATTTATAAAATCTGTGTCTGTGATATCAATCCCAAGAATCATAGAAAAGAAGAACAAAAATCACGAAAATTGTTTCCTGTAATGAAGGAAAATAAATGGGAAATATCCAATCCCTTACAATTTGGGAGAAGATTCTAACAACGTATTAATTCAACCATAAGCTCATATGGATAGAAACGGTGATAGTACCCGAGCAGCAGGGGTAGATGGAGTGGCAAAAAGCACCGCACAAACAGCCCCTAGTGGTGCAATTGTCATTGAAAGTCCTTTCGGAGCCAGCATTTGATCCATCTTTCCCAGGATTGCCATAGCCGCAAATGCTCCTGTTTTTTTAGACATTTTAGTACCAATCTTCCGGACTCAAATCTTTCCCCATTAATTTAACATAATACTCTATGTCCAATTTAAGTTAGCAAAGATTAAAAAAAAAAAAAGGCCCATAATATTTGTCAAAACTCAATAAATATACAGTGTTCAGTGACATGTATATTGTTGAGGTATAGATGAGTTTAGTCTGCCTAACCTGCAGAGGGCCAAAGGATGTCACTGAGAGAAGGATCAGAAGAAGCCTTTTGTGGTTTCCAACTATCCCAGAGTGGTGCAGCCACGTTGCTTGATGCCACAATTCCATGACCAAAACTTTTTCTTCTACCTATTCTTCCTCTTCTCACAGTCGCAGCATTTCTCTCCTTATTAGAACTGAAACTAAGATATGTCTCTAAAACCAACCTCTTGTTTTTGTTAAAAGGATCATTAAGTTTTGACAGAATGGATGAAGAATAAAAATGCAATAATGTTGCCTCAGGTGTTGAAATTGAACTGGGTATATTACAACAACCATTGTGATGAAAGCAACTTGCCCTGAGTTGAGTACCCATATCTTGATGATCCTTAACAACACCTTAATTTCTCTGCAATATTTTGGTGGATATTATCCCAGGTCATGACAGATTGAAAGATGTAGTTGTTACATTAGAAAAATAAAGGACTGGTGAGATGGGGCGGATGTCGAAGTTGGCTTTTAAGACGTTGAAAGGGCACTGGATCAGAGGCTACTCCCCGCTGGTTTTATTTATTTATTTATTTTGGACTTACAATAATATTACAAAACCACCCATGGCTTTTGTCTTCAGGCTCTTCACATTACAACAGAGTTTGACGTTTGTGAGCTCTGGTTCGCCTTTCAAGGTCTAGATAAAAAGGGGTCCTCAACAATAACTTCGGGTGTAGAGTGACTGCCTTGAATTTGGTTGGCTTTTCGGAACGAATTGAACAAATCCCAGCTTTGGCAACCAGCAGTTTCAACGCGAAAACGTTCCGCCGCGGTTACAGCCTCAGTCCCCTGTGAAAGAACAGAAGACAACGAGTCAAATTATAAGATTTAATTGGGAATCTGACTCCAGACTAGCTTTTAATTCCTTCATTTATCTTTGGAGGCACCTTCAATGTAGCAGAGGGTTAAAGAGGCAAGTTGCAATTTGAACGTTCAAATAGTGTTTTTAAAATTAGATTAGACAGTTCGATCAGTTAAAACATGAATCAATTTATAATTTAGTTTTACTATCCAATTTGTTTTATATATAAAATTTGATTTATTTAAAATTTGATCAAATTAGATAAATTCAGTAAATCAAAAAAATTATTTAAAATTAATAATTTATAATTAGATGAAGTATTAATTATTTAATTAATATATTTAAATTTATATTTTATATTTAAAAAGGGTGATTGACCCGCTTTTAAAAACGTTACATTCAATTCGAGGTCCGAGTTTGAGGCGGTTGCGTTATTCGATTGGGAAATGTAAAATGGCCACTTGGTGCTGAAAGTTGATGCATTTCATTGATAAGAAGCAGATCTTTGGCTTGGAAACTAGGCTGCCATAAATATGCAGCCGTTCTTTTTGGCGATGGTCACTTAATTAAGCTCCTTTAATTGAAAGAATACCATTTCTCCAACAGTAAGTGGACAAGTGAGCAAGTTGCCTGAGGCCATGCAATCTACCATCCTGTAGTTAGGTGACACACAATTCAGAGTTTTGTCGAGATGAGCAATGATAGGGATGTCGAAAATCTGATATTCTAATATTCACTATGATGGTACAAATTGAATGTTAAAAGAGAGTTAGATATAAAGTGATTTTTTAAAATGATTTGGTCATTCGAATATTTATATTTTATGTTATTAATAACTTTCAAAAGAATACTTTAATTGTATGTATAAATCATTTAAAAAAATATATTAAAAAAGATTAAAATTTGTTATATTTATCTGTAAATGGATAAACATATCTAAAATGATAAGGTTAATTTGTGTTCGAGTGAAAAAATTATAGTCTTATTATATTAGTACAATCTACAATTTTGTGAGTTGTACCAAAGTTTGTGAACCATACATGTTAGAGACTTTTGGATAAGTCTAAAAAATATATTAAAATAAAATAATTAAATAAAAATGAAAAGTAATTTTAAAATTTTAAAAATATAAAATTATGAGAGGTTAGCCTACAAAACAGGCAAATCAATTCGTTAAAAGTCTCTGAAAATATAACCCATAAACCACAACCTAGTCTATGACCATGACCCTGACCCATGACCCATGACCCATGACCCATGGAAAGTAGTCATATGCTAAATGTGAGTCAAAACAGCACAAACTGAAATTTTCAGCCATGGTCATATACGACAAAGATTCTTAGCATATTCTATGCCTACTCATATCGTGGCTTTAAATCATTAGACATTGGCATGCTTCATTGTTGACATGATAATTTTATATAATATAGGCGTTACCTAACAATCAAATATTTTATTATAATCCAATACTTCATGGCATGCATGGCACAACCTTTATTTGGGAGCAATTAGCAAAGTAATTACCGATTTCGAAAGGCCCCATCTACAACTAAGTCATGCCCAGAGACAAGTTCTGAGTCCTTACATGCAAGAAACAGCACAGCATCCGCCACGTGTTTGGCTCTCAACGCTTCTCCTTTCAAAGGCATGGGTGGCTCATATAGCTTGTCAACCTCCTCCATAGATTTCCCATAATCCCGACAAGTCAATGGTGTCGCCACTCCACACGGTGAAACGCAGTTCACCCTAATCCCATGCACCCCCAGCTGCAAACTCGCTGATTTAACCAATCCAATCACTGCATGCTTCGACATATGATAATCAGTCCGCCTTTTCCCTCCGAGACTCCCAGCCACACTCCCCGTGCACACTATACTCCCCCTCACGTGACCCTCCACCATTGCACGTGCTCCGTACTTTACGCACGCGGCCATGCCACGTACGTTGACCGCGAACAAACGGTCAAACTGTGAGAAGTCAAGATCTAGAAGGATCTGATCGGAGCCACTGAGAATTCCTGCATTGCTAAACATGATATCCAGCTGACCGTAATTTTGGACAGTTGAAGCTACTAAAGCTTTCACTTGTTCTTCATCGGTAACATCACAGTGAAAATACTTGCATCTGTCGGTGCCAATCGAAATGGCTACTTGTTGGCCTAGTTCATCCTGGATATCTGCAATAACGATCATGCGAGCACCGTGATCGGCGAAAAGACGTGCCGTGGCTTCCCCGATGCCGCTGGCGCCACCGGTGATAATGGCCACTTTGCCTTCAAGTTTGTTGCGCTGCATTGAAGACTCAGCCATTATTAATGCTAATTATCACAGAAACACAACCAAGGATTTAGATATATAAAAGAAAGAGACTGGCATGGCTCATTGGCAGCTTTTTGCCCCAATATGTGGGCCTTTCTTTTGGGTCCAGCTCACCTAACCATCAACTCATGATGCACATGTTTCGAAAATCTCTGAACAATATCAGTTTTGGGTATAAACTTTATGGAATCTATGGGGTGGCCGGCAGTATAAGTTAGCGGCGGCGGAGGGGCAGTTTTCCTTAGTTGACAGAAAGGCCTACCTACCACCAAGATAAATCCGAACGCATTTATTTCGTTGGCGGAATAATTAATTCAAATTAAGAATGTGATTATGATGCTGTAATGTTGTATTAAGAATGTGTTTATTTCACCTCTGGAAGAATTTGATTACGACGTTGTATTATCCATGATAATAAAACTATATATATAAAAAACAGGTGCTTATATCATTCTAATCACATAATAATATATATTTAATTTATATATTTAAAATAAATATATATAATTTTATTATATTGATAATATAATTTGATATGTCAATTTTCATTCATGATCTTAATACACATTTATAATACATGATTGATTGATTGACTTACTTTGGATAATACATTATTGTATGATTGAGTTACCTTATTATATTACAGATTATTGTATGGTTTACTTCCCTTAGATTATAGATTATTGTGTGATTTACTTACCTTATATATGATTAGTTAATTGTGGTACATAATTAGAATGATTTATATTTATTTTGTATTCTTTTCCTATATTGTATTGCGTATTTCAAATTTTCAATACCTATGTAAAGACCACCTCTCTTGGAAGGTGTTACCATTTAGGGGGTGTTTAGTTTGGGTAATATTTAATTACTAAAATAGAAAGATTACCTTGAAGATAGATTACTTAAAAAATTATTGGGTATAAATGATTACTATGTTTGATAAAATTTGATAGGTATAAATAATTATTGTATTTGGTTAAAGGTAATAAAAGATTACTAGTGAATTACTTTACTTAAATGTCCTTGAATATAATTATTTTTAAATATTTTTTATATTATTTGTCATATTAATTAAAAATAAGTTTATTTTTATCTCAAAAAATTAATAAATAATAATTTTTCTATAATAAACTCAAGATTACCCTAGTAATCTTTAAATACCTAAGGTGAAGGTGGTAATCAGATTACCACCTATATTACCTGACACGTCAGTATTAATAATAGAAGATTACTGTAATATTTTATTATTGACAAACCAAGCAAGAAAATAAAAGATAGATTACCAAAGTAATCTTAAAAACTCTTAACCAAACGCACCCTTATTGTATAATGGACTTACCTTCGCTGTAATCAAATTCTGGTTATGTATACATTAATGTATGATTAACATCCCTTATTTGATTAGTCTAATTGTTAAAAAAAAATATATTATATATATTATAACGTAATTTTTCCATATTTCTTATTTCTTGAAGGAAAGTGCATGTTTTGTAATCAAGTTATGGACTCTGAATATTGTGTGCCATTTGATTACATGAAGAAGGGAGAAAGGCTTAAAATTGATGAAGTTTCAGGGTTAAAGAAGAACAGCTCCGAGAAAATCTTCTGGGAAAAGAAGCTTCAACTGGTTTTTGATCTAGACAACACGCTGATTCACTCAAAAAAATATGAAGAGTTAATAAGAGTGGAAAAATTTTCAGAGAATCAAATTGGTTCTTTACAAGAAGATATGTCCAAAGGAAGTATCTTTAAGCTGACATGCGGATACTAGGGCCCTTCACACGCACTTTTCTTGAAGAGGCAAGCAGCATGTTTGAAATGCATATTTACACCATGGGTAATCGATCTTATGCGTAGGAAATAGCTCAATTGCTTGATCCTGAAGGCAAATTTTTCAGCGGCCGGAGAGTGATTTCTCTCGACGATGTCAATCCAAGTCGGAAGAGAGAAGATGTAAATCAAACAAAGTGTCTGGATTTAGTGTTGGGATTGGAATCTGGCATTATTATCCTCGATGTTTCAGAAAGCACCGGTGCAAGAAAAATTGGAAGAACTTGATACACGTGAAAAGTTACTACTATTTTTCTGAAAACCCGGAACATAAAACCTCTAATTCTGCCAAGAAGAAAGATGAAAGTGAAAGTTACGGCGCTTTGGCGTACATTTTAATTTAAATGTTCTTAGAGCAGTCCTCGGCTTATTCTTCAGTCCGGAGATTTCAAGCCTTCCATGCAGAGATGTTACCTTCTTAGTGGAAAGATTTCGCAGTAAGATTCTGATGGGTTGCGTTGTATTCGTTGACTTTGACGAGGCTGACTCCAGAATCAGTTCTTATGCAAGAGCATTCGGAGCAAAAGTCGGCGATGTGATTGAGTTATCAGTTACGCATGTTGTCTCCACTGAGAAGGGCACTGAAGGTTCTGTTTGGGCGCAGCAGAATGAACAATTTTTGGTGCATCCGCGCTGGGTTACTACTTGCATGTTCTCTGGCATATGCAATACAGGCCCCTTTGCGGATCCGAATCTGCTCCATAATCCCCTGTGTCTTTCATGGGCCTCCTTTGAGCCTAGTTCAAACCCATACCAATAAGACTCTATAGAAAAGGCCCCAAAACCTCAAAAGCCCAATCCTATCCCATCTCAATTTCAGGAAAGAAAAAAAAAATCTAGATTGTAAAACGTTCTCTTTCTTTTCAAAATGGGCGCAGTTGTGAGCAATTGCGGGCTTTGAGACCCCAGTAGTCTGTAAATCGGTTTCTCCTCTAGAAAAGACATGTTCCGATTCTATTCTTCCTCCAGAGAAGACATGTTCACATTCTATGGCTCTTAGAGGATCCTGCGCATCTTGTGGGAAAACTATGAAAAATGGGTTCGATTTGGTTTTCAATGGTTTCTGGTTAAGCAGCACTGAGATTAGTCGTTGGAAAGAAATATGCTCTAAGAAATTGTTCAGCCAAAGAAAACTTCAATTGGTGCTTGATTTAGATCATAAATTGGTTCAAACACAAAACATCCTTAAACTGACTCAGGAGGAGGAATATTTGAAGGGGCTTGCAGATTCTCCGGAAAATATTTCAGAGTGACTTGTTTAATATTTATGACCAAATTCATAGTCAAACTGAGACAATATATTCGAACCTTTCTAAAACAAGTTAGCAGCATGTTCCAGGCTTCCATTTATACGATGGATCTGAAATACAAGTACTTCAAAAAATCAAGAATAATTTCACGCGATGATATAAAAGAAAAACGAGTAAAGGGCCTGGATTTGGAGCTGGCACAGGAGCGAGGCACACTTGTTCTTGATGATACTGAAACTTTGTGGACTGAGCATAAAGACAGCTAGTTCCAAGCATCTATTATTTTGGAAGTTTTAATGCGTTTTAAACTTACTTTAGAGACAGCTGTCACCCTTTGCGTCTTAAATATTTTTACCCCAAAGATTTTAACCAATCCGAAATCAATGAAGATTGTAAAGTCTCCTATAATACATTGGAAACCCCTGTTTTCCCCTGTAATTTATAGATAAAAACAGAGTCCTACAAGAGGACAAAAACCGTAAAATACCTGTTGTAGCTAACTCAAAACTTGATAAACAAGTAATGCTACACAAAACAAAAGAAGTATAAACCTTTGAAAGAAAACCCTTTTACCAAATTCAAAACAAAACTAATTCTAATCGCATTCTACTTCTAATCCTAATCCCAAACGTATTAGGATTATTAACTCTCTTCTATATAAACCTGGAAACCCCTGTTTTTCCCATTAATTCATTGATAACCAACGTTGTGTGTTCTTTTGACAATGGAGGCGATTGTGAGTGCTCATACAACTTTGACATCCCCAATTGTCTGTACAAGTAAATCTGTTTCTCCGGTATGTACACACTCAACGGTTTTCAAAGGATTGTGCGTTTATTGTGGGAAGAATATGAGCGATGGGTTTGGTGTAGGATTTGATTTTGTGGCCGATGGTTTAAGTTTTAGCAACCCTAATATTGCCGTCTGGAAAGAAAATGGCTCAAAGAATTTGTTTAGCCAGGGAAAACTTCAGTTGGTTCTTGATTTAGATCACACTTTGATTCATACACAAGCTACACGTAAATTGACTCAGGAGGAGGAATATTTAAAGAGGCGGGCAAATTCTTGGGGAAAAATATCAGATGGGGACCTATTCAAGTTAACTGATGAATTCATAGTCAAATTGAGACCCTATATTCGGACGTTTTTGAAAGAAGTCAGTAGCAAGTTCGAGCTCTACATATATACAATGGGTTCTCGATATTATGCAAAAGAGGTGACTAAGTTGCTTGATCCGAAGGGTGAATACTTTATCAAATCCAGAATAATTTCACGGGATGATTCTAAAGAAACGAGAAAAAAGACCCTGGATTTGGTTCCGGGAGAGGAGCGAGGCATTGTTGTTCTTGATGATACCGAAGGTGTGTGGAACCAGCATAAAGAGAACTTAATTCTGATGGGGAAATATAATTATTTCAGAGATGGAAAGATTAATAACAGATCTTTCTCGGAGAAGAAGACTGATGAAAGTGACAGTAATGGGGTACTAGCTAACGTGCTTGGAGTTCTAAATCAAGTCCATGGATTATTCTTCGAAGATTCAAGAAATCTAGGTTTTCAGGATGTTAGAACATTGTTGAGAAAAATGCGTGGAGAGATTCTGCTGGGGTGTACTGTGTTCATTAAGGATGCTGGAGATGAAGCAACTGTGGTTCGGAAAAGGGCAGAGGAGATGGGAGCAAGCTGCAAATCCGTAATTGACTCTTCTGTTACACATTTGGTGTCATCAAGCAATAAGATTGAGGATCATGAATGGAAAGAATTAGAGATCAAATACTTGGTCCATCCAAAGTGGGTTTATGCTACTTATTATCTATGGCAGAAACAACCTGAATATTTGTATCAACCCAGTTAGAATATGTTGTATGAAACTTTCATAATCAGTTAACATGTGATTGAGTAATGATATATTATTCTTAATATATAAATTCATATTCAGTATTAATCACAAAGTTTTACTTTTATTTAATAGATTTTACTTTTGCAGATATAAATTAAGATTGTATATACGACAAAAGATCGATTTTACAATCTAATTACTCAAATTGTCATATTATTTTAAAAACTAAAGAGAAAACTCTTGCCCCTCCAACTATGTGCATAATTACTAATAACATTACTTTTGAATTCATATTTTTTTATATATAAAACTTTCTTCTGTTGTTACTCTCAAATTACCCTTGTGAGCAGTATTAAAAATACTTGATCTTTATTTAAAACATTGCAATGCATACGAGCACTTGTCTGTGCCAATCGATGTGGCTAGTCATTGGCCTAGATCGTTTTAGATATCACTGACCAGCGAAAATAGGGCCGTAGCTGCCCTGATTTCGCTAGCTTCACCTGTGATTATGGCTACTTTGCCTTCAAATTGCTTTCTATATTCAGACATTATTCTCCTCCTTAACAAACTCAGGTTTGATATAAGAAAGGCAGAAGGCAAATAGGAAAGGCAGAAATCAGAGACTTTAAGAACACCAGATGTTCAAAATGTAAAATGGGAATCGCTAGCAATCTTATAAAATGAATTACTTATGCACGTATTTAGAACATCTATATTATAATTGAATATCCATTTTTGTAGCAAATAGAGACTTTGCATGTCGACTGCCCTTTTCCGATGGCCATACATTGTATCAGTCTCGTAGCCAATCTCTGATGACTTGACTGAAAGTCTGAAACAATTCTTCTCCTCCATGCATTATCGGACTTTTCCTGCCACACAATGTTTTTCAATATATTAAGAATGCTTTATCTGTGCTACAATTATTTTCTTAACAATAAAATAAAATTTCCGCAGCTTTGATTGGGGGTTTTTCATTTGACTTTCCTGCAGAACCAGTCTTTCGTTTTATCCGTATAATATTATTATCTATAAGTTGACTCTTGATTCTCTTTTCAGCTTTACTTACTCTTTTACAAATTACAGTTCACTGAAAAACTTCGGAAGAAATCCAATGTGTCAAAACTAAGAAAGCTGTAGAGAGAGTCAGGTGGAACTGGTTAACCATATTTTTTTCTTTCTTTGTATTCTATTTCTTGAATTCAATCACATATTCATTACACATATGCTTATTGTCTTAAAAATTTTCTTTGACCGTTATTTTACCTTTTCCTTAAATGGATCTTGTGACTTGAGCTAATCAGGAAATTTATGAAAATTATAATTTATATTAAAATATGATGTATGTTAATGGTGCAAATTTTTTAAAGCGGTTTGACTGATTATTCAAAAGTGTCGAAAATATGTTAGTTTTACAAGTGTAGAGATTGAAACTCATATTATATGAAACCAATTGATTTGCATTAAGGTTCCATTCACACATTTATATACTATTTACTTTACTCAATTTTATTAAATGTGAAACTCTCTTTCTTTTTATTTGAGTCTCTAACAAAAAGCCTATATAAATTGTTATATTATTGAGTTTACTACAAAAATTTTGGCAAAATAACAATATGTGCCTTTTGTCCATGTACAATTTTGTCTAATGAAAAAAAATGCATCCCAACCCTAATATATTGAATACAGATGTCTAATGAAATCTATTTTTAAAGAAATTTGTTGATGGTATCATTTCGAGAATGAAGGAAATTATTATTATATTGTAATGATAGGTGATACAATAGCAATATTATGCATACACAAATTAGATATACGGATAATGTGTTATAATGTAATTAAATATTATTTTATCTATAATTCAAAATCATCAAATCATATAATAACGCATTATTTATATACTTAAATGGTATACTATTGAAGATAATAATGGGATGTTATCCTATAAATAAAATAGATGAAAATGATTTAACAATGAGATAATGAAAATGACTGAAACCACCTAAACCTGCTCTTCCCATTGCTTCTAAATAGAGGGGTATCCATATTTTGGGTCAATTTGTGTGAAAATGACACATCTACGCACAGACTCACAGGGAAATATGCATATATGTTTAGTAAGAAAGTGTTCAAACCATCGGTTATTTACTGTGCATAAGACATAGTATAGATATCTTCTGGTATGACGTGAACATAAATTTCCATGTTATTTAACCAAGTGGTTGATAATTTTCAAAATACATGAAGGCTAAGATTAAGATCTAAGACAAACCTTTATTATCATATACAAATGGAGTCACAAGGCAATGAGTTTACATTTTCTAAACCATCATCATGATATGCAATCTCGCCCTGTTCTTCTACCTGATGGTATGTATATGTTTAAGAGATTAAAATTACGGGTCTAAAAATTATACATTGCTCACAACAAAATCAAAAGCCCGATAATGGATTGGTGGGCAATCATATCTAAGAAGACTAGACCATTTTCGATAGAAGGCCACCGTCCTCTACCAGGTCGTGCCCACTTACAAATGCAGAATCTCCAGACGCAAGAAACAGTACTGTATCTGCCACATGATTCACTTTGGGCACAATTCCTTTCAGGCTAGCGAGTCGTTCACAAATCTTCTCGGCTTGCTCAGCGTCAATGCCACCGAACGACCTGCACAAGGTTGAAGTCGCCACTGCAGACGGGAACACGCTGTTCACTCTGATTCCATGCACTCCAAGCTGCGTACTGGCGGATTTAACCAGTCCAATCACAGCATGCTTGGACATGGAATAATCTGTCAGCCGTGGACCACCGCGGCTACCATTGACACTGGCCGTGCACACGATGCTCCCCCGTACCCCCTTCTCGATCATCACACGAGCAGCATGCTTCACGCATGCCGCCATGCCGCGGACGTTCACGGCAAACACACGGTCTAGGGTTGTGAAATCGAGGTCAACGACTGTCTGTGAAGAGGCACTTACAATCCCGGCGTTGCTAAACATGATGTCTAGTTGACCGTACGTTTGGACCGTGGAGTCAACTAAACTTTGACTTGATCTTCATTTGAAACATCGCAGTGCATGCAAATGCACTTGTCCGTGCCAATTGTCTAGTTGACCGTATGTTTGGACCGTGGAGTCAACTAAACTTTGACTTGATCTTCATTTGAAACATCGCAGTGCATGTAAATGCACTTGTCTGTGCCAATTGATATGGCTACTTCTTGACCGAGGTCATCTTGGATATCGGCGACCACGATCATGCGAGCACCGTGATCGGCGAAAAGACGTGCCGTGGCTTCGCTGATGCTGCTGGCGCCACCGGTGATAATAGCCACTCTGCCTTCAAGTTTGTTACGCTGCATTGAAGACTCAGCCATTATTATTATTAATGCTAATATCACTGAAGGTCTGAAACGCAACTAAGGATTTAGATATATAAAAGAATGGGATTGGCATGGCTTGTTGGCAGCTTTTGGGTCAATTTCCAACCGGCAACTCATTCGAAAATCTCTGAACAGTATTAGGACATTAATTATTTTAGTCCATTTCTTTTCTTATATACATACTGGACCACATTTTTTCTGTTAGATATATAATCAGAAAAATAAAATACGTTTTAAAATCACTCAATCAAGCAGTAACTTAGTCAGTCAAGTCTTTGCATACACCCAGTCAAGATAAATAAAACTCACTCAGTCAACACAAAATCACGCAACACTCACACCCGGCAGCCAACAACCACGGCGACCCAGTCAAGCATTTTGCGGACAGATCAGGCTGGCCAGAGGTCTCCATAGCCGTTACCGATGTCATCCATTCGCCGACAGCCACGTTTTCATCACTTTGGAAGCATTCCACCGACAGGTTTTCATCATTTAGTCGGTTTTCATCTAATTTCAAACTTACACACTTAAAAAAAATATCAAATGAAGTATTCGACCAAATATTTATACATTTACACTCATCATTACTGGATTAACTTAGTTTTTTGGTAGATGATTTGAATTTTCTTAGATTTTATTTTATTTTTTTGAAATATGCATATGCATTTAGTTTAAAAGTTTAAACTATCAGTTAATTTCTTGATACAACACATTCATCTGGTATGACATAAAGGGGTTGATAATTGTTAAAATACATGAGAGCTGAGATTAAAATTTAAGACAAACCTTTATTATCATATACAGATGGAATCATAAGGCAGTGAGTTTACATTATCTAAACCATCATCAGGATATGCAATCTCGCCCTGTTCTTCAAACTTACACACTTAAAAAAAATATCAAATGAAGTATTCGACCAAATATTTATACATTTACACTCATCATTACTGGATTAACTTAGTTTTTTGGTAGATGATTTGAATTTTCTTAGATTTTATTTTATTTTTTTGAAATATGCATATACATTTAGTTTAAAAGTTTAAACTATCAGTTAATTTCTTGATACAACACATTCATCTGGTATGACATAAAGGGGTTGATAATTGTTAAAATACATGAGAGCTGAGATTAAAATTTAAGACAAACCTTTATTATCATATACAGATGGAATCATAAGGCAGTGAGTTTACATTATCTAAACCATCATCAGGATATGCAATCTCGCCCTGTTCTTCTACCTGATGGTATATATATGTTTGAGAGATTAAAATTACGGCTGTAAAAATTATTCATTACACACGACAAAATCAAAAGCCCGATAATGGATTGGTGGGCAATCATATCTAAGAAGACTAGGCCAATTTCGATAGAAGGCCACCGTCCACTACCAGGTCGTGCCCACTCACAAACGCAGAATCTCCAGACGCAAGAAACAGTACTGTATCTGCCACATGATTCACTTTGGGCACAATTCCTTTCAGGCTAGCGAGCCGTTCACAAATCTTCTCGGCTTGCTCAGCATCAATGCCACCGAACGACCTGCACAAGGTTGGAGTCGCCACTGCAGACGGGGACACGCTGTTCACTCTAATCCCATGCACTCCAAGCTGCGTGCTGGCGGATTTAACCAGTCCAATCACAGCATGCTTCGACATGGAATAATCTGTTAGCCGTGGACCACCGCGGCTACCAGTGACACTGGCCGTGCACACGATGCTCCCCCGTACGCCCTTCTCGATCATCACACGAGCAGCATGCTTCACGCATGCCGCCATGCCGCGGACGTTCACGGCAAACACACGGTCTAGGGTTGTGAAATCGAGGTCAACGACTGTCTGTGAAGAGGTAATTACAATCCCGGCGTTGCTAAACATGATGTCTAGTTGACCGTACGTTTGGACCGTGGAGTCAACTAAAGCTTTGACTTGATCTTCATTTGAAACATCGCAGTGCATGTAAATGCACTTGTCTGTGCCAATTGATATGGCTACTTCTTGACCGAGGTCATCTTGGATATCGCCGACCACGATCATGCGAGCACCGTGGTCGGCGAAAAGGCGTGCCGTAGCTTCACCGATTCCACTGGCGCCGCCCGTGATTATGGCTACTTTGCCTTCCAATTTCTTTGGGTTTGAGGACACCATGTGCTGGGATCCTAGCATTGTATTATTATTTTTTCTTAGAACAATTGTATTTGAAGTGGGAAGAGACAGGCTTTTAAAACAAAGGTAGTCTTCTTGTCTGTCTAGATGCCACAAGTTGAGATTTTATAGTGAAATTATGGCGACGTGGAAGAGCTGCCGGTCCTCTGCATTCTTCGGTGAAAATTAGAATCTTGTTCAAAGTCTCTTATTCACGTCATCACGGGGACGTATGCACAATTTACTTGAAATTAAAATCCCTGCTGGCTTTTTCAAAAAAATAAATAACATAAAAGAGTCGCTTAAAAGTACGAATAATCGAATAATGTTATACGTTTTTAATTATTTATTTAAATAATATATTATTATATAATTAAATATTATTTTATTTTTATTTTAAAATTATTTAATTTTATTATAATTAGTTTTATGGTTGATAATTTTATTTTAAATGACTTATATTGCACGCACAAAATAAAACTTTGACCCAGCTCATACTTGTGTGCTTTCACTTGTAACTTCTGCCTTTTGAATAAGGCCAAAGAACATTGTCCCACCCTAATTATCCTCTGATTTCAAGTTTTCACCTTTAACTTTGAAATTTTCATTTATTTATTTATGAGTGGTTAAGGTTAACAAAACTCTAATACTTAAAAAAAATCTTTTTTCCTTAAACCTTAAAAACTAACAATTTCTTTTGTAGGTCAAGTTTTAAAAAATGGCATTCCCCCCTTAGAGTTTAGTTTTCAAACTCTAACACTATCTCTAGTGGCATTTCTTTTCTTTTTCTCCAGTGGTCGCTCATTCACCATCTCTCCCTTCGACCGACAGTCTTAAACCCAATAAGAGACGAAACATCGTCTCTCCATCTAAGAAGAAAGATCTTGTCTTTGTTGGATCTCGCTTTTATTGAGGAAGACGAACAACTTCATCTTCCTGACAAAGTTGAGAGTCATTTTCGGTGTCAATAGACATCATCCAAGCTTTCAAACAAGAGAAGTTTGGCCACCAAAAGAGAAGGTTGGCCACCAAGAGAGAAGAGACATCGAGAGATATTTATCACCGGCAATAGCATCGGATTTGACGTCAAAGATCTGAAAACTAAACTCTAAGAAAAAAATATATTTTTTAAAACTTTGGTTAAGAGAAAACTTTTAGTTATTTTTTAAAACTTTGGTTAAGAGAAAACTTTTAGTTTTTTAAGTTTATAAGAAGAAAAAAAGATTACATTTTAGTTTATTTTTAATATTACAAATAAAATAATGATTTTATCTCCAAAACTGTTAATTTTAACTAGTCATAAGTGAGTGTTTAAGATTTTAAAAGTTAAGGAATAAAAACTTAAGATAAAAAGATATTTTTGATGGGAATAAGTCTTTTGGCCTTTGAACAAACCTTATACTTTTTACGTCCTTGATTTACTATAAAATTTTACAAGATTTCATTTTCATTTTTAATTATAATGCAATCTTTATATAATCTTGTTATGATAAATAAAGTTAAATATGATCTCATATTCATAATAATGTAAACATTAAAGATTAATTCCTCCAAAGCAGCTAATTATTTAGTGAGTAAATTACATTTTCCCACCATGGAGAAAAAGGTAATTTACTCTTAATTAATTTATATCTTTAAATTTTTTTCTTCGCAATAAATCAAGCATGTTCAATAAATCCACCATCAACAGTCAAATTTTGACCAGTGACAAACTCAGACTCCTCACTAGCAAGAAACAAAACAGCATCCGTCACATGTTTCAGTTTCAACACCCCTTTCAGGCGAGAAGAGCGCTCAAAAGCCTTCTCCGCTTCCTCCGCTTTCACCCCTAACATTCTACACAGCAATGGCGTTGCCACCGGCCCCGGCGACACGCAGTTCACCCGTATTCCATACCTTCCCAACTGCTTACTCGCAGACTTCATCAAACCCATCACCGCGTGCTTCGACATTGAGTAATCCGTATGTATTGAACCTCCCATTGTCCCTGCTATACTCGCAGTGCAAATAATGCTACCCTGTATCTCCCTCTTTACCATTGCACGTGCCGCATGCTTAACACTCGCACTCACGCCTCGTACGTTGATTGCAAAAAGTTCCTCGTAGCCGGACAGGTCGAAGTCCAAGATGCTTTGTTCGGATTTGCTTACGATTCCGGCGTTACAGAACATGATGTCAAGGTGTCCGTAGGTTTTGACAGTGGTTTCAACAAGGGTTTTGATCTGCTCCTCGTCGGTCACATCACAACGTATATACATGCAGCGGTCGAGGCCGATGGATTCGGCAAGTTTTTGGCCTTTCTCATCCTGGATATCTGCAATCACAACCGCCTGTGCGCCGTGGTTGATGAAGTGAAGAGCTGATGCTTCACCAATGCCACTGGCACCTCCTGTGATGATCGCCACTTTGCCTTGAAGCTTTCTCTTGCATGAGGTGGCGTCAGCCATCTTCAGGTTACTTGTCAAGGAAAACATTTCGGGTTATAAAGAAAACAGAGGTTACTGTGAAAACCATCAGAATTTGGATTTTGCTACTTGGATTGAGTCCCTGCAGATCTCCCAGTGTCGTTTCTGTTTGTTATGTATACCTTTCGGTGCGCCATATGTGTAGAACAAAGTAAATATAGAGATGTAATAATAAAATGTACTCCGGGATCCGCATTATATTGTTATTAGCATTGTACCATTTCAGATAAATCTCGTCACAAAATTACAATTCGGCTAACCTGTAGTTATTAACTACTACCCATTTGAATTTTCTTTTGGAACTCCATTTAATTTACAATTTCCATCAATTGACCTAGTTCTTATCCGGAATGGAGCAACATCATGACAATTGGTTCCATCTTTTAGGGAAAATACATGAACTAAAGGAAATTAGCCGTACAGGCATGCATTGATGGCAGATAAACATTTAACATACAGGCCCCAAAGAGAGGGGCAAAGCACTTCAACAATAAGGTGTAATTACTCACTCGAGATGAATGTAATATTAATCTAACAATAATCTGAATGTGACTCATAAAACTCTCTCGGGCAAGGTGACATGACCTCTTGCTCTAGCAGCTGCAATACCTGGTTCATTGATGGCCTATCATCTGGGTTTGCGTCTGTACACCTTGCAGCTATTTCAAGAATTGCTTCTACAGTTTCCAGGTCAGCGTCAGGGCAGCCTTTATCTACTACATCAGCCAATCGATTTTCTTTTAATAGGGTATTCATCTGCACAAATTCACAGCATTTATAATCTTCTAAAATGGACTTCAGTTTATGTCAATCCCAATGTATTCATTGCTTGCTATCTCTAACCAAGGTATATAAGCACATAAAGGTAAGAAGATTGGGAAGCTTACCCAACCAACAACATTTAAGCCTCTTTTAACAAAAGTGGGATCAGTTGGTCTTTTCCCAGTTACAAGCTCCAGCAAGAGAACTCCAAAGCTGTACACATCCGTTTTCTCAGTAGCCCTCCCACTTTGTAAATACTCTGTTTTTATGTAGAAACCAAGGAATTAATCAATCATCTGAACTAATATATATCACTAAGTCCTGGGACTAACAGAATAAATAAACAAATCAGTGACAGTGCTTCAAATATATTTATTACTTAAATGCTATTTCTTCCATATGGCTGGATCATGTTGCAAGGAATCAAAAAGACCTATAAAATACTAAACTAATAAGTTTAATGCTTAAAAATGTAGTCTTTAGTTTTTCCCTAACTTCAAGAAAAATTTTGCTTTCCAGGTCAGGAACTTGATAACCCAAAAGTCTTTCCCCAAAGTTTTGGTTTTGAAGAGACTGGGCACTTGATTCAGGTACAACAAAGATGATAAAGTTTCCAAGTCATGGTACATATGTCGGAAAATCTAACACATTAACTTTGACTGCAATTTATAGTGTCCAAACACATGTCTACATTTATTACAACAAACAAGAAAATAAATAGGATGGACTAGATAGAGCACGTTTAAATCCTGAATTTCATTTGCTGAAAGACTGTCACAAAAACCCAAAACATAAAGTTAAGGTGAATAGAACTGGAACAAACACACACCTGGTGCTAAATAGCCAAATGTGCCAGCAACAACAGTGGTAACATGGGCCTCCTCATCTGCCAAAAGCTTGGCAAGACCAAAGTCAGAGACATGGGGCCCCAAGTTTTCATCCAAGAGAATGTTGCTGGATTTTATGTCACGATGAATTATCTTTGGAGCACAGTCATGGTGCAAGTACGCCAATCCCCGAGCAGAACCAAGGGCTATTCTCACACGATCACTCCATTTTAACAATCTCTCTCCTTTGCTATGCTCTAAACAACCAAAAAATGAAATGGAAAAAAAACTGATGCTACTTGCATTCAAGAGGATTAAATTCTAAACAAGCAAAAAACTGATCAGGGGTGCTACATCTATTAAAATATTAAAAGGGCAAGGTTCATCAACCAGGTACACTCCCATATGGTATCATGCCAATTGCTAATGCAAGTAATCACAAATTTGAGAAACTAAAAACCTATGGAATTTGAAATTTTTGGCTTTAGTTTGTACTTGGTATAATTCAATCAGTGAGCTCTTTTTACTCCAGCCTATTTGTGAGTCAATATTTTAGCTTCTCTGCAGTTATTTAGGCAATGGAGTTGACCAAAACAACTATCCAATAATTTAAATTTCAAAATTCTAATTGCTATCATGTTAAAAGGACAGATCAATTGCAGGTTTTGTGTCTCAACCACCATCATGCGTGGTTCCATATGCCAAACACTCATGATGATCATTGTCTGACTGAATAGATGGGGCAACTTACCTTGCCAGAAATCATCTAAGCTGCACATTGATAGATAATCATATATAAGAAGTTTTGAGGGAGGAAGCCTGCAGTAACCCTGCAGATTAACCAAATTTATGTGCTTGATGCTACCCAAGACTTACCATGCAAGAAATCATCTAAGCTCCCCATTGATAGATAATCATATATGAGAAGTTTTGAGGTAGGAAGCCTGCAGTAACCCCGCAGGTTAACCAAATTTATGTGCTTGATGCTACCCAAGACCTCTAATTCCCTTTCAAACACTTGATCAGATCCTTCACGATCCCGATCAATTCTTTTAACAGCAAATGGTCCACAATCATTCATGACCATCCGGTATACAGTACCAAATCCTCCTGACCCTACAACATCCTCATCATCAAGAGATTCCAGCTTTTCGACAATCTCACAAGATGGGTATGGCATATCTCCATGAAAAGTAATAAGCTTTGTACCTATTGAAGAATATAAATATTATCAGTATGGAAATAATGAAAAACAAAACTAAGATAAAAGTCCATCTTACTTGCTTCTTCATGAACTTGCTTTTTGACTTCTGTGTACTTCTTTGCAGCCCTTTCCTTCTTTGACAGCAAGCAAATCCAAAGGAACACAATAAGCACAAGAAGGGCAAGGCCCATAGTGGACATTGCACCAATCAGCACTCCTTTCATATAATGAGAGGAATGTTTTGAAGGAACTGCAACAACTCCAGTGAAAAATCTAGTATTAGTATATATGCAAACCTATTAGCAGAAGCAAATAGCAATAGCAACTAGTGTCCCTTGGCACATTTCTTGTCCAATGAAAAAGCCCGAAAAATGCTATAACACTTGCCTGCTGCTTCATCACTTGCTGCATGTGGTAGAACTGCAGGAAATCCCATTGAGGTTCTGCATGGTTTGTTGACTTGTCGACCACAAAGATCTAAATTTCCAATAAACCTAATCATAAGAATGGCAATATTTAGGACAAGTTCGATGCTCATGCAATTAAAAGGAGGAACAGCAATTGCTAAGAAATACTTCAGAAGTTGTTGATACCATACCTGATTTGCTTACCACTTAATTTAAGATGGTGTATATTGCATGCAAGTAACCACATGGTTTGCTACAACTAAAATTTCATCCTAAGGCCATATAGCAATCTATGTCAACTGAGGAAATAAATGACCTAATTAGCTTGATGTTTAATGATCAATTAGTTAACAGAGAATCATGCATGCCTATACTTAATTAGTCTTGTCTTCCAGCTCAATCCTTGGGCAATTAACAGAGGAACAGCAATTGCTGAGAAATACTTCAGAAATGGTTGATACTATATTTGATTTTCTTACCACTTAATTTAAGATGGTGAATATTGCATGCAAGTTACTGCATAGTTTGCTACAACTAAAAATTTCATCTTAAGGCTGTATAGCAATCTATGTCAATCAAGGAAATAAATGACCTAATTAGCCTGACGTTTAATGATCAATTAGCCAACAGAGAATCATGCCTGCCTACACTTAATTAGTCATGTCATACACAGTAGCATTCTATTATTTTAGAGATGGCTATATGATTTTGCCCTCAATAATGGTCTCATTCAATAATTAGTCGTGTCATACACGGTAGCACTCTATTATTATAGAGATGACTATATGATTTTGCCCTCAATAATGGTCTCATTCAATAAATTATTTCTATAAAGACTTATCCTTGTTTGGTCGTCACATAGGAAGCAATTTGATCATCATTAAATATAGCACCAACCAAAGATTACCAGACAGAAGTTGCATAAAAATTAGAGTCACGGTGGTCTCCAACACATTTCAGATTTTAATGCATGACCAACAGATATCTGAATGCTGTCAAACAAAAATTATTGATATAATATTGAATTGGGAAGAAACTGCAAAGTACTAATGAAATAGATAATCATACTCTCAACTTATCAAATGGTAGTATTTAATCAAGCCTAGCCAATAAACAATAAGAAACAAGGAGCAGAATGGTCAAACAAATACTCACGACTTGTTTCCAAAGGTGCTCATGGCTCCAAAATCCGGGATTTCACCAGAGAAAAAGTTGGTCGACAAATTTCTACATGAAGAGACATGACACACAATGATAGCAGATTCTCCAAACATTTTACTATCACTTTAGGTTAACACATTAGAATACACAGTTGAAAAGGTAATTGCAACTCCATTTAATTTTAAACTTACAGAAAGTGCAAATGTGTGAGACGGCCAAGGGAAGAAGGCATAGCACCCTTCAGTAAATTGCTGGACAAATCCCTAAATGTAACATTCAAGTATCAAAATACAGTGTCAGAGTAAGAACATGAACTGAACCAGGATTGAAAATTAGGATTTATCAATAACGAAAATTTATGATCTTACAATATAGTGAGAAAAGAAAGGTTTCCAATATTTGCCGGTATGCCTCCTTGGAGATAATTTGCCCGCAAGTACCTAAATAAATCCCAATTACAGCGAGTGATATTCAAAGCATTTAGAAAACATAAATGGAGGGAAAAAAATCCAAATTCGCTAACATCTGTATTCACTTACAAAGCCCTAAGCTCAGTACAATTAGTAATTTCATTAGGAATGAATCCATGCAAACTGTTTTGGTGAAGTGCCCTGTAAAATTGAAAAATAAAAATTATAATTAGAAACATTATAGTGTATCTTTCTAGTGTTTCTGCGGAATAAATACAATGAAGAGAAGGAACATCGAACTCACAATCTTTGCAATCTATTGAGTTTACCAATGCTGGGAGATATAGTGCCTCCTAATTGCATGTAGGGCAGATTTCTGAGAAGTCCAATAGAATAAATTAGTTACCCTGAAGTAAAAGGCTTTAGAGGAACTGCACATAATGAAAATAGGAATTCAACAAATGCATGATATGAATAACATACATAGAGCGGACCCGTTCGTCATGGCTGTGGCAAGAAATGCCAGTCCAT
This sequence comes from Mangifera indica, assembly GCF_011075055.1. Classification (NCBI taxonomy): domain Eukaryota; kingdom Viridiplantae; phylum Streptophyta; class Magnoliopsida; order Sapindales; family Anacardiaceae; genus Mangifera; species Mangifera indica. The sequence goes on from NC_058139.1 coordinate 2,060,358, forward strand.
TTGCAAGGTGTTTCATCGGTAGCTTGCCAGTTCCCAAGAAAGTTTTTGCTGTCATTCAAAGTGTTCTTAATTTCTAGCAGTGTGAGACCTGAAAAATTAAGATTAAATCATAAAAAAAAAAAATCCCGACTTTTTCTTCGATCGAGATTCATAAGAAAAAAAAAAAACACTCAAAATAGTTGAAAGAACTGAAAAATAAGAGATGAAATCAAAAGAGACTCTTTACCATCTTGAGTAAGAGCAAGTGAGCAAGAGCTGAAAAGGGTTGCTACAGATATCACCAAGGAGACAAAAACCAACATGCCCATTATCATTCTCTTCACAAATGCGCTTCTTCTGTAGAGAGCTCCGTGGCTTAAGTGGCTACAGTGCAACGAATGCACTCAGCTAGAAAGAGTGAGTGAGAGAAATGTGACGCTGTGATGATAAAACCAAGTGGATTATGTGTGTATCTGAGATGACACCACGAACTACATAAATAAAACTAATAATTATTTGAAGCACTAGGAGCGAAAGAGCTCATTTTTTCCCATGTTTAATGAGCAGAGCGAAAGACAAACTTCTGAAAAAATGTATGGAAAGTTGTGCAAAAAGAAATAGCCGTTGCCCCAATAAAATTCAAACACATTGCCATAGCCAGTACTCTCACCAGTAGGTAAGCAACTATACTCGCTACACATGAAAAGCAAAAACCACTTTGGCATTATCTTATAACAGATAATAAACATATTGACGATGTGTAAGAACCTTGTGGAGAGTTTCTCCATTATAAACACCAAGAAAGTTGATTTCTAAATGTGGTGTTTTTGGCTTTTGCATAAAAAAAGGTCTGAAACTGCACTGAAACATGTCTGACCTCCCTCAGAAATGAAGCTTTAAAGATTATGAAGGGCTTCCTCCGGCAATACGGTCATATGTCTTTCTCTTCTCGGCCAGATCTTCAGCCACATGTTTCGTATGGGTCTATATTCCATTTGTGATCATCATATGTAGAAAATGGAATACATTAATATTATAATTTATAACCATTGGGTACTGGTATTAATATAGTATTAACAGTTAAGATTAGTACACTTTTTCTCTTTTTTCTTATTTATTAAACCCAAGATGATATGGAGGTTATTTGTTCAAATTTTGGAGTTAAAAGTTAAAACCACATGTAGGCATAATCATAATTAACGTAATTAGTACTTGCTAATTTATAGCTTTAATTTAACTTAAACCCAGTTTATGCACAATCTTAGATTGACCCCATGAATTACGGTAGCCAAGATTCAACCTAAAAACTATGTGATGATGGTGATGATGCATATGTTACTACTGGAACCAATCTCATGCTTTGACAAATATGCAGTCATTTGGGTGAAATAAAAGATGATAATCAATTAGCAGCGGCATTGATTTGCGTATGGACTTTGGACTTGGAGGTAGAATGAGGATCCTTTAGACTTTACCATAAAAGTAATCAATGAAATATGTTCCACTCCGGAATCATTACTGGCTTTCAGGAATAAGCCATGGATGCTTAAATTTGAAGCAAACGGTGGTTGCATAACAGTTGTGGCCAAGCTTTGTTTATGTGGTCTCGGACGCATTGATTAGAAATTGCCCCCCATTCTTTCAGGTGGGCCGGTTGAAGATGTGCCATCAAATCTACATCCATGAGAATGAAAGACAGTTTTCAAGAAGTGATGAGGGAATCACACTACTTTACAAGAAAAGTGATTAACATTTTCCCAGCTTTTCTCACCCTATACACAGTACATGGAAAGGCAAAATATGTTAATAGTAGTAGGTATTCTTCTTCTCTTATATATATGCATATATAAACAGTTATGAAGAAACTGGAAGTAGTGCACTATATTTCACTGAAGTTGATCTCAACGCCATCAACTGGTTTTGGATGTGAAAGATACATAATCTCTGCATCTGGGTTCAGAAGTTCCCACCTAAAATTCACATGAATATCAATAAAGAAATGAATTAAGCTTCATAATCATAGAATAAGTCGGGATAAACTGATTAAAATGCATGATTAAACATCATTGAAACGATAAGGATTAGTCTCTATTACTTGTATCCAACGGACAGATGATGAAGCAATAGCGCAATTTGTAACCGAGCAAGCATATTACCAGCACAAATTCTAGGTCCACCACCAAATACCTGGTACGTACCCGATCTTGCTGGTTCCTACATATACACACACAAAACAAGCAATAATTAGAAATTAATTAGCCCAAACTTCCTGCATGGCGTATTAATTGCACATACATTCCATCTATCAGGATTGAAGCACATGGGGTCATCAAAGTTTTCGGGATCTGTATGCAGGTATCGAACCCACAGAATTACTTTCCAGTTCTTTGGTATTTTATAACCTGCATGAGGATAAACTATTTCAGCTTGAAATATTCTGTTGTTTAAATAGAAGAAACTTAACAAATACTGATCATGGTCTTCAGACGTACCTTCAAATTCCACTTCCTTCGTAGCCAATCGGAAGACAAGTGCTGCTAGGTTGGCCATTCTTATTGTTTCTTCCACCGCCTGAAATAAAGTCCGTAATTAGAAGGAAACAGTAACATCTCTGGCTGCCAGTTTAAATGATTAATAGATATATATAACCTTGTTGGTGTACTTCAATTTAGAAACGTCTTCACTGGTAATGAAATCCCGTTTCTTGTTCTTGCGTATTGCCATATTCTCTTCCTGAAATTGGCAGAGAAGACATAAGAATGAATCACAGCTATATATAATTATGCAATTATGGACGTGGTCATATATAATACCCTTAGCTTTTGAAGGACATTAGGGTACTTGGATAGATAATAGAGAGCCCACATAGATGCTAGAGAAGTAGATTCATATCCAGCAACAACAAGGCTGATGATATTGTCTAGAACCTCTTGGTCACTTAATTTTTTGCCTTCATCATCTTCAATTTGCTTCAGCCCATCCATCAGATCATTTGTTGTCTCATCTCCATTTCCATTCTTCTTCTTTTTCTCTAGCTCCACCCTAAAAATTGTTTCCAGCTTCCTCCTACACTGCAGCTAATCATGGACACAGTTAAATATTAATATATCATTAAAAAATTCTGTACAGCCTCCTCAAAATTTTCAGAAGTTAATTCTTTTTCTCTCTTGGTCATCTAAAAGGACCACCATCATTTTTAATTAATGTATTTGTACATAGTCAGAAATTCAGAGTGATGTTTCCAAGCAGAAATCTACTTAAGCCCCACGCCCCCAGTTGAAAATTGAATTCAATGGGCCATTTGGAGTTCATGCATGGGGACATTTCCAATTAATTACATAAATTTTCATGCAATTTACAGCACAGATATAGTGGTAAAGCATGGATTGGAATAAAATTCTTCACATAATTTCAGATATGTACGGAGTAGAGCACAATAGGGAAGAGAAAAATCATATCTCAGTAATATATTTAGTGTAATTTAACCTGAATGGCATGGTGATAAGCAGTTCCTGGAAAGTTGAACGGCTGAGCTCTAACGCCTTTAATCAAACCCTCAAACAATTTGTCCATTGAATCTAAAACAGGTCCTGGTTCAAAGCTTACGAATAATTCTCCAATATTCTCGAAAGTCACCTGTCAACATTAAGTTCATAAATTGACGAAGAGGCTTTTCTGTACAATGTTTAATAGATAATGATTTAACCTTCTTTGCTTCATCATACAAATTCAATCTACCCTTCTCTGCCCACGACTGAAGTGCAGCTACCATACGGGGCTGCACAACAGTGGTGATACGCCTAAGGGCATCAGGGCGATTAATAGCATTTGACACGTAGCTTCTGAGCCTTGCATGGGCTTTTCCATGGACCGACACAAGAGATAAATGCCCCACAATGTCAACGTTTGGCCATTCGAGTGAAAACAAGTCATCTGATTTAAATACAAATTTGTTGATCGACGGGAAGCAAGCTATTATGGACGGTGATCCGAAGAGGTGGGTTCTGTACATTCCTACTCCATCACCGTACCTGACCATCATCAAACACCGACTTTTTCTAAAGCTAAATTTTACGTTAAAAGCTTTTTCTTAGTTAAAATAGATAAACAAAAAGGCTTACTTTCGGCGTTTTGAATTGATGAATTCATCGGGGCGGCGAAGAACCTTGAAGTACCAGAGAAAGGTGATCATTTCTCCGAGAAAAGGGAAGCCCATGTGACCAGGTGGCAGCCTGGCGCCGGTGCCGGAGTACTTTAATTTGAGAGGAGCTGCATACCGCAGCTCATTCCACCACCACAGCAGCCATCCCAGTAATGGCACAATTCCTAAAACCCAACTCATCAACCACACAGCTTCCATTCTTCTTCCTCCTTAGAACTTACTGACTTCACTCTCTTGGATTAACCTTGTTTACAAGCACTTGAAAAATTCAGGCTATATTTAAAACATAAAGCCAAATGGGATTGATTCCTCCGTCGATTATTCGTCTAACTTGGAATGCAAACAGACAAGCCAAGCCAGTGTACCCCACTAAGTGGTAGAGGAAATCCTGATGCATACGCATTTCTAATTATAGAATATATTGCGTCTCCACGAAATCTAATTTTCAAGGTTAGCCAAATTAGGACGTCTTAAAGAGCATATTAGTGATTTGTCACGGGCATAATTATGTCACGGACCTTGATGATAATCTTAAAATTTACAAAATAAAACTTGGGATGCAAACTTACATGGATGACCGTACTTTAATTTTATTTTCTGTCTTATCATCTTTGTCACAAAAATATTTGACGGTAATTAATTATTAATTATTTTCAAAGTCGAACAATATTAGCAAAAGCTGCTTTTCTGGAAACGCTTGATAAATAGGCTGGTGTTGGGCTGGAGGATAAGGGGGTTGCCAGCTGGTCCAACGAAGACATTCAACAAGCCCAACAAGACACTGAGCCGTTGTTAGGGCACAGAGGCGCAGAGAAATGCACGATGAGCAACGCAACGAAGAACCATTCTGTAATAGTTAATGGCACCATAATCCTGCCTTCCAAAATAAAGGAGGAGCCAACCTGGTTAATTTTTGTTTTAACGAAAAACTTTATTCGAATCAGTTATTTTTTTTTTAAATCAAACTAATTATATTAAATAAATAAAATTTTATATCTAATTTAATTTTAAAATATAGTAAAAAAATTTAAACTTATATCTTCGTAAATACGAAATATTTTTTATTATTATTCAAATTATCCTGTGAGTGGTTTAACCGAAATCTTGATGCGGAAAAAGAGAACTCAAGCAGTTGTTCTTTGGGAAAAATTGTTTAGACAATTCAAGAGAATGGTTGAATAGATCTATATTTTATATTTTGCATTATTACGATATTAACATTTTAGAATATTTTGTAAGGAGAATAATATGAAGAGATGTAATCCCTCCCGAAAACCAGACAATTTATCAAAGTTGGTTGTATAATTAGAGCTTAGTTCCTTTCATCAATGAAGAATTGTGCAAGGTTCTGTGCACAAAGAATACGACATAATTATACCGGCCACCATTAACTCATCTCAAGTCTCACTGTTGCAGCCTGCCATAAATATTTGTCTGTTTTCATTGGGTTTTGTAACACACTGACTTGTCCGGTAGCTCTTTTTTAAAGGTTAGAGGATTAATGAGAGACTCAGCCCCATTTGGTATAATATTTAATATTTACCTGAATTTGGAATAATATTTAATATTAACTTAAATTTTTTAATCAGTTATGTGTGCAAAAGGTTATATAATTAGGCAAAAGCACTAAATTTTGAGGGGAAAGGAAAATGGAAGTATGGTTGAGTTGGGTTTTAGGATTTGTGCCAATATTGGGGTGGATGTTGTGGTGGTGGAACGACCTACGGTATGCAGCTCCTCTTAAATTTAAATATTCCGGCACCGGAGCCAGGCTTCCACCTGGTCACATGGGCTTCCCATTTTTGGGGGAAATGATCAGCTTTCTTTGGTACTTCAAGGTTCTTCGCCGCCCTGATGATTTCATTAATTCCAAGCGGCGAAAGTAAGTACCTCAGACATACTTTTCTTCTTTCTTTTAACCATATGCAATGCCTAAATCTGAAAAGTTGGTGTTGATGGTGACTGATCAGGTATGGTGATGGAGTAGGAATGTACAGAACCCACCTCTTCGGATCACCGGCTATAATAGCTTGCTTCCCGGCGATCAACAAATTTGTGTTTCGATCAGATGACAAATTTATCCTCAAATGGCCCAACATTGACCTAATGGGAATTACGTCTCTTGTAGCAGTTCATGGAAAAGCACATGCCAGGCTCAGAAGTTTTGTGACTAATGCCATTAATCGACCTGATGCTCTTAGGCGTATCACTGAAATGGTTCAACCACGTATTGTTTCTGCACTTCAATCATGGGCCCAGAAGGGTCAGCTGAAAATGTATGACGAAGCAAAGAAGGTAAAATCATCAATGCTCGTCAAGTAGTTGAGTATGAAAAATCCCTTTTAAGTATAAAGTGATGTATGCAGGTGTCTTTCGAGAATATTGGAAAATTATTCGTAAGCTTTGAACCAGGGCCTATTCTGGAAACCATGGATAAATGGTTTTACGGGTTGCTTGGTGGAGTTAGAGCTCAACCGTTTAACTTTCCCGGAACTGCTTATCACCATGCAATTCAGGTAATTAAGGTTATACTATTTTAGATGTCTATACAGTGATATATTACAGAGTGGTGTCCATGAATATCAGTGTAGGAAAAAGCTGGATGCAATTTTTAGGGTGGAGCTGGAGAGGAAGAAGAAGAAGAAAGAAAGCGGAGTTGATACAACAAATGATCTAATGGATGGGCTGATGCAAATTGAAGATGAGGAAGGCAAAAAGTTAAGCGACCAAGAGGTTGTGGACAATATTGTCAGCCTTGTTGTTGCTGGATATGAATCTACTGCTGTTGCATCGATGTGGGCTCTTTATTTTCTCGCCAAGAACCCTAATGTCCTTGAAAAGCTACGGGTATTATATAGCCACACCTATGTATCAATTCTACATCCTCTTGTCATTCATCCTGAGTGTGTCCTCTATGCAAATTTCAGGAAGAGAATATGGCGATCCGCAAGAACAAGAAAGGGGATTACATTACTAGCGAAGATGTTTCTAAATTGAAATACACCAACAAGGTAGCATATATCTGTTAAACTGGTAGAGAATTTACAGTTTCCCGAACTGATGATCTTTTCTTCCAGGTGGTGGAAGAAACAATAAGAATGGCCAATATAGCCGCAGTTTCTTTCAGAATGGCTACCCAAGAAGTGGAATACCAAGGTAGAAAGCTAAGTTAATTATGTTTAAGTAGCACCAGTTGCTTCATCTCAATAATTGATCCCTGATGCCGCAGGCTATAAAATACCCAAGAACTGGAAAGTAATTTTGTGGCTTCGGTACCTCCATACAGATCCAGAAAACTTTGATGATCCCATGTGCTTTAATCCTGATAGATGGAATGTAAGTCTCATCAATAATTACCCCACATGAATGAAAAGGTTTAAGATTGTGTAATTAACCAATGCTTTGCTTTTTTTTTTTCAAATTACTAAACAGGAACCAGCAAAGCCGGGTACCTATCAGGTTTTTGGTACTGGAATTAGAACCTGTCCTGGAAACACGCTTTCTCGGTTACAACTTGCACTGTTTGTTCACCATTTGTCGGTTGGATACAAGTAATGGCGGCCATCGGTGTTTATGCCTTTGAATCAATTATTTCAGAATTTTTAGTGAAGCCCAATTTTTATACCATGTTATTATAATTGAATTTCAGGTGGGAATTGCGGAATCCGGATGCAAAGATCACTTATCTTTCTCATCCAAGACCGGCTGACGGGGTCGAGATTATCAACTTCACCCAATTATAATATCGCTGTTTGACAGTTACTAATTTATCAGCTTTCTGTGTACCTTGGCTTTCTATTCTAGTAAGGAAACTTTATTTTGGCTAGGGTGTGTTCCTGTTTTTACATAATAAGCACATTTTATCAATAAATCCACACAATATTGTGTTCATATATATATATATATAAAATATGAAAAAAATTGTGGGAAAATATAATTTACCCTTGAATAAATGATAAAATCTGTAATTAAAATTCTTTATTTGCTTTATGTATGCGCTAGAGTGTGGATTGTTTAAAAATGTCTCTCTTTCGATGTGTTATTAATGTATTTGACCTTTTTTTTTTTTGTTATTTAGGTATAAATAAAAATATTTTTAATTTTTTTAAATATTTTATATTAAACCTGATGAATCAAACAGATTAAATAGATTGAATCATAATACAGTGAAACAACTACGTCAACTGTTGATGTAGTTTCAAAAACATTGATTATAAACAAATAAATGAAAGAGTTAGATTTTATTTCTAATCAAGAGAATAACTGAAAATTTATTTTGAAATTATTGTTTTTGTTAATAATAATTGTGAAGATTATTTGCTGTGATACTCGTTCTTTTTAATTCATTCATCAAAATTGCCTCATAGATTTGTGTGTACTTAAATTATATATAAAATATATATATATATAATTTTATTGAAAAAATTAATAATATAAATTTAAAATTGGGGTTGAAAAAGATAGGGGTAGATAGTATCACTCTTTTAAAAATTAAAAATATATTCTAAACTTTAAATTATAATCTCAATACATGGTAGTAAAACATAAATATGTTAGACATAAATTAAGTTCGTACTTGTATTTAAAAATCAAATCAAACTTAATAAAAATTTGTGAAATATTAAAACCAAACTCTTGTCATTGTTTGTTGAATTTGTTGTAGAATACCACTAATTCGTGTTTATATATAAAGGCATTTAGGGGATGTGATTTATAGAATGACGATGTCTAAAAACTAGAAAACCAGTATACATCCTTCCATGGGGGATGAAAATTGAACTGCTTAAATTAGTTACATAAATTGAAAAGTTTGAAGAAGAGAAACCAACAAAATATAATTAAATAATAGCCTAAATAAATATATATTAACAACAAAATTATGTGTATTTATTGATAAAATGTACATATTTTGGAAAAACAAGAGGACACTGCACTGCTCAAACCGAAATAGAGTTTCATTATTAGAATAGAAAGCCATATTACACAAGAAAGCTGATATATTAATAAGTGTAAATCAGCAATATTATAAGTGGGTGAAGTTGATGATCTCGACCCCGTCAATTGGTTTTGCATTCGGAAGATAAGACATCTTCGCATCCGGATTCAGTAAGTCCCACCTGAAATTCGAGTAAAATAACATGGTATAAAAATTAGAGTTAACTGAAATAATTAATTCAAAGGCATAAACACCAATGGCCTCCATTACTTGTATCCAACTGACAAATGGTGAATAAACAGTGCAATTTGTAACCGAGCAAGCATGTTTCCAGGACAGGTTCTAATTCCAGTACCAAAAACCTGATAGGTACCCGGTTTTGCTGGTTCCTGTTTAGTAATTGAAAAAAAAATGCAAAGCATTGGTTAATTACACAATCTTAATCCTTTTCATTCATGTGGGGTAATTATTGATGAGACTTACATTCCATCTATCAGGATTAAAGCACATGGGATCATCAAAGTTTTCTGGATCTCTATGGAGGTACCGAAGCCACAAAATTACTTTCCAGTTCTTTGGTATTTTATAACCTGCAGCATAAGGGATCAGTTATGTCAACTTGAGATGAAGCTACTTGTATCATAATTAACTTAGCTTTCTACCTTGGTATTCTACTTCTTCGGTAGCCAATCTGAAAAGAAGTGAGGCTATATTGGCCATTCTAATTGTTTCCTCCACCACCTGAGCGGGAAAGATCATTAGTTCAGGAAACAATAAAATCTCCACCAATCTAACAAATATAAACATTACCTTGTTGGTGTATTCCAATTTAGAAACATCTTCATGCGTAATGTAATCCCCTTTCTTGTTCTTGCGTAGGGCCATATTCTCTTCCTGAAATTTAAGTAGACAGTCAGGATGTGTGACAAAAAGATATAGATTTTATATATAGATGTGGTTCTATGATATGATACCCGGAGCCTTTCAAGGACATTAGGGTACTTGGCGAGATAATAAACAGCCCACATTGATGCAACAGTAGTAGATTCATATCCCCCAATAACAAGGCTGACAATATTGTCCACAACCTCTTGGTCACTTAACTTATTGCCTTCCTCATCTTCAATTTGCATCAGCCCATCCATTAAATCATTTATTGCCTCAACTCCACTTTCATTCTTTTTCTTCTTCTTCTCCAGCTCTACCCTAAACATTGCTTCCAGCTTTTTCCTACACTGCAATTCATGGACAGCACACTGTAATATATATATATATATATATATATATATATATATATATATATATATATATATATATATATATATATATATATAGACATCTAAAATTTTATAACCTTATTTACCTGACAGGCATGGTGATAAGCAGTTCCGGGAATTTTATACGGTTGAGCTCTAAATCCACCAAGCAACCCGGCAAACAACTTATCCATGGTTTCCAGAAGAGGCCCTGGTTCAAAGCTTGCGAAAAAATTTCCAATATTCTCGAAAGTCACCTGCAAACAGGGGATATTAAATCACTTCACAAGTGAATTTTAAACTCAACTAATTGATCAGCTTAGATGATTTTACCTTCTTTACTTCGTTATACACTTTCAGTTGACCCTTCTGGGCCCATGATTGAAGTGCAGCAACCATACGGGGTTGCACCATTTCAGTGATACGCCTAAGAGCACCAGGTCGATTAATAGCACTAATTACGAAGCTTCTGACCCTGGCATGTGCTTTTCCATGAACTGCTACAAGAGATGTATATCCCATTAGTTCAACGCTGGGCCATTTTTGGATAAATTTGTCAGATGATCGAAACACAAATTTGTTGATCGACGGGAAGCATGCTATAATAGCCGGTGATCCGAAGAGGTAGGTTCTGTACATTCCTACTCCATCACCATACCTTATCAATCATCATCAACACCAACTTTTAGTAATACAAATTGTATTATGAACTAATCAATGTAGGGGCCTTCGATATCATTGATCAAATATCTTTGAAATTTTTCAGATGCATATGTATTGCAAAAGGAAAGGGAAGTGTGTCTTAATTACTTACTTCCGTCTCTTGGAGTTGATGAAATCATCAGGGCGGCGAAGAACCTTAAAGTACCAAAGAAAGCTAATAATTTCCCCAAAAACTGGAAAGCCCATGTGACCTGGTGGCAACCTGGTTCCGGTACCGGAATATCTAAATATGAGAGGAGCTGCATACCATAGGTCGTTCCACCACCACAACAACCACCCCAATATTGGCAGAAATCCTAAAACCCAACTCAGCCACACATCCATTCTCCTATCCCCTCAAAACTTCATCAACCTTGTTATACAACCTTTTGCACATATTACTAGTTTAAAATTTGAGGCAAATGAAAGATAGGCCAAAGGACTATTTCCCACCCAAGTTTAAATGCATTCTCAAAATCACATCTATGAGATTTGAAAAGTCAAAAGTTTCACCCATTTATAAAAAATTTCAGGGTTAAAGACAAAACAGTCATTTAACAAAAAAATAAAGTTTTATTACTTTTAGCCCTCTCAGCTTGAAAATATCACAATCCCCCTTACCTGAAATTTGAAAAATCAAAACTTTTCGCCTAAGGTTTACAAATCGCCACTGGAGAAGCCAAACTTTGCCCTCCCGACCGTGTTAGCTCTCTCTCCCGACTTAATTTTCCCTATTGATCACATCTCAGCTATCAACAAAGTCTATTTCCTTCGATGAAGACGAAATCTTCTCCGTTGAATTGTCTTCGTCTTAGATGAAGACGACTAGGATGTGATTGGTAGGGAGATTTGAGCGGGGAGAGAGAGTCAACATAGTTGAAGACAACTGTCTTCAGTGACAGTTTGCAAACTCTAGAGGGAAAATTTTGATTTTTCAAACTTTAAGTGAGGAAAATTGTAAGTTTTCAAACTGAAAAGCGCAAATATAATAAAATTTTAGATTTTTAAATCTTTTTATTAAATAACGATTTTATCCTTACTCATAACTAAGATTTTTAATTGATGGATGATACTTTTAGTTTTTCAAACCTCATAGTTGTGACTTTGCAAACACACGTAAATTTGGGTGGGAATAGTGATTTGGCCTATAAAATATTATCCAAATGGGGCTGATTCTCTTATTATTCCCCTCACCCTGGAAAATGCTACCGGACAAGTCAGTGTGTTACCTAACCCAATTAAAAAAAAGGGGGCGAAATGACTATTTCGCACCCAAGGTTTGATGCAGATATCTTTTCACCTGCTAACTATCAAAAATTAAAATACTCATTCGCCTATTAAAGTTCACTTTTACTATCAAGAGGTAAAATTGTCATTTAATAAAAATATTTGAAAGAATTATAAATTGATCACAATTTTTCCCTTAGATTTAAAAACTAACAATTTCCTCCCATCTTCCCATCACCCAAAGTTTAAAAAATAACTATTTCTCCCCTAGAGTTTGCATTTTCTCCCTTGTCACTTCTCCAACGACAACGACCAAAGTTAGCCCACCTCCACCCTTTCATCTTCAAGACAAGGACGAATCATTAACTAATAAGAGGTTAATTGATGATTTATTTGTGAAGATCAGCGATGCACAGGTTGGTAGGACAAAGAGTTTAAGCCTCTATCCGATCGATCTATATGTTGATCAATGCACAAATCGACTAACGTAATCTGTATGTGGCACAGATCCTCACAAATGAATATTCCATAAATAGACGATTCATCCTCGTATGAGAGATGGGAGGGTGGAGGTTGGCTAGCTCTGATTGTCAGAGAAGTTGTAAGGGAGAAAATACAAACTCTAAGGAGGAAATCATTATTTTTCAAACTTTAGATGAGGAGAAGGTGGGGAAAAAATGTTAGTTTTAGGCTTGGGGAGAAATATGATAAATTTATAATTTTTGAAATATTTTTATTAAACGACAATTTTACTTTGACAATAATAATAAAATTTAACAGATAGGTAAATGTTTAAATTTTTAATAATTAACAAATAAAAAATTGAATTTGTATCCAACCTTGTGCAAGAAATAGTCATTTGGCCTCAAAATATGTATATATATATATATTTCAGCATGCCGCATTTTCAGAGGATGGAGAAGAATATAACGATTTCAACATGAGTTGATGGTGAAATAAACCATGGATTTTGGACTGGAAAGAATCTGGAGTTTGAGATGCTTCACCTCTAAATGATTCCTCCCAGTTTGTTTTTGTCTTGTAGCCTTGTTATATAAATATGAGCTAATGACAGCGAATGTTGTACTTATCTTATCTAAATACGTAGAGACAGGAAGCTGATGACTCTTTCATTTTCTTCTCCAGATGAAAAACTTGTAAAGTAGCTAGACAGGAATATGAATTCTGATTCTTTTTCTGCTAAAACAAAATGAAGAACCCTTTAAGGGATGCCCATTCAAGAATAAATTCGTAATTAGCCACTGAGAATATGAATTTCAAAAACTGGGGGCAAAGTAATCACCCGATTTTGCTGGACAATGTTTACATGTTCCAGTTACTTCAATCTCAATTAGTGGGGGAAAGTCCCAGAATACTTTTAGAAGTCTTTGGTCTTCTTTATATTTAACATCACCATTAGTATTTACACCCTGAAATCGGAAAATGACACTTTTCTTCTTCACTTTCAACTACATATTCCAACACAAGTAGTCTTGACATTAAGGAAAACATTATTCACTATCCTCTTCAACCAAAGCTCTATTGGGGAGGTAGTCTGTTTATCTTCACTCCTTCACCAAAACTCTATCAAAGAAATTTGTATTTGGCCAACTCCATATTTATATCTCCATCTTTACTCCACCTTCGAACCATAAATGAGAGGAGGCAATATGTTGGAATTGAGCATATTCAACCTTTCTTTCCATCCACACTATCGAATTTATAATCAACGTTTCAAATTCTAGTGCAATCAACTATTCTTTTCATCCATATTATCGTGTTTAAACGTTTTATTGATGTTTAAATTTATGTTAAAATGATTGTGATAGAAGACAATTAAACTTTAAATGAATTTATTGTATTTTAATTGAGACCTATGAATTCTATATAAAAAAAAACGCAAGCTCTTTTTAGGGTTTAACATTCATATTGGAAGAAAGAAAAAAGTTGGTTGAATCACAAGGTTTCGTTCAGTTATATCTTAAAAGAGTTGATCGAATCCAACAAATAAGACTTATTTAGTAGACTTTTTTTAAACTATGATATAATAAAACATAAATATAATAAAATTGTAGTCTAGATAATTACACAAAATATATATCAACAAAAATAAAATTGTAAAGTAGCTAGACGGGAATATGAATTCTGACTTTTTTTTTTCCTTTTGTTTGCTGCTTTATCAAAATGAAGAACAGTTAAAGGGATGCCTATTCAAGTATAAATTCTTAATTGGCGACAGAGAGTATGAATTCCAAAAGTTGAAAGAAGATCAATGATACTGATATTGCTGGACAATGTTTATATATTCTGGGTATTTCAATCTCAAACAGTGGCAGAAATAGCCATCCTGGGTAGTATTTAAATTGATACATGCACCTAACATTGTTTTTACAGTATTTTTATTATTTTTTTAAATAAAGAATTATTCTCAATATAAAAAAAATTGCGTTCTTTTTTGTAATTAGATTTTATTTCATAAGTTGAGCATTTATTTGAAGAATTGTATTTAATTTAACAATATTATTTACAAATTAAAAATTTTTTTTGCCCCAAATTTGAAAATTTGGTTCATTCAATAATAAAATTTTAAAATTTATTAATTTTAATTAAAAAAATAAAATTTAATTTCTCCGATAAAAAAAAGTGATGATACTGTAATTAAATGTTGTTATTGTAGAAGTAATAATTAAAAGATTTTAGAATCCAAAAACAATAGTTAAAGTAAATAAGTAATTTTTGTCAGACGAATCATAGCTTTTCTTCTCCTAAAATTCAATTTCTATCAGTAAAAATAGAAAGAAAATCGTGGTAAAATAATTGATGGGACCAATTTGGTCTGATGTAATTATTATTATTATTATTATTATTATTATTACTTTGTGATATGGGCATTTGGATTGCTTTAAAGGCACTTCAGAAACTCTTGTAATGGGCAAACCAACTGTTCTTAGCCTGAGGCCCTGCAATTCGGCCTCCATAACTTGATTCTTGATAGGCCGTCTCACTTACATTCAAACAAAGGCCCAAAGAAGTGTGTTTTCCTGACATAGCCGAAGTGATTACAGCAACCTTTCTATTCCATTCCATAGATGATAAAGCTAAGGCGCCCAAATAAGTTCAACTTCCTCGGTAAGGCCGCCATAATCACAAAAAAAATAAGATAATGACATAAGACATGCCCACATATGATTGGAAACCATGCAGTTTGCAACAAGTAGAACGATTGAAAGCTCAACATCACAACAAAGAATCAAGAGCAGGATTATCAAGTCACTTTTATGCATGATAGTAGTTGGACTTGTCAAGAAATTGCGCCGTCACTCAGCTTTAAAGCATCGTTCATTTGGCTCACCTATGCATAGTCTTAACACAATTTGTCTCGTCAGGGAATGACCGAAGATTCTGCTGCTGTTGCTGTAATGGAGTTTGTTACCAAACAAATGCCTGAGAGCTTGACTGTTGCCGGGGAGTCCTTTAATTTCTCAGGCTTATCCCCGGAAAGCTACATATGCACCTTCCTTGTCAATATGAGAATTCACCATGGCCGGGTGGTCATGACACATGACCTTAACAAGAATAGGCTTCATCTCTACAGCTACCATACCAATGCAACAACTTTTCAAACGATCAAATTCTGAAGAATTCTATCACACCCTTTTAATAGAGCTTCACTATTTTATCGATGTCTCTCTTAAAAAAAAAAAAAAAAAATCTTTTTACAACTTTATTCTAACAAACAAGGTGGAACAAAATTCAAAGATACAATCCCAACCAACCTATCTTATTTGTTAGGGAAATTGAAATTTTTAATCTTATCTTTTACCGTATATACATATATACCACTCATTCTAAAGTTTAAACAAAACTATCACAACAGTATAACATTTTTCTAAAATACCTTTATTGATGTAATTCATATAGAAAGAGAGAATATCATCTCTATTTTTTTCTTCAACCTTCTAATGAGGAAAAAATATCTGTAGTATGGAAAAAAAATTCTTCAACAAAGAAAATATATGATTGAACAATAAAACTTATATGTTATGTGTTTTCTTTATGAACAATTGAAAATCAAATAATATATGATAGATTCGTGTTCATAAGTTTATGTGAAATTTAATTTTATTGTGATTTTATGTTGTTAGATTGTTTAATACTTTTATTTCATGTTATTTTTATTGTTTAAAGTTGTTATAATATTATTTTAATAATTATAAAATACAAAATTTTAAATCTGAAAAGTTTTCAGATGAAGAACAGGTTGGCGTCGCCAACCCCTTGGCGTCACCAACCCCTTGGCGTTAACGCCAACATCCACTGGCTTATGTTTTTCTAAAATTTAATTCACTGTATAAAGATTCAGTTTATACCAATATTTATGCAGTGGGCTCTACTAAATTTGAAGATTTTTAAATTCTTTTTCATGTAGTGAGACTCACTATATTTAAAAATTTTTTAATTCTCTTTCGTAAAAATAATATTTTAACTTATATAATCCCATCACATAAAAAAAGATTCAAAAATTTATAACAATAAAACAAAAAAGTTAGCGCCAAGGGTTGGTTGTAACCCTTTTATTATAAAAGGGTTGTCAACCCTTTTATTATAACCCTTTTATTTTTTAAAAGAGTATAAAAAGGTTGACGTTGGCCTCATCCTTTTATAATAAAAGGGTTGGCATAGGCCCCATCCTTTTATAAATGCCAACCCTTTTTTATTTTTTTTTTAATTTTAAAGTAACTATTTTTATTTAATTAAATATTAACTTTTTTTTTTCAGTTAAATCTTATCAAATAAATTTTTTTATTTATTATAATACAGTTCTAAAATTATAAAAAAAAAGGGAAAGAATCTTTTTACATGACTCTTCACTTAAAAATTAAGAAAGAAGAGAGAATAAATTTCTAAAGAAAAAAAAATCTCTACATATAAGTTTTATTATTCGATCATATAATTTTTTTATTAAAAAATTTTTTTTCCATACTACAGAGATTTCTTTCTCATTGAAAGACTGAAGAAAAAAAGAGAGATGATATTCTCTTTTTCTATATGAGTTACATCAATAAGAATATTTTAAAAAAATATTATACTATTATAATAATTTTATTTAAATTTTAGAATAAGTGATATATATGTATACACGATAAAAAATAAGGCTAAAAATTTTAATTTCTTTATTTGTTAAGAGTATAAAAATATCTTCTTTTTTCTAATGGATATGTTCCCCAGTTTATACTTTGAAGTCAAGCCGTGAAGGTGCTGATATGCAACCCATGATCAACATTCATCTCTACATACGCAACCTTTTCAATCAATTAAAAATATTATTTTAAACCATGATATTTTGCTTTGAAGTATGAGATAATTAAAATTATGGCCAAAAGACTATTTCCCAGCCAAATTTTAATGTGTTCCAATGTCACATTTATAAGATTTAAAAATTCAAAGTCTTACCCTTTTATTTAAAATCTCAGTTAGAATTAAAGATAAAATCATTATTTAGTAAAAAAAATTTAAAAACTAAAATTTTATTATATTTGCCCCTTTTAGTTCAGAAATCTCATAATTTTCTATCACTTAAAGTTTAAAAAATTAATATTCCCCCTAGAGTTTGCAAACCATCTCCAACTGCGTTAACTCTCCTTTCTGGTTTATCTTTCCCTTTCGATCAAATTTTAACTATCGACAATATCAATTTTTTCCAACAAAGACGAAATTATCTTCATTAAAGTGTATTTATTTTAAATGAAGACAACCGTCATAGGTCTTAGACAAAGATTATGTAACCATCTGAGACCTTCAACGGTTATCTTTGTCTTGAATGAAGACCAAATTGTCTTCTTTTGAGATAAAGACACTTTGACAAAGACAATTTCATCTTTATTAAAAAAAATTAATTTTATTGATGGATGAAATTTGATTGGCATGGAGAACTAAAGTGATCAAAGATGGCAAACTCGATCATCTCTGACAAGAGTTTACAAACTCAAGGGAAAAAAGTTGATTTTTTAAACTTTAAATTGATGAGAATAGTGAGTTTTATAAACTGAAAGAGACAGATATAATACAATTATAAAATTTTAAATTTTTTTATTAAATAATAATTTTACTATTAACGTCGATTAAAATTTTAAATGAAAAGATAGGATTTTAGATTTTTTAATTTCTATTGATATGACTTTTAGGTCGGTATTAAAATTTGGATGGGAAATAGCCATTTGGCTTCAGAAATATCTTGGCATCAAATTTCAAGCCTTGCAGCACGTGTAGAAAAGTGATAATAGGCAAGACGTAATTCCTTGGCTGTAGTTGAAGCTAGCTAAGATCTCAGAGGTTAGAGGAGACCCGTTTCTTCAATAATGGAATAGTGTTCACACTTTAATTTTGAAAGAACATGGGAAGGGGCACAAAAAGACACGCCCTGTCACATTCTGAATCGTCCGTTTCAAATTCTGACTCTCCCACTTCCACGTATCATTTATCGGGGGCCCCGAACAGATATACTCAAGGAAGCATGGAAACGCTTCAAGGGATGCGTTTCGCCGATTCTGAAACGTTCCGATTTCCGAAACGCCCCGAAATTGGTACGAAACGTTTTGGGGCCGTTTTGAAAATTTTAGAAAGATGCAATATGTATTTTCAGTACCTGAAACGCGTTTCTTTGTAGAAATCCGTTGGATTTCCACTTCTGTAAACATTTTAAGCCACACCTCTCATACTGGTTTTGTCTTCTCAATGTTCCGACATCTGAACTTCCTCTCCTCTCCGGCGAAACTCATCTCTCCTCCTTCGTTTTGTCCTTCTTCCCACTAGTTGTTGCCTCCTCCCAACTATTTGTTTCATCCTTCCAATTATCAATTCCCTTTCTGGTATCTGTTTCACCAGTCTTCTCACTATTGATTCCCTCCTCATTTTTCATTCATTCTCTACCGAAATGGATCCAAAGCCTGGGAAACATTAAACACCTTTACAGTATTTGATTATGTGTCCTATTAAAGGTAAATTGTTCTTATATTATATAAAAATATTTGTATATTTTTAAAGGTTATACATTTTTATTAAATTTTGATATTTATAATAAAATCTTTATATTTTTCATATTTACACGTTTCTCCACGTTTCCGTTTCCTATATTTTTTAATGAAGACGTTTCAACGTTTCCGTTTTCTATATTTTTTAATGAAGACGTTTCAACGTTTCCGTTTCGACGTTTCGCCGTTTCCACGTTTCCGTTTCCATGCTACTTAGGATATACTGCCACCGGAGAAGTCAACAATGAATGCTTTGATTTTCTTTGTTTACCTCTTCGTTCCAACTCCATTGCCAATGAATGATATTACTGTAGAAAATTTTAATTCTGAAACAACAACAGCTGAGAGAGATTGTTGATACGATGACATACTCTGGAGTTTTCTGGAGCCACCTCTTGCATATTTTATCGTCAAAGTTGAAACTTCAACGATTATGCTCAGTAGAAAATTTTATCTATGAACCTTTTTATTTTAATGAAAATGTGATCCATATTTATATAAAAACAAAGAGAACAAAGCAAGTCACAGCTTAACAGAGACATGTGAACACAAATTGTCGTAAAGCGGAGGAGTCCTCTTCCTGCGGGAAGAAGCATGCCACAAAACTCTAAAATACAATTCAAAAGCTGTCAAGTCACTCTTCCGGATAAACACGATGACTGGAAAATGTCGAAATTTTAAGAAAATACTTAGTATAATATGATATGAATCGTTGTAAGGGACATTTTGGTATAATTAGGATTGGATTTGAATCAAATCAAATTTAAATTCTATTTGGTTCACAAAAATTGAGCTCAAATTTGAGTTTAGACTCATCGAGCTTGATACAAATGAGCTCGAGTTTGGCTCATTTCGAGATCTAGTTTGACTCAAACTCGAGTTTTAACTAATTTATTATTAAAACGATGTTGTTTTATATCAAAATTTTTAATTTATAAATTTGATGAATAATTCGAATTCGAACTCAAAGTTGTAGGCTCAAGCTTATTTAGAGTTGACTTGTTTCAGATTCGTTCGAGCTAAATTTAAATTCGAATTCAAATAAACTTAGTTCAAATCCAATCGTAAATATAATGGTACTATATTCTAGAGATCCCAAATAATTTATAAACCGAACTAATATTTATATCAATAAAATTTTATATATTTAATATAAATTAATAATAAAATAATACTAAAATATTTAAATACTTTTTAGAAATAATTGGCACGACTGTCTCGTAGCATTTAACATTTTTCCACGCCGACAAGTTAAGATGAACGCAGGCAATCTAGTGACTTTGTGGGCCTAATAAAATGGAAATTCAGTGTATAGGATCAGCTTCTTGTGATTGAACTGCAGTCTATTTTTTCTCCTTTACATTCCATATGCTTGTAATTCTCTACATATATCCATCAAAATCTTCAATTTTCGTATGGCTATGAAGAGATAAAGATAATAAAAAGTGAGAGAGTTCTTTGCCAGAAACCATGGAGAAGACTGAAGAGGCTGTGGCAACTGATGAACCTAAGATTAACTACAGAGGATGGAAATCTATGCCATTTGTTATAGGTTATCAGAAAGAGAGACAACTTTTTTTTTTTATCTTAGCCTTTTGTTCTCCTTATATTCTCTTTTGATGCGATCCTTATGAATCAATTACACATATTAAATTGCAGGAAATGAAACTTTTGAGAAGCTGGGGACTACTGGTACCCAGAACAACTTATTGGTATATTTCACTACTGTGTTCAACATGAAAAGTATTCAAGCTACAACTCTTGTTAATGTCTACATTGGTACAACAAACTTTGCTACCCTGCTGGGAGCATTCCTCTGTGACACTTATTTTGGTCGATACAAGACGCTGGGATTCGCTTCGATTGCCTCATTTCTGGTACTAACACGACTAGTTCATCCTTTTTATGTATCTGTGGGAGTCAAACTCAATCTTAATTTTCCATTTTTTTATTCTTTGAAGGGGATGGTTTTACTTTCTTTGACAGCAGCAATCTCACAATTGCACCCACCCACCTGTGAGGATCAACAAACTGGAGCATGTCGGGGACCGACACCAGGGCAATTAGCATTTCTGTTTAGTGGACTGGGACTGCTAGTTGTTGGAGCTGGTGGAATAAGACCCTGTAATTTGGCCTTTGGAGCTGACCAATTTGATCCCAAAACAGAATCTGGGAAGAGGGGAACCACCAGCTTCTTCAACTGGTTTTACTTCACCTTCACTTTTGCCATGATGGTATCTTTAACAATAG
This sequence comes from Mangifera indica, assembly GCF_011075055.1. Lineage (NCBI taxonomy): Eukaryota > Viridiplantae > Streptophyta > Magnoliopsida > Sapindales > Anacardiaceae > Mangifera > Mangifera indica. The sequence goes on from NC_058139.1 coordinate 2,081,901, forward strand.
TTGTGTATGTACAAACCGATGTGAGCTGGGCTTGGGGATTGGCAATTCCTGCATTTATGATGTTCCTGTCATGTGTAATGTTCTTCATAGGATCAAAACTTTATGTGAAAGTAAAACCAGAAGGCAGCCCTTTCACAAGCATAGTGCAGGTCATAGTGGCTGCTTTTAAAAAGAGGCAACTGAAGTTATTAGATCAACCATGGTTGTCCCTTTATAACCATGTTCCGAAAAATAGTAGCAACTCCAAGCTTTCTTACACTGAACAATTCAGGTAACCAACTCTTATTGCTCATCTGGTTTCTTGAAAATTGTCTCAGCTTTGAAGTTCTTTAAATTGCAAATCCCAAATTTCTGTAGGACACTTTTCACTCTACTGGGCTACTTTTGCTCAAATTAGTCAATATAATTTGTAGGGGTCCTGGAACTTGTTATAAAATAGGTGCAAAAGTTAGGCATAAACCTCAACAAGAGTATTAATAAAAAAACTGGTTTATGTACAAAAGTAGACGCCTTTAAAGATGCAGTTGCTATTTGTTATATTGGTCCTTAAGTAGATTCCACTAGGCTACAAAGACATATGAACAAAAACAACTAAAATATTAAATATAATCCCACAAGCTGACATGCGATGAAGTTAATGCAAGATCATGATAACACTTTATATCAAAAAATTCAGTATGACATAAAAAAAGTTGGTTTATATGGCTTAGAAAAACGAATAAAACAGAAAATTTATTATTTAATTTTGGATTAGTGATGAAAAAATTTGACATAAAATGTTCTCAGGTGCCTGGATAAAGCTGCCATCGTGACACCTGAAGACAAAATCAACTTGGATGGTTCAGCAGCCAATCCATGGAGGCTTTGCAGTCTGCAAAATGTGGAGGAACTGAAAGTCTTGATAAGAGTTATTCCGATATGGGCTTCAGCTGTTGTGTATTATGTTGCTTTGGTTCAACAACAAACTTATGTAGTCTTCCAAGCCCTCCAATCTGATAGACGCCTTGGCAATACCAATTTCAAAATCCCAGCTGCAACTTACACAATCTTTACCATGTTTAGCCTCACCATATGGATACCTATCTATGACAGAATCATTGTTCCAAGGATCCAAAAATTGACCAAAAGAGAAGGTGGCCTCACAATCCTTCAAAGGATGGGCATTGGGATGGTGCTTGCTATAGTCACCATGCTTTTATCTGGCATAATTGAAGAAAGGAGAAGAACCATGGCTCTCGCTAAGCCACTTGGTGAAGATCCTAGAAGAGGTGCAATATCTTCTATGTCAGGATTGTGGCTAATACCTCAGCTGACACTTATAGGATTTTCAGAAGCATTTACTATTATTGCCCAAATCGAATTCTACTACAAGCAGTTCCCAGAAAACATGAGAAGTATCGGGGGATCTTTAGCATTTGTTGGTTTTGCAGCATCAAATTACTTAAGTGGTTTACTGATATCAGTAGTTCACAGAACCACAGATGGCGCCGCAACTGGGGACTGGTTGCCTAACGACCTTAACAAGGGAAAATTGGACTTCTTCTATTACTTGGTTGCAGCATTAGGATTCATAAATTTGGGCTATTTTATAGTATGTGCACGGTGGTACAAGTATAAAGGAAGTGGTGCCAATTCTCCTCATGAATTAAGTAATGTATAACTGCAGTCCAAAAAGCCTCCAGTATAAAACATGAATTAGTTCCAATACTGCAGCATAGTTAAAACCCGTTAGCTAAAGCAGTGTCAGTGCCACAACTGCCCAAGGGGTGAATCCTTTGCAATCAACTAGTATTTCAAAGTTATACGATGTTCTTCTATAATCATAATGTGAACCATAAAATAATATTTAATAAACTATATGAAAGTAGGAAGAAGCCAGCGTTAAGAGCAACCCAATTGTTTAGTCAAGCATCCAGTACCAGTCAGGATGACTTTTTTACATAAAGAGCCTTCTGGGGCAAGTCCACTCAACCCAGCGGTGGGTAACCCGTGAATGCATGTATGATTTGCCAAACATTCCTGGTCAAAAACCTGCCACTCTTCTATGATATCGTTTTTTCAGTACTGAAATATTGGAAACATTTTCTGTTCTTCACTCAAAATCAATTACTCATGTCCAACAATATGTGCAACACATCTCTGCAGAAACTTGCAGGCATTTTAGAACATCAGAAAAATAATGTTCGGAATGCGAAGAATAAGAAACTCTTGACGTTCAAATCCTCCCCATAATGATATTGAACTGCTTCTGGCTTCTACAAAATGCTTTATTAAGTATTAATTCCACACCGTTTGATCGGTAAGAAATTAGTCACATGTGTTGTGCAGCGGAAATATAAAACACAACTTCTATGCTATTGAATATAATAAATAATTAAAACAGAAAATAAAATACAGAAAAATAAAAAAAAAAAGAACATAAGAATTTACGAGGTTCGGTAAATGTACCTACGTCCTCGACGTCGCTGACTACTTTCAATATCTCCAAAGAATAGTTACAAAGGAAAAATAAACTATTAGAGATCCCTAATAATATGATTCTCTCTATACAATTGTATGTGACTACAACTGTCTTAGGGATGATGTTGAATTAAAATCAAGGCCTCTATTTATAGTCTTTGGTAAAATACAAAGGGATTAAATTAATAGATATGGGACATAAAGAGCCACTTATTTCAATAATCTCCACCTTGGCGATTTAGCGGGCCCACCAAATTTTCTTTATACGTTGTTCTTCAGCGACGACTTCAAATGCGCCTTTCGACGTAATTTAAGCATGCAGGATGTTGATCAAGTTCAAACAATGATTGAACTTGATCGTTGTTACCACCTTGGTCATCATATCTATAGGATTCTCAGCAGTCTCAACATACAATAATAGATAAATAAAAAACTCATCTTGTAGCCTACGAAAATATACACAATTATCATACTTGCTTCTTGTGTACCTATGCTCCATCATGAATCGATCAAATCGCTTGTACCACTGTCTTGGTGACTGTTTCAGTCCATAAAGCGATCTCTTCAATTTGCAAACCTAATTCTCTTTATCAGCAACCTTAAATCCTTCAGGCTGAGTCATATAGATTTTCTCTTCCAAATTACCATGTAGAAATGCAGTTTTCACATCAAGTTGAACTAGTTCAAGATTCAATTGTGCTACCAAGGCCAACAAAATTCTAATAGAGGAATGTTTAACAACTGGAGAAAATACCTCATTGAAATCAATCCCTTCCTTTTGAGCATAACCTTTTGCTACCAACCTTGCCTTGTAGCGAACATCTTCTTTCTTAGGAAATCCATCTTTTCTTGCATACACCCACTTGCACCCAATTGTCTTCTTGTACTTTGGTAATTGAACTAACTGCCAAGTTTCATTTTTCTGAAGGGATTGAAATTCTTCATTCATGGCTTTCTTCCACTTTTCAGCTTCTGGACTTTTGACTGCTTCTTTATAGGTGGAAGGAATATCATCATCTACAATTGGAAGTGCATAGGCCATCATATCAGCAAATCGAGGAGGTTTACGTATTTCTCGTTTTGGCCTATGTGATGCAATTGATTCTTGTTGCTGTTGAGGTTCTTGGGTTGAAACCTCTCCATCTTCACTTTCCTTCTCTACCACTGGAGTATCACTATCATTTTCAACAACTCTGACTGGGTTTATTGTTGTGATTGTCTCAAACTCCACCTGTTGTGAAATACACTCCACCTGTTGTTGAATATCATCGGTCTTCTTTGTTACCTTCTTTAACATGACAGATTCATCAAAGGTAACATCCCTACTGTGAATGATTTTCTTCAACTTTGGACACCAAAAACGATATCCTTTCACTCCAGAACTAATTCTCATAAAGATTGATTTCTTAGCTCTTGGATCTAATTTAGACTCTCTTGTATGATAATAGGCAATTGAACCAAACACACGTAACGAATCATAGTAATTAACAGGTTTTCTAGACCATACCTCAAGGGGTGATTTCCCTTCAATTGTAGTGGATGGTAAATGATTAATGAGATGACATACATATGTAACAGCCTTAGCCCAAAATGGTTTGCCCAACCCAGCATTGGACAACATACATCTAACCTTCTCCAACAAGATTCGATTCATGCGTTCAGCCACCCCATTTTGTTGTGGTGTTCTTTAACTGAGAAATGACGTACAATACCTTCAGCCTGACAAACTTCAAAAAACGGATCACTAGTATACTCACCACTATTATCAGTTCTTAGTCGTTTGATCTTTCTGTCAGTCTGAGTTTTAACCATCTTTTTCCATTTCAGGAAAACACCTAATACGTCATTCTTCTTCTTTAAAGTGTACACCCATGTCCTTCTAGAAAAGTCATCAACAAAAGTAACAAAGTAGTGTCTACCTCCCAAAGAAGCTGTTTTAGTAGGTCCCCACACATCAGAGTGAACATAATTTAAAATACCTTCAGTATTATGAATTGCAGTACCAAATCTTACTTTTGTCTGTTTTCCCAAGATACAATGCTCACAAAAATCTAACTTGCAGGTCTTTACTCATTTCAATAAGCCTTGTTTCACCAAACTAAATAAGGTTTTTTCCCCTGCATGTCTCAAACGCTTATGCCAAAGTCTAGTTGTTTCATCATCTACATCTTTTCCAGATACTGCAGCTGCTGATCCAAAAACTGTACCACCATTATAATAATACAAGTTATTTTTTCTTGTACCTTTCATTACTACAAGAGCACCAGAGATAACTTTCAAGAGTCCATCTTGTATTGACACCTTAAAGCCTTTGGATTCCAAAACTTCCAAAGAAATGAGATTTTTCTTCAACTGTGGTATATGTCGAACGTCTGTCAGAACTCTAGTTGATCTATCATGATTCTTTAAATGATTGAACCTATCCCCTCAGTTTTGCAAGAACTATCATTACCGATGAAAGCAACTTCACCATTTAGTTTTTCATAATTGAAGAATCATTCCTTGTGTGGACACATATGATAAGTGCAACCCCAATCTAGAAGCTATTCATCATACTGAGATGTCATTGGTAGACTTATTAGAGCAAAATCTGACTCATTTTCTTCAATTTCAGCTACATATGAAGCAACTTTGGTCTTCCCTTTATCTTTCCTTTGTAACTTCGGATAGTCTTTCTTTCAATGTCCCTTCTCTCGACAGAAAGCATATTCATCTTTACTAGGTCTTTTTTTCGATTGAGATCTACCCCTTCTTTCTTGCTTGCAACTTTGACTTCGTCCTCTTGCAGTAAAGGTTTCAATAATTGACTCTCTATTCTCTTGTTGATCTTTCTTTCGAATTTCATTATTATTCAAAGCAGCACATACCTCATCATAAGTTACTTTCTTCTTTCCATGAAGTAATGTAATGCTCAAATGATCCAATTCTTCAGAAAGAGATCCTAGTAGAAGCATTGCTTTATCTTCATCTTTGAAAGTTTCATCCAGGTTCAGTAAATCAGCTATCAACTGATTAAAAGTATCAATATGATCACTTATACTTGTACCAGGTTTCAGTTGAAGACGAAACAGTCTCTTCTTCAAATAAAGTCTATTCTCATTGCTCTTCTTCATATACTTGTTTTCTAACGTCTTCCACATTTTACTTGTAGACGTCTCTTTCATGAATGGATATTTCTGCTCTCTACAAAGACACGTACGAATTGTACCACAAGCTTGACAGTTGATCCTCACCCATTCTTTGTCATCCATCTTCTCTGGTTTTTCCTCCTCCAGAGCTATATCAAGATTTTCTTAACACAGGGCATCCATCACCTCACATTGCCACAAGCCAAAATTGTTGCGGCCATCAAATTTTTCCACATCAATTTTTGCGGTTGTCACAATTGTCTTTGTTGATGTTGATTGCATTTTCTGCTGACTACGTTTTACTTGGTAGATAGTATTTCAAATAACCAAGTTTCACAAATTTATATTCAATAGCTAAAACAAAATTACTATAACTTAGGATAGTAGTAAGTGCCCAAAAAATGATAATATATACACCAGGAAAGTACCCAAGAAAGATTGGTTGGGACAAAGCCTTCTTAAAAACCATTCTCCTTAGACAGCATTTTCCTAGACATGCACATAACTATATAAATAGCTACTCACTGTCCTAAACCTAGGCTCTGACACCACTTGTTGTGCAGCGGAAATATAAAATACAACTTCTATGCTATTGAATATAATAAATAATTAAAGCAGAAAATAAAATGTAGAAAAATAAAAGAAAGAGAACACAAGAATTTACGAGGTTCGGTAAATGTACCTACGTCCTCGATGTCACTGACTACTTTCACTATCTCCAAAGAATAGTTACAAAGGAAAAATAAACTATTAAAGATCCCTAATAATAAGATTCTCTCTATACAATTGTATTTGACTACAACTGTCTTAGAAATGATATTGAATTAAAATCAAGACCTCTATTTATAGCCTTTGGTAAAATACAAAGGGATTAAATTAATAGATATGGGACATAAAGAGCCACTTATTTCAACAACATGCTGATGCACTTTCGAGCTAGTCCATCAATTAATGGATTTAAAATACAACACTATGATTGATATAGATGTTTCAGATTCCTTTTAATTATTCTAGCTTTTTATTCCAAGTTGGTAAACTGCTCTTTGCAGAAAACCTGTAATCTCTTAACTTAGAGCCAACCCATATGGAGAAAGCTTTAAGGGGAAAGACATTTCTCCAGGTTTGTCAATTTCATAGAAGTGATCGTAAAATAATCCTTCACAATATTAACTAGACAATTACAAAAGAATTCATACTTGAGGTCTTAGAATTACAAACAGAGAAGGAAAGCAAATAATTCAAAAAGCGACAAATCTAGTAACCAACTAGAGCTGGTCACGATTCTAGTATAAAATCAGAATTTGTTTATTTAGGCAACAAAATGAAAGAGAAGAAGGAAAGGGATTATCATGCAATCCCATAATACCAACACTGACCATGCTAAAATTTTTGGACAACCTTCGATGGCCTCCCTTAAGCTGATGCTTATGTTGGTCTCCCTTAAGCTGACAAAACCATGTTCCTTAATCCAATGTCACATAATAATGCTTGAAATTGTGCACGTCCATGTCCCTTATTAAAAATGTCTGCCAACTAAGGTGTAGATCTCACATGCTCCAAGTTGATTAACTTAATCTAAACCTTTCTCTAACAGAAGGTAGTCCAACTTAATATGTCTAGTCCTCTCATGAAATACGAGATTGGTTTCTATTTGTATAGCAGATTTGTTGTCACATAGCAAACTAAACATTGCTCGGTACTCCAATTTGCCAGATATATCATTGTATGATAATGACAAGTTGACCAATCAAACAATTTTCTCAGTTGTCTGAATCATTGCTTAATACTCCGAGTCACCAAATAAGATTAAGACTGGCGGTTGTTTTTTGAATTGTCATGTTATTGATCTCATTGCAATCGGGCAAGTGCCCCAATCTATATCATTATATGCTTTCAAAGTAGGGCATTTCTTTTTAAGTAAATTATTCTTTAATTTGGTATTCTTTTTAAATATAAGTCGTTTTATCGTCTCCTTGTAAGGTTGTCTTGAAACCTTCAAAAACTAACTAAGAAGATGAACTCCACAACCTAAGTTGGCTCCTGTGAGTGTTATGTGCAATAGTCTCCCAATCAACCATTGAACACAATAACAGAGGCTTTGGACCAAAACATCCATTGGATGAACCAATCCTCAATATTATCAATTGAGTAACTCCGATTAAGAGAATTGGGTTACATGCAAATCAATGGTTATGTCCTAGATTTTGAATTTATTAAATGAAGAATTACATAACAGCATGATGTATCATGACACCGCACAAATGAAGGAGTTGGAAGAACACTTTTCACAAGGAAATGGTACTAAAATTCAAGAGATCAAGAGAGAGAAAATCAACATATACAAATTGAGATGCCAACATATGTAAGAATTGTTTGTTTGTACATATTTTATTAATCAAAATAAATAAAGCAAACAGACCAGAGGATTCTGGTATAAAGCATATTCAGGCAACAAAATAAAAGAAAATAAATAAAGGGTATTATTAGGAAATCTCATACGACCAGCATTCAGTACAGTAAAATCTTGTACAAGATATGTTTCGTGCAAGAAATTAAAATCAGGCTAAGAGCTGTCAATCAAAATCAGATAGTGCAGCCCCCCAGTTTGTGTGACAGGTCAGGGAACCGCCAGAGTGCGCGAACCCTGCCAATAATCGAACAAAATGAAAGACACTCATTGATTAATGGGCCAAAGACTATTTCTTACCCAGGTTTGTGGAAAAGTTTTTTGTTTTTCAGAGGTTACCTATCCGGAAGATAATCATTTGGCCATGATTAACGTGCATTTCTTAGGAAAGCAAATGTGTACGTCGGCAAGTCATTAATTTCTTCTGGTAAACCGTGTTGATAATTCTGCCAAACGTACTGATAAGAACCAGTGGTTATATTAGCCTTCACATGAAAGGAGAGGAAGGAAGCGAAGGAGAAAACATGGAGAAGAGTGACAGAGAAATGCTGAGTGAGAATGAGGGAGAAGTTATGATAAGACTGAGATCAGTGGAACCCTGGAGTTGGATATGAGAGGTGTTTGCAATAATGAACCTGGGTTTAATTACAGAGGATGGAAAGTCATGCCTTTCATTATAGGTGAAGGGAGTTTTTATATATTCTTTTGTTAGTTTTTTTTTTTTTTTTAAATTTTGAGTGAAATTTTCAATGAAATTTTCGGGTAATGAAACGTTTGAGAAGCTGAAGCTATCGGCACAATAGCCAATCTCTTGATCTATCTGACTACCGTCTTCAACCTGAAGGGCATAACTGCTGCAACAATAATGAATACCATCAATGGCACCACAAACTTTGGTACTATGGTTGGAGCTTATCTTTGTGATACCTATTTCGGTCGCTATAAGATGTTGGCATTTTCTACATTCACTTCATATTTGGCACTTCTTTTGACATAAAAATACTATAACTTTTGACATATGAATCATCTCCAATATCTCCTCCGGTCCACATAGTGTCAATGTAGTTACTAGAAGTAACCTTTTTGTTCTTTTTTGTTAAGGGGTTGCAAACAATTCAATTGAAAGCAGCAATCCCCAAATTGCATCCTCCTTGATGCGCAGCAGAAAGTGCAACATGCTGAGGGCCAACAGCAGGGCAAATGGCATTTCAATTGTGCGGGATGGGGGCTAATGATAATAGGGGCTGGTGGTATCCGGCCATGTAACTTTGGCAATTGGTGCAGATCAATTCAATCCTGGAACAGAGCCAGGAAAGAGAGGTACCAATAGCTTCTTTAATTGGTACTGCTTCACCTTCAATTTTGCCCAGATGGTGACCTTGACACTCATTGTGTATGTGCAATCCAATGTGAGTTGGGCTATTGGTTTAGAAATTCCAGCACTTCTGATGCTGTTATCAGCGGTTCTCTTCTTCATGGGTTCAAAAATGTATGTCAAAGTGAAAGCCACTGGTAGTCCATTTACTAGTGTAGCACAGGTTATAGCAGTTTCAATCGAGAAAAGGCGAGTAAAACAACCAGACAATCCTCGGTTGTCTCTCTATAATTATATTCCTCCGAGTTCTATCAACTCCAAGCTCCCTTATTCAGATCAATTCACGTACGCAACATCTTACCTGGCAGTCTCAAGAAAAATCTGATAACAAGAACTAATCAACTTAACCACCGTCTTGAGAGTGAAATGCATTTTGAGAGTGAACTAATCAACATCTCACCTGGCAGTTTCAAAAATGATTGTCAAAGTGAAATGCATCTTGAGAGTGCTTCCAATATGGGCTTCAGCTGTTGTGTACCATCTTGCCATTGTTCAACAACAAACTTATGCAGTTTTCCAAGCCCAGCAAAGTGAAGGACGACTTGGAAACACCAACTTTAACATTCCAGCTGCATCTTACGTTGTCTTCATGATGCTGACCATGTCTATTTGGCTACCTATTTATGACAGAATCGTAGTCCCGTATCTCCAGAGACTCACCGGCAAAGAAGGTGGCATTACAATACTTCAAAGAATAGGAATTGGCTTCACACTATTTGTAATAGCCACGATAGTATCAACCATTGTTAAACAGCACCGGAGGACTGTAGCTCTAACCAAGCCAACTATTCGGATTCTACCCAGAAGAGGCGCTATTTCATCAATGTCAGGCATGGTGCTTGTTCCTCAGCTTGCGCTAGCTGGACTTGCAGATGCCTTTGCGGTCATTGTACAGATGGAATTATATTACAAGCAATTCCCAGAGAATATGAGAAACATTGCGGGGTCTCTCTACTATTGTGGTTCGGCAGGTTTAAGTTATCTGAGTACTCTTGTAATTGTTATAGTTCGCAAAATAAAAGGAGTTGCAACTGGTGATTGGTTAGCTGAAGAACTTAACAAGGGAAGACTAGATTATTTCTATTACGTGATTGCTGCGTTGGTGGCTTTGAATTTTTGCTACTTTTTAGTATGCTCTATGCGGTACAAGTACAAAAAGATCAGCTTCGATAACATTAAGGCCAATAGAGAATAAACTCAATCTGATAAAACAGCAGTATGATGTTTATAGAGGTTAATAAAAAATATATATTAATTCTTAATTAGTTAATAATAAACAAATCAATAAAACTATATACTTTTGAATACTGAATTAGGTATTTAGATAATATATCATTATATAACTATAAAGTGAACAAAGTATGAAAGAAATATTATATATAAACTACTAAACTATCAAACAATATCTTGATGTCTTGATAGTGGACCGAAATGTTTTGGCATTTGGCCTTAAATCTCACTAATATAAATATTTAGTGCCACAATGTTCTGATGGCTATTTTTAAACACCACAAAGGAAAACAAGCAAAAAAGGCTCACCGCCGCACTTTTAAGTGCTCAGATGGAAACTATAGATGCAGAAACTAACACTGTTTGATGGATAACTCAACATGGGGATTGTCTTCAATTTCAGCTGGTAAATATATCTTAATATATGAGTAGGCAAATACATTATCTCTTTTAGACTGTGTAAGCTTGCGGAATAGTGTTTATATCAAGTCCCTTCAATCTCACCACTGATTCCACATGACCTTTCAGTGTATGAAGTTCCCTCAATCTGAAAGAAAACACCAAGTGTGAACAGATTTTAGTCTTAGATAAACCAAAACAATCTGAGGTCCACAATTATACCAAAATGGAATGCATGACTGAAAGAAAACACTCTTAAGAGTGCAGCTCACCTGGTAATTTCAGCTCTCCTTTTGGCTTCTTCAGCCATCTGATTGAGTTCATTGAAATGGGTTCGCTCACTGAACATCTTGGTATCAGGTGCTTGCAACCCATGCAGTGTTCTTTGTGCATGTGCCCATTGAAGCTCACGTTGCTCCTTGCCAAAATCCTTTTGCCTTGTAAAGGCAATCTGCATAAAATTGAAATCAATTAAAATACATTTAAGACATCAACTCCAAGCTTGGCAAAGTTACAGTGAATCATTATAGCTCATACCCTCTGCTCAATAACAAGATCCCAAGCCCTCCCGCTCAGTGCATAGCGAATAAAGAACTTGATTAAATCAAGTGGGATGTAGAAGACAATATTATAAAGCCAGATCACACCAGCCCAACCCCACCCAATCCCTTCAATTGCTGCAAAGCTCCAATTTGCATAGACCGCAATCAGAGTAGCAATCTGCTCATAGTGAAAATTATTTATAAGTGTTACTTGTTCTCTCAAATTTATTGGTTCAAATTTGCAATAAATGGAAGAGGGGCAGTTGGCTCACCAGCTGAGCAATCATAAAAGCCACTACAAGCAATAAACCAGGTCGCTCGACAAAAGACCAACTTCGGGATCGTGTCACAAATATAAGGGCCTGACTGATGATGCTCACTTGCAGATACACAGCTGAGGCAAGCTTTCGGAAATCATCATTAGCTGTTTTCTCAAGAGTTGACACCCCAAATGTTCGCTGCCAAACGAAACGGAAACTGAATTATTTGAAAATTCCATTTAAAGGATAGGAGGTTTCTTTATAAAGGCACCCCCTCTTTCAACTGGCACCAATATGGAAAGTTTACTTCAACAAGATGGAAATTCATAAGATGGGTTGGACAATGCTTTGAAATGGTAAATCAGCAACTAGCTGTATCACCTTTAGAGAAGGAATATCATCTTACCGGGAAGAAGTCTGTTTTGTATGCTGCCCAAAAGAATATAACAGTCATCAATGCCAGGTAACTACCAAGAACGATGCCAGTTGTAAAAATTTCAGCTAGCTTCCAGCTGTCTGGCAGAGGTGATGGTTTCACCCTATCCTTTGATATTGTCATAATTGTGCCTGAAGAGTTGTTGTTTAAGTAGGTAGGTAAGCGAAATCATGGGAAGTTTAACAGAATAAAGCACACAGCTAGATAATCGATCAGCAGAAAACGAAAAATGAGCTATAAACATTTAACCAATTAGAAGGCCTAAAGGATCTCCCAATGTACAAGCATAGCAACTGAGCATACCTTAGTTCAGTTTTAGTAAATTTTTTATATATTCTACACATTCAATTAAACATTTGAAGTGTGAAGAAAACGAACCATCATTAAGGATAGCAATAATAAGCACCATAAATGGAGGAAAGTCGAACTTCCATATGAGTGCCAAAAGCATGAAACCAAGCTGTCACCATAACCAACAACCACTATTAATCTTAATGATTAAAGCACCGGCGTAGAAAAATGAATCCATATGATATAACAACATTCCATAAAGAAAAACCTCTTACCACAATACGGATTGTAATGGAAACCGCATATATCTGACAAAGGGAATAGATAAATGTAAGTAAACCAGTAGAAAGAATGTAATAATTAAAGCCATTCTAGGATCATTACCTGCGAATAACTAGTGATAAAAAGAAAAACATTGTGTTTCACGTAAAAACTGAGTTAAAAGTAAGGACACTACACCACATTCAGAATCAATACTCACTGTATAATTTTTCATACGCTGGAAGATAGCTCGACTGGTCAAGACAGCACTGATGATGACACTAAGGCCAGGTTCAGTAAGGACAATATCAGAAGCACTACGAGCTGCATCAGTGGCATCAGCAACAGCTATGCCAATGTCAGCCTTTTTAAGGGCAGGAGCATCATTGACTCCGTCACCAGTCATACCACATATATGTTTCCTAGCTTGCAAACGTTTTACTATCTCATATTTGTGTTCTGAACCAATACACATATTTAAGTCAATAATGTAACCAAGTACAAATAAAAACTAGGCTATAGCAACACAAGAGAAACAAGTAAAAGAGCATGAAAATAAATAGAGAAAAATAAAAACTTTTATATTCTAAAAAAATACCAGGAAAAACACCAGCAAAGCCATCAGCTTTTTCTATCAATTCATCAATTGGTAATGCGGCAATAGACTCGTCTTTGTCCTGTCCCAGCAAAGCAGATGAAGGATACATGTTTGTTCCCATTCCCAAACGTCGTCCAGTTTCCTTCCCAATTGCCAGTTGATCTCCTGAAGATACTCACAGATTTAAGCAAAACAAGCACAGTCCACAAAGATAATATTCACCATAATGGGCAAAACTGAGAAATATTAAGGATACAACTACCAAAGATGTTAAGACAAAATTACAACCCTTAGATACCATAAATCTACCTAATTGCTTAAAATGAATTTGCACAAAACTAAACTCCCAGATGAAAAATGACAAAATCACATTGACATTTCAATCTAATGATTAAATCAAGCACTAATGACCTTTTCATCAAGTCTTTGCACAATTATGCTAACGCTTCAAAGCATAGATTCGTCATTCTGTAAAAGCAACATAAGTATGATGGACATGCTTACTTCCTCTCATATTTAAAAACATGTTAAATGATATCTATAGAGATTATATTCCAGTAAAATTTCCAAAATATGAAACATCTTATTTCTTAATTATGGTTTCACCAGGCAGTAACATAGTAGTCATTCAACTATATCATTCCACAAGTAAAAGCATAATTCCAAACTGCAAAATGAAACCACCTGTAATCATTTTAACATTTACTCCAAGATTCAAAGCCCTCCTTATGGTCTCTGCACTGTCGTGCCTAGGTGGATCAAAGAGAGGCATCAGACCAATAAATTGCCATGGGCCTCCAGGACTTTCTTTTCTTCCATCAGGAACTTCCTACATCCATGAAGAAAATTAAAAATTAGTAATGATAACATGAAAATAAAACAGAGTAATCGAAACATAAAATGTTAAACAGCATTATAAATGAAAGAAATTTTCAAAGACCTGGTGGGCCACAGCAAGAGATCGCAGGCCTCGCTCTGCAAACTTATCAATAACAGCATGAACTCTTCGCTCAATGTCTGACTTGTTGCGTGCAAGATGTAGAATCTTGAAAATAAAATTGCAGATTAGATTTAAGACAATGATTTGAAAAAAAAAACAGGGGGACAACTATGCAGATATGATGAGAGGAAAAGTAACCTGCTCTGGTGCCCCTTTGCTAACTCTATGCATTCTACCATCACTGTCAAGGTAAGTTAAAGCCGTGCGCTTATCAGTTGGATTAAAAGGAAGGAAGTGTATCTCCTGAATGCCTGCACGAGCCTTTTGTAGCAAAAGAAGAAACAGAATACCATCTTTAGTGGACACTTGATTAACTAAACTGCTTTCAATTAGAAGATATTACATCAGGATGCCAACATGTTACCTCTTTTGGATCAGCCAGCATCCCAACTATAGCAGAATCTATTGCATCTTGGTTCTCAGTCCTAGAGGCCTGTGCTGCCATTAGAACAACAGTATCTGCGTCCACTCCTTTAGCAAAAACCTGAGAATGGAAATTTGGACATGTGCTAAGAAATTATAATCCACAAGCATGAAAAGAAAAATGCCCAACAATACAACTGCCACCAACCTCAATAAGATTCTTGTCAACAGTAAGTTTATTCAATGTCAATGTTCCAGTCTTGTCACTGCAAAGCACATCCATGCCTGCCATCTCTTCAATTGCAGTCATTCTCTTTGTGATAGCTCCCTATAAATATCATTAACACATTCCATCACTAGATCAAAAACCACATGAAACACAATCTATTAAAACATCTCTGGGGACCTTGCTAACCTGCTGAGATAACCTATGAGAACCGATAGCCATTGTGACAGACAGAACTGTTGGCATAGCAATTGGAATTCCACCGATGAGAAGCACGAGAAGATTGTCAATTCCAGGACGATATTTCCGATCTTGTATTGGGTACATAACAATAATCTCTATTATCATTCCCACAGCAATTGAGCAAATGCAAAAATTCCCTATTGCAGTCAAGACCTACATATCATGCAATGTGAAACACAGAATAAGAATCATTAAGAAGAAAGGCATAGTAAGTTAAAAATAACACTACTATATATTCATCTCCCTGCCTTCTGGAAGTGGCCAACTTGGTTAGTGGTATCAACAAGGTGAGCAGCCTTCCCAAAGAAGGTATGGACACCAGTGGCAATAACCACTGCTTCAATCTCTCCCTGCTTGCAAGTAGAACCTGAGTATACACCATCCCCAGGGCCTTTTGTTACAGGAAGAGACTCACCAGTAAGCGCAGACTGCCAAGCCAAAACAATTAAAAAAATTAAAGACTAAACAACCAAAGTAGATCAATTCGGCATAATTATAGTCTGTAAAACAATATTTACCAACAACCTACCTGATCAATTTTTAAGGGATCACCCTCAAGAAGACGAGCATCAGCTGGAATAATGTCTCCTAGTTTTATACTAATTATGTCACCTGGAACTAAAACAGCCGCATCTTGCTCATTCCACCTTCCATCTCGAAGAACCTTTTTGCAAATTCAATTCAATAATTATACAAAAATTTTGAGACGATAATGTGTCTCCACTACCCATTTTAATACATAGGGTCAATTATTAAGATTTAAACATGTTTTAAGCTCAAAGATCATTGGCATGTTCATTGCAGCTAGAACCTGATACCTTTGCTTTTGGAGCAAGACGAGCCATTAAAGCAGCGGCAGCATTACCTGCGTTGTTTTCCTCTAAAAAACTGATGGTCGAGTTAATTAGAAGAAGCGTTATGATACCCACAAAGTCTTGCCAATCTGGAGGCTTTCCCTGCAAAAGGAAAATAAAATAAAACAATTCACTGACAGTCGAAGGAGACACAATTATGCAGGTAAAAAAACACGCAATAACGCAGTAAACAGCAACAGTCGCTTACTCCTCCGTTTGCAAGAGCAATAGCCATAATTGCAGCAGCTTCCATAACCCAGGAGAGAGGATTCCACATGAACCCCAAGAACTTCAAGAATTTGCTCTCCTGAAAGACAACAAACAGAAGATAATCATAATGAGTAATAAAAATATTTTTAACAGCAAAGTGAGCATAGAAGAAAAAAAAAATTAACCTTTTTCTCTTCAAGTTTGTTGTGACCAAAAATGGTCAGTCTCTCCTCAGCAGCCTCGCTGCTGAGACCTTCTTTGCTACATCTCAGACTCTCCAAAACTTCCTCAATGGGTATGTTTTCCTGCAGTCAACCAAAAAAGATCCAAACTTTAACACCAAAGATACCAACGGAAAAACAAACACATATATCACGCAACAAAAAATTAAATAAAAAGAAAAAGAAAGAGCTTCAAAGTATATTCAGATCTATTACCAAATCCACAGTTTCCTTCAAAACTGCCTCCAAAACTTCACCTTTTTCCCCCATCTTCTCTCCCACACAAGCTCAAATTCTCAACTTTTTCTCACTATAAACCAACCAAAGATCAAAACACATTAACCAACCACCATCAAAGAGCCATCAAAACGATTCAAAACTAAACAAATGAGAAGAATTTAAGTTTTACCCAGATACAAAATTTGTATATTGATAATAGATTATGCTTCTAAAATGAAAATGAGAACAAACCCACCAACACCGAAGTTGTGAGAGCCAACCCGAAGAGTAACCGCTCAGCCTAGTGGCAGTATAACAGTAGTAACAGTCCACAATCTTTCTCTTCTTAGAAAATATCAAAAAAACACCTCCCTAACAATGGTATTTAACTGAACTACTTGTACCTTGCACAGATTGTCCTGTATCCTACGCTTGCTTAAAGGATTGTACCTTGGACATCTTGAACTAAAAATTTGGATTTGACATTATGCAGTACATGGTAAATTGACATAATATACTATTTTTCATAACTTTTATAAAATAAAATAGTAATATTAAATTGAAAGAAGAGAACAGCAGCCAAAGCCACATGCAAGCACCGCAAAAGTTTCTATTCCTGAAGGCTCTTTGCTTTATGTAACTGAAATCAGATAAATGTTTGGCTAAATTTAAAAGTCTTGAATTGTCAGAAATGTGGTTACATTGAGGCCTTGTTTTTGGAAATTTATTTAAATTTTTCAATAATATTTTCTCAAAAGAATTACCTGGTTGGTGAACTAGGTGTGCCAACACAAAGATGTTTATGTTTTCAGTAAAATGAAAAAGGCAAGAAACAGTAAAGGTTTGAATGAGTTTTTAAGCAACCATAATATACAAGGGAAGTATAGGAATAGCAAGAGTAAAATATTATATTTATCAAAGGTTTGGAGGAACTACTTTTTCATCAATTCGAAAACCTACCCAAAACTCAACTTTCTTGACTCATGCACGCAAATTATTATATAACCCCTTGTTATTTTATTTTTATGAAATTATCGTATTAGGAAACATCGATGATATGATTAAATCCAATAGACAGAAGCATAAAAACAATGTGTGATTTGGTCATATATGATCAAATTACACATTTTTTTTATAATTTCAAATATAAAAAAAAAACTTGATTTAACAATTAAAATTTTACTCAAGATATAATCTCACTAAATCACAACCTTCCTTCGGATAATTTCACATTAGATTGCACTCAATAAAAGAAAAGTGTGATTTTAACTATTATAATCAAGATATTTTTATGGTGCATTTTTTAGTTAAAACTACACCCATAAGATACAATGCTATCATAATCAGACAGGAAAATATGTAACCTAACAAAGATATGACAATTTGGTGTTAATTTTTATTTTATTTTATTTGATAAAAATAAAACAATAAAACTATGTGTACCTATTTTTAGTACACAATTTGTGTACACAGATGAGGTGTTATCATATGATTAGATGTTTTTTTATCATATGATGACACATGTTTTAAAATCATCTAATTATATGATGACATATTATTATGTATATGAATTGTGTACTAAAAATGGGTATATATAGTATTGCTTAAAATAAAATGTGTTTCACCCTTTCAAATGGAATTAAATTTTGGGATGTAATTTATAGTTTTTGAATTTAAGAGCTAAAAATGTCATTTTCCCAAACCTCAGGTGGGAAATGAATGTATTCTAATAGCATAGATACTGAAACAAATAAGCGAGGCAAATTAATATTAATATTTCAACTTCACATGAATTATTGAAATTGCTATTGCTCCTCCACTCCACCAGAGATTAAAAAATAAAATTATTTTCCAACTTTGTCCCTCCCCTTCTGTTAATTATTATTAAAAACGGTAACGGGCAAGTCATCAGGTGGAATTTCGACCGTTTCCGAGGGATTTTAACGATTTATTATTACATTAAAGCCCCTGATTTTTTTCTGACTAATTAATTATTTTCGTCTGGAGATGAGAAAAATTAAATTAAAATATCAAAATCTTAATTGAATTTTCAAATTCAATGTTCATTTTCATGTGCATCGGCATTCTGAGCAAGTGCTTTTAAAATAAGTTTAAAAAAAGCAACACCTTGGATAACCTGCACTTACTTCGGTTGGCGTGCCCTAACTTATCTGCTTCTCGATGGCTAAGTAAATAAATAAAATAATTCTCTTTCTTTTCCCCCTTTTCCAAAGTGACAAAAAATGGTAGGTATTGAATTGAACCCAACTTATATCTAAAATTAAAAAAATAAAATAAAAAAGGTTAGGTTAACTGTGGACACCTAAGAGTGTATTAAAAAAAAAATCTTAGGGAAAAATAATTATTTTTTAAATTTTAAATTAAAAAATTATTAAATTTTTAAAATTTAAAAAATATAATTAATTTTTAATTTTTTAATATTTTTTTTTGAATCATATATTTTAAATTTTTATCATATTTTTTGGACTGAATTATTGGACTGAAAACAAAAGATGTCCCACAAATGCATGTGGAAACAAGTGACACCCACGTGTCTATGTCTCATTGGTCGATATAATCAAAACAGCTAAAAAGGGGTCAAAAAATCAAAATCAAAATCAAAAACGAGATTTGTCCTTCAAATCAAGGTACAATCCGTACCACGCCGTAACCTCCGCATCATGTTTCTTTTTCTGAAAGCATCCACCCTTGGATTACTTTTGTCGTATCATCTGAACCGTTCGATCTATAAATCCCTTTTTTATATAAATCTATTTTTTTTATGATTTTTTTTTTTTTAGTATTCCCTTCTCCTACATGTGCTTGATATTTTACTACCTCTGCTCCCTGTTAATAATTTTGAAGGGAAAATGTGAAGCCTAATTATATATTTATGTGTACCACAATAATCAAATTTTTTTAATTTAATAATTAAAGTGTGAAATTTTATTTTTTTATTTGAGTGGCTGGGAAATAATTTCTTTGTTCAATTGCTTAAAATATAGGGAGCTATATTGACGAAAAGCCAGCTCTATGCATGAGATTGCTCCCCAACTTCAACTTATGTGGACCAATTCATTATATTTCCTCTCCAAAATTCTGCCAAACCAGACAAGTGGGTTGAGTTTCAAATCCTTTTATGTGCCCAATTTTAGGCATAAAATTAGGGTTGATTTGATTTGTGTCAAACCCATGACTTGAATTAAGATTAAAATCATAATATCTAACTTCAATTTGTTTAAGTATTAATAAAGTAAACAGTATCATCAAATGAATATATAAGCAAACGTAGAATTATAGTTAAAGATCAATTTGTTAGAATAAATCAATAGATTCAAACCGAACTAGCTAAAGTTATATCTACCCGCTATGGAGCAATAATTGAGATACATGCTGTGTGTCCTGGAAATGGGATGATGATGAATTGATGGAGAGAATTTCTAGGGCTGGAAATTTCCTAGAGTCGGCAGAGTGGAAAAGAAAATGGCACAGTAAATGGCTCACCACAAATGGTCCACTTCTATGAACTCAATTTAATGCCATCCAGCATATCCACATGTTTGTCCTTACACACAATCTTTCATATTCAATCTTATAATATATACTTTTATTTTTTTTTCATTTTTATCATATTTCTTACCCACATGAATAAAATTTCATAAAAATAGTATCTGGGATTCTGTATTCTCTCACCCTCATGAAAAATAAAGGCATGCAAAAATTTCACAAATCATTAAAGTGATTTCATAAAGAGAAGATCACTTTAGCCCAACATCACTTTCGCTTTTTTGTTTGTATTGTCAACACCATGCTATAAATTTCATATGTATCTTCATTGCTTTCAGAAAAGCGCCCACTTTTGTTTAACAAGAATCGACTCTGATTTACCAATTCTGACCTGTCTCTGCTACTGAAATGACATGAAAAGATAAATATATAATAAAAGAAGGAAGAAAGGGAATCAACATGTACAGAGAAATCAAACTCAAAGACAAAAGAAAGAGGGTTTTGTAAAGACACCTTATAGTGGTTGTGTGCATGTGCATGTGCATGTGCAAATTCCCTTTCCTGTTGTTTCACAAGCCAGCCAAGGTATCCTAATTTTTGTTTGTTTATTTACCCGCATCGTTCATTCACAACCCAACACCCAATTGAGAATGATACTTGATAATTTATAAGCCTTTAAACCCTTTCAAGCTTCCCCTTTGACGTTTACATTTAGCTGGCCCTTTGTTTTCATATTCACAGGTTGCTTTCAAAAGGAAAAAAGCAAGCAGAGAGTGGGCACTGCATGGACTATTATTGTTGTTACCATACACTAAAAAAGGCTCATTAAAATTGCCAACCCTATTCAGATAAATGTTAGGCCTTTGTAGTGTTCATTTATTGGTTCAATTCAAGTATAATTATTGGATAGTGCAGATATGAATGTGAGCCAATGTGCTTCACTGGCCCAGTATGTCAATACCAGATGTGCAACATGTGCTTCAGTAATCTTCTGATTGATGGTGCGAATGGTTGGCTCATTTTTTGCATAAAAAATGAGCTAGAAATCCAAAAATTTGGTACCCATTAAAAAGTACTCTGAAGATAAGCATCCAAAACAATAATAATATGCATTTTATTCACTTTCAGCTGGACCACCAAACAAGGGTTCAAATAAATGCGAAATGGAAGAGACACCTAACTTTTATCATACAAAACAAACAGCTCATTCACCATGATTTATGCAGTAAAAATAATGATAATGTCTTCAATATGACTGGTAGGCAGCTACCATACTCCAAAATCCCTCCTCCTCTAACCAATACTCCAGCCTAAAATTTTACTAGAACTGACCAAACTTGGGTAGTTGACAAACTTTCCAATGATGATTTTAAGTTATTAACCAACTGTGCAATGATAGGTTTTTTTTTTTTTTTTGGTGTAATTCTCATAGTAATATGATACAGTAATTTTCACCTCAAGGTACATTCCAAGAACTGGAGACAGAATCCAGAAATCCATAATTTTCTAGCCAGTACCACTAAGAAGAGTGTAAATTTTTTGCATCTGAGCATTAGACAAACAATGAAATTCAGAGCCGGGATTGTGAAGAGGATCTTCTGATGGGAACAATACAGGAACTTGACATCTTACGAAGAAAAAATAGCAACTCACTTTAAATGTTTTAAACAAATTAAGAGAACTAAGAATTAGCTACACCATTCCACCACCAAAACCTGCCTAGCATTCACATTCTATGAAAGCATACATATTATTTACATCTATGATCAAGATATCTCCACTGCTAATTCAGTGGTCCATTTTAAATTGACTAATAACTATGAAACTCCTCCCAGAACCCTTCGTAACTCAGATTTCTGTTGTGAAGTGAGCATTGAAGGATACTTGACGCTGAGCTTTATTCTCAAATTACCCTTCTTCCCAGGTTCTTTAGAAATTGGCATTCCTTCATTTGGGACAACCACTTCAACACCCGGTCTGATGATATCAGTCAGAGGGATCATAATATTCCTTCCATCAAGGGTAGTCAGGTCAAGGGTCTTCCCTGTGAGGGCCTCCAGCAGTGTTATCTCCTGGTTTACTACCAAGTCATTACCATCCCTCTTGTAAAGTGCATGTGGCTTCTCCTCTAGCATGAAAATAAGATCAGGTGGAATAAGACCAGGTTGCTGGTTACCCTTCTCCTCAAATGTTATCTTTGTTCCCTTCTTCCAACCAGGTCTGATCTCAATGTTCAATATCTCCTCAATAGAAATTGGCTTACTGCAAAAAAGGTTGCTCAAATATCAAGCTCAAGGCCAATGATCAAAAGAAAACCATAAACAAACATAGAACTAATGCGACATAAAAGTGGATTGCATGTGAAAACATTCTCATAACATTAACATGGAAGCACTTCCATTACCCTGCATATTTTTAACTAAGAAAACCAATACATTTTGTTACAATCTACTTAACAGTTTTTAGCATAAATTTGAAAATCTTTCATCATCTACAGGAGCATCTCCAATATTTAACAGTATAAACCAGGAAGACAGATGCTCCAGCCCTTATAAATTGTAAGAAATTGCAAAACAAGTGCACAATGAAAACTTGAGCTTCAAGAGAAACAGAAATGGAGGGAAGTTCTTAATCTCAATTGTTTTTGTCTAAACATCAAACATTTTAGCTACTTTTCCACTTAGGAAAGAGAGATGTTTAGTCTACAACTATAATCATAGCTGAAATAATACTACAGAACACAAACAGTGATGAACAACTCATTTTAATTACATTAAACAATAGCAATTTTGCTTGTGTTATGAAATCGTACCAAGAAATAAACCAGGAACAACCAAAATCCTACAAATTGGAGAATACTTCAACATCACAGATTCTCCACCTCCTAGTCACCTTACAGGAGTAACTTTCAATTCATTGTTTAACAGATGTTGCCTCTTCCAAATACAGGTGAAAGATCCAATCTTGGTCCACGACAATCATCTTCTAGTTAATAAACAATACTAAGTTTAAAGGTCAAAGAACAAATCAATATTAAGGGGATGTATGGTTTGAGATAATATGTCTTTTATTATTAATATTACCTTGTTTGGTTTGTTAGGTAATAAAAGATTTTGATAATATTTTATTACTAATGATGATGTAATAGATAATAATTTGATTACCTTATCTACCTCAGATATTAAAAGATTATCAAAGTAATTTTAATTTTGTTACAATTTTATCTTTAATTTTTAAGACAAAAATACTCTCATTTTTAATTAAAATAACAAGTAATATGAAAATATTTCAAAAAAAATATATTGCAATAAGATAACAATTTGAAAAAAATAATTTAATTAATTAATTCCATAATTTATCAACATGAAAAAAAACCTAATATATTATTAAGATGGAAAATATTTTAGAAAATACACAAAGCTATTTAACATAAGAAATGTTAATTTAACCAAACACAATACAAATTTATACTCAATAATCTTTCAATAACGCGCTTAAGTAAAATAATATTTTAGCATTATTTTATTACAGTCAACTAAACATAATAATTATTTATTCATACTAAAATTTATAAATTTAGTAATAATTTATATTCAGTAATCTTCCAGATAATATATATTTGTAGTGTTCTTTCATTATCAATAATAAAAGATTACCCAAACTAAACATACCCTGAGAGACGTTAATATCAACGACATATAAATTTTAGACTACAATATAATATACTAACAGAAATGTTCTTGATATTCATTGGCTGCTAACACAAACAGTGCACCAAGTCTAATGTTGCTTGTCAAAGAACCAGTGAGAAGCAAAACTTGCAGCAAAATAGAAGTTGCCTTCATTGCATGGCTCATGAAAGAAACTAAGCTACTTCTAGGCTTACTTTGGAAACTTCAGTGGTTGTTTAACTTCGTCCTATATTTCTGTATCCTAATCACAAATTCATATCATTTAGGAACAAGGTAGCTCCTTTGGAGCTTGGACTGAAACAGCTCATTAGAGAAACATTAACAAAGTAGCCTATATGATTATATTTTGTTCTTTTATTCATTTTATTCTCTCTTGCATTCTCCTTCAACTTTACTTGATTTCTATGATATCCCAAGGCCGAGAGATAGTCTATTAACATCAATAAAGATCCCTTAAACAAGAAAATGGATTCCATTTACATCTTTGGTAAATCTCAAGAAGATACCTCCATCACATATGATCCACTCTTATGAAATATTAGCACTTTTATGAAATTGTTCAACATATCAAATCTTTTTTGCTCTTCATTTTGCTATTCAAGTTTGTTGGTTTGTTTGATTCAGATCAATTTTTCTTGTTATAAGTAGAAATGAAAACCAAGACCAGTGTTTGGTGTTAGAATAAAAACCGAGACATATATATATATATATATATGGGCAACCAAATGAGAGCATCTCTGCAAGGAAACCTGGCACTGCACTCTTGAAACCCTTAGTCCACACAAACAATTTATTGTTACCCTCATTTGTGATAAAAAAATGAGTGAGACAATTTTTTAGACTTGTGCCCCATATACTAACAGTTCTTTTATCAGCAAAATTAATGATTGTCCATAACTTGCCAAAAAGAACAACATACAATCATGATTATTTTCTAACAATGGACCACTAAACAAGGTGAATCCAAGATATATAATGATACCACAAAAGAAGTCTCAGTCACGCAAAAACTATGTAAATTGCATAGATGCCAAGGGAGTAGAAGAAACAACAAATAATTATACCAACTGAATGAGAATGGCTTGAAGATATCCATAAATAAACAATTCATGGATCCTAGAGGAATAAAATCCTGACACTACATAATATCTATAGTAGAATAAAAATTCATGGTCAGTGAGGCATTTCATTAGATCCAAAGAAAGGTGATGCCGTTGCATGCATGTAAACAAATGCAATCATAGTGAAGTCAACAAAACTATTTTTACCAAAAACAATCTAAAGAACCTTTAACCTAACATAAAAGCTGTCAAAAACTTAAACTTCAGTAGCATGATCTTGCTTCATAACCTTCCAAGCATTTGTCAAGTTAACATAAATTTCTAATAAGTAACATGATGAACATAAATACATTTACAAAATAATAATTATGAGGAAGAAAAAAGCACATACCCAGAAGCATCATAGACAGTCCGAGAAATTCGCATCTTCTTTTTGGTACCTTTATAGATCTCCTCCAAGCTACATGGCAAAGCATTCACAACAGGTAAAGCTTTCTTGTCGGCTGCTCTATTAGAAGTACTAGTATTCCCATTCCAAAAATACCCATCTCCATGTCCTCTATACCCTCTTTGCCCTCCATTATTACTACGCTCAGATCCAAACAACTCCTCGTAAATATCCTCTGCATTTCTGGGATTAAACCGGAACGTCGGATTAGGATGCTGACGTTGATAATAATGCTGCCCCTGTCCACGAGCCGCCGTGGAGGAAGAAGTAGAAGTTGGTGGGACCTGTCCTGATTTCAACGCCTCCTCTCCGTACAAATCGTAGATCTGTCGTTTCTGCGGGTCGCTTAAAACATCATAGGCTTCTGAGATTTGCTTGAATTTGGCTTCCGCTTCGGATCTTCTAGCAGTCGGGTTCTTGTCCGGGTGCCATATCATGGCCAATCTCTTGTACGCCTTTTTGAGGTCCTCGTCGGTGGCGTTGCGATTCACTTTTAATATGTTGTAATAATCCATGCCCATTCCCTGAAGAGAAAAAATAAAAAGGATTGTCTGTCTTTCTTCTTTGCTGTTGATTTGGTCTATCTGGTGGTGTTGGTGGTGGCCGGAAAAAGGAGAAGAAAGGAAAGAGGCGGGAATTATGATCGTTAGATCAGTAACGGAAAAGGATAGAAAGTAAGGATCTGACGGTTATCAGAAATCCTACTAAAGCTGGATTATTAATTGATTATGATTTTATTATATTTTATTATTATGATTTGTTTACGACGTGTTTAAAGGAGGAAATATTTTATTTTGTGGGTCCCTTTAATCATAAACGTGGAGGAAACGAACTACTTGGGATATTGGGCCCCGCCCATAACTCCAACTATCCATTTAATGGGCTTCTGATACTGATATGGAAAAATTACTAAAAGAGGCTCTTAAACTATCTAATTTTGTTTAAATACTAAAACATCTTAAATTTTAATTTTATTATAATTATATAATCATTTTTTTAGTATAAAAATATTTTTATTTTTAATTAATATAATAAAATATTTAATATTTTTTTAGATAATTTATTTTTGTAATAATCTCAAATCAAACGAAATTGAAATATCATTTTCTATTATAGATTTTAAGAACTCCAAAACAAACCTAACCCAAAACTTGCTGTTTTTTTTCTATTGTAAGAATTATGGGTGGATTTGAGCCAGAATAAACTTAAAAAAGAATAAGTTTGAATTTGGTTTGTTTAAACTAGTAAACAATAATATCGGAAAAAATAAATCGTAAAACAAAAGAAGAAGAAAACCAATGATGAGACAAGTAGTAACAAATGTGCCGATTTTGAATTAAAACCTGAGTTTGATGAGCAAAATATTGTTTCGACTCATGTTTGAAAGGTCTGTCTGTTTAGAGAAAAAGATAAAATTGAGTTTGATTTATGGTGATGATATCAAGAGGTAATTGCATAACAAAGTCAGTCAACAGTCAAGATTATGCAAGACTGATAGGAAAATTGACAATTCCTTGAAATTCACATGGCCAAGGCCAATAAATAACTCTAACCGATTTGTCAACAAAATACAGAGGAAAAAAACCAAGTTAAACCAGACACCATTGACATTACATATATACATATACAATCAAATATAGGCATATGAATTTCAGAATAAGTATTCCTTCAAGCTCTCCAGCAGCGGCTGCAAGCCTTAACCAATATGCAGTCATCTCCGGTATGCTCAAACTCAACCAAACCCCATTTAGTACCAAAGAATTTTTGGTCTCCCTCCACAAAGGTTCTTAAACTTAAAACCCACATTTTGTGAAAATCCAGGGTCCACCCACAGCCCATTCTCTTCAAGAATAGAATGTGTAAATATAAATGGAAAGAAACACCCCAGTGGTATAAACAAAACTAAATTAACAACACCCTAAGTCAGACAGCAATAGCTTGACCAGTCATAGCATCGTGAAGCTGCAGAGAACCGTCTTTCATCAGGTTAAGGCTCAAACTCTTGAATCTTTCCCTTGAATACTGGCGAGATGCCTTTCTCCAGTCAGTTCCAGTTTTCATCATTGCCACAAACTCCTCGTAGCTGATACAACCATCCTGGGGAAAGACAACACAACAAATAAATTTGAAATACAAGGGTAGGTACATATATATTGCATATATATTGGCATAGAGACTTAAGTCAAACCTTGTCAGTATCAACTTCACGCATAATGTCATTCAGTACATCGGTATCTGTTTCCCCAGACTCATCAGCTAAGGCCTCACGCAGTTCATCCATCTCAATATATCCACTCCCATCTTTGTCAAAAAACATAAAAGCTCTGCGAAAATGCTCATCGTTTTCCATCTTCTGCAAGTGAATTGTTACTGCTACAAACTCTCCATAGTCAAGAACTCCATTCCCATCAACGTCAGCCTAAATAAAGATAACGAAGTAATATTAATAACAGTAAGAATATTAACAAAATAAAATCAAATCAAATTCACAATAACTGCAATCCTTCGCTGAAACTAGAACATTCATATATAATCAATTTGAAAAAGAATTTAAAAAGAAAAAAGCAGTAAAGAGACTCATGAAGAGTTGAATTTGGTCCATTCATCAGTTGTGAACTTTAGCAGAAAAGGGTCTTAAACAGCTTAATAATTAAATAATGCAATAGATAAATTAAAATGGAAATCTCCAAGTTCTAATCAACAAAAAGACATCTCTTTTGACATGTATAAAAATGCAATATCCATTTAGTGATCCAGGGGGTGAGGAAACACAAACTTGTTGGCAACCAAAAATGAATATGACACCTAATATTATCAACTTGTAAGCTATGTTCAAATTGGAAACCAAAAAGGAAGTAGACTCATTCTGGCACACATTCAGGAATGCATGCTACTGTGCACTACCAAGGAAGTATGTAGCAGGGTAATGAACCCGGGAGTAGCAAAACTAAATCAGGGATGATATGAACCACGCATATCTAAATGTAGCAGTCCAGCAATTGATTGATGACATTAACAAAATATCAAGAATCTTCCAATCTCAATGCAGAATTTAAGTAACCACAGGAATTTACCACTTCCATCAACATCTTTATCTCTGGTTCAGCCAATTGTGAACCAACTTTTCGAAGCCCTGCCTTCAGTTCCTCATATGTTACCTTTCCATCATTATCCGTGTCCATCAATTTAAACATATCTCTAATTACTTCTACCTCTTCAACAGATAAGTGTTCTGCAATAACCTACAGTATTTGATAGAACAAAGTAAAATTAATGGTAGAAATTAATGAATTGTACATGATTACAATAGAACTTGGAACTTTGAGAAAAAACTAGAAAATAAACCAATCAAAGATGCTTACCCGTAGTGCTTTCTTCTTAAATCTATTCATAACAGAGAACTGCTTTAGCCTTGTCCTGACAATATCACCTAATGGGACATTTGATGCTTTCTTTGCATTTTGTAACCAGGGGTGTTCTAGCAAAAATGAAAAGAAAAGCTAAATTAATACAACTGATTCAACAGAACTATCTAGTGCCATGAAATTCAATCTCCAAGCAAAGCGCATACAAGTGCACAACAACCTGAACAAATTATCTCCTGATAACAACGGAAATTTTTTATCCAAAAATGGAATGTATATGTTCAGGTGATTGTGTACATGCTTTCACTCAGATGCCCCACTGATGCTCACCACTAAAGCTATATGCAGCGATACTTCAGTCAAAGGGAGTATGATAAACCCCCGGTAGACAGTTCAATAATGTTGAAAAAAATTAATTTCAGCCAGCAGAGTCTTGGTCCCACATCAAGTGAGTACAAATATCATTCGACAATACACTCTTCATTCAAAAAATGGAAAGGAAGACATAAACCCTTCTCACTCACACGAAGTCAAGACATACAGAGGCAGACAGAAGACATGCATAAGTTGAAATAAAGGCATAAAAGGATTCCAACGAGACAGGCAAAGTGTAAAATCCAGCCATAAAAAAATCTGAAAAAGTCAGAATGGCCAGATTGGCTTACCAAGCACCTGTTGAGCAGTTGGCCGCTTCTTAGGATCCTGTTCCAACATCATTCGAACAAGACTCTTAGCACTCTCTGAAATCTGAGGCCATGGCTCCCTCTTGAAGTCAATGACCCCCCTCAAAATTGCTAGAGCAACACCCTGTTCAGTCTCTGCAAAAAAAAAAAGGAACAACTTCACAATTTAATCCAACCATTGATCATCAACAATATCACAGAAAACTCAACAACAAGTAACTTAATCAAGCAGCAAATTACCTGCCCAAAATGGGGGAACCCCACACAACAAGATATAAAGAATCACCCCAGCACTCCATACATCAACTTCTGGCCCGTAATTCCTCTTTAATACCTCAGGCGCCATATAGTATGGACTGCCCACGATCTCTGAGAACCTGTTCCCTGTAACAAGAACCCAGTAACATAATCACAATCAAGCAAACACCTGTTCAGCAATAATTAAAATCCCGTGAACAGTTGAAGGACGCACGTGTCAACGATCAGTCACTTAATTTAGCAAAGACGCGCGAAAAAAACTCGCAAAAATTAAAATAAAATCTCCACATATGAAGCCGAAACTCAACAGAAAAGCCAAAACTTTCTAAAGACTCAAAACCCAAAAACCAAAATTCAATCGCACAGCACGAATTAGTTAAACATTAAAAAAATAAAATAAAAACTCATAAAACGAACAAATTTACACACTTCAAGCAACAAAAACCAGGTTGCAAAATCAAACAACTACTTGAAACATCACATAAAATTCAACCCCACCCATATACCAGAATTAAATCAATACAAAATCCATCAGAACCGATCAATAACAAGATACTCAACCACTGAACAAACCCACATACCAGGCTTAAAAGTCACGGAAAGCCCAAAATCAATAGCCTTAAGAAGCGAATTCTCCTTCTTGTTCGCAAACAAAAAGTTTTCAGGCTTCAAGTCCCTATGCATCACACCATTCTCATGACACATTCTAACCACCTCCATTATCGTCCTGGCCACTCCAGCAGCAGCTCTCTCACTGTAGTGTCCCCTAGCTACAATCCTATCAAACAGCTCACCACCCTCGCACAACTCCATAACCAAGTGAACATTCTCGGAGTCCTCATACGTGGCTCTCAGTTTAATCACGTTAGGATGATTTGGTAGCGTCGACATTATCATCACTTCACGTCTGACGTCCTCTATATCCACGGCTGTCCGCAGTTTCCGCTTAGATATTGACTTACAAGCAAGGTCTTCTTTTGTCTCGCGGTCCGTACAGAGGTAGGTGATGCCGAATTCGCCACGACCCAGTTCCCGGCCCAAGATGTACTTGTCGGTTATGCGAGTACGGTGACTGAGAGAGACTATGTCTTTGAGGACACGGATCGGGGCAGGCGAGAGGATCTGATCGCTGACGTGCGATGAGTACGGGTTTGGCGTCCGTTCTTTCTCCCTTTTTTTCCGTCTCCGTTGTTTCTCTTGTTCGGAGTCATGCTCAGGTCTCACACAAGCGTTACAGTTGCCCATGCTGGTTGCGTGTTGAGCGAGAGATGGAGTTTGATGGCGTGTCTGTTTTGTGTTTAAGTGTTTTAGTTGGTGGCGGTGGTGATGTGTGACGTCAAAGGGTAGTTGTGGTGGCGGTTGCCGGTGTAGAGAAAACGCGGGTCAGTTAGAGAAAAATGCAGATTTTGAAAAAAAATTCCAAGCATTGAAAGTTTTTATATACATAATTAATTGGATAATCATAATCTATAATTAAACAAAATTAAGAGATTATTAATCTGGTTAAACCAAGTCAATCATCCAATTTGTTAATAATTACGTAAGAATCAAATGCAATGATACATGGACCCCACCTATTCCCATGAACAACATCTTAACCGTCCATCTTGTTGAAGTTGTTTACCAGATTATTACTCACTATTTAGTATTAGGTGTGTATCAGGATACGCCAACCACAAAACTTTGGTATTTCTTTTTCGGGCCGTCCGGTCAACTACTAAAAATTGTATCCAGCGAAATTCATATATTATGAGAAAATTAAATAGATTCTAGAAGCACAATCTTCAATTAAAATACAATTAGATATTAATAATTTATTTTTAATTTAAATATAGAATAACATATTATATAAATATTTAATTAAACATTTAAAACTCAATACACATAATTTTATTAAATCATTATTTACACATTTGTGTTCAAAGTCAAAAAATTAAATTTTAAAACTATAGATGTAAAAATTGAAAAACTTTAAGGGTTTATTATAATATTGTACTTGAGTAAAATGTGAGCTCTCAAACTCACTAAGCCAATCAACAGTTACTTCAAACTAAATTCAAATTATTCTCTTATGATTACATCTTATAAATAGTTCAGTGTGATCATATCCTTAGTTTCGACTCAACAACTCCCTTGGGATTGACTTGTTCCATTCTATATTGACATGTATGGCTTGAGGCTAAGGGGGCCGGTCCAATTTTGCAAGTATTTGGTTGTTTTTTATTTTAAAGTAGACAAAGTTTTGATATTTGACTATGCTAAGTATGGATTAGGAATAAGAATAGGAATGCAAGTAGAATTTTGGAAAATAAAATAGTATTGGGACAAGTAGGTGGAGAAATAGTCAGGAAACAGGAACTTTTCAACAACATTGGTTGGAAAATTTCAAGATTCCATGATTCAAAGTCAACAAAAATTATGAAACCAAACATCATCCTCTCCTTTTCTAAAAGTTTACCCTCCTTCCTTCCTTCTCTTTTCCTTTTGGTTGGAGACTAATTAATTAATAGATAAAAGTAATACCCTTTTGGAGAAGTTAGTTTGTGTTCACTTGTTTTTAAGATTTTTTTACATCAAATCAAATTTACATTGGAAAAAATAATAATAATAATAATAATAATAATGTGAGCTTTGTAAATTATATCTCCATGTGGTGGTGGCATATAAGCTATGCATCTAAAAGCATATCAAAAGTCAACAAAGAGAGACCCAACTTTTATCTTCTTTATAGGAGGAGCCTCATGTAAAAAGTCTTTTCATTTCAGAGACAAAATGTTTCCATGTTTTTTGCCTCAAGACAAATAAGATTACAAATGGGCAAATTCAATTCAATTATTAGACTTAAACACAGACATTTTTTTGTTTATCTCTCAATTTTGAGTATAGGATAATTGATAAATATATAATTTTATTTTCACTCTAACTGAGTCAAACTCGAACCCAAAAAATTATAGCAAAAATAGGTTAGATACCCACAAATGATATGATATCGGTTTAGATGGGTAATGTTGCAATTAAACCGGGTTAGGATGTAAAATGATGGAAGATGACTTTATAGTCTGGCATGGCCACAGTTTGAAGGGAGGGGCGTGGCCACCATAATGATGTTGGATGATGGCTACAGGAAAGCAGATGTTAATCTTGATCTCTCCCAGCTCATCTTCCCACGCCTGCCTCTGCTTCCTCAATCAAGCTTCCCTCTTTTTTAATTCTAAACTTAAAAGTGCTGCAGAGCCCTACATTGGCTTGGGTTGCTTAATTTATGGATTTAAAATATGCTCCACAAAATTGGACTCTTCATATGTTGTCATCGCCCTTAATTTGGAAACTTGTACATATATATATATAAATTTTGATGAGGTAATTCATATTATAATGTGCATATCTTATTGTTGCTGTTGTTGTTTCTTTTTCATGACATATTAAATTACGTGGAAAATGAAGTTCGGTTTCACTAGATTGTATTCTAACGTAAAATCAATAGAAAGCAATCAGTTTGGGCCATGGAAGAACCGTCAACAGTTTAGTTGGGCTGAGCTTTAGACTAAAATTGGGGAAGAGCCCACCAAATAGGCCTTGAAGTTTGTCTGAGGCTATCTTTAGCTCAATCCATGAGGAGAGTACGCACTGGACAGGCTTTTTTATTTTGTTTATTTGGTATGAAAGGTGGATCTGATTAAAACTAAGGCCGGCCTTTTCTCTTTGGAAGACCTAGATGCACGCCAGGCCCTACTGCCAATCTCACTTCCGATCACTCATCTTGGACGTTTCCAACTCATTCTGCCTTGGCGAAACCTTTGACGGCCCATCCCATCTGTGAATATCCTCTTTTCACGCTCTATTCAATGTTAATTATGGCTTTTGATATTACATTCTATTTTATTGTCTATTACTCCTTATATTTACTTAAACCTCATTCGTGTCACTCTCGTGGTCTCCCTCCTCAATGTGAGTCGATCTCTCTCTTTTGTCTGTATTGCTCCTCAACTGTCTATCATATGACTTTGTTATTTTTGGAAATATAATAAGATTAATGATGATGAGATTCTATATAAATGATAACTAAAATCTTAAAAATTGGATTAGAAAGTTTAAATTTTTTAAAGGCCAAAGGACTATTTCCCACCCAAGGTATGCTTTTTTTTTTAAATTCCCTCTATTAATTTTGAAAATCTAATTTACCTATCCATAAACTGTTAAAAAAATAATTTCAAGGGTAAAATCATTATTTTATCTGTAATATTAAAAATAAACTTAAATTTATTTTTATTTTTTCTCTCAAACTCTAAAAATTAATAATTTTCAACCAATACAAGTTTTCAAAAACAACATTTTTTCCCTAGGGTTTCCAAACTTTTGGATTGAATTTTCTGACAACAATCTACGATCTTCAAGCGACGTCCCTTCCTCTTGGCGTCTCCTCTTTCCCATCGTGCGACGTCTTCTCCTCCTAAGCGTCGACGAAGAAGCATCGTCTTCATCCACTACAACGTCACACGGTATCGAAAGATGTATGATCGAAAGGAGAGATTGTTGGAGAGAGAGAGTAAGTGCTTGGACATCGTTAGTTGTCGTCAAAAAAATGAGATCTAAATGTTTGGAAACCCTAAGGGAAAATACAGTTTTTAAAATCTTGGGATGGGGGGAAATTGTTAGTTTTTAGGGTTTGAGGGGAAAAATGATATGACTAATGGACTCGATTAATTTTAACGACTGATGAGTGAATAAATAGAATTTTCAAAGTTAACGGTAGTGCATTTAGAAAAAAAGCATACCTTGGATGGGAAATAGTCTTTTGGCCTTTTTAAACTACCCTGTCAAAATTTAAGATGAACTATATAGAAAAAAATTATTTTTAAAATTAATTATTATATTATCATTATAACATTTATTTGTTATACGTGAGTTTAATTTTGAATTAAAAAATTATAATTTATGCCAATAAATAAAAAAAGTGCTTTTTCGAAAGAAGTGTTGTGGGAAGACGTAATTTCCCCGGCATAAAACCGGAAGATTGGGAACATCAACAGTGACATTGACGTGGAGATATCTTGCGTGATAAACAAGAAACGCTTGGAAGGGGCCACGCTTGCGGCTGTCAAACCACTGTTATTGGTCGGATGATGAGAGCTACAGCCTACAGCCGTCGATCCTTCTGACTTTGATTTTCTTTCCGAAATATAATCGCAGTCACATATCATTTACGTACGGCCTGTGGAAAAAAGCAAGCAGCCTGGCGAGGCCGCGTGGGGACCACCTTCGACTTCGTGTCGACTCAGTCAACGTCAACACCACAATGTTAAGATCCTTGCACGTGAAAATCAATCAAATCAAAAGTTGTAAAGTTGTCCCATCTCACTATCATGGAACTACCAGTAGACAATCTGATCCCTAGAACAATGAGATCCGTCAGCAAACAAATAAGCCGTCAGCTTGCAGCCACGTGTAGCTACCATTTCATTTTTTTTTTCGAATAAAGTATATAATTAATTGACCTCTTTCTTATTATCGGAGCTAATTTTCATTATAATATAAATATAAATAAATTAAAGTCATAATAATTAGCCTGAAATCTGAACCGTATACCTTGTTTTGAACTTGGCTTATCAGTTAAAAAATAAAAGAAAGAAAATTATAAAATAATAAAAATATAGGATGAATGAACATAAAGGGGAGGGTTGGTTGGTGTTCCTGTTAATGAGTGTGTATTGCTAGAAAGTTTCTATCTAGGGCTGACCAAGAAAGGTAAGAATTAAAAAAATATATATATATATATATATATATATATATATATATATATATATACTAATTATAAAGCCGTGCAGCCTCCCCAATTTGGTTGGAATTACTCAGGACTTGGCGGCAGAGGAGAGAAGACGGGCCGCCTGACTCTCTCATTTCAACTCTCTCTTGTTTTTTCTTTCGTTTTCTTTCAACACTTTTAGAAGCTTGTACAATTCTCAGGTACTTTTCGTCTTATGATCTTTTCTTTATGCATTTTTAGGTTCACTGTTTATTGCTGCCTTTTTTTTTGTTTCCGGGGTTCTTCTGGTTGCAATCACACTTTGGTTGTTTTTCTTGACTTGTGAGTATGCTTTTTATTGTATATTGGTTACTAAGAAGATGGGTTTTTGTTTTTTTTTTGTTTTACTAGATGTGGTGAATTTGATTATTCTTTTTGTGTTTTCATGTGGTTGATTTGTAAAAGATTGCGTTTTGACTGTAAAGTCGTGATCTTTTTAGCTGCTTTGCATGTAAAACAGAGGGAACTTCGATGATTCATTGAAGAAGTGTAGATTAATCGAGTTATCAAGTGTTTGTTTGAGTTATGGATTTTGTTTTTCGCTTTCTGGAATTGATTCTTTGTTTTTAACTTGGTGTTGATGATTATATGTTTTTCGTGTTTTGATTTGTTAATGAGCTGGTAAAGATGGTATTTGGTACTACTTTTTGGGGAAAACCCTGATTGTTTTGAGTATTGCTTTCAGAAGCAAGAATGGGAGCTAAAAAATTGCTGTGTGGAACAGCATCTTTTATGTACTCTATTTGTTTTCAATTCATAATGCACCAACTATTTACCTTATGTTTGGTTGTGAACTTTGATTCTACTTTTTGGCAGGTTGAAGTAAATGGTAAAAAATGATAGGTACCATGTTTGTAAGGGAACAATAAAAACGATAACAATCCTTTGTTTAGGCCATCCAAAATTTTTTACTGAACTAATAGCAAATGTTTCAACTTACTGACAATATTTCAAAATAACAAGGTTTCTTGTAAAGGGTGCTATTTTTCCAAAATTTATCTGTGTATTTCATATATTTAGTGATTTTACCAAGTCTTTCATCTATTGGCATGTTTTATTAGATTATAAATTATGAGCGCTTGTCCTGGTGGCATTACTGTATGGTCTGGGATCTGAGCAGCTTTGTTGCTATGATTCATTTAATGGAATCATCCCTTGTTACTTAATGTTCACTTGACACTCAGTTGTGCTTTGCTGTCTTGGTGGGGAAGTCTAGTTGCTCACACGCTCTTTTCTTGTAACATAGAGGGCACCTTTGGCCCTGAGTAGCTTTGCCACGCTGGACTTGAGTGCTGACTGTTGTGCTTGAGCTAATAGATGAGTACATTCTGACTTGTGATGGTGAGAAAAATGTTTTTATGCATATTGCATTAAGTTTGTGTGGTAATTGCAGAGTATGTTGCGGGTAAAGCAGATAACTAACTTTTCAAGTACTGCTCGGTCATTTTTGTTCAATGGTTCCCGATGTAGTGCATCGGATGGAAATTCATGTACCTGCCCTGAGGATGAATCTTGTGTTTCACGAAGACAACATAATGCACTGTCTCCATCTACCTCTTGCAGAGGAGGTGCTGTGATCTTGGGGGATGCCATAAAAGTGGTGGGTTCCCACAAATTAGAGAGGGTATCTGCTCCTAGTTCTTTTGGCAAACCGGATTGTGTTAGTTATGCTAGTGGCATCGATGATGTACCAAACGATGTGCTCACGTCACCTCCTCTCAGTGACCAATTTGTTAAGGCCGGTATAGCTGCTGTAGGTTTTTTGTCTGATTTAGCGAATTATAAGCTTCCTATATTAGATGCCAGTGGTCTACCAAATTCTTCTCAGAATTGTGTGGTGGATCGTACCAGGCCACTTACTGGTATAAAACCTACAAATGTGAGGACCATTAAAAGAGAAAACTGTTCCAAAGTTTACCCAAAGTCATCTGCTGAGACAACAGTGGTGTCAGGGGCCTCAAATGATTATCATGGTGCAAAAGGTAAAGCTGATAAATCAAATTCTCAAGGTTTTAAGCGAGTTTCAAATTCAACTGGAAATTCACTGGAAACCCATAGTGTATCTTCAGATAGTTGTGACAGGAAGACTATACCACAAAGATCCAAATCTCATTCAAATCGCCTCATCTCAAATTTTAATTCCAATCAGCAAAAGTCAGAGACAAAGTCTGTGGAATACGTTTCTGATGGTTTCAATAAACCCTATCGTGCAATGAAAATTCCAGTGGGTACGGCTTCATCTTCTCGTCAGTTTACTGGCTTTGGGAATGTTGTAGAAAGTGTTTCTCACATGTTGCGACAGTTGAAATGGGGCCCTGCTGCAGAAGAAGCTCTTGGAAATATTAATTATTCTATCAACGCATATCAAGCAAACCAAGTTCTAAAGCAGCTTCAGGATCATTCAGTTGCTCTTGGCTTTTTTTATTGGTTGAAACAGCGATCTGGGTTCAAACACGATGAGCATACATATACAACGATGGTGGGCATACTTGGCCGTTCTAAGGAGTTCGGTGCTATAAACAAGTTGCTTGACCAGATGGTAGTGGATGGATGCCGTCCAAATGTTGTGACATATAACCGTCTTATTCACAGTTATGGACGTGCAAATTACCTTAACAAAGCCATTGAGGTCTTCAATCAAATGCAAGTAGCAGGGTGTGAACCTGATCGTGTAACCTATTGCACACTTATTGACATTCATGCAAAAGCTGGATTTCTTGATGTTGCCATGGACTTGTACCAAAAAATGCAGAGAGCTGGTCTTACTCCTGATACATTCACTTACAGTGTTATAATCAACTGCCTTGGAAAATCTGGCAATTTACCTGCTGCTGACAAGCTTTTCTGTGAAATGGTTGATCAGGGTTGTGTTCCTAATGTAGTGACCTACAATATCATGATTGCCCTACAAGCCAAGGCTCGGAATTATGAGAGTGCATTAAAGCTGTACCGAGACATGCAAAATGCAGGTTTTCAGCCAGACAAAGTGACGTACAGCATAGTGATGGAGGTTCTTGGGCATTGTGGCTATCTTGAAGAAGCAGAAGCAGTTTTTACTGAGATGAGAAGGAAAAACTGGGTGCCAGATGAGCCAGTTTATGGGCTTTTAGTAGATTTGTGGGGAAAGACTGGTAATGTTAGGAAGGCTTGGGAGTGGTATCAGACCATGCTCCATGCAGGTCTGCGCCCTAATGTGCCCACTTGCAATTCCCTGCTTAGTACTTTCCTTCGGGTGCACCAGCTGTCAGATGCTCACAACTTATTGCAGGACATGTTGACATTGGGTCTGAGGCCTTCTTTGCAAACGTATACCTTGCTCCTAAGTTGTTGTACAGAAGCACGATCACCATATGACATGGGGTTCTGTCGTGATCTGATGGCAATCACTGGACACCCTGCACATATGTTCTTGCTTTCCTTGCCGTCAGCTGGACCTGATGGTCAGAATGTGCGAGATCATGTGAGCAAGTTCTTGGATATGATGCACAGTGAGGATAGAGAGAGCAAGAGGGGACTTGTAGATGCAGTGGTAGATTTTCTTCATAAGTCAGGGCTCAAGGAGGAGGCTGGCTCCGTCTGGGAGGTGGCTGCCCAGAAGAATGTGTATCCCGATGCTGTTAAACAGAAAGCCTCTTGTTATTGGCTTATAAATCTACATGTCATGTCAGATGGCACTGCTGTGATAGCACTTTCTAGAACACTAGCCTGGTTCCGGAGGCAGATGCTGATGTCAGGGATTAGTCCTAGCCGGATAGATATAGTGACCGGTTGGGGCCGGCGTAGCAGGGTGACAGGAGCTTCTCTGGTGAGGCAAGCAGTGCAGGAACTTCTGGATATTTTTAGCTTCCCATTTTTTACCGAGAACGGCAACTCTGGTTGTTTTGTTGGCTGTGGGGAGCCTCTTAATAAATGGTTACTCCAATCTTATGTGGAGAGGATGCATCTATTATGATTGATTATGTTTTTCGTCCTACCATTATCGTGATAACCAATTTTGTGGGAAGTAGCAGAGGTATTCTGATATCCGAGGCATTGGTATGTATGATGTGCAGGTCTTACAAATTGTAAATGGGAAATTGAAGCCAGAATCTGTTGGATGTTTTTTTTTTTAATTTAAACTTTTTAATGATGTAGAATCTTTGATGATCATGATAATCTTGTCTCTCCCTCTGCAATGTGTGGTTGAAATACAGTATGTTCAGGTATATCATGTTCATATTATATTACTCATTCAATCAAACTATTATATGCCATGTTCTTACAGGAAGCCCGGCGGGCGGCTTGCCAAGCTTCTCCGGATTCTAAAAAGAAACAGGAAATGGCAAATTTCAACCCCCACATGGTCTTAAGATGTTGATAACCAAGTCTTGACTGAGTTTTCTTTCCAGGTCATTGATAATGAAACTTCGAGACTTTTGTTTCTAAATCATGGATTGACCAACAATGGTAGGTTTGGTGGGAAAATCTCAATTCTCCACCATAGTTAGTAGAATTACTTGGTATGGTTCCTACTTCCTGCTTCTAATTGTGAGCTCTTTAGTTTACAGTTGCAAGCAATGTGCATGGATTGACATCATCAAGGGTAAGAGGTTGATTTTGATTCATCTTTGATGGTGGAATTTGTGAAATATTAAATAAATATTTAATTATATGAAATTATTAATAGTAATATATAAGGTATATTTTTTATTGAATAAACTCAAATATTGTTATATATTGTTTCCTTTAGTGTGCCTTCAAGTACCTAACGGGGTGTTCTCGGTTTTAGAGTAATGTTACGTGCAAAAATACCAAATTAGATATACCGATATTCTATTAAAAATTGTGTGCACATATTATTGATTTTATTATCAAAATAAAAAATTACTGTTGACATAGAGTATTTAGAATATTATCAGTATAAATTATTAATAAATTTGACATAAACAAGTATATTATAAAATAATATAATGTTTTTTTTGTAACGAATAATCCTATCCGAATCGGATAATTGCTTTTGAGATTAAATAAATCATACTAAGTAGAACAAACTCTATGTCATTAAATCAGGTAAGCTCAGAGTATAATTTTAATGCCATAAGAAAAAATTTAAACTCATATTTTTTTATATATAAATTTTTTTTATCATTTAAATTATTTTTAGAATATTAATATTATATTTTGTTAAACTAATATGTCTAATCATATTATTTGCCATTTTAATAAAAAATAAATATACTTTTATTTTAAAAATATAATAAGACTAAATCAAATTATAATTGGTAATAGAAAATTATTAAAAAAGTTGTATTACTTATCAAGATAATGTATTTAATTTAAAAAACAGACTGAAGTATCAGCCCAACCCAACAATTGTAATTCCTTGTAGAAAAAGGTTAAATTATAATTATAATTAAAGTTTTGTTATCGAGAATCGAATTATCTTCACAAATAATAAAATTATGTATTTTCATTTTTTATATATAATTTATATATATAGATGAGGTATTATCATGTGATTAGATTTTTTTTATCATATGATGACAGATATTTTAAAATTATTTAATTATATGATGACATATCACTGTATATATAAATTATATATAAAAAATAGATACACATAGTATTGCTCCTTCACAAAATAATGCCCCTCTTTTTCAACATTGCAGAAGAAGACAAACTCTTTTTCAACATTGCAGAAGAAGACAAAAGGAAGGCAAAGCAGTCCCATGCTCATAGCATAATAATAATTATATAATTAATAAAAAAATTAACAAGAGTAATAATATTAATATATTTATATAAAGGCCAAACGACTATTTCCCACCCAAGGTATGCTGTAATGACAAGTTTCCCCCCTTTAACTATAGAAATACCAAACACCCACCCATGGCCAGTTAAAAGTAACGGGGTTAAGGGTAAAATTGTCATTTTCTCTATAATATTAAAAAATAAACTAAAATATAATTTTCTTTTGCCCCCCTAAAGTTTGAAAACAAAAATTTCCCCCTAGCCTAAGTTTAAGAAAATGGTAGTTTCACCCTAGGGTTTGGTTTTGAAATCTCCGGCGACCTCTCCGGCTCCGTTGCCGACGGCTTCTCCCTCCCGAAGAATCCTCTCCTTCCGGTGATCGGTTTCTTCTGGGAAGACGATCGTCTTCCCAGACGAAGACGACTCTTCGTCTGGGAAGACGAAGAACTTCGTCTTCCCCGACGAAGTTCTTCGTCTCCCACCGCTTTTCCGGCGACGATCGGGCCTCCAAATGGGAGGAAACCGATCACCGGAAGGAGAGGATTCTTCGGGAGGGAGAAGCCGTCGGCAACGGAGCCGGAGAGGTCGCCGGAGATTTCAAAACCAAACCCTAGGGTGAAACTGCCATTTTCTTAAACTTAGGCTGGGGGGAAATTTTTGTTTTCAAACTTTAGGGGGGCAAAAGGAGATAAAATTTTCAGGCGTTAGGGTTCTGTTAAATTTAACTGGCCATGGGTGGGTGTTTGGTATTTCCATAGTTAAAGGGGGGAAACTTGTCATTACAACATACCTTGGGTGGGAAATAGTCGTTTGGCCTTATATAAATATAAATAAACACGACCCGCATTCCTTAATCTCGTCGGCTTTCTTTTTGGGTTTGGGTATGGGTAACATGGGTTAGGTGCCTGTCTTTCTCTCTGTATCAGACTCGTTTCCCTTTCACTCTCGGTCATCGATTTCTTAGCAGATCGGAAACCCTCGCCGTTATTACTACTTAATCTTACTTTAACCTCAACATTCCCCGGGTAAGTCTTTTATCGCTTCTCTTAAATCTCTCATTTATGTTGATAAATCAGTTTTTTAATTGATTGATGGGGCATAAAAAGAAAAACCCTGCTCCTCGTTCTAAACAATCCCAATCGGTGCCGGCGTCGGCGCCGGAGGCTTTGGCCGCTGCCGAGCACTGTGATGCACTCTCCAACCATGCGAAGACTCAGGTAGTGGAATCTGAGGGTTCCACTTACTCGGTGGTGAAGCTTGAGTGTGAACGTGCCCTGACGGCTCTCCGCCGTGGTAATCACACCAAAGCTTTGCGGTTAATGAAGGAATCTTGTTCCCGTCATGAGAACTCGCCTTATGTGGCTCTGATTCACCGGGTACAAGGCACCATATTTGTGAAAGTGGCGTCGATCATTGATGATTTGAACTCGAAACAAAGGCATTTGAGAAATGCGATCGAATCTGCAAAGAAAGCAGTGGAGTTATCGCCTAACTCAATTGAATTCTCTCATTTTTATGCTAATCTGTTGTATGAGGCTGCTAATGACGGCAAAGAATACGAAGAGGTAGTTCAAGAGTGTGAGCGTGCTTTAGCTATAGAGAATCCTGTAGATCCTGCTAAAGAGAGCTTACAGGATGAGAGTCAGCAAAAAATTTTGACAGCGGAAGCGCGAATTTCCCACGTGCAGAGTGAGCTACGGAGCTTGATACAGAAATCAAATATTGCTTCGATTTCTACGTGGATGAAGAACCTAGGGACTGGTGAGGAGAAGTTTAGGTTGATTCCTATTAGGAGAGTGACTGAGGACCCAATGGAAGTCAGGCTAGTTCAAGCTAGGAGGCCCAATGAAATTAAAAAGGCAACCAAAACTCCAGAAGAGAGACGAAAAGAGATCGAGGTTAGGGTTGCTGCAGCTAGATTGTTACAGCAAAAATCAGAGACGGGTCAGTTGCAACAAAATAATGATGGAGAGAGGACTATTGATTCTGGCTTGGTAGGGACTGAGAAAAAAGGAGAGAGGAGGAAGTTTGGGAGTAATGTGCGAAAAAATGGGTCTAAAGAGGAGAGGAGGAATTTTGTAAAATCATATTGGAATTCCATGAGTTTGGAAATGAAAAAGGAGTTGCTTAGGGTTAGGATTCCTGATGTTAAAGCTCATTTTGGGTCACTGAAAGATGGCTTGGCTAGTGAGGTTTTAGCAGAGGCATTGGCATTCTCAGAGGAGCATAAAACTTGGAGGTTTTGGGTTTGTTGTAAGTGTAATGAGAAGTTTGCTGATTCAGAGTCACATATGCATCACGTTGTGCAGGAACATATGGGGAATTTGTTGCCTAAAATGCAGGACGTCTTACCTCAGAGTGTTGATAATGAGTGGATTGAAATGATTCTTAATTGTTCTTGGAAGCCATTGGATATTCTAGAAGCTGTTAAAATGCTTGGACAGAATCAATCAAAATCCTGGGATTCTGAAGTTGGTGAGGAT
Source organism: Mangifera indica (assembly GCF_011075055.1). Lineage (NCBI taxonomy): Eukaryota > Viridiplantae > Streptophyta > Magnoliopsida > Sapindales > Anacardiaceae > Mangifera > Mangifera indica. Next base: position 2,125,654 of record NC_058139.1, read on the forward strand.
TTCTACTCAGGGAACCATAATGAGGAGTGTGATGATTGCTTCAAAGATGCATGGGATTCTTCACCTGAGAAGGAAAATTTACATGATAGTTATAAGTGTAGTGTTGTTGATAGCAATGATTGTGGAAAAATTTTGAGCATCCAGGGCAAAGGATGTGATGGTAAACAAAAATCTACTGTGTATCCAGTGATTGATTGTTGGCCAGTGTCTGATGACACTGAGCGCTCAAAGCTCCTTGAAAGAATTTATTCTTTATTTGAGCTGCTCATTAGACATAAATATCTTGCGGCAAGCCATCTTAACAAGGTCATACAGTACACAATGGATGAACTGCAGCGTTTGGCTTCTGGTTCTCAGCTTTTGAATCACAGTGTGGACCAAACGCCAATGTGCATATGCTTTTTGGGAGTTTCCCAGCTCAGAAAGATTGTCAAGTTCGTGCAGGAATTATCTCATTCTTGTGGTTTGGGTAGATGTTCTGAGAAAAGTAATTCCATGGATGATGCAAGCAATGTGACTCAAGGTCTTGAGCTGAAAGAGAACATTAGTCGTGATGGAGATGCACTATGCCTCTTGTTGTATGAACATGTGCTACCAGCTGAACATACATCTGGCAATGCTGTAACAGATAGTGCAACTTCTGTTCATGGCAATGAAAATGTGGGTGCATCTGATGCAGATGTTCTGCTGTCCTGGATCTTTGCTGGCCCGTCAGGTGGGGAGCATTTGACATCTTGGATGCATATGAAAGAAGAGAAAACACATCAGGGAATAGAAATCCTCCAGACTCTTGAGAAAGAGTTTTATCACCTACAGAACCTCTGTGAGAGAAAATGCGACCTTTTGAGCTATGAGAAATCACTGCAGGCAGTGGAGGATCGCTGTCTTAAAGAAGGTAAGAAAAGGGAAACTGTCACAGAGTCTGTCCATCGAAGCTATGAGTCTGTCCTTAGGAAGCGAAGAGAAGAGCTACTGGAGGGCGAAAATGATATTATGTGCATCAGCAGTCGGGTTGAGTTAGATGCAATAGCTAATGTTTTAAAAGAAGCTGAAGCACTTAATGTCAATCAATTTGGATATGAGGATACTTATGGTGGTACAACTTCTCAGTTGTGTGATTTGGAATCTGGTGAAGATGATGAATGGAGAACCAAGGACTATTTACATCAAGTAGACACGTGCATAGAAGTTGCTATCCAGAGGCAGAAAGAACATTTATCTGTAGAGGTCAGCTCATCTGTTCTAGATACACCTGTTGATGGCCAAAACACTGATATTATTCTTTTCTGTTTTAAATCATTTGTTTGTTCATACAGCTCAGCAAAATTGATGCTCGAATCATGCGGAATGTCACTGGGATGCAGCAATTGGAACTCAAACTTGAGCCTGTCTCAGCCCATGACTATCGGTTGATATTATTGCCCCTAGTGCAGTCATACTTAAGGGTTTGATTTGAACAACTTTATTTTCATTTTGAGTTTCCTTTTGCTTTTCTGGGTCTAACTTATCAATTTGAATGTTAAATCATTTGTCGCAGGCTCATTTGGAGGACCTTGCTGAGAAATATGCCACAGAGAAGTCTGATGCTGCTAGGGAAGCATTTTTAGCAGAACTTGCACTTGATTCTAAGAAGGGTGCCCATGGAGGTGGTGATAACTCAAAGCATACACACGATAAGACAAAAGATAAAAAAAGAAACAAAGATTTCAGGAAAACTAAGGATTCAAAGGTTTCAACTTTATGGTTTTCTTTTGATTTTACGGACAAAATCCATGATGCAGGTCTAATATTTTCTTATTTTTCAGTCTGTTGGTGGTAATCAGCATGATATGGTTCATGATGAGACTTCTGAGCGGGTGTATGTCTTCCTTTTGCTCTTCCTTTGCACATATGCCCTTACTCTTTCTATTACATGCTACTTCTTTTTCCTAAATTGAAGCCATACTGGGAGGGTGTTTGTTGTTAATATATTGAATTCCTGGCTTGGTGCAGTTCCTATCCAGAATCTGATGGTGATCATCCAGATTCAGAGACTGGTATTTCTGTGAATGGTGATGACTTAAAACTTCAGGAAGAGGAATTTAGACGTAAAATTGAGCTTGAGGCTGAGGAAAGAAAGCTTGAAGAAACCTTGGAGTATCAAAGACGAATGGAGAATGAGGCTAAACTGAAACACCTTGCTGAGCAAAATAAAAGATCTGCTCAAACATTTCCAGAAAAGTTGATGGAGGGAGTCTGTGATGTTTACTTCAATCATGGTGCTGATGATCGTGATTTGCATGAACCAATTAAACCTCTGACACCAGTAAGCATCCATGTCTCAATCTGTTATATGTTATAAAATAAAACTTGGAGCTACTTTTCCTTAAATTGTGAGACTATTTTCATTTAACATATGTCAGAGATATGCTAATGGGAATGTCATGCTGCTTGTTATAGAGAAAGTAGACTCTTTAACCAAGAAAACCATATGAACTTGTATTTTTCAGGTGCAACTGATGTCAAAGAATGTGTTTTCAAGCAATTCAGAAGGTGTGCCTATGAGTTCTACCAATGGTGTTGCTGGGCCAACCAAATATTCATCCCATTCCAGTTTCCAGAATAATAATACCTCACATAATCCCAACTTTAAACAAGGTTCTCAATCATATAGTAAATTACCTGTAGACTGTGTAGTATATGGAGACAAGTTCATCATCTTATCTTATCGTGCAGGGATACCTAATGGAGGAACTCCAGAGGATGGGTTTTTACCCTCCGATAGACGGAGTGGAAGGAGAGGTAGACGGCAGAGGAGTTCTACTAGATTTCAAGATGGGAAGAATCAGGGGTTGTTATTGGAAAAGGATAATATTGAAGTTACTAGATCCCATGATAGCCTCCAAACTGGTGGTATGCTTTATGCTCTTATTAGGCTTTGTCATTTACTATTTTAATGCATTTTACTTGTTAAGTAGGGACCTTTGGTATTTATTTTCAAACTGACTTAATGGTGCCTAGATCAGTGCATGAAGTAGACTCTAATATCTTGGGGGAAGAAACACATTGGGATTTCAGGTCACCTTGAAACACAATGAAACATGTTAACCTTTTAATTGCTTCTCATGCAGTATATGGTGACATTCAACATAGTTGGTTTTTTTAACCCAATCAACAGGTGATAAAACATGAATTTTGATTTGTTGGTTTCTCCCATCTAGTTGGTCATGATTCATCACCTCCCTACCAGGGAAAAAAAAAGTTATAATATCACTAGTGTGGATGAAGTTGATTGAATCTTTGTTTTAAAACTTCCTATAATTCCTTGGGAATGCTCTAGGTGAATTCTTTGTCAATTTTGACCATTGTCTCATTCAATGGTATAAAATTGTGCCAATTGTATCACTAGTAAAATTATTTCTAGTTTTGCTTGAAGTTTGTTTCTTGCCAAGGAGGATGCTTATTTCTACTTTATCATCTGGGCGGTTTTGATTTGACCTTTGTCCATTGAATTGACCGTTGCAATTTGATACGAACCTTAGGAGAACCACACCTCAAAAGCTAGCTATTGAGATGGGAGAGCCCAAGGCCATATAAACCCCACATTAGTTGCTCATACTTTCCAATGTGGGATTCAAGTCCCATACCTTATATTTGGGATCGTAACACAATTTAATCCATCGTTAGAATTTACACTAGTTTTTCTGTCATTGTATATTGTGTGGGAAAGTCAAGGTAACCACATGATGTTATAAACTAATTTGAGGTTTTGTATGTTAGAATCGGGTATGTGTTTTAGAGTATATGTTAATGTACAAATAGTTTATTCTCTATGCTATTCATGACACATATTTGGATGTATTTTTATATTCCTAAGCAAATCCTACATCGACAAAACAAAAGAAAGATGTTGAGTATGCATGAGTATTCCACATCGCTTAGGGATGTTAAGACAAGATTGGTTAAAAACCTTTTGAGCTCCTAAATTATTAAGATGTGTTTGAGTTACTAAGCCCAAAGGCAATACTGTGATGGATTTAATGTCCAAAGCAGACAATAACTAGATAGTGGGTTGGACTATTAGACCAATATGTTACAAATGGTATCAAAGACACACTGTTCTGCGTGTCTTCTTGAGCAATGATGGGGCAAATCTTAGTGAAGACATTGAGTTCTTCTTTGAGGAAGTAGGGTGAATATAACACTCTTAGGCAAATCCTATATCAACTAAACACAGAAGAGATGCTAATTATATATAGATACCCCACATTCTTGGGGGATGTTAAGACAAGATTGGTTAAATATCTTGTGACCTTATAAATTGTCAAGACGCATCTTGGGTTACAAAATTCAAAAACAAAACTGTGACTGACTTTATCTCCAAAGTAGTCAACAACTTGACAGTGGGTCGGGCTGATGGATCAGGATATTACATTAGAATTTTAGTTTCCTCAATCTTCAATCTTATCTGAAGTATTTTCTGGTGTTATTATCTTGTTGGTTGCAATAACACCTTTTTAGTTTTATTTGTGCCCTCTGAACATGCAATTGTGTACCTGTAAATACAAAACGTCATTTTAAAATTGCTTTGTACTTATAAGTCAATCTTGGATTGCGGTCCATCTATTTAGGATGGAATTAATGTTATCATCGATTTCTTTGTATTGATACAGCTGGTCCTAATCTGGGAGATAGTGGAACAAAGACGTTGAGACAATTGCAAGCAGAGGAGGATGACGAAGAAAGGTTCCAAGCTGACCTAAAGCAAGCTGTACGCCAAAGTCTTGGTAAACACCATCTCTTTTCTTAATCGTCAATTGAGTTTCTTCTTGTTATGTTAATCGAGTAATCATAAGTTTACTTATATGTTCAATAGTCAATGACTGTATAATAACTATTTCAATCATCTTAGCACTGTTAAATATTCTCAAACTATTTGTGACCACTTTAACCTCTTAATATTTTGTTTCTTAGATGCCTTTCAAGCACATAAAAAATTGCCCTTGACTTCAAGTTCAAGGATACCACAGAAGATGCCTCTGGAATCTAATAATTTTGGGGTTTCATCAAATGAAGTCATCAGTGAAAAGGTGAATGGAACTGACATGTATGGTACTGGGCTGAAGAATGAAGTTGGTGAATATAACTGCTTTCTGAATGTTATTATACAGGTAGGCGTTCCACAATCTTATTTTTGGTGGCATGGTCTCTATTGGTGTGTTTTTCATGTATTTATTTATTTATCTATTTTAAATATCTTTATAGTTATCTTCTCTTACGTGAGCTGATTGCTTTTATTTTATTTTTTCTCTTTTTTGTGCACATATTCAGTCTTTATGGCATTTAAGACAGTTTCGAGAAGAGTTCTTGAGGAGATCACCTTCAGAACATGTTCATGTGGGAGATCCTTGTGTTGTCTGTGCGTTGTACGAAATTTTTACTGCCCTGTGTGTTGCATCGACTGATATGCGGAAAGAAGCAGTTGCCCCTACATCTCTGAGGATAGCTCTGAGCAATTTGTACCCAGATAGTAATTTCTTCCAGGAGGTAAATTCATGGAACTATGTTTGGACCATCTTCATTATTAAAAGTTTTTACTTGCTGAATGTTGATCTTTCCCTCTTAATTATCATTACTCTTTGACAGGCTCAGATGAACGATGCTTCTGAAGTTCTGTTAGTAATATTTGACTGCCTGCATCAGTCATTTACTCCTGGTTCAAGGATTTCAGATGCTGAATCGGTGGAAAGCAGCTGCCCTAAGACTTGGGATTGTACAAGCAGTGCTTGTATTGTCCATTCCCTTTTTGGAATGGACATTTTTGAACGAATGAACTGCTATAATTGTGGTTTAGAATCCAGGCCTATGAAATATACTTCATTCTTTCATCACATAAATGCTAGTGCCCTCCGAACAATGAAGGTATCTTTTACATGCAGATTAATTTTTTTACAGTTCACTTTTTATAATGGTTAAGAGTTTGGGACATTTGTTATTCTGTGTCTGGTACAAGAAATAATCTTCCCTTTTCCTCATTTTTATTTTCTTTTTGCCATTCAGTCTATGTGTGCAGAAAGCTCCTTAGACGAACTTTTGAATCTTGTAGAGATGAATCATCAATTAGCTTGTGATCCAGACGCGGGTGGCTGTGGGAAGCTCAACTACATTCATCACATTCTGTCATCTCCACCACATGTTTTCACAACAGGTGATTTCTGTGAAGTTCTTTACTTCATTTATTAGTAGTGCGTTTTGGTAGGAAATAATGTAGATGCTTATCTTTGGTTTTGCAGTTTTGGGTTGGCAGAAAACATGTGAGAGTGCTGATGACATAACTGCAACACTGGCTGCCCTAAGTACTGAGATTGATATCAGTGTCCTTTACCGTGGGCTGGATCCTAAGAGTGCACATAGCTTGGTATCAGTGGTATGTATTGTAAACTTGAATTAACCTTGACAGTAAATATTTTCATGAAGGGATTATAATTATCTTGTCTTGGCTGTAAATTTGGAAGGATGGGCATTACTCGTTTAGTATATCTGGAAGGAAATTTAAATCTTCTTTCTTTTGTTGGGTGCCAGGAGAGATGGCCTCCTATTGTGGGGGTGAGAGAATAAGAGGTAATAGCAGAATGAGAGCTAATAAATTGAAATAAGCAAATACTCTGAGCACTGCATTTTAGGCAGACCATCCAAGAGTTGTGAGGCCCAGGACTTAAGATTAGAGCGTTATAACAAACATGTTTTCTCATTCTTTTTCTCTGGAATGGCTCATCAGAGAAAGGTTTAGTAATTTCCAGGTTTAATGCCAACAACTTAGGGGTGTTATTTCACTCTTTTGAAAAAAAAAAATATATATATTGATACCAGAACTTTATGAGGATTTTACAAATATAATGAACACTGTCCACAAAAGATAGAATTAACTTGGAACACTATCTTTGATTGATTAATTATTTATGCGATGCAGACACCAATTCTGACATCATTTATTTGTTGCCTTTGCAACACAGGTTTGTTACTATGGGCAACATTATCATTGCTTTGCATATAGTCATGATCATGAATGCTGGTTTATGTATGATGACAAAACCGTCAAGGTATGTTCACTGTATGTTTTGATGAATATCCTGTAAAGGGTATTTGTTTTCCTGTCTTATGCCATGCATTTGGTGTCCAGGTGATTGGTAGCTGGGCTGATGTTCTTGACATGTGTGAGAGAGGACACTTGCAGCCTCAGGTTCTTTTCTTTGAAGCTGTAAATTAGATATGTTATGGTATTTATCTCAATTATTTTGCTGCAAAGGGGAAGCATCAGTTTTGTCATAATCTGGTACCCAATAACTGTCTCTGATGGGATGTTGTTTGTAGAGATGTATTACCTCCTGCATCCCTCAGTTCAGACAGCGATACTCAGAACATTGGTTTAAGAAGAAGTGAAGAAGTTTTGATTGAAAAAAAAAAAAATCAGAATTGTGATATAGGTGAAGATTCAAGAATTTTGTGACAGAAGTAAAGAATTTTGTAGGAGAAAGGGTTGTTTTGAGAGGGAACAATGTTTCAAAAAGGAGATAATAGAGTAGCCTGACATGGTCCCAGCCTGGATTAATAAGTTTTGGCTGTTGGTGGAAGGGAAGAGATGGTAAATAGGGGGAGGTCACGAAGGAATTGATGGAGCATGTGATGCTGTTGGCAGGAACTGAGCATACTTGTAAGTGGGGAATTTAGTTTAATTAGAAATCAAAATCTCTGTTAGATGTTTCTTTTTTTTTTTTTTTGATAAATATTTATTTTGGGTTAAAAATATTTTTCTGCCAACTTAAAGTTGTGTATAGAGATCATCTCATCATGTCATTGCCCCCTTGCTTGGGACCTTTGTGCCTCTGCAGCAGCATCATAGAGCACAAACTTTTATTATCATGATGATGAAAATGATGCTGCTGAGGGCTGAAATTTTGAGACTCGGAATATTTAGAAAATTTAAATGGGAAATGAAGGGATATGGGTTTGTTTTTAAATTTAAAGTTTTTGCTATAATCTTTTGAAGAATATGTTTTTATATAATTGATCTTGTCACAACGATAGAATTATGATTAATCAAAATAATAAAAGATAACCATTACTATGACATGAAAATATTTGAACCAGCAATTTTAAAATCATAATGATATACATGATGGCAAGAACATCCACATCAAAACCAATCAAGTATGGGCTCAGTTTTGAATTGTCTATCTAGATAATGCATTATTATTTTATTGAATTATTTTAAATAAATGATAAATTAATTTTTAATCACAGATATTTGAATTTATGAATTTAGAGAGGGTGTTTGGTTGATAGGGATCTATTTTATATTAAAAATTTTAATAAAATTATACGTACATATTTTAAATATATAAAATAAGTGTTGAGTAATTTTAAATTAGAAATAAAATAATATTTATTTGAACGATTATACATAATTTGTTTACCTATTTTGTGTAATAATAAGTTAACGTTTTTTTATTATATCAAAACAAACATATCAGTAATCTTTTAATGATAAAATTATGTATATATATAAAGATATGTCATTATTTATGTATAAAATTATATATATTATTTATATATATAACATTACTCAATTTTTAATTAATCTATATTATATTTTGGATAATCTTTACTAGGTGTTGAAGATAATATGTTTTAACTTAAGAGTATATTATTATTTGAGAAGCATATTTATGGGATTTGAAAACTATATATAAGGTCAAATAATTTATTCTCATCTAAAATATGCTCTAATCTCAAGTTTTCACCTTTTAATTATGAAAATTTTAAAAACTCACTCATAAGAAATTAAGTGTGTTAATTTTAAAGGTAAAATTATTATTTCATCTATAATATTAAAAATAAATTAATTTTTTTTTTCTCTTTTCTAAAACTCTAAAAACTAAAAGTTTGTCTTCTAGGTCAAGTTTTAAAAAATGACATCTCCTTCCTAGAGTTTAGTTTTCAATCTCCGATATCAAATCTAGCTTCATCACTGGTGACTAAAATTCTTTAACGCAACATCATGTTTTGACGATCTCTCTCTCTCTATAATATCAAAGTATAGTGGTACATCAGACAATCTTCGTCGTTGATGACGACACCAGATTTGATGTCAGAGATTGAAAACTAAACCCTAGAAGAGGAATATTATTTTGTAAAACTTGATCTATAGGAGAAATGGGTAATTTTTAGAGTTCAAGGGGGAAATGGATCTTTGGCCTATATATAAAAGTAAAACGCAACCTATAATAATCTTACCACGTCAACATAACAAGATGCTGAAACCGTTTCATAGAAATTTGATTATTATCACTATTTAATCTACTGTAAGTAACTGCAGAAAAAGAAAAGCTTGAGTTGAGGGATGTAGAAGCTGAAAAATAGGAATTTTTTTTTTTTTAAAAAGAGACAGTTATTATAATTTTAAAAATGGTTTGTTGTTGTTGATGATGGAGTTGAATGATAAAATGGTAGCAAAGCAATGCAACCGTTGGTGACAAAATTTTGTAAAAGGATTCTTATCCCAATAATCCCATAATCAGAAGAAAATGACCCACATAGGAAACAGCCCCGATATTTTCGCTTCCATTTTCTCTTAGTTTTACTCAGTCTCTTCACATCCAGTAAATCCGCTCATATCAGACCAGATCAAAGTGTTGATTGTGTTGTGTTTACCCCATTTCAGTTTCAACCACATCACCTCTTTCTCTTATTATATCTTCTTCTTCTTCTCCATCTTCCTGTGTTATTGTTATTATTTATTATTCTTTAATCTTTTGAATGTTACAAGAAATATGACCCTTAAGGGTGGCACCAGCCAAGCCTGTGCTGCGTGCAAATACCAACGAAGAAAGTGCCATGCTGAATGCCCATTAGCTCCATATTTCCCTCCTGACCAGCCTAAAATGTTTGCAAATGCCCATAAACTGTTTGGGGTCAGAAATATTCTCAACATTTTGAAGAATTTAGACTCTGATCAGAAGACTGAAGCAATGCGTTCCATTATTTACCAAGCTGATATTCGTGATAGGTATCCTGTTCATGGATGTTGGGGCATTATTTGTCAACTGCGATATCGAATTTGGCAGGCTGAAGAAGAACTTCATGCAGTTCATGCACAACTGGAGATGTATAGACATCATTATCAACAGCAGCAACAGGTGACATCTATGACGGATGATGTTCCTTCGCAACTTGAATTAGGCATCGGCATGGCTCCTCCTAATAATAATTCGCTTTCGCTTTTCAATCATACTCCACAGCAGCACCAGCACCAGCCTTCTTATAATAATGCTCCTGCAGCAGCTTTGCCTTATACTAATAACAGCAACTCTGGAACTTACATGGATTCCAAAGACAATGTTGCTCATTCTATGTGGATCCAACATCAATATGCAACTGCCACCAACAACATTAATTCCAATTCTTCCATCCCCATTCAACCCCACCAATTCGTTGCCTCGCAATCTTTGGCTCTTCAGCAGCAGCAAGAGGTTGTTCATGATTATGATGAGATTCATCCGTTTTTCGACACCATTGATGACAGACAATCATACATTGATTCTAAAGAGGCTTATGACTCCAGGTAAAAAATCAACTTCTTAACCCAAAATTCATTTTTCTTGTATTTTTTATTCTGAAATTGATGGTGGAAAAAATTGCCTTGCAGTTCGGAAGAATCATTGAAAGATACAACACAATCCACTGAGCACGTTGCAGAGAATGAACTGAAGAGTGCTGCTGCATGCTTCAGTCTGACCAGTGTCAATTGATCAAGAAGCCAGACTGCAAGATCAGTGCGTTCCATATTCTTTTTCTTTTTTCCTGCACAATTCATGAATTGTTTTATAGGTTAGATTCCACAATTTTGGGCATATTTTTCTTTTTTATTCCATAGACAAATGTAGTTTTTTGTTAATCATTCACTTATAAGATTACATTTTACAGTTTTTTAATAATATCTGTTTCTTTGATTTAGAATTATAATCAAATATTGCAGAGCATAATATATATGATGATGGAATCATGGAATGAACAGAATAGTCACTGTTGTTCTGGTGATATGCTTTCTTTGCTAGAAACTAGAAAACTAATCAAATACATATTTCAAACTGAACCATGTCCTGTACAACTAAGATCATTCGAAAGATTAACAATAATAACAGATATAAACAAACGTGTTATTATGTGATTAGACTTAATTTCTAATTCAAAGTTATTCAATTAATCTTTAATTTAAAATCACTAAATCACATAATAGCATTTGTTTATAATCGTTAGTATCCAACTGCTTCTACATGAAGGTGCAAGTAAGGAAGAAATTGGATTTTAATTGACTTCTTCTCCTTTAACATAGTTGCTCAATCAAGGCACAATTTGTTCACATACTAGTGAGCACATTCATAGAAGCCTAGTGTTGTAGGATCCACAAGATGGGCATTTGTGATAGAGCCAATGGAAAGGAGCAGCTCCCCTCTTTTCACAATCATTACATAGTATCACCTGTGATTCCTTTTCAAGTTAACCAAAACATACTTCTGGCTAAGTTTACTACAAACATGATATACAATAAAGAGAATATTAAACCTGAGTTTGGCCAGAATACTCCTCTGGAATTTTCTCCTCGGCCAACAATGCATCTAACATCCTAAAATACACCTGCAAAACATTTTCATGTAGTATTACATCAGTTCAACCAAAATAGCTGGTATATTTAACAAATGACAGCAAGAAAGTGCTTTTCAAAGTAAAGTCACGGAAGAAGTTAGCAAAATTTCAAGTCCAGGTATTAAGTACCCTGCTCCTATTATTTTAAAACTTTGGTCATCCAAAAGGTGTTTGTGTCTATAGATAAAAGTTATGCATACTGATCTTCAAGAGCAACTATAATCTAGAAATTAGATATTCTCTACAGGCACTAATAATTTTTTTATTTATCATCTACCAAAAAATTTTTTTATTTATCATCTGATATAATATTGACAGATAAATATGATTTGATGTTTACAATCATAACAGAGAACACTGCTGTTTCAGATATTTCATCAAGTAGCAGGTGGTATTGGTTTATCTGATTCAACCCTGTTCTTAAGAAATATTTCTCTATTCCTTGTTTCCATCCTGAAACCCATAGGGAACAAATGAAAAACAGAATTAGGTTTATGAAAACATAATCTAAATATTTTTTTCAGTAGTTGATTCAATGAAATAAAACATGAAAGATGTAAGAATTCTTCTTCAAGGCATATAAAGAAAGTGATTTCAGCTGTAAGAAGTAATTCACGGCAACATAATAACTGACCTGCATGTCACCAAGTGACTTGCTACAGACAGGGCAGGTATAGTGAATTCTAGTGTAATCCTAGCAGCACCACTAGAAGTGTCAGTAAATTTGCCTCAATATTTACAAAATTCAATGAAAGAAAAAGGGGATAGTTACAAGAGCCAAGTACCTTAAAACAAGCTGAGTGCATCAAATGACCACATGGAAGGCCCTTCACGGGAGCATTTGATGAAAACATATCTTCCAGGCAGATTGGACAGTTATCCATAAAACATCTTTCTCTGCATATATGATTTGAAAGAGATCGCGACATGCAAGCATTGCAGTTCATACAGTGAAAATAGTCAATGCCCAATCCCTTCCCTAATCGGCACAGATTGCAATAAGGGCAGTGGTAGATTTCCCTGTTGAAGGATTTGTTTTAGAAACTCTTCTACTTTAGAAATGATAAGCCTGTATCAGGATAGTCTGAAAAAATATGAGGTACCATTGAACTTATCCTAGAAAATTGCAATTTACTAAGAAGTATAGGAAAAAGATACTAATGGTACATCTGTATTGGTGAAAGAGTCATTGATAAGCATGATAGAAGTGATTACCAGTAACTTGTGAAAATTCGGCAACAATATAAGGTTAAGGTAACAAGCGAAAAGCATACTTTTTCAATCTTTGGAAATTAGCAATTTAATCAGCTTTGTTATACACCTTTAATGAGCTTTGTTAACAAGGGAAAGGATACTTTTTCAATCTTTGGAAATCAGCAATTTAATAGGCTCAAAAATTAAAGGAGTTCAATTAGGCTATCACCTTTCATCCTCAAATAATTTGCAAATCCTGCAATAATATCTTGCCATGGATAAGTTTTTGCAGCAAACAGTTGAGCATGTGGGCCCAACTCTCTGAATTATCAAGCATTTCATGCACATCATCTTTGTTACACATTTCCTGCAATCCTATCTGTATTAGCGAGAGATGAAAAGAAAATGAAAATGAAAAATTCAAAACTCAGAAACTTCAAATGTAACCAACACTGCTGTTACCTATCCAATGAATGACCCGCTACCTCATCATGGCAACGTATGCATGTATAAAGCTGATTGCAGCAAGTGGCCATGAGCTTACAGTTCCTCTTATAGTGTTTGCAACCAAAGACCAATTTGACAGGGTCATGATAGGATGGATACTGGCCGGGAATCTCTTCCCCATCACGTGAGATGGATTCTTTTGAATGGGTAATCTGTTGTCCAGTGATCCAGTGGCTGAAACAGTGTGAATATTAGTGCCAAGTCTCATTAGCTTCATTTTATTCAAAGATATGAAAACATAAATAATTTAAAGCTGCACAAGTATTTTTATGTCTCCCAATAGCTCATTGTTTGCAAAATACAGTTTAAATCAAGCAGGCATTTGGTCAATATACGGCCAACTTCAAGAAAACTTAAAAATGGATGTTCATTCTAATGTGGTATATCAAGTTCAATACATGTGGTTCACTGGCTAAACCTGGGATCATCAACTTAAAGAAAACAGGAAAATGCACGTTCATTAAAAGTTGACCCGGCTTTGATTCAGTCCATTCAATATATATTTATTGGTAGGAGAAGGAAATGTGGAAAGGTCCCTCTGATTGCTGGCTACAACCATCAGCTACATCCTAACTTTCAGCTGACTGGATTTTCGATGTACCAAGTCACTCATAAACATATATTATATTCACTACAAAAACATCTGAAAAATGGGAACATTAATCAGAATAAAATAAAAAGTAAAAATCTTTAATACAATGAATTATTACTACCAACCTCATTAACAGGTTTTGGATTATGTATGACTTTTTCTGAGGATCTAAGGATGAATCTTGGGATACTCTTCTTATCAAAACCTCTAGAGTTTCTTGACTCATTGTGAGAACGCTGTCATTATTCCTAGACTTCTGACTTTCTGGAAAAATTTCACTTGGTTTATCAAACGATTCCTCTACATCCATTGCTTTATTGCATCCTTTCTTGTCGCCCTCACCAGAATGTTTTGTACATTCTGACCATTTGTAAATACGTTGTTCTTCAGTGGAAAGTTTTTTATCCATATTATAATTCTCTAATGACCCAAAACAAGTCCCATCACTACCTTTCTCTGCAAAATCACTGACTTTGTTGCAGCAAGTTTCTTCTTTTCCCAGTCCCAAAACTTCATTGGAAAAGTATGCTGAGATAAGCTCCAAAGGATCTGCAGTCAATGAAGAAGGAACACTTGGCTTCTTTGCAACCTTAATGACATCATGGCCATCCCACCATTCTCCCAGCCATTCTTCAAACATTGTATTTTTTGTGGAATTGAGCCATAAGGACATCACAGTATGTTGCTCTTGTGGTGTTAATGCTGCTGTTAGCCAGGGTATCATATCTTGTAGCTTTTCAGCTGACATTCTTCCAAGTATGCATTTTATGATCTTTTCTTGCTCATCAATAGAAAAGCAGTCTCTAAATAAGGGCCAAAGTTCAGTTTCTTCACGATGGACATGTTCTGACAACAATCTATGCAGAGATTTGCATTTATCATTGAGCCTGATGCACAACCGATGGTACTTCAACATTCTCTGATCCTGTATGTTTGAATCCATACTAGAAGCTGACATGTGCAATTCAACCATCTTATTTAGAATGTCGGATATCTTTCTAAAATGTTCAGCTTCTAATCTGTGGTCAATAGAGTAAGAATGGCTAATATTTTGGACTTTTCCTTTCGCCTCCAATGCAGGAAATGCAACCTCGTCCTCTGCCTCACTGTGAATTTGATATAGAAACTGTATGAGATGGAAGCGCTGCTGGAAATCCATAAGCAACAGAGCATTTTCAGCCAACCGAGCTGAACCATGGACAAGGTATTCCAAATCTTTCTTGACTGCCTTATGGAAGAAAAACATGAGATCTATTGGAATTGGTCCATCTGTTTTAGAACTGCTACAACAATTTTCAACCAAAAATTTAATGGAGGGGTGTAATGCCCTTAATGTCCGAGGGAAAAATATGTCTAGAGTGGTTGCACAGGAGTAGGATGTTTCATACTCCTTAGTACAGGTGGAATCAAGAGAAGAAGAAAAAGATGAACATTTGTTGTTATTGATGGTAGAGATTTGCTCCATTTGCCTTTGTTTTATTCCTTTACAAGGTTGCAAATCTGGCTTTAAGGAAGAATATACGACAGCCTCCTTGATTTGCTCAGGGAGAAAAGAGTGTCTACTCTTGAACATTTTCTGCAACTCCCTTATGAAGTTTTCAACAGAGGTCTTACCTGAATAGCCAATATGGAACGATTCATTTAAGAGGTACGCAAATGATTCATTGACTAAAGAGCCTCCGTGATTTATGCTACGAAGAATGGACCTAGATTCATCCTCAGATAATTGAGCTGAAAACCAGATGATCACACACTTCAGCAACCCAAATGGCATCATATGAAGTGTCTTGTATAGAAGCTTTTGCTGCATTTCAAGGCTGCATTTCTGGTGACAGATGGTGAATACCTGATAAGAAAAACATGAATTTAACCCTTGAAAGACTGAAGTTAAACAAAACTTAAATGAGTTTTCTAGATGCAAGTTAGCAGTTATATACAAAGGCATAATAACAGTCACTAATGGCACTAAGTTGCCCCTAGTTCAGCCCTAATGGGTGGCATTCTTCTCTCACGTTTCTCTATAGTTCGTTACAAACTAAAGGCATACCTCTGTCTCTTCAATAGTGAACTGTTTGCTGATATCCATCACAAAAGACTCCAGTTCATAGAAAAGCTTGTCTACATACATGCACATGGGTACCCCATTTTGAATATAACAGTTTAATAGCTGCTGTAAGCTTTCAACTTGAAATTGCACTTTGGGTGGAGACCGGCAGCTAGCTGGAAGTTCATCTAATACAGGATAACAGAATTTTTCCAGTGCAGCGCTGTAAATCGGAAAAAAAAAAATCAAAAACATTACAAGGAGGTTTCCTATTAGGCACTTTAAACAAGTATATTTGAGTCTATTGAAAGGAATTTCTCCACCAACCATATTAATTACCTGTAGAAGATTAGAACATCAACAAAGAATTTTAGCTGGAATACTACTGAATCTAGATCTGAGAAATCCTTTGAACATTTTATCTGATGTAGGTTGTCCTGAATTCCTCCCAAATCTTTCCTTATTGCTCTATGCCAAAGCAGAAGACCATCACATTGATTGTGTCCTATGCGTGTTTGTTGACTGTATGTTTTCTTCTGATGCCAACTTTCTCCACTATGCCTCTTAGATGAAAGCAATTTTGGTATGCTTCTCATATTTTCAGATTCATCAAAATTTTCTACTCCTTTCCCATGGGCCAAAAAATAGGATTGGATATCTTTATCAAGCCAAGAAATTACGACCTACAAAATATGTATAAACTAATCATAGTGCGGAAGATGATTTAAACCAGAGTGATGATTGAATTTTGTGTCTACCTCTTGCAGTGATGTTTCTTCAGATAAAATTTCTTTTATACAATGTTTGACATCTACTTTCTCATCCAGTGAGAGATAGGATGCCATCCATGGAAAAATAGCCTCCAGCAGTATTACAGGAATACTGTATAGAAATTCACAGGCAAGCGAAGCTTGGTCTTTAGAAGAGAACTCCTGCATCAGCAAAGGAAAAACCTGCAACCCACATGTATAGTATGTTAATGAACAAAACACTGTGGGGGTTATATAAAAGACTACTTAAGTTGAATACTTATATGCAATTTTGATACAGTGAAATTGATATCGTTCGATTTAGATCAACAGACAATATGCTACAAATACCAGTTAAATGACCAGAGTCACATTGTACAGAAATGTGCAACTTATTAAAAATGTCCAGAAGTCAGATTCTATACCTAGTGACAATATATAAAACAATCTAGCAATGAAAAGATCCAAAGAAGTCTCCTGAATGAACTTGATAGCCTCTAGAGATCATTTATATTACAGGGAGCAATAACAGAACATCTGGGCTTGATGTCTCTTTCAGGTTTCTTTGTAATCTTCTTTATGTTTACCTATGCTTATTTTCTCACTAAAACACCAATACTGTTTACTGAGGTCTTCATGATCGAACTTTAGCCAAAACCTGACATTATCAAGCAATGGAACTACATAAAATTTGAATATATGAAGTTCTCCATGATGACATTTTGCCTCAGTTTTGAAATTGAATGAGTTATATTTTATCATTTACCCCATTAGTTTCTACTAGCTGTATAGAAAATCTCCAACTATAAGTAGTATAGCAAATTAACCCCAAGTTGAGCTAGAATAATTTCCCCATTCACTCCATAATTTACGTTTCCCTACATGCTAGCTGCAGGCAAGGCTCTGGTTGTACGTAGTTAAAGGCTCTGAATCCAGCTATTTTCATGCAAAATGACAATCAGTGTTGTCATTGGCTGACTTACCTCTTCATGACTAGATATAGGCATTGTAAATTAAGTGAGTTCAAAATCAGATTTTTCGGCAAATTCTTCAGTGTTACTATAAATGAGTGGGTGAAGCAGATGGTATTTTAACATAGAAGCATAATTTTAGCACTAGCCAAATCAGATATTCAGATTTTACAAATTATATCAAGGGTTGATCTTTCAATATGGACTCCTAAAAAAAGATTGTGTTCCTCTTTCAAGTTTTAAAAGCCACAAGATTATTATTATTATAACATAAAATCATTGTTTTAGAGCAGTGTACTAATAATGTCCAGTTAAATTGAAAGTTTTTACCAACTTAACAGCGTAACAAAAACATAAAATAAGAATAATACATCACTGGAATAACTTTATTTAAGATAAGACACAGAGTGGAAGAAAGGTCCCCAACCGAGCAACATTATCAATGGAAAATTAGGTGGCTACCTGTTCTTCTTCTTTCAGCATATGTTGGCATATGAAGGCCTGGATGGTGCTTATATGAAAAACAAGTTCTTTATATGACTTGGACATATCTTCATTTCCCTTCAGCAAACCATTCAAGCCATCGAAAACAGAGTCAAAGAGAGCATCGATGCTTTCATGCTCAAGTGAATATGTACACGCCACATTTTTAACACGAATATCTAGAGCTAAAAATATCACCTGCCATAGAAATTTCAAGTTTCACTCATGGAATCATAGCTTTTCACATAAAGTGCAAAGAAAAGCTAGAAAAGTAGGAGAGGATAAGGAATGTCAAAAAGTTGAAACATAATGTTTACTTTTTTCTCTTTAATACTTCAAACAAACAGCCAACCGTCTGGAACTTTTGATAAAGTATTTAAATTAGTAATCAAACTTAAAGCAGTTTAAAAATAATCATTGACTGGTAAGATAAGCAGGTATAGCACAAATTATAAATATAAATTAATGAAAGTTAGTAAATGAAAAAAGTAAACTTCTGCGGTACTTAAAAAGCATATAATCACACTCAAATGCATGGGCCAAAGTTTTTCTTTTGGACAATAAAAGAAATCAAACACTACCTCCCACTTGAATATTTATGCAGTATTCAGTGGCTTGGGTAAAACCGCACCGACTATTTGATCGAGTGCTTGCTAAAAAATGGCTAAATTTCTTATTCATAACATACTGAAAGGAGAAAGACTTTTTGGTTTTATTAATACAAGTGGGGTATATGAACACAAAGATCAAACTTTAACAAAACTCTTTACCATAGAGAGTTCCATTATTTTAATCATTCTTTCCAAATTTTTGATGCAATCATAATCCTTCAACTTTCTTAAAATTTGAAATTCTTATTGAGAGAGTGATTCGTGTGACTTAGAGCATCTGTTAACGTATAAACAAACGATACTTGGTTAAAATAATTTGTTTGAGAAATTTAAATGATCTCAGAGAGATTGTATTTTCTAAGTAATAGTTGATTACAATGAATACATTACCAAGTCTGCGGTAATATTTGAAAATGGTTTATGTATTTCCATTCCCTTTAGTTCCATTTTCTCGGAAACCAAACAGAAACATGGAAGCAAATCAGAAGTAAATTAAGCTGACCTCGTCTTCGGTGGAACAGTGATACTTATATACAAGTCTTACGAACTCGAGCCGCCGGTGGAGCTCGAGTATGAGTTCACGGTCGTAGGAGACACGCTCCAAAGCCACGACCGCCATGTGACGGAGGTCAGCGAGGTCGGCGCGTAGAGCTTTGTGGAAACAAACGAACAAAAGAATGGGAGCATCGACAAGTAGAATTCTGGACAGAGACTCCGCAACAAGCGGTGCCTCATCCTCGTCCTTGTCTGTCGGATTTTCCGGAGAATCTTCACCGTCCATGACCCGACAGCATCAACGGCGTGAAAACGGAGAGGAAGGTTTCGCATTGGAAGCACCACTGGATTTAATTCTCTATCAGTGCTTAGATTAGTTTTTCTTTGAAGAGACTGATAATTATTTAATTGTTTTTGAATTTGGTTTTCATTATTGTTATTTCCACGGAGGGTGATTGGGACGTTATAACCAACGGCCAACAGTTTCATGTTCGTATCGACTGTGGCTAATATACGCGCCTCCGATCACTGAAAAACGGGTTGTCAAATTTGCCAGGCTCCGACCCAACAAAAAATAAAAATAAACATTTTTATTTCTATTACATGCTAAACTAACAAGCAAGTGTTGCTTACACATTCGGGCCAAATCGGGTAGAGCAATATGGGTAACTTTGGTTCTGGAATATTGGAGATTGAACGTAACGCGCTGAAAGAGAGTTTCTGTAACAAAAGATTTATTTAAATTTCCCGCCATGTGGCTCATGTCAGCATTAAGTAAAATTATTAGAAAGCATAGGCTTCTAAGGAAGGCCGTGGGTAAAATCGCGAGTGAGGTTTGGTTTGGGATATAAGAAGCGGCAAGAGGCAAGGCAAGAGAAGACAAGACTCAGGAAGAGCATGGTTCACGCCGTCCGTGTCTTGTCCTCACGTGAGACGGTCAACGCAACCTCTTCTGTCGTTACTCGCGCGTGCCTTTCAATAGGGAGCCGCACGTGTTCTCTTGTTGCCTCCACGTTCCCTGACAGCCTTTCCTCACGTGGACCTTCCTCATCACTTATCTGACTGGGCTTTTGTTAGGCCCACCACAACCCAATGTACAAAAGTGTTTCCAATGTAATAACTGTATATAACAAGTGATTATATCCGTATACCGTATTTCTTTTTCCTGTCATTTCAAAGCTGTCGTGAAAAGGACAAAACGGCATCATTTTGGTTAAAAAGAAAACTTTATCGATAAAGGAGTGAAATTCCTTTCCCTGTGGTGCACCGAAATGGAATAAAGCCAGAATGTTAGTGGGCCAACCCCTGGCCCGACACAAGTGGGAGACACAAAGGATAGGGATGCAATTTTGACTATAAACGAAAATGCCCCAAATTTACGAAGAGACGAAAATGCCCCTCCACTCAAAATCGTCCAAAACCACATGCACAACATCCAAACACACGAAACAGAAAATTTTGAATACACGATTCGCGCACTCGGCAACTCCGATTTCATCCGACGATTTTTTCGACGTCTTCCGGTAACGACGATGGACAAAAAGGTTAGTAAAAGAACCCTTGTCATCTCTTTATGCATTTCGTTTCACAATTTGAGCGATTTGATGCGAAATTTGGGTGTTTTGAGTTAGGGTTTACGGTGTGAAATTTTCGAAGAAAATGCTTGATTTATTGCTGATTTTGATGAATTTTGTTAGGGTTTTTATGTTAGATTAGGTTTAGAGTTGATTGTTGTTGAAATGGAGTTTGAAAAACGAAGTTTGGAAGGTGAAATGTGGCCATACGAATTCGACAGTCACCACGCGAATGGCGCAGTGACCACACGAATTCGTGTGGTCAGAATTCGTGTGAACGGGGAGGTGTTTTGAACTTTTCAAACTTCCTGGACTACACGTGTTCGTGTGGTTGGGGGTGAAAATGCGTGTTTTCATCGTGTGGTGGGGCATAGCATAAATAGGAAAACGTTGTGGGCTGGCAAAATTGCGGTCAACCCCCCGAATTCGTGCGGTTGACTCACGAATTCGCGCGGTTGACGTGCGAATTCGCGTGGTGGACACGCGAATTCATGTGGTGGGGCAAATATCAGCAAAGGTCGGCAATATCAACAATGATCTCCTTCGGTCGATAAACACGATCAACTAAAATGAATTTGGTCCTCAAAATCTGCCCCAAAGCTTGAGCACCTGCTTGCCTATGATGAGGTAATATCTGATTTCTACAACATGTGTGACAGCTATCTATACGACGTAATTCAAAACTATCAGTTTCTCCCACCCTAACTGCCCGTGCATGTCATTTACATTCTTTGTTGCGACATTTAATAACCCATCTAAGCGTGTCTGATTTTTTCACAAAAAATTGATATCCCCTACGAAGCGCGTCTTGAGTTATCGCATCAATGACATGTTGTTTACTAGGAAATAATGTATCAGCTTTTGGAGAATCAGTATCGGTCGATGCTTTAGAGTTTCTAGATGTAGATGGTTGATCAGAAAAAGGTGGTAACCAATGAAATGCATCAGTAAGAACATTCCCACCAACAGGATTTATTTCTGGAAAATAACTCGTACCTCCAATATCGTTATTACCATAGGTCTTCTCTTCAATCTCTGGCTCTTCGATTGGAATATTCTATTCAACCTTTCCATTAAATTCACTCCAGTCTGGAAAAGTTGCTTCGTCCCCATTCAGGAATTCTTCTGCGCGATACAATGCATCAATGTTAACTTCATTTATATGTGCAAAATCTTCCTCTAAGAATTCTTGTTTCGGATTGATCTCGATATTTTGAATCTCTTCAACACCAATAGTTTGATTTTCTGGATAACTGCTCGACTCCCCACCTTGAAAATCTTCATTTGCTTGTTGAGTCTCATAAGTATCATCAGTAACTGTAGTTATAACAAAAACTGGAACACATTCTTTGAAGAGGTTAGATAGACCGTTAAGAACCTCAACATCCTCATCATTCAAAATTTCTATCGAAGCACCGTCGTCGAGATGTCTCGGTTTCATACTCAACTGAATGTTAAATATCCGTCGATCTATATTACACTTGTCGCTCACTATTTCGATTAATTCTTCGAATGATGTGTGTTCTGGAATTTTAATCAATTTCCTATTACCTCCAACATATTTTATAACATTATCACCATTTTCTATCCAATTTCCCCCATATCTAATTGAAGCATATCCAGCCATTTAGATTGATCCTACAATAAAATATATAATCAACATAAATAATACGACTGAAAATAATATTTACAGATGTCTATTACATAATTATACCTATTCTGTAATTCTATTATATATCGTGACTACTTAAATATATCATGTTTTGGCATTATCCTTTAAAAAATAATAATTTAATTTAAAAGGGTAGTTTTGGTATTTAAGAGGATATTTGGGGCATTTTTGTTTAAATATTTTAATATAAGGGTATTTTCGCTTAACTCCTAAAATTTGGAGCTAAATTGTATATTGCCTAAATCAAATATATAATCAACATAAATAATACGACTGAAAATAGTATTTACAGATATCTATTACACAATTATATCTATTTTATACTTCAATTTGACAAAATAATATTATTAAACATACCCTACTAATTTTTATTATTTTACTTATTACACACAACTACAATTTATTATATAAAATATCACATATAATTACATTATTAATAAAATAATAACGATTGAAGTAATATCATGTTATCCTATACTACTATAATATTTAAAGCATAACCTATCTAATTTTTATTATTTTACATATTACATATAACTATAATTTATTATATAAAATATCACATATAATTGCATTATTAATAAAATAATAACGATTAAAGTAATGACATGGATAAATACCTCGTAATGACGAACTTTTCTCTTCACCCCCGAAATCTTGAACACGAACTTATTTTCTCTCTTCAGAAATCTCTCTCAGATATGTTAAAAATGAAGGAAGATATGTGGTTTATATAGAAATAGAGGAAGGGTAGTTTTGGTATTATTTTGGGGCATTTTTGTTTAAATACTTTGATTTAAGGGTATTTATCTTTAACCCCAAAATTTATGGTAAATTTGTTTATTACCCTTAAATAA
The DNA here is from genome assembly GCF_011075055.1 of Mangifera indica. Classification (NCBI taxonomy): domain Eukaryota; kingdom Viridiplantae; phylum Streptophyta; class Magnoliopsida; order Sapindales; family Anacardiaceae; genus Mangifera; species Mangifera indica. Next base: position 2,149,085 of record NC_058139.1, read on the forward strand.
AATAGTAATTTAAATTAGAAGGGTAGTTTTGGTATTTAAGGGGATATTTGGGGCATTTTCGTTTAAATACTTCAATTTAAGGGTATTTATCTTTAACCCCAAAATTTGGGGTAAATTTTTTTATTATCCCACAAAAAAGGGCATTTATTTTAATTTTCCTGCGCGTGGTTTTGGACGATTTTGAGTGGAGGGGCATTTTCGTCTCTTCACAAATTTGGGGCATTTTCGTTTAGTGTCAAAATTTAGGGGTAATTTTGTTTTAGCCCTTAATCTTTGGGGCAATTATTTTAATTTCCCTTTTTTTAATCCCAATTTGAATTTGAAGAAAAAATCGAAATTTGGGAGAAAATGTATAAAAAAAAAATTAATTAGATTTGATTTAGGGAGAAATGCTTAAAACGAAAAACCTAATTAAAATTGAAAGTGGAAATATCAAACCTAATTTGAATGAGTGGTGAATAGTTGTAATTAAGCCTTGTGTTTAGGTTCAATTTTCAATTCTCGAAAGGTTTGGGCCAATAATACAAAAAAGTTATACGTTGACGTGGAATTCTGCCGGCTTCATCAATCAGCAATATTGGGCTGAGGACTGATTGAACGCTCAATCATGGGCCTGGGTTATGCGGAAAAAGTTTCAGCGCTGCGCATATCCAACAAAATGTTAGATTCAGTCTAGACCAAATCCAAAAAAACAAAGTTTGTTGCATGTCGTTTCGGACTCCCGATTAAGTATTGCTATTTCTCTGTTTACTACATTATTTGTTTTTATTCTTCAATATCTGCTGTATATTTTCACATCTAACAATCAAACATTTTCTTTTCAAGGAAATTTATCCAGATCCTGGAATTCCTGCTTGAAAGGATGGAGTCTGTTGTATTAATTCTAAATTTGGCCGTGGATTCCATTTAATATTCCTTCCCATGTTCTAACTCTTTTAAGCAGGAAACTTTACCATCTCTAATTGACAACAGCATGGTTGACTCCATTGCCCCATGGATAAAGCACTGGTCTATGGAACCAGAGTCACCATTAATGTAAAGAAGAAGATGTCATAAATATATACGAACTACGAAGGCATTCCAAATTTCTGGGAGGTAAAAAAAATTTGTTTATGCTCTCTGCTCACAAGCAAAGCATCTACTGTTTGTTCATGTTGGTTGAAGTTTTAATATTTAAATGACACAGAATCGCACCAAATATTTTAGAAAGAGTAAAAAATTTACAAATAATATTATACAATCTGGCATCGAATAAGATCACAGATCCAAATCACTGAGCCAAGGTTTATTCTTCGGGGCCATGGGTGGTCCACTTAGCGGGGATGTACTTTGTTCATCGGCTACTTCTTCATGTGGCTCTCAGTGGTGTGACTAATTCACAGGCGACCTCTGCCGTTGATGTGCTTGTACATAATCTAAATTAATCTTTATGGCGACTCAGGCACATGACCTCGACAAATTTCGTCACTGGTGTCATCAATTTTTGATCATCTTTGGATGCCTTGTTGCCTTCATGTTGTTCCATGCCAGCTTTTCTGACAATGGCATCTGTTGCTTTCTTTTGATGCCTTGTCATCTTCATATTGTTCTTCCCGAGAAGAAGGTTCTATAACGAGGTAGTTCTTAAAAGGTTGCGGCGTTCTTCAACTATATTATTGTTCGTACTTCGCATTAGTTCAAAGAAGTAAACATAGAAGACAATAGTGCGTAAACGCGTATACTACAATCGAGAGAAAACAATTCTTCGGCGGTGGATTCCGGCTGAGCTATGCCTGAGCAGGGCCAGCATAAATTTGGCCCAAATCTAAAATAACTAATTCTAATAATTAAAAAAAAAAAAGAGAAAAAAAATTATTTCATATCTAAATTTTAGTCTAATCTCAAAATTATATTCATAATAAATAAAAAAACTCAAACACCTATTTATGAACTAACTATCATCCAAATTTTTAGTTAAGGATAGAGGTAAAATCGTTATTTTATCTATAAACTTTAAAATTTTAAAATTTATATTATTTTCTTTTAGAAGTTTTAAAAATTAACACTTTAACTCATTTTTAAAGTTTGAAAAGTTTAATTTTACTTCTAGAGTTTGTTTTCTTCTTCAACCGTCATTATTCCATCTGATGATCGATACTTTCCACCTATTTTCTAGATCCAACTACAAAAGACGACGAAATTGAGTTCTCTCAATTTGGACAATGAAGAATTAATCAGATCTAGAAAACAAAGGGTTGTCTTTGGTTGGAAAAGACCTTCGTTTCTTTTCAATTGTCGGCTAGTTTCTTAAGCCATTAAAGATGAAACCTAAAAAGAGAGAAAAATAAATTTTTTAAAGTTTAATTATGAAGACTAAATATCAGTTTTTTAAAGTAAAAAGGAGAAATGATATGAATTTTTTAGATTTTATAGTTTATCAATAAAAGGATAATTTTATCTATATTTTTAATTTAAAATTTAAATAACAATTAATTTATAAATAAATATTTGAATTTTTTATTCAACATAAATATAATTTTAAATTTAAATTAAAATATAGGTGAAAAATGGTCCCTTTTTTTCTTTAAAAAACTGTTCAAAAAAAATCATTCGGATCCAAAAATCATCGTAAAAGACGATGAGATGAGTAGTTAATAAAAGGGAAATTTTAAAAACTAGGCAAAATTAAAGGGGTCTAAGCGAAATTACCCAAAAAATTCAGGTTTAAGCAAAAATGCCTATGTTTTGTGAAATGACGAAACTGCCCCCATATATAAACACAGCAAATTTTCACTGTGCAATTCAAAGAAAATTCGAATTTTTTCCGCATCCCACGGCAATCCCACGGCGAACATCATTTCCGCCGATTTTCTTGCTTTCCGGCAACCGAAAATGGAAAATAATGTTATCACATCTCCCGTAATCTTGTTTGGATCAAGTTATTGCTCATATTATTGAGATTTGATTGAGATTTTTGGGTTTGAAATTTTAGGGTTTACGGTTTGAATAATGCTTAAAATGATTCAATTTTTGGTTGTTTTTGTTGAATTGATTGAGGGGTTTTATGTTATACAATGTGTAGATTTGATTTATGAAAAATCGGAGGTCGAAACGACCAAAAATTGGCCAAAATTGGCTGCCGAATGGATCGGCAGTCTGCCGTGGGAACGGAGTTTCCCACAGCAAGACGAATTCTCCCACGGCAGTTGAATGGACAATGGGTTTGGGGGGGGGGGGGTAAACTGGCTTTTTTAACACATTGGGGTGTCGGGGAAATTCTTAGCCCACGTCGGGTTTTTTTGAAATTTCACAGGTTGTCGTGGGAAAAGCCAAATTACGAAACTACCCCTTTTATAAACACACCAAAATTTCACGAAAATCCCACGGCAAGTTCTGTTTTTACTGTGCATTTCTACGAAAATTCCACAAGTTTTCCTCCTCTCACGTCAATCCCACGGCAAAGGTCATTTCCGTCGATTTTGAAGCTTTCCGACAACCGTAAATGGCAAAGAAGGTTAGTATATCTCCCGTAATTTTGTTTGGATCAATTTATTGCTGATATAATTGAGATTTGATTGAGAATTTTGGGTTTGAAAGTTTAGGGTTTACGCTTTGAATATTGGTTAAAATGTTTGGATTTTTGGTTGTTTTTGTTGAATTGATTGAGGGGTTTTATGTAATACAATGTGTAGAGTTGATTTATATAAAAATCGGAGGTCGAAACGACAAAAAATGAAGCGAAATTGGCTGCTGAATGGATCGGCAGTCTGTCGTGGGAACGGAATTTCCCACGGCAGGACGAATTTTCCCACGACAGCGTCCTTTGCAAGTCTAGTTGGGGGGTAAAGTGGGTTTTTTAAAACCTTGGGGAGCCGGAAGACTCATTACAAAAGAGGGGGTTTTATAGATATTGTTCTGTTTCCAGGCACCCACATTAATTGCATGCCAGTTTCCTGAAAAAACAAATACTTTTGACTTTTTTTTTTTTCTCTTTTTCAGCAGCTCAACTTTTAAGCACATAAATTTACTTATATACCATTTTTTCTAACAGATTCTGTTAATACATCAAACTTTGGGAGGGAATAAGTCTTTTAGCCTTATTGATAAATAAAATAATTATGTGTACAAAATCTTTATTTAAGTCCGATTAGGACCTAATAAATCATTAAAGAATTTTTACGAGGGGTTAAATTGCGAATTTTCTTATCCACAGTTTCCGATCGTGTAGTTTTCGAATTTTGGTGCTTTTTGACACAATTTACAATGTAACGACGTTATTTCAACTTAATATTTCGATATTTTTATTTATAGGATATATCAAATTGATTTTTTCAATTTTTCAAATGATTTTTTGGTTAGCAACATTCATAAGTATTTCAACTGATAAAGTTCGAATTTTAGCTCTGTTTTTTCGAATTTTACATTTCAAGATATATCGAATCGTATTCATGATCTCCGAACGATTTTTCAATTATCGTCATTTTAAGGTATTTCAACGTATAGAATTCGAATTTCAGTTCCGTTTTTTGAATTTCACCATTTTAGGATATATCGATTCGTATTTTGACGATTTCTGAATGATTTTCTGAGTATGGTCACTTTAAGGTATTTCAACGTATAAAATTCGAATTTCAGTTCCGTTTTTCCGAATTTCACCATCTTAGGATATATGAATTCGTACTTTCATGAGTTTCGAACGATTTTTTGATTATCGTAACTTTAAGGTATTTCAACGTATAGAATTCGAATTTCAACTCCATTTTTTCGAATTTCACCATTTCAGGATATATCGAATCGTATTTTCATGATCTCCGAACGATTTTTCAATTATTGTCACTTTAAGGTATTTCAGCGTATAGAATTCGAATTTCAGTTACGTTTTTTCGAATTTCACCATTTTAGGATATATCGATTCGTATTTTGACGATTTTCGAATGATTTTTCGAGTATGGTCACTTTAAGGTGTTTCAACGTATAGAATTCGATTTTCAGTTCTGTTTTTCAAATTTTACCAATTTAGGATATATCGATTCGTATTTTCAAGATTTTCGAACCATTTTTCGATTATCGTGCCTTTTATGTATTTCAACGTATAGAATTCGCTTTTCATTTCTGTTTTTTCGAATTTCACTATTTTAGGATATATTGATTCGTATTTTCACGATATCCAGACGATTTTTTGATTATCATCACTTTAAGGTATTTTAACGTATAGAATTCGAATTTCAGTTCCGTTTTTTCTAATTTCACCATTTTATGATATATCGATTCGTATTTTGACGATTTCTGAATGATTTTTCGAGTATGATCACTTTAAGGTATTTCAACGTATAAAATTTGAATTTCAGTTCCGTTTTTTCGAATTTCACCATCTTAGGATATATGAATTCGTACTTTCATGAGTTTCGAACCATTTTTCGGTTATCGTCACTTTAAGGTATTTTAACGTATAGAATTCGAATTTCAGTTTCGTTTTTTAAAATTGAACCATTTTACAATATATCGATTCGTATTTTCAATATTCCCAAACCATTTTCTGATTTGAGAGGACATGTTTCGGGTCCTTCCTTCGTTTACCCGAAACCAAATTCTGCGGATATTGGTTCATGCATTTTTTCTCCGACAGTTACATCCACCCTTTGCCAGAGATGAGTTTTGGTTTAGGGTTAGCGAGGTTGATGTGAGGTTTAGCCCGTTCGAGTTTGCGTTGGTGACAGAACTTTCGTTTAGCCGTCGGACCGATGTTTCTTCATATATTCCTCGCTCCTTCGGACATAGGATCAGATCTACGTACTTTTGCGGTTGTCCGAAGGTGCAGTATCACGACATCGAGCGTGTTTTCTTGTCGAGGCCATGGGGGGATGACGATATTGATGTATATATTTAGCGTTATTCCTATGTTTAGATGTATATATTTATTGTATGTGCATATGTGTATGATATACTTTATTTGTGGTTATATATGAATGTGTATCGTATTTGATTTCATTTTTTAAATAATCTTATCATGAAAAAACAATAAAAACGTATGATTACTCAAACATTTACACAATTGAAACAATTAGAGAAAATAAAGTAATACTGAAATAAAGTAACACTAAATTTATTACATCAAATGACAATACAATTACACATTTAAAACAATAATAAAAATACATCGGTTACATAAACCTGAAGTACAACAATGAAAAATCATATAAAAAACAAAATTGAGTATAAGCATGTCAAGATCTCGTTCCTTTGCCTTTTGTATGTGAACGTTGGGGGGCAGAGCTCGGGACCGGTGCTGGGGATTTACATTGGGTTCGTGTATGCCTCGGTTCATGGCAACGACTGCAAATCCTCGATGTAACAATTTCTCCTTGCGATGGATGTCGATTTCTATTGGATGGATGACCTGGACGACGACTATCGAGGACGGGGGGCAATATAACTATGTCTTTCGGTAAGTGTAACCAATCACATTGATTTCCAAGAAGATTGATCGGTTCCTGATATATTGCATGATAAATGTCAGTGCGGAAGAATGGATGAACCCATGCGTGCACATTCGTCAGTCTCATATGTCGTGCAACGACAATGGCATGCTTGCACGAAATACGTGAAAGCTGAAACTTTCTACACGTGCAAGACATGTCACCAAAGTCCACAATACCCATGAATCCACCAAATCCAACAACCTGATACCAAATCCAACAATCCTTCAAAAATCTGGAAAATTCAAGTTCATATCTCGTAAAACGATGAAATTCAAAAAAATGAAATTGAAATTCGAATTGTAAAAGTTGAAAAACCCTAGAATGACAACAATCGAAAAATCCTTCAGAAATCTGAAAAATATGAGTCGGTATATTGTAAAACGGTGAAATTCAAAAAAACGAACTGAAATTTGATTTCTAAAAGTTGAAAAACCCTAGAATGACAACAATCGAAAAATCCTTTAGAAATCTGAAAAATACGGGTCGATATATCGTAAAATGGTGAAATCTGAAAAAACAGAATTGAAATTCAAATTCTAAAAGTTGAAAAACCCTAGAATGGCAACAAACAAAAAATCCTTCGAAAATCTGAAAAATACGAGTCGATATCTCGTCAAACGGTGAAATTCAAAAAAACTGAATTAAAATTCGAATTGTAAAAGTTGAAAAACCCTAGAATGGCAACAATCGAAAAATACTTCAGAAATCTGAAAAATACGAGTTGATATCTCGTAAAACGGTGAAATCCAAAAAAACGAAACTGAAATTCAAATTCTAAAAGTTGAAAAACCCTAGAATGGCAACAAACAGAAAATCCTTCGGAAATCTGAAAAATACGAGTCGATATCTCGTCAAACGGTGAAATTCGAAAAAACTGAATTAAAATTCGAATTGTAAAAGTTGAAAAACTCTAGAATGGCAACAATCGAAAAATTCTTGAGAAATCTGAAAAATACGAGTCGATATCTCGTAAAACGGTGAAATCCGAAAAAACGAAACTGAAATTCAAATTCGAAAAGTTGAAAAACCCTAGAATGGCAACAAACGGAAAATCCTTCGGAAATCTGAAAAATACGAGTCGATATCTCGTCAAACGGTGAAATTCGAAAAAACTGAACTAAAATTCGAATTCTAAAAGTTGAAAAACCTTAGAATGACAACAAACGAAAAATCTTTCAGAAATCTGAAAAATACGATATCTCTAAAATCGATAACTGAAATTCGGATTCTAAAAGTTGAAAAACCCTAGAATGACAACAAACGAAAAATCCTTCAGAAATTTGAAAAATACGAATCGACATATCGTAAAATGGTGAAATTCGAAAAAACGAAACTGAAATTCGAATTCTAAAAGTTGAAAAATGAAAATGCCTTTACAATATAAAATATCCAAAAAACCCTCATATTTATCTAAAATTATTTTAACCCCCATAATGAGTGAGGGGAGTTATATAAATGAAGGGAAGAGTAATTTTGACATTTTAGAAAAAGTTTGAAATAAATAAATAAATATCAAAATGCCTTTATAATGTAAAATATCCAAAAACCTCTCATATTTATCTAAAATTACATTAAAACCCCATAGTAAGTGGAAGAGTTATATAAATATGAGAGAAGGGTAGTTTTGGTATTAAAAAAAGTCATAGGTTTTTTTTTTTGGAACAGTGATTTTGGACATTTTGGTTTGAAAATTGTGATTTTGGGTATTTTTGTTTAATGGGAGGGCATTTTAGCCATTTTTTAAATTTCCCTTAATAAAATAAGTTTTGATGTGACAACTAAAAAAACAAAAAATGTAGTTCCCATTCAAGTTCAACCTCAAGAGCCTCGTATTCGATTTTGCCAGGTGAACTCTATTCAAAGTACCCGTGCCAATGTGACTTTCGGATAAGCTGAAACCGAACCGACAGGTCAGTAATCATCCAGACCCACTCACCCTATCACGTCACACAATTACAAGATAATTGGAATACAGAACCGTCTCCCATAAGCATAATGAGTGAATAAACCAAACCATCTATATATGACGACCCAACAAAATTTTAAAGAAGAGACATGGAGAGGCAGAGGCTGAGCACGAAATGGATAGCTACCGTTGCCAGCATATGGATTCAGTGCAACAGCGGTTCATCCTACACCTTCGGCATCTATTCTTCCACCCTTAAATCATCCCAAAACTATGATCAGTCAACACTCGACACAGTCTCTGTTTTCAAAGACATCGGTGCCAACGTCGGTGTCCTCTCAGGTCTCCTCTACTCGTATGTCACGCTCAACCACCGTACCCGTCTCAACTTTTTACGGGGGCCTTGGGTTGTCCACCTGGCGGGTGCTCTCCTTTGCTTCGTGGGGTACTTCTTAATGTGGGCTTCTGTTGTGGGGCTAATTCATCAGCCACCGGTGCCGTTGATGTGCTTGTTTATGTTTATGGCGGCTCAAGCTCAGACCTTTTTTAATACGGCAAATGTTGTGACGGGTGTCATGAACTTCAGCGATTACAGTGGCACGATCGTGGGTATCATGAAGGTACGGTACGGGACTTTCAAATTTGATCGACCACTTTGGTTTTTGTTTTGGTTGTGAATCTGAAATCAATTGATGAGTTCTTGAGTTAATTATTTTAACCAATTATTTAGAAGTGAATCCAAATGAGTTGGAGGGATTAGATTGTCGATGGTGGGTTGTCAGTTACCAACCCAAACAAAGTAAAAAATTGTTGCTTTACAGAATGTAATTAATAAAATAAAGTGATGGACTTGAGTGATTCATATTGCCTTTAAGTCGCTTTCTGTGGACTCTCTTGTTCTTGGTTATTCATAGTGGCGTCTTCCACTTGAATTATGAATTACTGTACTTGGCTTGTGTTTTCATGCCTTGACAAAAAGTCGTAAAGCTTGTTTTTATTAAGAACAACTTCTGAAACATAGCTTTCGTATTTCATGCTTGGTAATGACACATACTAGGACATGGTATCTCATTAGCATGGTAACATCATGCCATAATGATAAAAGTATCAATGCTTGGTAATGACACATACTTGTAAATCACAAAGTTTTTTTCTAAAGTGACAATTGTTCTACTGCAAATGAAAAGGAATGGTTTGGCATGTCCAGAGTCCAGTGCTCGTGATGAAGTATAGATATGTTACCATTTATCTTCTTTACAATTTCATTTTATTAGTCTTAAAAGCCTGTTTGTCCAAGTTTTAACTTGAAGTATGTGATGCACATTGGTTAGTATGACTTCATATACTCATCCTGGGCAGGGTTTTCTTGGTCTAAGTGGAGCTTTGCTAATCCAAGCATATGAAACTATATGCAAGGACAATCCGAGCGCCTACCTTCTGATTCTTGCACTTTTGCCAACTTTTGTTTCCCTTTTGCTCATGTGTCTTGTAAACATCAATGGAACAAACTCTTTTGATGATAAGAAGCACTTGAATGCTTTCTCTGCAGTTGCTCTGACAGTGGCTGCCTATGTTATGATCATTATAATTTTGGAGAACATCTTTACTTTTCCATTTTGGGCACACATCAGTACATTCGCTATTCTGGTACTTCTACTTGCCTATCCTCTTAAAATTGCAATCACAGCCCAGAGGGAGAATACAGAGAGATTAGCTCAAACATTTTCTCCAGAGAGGAGTCCATTAGTGGACAACCCTGGTACAATGACATCCCCCAAGTTTTCCACAGAAGAGGACCCTTCAGAGTATCATCAGCTGCCTGGTGATACTTGTGAAGTGAAGGATGTTTCTAGTGACAGAATATTGGCAGTTGAGGAAGACATGAATCTCTTGCAAGCAATGTGCACTGGAAACTTCTGGCTGCTGTTCATTGCCATGTTATGTGGAATGGGCACCGGGCTGGCTACAATAAATAATCTCAGTCAAATAGGCGAATCCCTAGGCTACACAAGCAATGAAATAAGTTCTTTGGTCTCTTTGTGGAGTATATGGAATTTTCTTGGTCGTTTCGGAGCAGGGTATGTCTCAGATATAATCCTGCATAAGAAAGGTTGGGCAAGGCCAATTTTCATTGCTATCACTCAAGCAACATTGTCTGTTGGTCATATAGTTGTTGCTTCTGGTATCCCAAACACACTGTATGTGGGTACAATTATAGTGGGTCTTTGTTATGGTTCCCAGTGGTCACTTATGCCTACAATTAGTTTTGAGATATTTGGTGTTGGCCACTTGGGAACTATTTTCAACACCATTGCCATAGCAAGTCCTGTTGGATCATATATTTTCTCTGTAAGAGTAATTGGGTATCTGTATGACAAGGTAGCCAGCGGAGAAAGCAACTCCTGCTCTGGTTCTCACTGCTTCATGTTAGCTTTTCTGATAATGGCATCTGTTGCTTTTTTTGGATGTCTTGTTGCACTCCTGTTGTTTTTTCGCACAAGGAAGTTCTATAGTCAAGTTATTCTCAGACGATTGCAGCATTCCTCGAGATCATGACTCATGAGAAGTAACTCAGGCAATGCCGGCAGAGATTAGTGGCCAATGAAAATTTCCTCTTTGCTATTGTAATATGATGCAGGTGTTAAAGTGTGTATTCTTTTTTAGGAGAGAACATGAAACAGTATAGCTTGCCAAATAAGTTCTTCTCTTTTCTTCTGAAAAATAATTAAAAAAAAATTATTCGCCATGTTTACCAGTTCACAGCACTATTTTAGTAATAGTACATTGCGTAAGAGCACAAACTTCATATGCAAAGTTCTCCATATACATGACTCAAATGAATTTCTCTTGACTCGAATTTAGAGAACAGAAGCCCGTTAACTCTGGCAAAGCGCCGAGACTGCACGTGGACAAAACAACAAATAATACTAGGATTGTCACCTGGAAGACACAAAAAAATTAGAGCGAAGTAACCCAGACCGGAACTGAAACGAAGCAAATGGATCCACTGAAACAGCTAAAATTGAACACCAAGTGGGTTTCAACCGTAGCCAGCATCTGGATCCAGTGCACCAGCGGCTCACTCTACACCTTTTCAATTTACTCATCAACCCTCAAAACCACCCAACACTACGATCAGTCAACGCTCGATACTGTTTCCGTTTTTAAGGATATCGGGGCCAATTTGGGAATTCTGTCAGGCCTTCTCTATACATACTCCACTAAAGTTCATCGGTCTCCTCACCAACAACGACAACGACGATGGATCCATTTTCTGGGACCTTGGGTTGTCCACCTGACTGGGGCGATCCAGTGCTTCACGGGTTACTTCTTAATGTGGACCTCTGTTGTGGGGTTGATTCCAAGGCCGCCGATTCCGGTCATGTGCTTGTTCATGTTATTGGCGGCTCATGCGATGACGTTTTTTAACACGGCTGATGTTGTCACCTCTGTACGGAATTTTCCTTCTTACAGTGGGACTGCTGTCGGCATAATGAAGGTACTCTTTTTGAACTCTAGCTGAGTGCTGAGTGTGGCATAAATTGTGAAACTTTTGATAAAATGAAGATCATTTATGGTGTACTTGTTAATGGTGCTTCTTCCTATGTAATTAATTTATTATGATAGATTCTGTTATCTTGAAGCTAAAGTGTTCGTGCGATATTGAGAAGTCACGTCGGGTGTTTATGAAATTATATATTTGTAGGGATTTCTAGGTTTAAGTGGAGCAATTTTGATCCAAGTATATCAGACCATTTTTCGCAATAAACCGACCTCATTTCTTTTGCTGCTGGCAATATTGCCTACTATCAATGCTTTGTTGCTCATGTGGTTCGTGAGAATCTATGACGAAAATGAAGGAGATGTGAAGAACTTGAGCAGTTTTTCATTCATTGCTCTGATTGTTGCTGCTTATCTTATGGTCATTATTATAATGGAACAAATTTTTACTCTTCCATTATTAGGACTCGTCTTTGCATTGGTTGTGCTTCTATTTTTGCTTGCTTCCCCACTTTGTGTTGCACTTAGAGCCCAGGAAAGGGATTCTGGTAGGATTTCAGGGACTGCCTTTTGTGAAGGTGATGAAATATCAGCTGCACCTCATCAGATGCATGCAAGGAAAACGCTTGCAAGAGAAGATCCTTCTGGTTATCACTGTTTGCCTAGCAGCTCTGGTGAAGAGATGGATACCAATGATAAAAGAACTTCACAAAGGAGAGAAAACTTAAATCTGTTGCAAGCCATGTGCACAGTGGACTTCTGGATTTTGTTTTCTGCTATGGTATGTGGTATGGGCTCTGGACTTGCTACAGTGAATAATATCAGCCAGATAGGAGGATCTCTTGGTTATTCAAGCCTTGAAACAAGTTCTTTGGTTTCTTTGTGGAGCATATGGAATTTTCTTGGTCGTTTTGGAGCTGGTTCTGTGTCAGATTATTTCCTCCGTTTTAGAGGATGGGCAAGGCCATTGTTCATGGTCATCACACTTGCAATAATGAGCATTGGTCATTTGGTTATTGCTTCTGGTTTGCCTGGTGCTCTATATGCTGGTTCAATATTGGTGGGTGTTTGTTATGGTTCTCAGTGGTCACTGATGCCCACAGTTGCTTCTGATATATATGGAGTAGGCCATCTGGGTACCATATTCAACACCATCACCATAGCCAATCCTGTTGGATCTTATATTTTCTCTGTTAGAGTAATTGGATATATTTATGACAGAGAAGCATCTGGAGAAGGAAACACATGCACTGGGACACGCTGCTTCATGTTATCTTTTCTTATAATGGCATCTGCTACTCTTTTGGGTTCTCTTGCTGCTTTGGGATTGTTTTTTCGGACAAAAAGGTTCTATAACGACGTTATACTTCGAAGACTATTACGTTCCGCCAGGGAGTACAATATTCAAACACCATGATTTTTTACTTTCCCTTTGTTAATATGAAATGGGTGGAAGGGGAATCTCTGCAATGCACTCTCTCAATGAATGCTTCTGGCAATATGATTCTGAACCAGCTTTTACAAGACCTGTGGAAAGAGGAGGATGTGAACTGTTTTTGTTGTAGCCTGTGTTACCAAAATTCTGCTTATAGTTTCTCCCAGTGGCATATCCGATGTAGAAATTAATGTTAATATAAACAGTTCTGCAAGTTGTGACATGGATTCAGAATTATAATGCTCTACTTTTTCTTGCTGCAAGTAAAAAATTTGTGTTCTTGATACTAGAAGAGGACCTGAAATTCAACTGTCAGAATAGATCATCCTCATTAACCAGTGGCTGTGTCCTGAGCGTCTCTGGACAATCAATATTAGTTGGTTTACGATCTTATTCTGATGCATTCATAATAACCATTTGAGTTTTAGCGTTCTACCAACTGATTCTGACATAACGATTTTGGTTTTTGATGCATACATAATATCCTAGTTTGTTTCATGGTTTAAATTGGAATTTGAAGACCAGTTTTAAATTTAACTCATATGGTAACTTAGGTCAAACGGTCCAAGCTTGAGTTTCATACCTTCTACTCCTTTTTTCTTTTTCATCTTTAACAATCTTTCTTCTTGTCCGACAGATTCATTAGTGATTGAGTGGAACTGACCTTGATCCGAAATTGACTGTTTTAGATTTAAATTGAATTTGAATTGACTTTTGTTGGGTTTTACTTTGATCGAATCCCGTTGAAAATAGAAAGTAAAATAACTTTGTCACAGCGTGAGGACTTTATCCCAGGCTAGCAAAAGCCCAGTCTAATAGCAAACTGTAGGCTCAGTTATGGGGGCCCAGACCGCCCAAGCCCAAGCAAATCTGCATCATTACCCAACAAGGATAACAGTACTATAAGTTTCATCGATAATTGGGGGAGACATTCGTAATTCTATTTCCTGAACATCCCACAAGCGGAGGGAAGGGGGAGATCGAGTTTCTGAATCATCTTTTTAATTTCGTTGGATCAGTTTCTTCCAGCCTGCGTTTTCTATCAAACTAAAAGGAGGAGTTTCATAACGTAAAGAAGAAGATGAAGACAACGAAAGGAGGCAAAGTCATGAACCCTACGGATGCCTACCGTAAGGAGCTTCGTAAAAAGGAACTCAAACGGGTAATTTTTGAATCGATTACTTCGTCGTTTACTTGCTTTTTTCTTGAATTTTACTTCTCCCTATAATTTTTTATTATATTGCTGACAAATTTTATATTTTATTGTATGGTTTACGCCTTTACCGTTCTTTCTTATAATTGCCCTAACTGGAGTTCGATGACGGAGGTTGATGTTATTGGGATATTATAATTAGTGCACTTTTGAGTGTTTATAAAATAAGAAATTGGCTGAATTTTTCTTAGGAGGTTTAATGGATTTCGTGAGTGGAGTGGGATGTAGCCATGTATACTAGTTAAGAAACGTTTTTGACTTTATGTGATTATTCTTAACAGAATAAAAAAGAAAGAAAAAAGGTGAGGGAGGTCGGAATTCTGAAGAAGGACCCGGAGGCAATCAGGGAGCAGATTGAGAAATTGGAAATGATGAGTAAGTCTTGATCATTTGGTTATCTATTATCATATGACCTTGGAATTCTTTTGTATTTTTTCCAAGCCAAAATGTTTCTTTTGTTTTTGTTCATGAAATTGCAATATTATATCTGAAAATCAGTAAAACTTACGACTAGTCATTATATTGTTACAATTAATGAATTTCTTAGTTTTGTAAATGAAATGTTGGAAATAGAACATTGTAAGGAAACTTGTAAATACCATAAAAGAAAAAAATCTTTTTTCTCAACTGAATGAAAATTTTTGAGACATGAATTGCAGTTTTTGCACATTTATGTTCCTCTATCAGATCTCATTTACCTCTGTTCTTTAGTTTTTTTTCCCTTTTTCTTTATTTTTGTTGAGTTGGTCTGTTTCATTTAAATAGCTTGTCTGTGGATTTCAGAGTTTTAAGCTCTGCTGATGTGATCCCTTTGTTCTCATTGAACTGTGCTTATCCTGCACTTCACTTGTTTTGCATGCATTCAGTATTGTTAATAATTTTAATTGCAAATCCTAACTGGATTGTTAGTGTTTTTCATTTTTATTTAATTTACTCTCACTGATTGTTTCAGAGGCTGATGGTGCTCTGGACAAAGCAAGAAAGCACAAGAAGAGGCAGCTCGAGGACACACTTAATCTTGTTCTTAAGAAAAGAAAGGTAATGCTTGTAATGCAGAAATAATAATGAGCACCCCTTTTTCCCCTGGTCATGCACAGACACGTACAGAGTGTGGAGAATGGGAGGAAAAACCACAATGCATCTACACACACTCCACCCAACCCCTTACATCCAAAGCAAGAGTTCACCTACTAGCAAATGTCATTCTGCCTCTGTTCTACGCAGCTATTGAGGTTCTAGGTCAATGCCAGTTGCGTGCATTTATGAAAAATAATTTGCCTTTTAAACAGTCTTTTATTTTTCTAGCTGAGGGTTCTTAAATAGGTCCTGCTTTGAATGAACTTGTGTCGGACTCTACTAAAATTACTTTGTGGAAAATGGTGGAAACAAATGAATAATCTGGAGTAAGGTAATATGGATTGTAAATGACTATTGGTTGAAGCTGGTATCAGTGAGTTTCATATCATCTCAATGCCTGTCATAACATATTAATTCATTCTGAAATTTATGGATTGTGTTCTTTATTTGTGCTTTAAAATCATTAGTGGCTTATTTTCATGTATTTTGTGCATTGTATAATGATTTGCAGGAACTTCATGAGAAAATGAAGGAGAAGGGTGAGACCCCAGTAATGTTTAGGTAAAGAAATTTCACGTTCTGATCTATTTTTGTGTATATGATTTGAACTTTTAGATTCAACCTCTTTTGTTCCCATTTACAAACTGTACTTTTTCTTCTATTTCAGTCATCTGGGGCCTCCTCGAAGAAGGACAAGTGCAGAAGAAGAAGAGAGAGTGAAACACCCAAAGCCAGAAGTAAATGAGCTGACTTCTGATTGCTATTTTAGTGCTTTCTGCTTAGTTGTGTATCTAGATTTACCCTTCTTTTTTACTTTGTTGCAGGACTCTGCTTACTATCATCCAACTCTGAATCCTACTGGTGCCCCACCACCTGGAAAGCCTCAAATGTATTTATCCTCAATAGGTCTGCATCTTCTTCATCTCCTTTCTTATTTTCTGTTTGAGTATTTGTTAGTTTTATTTGCTGAGAACTCTTTACCTCTCTAACTCAAAGTCTGCTTTAACTATGGCTATAGGACCCAGAATTCCCTTATCTAGTGATGTGGCATCATCCTCAAAAACAGAATCAGATGATGCTACTTTAGCTGTACCACTACCACCTCCACCACCTCCTCCGTTGCCAGATACTGCAAAATTGGGCTCTGATGATGGCTCTGTTGTCCCTGAGTCTTTGCCTCTACCACCTCCACCTCCACCTCCGATGCCTCCAACTGTTGCAGGAAACTTAGGTATGTCATTGCCGCCACCACCTTTACCACCACCACCTCCTGGACCTCCACCGAAAGAACAAATTGCAGGTCGTCCACCACTTCCTCCTCCTCCACCTCTTCAACAATTATCACAACCACCTCCTCCCGGCATCAGTGCTAATGAAAGGGAGAGAATTGATGACCCCTCCAAGGTGTCATCTCAGGTGAGCCTATTCTAATTCACCTCCTTTGGACATGCTTTGACTTGCGAAGCATAAACATTACATGTAGGTATGCCATTAGGTTTTTTTTTTGTTTGATATGTGGTGCGATTATTGGCTTGATTCTAGGGTCAAAGGGTTATATGTCATCTTTTTTTCCTTATTTATTTCAGTCATTGTGATAAATTGCTGATGCTTTCTTTTCTTTCTCATTTAGGTGCATCTTCCACCTCCGCCACCACCTGGAATGTCACAAAAATCTGCAGGTAATGAGTCTGAAGGGGCTCCATCTGAAGCTGATGTGAATAATCCTCTAGCAACCAAGGATCTTTCTAACATGGTTCCACCACCACCACCACCACCTCCGATGCAACAACCTCCAGTGGCAGGATCTACATTGATTCCAACCATACAGCCTGATGTATTGCCTCCAGGAATATCACATTTCCCTCCACCTCCACCTCCACCTCCTCTAGACATGCGCCCTCCACTATCTGCTCCAGTGATTCCTGGTGGGACTGCCCATCCTGGTATGATGGTTCCTCCAATGATGAGACCACCATTTGGTCCTCCCCCAATGATGAGGCCACCTCTTCCACCTGGTCCTCCACCTACCTTACAGGAAGGAGAGTATCCTGCAAACAGGCTACCTGGGCCACAGAAGCCATCATATGTGAAGTCTGCTGCCTCAACTGTTGTTAAAAGGCCACTAGCTCAGCACACTCCTGAACTTACAGCTATGGTTAGTAGATTTTCTTCTATTCTCATATTGCATTAATGCTCTAGGCATTACAGATTCTAGTGCCCAATATATGCGGTGATTTTAAAGGATGCTTTGTTGATATGTGTCAACAGCATATGTTAAGTGTTGCGGAAATGCATTTCTGTCAAAGTGCTTTTTTAGGTCAAGATTGCTTTTCAATTATAAACAAGCATCAGGAGATGCTTGTTTTCATGAGGGAGATTAAATATTGCAATGATAAAGTTGTTATCCCTCAGGTTTAAGTACTGTGGAGTTTGTCCACGGTTCAAATTAGCCTTTCGGTATAAATGGATGACATGAATTGGCAAGTTTTATTATGCCTAGGTGAGCTAGGATATGATCTTAGAATTGACATCTGCATGCAGCCGTGGCTGTCTTGTATTTTTGTAACTATAGTGACCTGAAAGAGTCCATATAACAGGATGCGGCTTGGACTCATAGCCAGCTTTGCGTAATGTGTAGAAAAGATATAAGTTGGCTGCCATGTAGACTTGAATGTTTCATATTTTACTTGAAATGAAGTGTAAAATTAATTCCAGACATGGGTGGTAGTGAGATGTTTCTGTGTCATTGGAATTATATTTTGGATACACTCATATTTATGTGTGTGTTTATTAGATTGGGTATGACAGGACATTACCCTGCAGAGTAGGAAATACATTGTTGATTTAGTAAAAACAGTTGATGATAAGCTTCACTCCACTTGTCAGTATGGAAAAATTATTTTATATGTAATAATCTTGATAATTTGAATAATTATTTATAATGTTGTAAAGGTCTAGGGTTTCTTGGTTACCGGAATTCATGATGTTTGGTATGGTATGCATTCATGGCTTCTACCTACAGAGAGTATGAAGTGCTGCATGCATGTGAAGAGCTTTATTTTTTGATAATTTTGTGGGACCTATGTCAAATAAGTTGGAATGTTGCTACTTCACAGTGCTAACCCTTCCACCTACCTTTCATTATTGTTCAAGAATATCTTCTTTTGTAGGGTTGAAAAAGAGCTTGTGTGAGTTTTAAGAATTTTGATTTTGATTTGGTTGTTTAGAGCTCCTTGTATGCTTGTCTTATGTATGGTCAGCGTTCTATATATTTGGCCTAATATTCTGTATGATTTCAGGTTCCTGCTTCTGTCCGAGTCAGGCGAGAAACTGTCCTCCCAAAAGCAAAGCCCAAGTCGTCAGTGTCGACAACTGTAGCAGCCATTCAGCCTGCAGCTCCAATGGTTGTGAAGAAGCAAGAATCAATTAGCTCATCATCAGCACCAAAACCTCAGAGTATTGATGACTCATATATGGCATTTTTGGAGGATATGAAAGCACTTGGTGCACTTGATAGTTGATAATTTTATTGGCGGGTGAGACAGACAAGATAGAGAAGAGGCATGCAAAGGATCAAATTGTGTACAGGCAAACATACAGTGGATGCATTATTTTTCTTGAAGCTGGCCTTTGGTTTCCTTTGTTCCCTTCTTGTTCAGGGACCTCTTTGTATCAGTTTTTCATCATATTTCTTGATCGCGTTTTTTTAGACTGGTCAAATTTCTTGATATAAATGTAACTTGGGAGCGATTTTTACTTGGTGAACTATAGAAACGCTAACCTGGAGGACATGAAATTTTTTTTAAAAAAAAATGGCATCTTTCACCTGCTTTTTTTCTCTTCAGGACTCCGCCAGGGCTCCCGTATCATTTTTTCGGGATACATATTATTGAAGAGATATGTGTTCAATGTGAGTTGTATGGTTACTTGACATTTTCATTATAATTCTCAACATTTTTGTGCCACTTGAAAATTTTACTCGAGTTCTAGTGGTAGGGGCGCTTTCTGACATGACACTTTCAGTTCAAAGATCAGTCCTATTTTTCCTGAACTTGCACGCACGGATAGCAAGGTCAAGTCATGAAAATGCGAAACAGTTGTCAGTGGAAACTAGAAACACCTCGTATCTGCTTTTCTAGGGTATATCCTGCACCAGAATTCAAGTGTACTCTCCTTGATGTTGCTGCACATACTTTACAAATTACAATAATCCTTTTTATCAACTTTCGTCTATGAAGTTGATAAACTCTATGAAATTAATATATCCTATCTGGAAAATTGTGAACTTGGCTTCCTGGAAACAGTGGACTGAGTTAAGGGAATGCCCTGAAGCTTCAAGATCATCCAACATCATTTTTTGCTGCAAGAGATGAGAATTGGCTGTGTCCTGTTACTGTTTTCTGTATTCCTGTTTCCTAGTCAGTTTTCATCATATCTTTGCATTAATTCAGGTGGGTTTAATGGGTGTGTCGATAATTGAGTCCAGCCATGTCAATATTATGGAATTATTGCAGAGTATACTGTTAATGATACTTCATCAAAGCCTTCCTTGGTACACATCTGAATTTTTCTTCTAGCTTCTTTTAGAAAGTCCTTGCCAGATTATTATGGCCTTGCTTCATGATTATTTCTAGGCTGCAAGAGCAAACTCAGCAGAAGTGAGAAGGATATTAACAATGGGCCTTCCATACAGTAGCAGTCATGCAGGTCAAATTCTTTTTGGACCTGAGGATGGATATCTCTATCTTATGATTTCAGATGGTTCACCTAGAGATGATCCGTACAATTTTGCACAAAACAAGAAATCATTGCTCCGAAAGATCTTGAGAATTGATGTAGATCATAAACCAAGTAATGTGATCCCACTATTTCACATAGAAACACTACATCTTTTCCCTTCCGCTGTTTATAGATGTATGATCTTCTGGTAAAATTGTTAGCCACTTGTGATATAATTTTTCACTTGGTATTGCTAGTTTTTATTATTAAAATTGGTGGAACTACTGCTACTCAATAATCTGTTCAAAGAAAGAAAACACTCACTGTTGAATCTTCAGTCTCTTCTATGTAACTTTTATTTTATCGGACTGTATTAGATGCCATAAACAATGAAATGAAGTTGTATGACTGGCCCTTATGTTCTTAAATTTTACAACGTAAAGCAAACCAGAATGTTGCATCCATCATTATTTCTCTGTTCCATTTGTTTTAAGTTTTAACTTCACAATATTACCAGGTGTGACAGA
Organism: Mangifera indica; assembly: GCF_011075055.1. Classification (NCBI taxonomy): domain Eukaryota; kingdom Viridiplantae; phylum Streptophyta; class Magnoliopsida; order Sapindales; family Anacardiaceae; genus Mangifera; species Mangifera indica. The sequence goes on from NC_058139.1 coordinate 2,169,921, forward strand.
AATTAATGAGCTAGGTCTATGGGGAAATTATTCTATACCAAAAGAGAACCCGTTTATAGTTGACAAGGAACTAGAACCTGAGATCTGGGCCTTAGGTTTTAAAGATCCTTGGCGTTGCAGTGATTCAGAAAGACCATCCTACTTCCTTTGTGGAGACTGTGGACAGGTTAGGAAATATATCTTTTCTCTACTTTTATATGTTAGGCCTTGCTTTATCATTAAATTGCTATGTATGTTCTCTTTAACATCTGATTTCCAGACTAATAAATTTTCAATACATGGAGTTTCTTATTCATTAATATTCATTCACATACTTTGTACACCATTTTTGTTTTTGGACTTTGATGGATTAATCCCATCCATTTCTCTCATGGATTATGTCATACAAGCGATCCCTACAATTCTGATGAACAGTTCAAAGTATTATTAAATGACAACAGCAGTGACAACCATATTCTAACTGTATTACATAATGGTTGATACCTCTGGCATTATTCATATATTTTATAGCCTTTCATAGAAACATGTGATCAGCTAGCCAACTACTATCATATCCATTTTTTTTTCCATAATCTACAGCACCAGAATATCCCATAAGAAATAAGCAGATTCTTTTGTCCTTGCTTACTTTCTGCATCACAATTTGAAAAATTGCTTATATCTTTCCTGAACCTTAATATGCCATGTATTATGTTTACTTCTAATTTGTCTCTTGTAGGATCGCTACGAAGAGGTTAACTGTCAAAAAGGGTGGGAATTATGGGTGGCGAGTTTACGAGGGTCCTCTGCTTTTCCATCCAGCAGAATCTCCCGGAGGAAATACTTCTATCAGTTCAATAAATCCCATTTTTCCTGTAATGGGCTATTACCATTCTGAGATAGGTACCAATATCGAATCACCATCGATAATTGGTGGTTCTTTCTGTCGTTCCAGGACTGATCCTTGTATGTATGGCAGGTTAGTACCTCCATGAAGACCTCATTAGCAGTGATTTCTAGACAAAATGTTAATTTCCTTCGATCATTTTCCTTATCAATGAAATACCAGGTATTTGTACATTGAATTGTATGGAGTAGCTTTATGGGCAGGTACTGAAATCCCTGAAAACATTGGGAAGTTCAACACCACCAGAATTCAATTCAAATGTGCTCATGACTCTCCAATCTAATGCAATTACAAGGCAGGAAGTCCTCAACCTCAGCTGGGTTATGTGCATTCAATTAGAGAAGAAAATAAGAAGGATGTTTATATTCTAGCAAGTACAGGTGTATATAGAATAGCAAGACCAGACCGCTGTAATCTCACATGTTTAAAACAGCATTTCGCATCTCCAACTCCTCCACATTCTTCTTCTCCAAAGTTACTAAGTGGGTGCAATTTATTGTTCTATTTCTTTCTGTTTTGTTATATCTATATTGTTAGAACAATCTGTCATTCCTATAAATCTGTAATAACCGACTTGTCATTCAAATAAATATCATTTATCTTGAATCAATGATGAGACTCACATAATTTATAATATAAACCATGTGATGAATGAATTGTCATCTTGCATTCAACTTGCACTTGCAACCAAACAATTTCCTTCAATGTATAACATTAAGGTAAAATTTTTAATAGTTAAGCTACATTTATAAATAACACTGTATGTGATGATTAACCAATAATAATATTATATATATTCTTGGTTTGGTATTTATGTAATCAGATGTTTAAATAAAATAATATTTAATTATATAATAATACATTATTCTTCAAAAACTAATTATGTATTACACATAATAATATAATTGATGCATCAATCTTACTACAACATTAATTGCACCAGCAATAGAAAACAAACACAAAACATGGAGCCAAATTTGCAAGATCGCACAAGACACTTGCAAGTTGATCTTCTTGTCGTGCTATGATATGATGACAGACTGACAGAATCCCTTCTCGTTGCAATATATTAATTATAATTGGAAAGTGGGTTGATTGATGAAACTTTGTTTAATCATGTCCAAGGCCACAAGTGCCATTCAAAAAGAGTTGTCAATTTCGGCTTTGTCGTTAAAATATGATCGACAAGATCTTGCCTTTATGGGCGGGTCAATAATGGCAAGGCAACTTCAGTCAACTTCAGCAAGGGGTTAAAAAAGTGTCACTTAATAAACCCAGTTGAAAAACACAATGGCAGAAGCAGCAAGTCATCCATAAATTGGCAAATCTATGGGGAACTAAAGATAAAACAGTTTCCTGTTGGTGTGTATTCTTTTGGAAACCACTGTAAAATCTATATCAAACTAAATCTTGAAGCTTTTCTATTTTGTCTTGTCTCCACTTTCAGCGCTTAACAGCGACGTTCTACTTGCTCACTTAATTAATGTGAGAGTAGACTTTCGACCCATTTAATGTTATTTTATAGCCCTTCTACGACTAGATAATGTTTCTAAGATTGATGATGTGCATGTGAGTTTATCCGGAATCACTGCATACAGCCATTCAGGCTACGCATACTATTTGTCTGTTTCTGCCCATTTTGGTGTCAGCTCTACCTCTTTTTATGGTAAATTAAGAAGGGAACTCTGCTTTGCCTTTTGGTGTTGGATTTGAAGACACTGAACCTATTAGGGCAATCATTGTAGGCACAATACACATGGAATAACCAAGATTTGTCTCCCCAATTGGTTCTGTAGGCAAACAAGTGGGTGGGTTTCACTTTCTAACTAACCTATTCATTTCCAAATTAACAATACTTTTAAAGTCAACTATAGAGACTACCCACTAATGTTCCAACTTTGGTTCAAGGCTATTGGCAATCTTCATCCAGGAAGCATGAAAAGAAAATGTCAAAGACTAGTGAGAAAGAGAAGGTGTTGAAAGAGAAAGAAAGAGATGAAATAAAATTTCCTTTTGGTGGTTACGGAGAAGCTGATGTAGAGAGAGGCAGATGATTCAAAAAAGAATGTGGTGGAATAGTCAATAGTTTATATTTAAAGAGAGAGAGAGAGAATTGATATTGGTTTATCCTCTGGAAGTTGAGTTGAAGAGTTCTAAAAATGAGAGAGACTCTCTAGTTGGCCAGCAGTACACACAGAGATTGTTTATGCTGAAAGATTTTAGCAGTTGGTAGTGGGCAGAATGTCTCAAAATTTTGTATTCTTCAGTCAACAATTCTATGGCTAATGCTTCTTAAGATGATCATGCTGGCATAGATTGACAAAAGGAAGGGCTTTTATACTGCCGTATCTGCTTTTTTCTCTGTCCATTTGGTGGAATGGAAGGTTTTCTCGCTATCATCTTCCTTTTGGTCAACTTTCTGCTGATCCCTGATCCTTCATTTTCCCTTCCTTTATGCATTGATTCAAGTAGGTTTCTATTTCACTATTTCTTATTAGATTATTCCTCATTTTATCTTATTATTTTCATGTGGATTAACTTTTTTAATCCTTGAATCAAATGATATAGTGGCTCCATTTACCCCTAACACCACGTTGAAGTTCTGCCCTTATAACGGGAAGACATGCTGCAACTCCACAGATGATATGCGATTGCAGAAACAATTTCAAGCCATGAATATCTCTGATCCTGGCTGTGCTACTGCTATGAAATCAATCCTTTGCGCTGTAAGATCTTGTTTCTCCGATAATAGTATAGGGATTCACCTGTTTTCTTATCGAATTTTAAACTTTGCACTGGTTAATTGCTTGATGCCTTGAGAGCATGATGTCTCTGAATATGTATCAATTGAACTTAAAACAAACTGGGCTTACTTTAACAAAAACCTTATTTATGATTTGCTGCTTGTGCCTCTTCCTCAAGTTGGATTGACTTGATGTAAACATGTTTGCTTAAACTATAAGTATCCAATTGAATAAGTTCGTATAAAGGGTCTCTTATCTTGTTTTATTGTGTTGTTTATTTCATTTCATGTATCATAAGAGGAGTTTCACCATGTGATTTATTTCTGGTTTTTTATCATCATGCAGAAATGCGATCAGTTTTCAGCAGAGTTATTTACTGTTAATTCTGTAACACGGCCAGTTCCTCTACTGTGCAACTCTACTACTTCAAATTCATCTCAGTCTAGAGAAGCAGTTACTGATTTCTGCTCTGGAGTTTGGGATACATGCCAAAATGTATCTATTCTGAATTCCCCTTTCGCCCCTTCACTACAAGGTCAAGCTGGAGCACCAACCAATTCCAGTTTTACCAAATTGACTGATTTTTGGCAGTCCAAAGCTGATTTCTGCAATGCTTTTGGGGGAGCATCTACCAATGAATCAGTGTGCTTTGATGGTGAACCTGTCACATTAAACAACAGTGGAACACCTAGTCCTCCAAAAGGACTGTGCCTTGAGAAAATTGGAAATGGTTCCTACCTCAATATGGTTGCTCATCCTGATGGGTCCAACCGTGCATTCTTCTCTAACCAACCTGGCACGATTTGGTTGGCAACTATTCCCAAACAGGGATCTGGAGAATTATTGCAGTATGATGAATCCACTCCGTTTGTAGATCTAAGCGATGAGGTTCACTTTGATACTGTATTTGGGATGATGGGTATGGCATTTCATCCAAATTTTGCTCAAAATGGCCGATTTTTTGCTTCCTTCAACTGTGATAAGGTTCGGTGGCCAGGATGTGCTGGAAGATGTTCATGCAATACAGATGTGAATTGTGATCCTTCTAAACTAGGTACCGATAATGGTGCCCAGCCATGCCAGTATCAAACAGTTATTGCAGAGTACACTGTTAATGGTACTGCATCTGAGCCTTCATTGGTATGCATCTATAAAACATAAAATTTCTACTCAGTTTCTTCATATTATTTGAACTAAATAATTCTCATTGAATTTGCATTTCTTTCTAGGCAACAAGTGCCAAACCATCTGAAGTGAGAAGAATATTTACTATGGGCCTTCCATTTACGGGTAGTCATGGTGGGCAAATACTCTTTGGACCTACGGATGGGTATTTGTACTTCATGATGGGAGATGGTGGTGGTGGGGGTGATCCCTACAACTTTGCCCAGAATAAGAAATCATTGCTAGGAAAGATCATGAGACTTGATGTTAATAATATACCAAGTGAGTAACTGCACGGATCAACTTATAATTGATTTCTGTCGTTAATCCTAACTGCTTCTGTTTGCGTACTTTCTTTGAAAGTGTTTCGTTTTTGCAAAGTCCGGTTTTTCATCTCTAGGTGTCTCTAATGTAAAAGTTCTATGGCGCTTTATATTTCATGCCTGCCCAAAAAATGAAGGTTGCTCATAAGAAATCAGTTGAAACATATCAAATACAATATTACTATGTGCACAACTTTTGTACACAATTTTGTGTACAAATAATGATGTGTCATTATGTAATTGAGTATTGTTTTATCTTTAATTTTTAACTGTCCAATCATATGATTACACATCATTGTTTATGCACAAAACACTACTCTATCAAATATCACTTGTTTATTTTGGATATTTTAAGAAATCATGCTTATTTGATTTTAGTTAATTTTAGTTAGGGGTTATGACTAATACACTGATTTATTCTCTCTGGTTAATTTAGTAAAAGATGACGTGTTAAAAACTAGAATAAACATTGTCTGAACATAATCATTCAAGTTTTTTTATTTTTCCACTATTAGCAAAGGCATATACAACTAATAGACTGGTTTTTTCTTTTTTTTTTTATAACCAAATAACTTTATCTGGTTTGACTGGACAAGTAAACCCTGAGATATAGTGACTGGTTTATTTTCTTCGGTTTATTTAGTTACCTTTAACTTCAGTTTATTGTTTGTCTATCATTTCCAGGTGCTGCGGAAATCTACCAACTTGGTTTGTGGGGGAACTACTCTATCCCTAAAGACAATCCTTTCACTTTAGATGGAGACTCGCAACCTGAAATATGGGCTTTAGGATTAAGGAATCCCTGGCGCTGCAGTTTTGATTCGGATAGACCTTCCTACTTTATGTGTGCAGACGTTGGACAGGTTTGAGCTTCAGTACTGTCATTATTCAACTAAGGGTATATGGTTTAGATTGGTGAAACTTGGAAAACCCCGATTATTGCTTTCAATTTCCTTCTGCTATGGTGGTTAACACTCTGTGTCTGTATTGTTTTACCTACTAATTATTCAAATATAATGCAATTAGAATTCCAAGTATGTGGCAGTGGTTCATAAAATCAGAGCATCCATGACACTTGTAATCAATATCATTTTACAGGATCTATATGAAGAGGTCGATGTCATCACCAAGGGTGGAAATTATGGCTGGCGAATGTTTGAAGGACCCTATCCTTTTACTCCTCCAGCAGCACCTGGAGGATTTACACCTGTAAATTCCACTAACCCAATTTTCCCAGTTATGGGATACAACCACTCTGAAGTAAACAAGAAGGAAGGATCAGCATCAATTACAGGAGGCTATTTTTATCGGTCCACAACTGATCCATGCACGACTGGAAAGTAAGTGGTGTTGTTTGTATTGTTTAAGTTGAATCAATAGTTTCGTACATATTGTGACTGAAGATCTCTACTGAAAAAGGACGGTTCAGTCACTTCTGTATGATTCAAAGATGTTCCTGCAGTATGAGGCTTTTCTTTGGGACTACACTACTAAACTTGAACTATTTTACTGATTTTTCCTAGTTTGGATTTTCAGGTACTTGTATGCAGATTTGTATGCTATGGCTCTGTGGGCAGGCAGTGAAACTCCAGATAACAGTGGCAACTTTACAGCAAGCAGAATTCCTTTCGCCTGTGCAAAAGACTCACCTATACGGTGCAACTCTGTCCAAGGAAGTGATCTTCCCTCTTTGGGTTACATTTACTCATTTGGGGAGGACAACCAGAAGGATATCTTTATCCTTACCAGTGATGGAGTTTACAGAGTTGTCCGTCCAAGTCGCTGCAATTACGCTTGCTCAAAGGAAAATGTCGTACCTGTTGAAACCCCGAGTCCTACTTCATCTCCCCCTTCAGATGCAAGCCAGTTGAGGGGTTCATACAGTACTCTGCTTTTCTTATTCTCTTCTTTGATCTTTTTTCTTCTGAGACTTCTCTAGAAGTGATGAGTGCTGAATGTTAGAGAAAGATAAAGTGACATTTCAATCCACTGGATGAAACTGTTGTACTATAAATTATCTTTTGCGCTTTGTAGAACACTGATGATTGGAGAGAGATGTATGAGTTGCTTTTATGAATTTTGGCCATTGGTTTTCAGCTTGGTTGACTTTATATTCATTGCAGTCTTGAAGAATCAGCAAAGTGATAGAGAATTTTGCATTTGTCAGTTGACTTAGAAAGTATAGCTGCCTCCAGTCTTTACATTAGCCAACATCAATACAAACTGTATGACCATGAAGCACTTAACTTTTCCATGTATGGAACTGTCCCTGCACGAAAAACCAATTCAATTAGTTTACCATTAATTAAATGACGTTATGAGCAAGTGAAGATGATGTCTTCAAGATCAGCACACAAAGCTGACACAAAAAAGTGAATAGCCAAGATAAATCAATGACCAAAGATACATCAACAATAGGGAGACAGATATAATTTCATGGCAAAAGTATATGAGACCATGCCCAGTTTTCTAAAGTTTCACACTGATTCTCCACTGATCCGCTTGGAATCGTTATATATCCTGATGAGGTTAGAATTCTGAGACTGCAGCTCTGCAACTACTCCCGAGTGTCGCCTGCCAACATAGAAGGTACATATAACCTGTTAAAGTCTGCATATATATTATCTTATCAGCACATGTTTCAAGATTAATAAATGATGAAGATAAGATAATTTTAACATATGGTTACCATATGCAATTGTCACTGAATTGGGATAGCTGGGACTTATGTTTTGCACAACCCAAATGCATGTCGTATACCCTGTGTACGAGAAAAATGAAATTGTTTGGAAGGGACAAGGGGGATCTCTCTGACCAGAAGAGATGGCAAATACTGCAACTGATACATATAAATGTGACAGAAGGTGCCATCTCCCCTGCGACAGAGAGCTCCACCATATACCCATTTGGTCACATCCATATGCTCCAACAATCACCTTCAAAATCACCCGGAAAATAACAAACCCTTACGGTTTCTAGCACTGGAAGAGAAAGAATTATGTTGGTTCATTTATTAACAACTAGGCTCCATTTATAGAATTCATTGAGGTAATTAAGAGGTCTCTCTTAGTATAAATGGAAATTGTGAAGAAGCCGGGGGTGGACCAAACATGTCAAACTCAAATGATACGGAACGACGACTTTCTTCATGCAAAATACACTAATATCATGTTCGGTAGTGGAAAAGGTAGCACTTAAATTATTTTATGCTTGTGCAGAAATTATATAATAATATTAATTTTGATGATTACATGTCATAATTCTAAACTTGAATCAGTTGCTGGGAAATTTGTTCTTAGAATCACATTCCAGTTTAGGTTTATGTTCCATCAACTGATCTGATCCCTAACAATGACAGTGCCATGAACATGGTAGATTTTTTAAAGATGCATAAGTGAAAACAAAGAATGAAAAGTGATTGACAGGAAGAATAACTCACATATTCTCCAAGTGGGTTGTTGGCTATGTTTCCTGGTACAAAATTCCAGGAACTTCACAATACGACCAGTAACACAAATATTCAAACAATAAAGGAGATATTAGAGATGGAATTGGATTATACCTTTGACCATGATTCAGCAGTGAGGTAGTTATTGTAATGGCAGATGATGCAAGAGCAACGACTTTCAGTAACAAGCTTGCTTTCTGTCCGGGAAGCTCTTATTCGTGTTGACCTCGCACCAAAGAAACTTTCTTGCTAGGGCACAAAAAGCTCAAAAAAATTGTGGCCCATAAATGTCATCATTCATATAAACAAATTAATTTTAATTAGAAGCTACAGAACTAAAGAAAAAGGAATAAAAGAAAACCTCAACGTGATTCACCTTGTCAACGATCGAAGTCAAGAAATTTTACATCCATGTTGAATATGAACGTGTGAACCCAAGTCAGTCAGCCCACAAGGGAAGCTCTGGAATTTCGTCGTTTCATTTATGCGAGCACATGATGCATCCAAACACATGAAGTCACTGAGTGCTGCCTACTCATCATAACGTGAAGCTTGTAACATAAACTTTTATGTGAATGCGAACGCCATTGTTGTTGTGCCTGAATTAATGTTAGAGGAGGTGGGTGATTGAGGAAACAAGTTGATTTGCATTCATGGGATTTAATCAAGGTTGCCTCAATAGTGTTATTGTTCATGCAGAGCTAAAGCATTAGTGATGTGATAAATGATGAGAAAGTGCAACAAGTTCAATAGCCTAATTGGAAATGAAAGATCAAGTTTGGTATGCATGCCTTGTCATTTAATTTAGAATTTAAACTAAACTAACCAAACATATAATGACTGATGATCATAAACCAACAGTCAAAACCATTGGAGCAAAATTAAAGATATATTCGAATCGAGTTAAATAAGGATCTTTTCTAAGTCAAATTCGGTTTGATTTAGACATACAAATAATAATATCATAAAGAAAAAAATTGATGAGAAAATGAATTATCGAAAATGAATTATAAAAAAGTGAACAAAAAATATCGCTAATGTAATGATATTGATAAAATATTTATTTCAAACTAAACTCAAATTCAACAAACTGATTCTTTTTTAATTTAAACAAGATTAATTCAAATTAAATATCAAACTGGATTATAAAACCCGTATGGGAATGTAGAAGGTACTAAAATGCACAAATATGGCAGATTGAAATACAATTTATTACAAAATCTTATCAGATTCATATTAAAAGGGGTGTCCATGACAAGAGAAGGTTGAAACCAAAGATGAAATTAGCCAAGTGATTACCCTGACCACTAATTACAAACCATCTTAATTAACTTAAAAATGAAAAAAAAAAAAAAAAAAAAATTACCAAAAATAAACACTTTCACCAAATTCCCAGGTATTATTGTCCTTCTTCTTGCTTCCGTCCTTCCCATACCAAAATACCCTTCTGTCTCTTCCCCCTTCTCTTTCTAGGTCTCCTATTTTCTACTCATTTAAAAATAAAAAAGAACCAACCTAGAATGGAATAATAGATACAGTTGTTATGATGAAAAATGATGTTTTTGGACCTCCCTGATCGAGTTTTTTTGTCTTTGTCTTTTCTCTTTTTCAGTTGTTAACAACACAACAACATTAATCTCTTTGAGTTTTGTTTCTTCTATCTAAATGCCAAAACTCATGATCCTCCACATGTAATCTCACCATAACTAACCTAAACCCTCTCGATCTCCCTAGCCATGTCCCGTGAATCCACCCCTGCTTCTCCGATCCCTTCTGAACAACAGCAGCAACAACAACAACAACAAGAACCAAACGACTTGACCCTCAATCCCCAAAACGACACCCACGATACCACCACTACAACTACAGCTGCCACAATTAACAGAAGCAACCGTCCCTCCCGCGCGTGCACTCTACGCACTGCTCAACGCCTCTATGCCGCGGCTCAGGTCCATGCAGTGATCGACCGGAAGCCCAAGAAGAAGGAGCAGCGAGAGAGGTTAGATGAGTCGCCGCAGCATCAGCAGCAATGCAGTGCTAATAGTAAAATAGTAACGCCGTTAGTGGGATCCCCTCCACCGTCTCAGTTGCCACGCTGGAGTCTCCGGGCCATGTGGGAGTTAGCCTCCATACTCAATTTCTTGCATGTTAGTGTTCTTGTTTTGTAAAGTTTGGATTTTTGTTTATGTTTTATTAAAATCAATGAAGTTTTGGGTTTTGGGTTTGTGTGTTGCAGGTTTTTAGACCTTTGTTGAATGTAACGGCTGAGTTTTCCGCGGAGGAGTTCGAGACCGCCTTGATTACTCCCAATGATACTTTGAGTGATATACATATACCAATTTTAAAGGTTGGTGTTTTTAACTTCGTTTTTCAAAGCTTAAAGTTTGTATCTTTAGTTATTGAGCTGAATAAGGCAATGCCATTTTCTTCTTTGTATTTGCATTGAGTTAGTATGAGTATTCACATGCAAGTTCTAGTGCTTTGATTGGGAAGTGACGGCAGAGTATTCTGTTGCTTACATTGATGCTTTACTATGATCTTAAGATGTAAGTATGCCATAGATTGAAGAGTGATAGTGAGGAACTTGATGGCATTAGGTTTCTTTGAGTAGACAATTAGCTGAAAATATAATGTCACTCTTGGAAAGTACCAGATGGATTCTTTCATCAGTTGGAATGTTAAGTTTGTAAATAGTAATTTTCTTTTAAATGAATATTAGAAAGGGTAATGCCTTTATATTTAACGTTGGGACTTAGTGTTTGGTGTTGGGATACGTGTGTCTGTTCTTTGGATTAATTAGTTGTTTTGGCATAGATAGCACTCCACTGTAATATGAAAGTAGCAAAATATGGTTGTTTGTAAAAGATTGTAGATTGCTTAATATTTGTTATATGAGTGTGTTATTTCAGGTTGCAAATATGTACAAACAAATTCCATGTTATTAGACTTTGCTTTCAATAGCATAATTTAATATGCTTTTGAATATTGAGACAAATTGTGCTGAAGGGGCAAATAAAAAAAGGGACTTAGATCATGAGCCCCATAATAAGAAGTTTGCATGTAATGTGGAGAGAGTTTGTGTGATCTCACTTGAAAGCATATTATTGTAAAAAATCACTCCAACTCAAAGCTTCCATTAAGATTGAAGTGTGCATATGTGAGTTGTCAAATAAATACAAATCATAATTTTGGCACAATTGTTCATTGTATTCATTTACTTACAAATATGTACAAACAAATTCCAAGTTGTTAGACTTTGCTTTCAATAGCACAAATTATTCATGCCTTTGAATATTGAGAGAAAAAAGAGAATAAAATGGAGTTAGATTTGGAGCTCCATAATAAGACGATTTACATGTAGTTTGGAGAAAGAGAGTTTGTGTGATCTCACCTGAAAGCATATTGCTGTAAAAAATCATTCAAACTCAAAAGCTTTCACGAAGATTGAAGCGAATGTGAGTTGTCAAATAAATACTAATCATTGTTATTGTATTCATTTACTTAATGATTGGACCAACCAACTGGTTTTTGTTAGAACTCATACTTAGGTAACCTGCATGAGAAGGGAAGTGGGCAATTATGAAATGGGGAAGTGGACAATTATGAAATGGAGAAGTGGGCAATTATGAAATATGTATGGTCAAGAATAAGAGTGGGAAACATAGGTAGCTATCGGCAAGTATAAGAGAGAGATTGTGGATCAAAGGAGGCAAGGAAAAATTGAGTTTTGTTTGGTTAACCTTTAGCTGGTTGAGAGAGAAAGTGTAACCTCTTGAAAGCTAGACAAATAAGGGAGAGTTATGGTCTCTCGAATAATCAGAAGTGCAGAGCATCAACCTCTGGAGTAGTTGGAATTATCCATTTGAGAATATAAAAAAATTGGGTTTTGTTTGGTTAACCTTTAGCTGGTTGAGGGAGAAAGTGTAACCTCTTGAAAGCTAGACAAATTAGGGAGAGTTATGGTCTCTCGAATAACCAAAAGTGGTTGGAATTATCCATTCGAGAATATATAAAATTCAATGGAGTGTTATTTTATTTTGGGTGTTGTTCTATTTTACCTCATGGAAATCAATTATGTTTTTGTGTTGGTTGTATGTTGGCTGTGTGAATTGGTTGGGGGTGATTTGAGCATGTTCCTAACAAATTGGTGTTAAAGCAACTACAATTTCTAAGGATGGGGAGAATCAATTAATTGAAGATGAGATTGGGAGTGGATATTTTTCCGATGATTAACAAAAGTAGAGGACTTTCCAATTTTCCCACCTTGAGGACAAGGTGGTTATCAAAGGGGCAGGTCATGTTAGAACTCATATATAGACAACCTATTGGAGAAGGGAAGTAGGCAATTATAAAATGGGGGAGTGGGTAGTTATGAAATATTTATAGGCAAGAATAAGAGTGGGAAACATGGGCAATTATGAAGGCAACTATGTGCAAGTATAAGAGAGGGATTACCAAAGGAATGAGGCAATGAAAAATTGAGTTTTGTTTGGGCAGTCTTCAGCTGATTGAGGAAGATAATTAGCTTCTCATAAGCCAATGGAAGTCTAAAGATTCTGGTCTCTCGAATGCTAGACAAATTAGGGAGAGATTTTGGCCTCATGAAAGCCATACCAGGGAATGGAAATTGTTGATTGTTCATTCACTGTCTTGTTAATGTTTTGAAAGGAATAACAACTCTCATCCATTGTAAAGTTGGTTGAATGAATGCAGATTCATTGTCTGTTCTCACTTATTCTACTGTTGATCTTTTCTTCAGAAAATTTGTTGCTTGATATTTGCTTGGTTCCTAACAGTTTCTGAGGCTTCTGTAAAACTGAAATTGTTTTGGTTGCTTCAAACACCTTAATTGTGGATATTTGGGTCTTAGAGTGTTGGCGTAATGATAATTGAGTTGAGTTGACTTTGAAATTGTCTGATATGTTGGCAGGCATTGTTGTATTAGTTTAACTCAAAATTAGCTGTTCTGGTATTTAGGCTATTACCTGGAAATGGTATGTCTATGAGATCTTAAAAGCATCATGTAGTCAGAGTCAATTGAATTGGAATAGTGTTTTCTTGGGTTGGGTAGTCTATTCTAGGAGCCAGCAATGTTGCACAATAACCGGGTCACAGTTCTGGTGATGAGCTGGTTCCATGGCTAGGTTATGAATTTCCTACTTGCTGTAAAATGTTAACATGTGATAAGTTAGCATTGAACAAGAAACTTAAAAATGAGTGCAACATATATGATTATGTGTTTCAATTTTTTTCCTTTGCAACAATAAAGGGTCCTCTCAAATAGATCTGGGAATTGATTCATGCGAAAAAGGTTCTTTCCACTGTAGATTTATTTTTGTGCAGAAGTCAACATAGCCAAAGAATTCTTATTGTTTTCTGAGGAAATTGCTTTTATGTACATTTCATGTATCTTCCTCTCTTCCTGGAGCTGCTATCTATCTATCTATCTATTTTTTGAAACCAGAACACCAATTTCTGATTCATTGCTCATGCAAGGTGGTGTTCTGTTTTTTATAAGAATTTTATTGAAGAGGAAATAACTAGCATTGTGGACTGTCCTTGAATCTATCACTACTTTTACAATCTGATCAATGGATTTAAAGATTCAAGGCTTCTTTGTTGGGATAGTATACATTGGATTAGCAATTCTTTCCACAAACGTAAGAGTACTTCTTTTGTGTTATTAGGGATGGTTAGATGGATTAGTCAGCCCGAGATTTCTTTACCAGTGTTACTTATCTTTTCACTAGTGGCCTAAATCTTCAAAAATAGTTCATTTTGCAGCAGAGATGTGGATGGTTTACTCTCTAAGATATCTTGGCCATTGGACTTTTATTTATTTATTTATTTTTTTGGCTATAGGCTTAAATATTCAAAATTGTTCATTTCACGGCATAGATTTGGGTTGTGTAATGCAATTCAACTTTTTTATGAGATACTATTAGAAATTTTACTGTTGCTTATTGGTTTAGTTTTTCTGTGTTATAGGCAATCCCTCCTATCACACGAATGGCCCTCACACGCGAAACTTGGGTCACTGTTTTGTGCAGAAAATTAAGAGACTGGTGGCATTGGGTAGCTAAATCATTATGCACCTTTCAATTGATGTTGGACTTCAATTTACCATACATAATTGTGCAATGCTTACATAAGCTTGGTATTTTGTTGCAGGTTGCAGAAGGGGAACTTCCTATTGTCGCTTCACATGGGTGAGTAGCTATTCATCTTTGGAATTCTCTAATATAGATGCTTTATGTATTGCTGATGTTCCATTTTTTTCTTATTTGTAGGCTGGAGATTGAAGCATATAAGACTCTTGATCCTGGAATTCGTGTGGTGATCTTGAAGGCACTGTGTGACATTCGTGTTGAGGTATTGCCATGATCAATAGTGGATGTTATTTTTTTTAAGGATTTCTACATATAACTGTAGAGGCACAGCTCAAATTTAATTTATTTTTTGGAATGCGATCCTGATTTGTTTGTTAGCTAATATAAGTTAAACTGCATAGTCCCTTAAATTTTCCTTAAATTTTTCTAATAATAACACTAGTTTGATTCCTGTGGTACAGTGGCTAGTATCCATGTATATCATCTTATTCCATACTTGTAATTATATTTAGCTTGATGTCCCTTTGTAATTTATCAGTCAAGTGCATGTTTGGCAAAATTATCATGTACCATGGTAATTTTTTCTGGGTATTTGAAGCATAATCTGCATAATGAGATAAGTGCTTATGGCTCATTGATCTAAGTCTATTGCATATCTATTCTTCATGCTTGCAAATCCAGTTAAGGTTCTTCTTCTTCATCTAAAATCTTTCTGTTGATCTAGGCTAGTAGTTATTTTCATGGCTGGTCTTTGTGTTATCCTAATTGATTTATTCTTCTGACATTTGTGGAAACAGTTTTAGCAAAATTGATGCAGTGGCCTACATCTTATCCTTCATGGAAATTATTTAATTTTTGAAGACAATAACCATGCTATCAGAAAAAAAATATATGTCCCTTATTATTATGCAATCATAAGTCAATTTTGGTTCAATTTTTTCCAACAAAAGCCCTTTTAGTTCAGTTTTTCCAACAAAAGCCCTAATGTATAGAGCTAGCTTAATCAATATCGCATATTTTCTTTTTGTGTTTTTATTCTCCTGTTTGTTTCTCATTTTGTGGGAGGAATTGATTTTTAGTGATATTTGCAGCAAGAAGATATCCGGAATTACATTGACAACTCAATTAAACATGGTGTTCAGCTTTCAGCATTTCGCAGGGAACGGATTGGGGGCGATTCATATGGAATTAATTATTGGTAATATATTTAAGCTTCTATGGATCATCAATTAGTTCTTATTAATTTTCTGTTATTAACTAGATAGCTCTCTAGTGATTACTATCAATTGTATTAAATTTTGGTTTTGAGTGTGCTGAGTATAGTCTTCATTGTTTTGCAGTAGTAATTATATAAGCTTTCTATTTGTTGGTGTAGGTATGAAGATGATCCGGTAATAGGCCATCGGTTGTACAGGGAAATAAGGAAGGTTGAGGTGAAGAAAGCAAAAACAAAGGGCTCCAATGTCCATCCAAATGCAACATACCAGTGGGAAACCATTGCTACTAATTTGGAAGAATTTCAAGATGTTTCTGTAAGTCTCTAGGATTGTCTGTCCATA
Organism: Mangifera indica; assembly: GCF_011075055.1. Classification (NCBI taxonomy): domain Eukaryota; kingdom Viridiplantae; phylum Streptophyta; class Magnoliopsida; order Sapindales; family Anacardiaceae; genus Mangifera; species Mangifera indica. Next base: position 2,186,155 of record NC_058139.1, read on the forward strand.
TATATGCCTGCTCTTCCAGATTTCATGAGTTGTGTTGAATTGCTAAATTATTTTCACTCTTTCATTTTTTATTTCTTACCATAATTTAGTTTATGAAAGGAGTTTAATAATTCCAAATATTATTGTCAAAAAGCACCTATAGTGATTCTCTATATTGAACTTTGTATGTCTGCGTTTGTCAAATTTTAAGTTAATCCTCCTATTTGATCGTCCAATAGGAGAATCTCCTAATTTTTTTAAAGATATTTGAAACACAAGAACATTGTATTCCTATCATTTGAACTTTGCGAACGCTATCCATCAACCTTAAGAGAAAAAACAACGATGTGTACTGGAGAACTTTTTTCTTATATCAACTGTTTATTTTATTTTTTATAGCTGTTTAAAATGGTGCCTAATCATCTAATCTTTTGATTTAGTGATGAGATACATTGTGATTCGCAATTTTTTATTGTTTTTTAAAGTTAAGAAACAGTAAAAAGGTATATTAATAGATAATGGAAAATACAAAATATCCAGGACCTAGAATTTTCATCCCTGAACACTGTACCACCTCAAAAGATACTATACAAAGGTACAGGCCCAAATAACTGACTATTTGAAAGCCCGTTCCCAGTTTAAATTTTGTGAAGAAAAATAGCTTTCTTGAAACTTCCTTGGCAACTGAAGTCCAAAGAAAACCAAAAAAGCAGAAGTTTTACTTTTGTATATGTGTGAGTTCATTGAAGTACTTCTTGGGTTCTACCTTTCTGCTGCAGGAAAAGCTTTTTTCAAGTAAAAATCGAACTGAGGTTTCTCTTGGGAAGAAGTTAAAGAATGACATGCTTCCAGAAATTGAGAAGGAGCATAAGGTACTTAAAACTGCTTGTTGATCTATATCTGATTGCATTTTTTTTTTGGATAATTTCGCTGAAAGAACTATTTTAATCTATTGCTCAAATTTAGTATCTCTCAATCTAATGAGGATTTCTGCTTTATTAAATATTGTTATATTATAGATTTCTGCTGTTATACTTTGTGCAGAGAAAAGAGAAATTAGTAAAAAAGCAACACCGACAAGCTCTGCTTCTTGATAATTTCGTTAATGTGGATGGGCTTGGTCCTGGACGCTCACTTCGTGACAGAAAACCAGTCACTTACACCTTTGGTAAGAGCAACAGACTGCCTCTTTGTTTATTATACTATTTTTTTGTTCTGCTTACAAATCCAAGTGCCCCCAAGTTCTTGGCAGCTACAATTTCTTGTATAGGTAAGTTTCAGCACATTTTGAAAATGAAACACTTGCAAAAGAATAGTGATACAGACTAAACTTTTTTTTTTTTCCTGTCACTCACTGAGTAGATGCAACCTAAACCTTGTTTGTGACTGTTTATATGGGTTTTTAACTATTGGGAACTTGGGTCGTTTGAGAGGGTCCCTTCTTGGATCTGATTGTTCATTAGCAATTTAGTGAACTGTCATTGTTAGGATTTTCATTCCATTTACTGGATTCCTCATTTTTCTGTTTTTGGGGATCCTGGATCAAAGTGATCAATGCAATGAACAGTCGGTGTAACTGTGCCAACTATCCAGTGTGCGGTCATTTCTCGTAGCTAGCATATTCTTGTCCAACTGTTGGTTTATTAGGATCATAAAACCTGGATTATGTTCTAGCCCTTTTAGGTGCTGTGGTGCTAACTTACCATATTTCTAGCCACCGTCCCTATAAAACCTTTTCAGGTCTCCTCTGGTGATATACTCAACCCAAGTCAGTTATGCATTAATTTAACCAAATGGAGTTTATAAATCAGTTTTTTTATTCTTCCCCATCCTTGAGCAGATTTCTTTCTTTTACAATCCTTGGGGGATTAGTTGTCTCTGTGCAGAGTTTCATAATGATGTGGAAATATCATGTCATAAAATTCTAAGAATTTTATGTGTAGGATAATTTTTTTAAATAAAAAAAGTTCTCCAAATGATATATATGTTTTAAATGAGTGTAGCATGGATCTTTGTTATAAAAAAAGAAAACAATCAGCAGATTTTGGGCAGTGGGAACATCAGATGACCCACTCATAGTGGGAAATTTTTTTGCTATGTTATTATTGATTTCATATGATAATTAATGTATTGAATCTGACACTTCAAATTGTCTTGTAGATGATTATGACCGGTCAATTAGCGAGGCCATCAAGATAACCAAGTATGCAAGTTGTCTTTGGATGCACTTCTTAGTCCCAGGAAACTTACATTTATCTTTGTAAAGTATGATGTTGATATATTTTCTCATTCTTATGCGGTGGTTTCAGGCGGAAACCCCCATCCCCAGAGCCCTTCCAAAGAAGAGAACCTGGTTCCAAACCTGAAGCTTCCACAAATGGTAAATGGGGTGATCCTTTACATGTCTCTGAACATGTCACTTTTAATGCGCTGTCCCCTAATTCACCCAATTATGATGAGAATGACGAAGATCATAAAACTGAAGAATTAGACCGAAGGTATGGTAAATTTTTGTATGTTTGTTGCCTAAATAAATTTATAATAAATTAACCTAACATGAATGATATGTAGCAATCGGCGAAGACAGAGGCCTCAACGATATTCAGTGAAAGACTTCGTTGAAGCGGTTTCAGATAATGAGGCAGATTTTGACAGTGATGACGATATAGTTGGAGAAGTTGTATATGATGAGGAGTATCTGAAGAAACGGAAACAAAGGAGAAGACCGTCCAGCAGCTCTGAAGGGGATGAGGAGTACCATTGGGATGAAGATAATGCTGAAGATGATGAGGAAGAAGATTCCTTGAGTATCAGTGAGGACAGTGATGAGCCTCCAAAATTTAAGAAATTGCCAGGTCGTACTCGAAGGGAAACTAAATTAAGGTCAGTAGGCGAGCTCCAGTCAGGTCTAAGACGAAGTAAAAGGGCTACTAGAAACCGCATCAATTACAGGCAGTATGAACTGTCAGAATCAGAAACAGAGTCAGCAAAACCTGATAAATTAAATGCGTCAGAAGAACACTCAAATGGGAGTGAAAATGCAGATTATTCAACAGAGAGTCAAGAATCTGATGGCCATGAAGATGAGCAGGAAGTAAAACTTGATCAACCTGTTGAAGGTTATACTGAGACAGTTGAGAAAGAGCCAAGCCAACCACCACCTGAGAAACCAAATAGCCCAGGGCAAGGTGAAGTTGAGGGTGGTGTAAAAAAGAGACGGTTCCTTGACCTAAATGAGCTTGCTCCTGTTTCTGGTTTTGATGATGGTCCAAACTCAATAAAAGATGATGATACAGATGATTTTTAAAGTTTCCCTCTCTGCTGAGAAGCAAGAGGTATAGTTTTATCTCAGGGAAGCTTAGTGTACGATAGAACTATAAATTTTGCTGAGTCATGGTGGTCGTTATGGTCAGAGCCCTTCCATGGCCTAATTTAAGCTACTAGTGTGCCGCAATCCTATTCTGGATTTGCTGGGGGAAGCAACATGATGCTGAGAGTTATGTAGATTAGGTAGTCATTTTTTAGTATGTCTACATTCAAAGAAACCTACGAAAGGTGGATGGAAATCCATTCAGAGTTCGTTAGCTTATCCAATTACTGTACAATAACCTTTAACTGATACTGTAGCTGAAAAATTTGGCTTATAGATGTTGAAGCAATGTAGTCGATGCCATGATCATGAGGTGATCTTCTTGAGCATTCGGGTTGGTTGGGTCTGTTGTTAAAAGAAAAATTCAGAATTTGCCTGCCTTCTTGTAATGGAACCATCCTCTCTCAAATGGTAATGGTAACTATTTTTTTTTTTTTTCTCTCATACCTTTTTATAATTTTTTCCATTTATGCATATGCCCTTGGATTTGTCATGTCTGGTCTCATGTTATGTTATGCTTATCTTCACGCGGTAAACGGGCCTTACAATTTAGTGAATTGTTATTTCTATATGAGAACTCCATAAACAAGACAGTTTCTCAAGAATATTTTGTAGAAAAATTATTCCTAAAAGATCATTATGTTTCTGCTTCATGATATATGCTCGGTTTCTTTGTCAACTTTGAACCCATCAGCATTTTCTTTGATCGGCTCCTCTTTTGATTCCTCAGCTTTCTTCTAAGCTTCTTCCGTACCTTCCTCCAAAGCTTGGATCAAGCTTGAAAGACATTTCTCTACATTATCTGAAGGAGACTTTGGCATGAGATTCTCAGCAACATCAGCTGGTGTGATCTTGGTCTCATTCATCAACCTTTCAATTGTATCAAACATGGGATGAGTTTCCACTCTCAGATAGTTCTTTGCAAGCACTTTGAATCCCTCGAAACTGCAGTAAGAAAGCTCTATATGTTTATCCATCCTTCCTCTTCTAATCAAAGCCGGATCAAGCCTCTCCATATAGTTTGTAGTAAACACAATCAACCTTTCTCCTCCACAAGCAGACCAGAGCCCATCAATGAAGTTCAGCAGCCCTGAGAGTGTGACTCTGCTATTGGTCTCTTCCCTCTGTTCTCTCCGATAAGCCTCCTTATCGATCTTTTCTTTATCATCTTCTGATGATTTCTCAGCTTTCTTCTTCCTTTGACCTGTTAGATCAAGTGAACAATCTATATCTTCAATTACAATGATTGACTTACTGGTTGTCTCAATCAAAAGCTTCCTCAGCTCTGTATTGTCCTTGACTGCTGTGAGCTCAAGGTCGTATACATCGTAATTCAACAAATTCGCCATTGCAGCAATCATAGTAGATTTTCCGGTCCCTGGAGGACCATAAAGAAGATACCCTCTTTTCCAAGCCTTCCCAATCCTATCATAAAAATCTTTACTTTTGCTGAAAGTCACAAGATCTTCAACAATCTCCAGCTTCTTCTCTGGCTCCAAGGCCATTGTCTCAAAGGTTGCAGGATGCTCAAACACAATGTGACTCCACATTGTTTGCTTGTAAGTCGGCCATTTGTAACCAGGACTATTTGTATAAAGCTTCCTCTGCCTGTTTCTCGCCCTGATTTCCTTCCCTTCTCTCACAACATGCTCCAAGTAAGTCTCAGTTATCATCTCCCTATACCGCCTATGAAATGTGAGCCCGTAGTATCTCTTCTCCTGCTCCGGATAATATGGCATGCTCCTTGATGGTGACACAACTTTGCTCAAAACCCACCAGACTTTCGCCCCACGAAACTCATCAGTTACTCTTTCATACTCATCCATGCTAAGCACCAAGTTGCTGCTATCTTTTCCCATCTCGGCCTTGAGCCTTTTAGCACTTTTGGATGAGTTGACACTAAGGTAAGCCTCAACAGCTGCATAAGCCTCACTGCGCTTGAGGCGATCACCGGTGAACTCGTGGATTGAAATCTTGATGTAGGGATAAAAGAACCCCATGATGCTGTGTGTGCACTTCTCAAAGTAACGTCGAACCTCGTACGGGCAGTATTGCCTAATAATTGCCCAAACAAACATGAAACTCGCAATTGTTGAGCCCATTGTTGCCCACATCTCCATCATTGTTGGTGGCAGCATCCTGGATTTTGCTTTACTTTGTTCTTGTACAAGGTAAAAGACCCTCTTGATTCCTCTTATGATAAAATTCTTTTTTCTTAGAAAATTGATATAATTTGTGATCTTCTTCTTCTTCTCTGCGGGCTTACTGATAGGCTTGTAATGACAAAGCAAGCCACTTACTAATAAAGTGAGCAAAGAGAAACCCAAAGTAGGTAGAGAATGACAAATGAGCCATGTCTATCAACAACCAAATAATAAAATTTTCTTCTGGTTCATTAGATATGAAATTCAATTAGTGGGTCTACGTGGACAGTGATCCAACAAGGCCACACATTGAAACTTCATGAGCATTGAAAAGTAAAGTGGAACATGAAAAGTTCCTCAGATAGATCCTAATTCAAATTAGACTGCCCCAGAAGGCTACAAAACTGGAAGAGGAGAGCATTATCAAAAGTCGTTTCAGGGTTAACCCAGAAACTAGTTTGTGAGTCACCATCAGGAGCTGAATTGGTATACAGTAACTAGTGTCAGAAACATCGTGGCCACTGAACAGAAGCAAATGAGCAATAATTTATGGGACCGCTTCAGCAGTTTGTTTTTTGAGGTCATTTTCTATCATAAACAGAAGACAAAAGTCTGAGTCATTTCACTCCCTAAGTGAAAATTTTATTTCATTTATATTGTTTTTTCATGATTAAACCTAACACATCAAATAAGTAAAAACTCCAAAATCACTGCAGCAAAATTTAATCTTGATATATTTTATGTGAGTTTTGATTACTCTTATACTTAAACACTCTCGGTCTCGTGGCTTAGTCCCATGGCTGGCTATGGCCTTAAATTTTTTTACACCAAATACATGTCCGTTATTGCTCTTTTAGAAGGTTACTCTCTCACTTTTTTGGACTCGTCCCTGGCCATTCTTTCCCTGTTGTTCTTATATGGCATTACCAATACCAATAATCATGAACCGCACAAAATACCCCACGTGACATTTCATAATATTACATTACTTAAACTTTATATATATTATATTAAATATCTGATAGTGATAAAGCCACCTTTGTACTGTGTAATTTAGAATTCTCTTATGTGTAGCCTTTTGCTTTTTGAAAATAAAAAATAGACCATAGTCTTTTTGTCCATTATTTTATTGTCGCAAACAACCCAAATGGATTGCGCACTCACCATCTTTTTGTTTATGGGCCATCAGCCATGCACCTGGAAATTGTTGATTCCTCAAAAGGAAAGATTACAAAAAATGCAGCACAAGCGAATGTAGGCATGGTTTGCTTGTGGATTTGAGCTTCAATGGCATCAACTGACACATATAGGACTTCGATCTCATGGACAAGAATTGGAAGCATGTACTGAAGAAGAAACTGGAAAATAGTAGTCTAGAGGTGTGAAACTTCTTACAGGCAGCAGACAGAAATATGGAAGTAGAGCTTTTAACAACCATTGTCACTTGGAGCTATAAAGCTATTGCTACTAAACTGATGTTTCTAGTAAAGACCACTGACACGGCGGGTATTTATATGACAATTTTAACTAACATAGAGGTGCAAGGACTTGAATTTTTCATCTCAAATGAAGAAAGGCATCAAGCTTTATGGAGGCTATAAGGAAATATAGCCATCGCCTTTAAGCAATTTCAGTACAGCAGACTCTTGATATCTTCCTCATTGGCAAACCAATCCGGTATTATTCGTGACAAATGAGGATAAAGATCCTTGTAGGAATTTTTTATTGTACCTTCAGCCACTCTAGTAACAACAGAAATATCTGCAACCAAAGCAGCATGAATATTATCTAAGTGAACATAAAAGCAAAAGAATTCATTGGTTTTTCACCTTTGAGAAGCTTTGGGTCATTTGTCAGTTGAGTGATGACGTATATAACAGCAGCTGCTAGTGAGATTGGGCTCCTCCTGTGGAAGGAATTGATAAGTTTCATTTATTCAAAGTAAAAGGAGACCATTTGCACTAAATTGATGATTAGCATTAAACATCAAAGTACTAAACCCTAAACATCAAAGTATTAAACATCATTTATTCTTGGTATTTTCCACAAAAATTCAGCAAAAAGTTCCAACAAAACTGAACACTCAGATGCCTGCAGATACGTTTTGGCTGGTAAGATTTCAAGCTACTAATGTTAAGTCAAATATTTAGCCACAAAAATCCTTAATCTATTCAAATTATCTGATGTTATCCTCTATTATAGAATAGAAAATTCTCAATTACACTAATGAAACGCTTATAGCAAAGTGAAAAAAATATATGAAAACACAATAAACCTGATGTCAAGCTCTTCAGATTTCTGCAAGGCTTCCTGAGCAGCCTTAACAGCTTGATTGTTCATTCCAAGATTGGAACCAAAACGTTTCTACAAATTGGAGATACAAATTATATAATTAGTTAATTAAACAAATTCATGACAAGGAAACACTGGGAGCAGAAAATTATGAGAACAGAAGCAAAATCATAGACAAAAGGGGGAAAAAAAAAATTAAATTATCCGGAACGAACTAACCACATAGTCTGAAGCATGTATGGTTCCCATTTCAATAGATTGGCCCAACTCTGCTTCCAGATGTTTCACAATGAACTCTTTTGCCCGTCCCAATTCTTTTTTCGTTGTCCCATTGGCAACAGAACAAAATTCTAGTTGAAATCCATATGGTTAGAACAGGAACCCCCATACGAAAAATATCAACAATTACTTTGAAATACAACATGCGTTTTACCTTTCACAGTCCGGGGCTTGTTTTCTTGTCTACAAGCTATGTACAGGCAAGCTGCCACTATTGCTTCTAGATTCCGTCCCTTAAGAGGTTTCTGATCTTCTACCTTCTTATAGATTTCATTAGCTCGATCCTTGCAGTCAAAATAACAACCGTAAGCAGATGAGCACTCTAAACCTGAAGGCCCTTCAAGATAAAACCGAAGTACTTAAAAGTAAAATCCAGCAAAGTAATTTTCCAGAAAAGCACATATATGCGAACATAAAAGACTCATACAGAAGTTGAAATACTAAATTATAATATACAAAAGGAAACTAAGGCACAGATAACTTTAAAGAGGTTATACGCTTTTCAACTTTACAGTACAAATGAACTGGTAACTAATGATGAAGCATTACATCTGCAATGTGCAACATTGTGCTTGATGACCACCACACTACCTGCAGGTTAACATTTCACCTCAAAATCATGATTGATTCAGCTATGGAGACCATTTATGTTCCCCTAAGTTCTCCTAAGCATACATTAAACATAAGCAACCAAAATAACTATTCACCAAATGCTGTTCACATTTAATGTGACTCAAAAGAACTCTTATATGAGCTACATTATATAAAATTCAAATGTGGATCTTTATACAAAAAAATCTTTGAACTTTATCAAGACATATCCATCTTGTTCTAAACCTGACCTGTACCTAATAAAGCATCTCCAAAGTGTTTCTCACAACAGTAATCAAGGTAGGCAATCCATAAAGGAAACCCCTTTAGACTTGGTCAGCATCTTCAATCTTTATCAAAACTATCCATAAAACTTCTCTCAAAAGTTAATCAATTGAACACTTAATTCACGTCAACAGTCATTCCTGTCAACCATTAGTTTGAGGCATGAAAAAAATTAAAACTTACAAGCCAGGAAAATCAATTTCCAAGGAGTATATATCAATAGTAAATAAGCAAATACAACCACACATTGTATGCATTGAAGAACATATAATCTAAATGAGTCAATTTAATAAACAACTAAATACCTTTATGGTTGTAACTAGCCCCAACCTGAAACATCAATCAAAAACGTTGGTGATCTTTGACACCATTTAAACAAAAAAAGCAAGTCTTTTGATTCTTCAAATTGGAAAATGTTATAAAAGATTAAATACAACAATTATACCTATCAGACATGTCAGAGATAGACTTAAATGCCTGAATAAGATTTCTATCAGGATTAGTAGAACCACGGGTCTGCCATTTTCCCGACAAAAGCTGGGTGGAGCCGGCGGTTGGTTTGGCAATAACAGTAGAAAGCCCGCCGTCAGTCAAGAGAGGGTTGAGGGGTCCACCAACACGAACAGGGTCGTGGCCAGAGGAGTCGTTGGCAAAGGAGCGCCACTCAGAGGTTTCATCGACGGAGTAAGCCTCCAAGACCAGACCGCACTCCGAACAAATGGTGTCCCCAGCTGAGTGGTCGAACACTATCTCCGTCAGTCTGTTGCAATCTCGACAAAACGAGTCTGCCATCATAGTAACTCCACTACAACTCCTTGTCTTTTTCACTCTCTACAGTCACCACCACCACCAATCAGATCAGTCTGCTGAGCGTTTTGTCTCTGTTTATTTCTTACGGGGGCCCTCAGTATCAGGTTTGGTGGGGTCTGTGCCAGCTCATTCTTACTATTTATTTAATTCTATTTTTAGAATGTCAGTAAAAATTATTAATTAAGAGTCTAATTTGGGAGAATCTGCAGGTTTTGATTTCAAAAAGCTAGCGTACGGTTAATAGTACCCTACCACAAAAAAATATTGTTGATTTGACAAATATATAGTAAGATATATATAATATATATTATAAATTGATTAATTTAAAAAAAAAATATGATGTAATAAAATTATATTTAATAAATTTTAGAATTTGAAAAAATATGTGATATATTTTGTAATAATAATGTAATTATTTGATTTTTTATTATTTTAAAAAAAATTATACACTATTATAAATTATACAAGATTTAAAAAATTAAATTTTTAGTATATGATTTAACTATCATACAATAAGTATGATTAAGACTCAATAGTCAGTCTGATTTAACTAAAGAAAATAATAAATTTTAGTGTTGTTATCGTTTTTTAGTATCTAGACTTAATAGTAAGTAAATATGACATTATACAAGTATGCCCTTTCTTGTATAAATTACATTTGATTCGAGTATTAAAAGATTAATCTAATAATTTATTTTTTAATTTTCTATTACCAAAATTAATTTTTCATTTTTGGTAAACCAAACACACCCTTAGGAAAAATAATTTTATACAACAACAGAATAAGAAAAAATACTGCTAAATGGAAGAAGCAGCTTCTTGATCTCTTAGTAATATGCACTCTTCTCTTTTTTCATTGATCTTTAGTCATATATTGGTTATAGCAGAGAAGAACAGTACATACATGTACTAAATGCTCCCATCAACACCTCAAGGTGGTGGAAGTAATTGGATTCTACGTTACCTTCTTTAAAATGCCGTCAGGCTTGAGAAAATGACTGCTAACCCCACCAACCCATTGTCACTGGGAAAATATTGAGAGTTCGAGGATGACAAAGACAAAGAAATTGCTAGAAAATATGCTAGGAAGCTACAAGAAAAGGTACCTCAAGGTATTGAATATGTTATCTGCTGACTTTGTTGTAAAGAAGGTCTCCTGTTTCATTGTATTGGGCTTCAATTTTTTTTTTAAATCTTTCTATAAATGTAATGGAATATATATAAAAATGTTTAAGACAAAAGAAGGAAAATGAAAGAATATAAAGAGAAGAATATTTGCAGAGGCCTAAATCAACTAACCACTGGATATACAATAGATAAATAGTGCTATATGACTGCAAAATTTGTTCCCATGTTCTTCATGACCAGAAACCATAATCATCTCATATCACAACACTCAGCCTTTCCTGTCTTTTGCAATTTACTCCACAGGCAGATCATCTGCCTCGGAGACTGGTAATGAGCTGTGTAGTAACCTTCGATGCACCCGAACTGGCAAAACTTCAAACTGTGTAGATAATCTACTGGTTTCGAGCTGTTGAACTTCTCTACCCACATTCCCATACTCACGTCTTCCATTTTGAACAACTGCATACAAATTAAAATTTTTGATTTAGCAATGACCCAAAGCATGTATCAGCCTCCTCCTTCATAAGCATACATTGCAGATGCATGCCCACCATTTCACATTCAGAGACGAGAAAGAAGAGAACACTTACTCTCAGTTCACGGTTTTCAAAATCAGACACAATGGACTGTGCAATGTCGGATGACAATATGTAGCCTGGCCCATTAGCATAGGGTGGATAATCTTCCTCTGGCCATTCCTGAAAACACAAGGATACGATCAAGAAAGGAGAGACTTCAGAAATTCTTTGTATTAGAATGCACTGGACTTGATTAAAATTAGCAGAATATAATGGTAAACTGTTTATATTGAGTTAATCGCACACAATGAAGTAGGCATAAACACAGAAAAACCACAGATCTGAACTACTCACTAAGATCAAGGTTAGCAAATCAGAAATGTCCATCCATACCTCATATGTTACTGCCCATTTACCCTGGCGTAGGGGCTTATGGTAGTAGTTAATGTTCCCGATATAGAAGCTCCTGCCTTCGGGTACTTTCCTTGCTTCATTAATAATTACATCTACTCGTACAAATGTATCATCATCGCATTTCATAATATACTTAGCAGACACTGCACGAGCCTGTGAACACCCAAAGTCATCAAATGTCACCTCTGGGAATAACAAAAACTTGCTAAGTCAGAAAGTAATTATAATTAGTCATCACATACCCCATATTCACATATGGCAACAGTTTTCAACACCACAAGATCATAGTTATCCATGTAAGGAACGATCACAATGTCACCAAAAAATTCTGCTTCTTTCTTCAATTCGACATTCACTTCCTTCCTAGCATGCTGTTCACACACCAAGAATTTGAAGGTATAAGGACCTCCTTGAACACAACATTTTTAGATGCTAACTAATACTCATTTTTAAGTAAACATGGTAAGAAGGTTTTTCATTTACCAGTGCCACAAAGAAACGAGCTACTACATTTGATGATTTAACAAGTTCATGTTGCATCCAAGTCTTTCTCACAGCCATCCTCTCAGCAAAATGATTGCCTGCAGAGAGTATTCCAGTGAAAAGTTCCACAGGCTGATCAGGAAGAGGTGGAGCCTGCCATTTGGTTGACATCTCAAGGTGCCTTTGAGGAGCAAAACTAGGATGTGACAAAGGCAAGGATGCAGCAAATACCGAGACAACATCAACGTCCTCATTCAAAGTTAGCCCAGTGGCATCTTCAAGAGTGAATCCCTGTCAGCATATTCAAACAACCTCAAGAGCAATCAAAATTGATGCTGAAATGAACAAGTTGTAAAATATTACTCACAGTTCGATAGGGAAAGGAGACGATATGATTCCCACCAACATCAACATGATAACCCTCAAAACCTGCACGAAGAGTCATTACAAAAAGACTGTCCTCTACAAATGGGAATGGCCATTCAACAGTTACTTTTTTCTTTACACCTAGAAACCGATTCATGTTTTCCCACCATTTTGATTTAGACTTTTCAGCAAAACCTTCATTATTTCCAGTCCAGCTCTCACACTTCACAAGACCATCAACTGCCGCAAAACCAAAAGAATAAGACAAGTTTGGTATAAACTAATATGAAAGAAAATCTAGATATGATAAAGGCAAATACTTGCTCAGAAAAAGTACTACAAATGAAAATTCAAGGTACAAACAAAAACCGTACCTTGTGAATCAAAAAAATGAATTTTAGCTATGTTATCTAATTTCAAATAAGGGCAGATCTAGATATGAAAGGAAAGGAGAGGAAATGGTTTCTTCTAGTACATTACATCCCACTTTCATCATGAAAAATTGAAACCAAATTCAATTTAAATGATACCCACATGAAAACTAATAACACAAACCTACCAAAAAGAAATATTAGGTTCCCAAATCGAAAGTTTAACAAATTCCATCGAAGAATTCAACCAGGAAACAAAACGTAAATCATAATCAGAAAAAAAAAAATTCTCCAAGAAAGGACAATTCAATCCTTCGCTTTCCGAATTAAGTTTAAGCCCTCTATAGTCCAAGCATCTGGTTCACTCTTGACTTAATACTCCTCTGATCATCAATCACTAAAATCCCAGTTCTAGCCAGAAAAACAATCTCTACTCACAATTTACATATAGAGTTAGCCTAACATCATCCACCCACTACTTTCTGGTCTCTAAAATCCATCCATTTCAGTATTCAATGGTTAAAATTATTTCTTGAACCACAAAATAACAAATTTTCCCTTACCAGTGTCCTCCTCAGGCCTGGACTTCCATCCCTGGCACCGCAAAGCCGAGCCCCACTGCATCCTGTAACAAGTGTTCAGTTCAATCACTGGCTTCCCACTCCAATCCCCTTTCAGCCTTGGATTAAAATGCAATATTTTTGGTGGGTCCTCCCCTTCTACAGTCTTCAATCCCTGCAACTCCATTATGAACTGTGAAATCATAACTTTCTCACCATTCTTCGCCAGAGCAATGTTGGAGACAGTCTCCAGGTGGGCCCGCCTCGGCTTGCCCACCACCGTAATATATGATCCCAGTGTGAGTCCACATGGCAAAATCATCACACTTCCGTTCTTCCAAAACTCACGCCCGGATAGTGAAATGGAGTGTGGACACGATTCTGATGTGCTTTCAGGTTTTTTGGCATCGATTTGAACTTTTCCTGATTCGAATTCTTTCCATAATCTTCTTCCCACTTCAAAAGCGGTTGCGGCCGTCTTGTGTATTTCAGAAGACCTGGATTCGCCAGTAAGGTCGAAAGTGTTGTTATCAAATGATAAGTTTGAGAGAATTTTGTTTCTGTTGTTTGACTGAGTGAGTTGTCGAGTCTGAGCCCGGCTATCTGAGTTATTGTTTTGGGAAACCCAGTTCTCCAAAGGACGAGACGGGGCCTCGTGTACTTGAAAATCTTGTTCGACGTTGAGTACAGGAGGTCGAGTTATCGGTTCCTGCGAAATAGAAGCTCTGAAAACAAATGGGATTTCGAAACCAACCAAACATAAGTAGAGAAGACCTATAAAAACCAAAACTTGAATCGATCTTTGCTTGCCCATTGAAAAATCCATCTCAAACTTGTACAGTTTATCTGATGATTTCAAGGGTAACTTGGCAAGTTTTTTCATTTCTGATTTTTTTTTTTTTTTTTAAAAACAAAACGAGAATGAACGCTTTTCAAAAATATAAAACCAAGAAAGAAAACTGAGATTGATTTAAAGAATTGGGTGATTAAGTCTCAACAGGAAAACTCATGGAAAGAGGGAGGAGGAAACTAGGAGGAGCCTGCCTGCCATAACTGTTTGCTGATCTCTGTCGGTCCAGAGTCTGGACTCCAGATTATGAATTTATGAGACTATTTGCCTTTCACCTTCTAAATCGGGAATCATTTAAATATTACTTCTCCGAAACGGCATAATTTTAGAAGAATAACAATATGTTTCATTTTCCCACCAAAATTTACCCAAATACATTTCCACCCCTTATGACATAAATCACATTTTCCACCCCTATAATCAAACTTTGTTTAGCAATAGTAAAGTAATGCTACAAGGGCAAATCAATAATTTTATGAAAATATAAAATATATATATAAATAACCCTTTTAAAAATATTACATTTACCTTTAAAACGTGTTATTTAATTTTTTATAAGTTTGAAAACTTATAATTTAGTCTTTAATACCTTAGTTGTTATTTTAATTAGAATTTTACTATTATCGTCAATTGATCCATGCTATGGAGAGAAGTTGAATATAATGATATTTTGATATAACTAGCAAATGTCAAGATCAAGTGTAATACAACTAAGAAATGTCAAGATTGAGCGTGATATAACCAATCAACACTGAGATCAAGTGTGATACAACGTTGTGCTATTTGAAGATGCTAAGAGTAAATCATCACAGACGTTGGCGAAGAGGTGAAATGTGACAAAAAGGTATGATACAAATCAAATCATATTATGAAGAGAGATCACAAAATAGTGTAAACAAGTTTTGAACATAAATAATAAGGAGTAACCATTAAAGAGAATATAAGAGACCAAATATGACAAGATTGGCATAGAGTTGGTATGACAATTAAATCATTGTCAAAAATAAATCATTAAAAATGAGAATAACAACTAGCATTTAGTAGGCATTTAAAAAAAAGAAACGAGAATGAATTGAAAAGGGAAGAAGAGGGTTTTATTGTAAATTTAATATCTAAAGATAATTTTTTAAATTTTATGAGTTTAAGATATTAGGATTATTTAAAAAAAGAGTGGAATAATTAGAGATCATATAATAATTTAATTTTTTTGTATTTTTATAGCTTTTTTTAATAACAAAATTTGGTTTTGGATAAAAAATTTATTTATGTTATAGAAAAGAGTGCTTTCATCAAACATTGGGTGGAAAAATGTCAATAAAAAATGTCTATTTCATACTTAACAATACGGTGATGAATAAATGCCAAAGTATGTGAAAGAGAAGATATTAATACGACGATAGGGTCGGTGATTGAGAGTTTCTGTTTTAGTGCAAGTCAAGCTATTTAATTTAATTTAATTTTAATTTAATTGGGTAGTTTACAGTTGAACATGAACTTCATCAAATAAAATTCTAACTAATATAGTACAAGGGGGGGAATCTTTATGGGAAATTGGAAGGTAGGAAGGCTGAGTCAGACTGAAACTTTCTAGGGCTCAAAGTTAGGCGTCCAACAGCGAACGTGTTAAGATTACAGGTGGGCTTCTTTCGGCTCTGGTTACCGAATTTGGAACCAGTCAAACCAACGGAACAAAATTATCATCTTGTAATTGTTCCATCGATAACGCCACCCACTTTCGATGCTGCCGACGTAACAAAGCTCAGATTAATTTAAAAGCGGAATAATAATGAGTACAAACTTTATAATCCGATCAATGAAGCCTGCAAAGTCCTGAAGCATTCGTTCAACTTCTTCTCTTTGCTCATATTGTTTGCCTTTGCTTCAAGTTATTGAATGACTCGATAGAGGATAGTTTTAATTACCCATGATCCATTATGGACCCTTTTTGAAATTATTCAGTGAAATATATTTCATGATAATATTCTAATCTTAAAATCGAGGAAAGATATTTTAACTTGTACCTTTCAGACGCTAATAATTTTTCAATTTTAGCTATATTTTTCGGACAAATACTATCGATTATAAACATAGGTCATGCACTTATCCTTGGAAACCAAAAGGCTATTTGATCGGAACTTTATAATTTTCATTCATACTATTCTGATTTGGAATTTGAGAGGTGTAATAGTTTGTTGGTCATAATGTTATGAATTAAACTTTCAAATATTTAGGGTATTTTACCAAGGCGAAAGAACTATTTTTCACCTAAGGTATGTTGTTTTTTCAAGTTTTCTCATGTTAACTTTAAAAATTCTATTTATTCACCCGTGGGCAATTAAAATTAATAGTTTTAAAAGTAAAATCGTCATTCTGTCTGTATTATTAAAAATAAACTTAAATTTTATTTTATTTTTCTTCCCTAAACTCTAAAAACTAACAATTTTTCCCAACTCAAGTTTTAAAAAACAACATTTCATCCACTAGGGTTTTCAATTTTTTAGATTTAATTTTTTGGCACTGTTTCTTCCTCTTTGGTAACCTCTAGACGATGTCTCTTCCTCTTAGAGAGGGTCTCCTTCTTACGGTTCTTCTGGGCATGGTAGTCGGAAAGAGGCCGCACCGAAGAGAAAGAGACATTACTTGAGGTCGTTAGAGAAAAAGAAACGACGTCGAAAATTTAAATCTGAAAATTGGAAACCCTAAAGGGGGAATGCTGTTTTTTAAAACTTGGGTCGGGGAAAAATTATTAGTTTTTAGGGTTTAGGGGAGAGAAATTATATAACTAACGGACTCGGTTAATTTTAACAGCCCATGGGTGGGTGAATGAGATTTTCAAAGTTTACAAAAGGAAACTTGGGAAAATTGCATACTTTGAGTGGGAAATAGTCTTTTGGCCTTTTATCAATATGTTTTATCTAAGAATTATCGCATTGCTTGATCATTAAGTTGTTCGGTTGAATTGCTTTTTCAAGTGGACGTGAAATATGGCTGTTAATCTCTGAACAAAATTTTGTATTTTTTTAGCTAAGGAAAAAAAAACTGCATGATTCATTTAGGGTTTAACAGTTATATTGGAAGAAAGAAGGTTAAAAGAATCATATGGTTATACCTAAAAAAATTGGATGAATTATATATGAACAACTTTTTCCAGAAGTCTTTTTTAGTTGGAAAATATCTTATTGAAAAAGGGAAATGAAACAAGCTTCAGGGGTGCAACAAAATGGTGCTAGCATTTGACCAAATCAAGGTGCAACCTTTTGTTTTGGCCAACTTTTCCTTAATGGCCAACCTTCCTTTTACATACGTTTTGACCAAATCCATGGGTTTTGGCTTGAAACACAAGCTTACAACTTTTAATTTGACCAGAAATGCGACAACTAAACCCTAAACTTTCTTCGAACCAATTAACATGGTTAATTAATAATAATCAATGTAACGATACTCTATTTTTAACACAACAATAAATTTGAAGTATGAAAAAATTACTTTTAAGTAAAAAAAATAGTTCAATTTGAAGATTTAATGAACATAAAGAGATCAGATGAAGTTGAAGGGAATCGATAAATGTTAATATAACAAGTTTAGATATTGTATTGAGAATGGTTAATAAATAGGTCAGAAAAAAGAAAATGAAGTTCGGTCGGCCGTAGCTGTTTCTGTTTGTTTGTCTGGAAAGTTTTGGATTAGTTGTTTGCCACATGCCGTAACATTTCAATACTAAATAACAACAAGAACATTATTCCATTCATTGTTCTATTATTCTTAGGTGGAATTTTTTAGCATATTTTATATTGCGGATTATAAAATGATTTCCCTGTTGGCATTTGTCATAACCTATTATCATGCCCACTGCTCACAGGTTGGACTTTTTATTGGACAAATTAGAGGATTTAATCTTAATTTTGTATATTTTAATTTAAAAAACAATAAAATTATGTGGTGAGATTTATAGCATGATCAAAGAAATCTTTGTTCATGTTTAGGGTTCGATTCGATTAAAATGGACTTAAAATATGACCCAGTTTGAGTTAGTTACAAATTAAAATAATTAGTTCGAAATTAATTAATTACGGGTAGAATTTAACTCGAAAATTTTTTATTTTGAATTTAATTTAAATTGATTCAAACGTAAATATTTAACTCAAACTTGATTTTTTTATGAAAAACAAATTCAATTATTAGTTAAAATTCAACCCATTTGATTTAAACTTGATTAACTTAGATTGAATCTAAATTCGACCCATTCGGAGAAGGTAGAATTTCAACATAATTGAGAAATAAATCAAGAATTTTATACAATTTGGAAGTACTCAAGGAATAGACCTACCTTGGGCCTGGTCCAAGCCCATTGGAATTATATTAATCCTTCTATTAGATCATTAATTATTTATTTATGGAGTTACTATCAAAGATTTTTGTTGGTGGATTGGAAAATCTGTAATTAATACCTTTGTTAATTAGTGATTAGTAATTTTCTTAAACATCAAATTCCACCTTCCATTCCCCTCTATCTTTCTTTTATTTATAAATTTTCTCTGTCCATCTATTAATCAAGAAATTTACTTTAATATTACTTAATAAATGATAATAATATCTTTAATATTAACAAATTTTATTAATTTAGTAAGTAAGAATTTGACAATAAACTAAACCGTGGAAATAAGTTTTTTAACCATTTTTGGGTGACATAATACAAATTTAATTTTACAATAAAAAAATAAAAAAGTTTCATCCCAACATGGCTATTATTTCATAGAATATACCCTATTTACGAAATCAATAAAATTATGTGTATAATTTTATACACAAATAATGATATGTTCCCATATGATTGAGTGTTGTTTTATTTTTAATTTTTAATTATTCAATTATACATTAACACATTATTATTTGTGCATAAAAGTTATGTATATAATACTACTTTTACAAAATATCCCCTCGAAATCTAGCATTTATTAGTTACCTAGAGGCAAAGGACTGTTTCCCACCCAAGTTTTAGCATTACCTTAAAAGCATACTTGTAGCAATTAAAATTTCTAGATACCCACTTATAGAGTAACTTTTATTAAAACTTTTTGTTAGAGGGAAAGATAAAATCATCATTTTTGTCTAAACCTAAAAATTTATAACATTTTCCCCCCCTTAATTTGAAAAAAAAAAACAAATTTCTCCCATGAGTAATTTTAAAAAGTGACATTTTTTCCCAATTAAATTTCCCTATGAATAACGACCAATCTCTCTCTCTCTCTTCTAGTGATGGTTCTCCCTCCGGTGCTTTCTCTCCATTTGAAGCCTTCTCCCTCGTATTGGATTTTGTCTAGATTCACAGAATCTAGACAAATTATCATTGTTTAGACAATGACGATGCTTGTAGGCTACCCTTGGTCTAGATTTGTCATCATCGTCTAGATGAACAATTTCGTTTGGATTCTTTGAATCCAGACAAAATCCAATTGGAGAGAGAGGGATTCAGACGAAGAGAAGGCATCTGAGGAAAAACTATCATCAAGAGGGAGAAAGGGGTCGTTGAGAAATTTGAATGGGGGAAAATGTTACTTTTTAAAATTAATCATAGGGGGAAATGTTAGTTTTTCAAATTAAGGGGGGAAAATGTTATGAATTTTTAGAGTTTAGGGGAAAAATGATGAATTTACCCTTCTCTCTAACAAAAAATTTTAACATAAATTTGCCTATGAGTAGATATTTGAGTTTTTCAATTGCTATGAATGTGTTTTTGAAATTAAACTAAAACTTAGTGGAAAATTGTTCTTTTCCTGTCAATTGAAATACAATGTGTTCGATTTAGACACGTCAATTAGGTCAGGTCGAATGAAGGCCGGACAAGAAGTACGAAAAAAAACATAACACGAAAAGACTTGGTTGATATTGTAGTCTGCTCGGCTAGCCCCATGGGCCTATTGGGTCATGTCTCAAGCTTTAATATTAAGCACATGGGCTAGCCCGACCCAACCTGATATTGTTTAAAAATAAAAATAATTTTTTTTTCTTGCTTCTGCCTTGTGTGCTTCCTTCTCCCTTGTGGCAGAAGCCTTGGCCTCGTTAATTATTTTTTAATTAATTTATTTTTTCCCTATATAAATCCATTCAATTTTTCTTCATTTACAAATCTCTCAATTTTAATTATTCTATTATATTTTCAATCTCATTTTCTTTCATCAACTCTTTTTCAAATAATAATTCTTTGTGTTTATAATTTTATTATTATAAAAGGATCAAGTATCAAATGAATTCAATCCATTTAAATATCATCATAATATATATTTATTTATGTTTTATAATTTATATAGTATGTAAATTAATTTATTTATATTATGTTATCAATTTATAATATTTTTTATCATGTAACAACGATATTCCTCTGCCATAAGTGAAAGATTATAAATAAAAATATTCAAAATATTGTCCTCGGTTTTAATAATTGAAAAATAATTTGTGTTTAAAAATTTTAAATAATTTTTTTAAATATTGATTAAAACCTGACCCAACCTGATTAAGTCTATTATTATATAGGCTACGCCTTTATATATTAACGGGCATACCCAGCCCAAAAGCCATTACTGTTTGGGCTTCGAGCCTGATCCAACCCATTAACTAGATGGGCCGAGTCAGAGCCGGCCCGACCCATTGACACCTCCAGTTTGGTTGCTGAGAATCTAATAAACTGCTTTGAAAAGAATGCAATGTTACAAATACACCCACATGATTGCTCTTTAATTAATTGTTGTGATACAGCTTGTGACTATCTGCAACTTAAAAAACTGAATTCATTTCCTTTCACTCAAATGAATTTAACTTATAATTCCTCTACATATAACCCATAAATTCACCAGTTTTGAACCTGACTCAAACGCTCTTGGAGCCAATTCTGAATGAGAGAGAGAAAAAACAATACAAATACAACACCTTCTTAATCAAATTACAGCTCAAGACCCCATTAATTCATCATGCAATTCTAGTTCAATGCCATGCTTTTCTTGCTTTCACAATTGTTATACCTTTAAACCCACTTCATTCCTCCTCTCAAAGATCATTTGCAAACGAAGTTTCAACTTCTATATTCTTTACTTCTTATATCCCATTTCATAATATTCAACATATTTTTGTGTCAATTAACAGATATTAAGATGGGGAGGCCTCCTTGCTGCGATAAGCTTAATGTCAAAAAGGGTATTTGGACTGCTGAGGAAGATGCAAAGATACTTGCCTATGTGTCAAAGCATGGAGCTGGAAACTGGACTTCTGTTCCCAAAAGAGCAGGTTGATTGATTTAGAGGTTCTTTAATGTTGAAATCATTTCATGGTTTTGAATTCTTTTTCTGTCGGATTCAATACACATATGTGACTGTGTTTTCCAGGACTTCGGAGATGTGGAAAGAGTTGCAGACTTAGGTGGACTAATTACCTCAGGCCAGATCTTAAACATGAAAACTTCACACCCCAGGAAGAGGAGTTAATTGTTAGGCTTCATGCAGCCATCGGTAGCAGGTCAGTTGGTTCATGTTTAAATGATCTTCCTTTCAATTTCTTCCATTGACCTTTAGCCATTAATGTCTGCTCTAGGTGGTCCATCATAGCTCAACAGCTTCCTGGAAGAACAGACAATGATGTGAAGAATTACTGGAACACTAAGCTCAGAAAGAAGCTCTCTGAAATGGGAATAGATCCTGTCACTCATAAACCTTTCTCTCAAATTCTGGCTGATTATGGAAACATTGGTGGACTCCAAAAATCTGGAAACCGAATAGGGTCTTTCAACAGAGATATGAAAAGTGCCTTCAAGTCAAAATCCGATCAATGTCAAACACCACAACCACAAGTGTTTTCAAGCATTAACAGTACTAGTCCTTTGATGACAGCAATGGTATCACCAAAAGTAGAGCCAATCCAGGATAGCTTCAATATTAATCTCAGCATGAACACCAGTAACAGTGAAAGCAGTTCCATGGATCTTCTTGCTGAGCTGCAAGCCATAAAACTGGTGAAAGAGGCCTCTAATTGTGCAAACCATAAAGCTTTCACATCCCAATTCTTCAATGAAGCCACATTGTCCTCACCATCTTCGTCATCCTCAACTTGTTCCACAGCAGGAAAAGATCAGAAGTCAAAAGCTTTTAGTTGGCAAGATTTTCTCCTTGAAGATGCACTTGTATCTGCCAATGTTCCACAAGAACAAGATACCGCAGTGGAGTTCTCATCCAAGGACTTCCCTACAAACTCTCAAAATTTAACACCACCAAGTCAGATAAATGATGAGAATAACATACAAATGAATAATGCAATTGAGAGAATGGATTTTGGGGGTCCAATCTATGGCTTTCCTGCTTCATCATCCACTGACACTTCATTTGTGGAATCTATGATACACAGAGAAAATGAGATGTTCTTAGATTTTCCTGAACTTATGGAAGAACACTTCTATAATTAATCGGCTTTTTGTCTAAGTTTACTACTGAAATAAATAAAAATTTGTAGTAAGACCCTTCATGGCATTTGCCAATAGTCCTTCCTTTCTAAGAAATTTTTATAAATTTTCCTGACCCCAACTGTTTGAACATCCTGTTTCTCTTACAATTGCTGGATTTTTAATATTGAGTTTGTGTAGTCTAGCTGGTCTTTCATAGCCCAACAACTTCCTGGAAGAACAGACTATGCTGTGAAATATTATTGGGATACTAATCTGAGAGGGAAGCTCTGTAAATTGGGATTTGATCCTGTTCCTCCAGGATTTTTGATGGGACCCTAAGTTTAAGCAAATACAGTTAATGAGGAAAATAATATAAAATAAAATAAAAATACGTGGTTAAATATTAGGCGAGCAGGCAGGAGTAGGACCATCCATAGCTTTATAATGCTCTCTCTCTCACACCGAGAAAGAGAAACAAAATCAATGGTGGCCATTTCTCTATACAGAGGCAATCTGCACAGGGTTCCTGAAGTGCCTCGACGATGGCTAATGCCACCTCCCAAAATCTCTCTCAAAGATTTCAAAACCCTTTTGAACCGCCGTAACAGAGCCCTTGCTCGTCTTCGCTCCCCTAATATCGCCACTTCAAACCCTAATTCTAACTCTGGGCTACAACTTCAACCTCTCAACCCCACTCCCCCTGATCTTAAACTTCAATTAGACGATAATAATGATGCTAATGGCAAAGAAGACGAGGGAATAATTCAATATTCAGAAATCAACAATCAAGGAAAATCGAACGTTGGAGATTATACGGTGAAACCTGCTATTGAAACTGAGATTGCACCGGAAAAAGCCTTTGATACGGTGGTTACTGATGAGAAATTGCATTCTTTGGTAGTGGTGGAGAAACCAGCTGAACCGGTTAACCCTAATTTACAGGTTTCCAAAACCTTACTCATTTTTTTCCTCGTGTTCTTTACGTGGATGGTACAAATATGCTTAATTTTGTTAGTATGTCACAAATATATTAATGAGACTGAGTTGTAGTTAACTTCAAAGCTAAACCTCAAATTGATTCTAAATGTAGAAACTCCAAGAAATTCTGAAGTGATGTGTTTTATCTCTTTTGGAGACGTTTTTCTTGTTAGTATTTAGTAACTGTTTTACTTGCTAGACAAGCGAGAAGATGGGGGTGTTAGATGAGAAAGAGAAAAGGAAAAGAGAAGTAGAAGATAGGCTGCAAACTTTGAATGCGAAAAAACATAATCTAGTGCAAGCTTTGAAGCAGGTAAGCTCTCATTTTTGTCCTAATTTTTTTTAGACGAGTTTCTGGGTATTATGACCAGGCTAATGGTGGCTCTTGACAGATATTGAATGCTGAGGAGGAATTAAAGAGACGAAATTGTATGCAAGGAATGGCGGCTCGCTCAACCGGTCAACTTCAAGTGGATACCACAAATGACACTGGGTTGAGTACTAGGCAGCCTACACCTAGGATGGGCTCAGAGGCAAGTCTTGGCGGTGATATGGAAGGGGCAGAAGCTGAAGATGCTTCGAACCAAAATACTCATTATCGCCATATGCTTAGGATGAGCAGCATGTCACCGTCTTCCGAGTCCCCTTTTAGAAGGACTACCTATTTCCAGCATAATGTGGTAACATACATCTATTACTTTACACAAATTAGTAAAATGTTCAAGCATGCCATGCCTTTTTTGTTTATCCAAAGCTAAAAAAAAAGTTGCACCTTGTTTGTTTGAGAGTGTTTTGTTTCTTCCACTTATATGACTACTGTATTATATTGGTTAAACTTTTCACTTTTCCGCATACTGAAGGAGCACGTTGCAACTGATTATTCCATTTCTGAAACTATATTGCATTTTATTCGGGAACACTGTGTCATTTAATTAAGAAAAGTGCATACTCTGAATCTTACATATTGGTTTCATTGAAGGTTTTTCATTAAAAATTTAATTGAAGAATTTCTTTGTGTTGGTTCAATTGATCGACAATTTGTTTATAATGTGCAAGGTGCCAACTGCTGACCATGAAATCCTAAGTCATTTTGTACTTGTTTTGGCATAAACAAAACTTCATTACGTAAATCTTCAAAGATTGACTGCTTTCACTCAGTCATTTCAAGGTTGTAAATATCTTCCTGTTTTGAAGGCTAGTTGCTTGCATCTATGCACAAATATGCTGCTTGACTCTATTCTCTGTAAACTATTACTTATGTGTAGTAGTGTCTTGAACTTTTGGAACCGTTTATGAGCTCAGATACAATGGGAAGCATGATAGTTTCATGTGTATAACCCACTAGATGGAATTAAATGGTATCACCTTTTCTTATTATGGTTTGCTTAGCTTTGGAGATCAACAATATAACTTTACTTTGCACTGAGAGCCCTTTCACATATCCTTCAGAATGACATGCTGATTTCTTACATTATCCATGTTTTGGATCCTGAAATACTACTTCCAAACAATATCATGAAATGACATTGGGTGATTTTAAAGATTTACCTCAATATTAACTGTGTATTACAAAATCTTTTGCTTGTACACATGATAAAAATTTAAGGTCTGTTACTCATTTTTCTGTTATTGCTATTTCATTTAGGTTCCACACCCTTCTCGAGCAAGTATGGGGGTTACAGGTAGTCCATCTCCATCACGCTTTGCTCCTATAGGCCATCAGGGGAATCCTGGAAATCTGCCAGCAGTATCTGTATCTGGAACAAATTACATTGCATCCTCTCCCTCCCCTGCGGCATCCGGCAGCACATCTGTATTTAGAGATGCTCGGCAGCCAAGTCCATGGAATTAGCAACTATGTGCTTCTGCCACCATGATGTAACATCTAGCATTATTTTCTGTACCTGATGTTACTGCTTCATGCTCCAATTGTTCAAGTTCTGGTTGGCAGGAATACCTTGAGTTCTCATACAATGAAGCACCATCAAGACACTATTGGTTCATGACTTAACCTTTAGAATGCTGTAAATCCAAAATTGCCGAAAACCATTCCATATCCGTACTCTGGTTATGTTGATGATTTGAAATGTAAACATAACCTGTATTTGTAAGATTATTTTCATAGCTTTAAAAGGTTTTAATCATCCATATATAAAGCTCTATTCGTGCATATCAGTGCATTCTTGCTGCTTGCAAGTGCAAGAATAAGATTGAATTGTATCCCTATAGCAATTTTGTCTTTGTTGCGTCATCATCATAATGTTTCTTCGTTTTGGCCTTGTTGATTGATGGTAACATTTCATTTAGTTTGTTGTGTGTATGCGTGAGAATAGGGGATTGAGTCATTCAAAGTAAATATTGCAGCAATAAAGAAGCGTAGGTTGTTGTGACAAAACTGCTTTGTCCACTCTTTCTGCCGTTCTAAATTGATTCCATTGTTCTCTCTCTTTGGCCATTTTTATTGATGGCCCCTCTCTGATTGCAGGACTGTTAGATCCCTAAGACAACAGTATCTTTGATAAGTTTTACACTACTTCCTAAACCATCTGATTTTTCCTTCCTTCAGATCAATCAAGTCAATGGTCAAACTTATCACAGACCCTCCATTACTTCTTGTATGTGCATGTAAAACAAAAAAAGCCCAAGATCTCGCCATACAACTCCCAATCAAATGAACCCCACATCATAACTTAAAGAACTTCCACCATCGCCAAACCAGTGGGCAAGAGGAAACAATTCCCACTTCTCTTCATTTCCTTATCCCCAAACAAATTACATGGAACGCCACACCCCCCACCACAAGCGCACCATTGCAGCAACCCCAGATCCTAAGTCATCCATGGATCCCACCCTCAAAAAGCACTCCAACAAAACAAACATCTCTACCAAAACCTCTCACTCAACATCTCAAAAGAACCCAGATTCCTCAACTTCTTCTAAACCCTTCTATTATATGACCAATAGTTTTTCAAGGTTGAACCTTTATCATAACAAAGTTCGTTCTTCACAAAAACACAGCATAAACCCACCTACCAAAGACATCCATTTGCAAGCCAAAGCCTTGACGGTTTCTGCTGATTCTGATTCCTCCAAGTTCCTGCTCGTTAAACCAAGTAAATTAATGCAACCCCAACAGAAGGGTGCATCCAGATATGAAAAAGACGGCCGAATAAAGGAGGAAAATTCTAAAGAGATGATGAAGAAATTATCGAAAGGTGGGCCGTTGAATAGTAAAAAGAAGGAAGTTCATAAGGAGGAAGTTTATGGTAAGGAACTGGTATTAGTGAGGGATAAAGATGTGAAGAATCTACCACATGAAGGGCATGATGTCAAGAGAGTTCCAGTTTCATTAGGGCGAAGAAGATCCTTCTATGGCTCACAGGTTGAGTTGGCTGGTGCTCTTGCAAATTGCGGTGTGAAAGTTGTTTCAGTTGATATGCCGCCGTTTATGCAGATCCATGCGGTTGATTTTGCAAGAAAGACTTATGATAGCTTAGAAAAGTTTACTGCCAAAACCCTTGCACTCACTCTCAAGAAGGTAATTGCGAATCACTAATCACATAGTCAATTCTTAATTGTAATATAAATTTGGTCCATATCTTATTTTGTTGAAGGCTTTTCCTTTCTTTTAACCTGAAATCTGATTCTTGAGTTTACGATTGATTAGCGAATGCTAATGAGTTTGTGGGGATTGGGATGTTTGCAGGAGTTTGATGGGGTTTATGGACCGGCGTGGCACTGTATCGTGGGAACAAGTTTTGGGTCTTTTGTCACGCATTCGGTTGGTGGGTTTCTGTATTTTTCAATGGATCAAAAGTTGTATATCCTGCTGTTTAAGACCACTGTACAAAAAGCAGAGTGAAGTGGATGAGAATGAGTGGTTGAAGTTACATCATCCCTATCCCTAGTCTAGAATAGAAAAGTTTAGAAAATATAAATCAACATTGTGTTGTATTGTCCCATTTGTGGCTTATACATTGGTTTGGCTCAAAGAGTAGGACATGAAAAAATCAATTTTCTTTTTGTTCAATTTCCATTTGTTCGCCAGATTGACCTGGTCTATTTTCAAACCCATTCGACGTTTCTTTAATGACTAGTGGGATTAGTTTTGAGAGAAAACTCTTCTTGTGATTTTATTGCCTGCCCCATCTCCATCGCTAGACTTTTTTTTTCCAAAGTCTGGATTCTTAATGCTGAAGTTTCATTGCACATAATTTATTAGGGTACAGAGAATGGTACAGCATAGTGTTGCTTGGATTTCATCAATCGTTATAATTGGATGTGACGAGCTGTGGTTTTCCTCTGAGAGGGGCCATGCTTTCGTCACTACATCAATAATTTCACGTTTCACTTCTGAGTAAAAGGGTCACGTCCTGCAAATGCATTTATTTTGAAGCCATTACTACGATGATTGTACAAACAGGTTCATGATGCTTGCTGTTATTCATTTCACCAGCAAATTTACAAATGTCCATCTAATTTGTGGGTGGGTTGCTTGTTTTGATGCAAATGGTAGCCGTACCTCTGTTTCTCCGAATTACAATCTATTAATACTGAGTCTCTGACTGTCGCATTACAAGGCAATGCAATGCATGCATGAGTCCATAAATGTCCTCAGATTTTTGGCAAATGAGTTCTCAAAGGTTAATCTTTAAATAGACAGGTTTCCATTCCAGAGCAGGTGGCAATGTATTAGATTAATTAAAGGAAGGTGCAACGGGATCATTAACTGTTTCTGAAACTTTTATCGACCGTATATGATTGATGTTGATCTGCTCAACCACTTTTGACAGTCCGGTCCTGAAATTATTTATCTGAGCAGGGAGAATGGGGCCTCCAATAGTGGGGCATCTAGGTCTGTTGCTTGTATTTCTCAGTGAAATGAGACCAGGTAGACTATAAGAGAAACACAAAACAACCATGGCTTGAATCAGGAGATGAAATGTCAAATTTGGAAGCTGAAACCGTGGAAAATAAGCACACAGACTTATTAAGAGAAAAAACGAACACCTGGTGGTACTGGTTTGCAAACTTCGAAGCACAGAAAACTTTTGGACTACTGGTTCACTTTTTGAAAACGATGTCTTGTTCTTCCTTAGAGAAGAATGTCACATCATCACTAATTCAGTAGACCGGTAATATGTAAAACGATACAAGACTACTCTTTCTAATGTGTTTCTGAGTTTACATTCTACTCTTGCAAATTTTTTGTTTTGATTTCTTCAAGTTACCAGGATTTTCCTGGTAATCCTGGAACTTTTGGCTAGGCCTAGTCAAAGGTCTCAGAACTCTTAATTCATTTCAATTCTACCGGACATAGATTAGTTTCAGATTTCAGTTTTCAGTTCTCAGGTGTTTAAGGATTCCAGGTTAATTCCAGTCTCAAACAAAGACCAATTCGAATACAAAACAGTAAGTTTAATTTGTTCAGATTGATAATGAGTATCTGTGTCAAAAAGTCAAAAGTTTCCAAATATAAAAAAAATATATTAAAAAAATAAAAAAAGACCATTGAAAAAAATGAATATGTCAAAGACTTGTTGCAACTTGCTACCTCCAATTAAAAATTTATTATTTTGGATTAAAGTGTAATACAATCTTAATCCATTCTCTTGTACAGTAGAATTAGAGTCTTCTAGCCTTACCCGTTAAAATCAATCAATCACTCATAACAGAAACTTTTTCATCTGGGTTTTCATAACATTTGTTTATCTTTACTTTCTTGGCACTAACCTTTACGATATGCCATGAATTCTTCCATGCAACCACTTCATTCCAAAGCCTTCTAGCAATTAGCATGTGGAAAAACATTTGTGGAGGTCGACAAGATGGGACAACAATAAGGAAAATTTCACATCTCCATACCAAATCTGCAGTTTAGGTCCACGCTTTAAAACCCAAGGATATTAGTAATTACAACAGACAAGTTTCAGCACTCTTCTAGCAGCTGCAGATGGCAAGCTTGGAGCCACACGAGGCTGAATCAAAACCTATTTTGGGCATGCCTAAAAGAGGCTTTCCAATGTGTTGATTTATATTTGATTGATTCGTATACAAATTTCTGCTAAGATGTGACGGTGCTTATTTCCATACTAAATCTGCAGTTTAGGTCCACGCTTTAAAACGTAAGGATATTAGTAATTACAACAGACAAGTTTCAGCATTCTTCTAGCAGCTGCAGATGGCAAGCTTGGAGCCACACGAGGCTGAATCAAAACCCATTTTGGGCATGCCCAAAAGAGGCTTTCCAATCTGTTGATTTATATTTGATTGATTCGTACACAAATTTCTGCTAAGATGTGACGGTACTTATTGCTTAAGCTGAAAGCTTCTCAAAACAGTAGTAAAATAAAAGCCCGACAATACACACCAATGGCTTCTGTATTTATCACTACCCACCAACTTTCTTCTGTCAACATTCCACACCATTACTGTTCTTTTCACGCGTCTCCCTCACAAATATGAGCAGGCAAACTCTTTCTCTGAAGAGCTCTAAGTGATAAATGAATTACAGAATTTTTATAAAAGAAAAAGCAAAAAAATTGTAAGAAGGTAGGTGGTGATGATAAGCTAGTAAAATGGGTGTACAATTTGGTTGATGATTTTCATTACTGAGCTTATCCATTGTGTTTCATCAACTACCGTTCATGGATTGTCCTTTTTCAATAAATCATGTTCATGTTGTACTACATATTAGAAGAAAATAAATAATTAATTAATTAATCTTATTATGCTATTCACATGTCCACTTTCTTATTAAATAATTAAATAAATAAATAATACGAATTTATTTTAAATTAAAAATAAAATAAAATAAAATAAAATTATATAATAATATATTATTTCTATATCTAATTATGTATATATTATATTATTTATATTTAAATAGGACTAAAACATAACATCCCAAACTAATTAAAACCCGTCAATAATTTTAATAATTAAATCACATTCTAATTATTAAAAAGTAAGATAAAAAAATTTTAAATAAAAATCACGAATAATATGTACAATATGAAAAAATGTTCATCGAACATTTATTTAAATTATCTCTAAAAAATTTATATTATCAAAATATATTTAAATCTATACATTTTTTAATGTATGAATTTTTTATTGTAGTTAAACAACTATTTAGAGATTAATATTTTTATAATAAAACTATATATATTTATATATATATATTTTGATATATAATTTAAATATATAAATAATATATATTTAAATAAATAAATAATTTTAAATTAAAAATAAAATAATATTTAATTATATAATTAAATTTATGTAAATATATGTATTTATTATTAATCTATTTTTACGGATATGTTGTACTGTTCCTCGCCTCTCCGGCGCGTGATCCCATGACTTCTCTCATCTAACTACTCTACGCGCCCAGTCAATGGACTCGCCAATGTCTAAGTTGGATGAAGGAATGAAACTCTCAGAGGGACACGTGGATGAAATAAAAAACGTGTACCAAGAGAAATATAGCGACGCATGTGGGTAAAATGTTAAATCCAATTGATCTCCGCCGGAGAAAACCTCATTGTAAGTGGCGTGATGTCTTCAAAAGTTCACTATGCCTTGAATTTATGGAATCTTTCTGTTTATAAAGACATGTATTTCCCAAATTGCCCTTAAAGATATATTGAAGATTAAAACTTTTTTTTTTTTTAACAGAAATATGAAATTAACTTTTTCTTTTGAGGGTGAATATAGAAAGCGCAGGGTGCACATTACGCACAGTACTCCCCCACCTTCTTTCCTCGTGCCAAAAAAGATCATACACTCTAGCCTTACGGTCTCTGTCTCTCAACTTCAATAAGTCCTTCGCTTTCTCTCCTTATCTGCTACTTTATCAACCCTTCTTCAATTCTCTAAACCTCGCTCAATTTACTATCTTTTTCCCTCTGTTCATTTCAACATCTACTCTCAATTCCGGATCCGAATCCTGTACTGCTTTACATGAACTTCCTTCTTTGAAAAATGGATCCTCCACTTGTAAATGAGTCTTCTTTCTCTGCAGCCAACCCATCTTCCTACAGTTTGGCTGAGATTTGGTCCTACCCAATCCACGGTGCTGAAGCGGGCCTCCAAATGGGAAATTTGGGTCAGGGATTTGGGGAGAGTTCGGGTCACAGAGATGGGTCGATGGAGGAATCAACAGTCACTGAACAAAGTGGTGGTGGGTGTGGAAGGAAGAGAAGAGATTTGAGCTCTGAAGATGAGTCGTCTAAGATTGTTTCTACTACTAGTAGTGCAAATGACTTGGTGGGTCTAACCTGGTTTTTGCATTTAGTTTTTTTTTTTTTCCGGGCCCTTGTGTTTGATTTTCTATTTAGTGATGGGAAAGTGAAAAGAAAAAAGTGAATTTTGAGGATATGTTTTGTTTTGATTTTGATTTAACTTGATGGGAAGTTGAATGGAAATGCTTTTGCACAATTGATAAGGAAATTTATTTTATTTTATTTTTAAATAAATTTTAATTCAATTGACTGTGTTAAATAGATTTGCAAAAAGAAAATGTACTGGATGTTTACGTTTTAGCTCGTTGGAATGGAGACTTTATGTGTATTCTGAAAATATCAAGATTATTTTTGGTATGATTTTTCGGATTGTTATTAATCTACTATAATCATTCTGATTTTTTAGAAAAGATAGGAATAAATTTGGGTAATAACTATGTTCTGTAGATTTGGCGTGGAGTTTATGTTTAGCTGCTCAATTTGGTTGGTCAAAGTCTTAAGATTTGAGACTTGGTTGATGGTATTCTTGCCAACCAAATGAAAAGAAAAAGCCAAGTTTTAAGCTTTAAATATCTATATTTGTAATTACAGTTTTGAGTACATATTAGAATTTTTTTCTTTGTTGATTTGCATATTTGAAGATCTTCTCAAATCCAATTTCTTTAGAAGTTTTGGAATTCAGAACAGAAAGCAAAAGCAAAGAAAGACAAGCTTTATTTTTTAATTATTATTATTTTGGTATGTTTTACTATAACTAAAATGAATATTTATTAATTGTGACCTTAAAGGTGTCTAAAAATATAGGTTCCTTGGTTCTCCTTCTAATTAAACATGGTAAAATATAATATCACTTGATTTTGATTCTGGATAAAAGCAATTCTGTATTTTATTTATGCTTTTTTCTTCTTATGTTTGCTGCAGAATGAATCCATTGGTAAAAGAACAAAAATATCGGGATCTAAAAAGGAAAATGGTGGTTCAAAAGCTGAGGCTGAGGCAAGTTCTGTTGCTGGTAACAAGTCAGCTGAACAAAGCAATAAATCTGCAGAGCCACCAAAAGATTATATTCATGTGAGAGCAAGAAGGGGCCAAGCTACTGATAGCCATAGTCTAGCAGAGAGAGTAATTTATTTCAATCCTCTTGCTTGTTCAAATTACATTGGTGTGCAGCTGCTAATATAATATATGATGCTTCGAAGTGATTAATAAACCATTTACACTGATAGATATGAAACCTTTGACATGATTATCTTCTTTTTTGGCAATTCTTGTGTGGAACACTAATGATGTAAAGTATAATTCGTTAACATGGAAAATACTTACCTTTTGGCAGGCTAGGAGAGAAAAAATTAGTGAGAGGATGAAGATTCTTCAGGATTTGGTCCCTGGATGTAACAAGGTATCTTCAATTGTCTAACTATTTGCATATTAGATTCTTTGGCTAGTCCTGCAATTTTACACAAGTTAGTCATATGAAGAAATTGTTATGAATTTACTATAAGCTTTTGTGATCTATTTTCATTAAGTCCTATCCGCTATCTCATTTAGCTTTGTAATTGTCTCATAATAAATTGGTACTCAAAATCAGGTTATTGGTAAAGCACTTGTGCTTGATGAGATAATTAATTACATCCAGTCACTTCAGCAGCAAGTTGAGGTATGGATATCTCATCTTATGTGTCAATAGCCAGCTTATGATATTTTTCTTCTTTAAGACTGTAAACAATAATTTAATTATGTTTTCATTCTTGTAGTTCCTATCAATGAAGTTAGAAGCTGTCAATTCAAGAGTGAGCTTAAATCCTACCATTGAGGGATTTCATACAAAAGATGTAAGCCTGTTGATACTGACTGATTGCTTAATATTTTTCCTTATGATAAAGCAATTGAATCACACAGAGTGAAATTATTTTGATATTTGAGGTTACAAGGTGATCATCGATGCTGCCAAACTGGATTTTGCTCAAGTATTTATCTTACCAAATCTTTCTGGCAAATAGAAATGAACCAAGAGTGCAACTTAGATGTCTGTTGACTGTTTCATGAACCAAATAATTCCAATGAACATCACATGAAATAACCAAGTTACTTATGCTTAATTTATTGGAAACTTAGACGTTTACAGTCAAATGATTCATATGAAGTATTTTTCGACTAACTGCCTGAAGGATTGGCAGTTATTGAGAACTGATACTGTTGTGTGATTCTTTGATACTATTGCTATGTTATTAAATTTCTAAGAATTGAAAAAATTCAACCTCTTTGTAAGGTTAGGACTTTTCTTGTTCTTCCAGTAAGAGAGATATCAACAGTTGGTTAGATTGCAAGATGTGGCTAAGACACTGAGCCCTATGTTTCAATTTATCTTTTATTGTTTTTCCATCTAATTGTAATCAATATATTCAAAGATGCTTAATGGTATTACTATTACCTTTGTTGGACATGTTACCTTTATTAAAAGGCCAAATTTTATACAATTATAGCATCAAGAATCTTCTTGGAACTTCTCTGTTGTATGATTAACTGGTTTTCCTGGTGTTAGCTTGGTGCACCACCATTTGATGCTACTGGGATGATATTTGGCTCACAAGCACCTAGGGAATATGCTCATGGATCACAATACGAATGGTTGCATATGCAGGTTGGTGGTGGGGGCTTCAATAGAGCAATATAATGTTAGATAATCCTCATTGGCATTGTTGCATTAAGCAGCAAGCTGAGTTCTGATTTTTCATCTTACTCAAGGGGGAAATTTGCTATTAGTTTCCAGATTTTAGTGCAGAACATGCTTCCTGCATGTAAGACCATTAATTGAATTTGTATGATCATATCATTTGTAGAAATGTTTCTAATCTTTCTATGTATCATCTGACTGGATACTCTTGTACTCTATTAATTAGTTCTTAAAACAAATTTATCTAGAGTGAATTCAGTTCTTGAAACAGCATCTGAACGATTGTATTGGTTGTAGAAAATAACTTGTGTTGCCAAAGAACAAGTGGGGTTATTTTACCAGTGCACATACATAGCAAAAATCTGTATGATATATTTCTTTGAACCAAGTCATTGCCATAACAAGTTAGATTGGTTCTGTATTTGTGTAAGCTTAAATAAGCAAACTGGCACTTAGAAGGGAAAATTCATTACAAAACAATAGAATTTTAATTGAGCTATTGATACTAACACTTCAACGATGAATTGTTATTACAAAAGCTTACTTATTTTATATGCAATAATTATTACTATAAAACAATAAATGATCCATCACTCCTGGGAGGGTGAAGGATGGTGGAGCAAATTAACATGATAAAATACAATCTTGAAAATGGACGCAGTTGAAAATGGTCAAGAATCAAACTTGGATCTGATGCCATTGATCACATCATCTCCCACCTGGAAGGCTTTGGTCAACACCGAATTAGGAATTGAAGGTGTTGAACCGAAGAGATTTGTGGAAGCAATCACAACGCCAGGGAAGTGACTGTTGAAAGATGTAAAGGCAAGAGCCTTTCCTTCTCCAACATTAAGTTGGAAGTGAACCAGTCCTTTTGGAATCACAAACATCTCCCCAGGACTCAAAACCTTTGAGTGAAATACATTGTCACTTGTTATAAATCCTACAAGCAGCTTTCCTGCAATCACAATACCGGACTCAGATGCACGAGGGTGTGAATGAGGTGGGTTGAGTCCACCAGGGCCAAAGTCTACCCGGTTTGTCGAAAGTCCCATTGTATTGAGCCCTGGAAACGTGAAAACATTGGCAGGAGTCACCGTCGCTCCAAAGACATTTGATGTGTTTCCCTCTTTGCGCAGCCCATCGAAGAAAAAATCATCCGAAACTACTTGTTCAGCAGGTTTGCAGGAGAAGCCATTAACTGATATGGAGGAATTAAAGTCTGCAACACAGAAGTCCTGTAAAGCATCAGGATCTGCCGAACGTGAAGAGAAAGGGAGAATGAGTAACACCATTAGGCAAAATATGAGTTGGAAGGGTGAGCTTGATAAAGAAATCATATTGTTGGTGTATGCTGAAGGAAATGGCAAGATAATCTAAGAATTCCAGGATGTTGTGATGGGAGGAAGATCAATGATCCTTAAATATCCCCATCGGTAGTGGAGAAGGAAACTTGCAGGTTGGGATTAGGTGGCTGCTGACTTTGATTTATCACGTTGACTTAGCAGATGATCCCTGCCTGAAGACCAATACCAGAGAGATCATTTTGTTTTTCCACGGTTGACATGGTCAATAGCAATTTGATTGGTTAGAGAGAAGATTTCAAACCTAACTTTTATCTAGATTGTTGAAGTTTGCGGTTCTTATATTATTAAAAAAGGTTAAAAATTTGGCGAAATATTCTGCAATATACAAGGACATGTGAATCTGAAGCATTCTAAGGTGCAATCTTGCAAGTTTACGGAAAATTGGAACCTGGTCGTTTCCTAGTATTTGGAAATGGCTTGGCATACGACATAGCTCATGTAATAACTGGTCATTGGAGCAATAAAAAAATAAGGACAACCATGAATCCGGAGCAGTTTTTGTGAGTTTTAAGCTGACACAAGCAGATGGTAGCACCTAATAAACCTTAACTTCTTCAAAATTAATCATTTTCCCCTCAGGAAGTTATTCAAAACAAATGTATGCTGTTCTTTTGGTTCTAAAACTAATTCAAAATAAGATCATGACTATTTAGGAAAGAGCTTTAAAGTCGACAAAGTCTCCAACAACTGCAGTCATCAGCAGCTGCAAATAATACTTTAATAACCATGTCTAGTAATCGTCAGCAACTGAATGGAGGAGTTTGTTGACCAATCCAATGGTCGTCAGCAACTTAATCTATCACCTCCTTTGACTCTCAGATTGCACCAAGGGCCAGGAACTATAGCCTTCTAGATTGGGTAGCCGCATTTTGGATAACCATTGCACACTTGCAAGATATCCTTCAATTAAGAATTCCAGTGAGACAAGGCAATTGAACATACAAAAAGACTTCATAACCTGATGTAATAATTATTCATTTTTTTAAAAAGAAAACAAATTGTACATTCATGGTGGTACATGTGGAATCAAGTTACAAGAACGAGGACATTTTGCCAACACAAAAACAACCTAGCAGTTGGCATGACCCCTCTTCTTTCCAAGCATTATTTTAATATCTCAAGCTTAGTTACACTCACTGGAAAACAAATACAAATATCTGGAACCCATTACACAAACTCAAAAAGCCATACCGGTGAACATTCAAGCTGTGGTCTTTTGAATTTGACATGTCAGAGCCTTCCTTCTTCTAAAGAGAGCATTCAGGTTTGATTTCCATGTCCAGCGTCAAAGTTTCATACTGTGGATGCTAAATTAATCAAAATAGAGGAAAACATAATTAAATCTCATGAAGACAAATATAAGATAGCCATTTGGTGCACCTGTCAAAGGCAGCCTGGCTAATGGGAATCGCACCAGATGGGGATACAAGAGCATCCACAGGTACATCAGTTGGAGTGACTGGTATAATTCCTTCATCCAAGATCTGTAAAGAGTATGACAGTGCAACTGCAAAATTAAAGTACAATTATATATAATGTAATCAGGTTGTTTGACTCATAGGCTTTGCTTTTTGCATTATATGATCATAAAAGAACCACAAGCAATCCACACCTAAGAGAGGCTGCCTCCAATTCCTCTCCTTTGCCAGCTCTTGGTATTTCTTCAGGAAGGTATCATAATAACTTCAGAGTTGTAAGACATAATGTTAGCAACGACTTAAAGGTAAAACTAATGCTAAAGCTACACATAGAAAAAGCTAAAAGCCAAAAAGAAAAAATGTGTGCCTTATTAACCATTGAGATAAAGAGAGAGTTTAGATTTTCGCTACAATTCTAGTGGTTACAGGAGTGGATTCAAGAAATGATATTGGAAGTTTTGAAAGATCTAAAATTTACAGCTTTTGTATATCAGAGAGAGTAATCCGAATAGTTGCTCACAAAAACAGGTTCAATGACCAACTGAAGTTGCCTTGTTGCCTAAATTTTACAAACAAACAGCCATAGATTTCACAGGCTAAGAGGCAACCTAGCCTGTGAAGTGTTGGATTAAAGCAGGGTTTAAGGTTAAATTATTGCATGTATGCTTGTTTACATGCATATATGTGAAACATGTCTGTGCATCTCTAAAGCTCAAATTACAATACTAAAGAGGTAAATAGTTTTTGCAGGACATGAGCAAGAACATCACCCTCCACCACGGCCAATGCGTCTCCCAGATCTGTCAAATGCAAGTCCTGGAAAAATACAAGATGAATATGATTGACTGCAGTTACATTTAAAATCTACAAGATAATTAAGAGGAGAGGTGAAAATGACAAGAATACCAGGTAAGAGGAGTAAATCCACTGGCTCATTTGCCTGCAACACTGCAACAAGGAAGATCATTATAACTGACATCAGTTAAAACACAAAGAAAACAGAGATAGAATGTGTTTGCCTTACAATTCAGAATTTAGATTCAACACTAGAAAGCCAATGGTTTTTCATAAAAGAAGGCTTTAACACATAAATTTAGACGTACAAGTTTTCTGGAAGCACAGCAGAACAAAAATATCTTATAGCATAAGCAAAATCTAATTCCTTTCAACTTCTTTTAATGTAACATTTTGAAGTATGATTTACCATCCTCTCGCTCCTTTCCATCAGCATCCACAGGAGCTGGCTCTAAAATATTCATGGAGTTGGCAATTAGATCATCAACACTTGAAATATGAAACAATCGCATGTTACTGTTCTTGTCCTCCACACGTGGAACATAAAGCTTCTTCACCATCTTCGCATGGCTATCTAAATAAGTTTAAAATTGTATCATAAGAATTCCCCAAAAATGAAACAAAAAGGTAAAGATATCATGTTAGCAGATAGCACACTTTATGACAAAAATAAATATTGCTTAGAAATGTGATAAATCCACATCCAACTCTGAACTTAAATCATCCAAATTGAATTTAGTCATTCCATCTCTAACAAAATCAAATTCCCAACAACTATATGGCATGATATAAATACTCGTGATAGTAAAAAAAAAAAAAAAAAGGACGCACCTTTGGGTGGAGTTTGCAAAATTCGAGACAGCAATTTAGAGGTATCAACTTCTCTCAAAGCAGAGCAACTTATATAGGCGCATAACCTCTGACAAGACTTGAACCATGGAGCTTCCAAAACAATGTTCTGAATGGCATCATCTGGAAACTAAACACCATTAATTCCTAACATCCAAATAGGCCCAACAAACAAAATTAAAATACAAATACAGTATAATGATGAGATCGATGATTAACTGACCTTCATAGGATCTAAGAGAAGGGTCCATGGACTTGAGGGTCCGGCGGACTTTTGATCGAAGGAGCCGTTTTTGCGCGAAAATGGAATCCAGACTGGATTGTTGTGGTGGGTTAGTGGTGGTGTTGTTGTTCATGATCATGACGGAGCCAAAAGAGCGTGGCGAGGTGAGTTTGTTGTTGAAGTAGTTGAGAGTGAGTGAAGAGTAGGTGTAGGCGCGCGCTTGGGTTACCAGCGCCACCGCCACCTTCGCATCTTGTCCTAGCCCACTTGTCCACATTATTACACCTTTTTCTTTGTTCTCAGACGCCCTCTAACATTTCCTTTTTACTTGTCAAGAGGTTTCATGTTCCACTTTATTACAGTTTTTTCTTATTACAATTTAATATTTGGACCATGACAACGTGCATTAATAGCAATATTGCGAATGTAGGGGCTTGGAGAAACTCAAAACTTACCCAGTAAAGATCTCAACTTTGTGTAATTAATGAGGAGAAAAATATTTTTGGGTAAAAAGTAAAAATTCTTAAAAATGAAAGTAGAAAGAAATATAGAAGAGATGAGGGACCACCATAAAAATCTTCGTTCTGATAATGCTTTCACTGCGACATTCAAAAACACAACAACAGTACAAGTGTACAACTGAGCTTGAAGGCCAAATCCCACCCCGCTTTCTCTCTCCAAACGCTAACCCTAAATCCACCATGACCTGAATCTGAGCGTTCGTTTTCCCAACTCACGCTCCACCGTTCGATCATCAGAACATCCATAGCAGTCGTCCAGCCAAATCTCAACAAACGATGCCTTCGCAGGCCCATCTGGACCGTCAGATCGAGCACCTTATGCAGTGCAAGCCTTTATCAGAAGCGGAGGTGAAGACCTTATGCGAGCAAGCTCGAGCGATTCTGGTGGAGGAATGGAACGTGCAACCCGTCAAGTGTCCAGTCACTGTCTGCGGCGACATTCACGGACAGTTCCACGATCTTGTTGAACTTTTTCGAATCGGTGGCAACGCTCCTGACACTAATTATCTCTTCATGGGCGACTATGTGGGTCAGTTACTGGGCATTTGCATATTCATTTTAGCGTGTTAATGTTTTCCGTTATTTTTGTTGGGTTTTATTTTGGAAGATTATTGATATCGGTAAGGTAATATGATATGCCGAAGTTAATTTAGCTTCTTCTAAGTGAAAAGAAGTTTTAGGTGGGTAATATGGTGTCAAGGATGTGCGTTGGTGTGCTTATGGTTACTACATGAAGGGCTGTTCAATGAGTATGTATAATTAATTGGAATTGAGTTCTTGGATGTGAATTAATATATAATTAATTGGAATGGCTAGGGAATATGCTTTCTTTAGCATGTTGTTTGACAATTCATATATCAACACAAACGTGTTTAAAATCCTCTATTGCAAAAATACTTCACCTCTGGGTATCCATGTCAAGCACCGAGCAAGAATCATTGTTCTACATATTTAATAATTCACATTATATTTTTCCCACGGCGGTCAAATATATTTGTTCTGTTTTTGTTGGATTTGCAATTTTAGCCTTGATCCAACATCTGTTTCCGCTGCCCAGCCTTTTGGCTTTAATTTTAGGTCAGATCATGTTTTAAATTTGTAGTGAGAGATGATCCTTGAGACTCTGGTTCTGGTTGCAACAAATGGCATTTTAAAATTTACTGTGCAAGGATATGTTGGAGATCAAAGCATGCATGTGCTGTAAACACAAGAGAGGAAAATAATTTGCTTGCTTCCATAAGTTGGCTCCAAATGTGAAGGAAGTTGATTCTGAAAGATTTTGTGGATGAAAGTGATTTTCAACTAGGAGAAAAGTAATTGTTCTTGGAAAGGATATTGTATCTAAACAAAATGAAGGAGGTGGATCGCAATGTAGAATTTCTAAATTTCTCTGACCAAAGACTGTTTCATTGCTCAGTGCTGTAATCTCGCAGAATATTTTGACATAAGTCCACCTTCATGGTTAGATCTTCCCATATGGAAGGTTAATCTGATAGGCTCCAATGTGAGACTGCTGCTTCAATATTTGAGTTAAGAAAACTATAACTTACACTTGCAATTTGGAACCAAATTCTTTCCCAATTTGATTAGCTTTATGTTCTCTTTTGAATATTTTCCTTTAAAACTGTTGTCATAAACCTTACATATTCATGCTTCTTTTTTTTTTAATCAGATTCTGTCATTGATTTGTACTTTTGTCTGATTGTGCAGATCGTGGATACTACTCAGTGGAGACTGTCAGCCTTTTAGTCGCACTGAAAGTTCGGTATAGAGATAGAATAACAATTCTAAGAGGAAACCACGAGAGTCGTCAGATAACTCAAGTGTAAGAATATTTCTTTTAAACACGTTCCCTCCATTGCGATCATAAGTTTCACCAAGAACTGGCAAAATTCAGTGACATCATATTCGATGCCAGCAACTGCTACTGTATGTATTTCATTTACTTAAAAAATAAGGGGCTGTTTGTAAAATGCAAAAGCATGAATGTGGCTGCTGGCTTGTTTGGAAGGTTTAAGTTTGGAAAGTGCATAATTATCTTTGTTCGTTTAGAGAGAATAAACATTAAGCCACACGTATTCCATAAAATTTTGGGTTTTACTAATTTGTTTTCTTTTGTTAAATAAAATTGAGGATAGTGATTCTCTTATATACTATTACCAAACAATCCACTTTAGTTGACAAGGTCTCTCTCTCTCTCTCTCTCTCTCTCTCTCTCACTCACGCAAGCATTTATGATTACTGCCCTGACTTGCTTTTAACAATGTGCATACCAACACATAAATATATGTGAGAGAATTTTCTTTTTTTTTTTTTAATTCTAATGCCTATGAGTTTTCATTGCATGATTGTCTCTTGAAATTTGACTTTACGGCAATATTTCTATCATAAAGATGAAAAAGAACTGGAATAATCTCTTTCTCCCCTGGTGCATGTGTATGTATGCATACTTGCACACACAAGAGAAACATTTAGGGTGGAGATATGTAGCAAAGCTATGCCCTAATTTGCAGAATGGAAATGTGTATCCTAAAATCAAGTATGATTAATTTAGTGTTGCTAACTTTTTTATCACATAAGTTACAGAGGAATTTGATTGTGTTAGGACTTAATAAATAATAATAATAAATAAAAATATTTGGATTAGGATAATATATTTGATTTAATTATAAAATATTTATAATAGGATATTTGATTTAGATAATATTTGAGTTGATTAGGATAAATGTTCGATTTGATCTAGATAATATTTGAATTTAAAATTTAAAATATAGGGAGTATAAATATGAGTGATTGGAGGAGAGAAAAAGGAAAAAAAAAGAAAACATTGTTAATTTGGTATTTGGGTAGCCTTTGGCTAATTTGAGAGGGGAAACACATTTCTAATTGTCTTTGAGAAGAGTTGACACCTCTGGTGTCAACACTATCTTATTAATATTAATAATATTTGAGTTGGGTTCTTATCAAAGTGTATCAGAACATTGATTCTGAGGATTGAAAAAGTCGGTCTCATCAAGGATGATGATGGACGATGGTGGATTGTTCGATGATTAACACAGTGGAAAATCTGAGAAATGATGACGAATAGAATTTGTCTTTTTTGTGAAGACAAAGAGGACTCAAACCATGATTGTAAACGTAACTCATGGGCCATTTTCATAGTGGAAGAAGACAATTTGATGATGATGGGCTTCTAATCGTATTCAAAGACAACATAAAAAGGAAAGAATCTGTGTTGGTTGACTCCAGCGTCCTAGAGCTAAATTCAACATTATTTAAAGACAAAAAGGAAAATAAACACTTGAATGAAGGAATCGCTGAATCTAGCAAGATCCTGCTATTGGAAAACCTCTTTTCACTTGAATGTTTGATTCAAATGGAGACTAAAGAGAAAAAACTACAAGAGAAAGAACATGAAAATGAATGGAGAAGATTTGAAGAAATGAATGGAGGAGAAAATGAAAAAAATATGGGAGAAGGGATGAAAGAAGACAACAAGATCAAAGTCCAACCACCATCGCCATTGTTTGAGGAAGAATACAAAGAGATTGAGACTCAACCACCATTGTCATTATCTAAAGAAGTTATAAAAAGAGAGATGATTGAGGAGGAAGATGATGTGATCAAGACTGAATTTGGAGTGTTTAACACATTCTTGATGGTGAATGATGTTGAACTTGATGAGGCATATGCATCGGTGCTTAGGACAAATGATGTTAGTATGATGTGTTTAGCAATGGCGAACAACATGAATTTGACGTTCTCGATCT
Source organism: Mangifera indica (assembly GCF_011075055.1). Classification (NCBI taxonomy): domain Eukaryota; kingdom Viridiplantae; phylum Streptophyta; class Magnoliopsida; order Sapindales; family Anacardiaceae; genus Mangifera; species Mangifera indica. The sequence goes on from NC_058139.1 coordinate 2,229,861, forward strand.
TAAACAACAACTGGACTAATAACAAAATGACAAAAATTTTTTCAAATTGGGTTGGAAGAGCTATAAAAAAAAAAATGTGATACCCTTAGGCAAATCCCACATCGACAAAGCACGGGAGAGATGTTGGGTATGTTTGTACTCTGTCTATATATCCCATATCGGTTAGTGGTGGGAGAATTTGACTAGTTAAATAGCTTGTGAACTCCTTAAACTGGTAAAACGTGTTTTGGGTTGCAAAGTCAGAAGCAAAACCATGATGGACTGTGTGTCCAAATAGACAATATCTTGACAGTAGGTCAGATTTTTGGATCAGGGATGTTACAAAACCTTGAGGACAAGGTGGGTTTTGAGGGGCAAGTAATGTTAGGACTTAATAAATAATAATAATAAATAAAATATATTTGGATTAGGATAATATATTTGATTAGATTAGATAAATATTGAATTTGATTTAGATAATATTTGAGTTGATTAGGATAAATATTTGATTTAATCTAGATAATATTTGAATTTAAAATATAGGGAGTATAAATATGAGTGATTGGAGGAGAGAAAAAGGGAAAAAAAGAAAAACATTGTTAATTTGACATTTGGGTAGCCTTTGGCTAATTTGGGAGGGGAAAGACACTTCTAATTGTCTTTGGGAGGAATTGACACCTCTGGTGTCAACGCTATCTTATTAATATTAATAATATGTGAGTTGGGTTCCTATCAGATTGTTTTCTCTTTTTTTTTTTTTTTCCATTATATGAGATTTTAGGGTTTATTATTGCTGGTTTTTGGTCTCATTAAGTTTTGCTGGTATTTTAGTCTCTTCAAGTATTGCAGTTATTCGGTGTTGTGCATTCAATTATCAATAGTCAATCTGGTTTATATTGAAGTAACTTAATAGTTTCTCTTTTTAGGTATGGATTTTATGATGAATGCTTGAGAAAATATGGAAATGCTAATGTCTGGAAGCATTTCACCGACCTCTTTGATTATTTGCCACTTACAGCTCTAATCGAGAGTCAGGTTTGAATCTCATGGTGCAGTCTTGCCCTATTCATTTCCTTTTATTGTGGCTGACTAGCATTTACAATTACCCTGTAGGTATTCTGCTTGCATGGTGGACTTTCGCCATCTTTGGATACATTAGATAATGTCCGTGCTCTGGACCGTATACAGGAGGTACACATACACTTTCTGCTGTAATTTTGTTGCAATATTATGCTTTCATAACAGCATATTCTCTTACTTGATTTGTACATTTTTCTGGTCTTTAGCTGGAACAGTTTTACTTGCTGTCATGTGACTTTTTCATGATATGCATTACCTTCCAAATGTATTAAATAAAGTTCCTCTAATAAATGTACTGATTATGTTAGTTTGTTGTTGGTAAATATTACTAAAAGTTATAGGTTAGTTTGTTGGTGGGAAATACTACTAAAAGTTATGGGTATTAAACCAGAAATCTTCCTGTGTCTCTACTACTTCTGTCATCTGGGAGATGATGTATTGATGTCTTGATTATGTGTACAAACTGATTTGCTATTTATCATGCATGTTTTTCCATATATTATGTTAGCAAGTTCTTAGCATCTAAATTTTGCATGCTCTAAGAGTACTAAATGGGCGTTTGGTTTGGGTAATGTTTGATTACTAAAATAAAAAGATTACCTTAAAGATAAATTACTTAGAAGATTACTGGGTATAAATGATTACTATATTTGATAAAATTTGATAGGTATAAATAATTATTGTGTTTGGTTAAAGGTAATAAAAGATTATTAGTAAATTATTTTACTTAAATGCCCTTGAATATAATTATTTTTAAATATTTTTTATATTATTTGTCATATTAATTAAAAATAAATTTATTTTTATCTCAAAAAATTAATAAATAATATTTTTTCTATAATAAACTCAAGATTACCCCAGTTATCTTTAAATACCTAAGGTGAAGGTGGTAATCAGATTACCACATATATTACCTGCCAGGTCAGTATTGGTAATAGAAGATTACTGTAATCTTTTATTACTGGCAAACCCTTAATACTGATACCAAGGTAATCAGTATTAAGATAGATTACCAAGGTAATCTTAAAAACCCTTAACCAAACGCACTCTAAGTGTTTAAAGTTTAAGCCATGTAGCATAACTTAATACTGATACCACAAATTGTCGTTATCAAACAAAAAAGATATACAAAAAAAGATGGTTAAATTGGAACTGTGGTACTGTTTAATAAATCGATATTACAGAAGCAGCTTAGTTATACTGGCATGATATTTTCATCTGTTAGTAGATGCTAGAAAAGATTAATATATCCCCATCTCATTAAAATGATCTTCCAGTATCATTATGTTTCTTACTTTTTCTTCTATGTATATTTTGCAAGTAGGTTCCTCATGAGGGCCCAATGTGTGATCTCTTGTGGTCTGATCCGGATGACCGGTGTGGATGGGGAATATCTCCTCGTGGTGCTGGATACACGTTTGGACAGGATATTGCTGCACAGTTCAACCATACTAATGGGCTCACTCTTGTTTCTAGGGCTCACCAGCTTGTTATGGAAGGATACAATTGGTGCCAGGTCTGAGAACCTTAAATGAAATTAGAATAACTTCTTGTTCCCAAAGTGAGTTTTCTCAATTTTGTGTTCATTACAAATTCATTGTAGGAGAAGAATGTGGTGACCGTGTTCAGTGCACCAAATTACTGCTACCGGTGTGGAAATATGGCTGCAATTCTTGAAATTGGGGAGAATATGGAGCAGAACTTTCTTCAATTTGACCCAGCTCCTCGTCAGATTGAACCAGATAATACACGCAGGACCCCAGACTATTTTTTGTGATGGCTCGAACTTATATTCAACGGGAAAGTTTTGACATTTCCTGTTGTGTTTCTGTAGATTTGTCATGCAAATTTGAGTTGTGTTTTTTAGTTGAGGGAGAGACAAAAGAAACCATTGTTGTTGTCATTCTTTTGGATGGGGTTACTCTGCTTCTGGGTTCATGTGAGTTTATAGGTTTGATTTGTAGAAGGTTCTTCATTTGTATTCTAAAATGGAAAGAAAATAGAGCTGGTGTTTTGCCTTGTGAATTTACATCCTTGGGTGAAACATTTACTGATTCCAATTTTGCTTTTACACAAGTGAAAGCTGATTCCCAAGGCAATTTTTCCCCTTGATATATTGTTTAACGTTGCCTTCACTTGTGTTGTTGGTCTTGAGGCCATTATCATCAAATTCACCTTGAGAATGTTTGAAAATGTTGGAAATTTATTGCTAGGTCACTCACTGATCTCCAACTGGAATCTCCCTAACTAATATTATATATATTTATGGATATTATCATGTGATTAAGTATTATTTTATCTGTAATTCAAAATTATTTAATTATATAATAATATATATTAAATATATATTTATTTGTATATTTAAAATAAGTATATATAATTTTATTAAATAGGATACAAACATTTTTGACCGATTAGGAGGCTGGAGCCTTTTTAGAATACTTGGGAGCAGTATTCCACCCATAAATAGTGAAAGAACAATGTGTATATATATATAGAATACACAAAATAAATATATAAATGATATATTATCATTAATTAAATATTATTATTTTTAATTTAAAATCATCTAATTATATGATAATACATTATTTAAGTATTTATTTTAAGTATTTAAAATATATATATAATTTTATTGATTGTGAAATAATTTTTTTAATAAAACTATATATATATATATATATATATATATATATATATATATGTATTTACCCTTTATGTAACATCAAGGTGATAACGGTACCTCTCAGCAAGGCAAAAGACACAAGCAAATAACAGTAGCACCAAGACAGCTTGTGGTTTAAGGGGAAGCAATGTCATAATGAAAATTTTCAAAAGAAGAATAAGAATAATCTAGACCGAAAGTGAAATTAGTTAAAAAGGGAGAGCGTTGGTTGGGTTCACACACTTCTTTCAGTTACCGTTAATTTTAACGGTGCCCAATAGGGGTCATTAAATAACACTTTTCTCAGAAAGGCGTAAGTACTAATTCTCACCGAAAGGATGATATTTCTTCTAAATTTTTATTCTAGTAAATTTAAAAATTTTATTTATAAACTATTATATTTATTAATTTTAAAAATAAAATTATTATCCTATTTATAATATTAAAAATAAATTAAAATTTTATATATTTTTTCTCTTCTAAATTTTTAAAAATAATATATTTTTTTAAACTAAATTTTAAAAAATCACTTTTTTTTTAAGGTTTAATTTTAATATTTGATCACTTTTCTCTGCAATTTTTCCCTTTTGATTATTTTTTTCCTCTGGTGGTCATGTATCACTCATCTAGAAAGACGAAATCTCTAATTTTTATTTTCTCAACTTGAATGATAGGCCAAAGGAAGGAGAGATAATGAGAAATATTATCAGAGAAAGAGAAAACATTAGAATAGAGAGATTGTTGACAATAACATTAGAGATATCACCTGAAATTGAAAATTAAATCTTATAAGAGAAATATTATTTTTAAAAATTTAATCAAAAAAATGATTGATTTTTAAAATTTAAGAGAAAAAAAAGATAAAATTTTAATAAATTTAAATTTTATTAACTTTAATTATTTATAAATAGATAAATAAAATTTTTATAATAAAACCATAAGAACTTGAAAACCCAACATAATTTAGGTGAGAATTAGTCCTTTGGCCTTTCCGAAATTCATCTGAATACAGCCTTCCGTCAACCTTAAAAATATCTCCATGTTTATCATATTTACTGTTCTTAATTACTTGCATTCATTACATCAACAATGGTTAAAACCAAACTATTATGCGAAGATAATTCATGGTATTACTGTACAAAATGTTATGATACAGTCAGGTCGTTTTAAGATTCTCTCTCGCTGTTAATTGTAACTACTAGCCACAATCAACTGTAGCCATTGTCCTGTAAATATAGTGAGTAAGCTCAGCTGATCGTCAAGCAGAGTCTTCCCATCAACCACTGCCAGAGATAGCTTGCTTTACTCTCTTACTCTTTCTCACTACTTCAGCTGAAATCAGTACTCAATATATATGGCCCTTCTTGTAGGTTTCATGTACCGTCTGCTGCATATAGAGATCATCCGTCTCCTCATGAAGAAGCGGACGGACCCAGAATTTTCTCGACCCGATATTAATGAGCTCGATATCTACAAGCTCGATCCGTTTATGTTACCTGGTAAGTGAATTCATGATGCTTTCAATTAGTCAGATATGACCCTCTGACCAACACAGCACCATCCTTTTTTCTTCTTTTTGGTTTTTATGTGAATTGAATTGTGATGCAGAGCATTCAGAAATTAAGTCCGATGAACAAGTTTGGAATTTTTTCTGTAAGCCTGATTATAAGTACGCAAACAGTAAACGTGCCAACCGAATAACTGTGAATGGTTACTGGAAGATTACAGGAAAACCCATTGAAGTCAAGGATAAATTTGGCAAAGTGATTGGTTGCAAGAAGACTTTGGTTTACCATAGATGTGTTGATGTTGCTTCGAAGATGGTCAAGAAGACTGACTGGGTCATGAACGAATTCTCTGTTGAGGACAGCTCTCGTTATAAGGTGTTTTTGATGAATTTATGCATTGAACTTAAATCATCTTCCGCTGGATTTCATTTATATATACCCTGTTCTTATTTTAATGGCTATAAAATATTTGATTCTACAACATCACTTTTCTTTTCCCTTTTGGGTTTTGCAGATGGATTTTGTTTTCTGCTACATTCAAAAAAATCCAAATAGCAAGTCTAATGTTTCAACTCCTAATAATGATCAACATCAACTGAGTCAGAATTTGGTTTCTGATGCTGAAATCTATGCTACAGAAAAAAATTCAGCAGAGGTGAGTTGAGATGGAGCATGTGTCGGCATTTTTCAGAATCAAGTCATACTTATACATAATTCAGGACAAAACTATCCAAATCTAATACTTGTCTATCTATGATTCTTGCTCCAGGTTGAACATCAGCAACCTTCCAGTCAGCCTTTTAGAAAAAACATTTTGGAAGTAAGAAAAATCCATCTTATTTTTTGGTGGTTTTAATTAATCATTACCAATACATATCTTATAATGGCACAATTAATTCTTGTTTGATCTCTATGATTCGTTTCTCAGGTGGAATCCAAGGTGCAATCACATTACAATTTGGTTCCGGGTACAGGAAATCATTTTCTGCCTAAGAATTATTGTATGGTGAGGGATGATTCCTTATACCAATTCATGCATATTCTCGGATATTCACATAATCAATGCTTATTCATCTATAATATTACTTCAGGAAGAACCTCAACTACTATCAGATCAAAATTTGGGTTTGGATCCAAGAAACAACTTTGCAGATAATGCTTCTCCAAAGGTGAGTGTGCTCATGCCTTTATGGTAGTTTTTAATTGCTATCAATTTATGCATAAGGTACATAAGCAAAAATATTGTCACAATTAATGCTGGTTTATCTATGATTCTTACTTCAGGAGATAGAATGTCAACCACTATCAGGTCACAATTTGTTTTCTGATGATCAAAGAAATCATTTTGTGCCAATTAAATCTTCAATAAATGATTCTGCATTGATTCCCTCTTCAATGGTGAGTATGCACATGACTTGTGGTAGTTTTTAAATCAACTTATACGTTTGGTTCAAGGAATACAGATTCTCAAAACATTTCTTGCTTTTTAATGTTTCTTACTAATGGCAGGTAGAATCTCAACTACTATCAAGTCAGAACTTAGTTTCTGATTCTTCAGGAACTCATTTGACACCAAATGCTTCTTTGATGGTGAGGATCAATCTGTACTTGTCCTTATGCTAGCTAGTTTTAAGTATCTAATTATAAATATTTTGAATGAAAGATATATATTTACAAATGCTTACTTCAGGTAGCACATGATCAGCTACCATCAAATCAAAATGTCATTTCGGATCCAAGAAATCATTTTGCACCAAATACTTTGGTAGATTTAGTATCAACCGTACATAGTTATGGTGCATTTTACACTAATGCTTGCTTTTCTCTTTGTTCGATTTCAGGAAGACCTTCAACAACTTGCTGGTGCACTATTTGGCAGTGATCACAGCTCAGTGTACTCACTGCAGCGCTGGCCAATTCACCCAGAACATGGATCCTCCTTCTCACACTCAAACGGCTTTGATAAAAACTCTACTTTCCTGAGTTCTCAATTTCATGGAGAGCTTGAAGATGAGCAGATTGCACGAAGGAATTTCCAGGACACATATCCTGACCAAGCAACTGGACAGACTCTTCCTGCTGATACAGACACTGATGACATCGATGCTTTCGTGGACGGGCTAATTATCGACAATCCTCCTCTCAGTTAATTAAATTCTGGAGGAGAATATTATTGTTATTGACATTAGAAGAATGGTTTGCTCATGTGTGAGAATAATGGCTTGTATGTTTTTTGGCCCTGTTTTGAGAAGACTTGAAAACTCAGACTTGTCATTCATATCTATATGTAATACTAATAGAATGGCCAAGTTCCAGACAGTTGGAGCTTGTTTAATGGGAAATGAATGCTTATTTATGTAAAACTGAAATCTACAGGGATGACATAGATAAGCACAGATAAAAGGAGAAGAAAATTCTATAAAGAAAGTGAATGTAGTCATGGTGGGTTCTTCTTTGATAGACCTTGGGAGAACAGCTATTGAATATAGTGTTTACTTTTCCACATTCACACCTGAAAATGACTTTGGTTTTCTCCCTCTTTTTCCACTGTAAAAATATATTCTGTTCTTGTTATGCATGTGAAAAAAATTTATAAAAAAAAAAAAAAAGATCGTGACACTCCAAATTATAACCATTCAAATTCCCCTCAAATTTGTTTATAGTTTTATTATTTTCTCTGAAAGCATAATTTATTAGAGTTTCGTTTTTAAAATTTTATAATTAAAAATATATTTTAATAATTTAAAATTTTATAAATTATTTAAATAATTTAAAAGTATACCGTTAAATCAAGTATGTATGATTCAAGCTTCGAATGTTGGCAATAAAAATCATTATTCATCTTGATAAGAAAAAGAGAGTAAAGGGTAAACTAGTAATTGTGCAGTATTCCAACAAAATCAATCTTCATATTTGAGAATATTATTTATATATTTATGTAATTATCCGAATCACAGTGAAAAGAAAGTGCTCTTTGCCCAAGCCTTACGTGGAAAATGTCATTCGCTGGAAAAGCAAGAAATGTTTTTCCAGATTCGGTCACAAGCGTGTGAAATCTCTTGTTAGAATTTGATCGGATTTTACACTGATTCATTTGATAGATGGAAAGAAGGTGAAATTGGTGTTACGAAAGCTCATTTTCAAATGTCAAAAAAGGAGGAACGATTCGAAAGTTAAAAATAAAAGATGGATAAAATTGAAAATTTTCAGATGGTTTGATGGATAGCTGTAAATAAAAAAATACGATGGATTATGTAAACCCTAGATTTAAAGAAAATGTCTGATTTTAAATTTAAAAAATAAAAAATTTTTAATTTTTAAAATTAAAATAAAGATAAATTTTTTTAAAATAAAACCTTAAAATAATAATAATAATTGCCAGAAGGGTTCTTTTTCACCCGCAAATTATAATTATCATTTGAAGATGAGAAAATAAGCAGAGAAAATTCTAGAATGAAAAGACCTATAACAGAAAGGGCTTGAAATTATGAGAATGGTGGGGCCTAAAAAGACTCAGACGACTTGCGAAACAAGGATTTCCGTACCCTGTCATTTTTTTATTATTATTATTACTTGACGGCTACTTAACGGTGTACAGTACTTGACTGAACGTCGTTTGACGATTCTGAACGCGTTTATACGCGAACGTACTCACGCGCTCTCAGCAGTATATATGGAGCTTTCCTCCCCGGGTTAGTTTCTAGCTTGCAAGCAAACAAAATTCTTCTGATTTCTTCCTCTTAAACGCTTCCACTCTTTCCAGTCGCTACTGTTGCTTAATTTACTCTGTGCTGATCAATCTGGAATGGATCGTCTTGTGGGGCTTATGTTCTACTTTTTTCATGTGAAAATAATCAGTCTTCTGGAGGAGAAGAGGCTTCATCCTGATTTCTCTCACCCCAGTATTAACGAGGTTGATATCTACCAGTTCGATCCCTACGACTTGCCTGGTAAGTGGGAGTTTCTTCAAGCTTTCTACTTTAACTTCGGTTGTGTCTGATGATGACTGATGTGAATTTGAATGTGATGCAGGGCTTTCAGAAAGCGACTCCGATGAACAAGGATGGTACTTTTTCTCTGAACCTTATTACAAGTATGCAAAGAGTAAACGTGCCAACCGACGAACCCATGGTGGGTATTGGAAGATAACTGGTCCAGGTTGTTTTGTCAAGAATAAAAGTGGCCGAGTCATCGGCAGTAAAAAGAATCTGGTTTTTTATAGACTTGGTGGTACTTCTAAGGGAGCCAAGACTGACTGGGTCATGCACGAGTTCTATGTCAAGGATGAGAGTGACCCTCGTTATAAGGTGTTTTTCTTTGCTCTTTCGTTATATGTTTGTTTATTTTCTGAGTTAAATGTTCTGTATAATTGAAATCAGTGGAAAGCTGCCTCAATTTTACCTCTAAAGTAATCTTGTGTGATACGGGTTGACTATTTGTTTTTGTTTCTGTAGAAGGATTTTGTTATTTGTTTCATAGAAAAAAAATCAAATAACAAATCTACCGTTTCAACTCCTGATGATGGTCAGCCAAGTGAGAGTTTGTCTTCTAATTCTGTATGTAAAGTTACAGAAAACCCTAACACAGAGGTGAGATATAGCATGTCTTATGGCTTTTTTTCAATATCAAAGTTATACATATCTAGGGAGAAACATTTATTAAGAATTAATACTTATTTATCTGCGGTTCTTGGTCCAGGTTGAATCTCAGTCATCATCAAGTCACCATTTGATTCCCGATTCTGGAAAGAATATTGCAGAAAATTCTTATTCAGAAGTGAGAAAGAGCATACCTAGCTTATAGTTAGTTTGTCAGTTTGTATGTGATATGTATATTAACACATCTAATACTGGTTTTTTGTTTCTCTAATCTTGTTTCAGGTGGGACATCGACTACTACAAACAACCAATATGGTTACTGTACCGGGAAGTTTGATTCCAGAAAGTACTACCTCAGTGGTGGGGAAAATATGGCAATTTTCAGTCTCAATTTATATAAATGGACATATATAAGAAAAAAACATATATATTCATATTACTTTTGCTTGTTTGTGATTCTTTTTCAGGTAGAACCTCAACTACTATCTAGTGATGGTTTTGTTCCTGAACAGATGAATCATATTCCAGAAATTACCTGCCTAACAGTAAGGAAAACTTTATCTATATGGCTATGGGACATGAAAAACATATTTACACCTAACGTTTGCCTATATATGATTCTTACAGCAGGTAATTCCTCAACTACAAGCTGAATTTGATGCAACCAACAGCTCTAATTGGTTGAATCACAGCTCTATTCCTGCACTACAGATGCCAATCAATCCAGACCACTACCAGGGATTCAATAGCTGCCAATACTCAACTGGGTTTAGTGAAGATTGTAATGTGCGGGGTTTCGAGTTTCCAGAAAGTACTACCTCAATGGTGGGGAAAAAATGGCAGTTTTCAGTATCAATATATATAATGGACATTTATAAGAAAAAACATATATATTCACATTATTTTCGCTTGTTTGTGATTCTTTGTCCAGGTAAAACCTCAACTACTTTCTGGTCATGGTTTTGTTCCTGACCCGATGTATCATATTCCAGAAATTACCTGCCCAATGGTAAGGAAAACTTTATCTATATGGCTATGGGGTATAAAAACATATTTCCGCCGCTAATGTTTGCCTATGTATAATTGTTACAGCAGGTAGATCCTCAACTACAAGCTGAATTTGATGCAACCAATGACTCTAATTGGTTGAATCAAAGCTCTATCCCAGCACTACAGTTGCCAATCGATCCAGACCACTGCCAGGGATTCAGTGGCTCCCAATACTCAACTGGATTTAGTGACGACTGTAATGTGCAGGATTTCGGGTTGGAGGGTGAATTTGGAGATGTGAATTCACTATGGAACTTCGAGAATGAATTTCCTTGGGAAGTTACCGGACAGATTCCTCCTGTTCGTGGAGACACTGAAACCATCAACTACACTTCAGTAGCATGTGGACTGTAAACCGCATCTTCTGTGACCATGTTAAATCGTCAGTTTGTATTTCTATGTAATAGTATGGCCAAGTTCTGGAGACTTGAGCTTGTTCGATGGGGATGCTACTCATCCTTTCACTATGGAAAATGTCTTAGAATTTTTGTTAAGTTCGTTCAATACACGTTCCTCTGCTCATTCCAGGAACTAGCCTGATGTAAAATCATTTGTATCTTCTAATCTAGCTTTTGTCAAGATGTTATCATTTTGTTCCTAGAGCCGATCTATATACATAAAACCTTAGTGCAATCTGGTAAGAGATGTGAGTTAGAATGTGTTATTAAGATTGGGATGCAACCTTAAACCCCATTGATAACCTCAAACTCACTGATTCACCTATCCAGCTTGCGGAGAAAATTTTCTATTCATCTTAATGTAAAACCATGATAATCCTGCAACTTAATGCTTTCAGTATGACTTTGAAACATTAAAGACCATCAATTTTAAGATCAGTATCAACTCGGGAAAACAAATAGACAACGGAGAACAATGAGAGCTAAAAGAGTAAGACTACAAAAAGCTAAAACAACTTCTTGACAAAGAAAAACGGATAGCAACGAATAACTTCTTTGAGATGGATAAAGCAACGAATGGTTTGAAGTTTTGATTCTTTGCCACGAGAAGTGGACTGAAGAAAGTTGGAATGGAAAATAGTTGGTCACTAGGGTGACATCGCATTACTCTTTTACTAAATAAAATATTAATAATAAATATTATGAATTTAAAAAAAATATTATTAAAGTATTATTTAACTTATTTACAAATTTAAAATAATTAATTTAGAGTAAGACTGGGTATTTTATTTAATTTTCTGAAAAAAAAAAAATCAACATATTCAATTAATCTGTAATTTTGTATTACCCTCGTAAGTTAAACTAGTTATAGAGGAAGGAGTTACTTGAATTTGAATCTTCTTGTCTGTGACTGCACGTAAGCTCTACTAGTCTTAAAATATTAACACTTAAAGTTATACGATAAATATGGTTAATGTAAGTAATAATATGTATAAATAAATAATATATTATTACATAATTAAATTATTTTAAATTAATAATAAAGTAAAAATTAAATCATCCATGCCGCGTTATTACAACGTAAGAATATTGAAATAATATTGGCAAGAGGGTGGAAGATGAAGCGAAGAATAAAAGAAACCTGACGAAGTGAGATGAAGATTCTAGAGGAAGCAGAGGAAATGCTGGGCCAGTTGCAGGGTGGAAAAAGAGAGATGGCGGGTCCTCCCTTCTTGCGGAAGAAGGTATCCTTTGTGTCACTTTTTCCCTTTGATGTTGATAGTTTGAAAATTTTTCACGCGGTTATGCACAGAACACTCGCACTCGCTCAGCATTGCTGCTTATTTATTCGCACACTCTTTCTCAGTTACCACAGCTAGCTACTATTGCGGCTACTTCATTATTTCGTGCTGAATCAGAAATGGGTTCTCTTGTGGGATTGGCGGCTCACATCATGCCTGTCGAAATCATCACTCTTCTGGCAGAGAAGAGGATTCACCCTAATCGCTCTGTTCCTTGGATCAACGAGGTTGATATCTACCAATTTGATCCTTCTGACTTGCCTGGTAAGTGGGTTTGTGCTTTCAACTTTAACTTCAATTCTCTGTTTTCTTTGAGTCTGATGGGATCTGAGTTGTCATGCAGCTCTTTCAGAAACCAACTCCGAGAACCAGGTATGGTACTTTTTCGTTGAACGGTATTACAAGTCTGCCAAAAGTCAACTTACCCACCGAAAAACAAGAGGAGGAAACTGGAAAATAACTGGACAACGCCGTTACGTGAAGGATAAAGGGAAAGTTATCGGAAGCAAAAAGACATTAGTTTTCTGCAGACGTGGAAGAACTTCTGAGGAGATCGAGACTGACTGGGCTATGCATGAGTTCTATGTCAAAGACAGCCCTCGTTTCGAGGTGTGTTACTTTGTTCGATTCTTATTTGTTTCTTCTTTTGTGTTCAATGTTGAAGCTTAGGCTAGATTACCAGTTGTCTTTTTTTTTTTTTTTTTCTGATTTTGTGTTAAATTGTAAATCTTCTAGTGACAAGCTGCATTAATTTAACTTTTCTGGACTGTTGTTTGACTTACCTGTAGAAGATTGAAGTGATTGGTTAATGTGCTAGAAGCTCGATTTCCTTTGATTAGGCACCTAAATTAGAATTAATTATGATCTAAAAATTTATTTTAGTAATCTGTTTTATGAGTTCATATAGGGATCTGTATGTATCTTACTTGTCTACTTGAAGTTTAGTTACCACAACCAGTTATAACTTATATCCATGGAAATTATGTAAGAAATTGTGGCCTCTGCTGTGAGTTCAAGATCTTTGTTCAAAACCATTACTAATGTTACTGGAAGAATAAATCTTGCTTATGAATTATTTGATAATGAGTCCTTTTTTTTGTTTCTCTTTTAAAGTCTGGTCGGCACTGTAGAGGCAGTTATTACATTTATATATTTTGCTTTTACCTTTATTTTATATTTCGTTATTGCAGAAGAATTTCGTTGTCTGTTACATAGGAAAAAAAAGAAGAATGAAGTCTAGTGTGAGAAGAAGAAAGAAGTCTAGTGTTTTAACCCCTGATGATGGTCAACCCAATCTCAGTCTGTCTTCAGATTATGTGACTCATGTTACAGAAAATCCTTCTTCAGAGGTGAGATAGAACATATCTTGTGGCCATCTTTCAATACCAAGTCGGAAACATAGCGAGAATTAGTACTTTTTTATTTATAGTTCTTGGTTCAGGTTGAATCTCAGCGACAGCAACCAATGAGCCAGCATATGATTACTGATTATTGGAGGCATATTTCAGAAAATTCATTTTTGCAAGCGGGAACAAACATGCCTTATCAGGTAGTCTTCTGTATCAATTATAGTCTTTGAAAAACATATTCTCACAACTAATGCTTTGTTTGTCGATGTTGCTTTACTTCAGGGAGAACCTCCCCCACCATCCAGTAACAATTCGGTTTCTGAACCAATAAATCCGTTTTCAGAATTTTCTTCGGAGGTAAGGAAAGCTACTTCAATATCAACTTGTACCCGTGAGCATGAAGAACATGTTCAGACTACTAATTCTTCTTTATCTATGATTCTTACTTCAGGTAGGACCTCAACTACTATCCAGTTCCAAATTAGATTATGATCTAAGAAATCATTCCATTGCAAGTTCTTCTTCAATGGTGAGGAAAAATGTCTTACATAATCTTAATATCATTTTTTCACATATCGACATGGAGTATAAAAACAATATTTAAATAACTATTATTGCTTGTTTGTCGATGATTCCTGCTTCATATGTTCTATCTCACCTCTGAAGAAATCCTTCTTCAGAGGTGAGATAGAACATATCTCTTGGCCATCTTTCAATACCAAGTCGGAAACATAGCGAGAATTAGTACTTTTTTATTTATAGTTCTTGGTTCAGGTTGATTCTCAGCAACAGCAACCAATGAGTCAGCATATGATTACTGATTATTGGAGGCATATTTCAGAAAATTCATTTTTGCAAGTGAGAACAAACATGCCTTTTGAGGTAGTCTTCTGTATCAATTATAGTCTTTGAAAAACATATTCTCACAACTAATGCTTTGTTTGTCGATGTTGCTTTACTTCAGGAAGAACCTCCTCCACCATCCAGTAACAATTTGGTTTCTGAACCAATAAATCCGTTTTCAGAATTTTCTTCAGAGGTAAGGAAAGCTACTTCAATATCAACTTGTACCCATGAGCATGAAGAACATGTTCAGACTACTAATTCTTCTTTATCTATGATTCTTACTTCAGGTAGGACCTCAACTACTATCCAATTCCGAATTAGATTATGATCTAAGCAATCATTTCATTGCGGGTTCTTCTTCAAAGGTGAGGAAAAATGTCTTACATAATCTTAATATCATTTTTTCACATATCGACATGGAGTATAAAAACAATATTTAAGTAACTATTATTGCTTGTTTGTCGATGATTCCTGCTTCATATGTTCTATCTCACCTCTGAAGAAATCCTTCTTCAGAGGTGAGATAGAACATATCTTGTGGCCATCTTTCAATACCAAGTCGGAAACATAGCGAGAATTAGTACTTTTTTATTTATAGTTCTTGGTTCAGGTTGAATCTCAGCAACGGCAACCAATGAGTCAGCATATGATTACTGATTATTGGAGGCATATTTCAGAAAATTCATTTTTGCAAGTGGGAACAAACATGCCTTATGAGGTAGTCTTCTGTATCAATTATAGTCTTTGAAAAACATATTCTCACAACTAATGCTTTGTTTGTCGATGTTGCTTTACTTCAGGAAGAAACTCCTCCACCATCCAGTAACAATTTGGTTTCTGAACCAATAAATCCGTTTTCAGAATTTTCTTCAGAGGTAAGGAAAGCTACTTCAATATCAACTTGTACCCATGAGCATGAAGAACATGTTCAGACTACTAATTCTTCTTTATCTATGATTCTTTCTTCAGGTAGGACCTCAACTACTATCCAATTCCGAATTAGATTATGATCTAAGCAATCATTTCATTGCGGGTTCTTCTTCAAAGGTGAGGAAAAATGTCTTACATAATCTTAATATCATTTTTTCACATATCGACATGGAGTATAAAAACAATATTTAAGTAACTATTATTGCTTGTTTGTCGATGATTCCTGCTTCATATGTTCTATCTCACCTCTGAAGAAATCCTTCTTCAGAGGTGAGATAGAACATATCTTGTGGCCATCTTTCAATACCAAGTCGGAAACATAGCGAGAATTAGTACTTTTTTATTTATAGTTCTTGGTTCAGGTTGAATCTCAGCAACGGCAACCAATGAGTCAGCATATGATTACTGATTATTGGAGGCATATTTCAGAAAATTCATTTTTGCAAGTGGGAACAAACATGCCTTATGAGGTAGTCTTCTGTATCAATTATAGTCTTTGAAAAACATATTCTCACAACTAATGCTTTGTTTGTCGATGTTGCTTTACTTCAGGAAGAAACTCCTCCACCATCCAGTAACAATTTGGTTTCTGAACCAATAAATCCGTTTTCAGAATTTTCTTCAGAGGTAAGGAAAGCTACTTCAATATCAACTTGTACCCATGAGCATGAAGAACATGTTCAGACTACTAATTCTTCTTTATCTATGATTCTTACTTCAGGTAGGACCTCAACTACTATCCAATTCCGAATTAGATTATGATCTAAGCAATCATTTCATTGCGGGTTCTTCTTCAAAGGTGAGGAAAAATGTCTTACATAGTCTTAATATCATTTTTTCACATATCGACATGGAGTGTAAAAACAATATTTAAATAACTATTATTGCTTGTTTGCCGATGAATCTTGCTTCAGATATATCAGCAACCACTAACCCAGTTTGAAGAAATCAGCGACTATAATGGGCTGAATCAGAGCTTGGACCCTGCACTGCAGTCGCCGAATAATCCACACCAGGGATTTAATTTCTCGTACTCAAATGTCATTAGTAATGACTGTAATATGGGGAGCTACCAATTCACTGGTGGGCTTGAAGATGTCGTGAATTCACAAAGGAACGTCTGGAATTAATATCCTTTTGTGAGGATTTTCCTCCAATAGCATTGTATAAATAAATTCAGAAAGGGGGATTATGTTATTATGGTTATGAACATTGTAGACTGCTTTGTTGTGTTCTGATTATGAGCTCTGTAATTGTTGAGAATAATGGTTACATCCTTTTGGACCTTGTTTCAAGTACTAGAAAATTCAGCTTGTCATTCATATTTATATCTACTGGAAACTTCAAGCTCTGCTTAATGGGAATGCTGTCGATATGTTCTTCAGGTGATAAAACTCCATTGTGGAATTTGTTAAAAATTAAATCCTATTTTACACTCCTTTATCAGTTGATTGCTAATCAAAAACCTGAATTTTTCCCTTGTGAATCAAAGATCAGGATCCAATGTTTCTGAAAACAAATTTGAAGTTTTAATATAACCGTTAAGAAGGCAGTAATAGCAGGGAAAAGGTTAATTTTTCAGGTTTTCCTGGTGACACCGCCTTTATCCATAAACAAAATTCACATTCACTGAAATGGCAATGTTTATTCAAGGGTCTTTTTCTTCATATTCATTAATTATTATAAAAAATGACCAAAGGACTATTTTCCCCCCAAGTTTAAACGTATTTTCAAAATCACAGTTATGAAGTTTGAAAATTTATAATTGTATTTATTTATTAAAAATTTTAATTATAATTATAAATAAAATTATCAATTAATAAAAAATTTTATTAAATTTAAAAAAAGAAGGACACGCTGTCTCTTTTTTTCCATCCTACCATTAGTGGCTCGACAAGTCCTCTGCTTCCTCTAGAATCTTCTTCCCATTTTGTCATCATCTTTTTACTCTTTGCTTCATCTTCCACCCTCTTCCTAATATAAGAAAATAAGTTAAAATATATAGTAGGATATCAATACCAAACTCATAATTTATTATTATATAAAATTTATTTTATTCGATATAATTAATCTCATTTAAAAATAATAATTCAATCTGAATAAAATTATTTATTATAAAAAATAATAATTTTTTTGATGTATTAAAATATTTTTAGTATTTTGAATTTTTATAAAATTCAAATATCATTTTATCTTTAAAATATTATTAAATATGTTTTCAATTTTACTTTAAATTAATAATTACATTAAAAATAAATTAAAAAATTGGGAGTTATGGTCAATAATATTCATCATCCACGGTGATTAGTTTGGAGCATTTGTTAGACTTGGTCAGACCGATGACTCAATTTTTTATGGCCAAAGGACTATTTTCCACCTAAGTTTAAGTATACTCTCAAAGTCATATATGTAAAATTTAAAAATCTAAAGTTTTATCTATTTATTAAAAATTTCTGTTAAAATTAAAGAAAAACTGTTATTTAATAAAAAAACAAAAAATTTATTTATTTGTCCCTTTCAATTTGAAAATCTCACAATTTTTCCTGCATCCCCCCCTATTTTAAGTTTGAAAATCAAAATTTTCCCTTAAGGTTTACAAACCGTCATCGAAGATGATGAACTTCACTGTCTTTATTGGCGTTGGCTCTCCCTCCTGGCTTAACTCTCTCGTCAATCACTTTCCAACTACCGACAAAATCTATTTCCTTTAATGAAGATGAAATTGTTTTTCTCTCAGACAGTTTTTGTCTCGGACAAAGACAATCGTCAGAGGTCTTAGACAAAGATGACACGACCGTTTAAGACCTTTGACAGTTATTTTCGTCTAAGATGAAGACAATTTCGTTTTCGTTTGAGGAAATAGTTTTCATTGGTAGTTGAGAAGTAATTGACAGGAGAGTTAAGTCAGGAAAGAGAGTCAACGCCATTGAAAATAACGAAATTCATCATCTCCAATGATGATTTATAAGCCCTAGGGAAAATTTTAATTTTCAAACTTTAAGTAGGAGAGAATTGTGAGATTTTCAAACTGAGAAGGGTAAACGAATAAAATTTTAATGAATGGATAAAACCTTTAAAATTTTAAATCTTACAAATATAACTTTGATAATACACTTAAACTTGGGTGAGAAATAGTCATTTGGCCAAAAAAAATTGAGTCATTGGTCTGACCAAGTCTAACAAATGCTCCAAACTAGTCATCGTGATGAATATCATTCACAATAACTCCCAATTTTTAAATTTATTTTTAATGTAATTATTAATTTAAAGTAAAATTAAAAACATATTTAATAATATTTTAAAGATAAAGTGATATTTGAATTTTATAAAAATTTAAAATACTAAAAATATTTTAGTACATAAAAAAAAATTATTTTTTTATAATAAATAATTTTATCTGGATTGATTTTTTTTAATAAAATTAATTATATCAAATAAAATAAATTATATATAAATAATAAATTATGAGTTTGATGTTGGTACCCACCAGAAATTTTAACTTATCTTCTTATATCGGAAGGAGGACCGAAGATGAAGCAAATAGTAAAATGATGACGACAAAATGGGAAGAAGATTCTGGAGGTAGCAGAGGACTTGTCGAGCCACTAACTGCAGGGTGGAAAAAAAGAGACGGTGGGGCCTTCTTTCCTTAGATGAAGTGCGGAAGAAGGATGTCCTTTGTGTCAGTTTCTCCCTTAGACGTTGATAGTTTGAAAATTCTCACGCGGCTATTCACAGACCCCTGACACTCACTCAGCAGTGCCGCCTATTTACTCGGTCAGTCTTGCTCAGTGACAACAATTTCATTATTTTGTGCTGAATCAGAAATGGGTTCTCTTGTGGGATTGATGTACCACTTCTTTCGTGTCAAAATCATCACTCTTCTCGCGGAGAAGAGGGTGCATCCTAATTTCTCTGTTCCCGGGATTAACGAGGTTGATATCTACCAGTTTGATCCTTCTGACTTGCCTAGTATGTGGTTTTGTGTTTTCAAGTTTCAACTTTAACTTCAATTCTCTGTTTTCTTTGAGTCTGATGGGAACTGAGTTGTCATGCAGCGCTTTCAGAAACCAACTCCGATGACCAGGTGTGGTACTTTTTCGTTGAACCGTATTATAAGTATGCCAAAAGTAAACGTGTCCACCGGGCAACAGGTGGTGGATACTGGAAAATAACCGGTAAAGGCTGTGACGTGAAGGATAAAGGGCAAGTGATCGGAAGCAAAAAGACATTAGTTTTCTGCAGACGTGGAGCAACTTCTAAGGAGACTGAGACTGATTGGGTTATGCATGAGTTCTATGTCAAGGACAGCCCTCAATACGAGGTGTGTTACTTTGTTCGATTCTCGTTTGCTTCTTCCTTACTCTTTGTGTTAAATGTTGAACATTAGGCTTGATGATCAGTTGTTTTTTTTTTTTCCTGATTTTGTTTTGAATTGTAACTTCTGGGCTGTTGTTTGCTTACCTGTAGACGATTGAAGTGATTGGAGAATGTGCTAGAAGCTTGATTTCCTTTGATTAGGCACCTAAGTTAGAATTTATTATGATCAACAAATTTATTTTTGTAATCTGTTGTATGAGTTCGTGCATGAATTTGTATGCATCTTATAACTTATATAATTGAATTTTAATTACCAGTTATATCCACGGAATTATGTAAGAAATTGTGTCTTTTGCTGTAAGTTCAAAATCTCTGTGCAAAAACATTTCTAATGTTACTGGGAGAATTTGCTTATGAATTATTTGTTAATCAGTCCGTTGTTTTGTTTCTCATCAAAGTCTGGTAGGCACTGTAGAGGCAGATCTGATCAAAATTTGTTCTGTCTAGGAAATAAGTGGTATTCTAGGCAGCTACAAATTACATTTTATATTTTTTGTTTTTACCTTTATTTTATATTTTGTTATTGTAGAAGAATTTTGTTGTCTGTTACATAGAAAAAAAAAGAACAAAGAAGTCTAGTGTTTCAACACCTGATGATGGTCAACCCAGTCTCGGTCTGTCTTCAGATTTTGTGAGTCATGTTACAGAAAATCCTTCTTCAGAGGTGAGATAGAACATGTCTTGTGGCCATGTTTCAATACCAAGTTGGAAACGTATCAAGAATTAGTACTTTTTTTATTTATAGTTCTTGGTTCAGGTTGAATCTCAGCAACCAATGGGTCAACATTTTATTTCTGATTCTAGACAGCATATTTCAGAGAGTTCATTTTTACAAGTGAGAAAAATCATGCCTTATCGGTTGTCTTCAGTATCAGTTATAGTCTTTGAAAAACATATTCACACAACTAATACTTTGTTTGTCTATGATGCTTTTCTTCAGGTAGAGACTCCACCACTATCTAGTAACAATTTGGTTTCTGGACCTATAATTCCCTTTTTAGAATCTTCTTCTGGGGTAAGTGAAAACTTCTTCAATATCAACTTATGGGCATGAAGAATATGTTCAGACTACTAATTCTTCTTTATCCATGGTCCTTACTTCAGGTAGAACTTCAACTACTATCCAGTTATGAATTAGATTATCATCTAAGAAATCATTTTATGCCGAGTTCTTCTTCATTGGTGAGGGAAAATGTCTTGCCTTGTTTTAATATCAATTTCTACACATGGACATG
The DNA here is from genome assembly GCF_011075055.1 of Mangifera indica. Classification (NCBI taxonomy): domain Eukaryota; kingdom Viridiplantae; phylum Streptophyta; class Magnoliopsida; order Sapindales; family Anacardiaceae; genus Mangifera; species Mangifera indica. Next base: position 2,251,180 of record NC_058139.1, read on the forward strand.
GTGCATGAAAACCATATTTAAATAACTATTATTCATTATTGTTTGTTTGTCTATGATTTTTACTTAGATGTATCCTCAACAACCTGACGAAATTGAAGAAGTCAGCTACTATAATTGGCTGAATCAAAGCTTGGACCCTCAACTACAGTTGCCAAATAATCCACACCAGGGATTTAATACCTCGTACGCAAATGGCATTAGTAATAACTGTAATATGGGGAGCTACCAATTCACTGGTGGGCTTGAAGATGTCGTGAATTTGCAAAGGAACGTCCAGAATTAATTTCCTTTTGTTAGGATTTTCCTCCAATAGCATTGTATAAATAAATTCAGAAAGGGGGATTATGTTATTATGGTTATGAACATTGTAGACTGCTTTGCTGTGTTCTGATTATGTGCTTTGTAGTTGTTGAGAATAATGGTTACATCCTTTTGGACTTTGTTTCAAACACCAGAAAATTCAACTTGTCATTCATATTTATATCTACTGGAAACTGCAAACTCTGTTTAATGGGAATGCTGTTGATATGTACAGGTAATAAAACTCCATTGCATAATGTGTTAAAATAAAATCCTATTTTGCACTCTGCTTTCTAAGCGGATTACAAATCAAAAACCTCAACTTTTCCCCTGTGAATCATAGATCAGGATCCAATGTCTCTGGAAACAATCTTGAAGTTCAAATGTAACCATTAACAAGGCAATAATAGCAGGGAAAAGGTTAATTTTTTAGGTTTTCCTGGTGACATCTCCTTAAACCATATACAAAACTCACCATCAATGCAAATTGGCAATGTTTATTCTATTTCTAGGGTATTTTTCTTCATATTCATTCATTATGAGCAAAAAGCAGTGCTTCTTTATTGAATGATGTTGCTCATATGAGGTCAGGTATATACTTGACATAAAACAATAATATGTAATATTTGTTTATTTATTTAATAAGCATTTTTCCGGGAAGATAGGATGTTCTAGTTATGGGTTTTCACTTTTTAGCCTTTGTTCCAAGAGCCCATCTCTCTCTCTCTCTCTCTTCCTTCTATAATAACCTTACTGCATACAAAATGCCGGTTTGATTTGGAGTGGAAGAAGCTCATTGTGATTTTCCATAAGGCCAAATGACTATTTCGACCGGAACTTTGATGGAAAAACACTGTTTTACTCCTTAAATTTTAAAAGGTTTATTTATCTACAATCATTATCTATGTGTTAATAAAAACCCTTAACAATTTAAAAATATTTTATAATGTATCCTTATGCAATTATGATTTATGAAATGATCAAAATAAACATAGAAACGCCAAGATCTTGCCAACAATTTGAAGCGACTATTAAGCAGAACACAAGTCACTCTCCTTCACCATCACTTCAAAGAGCTTCTTCCTATTTCATTCTTCATCAATTTCAATCTCTCTTCTACCTCTAACCTCTAAACCTAACCTCAAAATTGAATGACAAGTACGTAAAAAAAAAAAAAAGAAATCAAATCTAAAGGGTGGGATAGTTAGTTCATGAAAGTTCAGGTGAGAAATAGAAATTTAACCTTTTCATAATGGTGGTTCCTTTTCATTTTTGTGATGAAAAAAATTAAAATTATTGGTAAACTCAAATCTTTATAAATCTAATTATATGTATCATTTTTTATATGAGTAATATTATGTGTATTTATTTTAGATACACAAATATATACACACTCATATATGTCATCATATGATTGATTATTATTTTATTCTTAATTTAAAATCATCTAATCACATGATGATACATATAAATATGTATACATTTGTGTATCTAAAATAGGTACACATAATTTTATTATTTTTATATACATTATATTATATTATAAGATATTTATTATATTATAAGATATTGATAATTGTAATAACTTTTGATATCGAAACATGGTTGGCAGTATAAAAATTATTTAAAACAGAAATTATATGCTCTGGAAAGCGTTTGAGTTTGGCCATTTGGAGAAGCACCTAGTCAGGTCTTCCACCAATCAAAAAAAGAGAGAGAATATCCCGTCAATCTTGTCCGCTGGATGCTTTGATGCTTTCATATTCATGTGTAATGTGTATAAAGCAATCCCCTATCACGTTGGATGCTAAATCTTTCCCACAAACCCAATTTATACTCTGTTTCTGCAGTATTCTGTATAGGCTCTTTTGTTCTTTGAACCAGAATTGAGCTATCTTGAAGGATTTCTATCCCTCCTTGTGATGATGAAAACATCATTTTCCGGACAGAAAGAGATTTGACTGCGATTTCTCTGTCCATTTTTCATATTTATATTCAAGAGATTAAAAGGCCCAATTTATCAGGTAAGTCTAGTGACAACATTGCATTTCTGTTCAAATGTTATTTTTATTATTTCATCAGTAAGGCTGGTAATCTTTTGAAGTAAAGAAGTGTTTTTCTTGTTATGGTTTGGCACAACACAGGGCCATTGGAGTAATGCTTATTTATGTTTAAAGATGATTAGTTATATTTCTTGAAACAATTGAAACTCAACTTGTTCTTCACATCTAATGTCACAGATGATTAGTTAGATTTTCTCCCGCTCAACTTCTGAGAAAAAAATTCCCTACATATTAACAGAAGAACCTAAGAAACCTTTGAATGAAGAAATATCCCACAAAATAATAGCACAGGAATGTTCTCAAACCCTTGAATATTAACCAAATCATATAATAGAGGTCAGGGTCAAAACTTAAAGCTATATGAACAGAGAACATTTTCCAAGAATGTTTCTTTCAAATAGTGGCCAACATAAATGAGTACTCTTGTTGTGCAATCTTGCTGTTTTGAATAGTGGGGTGACTCATAGTAATCCTGAAATCATATAACAAGAAAAGAATTAAAAAAAGGTATTCCTTGTTGATCAGGAACCTACCAAGAAAAAGAAGAAGAAGATTCTAGCGAAGGGGCCTCTTAGTTTGAATTTTCCAACTTCTTGTGATGGAAGGAAATACCCTCCTGTGGAAAAACCACAATCAAAAGGTGGGGATTACTCTATGAAAAAAATGATAAAAAGTATAACAGAATTAAAGTTGGGACATTTTTATATTACTTGGGAGTCAAGCTTACCACAGTGACACATTCATCAAACGTCACTCGCACCACGTTTGGCTTTTCACTCATTGAGAAAGCACTGGTTCTCTATAGCTATAAATAAGTGACCACCGACTTCCCTCTTCTGTAAGAGCAAATTATTTCATCAAATTAAACCAGAGAAATCTTGCTGTTACTCTATGTTCGGTTGTGCTGCATCAGATATGGATATTCTTGTTGGTTTCAGATTTCATCCAACTGATAAAGAAATCATCCATCTTCTTGAGGAGAAGAGGCGTGACCCTAGTATAACAGTCCCTGCTATTTTCGAGATTAATATCCACGATTTCGAACCTCCTGAGTTATCTAGTAAGTGGATTCATGCTATCACTCACCAAAATTACTTCAATTGTCTAAGAATATTACTAATCTTTGTTTTGATTGGGGTATTGTGTACAGGACTTTCTCCAATTCAGTCCGATAAAAAATGGTGCAGCTTTTTCACTGCACCTAATTATATGAACCCTAATCGCAAACGTGTGTGCAGAGCAACTAAGACAGGTTATTGGAAACTAACTGGTGAAGGTTATCCCATCAAGGACACACACTCCAAAAGGGAAATTGGTTACAAAAGAGTTTTGGTTTTCTATGAACGCCCCGGTGGTTGTAAGGAGATTAAAACTAACTGGGTAATGCATCAGTTCTCTGCTACAGACAGTCCTCTTTATAAGGTATATGCGCTTTTGTTGTTGTATAAATTCGTGTACTTTTGGCTTTGATTTTAACGTCTCTACTTAATATAAGTGTATTTATTTCTTTGCTTTCTGAGTTGCTGGTTAAACATTGAAGTGCTTGAGTCTTTCCTTCAATCGAGAGATGATCTGCTTAGCCTCTTGAATTATTAAAAACTAAAGCTTCAATTGTGTGCTATCTAGTTCATTTGGTAGTATATGTTGTCTTGCATGATATAATAGCTCTGTGGTTTAAATTGCACTTAGTTTGTATTTTGGTAACTGGATTGGGGTAGAAGTAGAAGAAAAAGAATTTCTTGTTGAGAATCAAGATATCTAAATATATAATAACTTGATTTTCATGAATTATGAGAGAAAATATTAACGTTAATTTTAATTTTGGTTTCAAGTATTTTCCAAAACTACTACAGATTTTCCAGTTTGGTAAGCAGTATTTTGTCATTGTTTATGTTAACTTTATTTTAGTATGGCATTTATTGATAGCAAACTCATTCCATTGTGAACTTCAATTTTTGTAGAAGGATTTTGTTGTGTGTCGTGTAAAAAAGCAAGGAAATAAGAAGCGTCGTACTTCAACCAATGTTAAAGGTCGACAACAAAAGAAGCTCCGAGTATCAACCATCAGTCAAGTTCAGCCAAGTCACAATATGACTTTAGATAATGGTAATCTTATCGCAATAAATACTTCTTTGAAGTCTCAATTATTACCTGAATTATTTGTTTTCTAATTATAGAAATCATTATCATTATGCAGAAAATTCGTCTCCAGAGTTGCAGTTACCTGTAGTTGGAAATACTTCTCCAGAGTTACCATTACCTGTCGTAGAAAATACTACTACAAAATTTCAGTTACCTGACGTAGAAAATACTTATCTAGAGTTACCTGTTGTAGGTAATACATTTCCACAATTTCAATCACTTAATACAGAACTATCAAGTGATTGTTCAGTCTACAATATTGCACACGATGCTGCAGAAAATACTTTTCAAGTGGATCCTCCACACCTAGCAACAATTAATGCACTATACGGATATAAGGGGCTTGTTCACTCCTCTTTCTCAGCAGTTAATTCACCAGAACAGGAATCCCCAGGTTCTGGTGTCTCTACTGGTGACTACAATGTCCAAGATGTATACACTAGTGAAGAACACATAGATGGTACTCGTCACTTTAAATCATCAAAATCAATTCCAGGATTTTGTGGTGGGGTTAGAAATGAGGCAGATGCCAAATTTCCTAAATGGTTACAAGATATGTTTGAGTATGATAGTATCACATGTGGAAACTACGGTGCAATTTTGAATTATTGACAATGTATTGACGCTTCCTTTATTTTGTATTCAGAACTATGTAATCTTTGTGTCTATTTGGTTTTGTTCTTTAGAATTTGTACTCAGAACTATGTAATCATTATGTGTAATTTGGGTTTGTTATTTAGAACATATATGAGATTTCAGTTAATTTGTTCATATCATAATTTGCAAAAAACTAGAGCTTCTCATGCTCCGCTCATACCAGGTATATATAAGCCTCGCATATGAAATTATTCTCTCTGATATGATACTTGTGAGTATGTTTTAACTTTTGCCTTATCAAGCTTTGTTCTAAGAGAAGCGGCAATGTATGTGCAAACATCTAAATGGCGCAGTGCAGGCTGCTATTATCCTCTCTTTTAACACTATGCATGTTATTTGATGAATGAGAGTCTGTCGCTCTGTTTTGTCCTTGGGAGTCAGGTAAGTAGCTTTCTGGCACTTTTTGATCAAACTTTGCCATGGCTGGAAAATAATTCACTTTACAGCATTCTAGCCAGCCAACATATTTCAAAAAATTAGTGTTGGTTCTCTATGATTCTTTACTTCTGCTAGAACTTCAACGGCACCTTTTGGAATCTGTTCCAAGAGATCATTTCCCAGATAGAACCTCAGCCACTAGCAGAATCTGATCTGGCTGATTGCCGTAATTTGCTGAATCACTGTCGCCAATCAATCTAGACATTGGTTCCAATTCCTCCTCATACTAAACCAACTTTAGTAATGACTGCAATTTGTTTTCTGTCAACAGAGACAATGAAAGTCTGAAACTTCAATCCATAGATGAAAGAGTTACTCGATGACATTCCTTCAGTAGCAAGTGTATAAATCACTATCGAATTCCGTAGGGGAATGATATTAATAAGGTTGTTTTGTTTGACACTGTAAGCAAGCTGAACCTTTTTCACTGTTGAGAACAATGGTTGGATTCTTTGGACAATCTTGTTCAAAACATCTGAAAACTCAACTTGTTAAGTCCTATTAACAGGAATCCTATTGATCAGTTCAGGTAGGAAATCTCCATTGTAGATTTTGTTTATATGTATATATATACCCACTTAAGAAATATAAATTATTAAAAAATTTATTTGGTAATTCATTGTGTATAATAATTATTGTATTAAATAATAATAATAATAAAATATAAGATATTATTTTATTTAAATGAATTTGATAAATTAAACTAAATCAGATATACGAAGATAGGCAGAAATTATAGCAAATCAAAAGTGGGCGTAATGTGAAATGACAAAGGAAAATAACAATAAATCAAAAAATTGGGGTTGATTGAGAGTTCGACATTAATCATCTTCTGATCTCAATTTCGTCTGGACATAAACTGAATCAAGTTTGAATGTCTCTAACTTAAGTTCGAATCGAATAAAAAAAGAGACATTTCAAGTTTGTTAACCCAAAGGTAACAAACATTTACTCGTTTCTAAATTTGAAGCTTGAAACTTGATTTAACTTTATAGTTTGAATTAATAACTTAAATTTATGGTAATTGATAAAATGATATTATTTTATCAAAAAAAAGTCACAATAACATCGTGACAAATGATTAACATGATTTGAATTGAGTTACGAATCAAATTTGAACTCTATTCTTAACCTCAATTTGAAAAACTGAACTGACATGGATAACATCTCATCTGGAATAAAATTGACAACGTCTTACCTAGGAATCAATTGCTTCTCATCTGGCTGGAACCATATTTCATATCCGAACTGTATCGACTAATTCGATCTTATGTACCATCTGGACGGTGTTTTGTGTTCTTATATCCTATGGTATACAACATGATAATAATAAAATTTGAGTATCTAGAAGAAGGCAGGTGGGTGGACAAATTAAAGCACTAAGGAATAATACAAAAAGATAAACCTTCTTTGAGAAGGGGGCAGACAATGACACATCATTCTTTGAAGTTTATAACCCCTTGTAATACAAGTAGACAGAGGCCAGTCGTGATGACAGACGGTGGGGTCCTAAGTGGACTTTATGCCTACCATTTGCTACCATTTGCTACCATTTCTATGGGAGAAGTACGACGCACCCCCACAGCTACCGAAAGTGACACTTAGAGGAAAACTATGTGGCCTCTAACATCAATTTACCCCACAAGTTCAAAAGATTTTCAAACAACTCCCAAAACACGAGCGTCGTCAATTTTAAGGCTATTTGAAAACTCATTTTCTGTTAACTGAGTTGGACGGCGTCAAAGTAATGGGGTAAGTTGATGTAAAATGCCATAAATCCCATCCGTCGATCGATTATTGCCAGTAACCGCACCTAACGCCGTTGCACTTGGAAAAGGAAACTGTCTCTCGTCAATGCTTTATGCTTATCCTATCTGTATATAAACAAACGAACCCTATCAACCATCCATAGAAAATTGGTTTCAGCTGCTCGTTCTCGAAATTTCTTTCTCTGTCAATTTTTTTATTGTATTGAATCAGAAATGGGTTTTATTTTTTGGTAGTCCGAAATGGGCGGTCTTGGGGATTTGGATTTCGTTTCCCTTCGACCGATGGTGGAATCGTCTGTCTTCGGAAGCAAAAGAAGATTGTTGACCCTGATTTCTATGTCCAATCTATCTATCAAATTTGTATTTGATAGTTTGAAGCCCCTGCTTTGCTCGGTAAGTAAATACATAGGATCAGCCAATCCAATCTCTGTTCAAATTCTATCTGTATCATCTTTCCAGAAATGATAGTAGATTTTCCTAATAAGGTTGTTTTGTTTTTGCAGGGCATTTACCATGGTAGTCGCATGAAGTTGGTTGGTTCTTAATTCAAGTAGAACCTCAACTACTATGGAGCTATCGGATGTCCACTCCGGTAGAACCTCAACTACTATGGAGTTATCGGATGTCACTCCGGTAGAACCTCAACTACTAGTGAGGTATCGGATGTTGATTCTGGTAGAATTTTAATTTGTAGAACCTCAACTACTTCCATAACCTCACGACCTCACTTACATTGGATACTTCCAATAGAATCTCATCTGCTATTAGTGAGTTTTATCATGGGTAGAACCTCAATTTCAAGGGCTCGCAAGCAATTCTTCACTGAAGCTAGAAAGGTTTGTGGGTAATTTTCCAAATTTATGCATATTTTTCGTAAACACATCCAAAACCAGAATGTTGTTTGTGGTTCGTGTTTCTAGTAGAATCTCATATACCACCATCTTACCATTTAGATAATAAGTGTGCATTGATAGTTTAGAAAATACTTTAATTTAGATGATTTGTAGAAGTACTGCATAAGAAACATTGCCAGAACTGCTGCTTTTTTATTTGTGACTTTTGATTCAGGTGTAGAGACGCAGTTTCTAATAAGTCATCGTTTGGCTTCTGATTTTATTAATGATGTTATGGGAAATAATTTATATCTAGAACTATTGCTTATAGACTATTGTCTTTGGATATTTATATCTATAACTAAGGTTCATCATGTGTGCTTCTGCAGGTAGAACCACCACAACTCGCAGAATTTGTTGCACTTGATGATTGTATGGGTTAGACATAACGCTTTCTTTGAACTGTAGTCAGTCACCAATGGATCTTAAACAGAGATCCTCCCCAAATTCAAACGATTTCCACTGTGATTGTAGTTTGTGGAATTCTCCATTCAGCCATGAGGATGAAGATGTTGTGAATTCAGGAGTTCAACTTGTGAAAACCTGCAGTTCAACTCGTGAGAGAGCAGTGACTGAAAGTGAACCCATGAAGGCATGGGTAAATGAATATCCTCCATTAAATTTCTGAGAATAGAACTGTAATACGAAGTTCATCACAATTAAACTCTGTAGAGAAATATTGTTATAGTTGACATAAATTGTAATAATGTTTCATTCATGCTGTGGTGTACATCCAATCTCTCTAATCTTTTAGAGATAAGTAGTTGCGGACTTCTTGTTTGAAACACTTGAAAACTCAGCCTGTTTTTTGTCTCTATGTTACAGTATGACCAATTTCTGGCAATTGGAGCTTGTTTGATGGGAATGCTTACTCTACAGAGTGCCAGTAAACGCCAATGGTTCATAAACTTATATAATTCTGTTAGTGACCACGCTGAGTTCATCATGCGATCTACCTTAGGCAACTCCGATCGAGAATGGTGTGAGTTCATGACTCATGAGATCTTTGCATTAAATTTTTTCCTTCTCAATTTCTGAATAAGTTTATAAAAAAAAAAAAAAAAAACCATGTATTACCAGAAGAACCTGCAAATCTCGTGTAATTATTAATCAGCTAAAACAATCAATTGATCTTAATAAATCAACACCATTAACAGTTGACATTTTCCATGTTGGACATAATCCAATATGTATTGCTTATGGTGAGTTGAGCTATAGGCTAACATATTTGAGTGCTGCTCTTATTTGGGCTAAATTTTCATGGTTCGAATTTTGATCAAATGGGATTTGTTGGCACTGTCTATAAAAGATTGTATTAATAACACAAAGAAAGCACAGAGGAAAAAAATTTGTGGAGGGGGACTCATAACTATTCATATTCGATATTGGCTTGTTTCTGCTGATCAGTCATAGGTCCACTTTTGGTTTTGTCTTTTTTGTTTTTTTTTTTCCCGAAATAAATAATCTAGGATGACTCTCTGATTCGTTGTAATCTTGAAATAATAATAGTAATTATTTGGTCGGTCACGAACATACAAAGAAAGATAAACTCTAGGAAAAGAAAATTTCTCTGAAATCTCCAGCCTTTCTGCTTGGATGGAAAGAAAAAGCTCTTATTAGTAAAATAGGAATCATAACTAATGTGGGGTCTTCTTTAGAGTACTTCAGAGCTAAGCTTAACACTGTGGAAGAAATAAATTTATAAAGACGCCTTCGACTCATCATTAAACAAACATCACTCATATAGCGTCGGAGCAAAGCTAGTACTTTGAATCAGTTACCCACTTTCCTCTTCTTATTTCTCAAACACCAAGATTTTCTCATCAAATTAATCCAGAGATATCTACCTGAATCAGAAATGGATTTCGTTGCTTTTTTCAGATTCCGTCCCACTGATGAAGAAATCATCCGTCTTTTGGAACAAAAGAGGCTTGACCCTGATTTCTCTGTCCATACTATTTCTGAGATTAATATCTACGATTTCGAACCTTCCGAGTTACCTGGTAAGTGGATTCTTGTCCTCAGGCATTAATTTCACTAAAATGAATGCTTCTAACATTGCTCTTTGGGTGTGTGGTACAGGGCTATCACGAATTCAGTCCGATGAAAAATGGTGCAGCTTTTTCAGTCAACCTGATTATATAAATGCTGATACCAATCGCGTTAGCAGAGCAACTAAGACAGGTTACTGGAAGCTAACCGGGAAAGGTTGTAAAATCAAGGCTAAACACAGCAAGGCGGTCATTGGTAGCAAAAGAATTTTGGTTTTCTATGAACGGCCCGGTGGTTCGGTGGAGATAAGGACTGACTGGGTTATGCATCAGTTTTCCATAGGAGAAAATCCTCTTTATAAGGTACATATGCACCCCTCCTTTCTACTTTATATGTTTTGCGCTGTAATTCTTCTACATTTGACTTCACATCGATCTTCACTGTCTATTGTGGTTGGCTTTAGTGATGGATCATCTTTGGAATGTAAAATTTCTGCAACCATAAATATAACAATATACTGTCTTGACCTTAGTCAAATGTTGCCTACTTTAGTTCTCTTGATTGATTATGTTTGTATTACTGGTTGAAGATTGAAATTAAAGTGTTAGAATCTTGTTTTCAATTTAGATATGATAGGATTTGCCTCAAAATATTTAGAACTACAGGTTCATATGTGTGCTATCTTTTTTTCTCATGCTATATAATTAGAATGTATCTCAGTTATCCAATTGAGTTGTGGATGGTAACTAAATAAATTGGTAGAATTTTTTGTTCTGCATAGTAAGTCTTGGGATTTAACTTAGATTCTAGATTTTGGGAATTGAATCAGGGTAAGTGTGCAAGGGAAAAAAATTGAATGTATGTACTTTTCAGAAATAGATATCTGCATGGATTTTTTCATGTGTTTATCTCTTTTTCATTAATAATATGTGAAATTTTGATCTTTGTTTTTAAGTCTAAGCAAAACTATTATTCATTAGCTAGAGATATTTAGTGCGAGGTTTGTTTTGATGGATGAGAATTTGATTTTTTTTTTCTTTGACCTCCCAGAAGTTTGGTAACTTGTACTTAATCATTGTTGGTGGAAATTTGTTATTGCTGGAAATTAAATGTTAGTTCACAACTACAGAATAGCAACTCATTTGCTGCGACAATTATTCTGTGTAGAAGGATTTTGTTGTGTGTCGCATAAAAAGAAAAAGAGATAAGAAGCGTCGTGTTTCAACCAATGTTGAAGGTCAACAAAATAAGAAGCCCTGCATATCAACCAGGAATGAGGGTGAACCAAGTCATAGGATTGCTTTTGATAATGGCAATCCTGTTGAAGATAATACTAGAAATTGTGTTGCAGAAGGGACATCACCAGAATCGCAATGTCCACCAAGTATTTTTTCAGCTTCTAGTCATAGACATCATGTTACAGAGAGTAATTTGCAAGTGGATCCCCAGCATCTTGCAAAATCAAATGCGCTGAATGAGTGTAATGGGTTGGATTGCAGATCTTTCTCAGCACTGCAGTTACCAATAAACTTGGAACAGAGACCCTCATACTCTAGTGTGTCTGGTAATGACCATGATGCATCAAATTCTCTGTTCAGCGGTACGAGGGAAGCTAACTATGTGAATCCACATCAATGTATCCAGAATGAATACCCTTGTGAAGATGTGGGAGATAGTAGTCTTCCTCTTGACTTCACCTCGACAGAATCATTAGCTGGAATTTGCAGTGGGGTGACCAGTGAATTTAACTCTGAATCAGAAACCTTAATTGAATGGGTAAATGGTTTATTTGCATAATTCCTAGCATTTGTAAACCAAATTCTGTATTTTTGACATTGTAATGATGTTCCACTCATGTATCTATGTATTATCATTTCTGCCTATCTCTCGGGTGGATTTCCTATTTGACAACTATTCCCATTGTTGATATTGTCATTCTAGTTCCTCTTAGTGTTAATCTCGTCATTTCTAACTTCTTCTAGCATCGATTTTGTCATTTACAGTTGCATCATGCACCAATCTCCTCTCAGATTATTCCCACCATTTTTAACTTCTTTCAATATCGATCTTGTCACTTTCAACAACTCATTCCTACATTTAATATGGTGGTTCACCCACTACTTGACGCACCTTTCCCAATTGAATCGCGGTTCAAAGAACTCTAATAGCTAAAGCCATTGGATTGTCACTCAAAAGTTCTGCCACCTTCAATGAGCAATATATGTGCTAATGCCTTAGTGGTGCAGTGCAGGTTGCTATGATCCTCTCTCTTAACAATATACAGGTACTTAATATTTTTTTATACACCTTACCAACAAAATTTTTTACTGCTAAGGATATGATGATTCCTAAATTATAATCTTGAATGCATTTATATAAGAATAGTAAAATTAAAATAAATCAGAATTCCAGATGGCTTTGAATTCTAATACTAGAAAGCATGTCAATGAAAATTCTTTTTAAGAAGTGAGAAAAAATATTAATCAGTGTCAACTATTGTGTAGTGTTGGTTCTCTATGATTCTTTACTTCAGCTAGAACCTCAACTGCACCATTTGGAATCTGTTCCATAAAATCATTTTCCAGAAAATAAAATTTGTCTTGGAGGAAAAATTGCCTTACTTAAGTTACTTTGTTTGACAAATATTGCTATTGTGGCTGCTTTGTTTGACACTGTAAGAATGCTAAACATTTTCATTGTTGAGAACAATGGTCAGATTTTTTGGACCATCTTGTTTAAAACATTTGAAAACTCAACTCGTCATGTCTTAATTAACAGGAATGCAATTGATCTGTCTAAGCAGGATGTTGAGGTAGGAAAGCTCTATTATAGATTTTGTAACATCTTGCATTGTCCGTTTAGGATATGCAACCCATCAAAAATTTGTTTTTGGGCTTTATAATCTCAAATGCATAGTAAAAATTTAACAGGAATCCAATACAATTTTGCTTAAAGTTTGCAAAATCCAAAAGCTTTTTGGACCAGATTACTTGAGCAGGATGTTCAAATTTTTTCAAGAATTAATTTATATATTATTTGAATGATGCTGCTCCCAGTCCCTCCACTAAAAAAGTAACACATGTATTGATCCACACACAACTTACTTGAGAAATGATGTGATCCATAGTTTCTTTTTAATCCTGTGGTGAACAACATGATAAGAATAAAATTTGAGCTTTTAAAATGATAAGAAAATCCAACATCGAGAAGGAGGAAGGTGGTGGAAAATTAAAAGCACTTGAGGAATCATAAAAGCAAAACCTTCTTTGAGAAGTGGATAGACGATGACACATCAGTCTTTTAATTTTATAGGCTCCTTAATATAGAAGGAGACAGAGGCATGTGGGATGACAGACGGTGGGGTCTTAAATTAGACTTTAACGCTACCACTTGTTACAACTTTAATCAAATGTTGAGTTTTCTATGTATATAAACAAATGCACCCTCTCAGCCTTCCATAGCAACTTGGTTTCAACTTTCAACTTTCAACTTTCAACTGCTCTGTCTCGAGAGAGTGTTCTCTCTCTCTTTCCTTTTATTTTTCTTTATTGAATCAGAAATGGGTTTTATTTTTTAGTAGTCCGAAATGGGGAATCTTGAGGATTTTGATTTCGCTTCCCTTGGAGCGATGGTGAAATCATCTGTCTTCGGAAGAAAAAGAAGATTGATGACCCTGATTTCTATGTCCAGTGAATCTATCAAATTTATATTTGATATTTTGAAGCCTCTGTTTTGCTTGGTAAGTAAATACATAGTATTTGCCAATCCAATTTTTGTTCAAATTCTATCTATGTCATCTTTCTAGAAATGACAGTAGATTTTCCTAACAAGGTTCTTTTGTTTTTGCAGGGTATTTACCATGATAGTTGTTGGAAAAAAAGTGATTCTTTTTTCAGGTAGAACCTCAACTACTATGGAAATACTTGATTTTATCTTCGGTAGAACCTCAACTACTATGAAGATATTGGATTTTGACTCCGGTAGAACCTCAACTACTATGAAGAGACTGGATTTTGCCTTTGGTAGAACCTCAACTACTACGCAGACACTGGATCTTGCCTCCGGTAGAGCCTCAACTACTACGCAGACACTGGATCTTGCCTCCGGTAGAGCCTCAACTACTATGCAGACACTGGATCTTGCCTCCGGTAGAGCCTCAACTACTACAAAGATCTGGATCTTGCCTCCGGTAGAGCCTCAACTACTACGCAAACACTGGATCTTGCCTCCGGTAGAGCCTCAACTACTACGCAGGCACTGGATCTTGCCTTCGGTAGAGCCTCAACTACTACGCAGGCACTGGATCTTGCCTCCGGTAGGGCCTCAACTACTACGCAGGCACTGGATCTTGCCTCCGGTAGGGCCTCAACTACTACGCAGGCACTGGATCTTGCCTCCGGTAGGGCCTCAACTACTACGCAGACACTGGATCTTGCCTCCGGTAGGGCCTCAACTACTACGCAGACACTGGATCTTGCCTCCGGTAGAGCCTCAACTACTACGCAGACACTGGATCTTGCCTCCGGTAGAGCCTCAACTACTACGCAAACACTAAATGTTGCCTCCGTAAGAGCCTCAACTACTACGAAGATATTATATCTTGCCTCTGATGGAGCCTCAACTATTACGCAAATACTGGATCTTGCCTTTGGTGAAGCCTCAACTACTACAACGAAACTGAATCTTGCCTCTGGTGAAGCCTTAACTACTGTGAGCTATAAAATTTTATCTCCTAATTTTTATTGATCCCTTGATTATATCTTCAGTATGACTTACATAGATTTGTCCTAGGGAGAACCTCAACTAGTAGTAGCTCAACAGCTTTGAGTCAATTTTGAGAGGTCATATGCTATTCTTCATCGGAGTTTTTAGTCTTCTCCATCTTGTTCTTTAATGATTTTTATTCTCTAGTTCTCCGTCTTTGGTGACTTGTTATCTTTATTGATATTATTCACCATTTTAGCTTGCCTAAGAGTTTAAACTCAAGTTGTTTGCTTCATATTTGAGTTGAACTCAAACTAATCTTTTTTTTTTTTGGGGGGTAAGTGGCTTAAACTAATCTTTAATCGGACTCAATTCTCTCTTACCTGGCTCGTGTATGTTTTGATTATGGAAACCTTATTTTAGCAAGCAAAAGGAAAGAAAGAACCTGCTTCAAACATAGTTCCCAATGTCTAACTTAAGCATTTGTTGCAAGTGACACATTCACAACTAATCTCTCTCTGTAAATCTTAGTTTGGCTTTAACCCCACTTAGTGGTACAATTTACAATTTCTATGAGACAATCAAATACGCCCAAAGGCAACAGCTACCAAAAGCAACTGTAAGAGGAAAATCAGTTTGGTTCAAATTTGGCCAATATTTAGTTCAAGATCAGTTAGAATTGAAGAAAAGTTAGTTTAAGATCAAATTAAAATCAACAAAATAACTCAAACTCAATTCAAAAAATTACTTCAAATTTGATCTGAATCAATTTAGACTCAAATATTTTGATTTATTTAAACCCGGTCGATTTTATAAAACACTCTCAATCTTTGGCTCTAAGACAATTCATTCAATTCAAACTCATACCATTTGAATTTAATCCAACTCTACTTCCAAACAAAGTTACTTGAAAAACTGAATGTTGAAGGTCCATTAATTAGACTAACATTCAATTTTGTGGATTGTGGGGATTATTGACTACTTAAAAGACACTAATAAAGTATATACTACTAATTTTCAGGAAATAATATTGCTAAAATTGTTTTGTAGAGCGTCTAATTTAACCTCCCTCATGTCAAAATTAATTGACGATAGCAATAGTGATGGCAAGGGGTGTATGGTGTAGCTTTTTGTACTTAGGGGTGATTCAAAAATTTCGTGAGTTTTAGGGGGTGTTTTAATGTCAACTCTCCACCGTCCTTGGTAAGTTGGTTTTGTCTTGTTTTGTCTTTCATTCCCTCTCTATGCTGATTATTCTTTGGAACTTCAGAAATAGCATGGATAGAGAAATCAGGGTCATCCCTCTTCTGCTCCAGAAGACGGATGATTTCTTCATCAGTGGGATGGAATCTGAAGCCAACAACAAAGTCCATTTGTGATTTAGCTGGATATATCTGGTTTAATTTGATGCAAAAGTCTTGGTATTTGATAAATAAGAACAGGAAAGTGGGTGATTGACTCAAAGTACTGGCGTTACTCCAAGGCACTATGAGAGTGATGTCTATTTGATGATGAGTCGAAGGCAGCTTTATGCATTAATAAATTTATTTGTTGTACAGTATTAAGCTTAGCTCTGAAGCAGTTTAAAGAAGACCCACCTTAAGTTCTGATTTCTTTTTCATGATTGCTGTTCCACTTACAAGAGCTTTTTGCCTTCCATCCCTAGTAGAAAGGCCGGAAATTTCAGAGAAATATTCTTCTCCTTGTATCATGTAATATGGCCTTTAATTCACGAAAGGTCCTTTTTTTATGACTAGTTTATGAGTACCCCGCCAACAAAATCTTTTCCATTGTGCTTCTCATTGTCTTGTTTGTGTTTTTAATAAAATCTTTCATAGACCTTCTAGACTAACATGATGGAACTTCACCCCAAAAATTTGCAGGTTCTTCTGTTAAATGTATGGGTTAGTTTTTTCTTTTCTGAAATTGATTCCGAAAAAATTCAATGCAAAGATCTCATGAATCATGAACTCACACCATTCTTGGTAGGAGTTGCAGAAGAGAGTGCGAACAGAGTTATACAAGATTATGAACCAGAGCATGAATGAAACACTATTACAATTAATGTCAACAATAACAATATTTATCTACAGAATTTTATTGTGATGAACTTGGTATTACAGTTTCTGCTCTCAGATATTTAATGGAGGATATTCATTTACACATGTCTTCATGGGTTCACTTCCGTCACTGCTCTCTCCAACTTAAACTTCACTGCAGGTTTTGGCGACTTGACTTCCTGATCTCCCAACCGGCTCATCCTCATGGTTGAAAGGAAAATTTTGCAAACTACAATCACTGTGAACTAACTCCAAACAACAACCAATCTAAGCTCGGTTTGAGTTTAAAACAGTTAACTTTTATTTGAGTCAGCTTGAATGATAATTGGAGGAGAAAAACCCCTATGAGGAATCATAATGGGCTAAGCTGCCAAAATGGCTAAGTTGAAATAAAATTTCACAAATAGTAGTTGAGGTTCTACCGATTATAAGCATTTCTACTTTACATGCTGGTTGAGGTTTTATTGAAACAAAATCCAAAAACTCTATAATAGTTGAGGTTCTGCTGAGATAAAATATGTTGCATCTATAGTAATTGAAGTTCCACCTGAAATCAAATTTAGTGCATCAATAGTAGTTGAGGTTCTACCTAGATCAAATCTGATGCATTTATAGTAGTTGAAATTCTACCTAAATCAAATCTAATATTTTCATAATAATTGAGTTTCAATGAAAAATAACATACAAGTTACATAAGGGATAAACTCTAGAGATAAAAAATAAAATCTGCCATATTCATAATAGTTTCATAATAGTTGAGGTTCTGCCAAAACAAAATCTGATATTGTTATAGTAGTTGAGGTTCTATCGAACACAAAATTATATACTTTCATAGTAGTTGAGGTTCTACCGAAAATAATATTCGGTACTTTCATAGTAGTTGAGGTTCTACTTGAATTAAGAACCATCTACCCTTAAGCAACTACCATGGCAGAAGCCCTGTAGACCACCAAAAAGAAAAAGAATATTGTTAGGAAAATCTGCTATCATTTCTGGAAAGATGATATATATATAGACTTTGAACAGAAACTGGATTGGCTGATCCTATGTATTTACTTACCGAGCATAAGCAGGGGCTTCAATCTATCAAATTATATTTGATAGATTGATTGGACAGAGAAATCAGAGTCACCAATCTTCTTTTTCTCCCGAAGACACATAATTTCACCATCGGTAGAAGGGAAGCGAAATCGGAATCCTCAAGCTTCCCCATTTCCGATTACCAAAAAGAGAGAGAAAAAGAACACCAGGTTTCTATGCAGGATGAGAGGGTTCATTTGTTTGTTTATATATATAGAGATAGCGTTAGCATAAAGCATTGATTAAGACAGAAGCAAGTGGTGGGGATAAAGATAAAGCCTAATTAAGACCCCACCGTCTGCCGTCCCCACTTGCCCCTGTCTCCTTGTTTTAGAAGGAGTCTATAAACTTCCAAACTGATATGTCATTGTCTCTCTCCTTCTCAGAGAAGGTTTGCTTTTCGTATTCCTCAAGTGCCTTTAATTGTCCACCTTCCTTCTTTTGGATTTTGGCTTTCGTTATCAATTTTTAAAGGCCAAAGGACTATTTTCCCAAATTTTACTTTAGTTTAAAAATATATGCGGGCCAGATAAAAAATTAAACTACTCATTTATAAATTAATCTTATTTATAAATTAATTTTTATTATAATTTTACATTAAAAATAAAGATAAAATCTCTTAAACTTTAAAACCTTAAAAATTTATCATTTTTTTATTAATTTAAAAAACTAATAATTTTTTCTTATAATTAAATTTTGAAAAACTACATTTTTCCCTTCCAAAAGTAATTTCTTTCATCTTCGATGATCAATTGTCATTCCTGCCATCGATCAGCTTTCTTACCATCTTTTTCTCCCTTGATCGATACTCCCACTTGATCGATTTAAGTCAGACAAAGAGGATTTGGTCTTCATCTAACGAAATTGATCTAATGAACATTAATTACTAGAAAAGAAAATAGTGAAAACTCAACCGACGAGAACAACATTTGGTCATTGAAGATGGAAGAAAAAACCATATAAGAGAAAATGTTATTTTTCAAAATTCAATTTAAGAGAGAAATTATAAGTTTTTTAAATTAAGAGGGAGGATAAGTATGTTTAAAGTTTTAAGGTTTAATAATAAAATAACGATTTTACCCTTCATTTTAATAAATGTTAGTTCATGAATCAATATTTTGGTTTTTTTACTAAATTGGGTATATTTTTTATATTAAACTAAAATTTAGATTAAAAAAATTCGTTTATACTTTTAAAAAACTCAAATTTTATTATTATTATTATCGTGCTGATTGTGTTCACCTTCGGATAATGTGGACCAATAAACACGCTACTTTATGCTGGCAGGAGCAGCGTTCTTGAAAAAAATCTACTGTAGAACTTTTCTACTTAAAACAGATCAATAGCAATAATTGGGAGATCCATACAAACTAGTTGTGTCTAAACATTCTTTAATTCGAATTTGATTTAAATAAAAATTAGTTTAGGTTGAGTCCATCAAACTGAAGTGAAGGGTTTATTAAGTTTAATTCATATAAAAAATAGTTTGACTCAAATTCAAAACTAGAATTTATGATTTTAATTCACAATTTATTAATAAAATAATATTTTTGGTTTAAAAAATGAATCGATTTTCTCTATTCAAGCTTGATCTAAACAAATTTGAATTAAATCAAACTACGTTGAGCTAACTTTTGAAGCCAAACCAGCTTAAATCATGTCTAACCCCGAATAGCTTTCTTGTTAATAGGACATGAAAATTATTCTCAACAACGAAGCAAGAAAAGTTCAGCATTTCTTACTGGGCCAAACGACTATTTCCCACCCAAGGTTTAGCGTTTTCTCAAAAGTCGCCCTTTTAACTATGGAAACACCAAACACCCACCCATGGCCGGTTAGATTTAACCAAACCCTAACGGCTGAAAATTTTATCTCCTTTTGCCCCCCTAAACTTTAAAAACTGAAATTTTCCCCCCGCCTAAGTTTTAAAAAATGACAGTTTCACCCTAGGGTTTGGTTTTGAAATCTCCGGCGACCTCTCCGGCTCCGTTGCCGACGGCCGCTCCCTCCGGAAGCAACCTCTCCTTCCGGCGATCTCTTTCCTCCCATTTGGAGGTCCGATCGGCGCCCAGAGACGCCGTGGGAGACGAAGACTTCGTCGGGAAGACGAAGTTCTTCGTCTTCCCAGACGAAGCCGATGCCGTCGTCCTCGTCTGGGAAGACGGTCGTCTTCCCAGAGGTCTTCTTCTGGGAAGACGATCGTCTTCCCAGACGAAGACGACGGCGTCGGCTTCGTCTGGGTGTCGTCTTCGTCTGGGAAGACGAAGAACTTCGTCTTCCCGACGAAGTCTTCGTCTCCTACGGCGTCTCCGGGCGCCGATCGGACCTCCAAATGGGAGGAAAGAGATCGTCGGAAGGAGAGGTTGCTTCCGGAGGGAGCGGCCGTCGGCAACGGAGCCGGAGAGGTCGTCGGAGATTTCAAAACCAAACCCTAGGGTGAAACTGCCATTTTTTAAAACTTAGGCGGGGGGAAAATTTCAGTTTTTAAAGTTTAGGGGGGCAAAATAGATTCTATTTTAGTTTATTTTTAATATTATAGCTAAAATGACGATTTTACCCCTACCACCGTTAGGGTTTGGTTAAATCTAACTGGCCATGAGTGGGTGTTTGGTGTTTCCATAGTTAAAGGGGGGACTTTTGAGAAAACGCTAAACCTTGGGTGGGAAATAGTCGTTTGGCCTTTCTTACTGTGTCAAACAAAGCAACCATAATAGTGGTTTATGCACTTGCTATTGAAGAAATGCCATCTAGTAACTCTTTCATCCATGGATTGAAGGTTTCAGAGTCTCTGTTGGCAGGAAACAAATTACAGTCAGTACTGAAGCTTGCTGAGTACGAGGAGGAATTGTATCCATGGTCTGAATTAATTGGCGACCATAGCACAAAGACAGAACAGTGATTCAGCAAACTACGGCAATTGGGCGCATTGAATTCTGCAGGTTATGTGAGTATGGTTTCCATGAACCATACAAGTTATTAATGAATACTGGAGACATCTTTTCCTTCGCCGCTGAAAATTGATTTTCCAGCAAATGACTTCTTGGATCATAGTCCAAATTGTTTGTAGTAGCTGAGGTTGCTCTTAAAGTAAGAATCATCAGAAAACAAACACTAGAACAAAGCTTGATCTATTTTCCAGCCATGGCAAAGTTTGATCGAAAGTGCCAGAAAGCTACTTACCTGACTCCAGGGACAAAACAGAACCACAACTCTCATTCTTCCAACAACATGCATACAGTTAAGAGAGAGGATAATAGCAACCTACACTGCACCGCTAAGATGTTCTAGTTTTTGCAAATTATGATATGAACAAACTAATTGAAATCTCATAAATGTTCTAAATAACAAACCCAAATAGACATAAAGAATACATAGTTCTGAATACAAAATGAAAGTGTGAAGCATCAATACAATGTCAATAATTCAAAATTGCATTGTAGTTTACACTTGTGATATTATCATACTCAAACATATTATGAACCCATTCAATAAACTCAGTATCTGTTTCATTTCTATTTCCACCACAAAATCCTGGGATTGATTTTGATGATTTAAAGTGAAGAGTGCTTTCTCCACGTTCTTCACTAGTGTATCCACCTTGGACATCCGATGGGTTATCTTCTTCCCATGCAATACTAAATGGAGAAACCGGTGAATGAACTGCTGAGAAAGAGGACTGAACAAGCCCCTCACATCCTTTTAGTTCATTAAATGTTGCTAGCTGTGGAGGATCCACTTGCAATGTATTTTCTGCAGCATCGTGTCCAATATTGTAGACTAAACATTCACTTGGTAGTTGTTGCGACTCCAGAGATGTATTTTCTGCAGTAGGTAACTGAAATTGTGGAACTGCATTTCCTACAACAGGTAACTGCAATTCTGGAAAAGTATAATTTATGATAGGTAACTGTAACTTTGGATGAGCATTTTCTACGACAGGTAATTGCAATTCTGGATGAGTATTTTCTGCAACAGGTAACTGCATTTCTGGATGAGTGTTTCCTAAGACAGGTAATTGTAACTCTGGAAAAGTATTTCCAACATCGGGTGACTGCAATTCTGGAGAACTATTCTCTATGATAGATAATGGTAATCCTGGAGGTGTATTTTCTGTTATAGGTAACTGCAATTCTGGAGATAAATTTTCTGCATAATGATGATGATTTCTAAAAGAAACCAAATAATTAATTGGTGGTAAATGAGACTTCAAAGAGGTATTTTTTGCAACAAGATTACCATTATCTAAAGTCATATTGTAACTTGGTTGAACTTGACTGTTGGTTGATGCTCGTAGCTTCTTTTGTTGTTGACCTTCAACATTGCTTGAAGAACGACGCTTCTTATTCCCTTGCTTTTTTACACGACACACAACAAAATCCTTCTACACAAATTAAAGGTCACAATGAAATGAGCTTGCTATCTATAAATGAAATACTAAAATAAAGCAACATAAACAATGACATAATACTGCTTACCAAACTTGCAATTCTGTAGTAGTTTTGGACAATACTTATGATCCAAATTAAAATTAAGAATAATATTTTCTCTCATAATTCATGAAAATCAAGTTATCACCCATTTAGATATCTTTATTCTCAACAAGAAATTATTTTTCTCTTACTCCTCCCCAATCCAGTTCCCAAAATCTTACAAACTAAGGGCAATTCAAACCACAGAGTTATAATATTATGCAAGAAAACATATACTACCAAATGAACTAGCTAGTACCTAAAACTCTAGTGGATAACTGACATATCTCGATTGAACGAAAGATTCTAGCTCTTCAAGCACTTCGATGTTTAAATCAAAGCCAGAAGGACAGGAATTTATACAAAAACAAAAGTGCATACCTTATAAAGAGGACTGTCTGTGGCAGAGAACTGATGCATAACCCAGTTAGTCTTAATCTCCTTAGAACCACCAGGGCGTTCATAGAAAACCAGTACTCTTTTGAAACCAATTTCCCTTTTGCTGTGTTTGTCCTTGATGGGATAACCTTCACCAGTTACTTTCCAATATCCTGTCTTAGTTGCTCTGCACACACGTTTGCGATCAGGGTTTATATAATTAGGTGCAGTGAAAAAGCTGCACCATTTTTTATCGGACTGAATTGGAGAAAGTCCTGTACACAATACCCCAAACAAAACAAAGATTAGCAATATCCTTGGACAATTGAAGTAATTTTGGTGAGTGATAGCATGAATCCACTTACTAGATAATTCAGGAGGTTCGAAATCGTAGATATTAGTCTCAAAAATAGCATGGATAGTTATACTAGGGTCACGCCTCTTCTCCCCAAGAAGAAAGATGATTTCTTCATCAGTTGGATGGAATCTGAAACCAACAAGATCGTCCATTTCTGTTACAGCACAACACAAGAGAGAGTAACGGCGAGATATCTCGGGTTTAATTTGGTTAAATAATTTGCTCTTAGAGAAGAGGGAAGTGGGTGATCACTTATTTACATCTATAGATAACCAGTGCTTTCTCTATAAGTGAAGCCAAACGCGGTATGAGTGACGTTTGATGAATGATGACTGTGGTAAGCTTGAACCCCAAGTAGTCTAAAAATGACCCACCATTAATTCTGACATACTTTTCATCATTCTTTTCCCACCTTTTAATAATATTTTTTCCACATGAGGGTATCTCCTTCCATCACAAGGAGTTGGAAAATTCAAAGAAAGTGCCCCCTTCACAGGAATCTTCTTTCTTCTCTTTCTTTGCGGGTTCCTCATCAACAAGGAATGCTTTTTCAATTCTTTCGTTATTATGTTATTTCAGGATTACTATGAGTCATCCCTACTATTCAAAACGACAACCTAAATGAATATGTTAACCTATCGTTTCTTACATCATTAATAGCACTGCATTCTCTGTGTCCCCTTAAAAAAAAAAAGATTTATTATTCAATAATAATAAAAAAATGCTAACATTATCAAAAGCCATATGTACATCTTAGTAGTTGAGGTTCTTCCTAAATTAAGAAAATATATATATGCAAAGATTAGTTTAAAAAATATGTTAAGAATCATAAACAAACAAGCATTAGCTGAAAAATGCGCCTATTGCAGAACTTGTATCTGTTAATACATCTATTTTTTTCGCGGATCTTTCTGACTGTTTATGCTGCTCATTTACCATAAACATAAGTTGATAAAACATAAGGTTAAAAAAAGTTTCTTTTACACCACAAATATTAATTTAGATTGAATCCTGTCAACAAAGAACCTCTAATATAGTATGCTCTTTCTTACCTCTATCACACTCCCAGAAAATCTATTTTCTGCACCGTGACTGGCATTTGAAGTCATACAAGGACTTGATGGTTGCTAACGTTTAACCTGAAGAATCATGAAAAAGTATTACCCTTCAGAGATAATTGTTGTCGTCAGATATAGCTAGATTCTGAAAGCTATGCACTCTTTCCCACCTCTAAAAAACAACTCACAGTAGTCCCAAAACTAGCAGTTTCAACCTGAAGAATCATGAAAAAGTATTCACCTTTAGACATATCTGTTATCTTATCTTGATATTGAAAGCCATTCAGCCTTTCTCACCTCTGAAAAACAAATTGGACAGAGAAATCACGGTCAAGTCTCTTCCTTTCAGGAAAATGATGATTTCGTCATCGGCAGGAGGGATAGAAATCCCTCAAGATAGTTCATTTCTGGTTCAATAAACAAAAGAGCTCATTTGCATGTCTGAAATCCAATACCAAGGAAACAGAGCACTGCAGAAGCAGAGTCTAAATTAGGTTTGTGGGAAACATTTTGGCATGCAATGTGAGCAGGGATCGGTTTTATATACGTTACAGATATGAAGAAAGCATCGAGCAGAATAGATTGACGGGATATTCTCTCTCCTTTTTTCATTGGGGGAAGACCTCACTAGATGCCTTTTCCAATGGCGTAAGGCAACTGCTTTCCAGGTCATTTTAAGTGAATAATTTTTTTTTTCTTATTTTAAATAATTTTTATAATGAATTATCTTCCCCTCTTGAACAAAAAGATTAAACTTTCGCAATAATATTAATCTCGCTTCAAACGACGCTTGAGATTAGAGGCGTTCAAAATCGGTAAACTGAATTAGTTTTTTAATTTTTTGAATCAAATCGAATTTTTAGTTTTAAAAAATTATGAATCAAAATCGAATCAATTTAAAGATTAATCAATTTTAAATCGAATAAAAATATTAATTAACTAAATCAAATTTTTAGTTAACCATTTTTTAATTGAATTTTTAAAAAATATTATATTTTATTATATTTTCTAATTTTTTTGAAAATATATTCAATATTTTATGAATATTTTATTAAATTTTGTCAAAATCAGTTCGGTTTGGTTAATCGATTTTGAAAATTAGATAAACCGGTAAACGAACCTAAAAATCAGTTTTTCTATATTTTTAAACCAATATCCAAACCGATTTTTCAAATAACCTATTTTTTGATTTGATTTTTGGTTCAAAAATTAGTTTGATTCGGTTACTGAATAATTTTGAACACCCCTATTTGAGATAAAATAATCATTTTATTGGCAGAAATCTAGTTCATTTAGGGTTATATTCGTGCTAAGTATAGCTAGATTTCATTTAGGGGGCGTTTGGTTTGGGTAATGTTTTATTACTAAAATAAAACGATTACCTTGAAGATAGATTACTGGGTATAAATTATGACTATGTTTAATAAAATTTAATAGATATAAATAATTATTGTGTTTGATTAAATGTAATAAAAGATTACTAGTAAATTATTTTATTTAAAAGCCCTTAAATATAATTATTTATAAATATTTTTTATATTATTTGTCATATTAATTAAAAATAAATTTATTTTTATCAAAAAAAATTAATAAATAATAATATAATTATAATAAACTTAAGATTACCTCAGTAATCTTTAAATACCTAAGGTAAAAATGGTAATCATATTATCATTTATATTACCTGCCAAGTCAGCATTGGTAATAGAAGATTACTGTAATCTTTTATTACTGATAAACCAAACAATGAAATGAAAGATAGATTACCAAGGTAATCTTAAAAAACACTAACCAAACGCCCCCTTAAATTTGAATTTAATTTGATTTATATAAAACTAAATTCAAGTTTGTATCAATGAAACTCGAGCTAGGCTTGTTTTGAAAGAATCAAATTTGAATTCAAATTTATCATAAGTTCTGAACTTATATCGTTACTAAAACATATTATTTTAATACAAATTAATCAAAATGATATTATTTTATATAAAAAATTCTAGATTCGTGAACTTGATAAATTAAACATTCTAAAAATTCGAGTTTGAAAAGATTAAATTTTTAAGTTCAAATTCAAACTTACTTAAATTAAGCACATTTTAGACTTGTTTGACTCAAATTAGAGCACAAATTTAAGTAAATTTGATTCGAATCTAATTTAACTTAACGAGGCATTTGGTTTAAAATAGACTTGATAGTTGGTTTGTATAATGTTAATTTGAATTTTGAGTTATAAACCCTTATTCTTATATCAATCTAAAATATGATTATATTAAAATTTTTTAATTCTTGCTGACGTAAAATTTTCTACTATTTTTATCCTCCTTTCAAATTCCTCCGTCAAATTATCCTAATTTACACATAGGGAAAAAGATTATTTTTCACCCAAGTTTTAGCCCAATTTCAAACTCATACTAATGAAAGATGAAAAGCTCAAACTCAAACTTATGACCAAACTTCCATCTAAATTTTCAGTTAGAGATAGAGGTAAAATCATTATTTTACCTATAAACTTTAAAAATTTAAAATTTTTATCATTTCACCTTCTCTAGATTTTAAAAACTAACACTTCAACCTATCATCAAAGTTTAAAAAATTTGGATTTCACCCCTAGAGTTTGCTTATTTCTTTGGCCACTATCGACAGTCGACACTTTTCACCAATCTTCTATCTCCAGTTACAAAGGATAACAAAAGATGATCATTCGTCACCCAAATCTGGACAACAAAATATTATCGAGATCTAGAAGAACAGATAAAGGACAACTCTTCGTCATGGCGTCTAGACGACGCAATGAACGACGAAGGATGATGAAGTATCATTCTTCATCTTCTGTGTGGTCCAAAAGAAGGGGGAGGCTAGAGACAAATCTGAGAACGATTCTAGAAAATGAAGTTGAAAAATAGGGGGTGAAACATAATTTTTAAAAGTTATAAGGGGTGGCTGAGTTTAAAAAGTATGAAATCCTAGAGGTAAAAATTTTATTTTTTAAAGTTTAAAAACTTTAAATAAAAATAAAATATTAATTTATAAAACATAAAAGAAAAAATAATAAATTTTTTAATATAAATAATAAAATAAATATTTTACTCCTCCCAAGTAACCGTTGTTTGGCCATCAATGAAACCCTTAGGGAGCGTTTAATTTGGATAATATTTTATTATTAAAATAGAAAAATTATCTTAAAGATATATTATTTAGAATATTAATAGATATAAATAATTATCATGTTTGATAAAATTTGATAAGCGTAAATAATTATTGTGTTTGGTTAAAAATAATAAAAGGTTACTAATAAATTATTTTACTTAAATGACTTTGAGTATAATTATTTTTAAATTATTTTATATTATTTGTCATATTAATTAAAAATAAATTTATTTTTATCTTAAAAAATTAATAAATAATAAATAATTATAATAAAATCAAAAATACCTTGATAATCTTTAAATATTTAAGATGAATGTGGTAATCAGAATATTACTTATATTATCTGTCACATCAATATTGATAATAAAAAATTACTGTAATATTTTATTACTAATAAATTAAATAAGTGGTTATAAAATAGATTATTAAATTAATTTTAAAAAACTCAAACTAAACACCCCTACGAGACTTCTTGCGTTAACCCTTCCACTTTTTAAGACAACCAGAAGAAAAGATTCTGGACTTTTTTGTTAGACTGTTCAAACAACTTGAAAGGGAAGGGAACAAGTCTTTGGATTTTCTAACTTCACTACTTGTTGGGGAAGTAGACACCTTCAAGGGGAAGGTGAATTAATAGAAGGAGGAGGTCAGAGTCAGATAGTGGGGTCTCTTCTTTTCACTACTTGGGGAGCAAGTTTATGCACAGCGTCTCCCACTTTTTCCAGAACGTTCAGCACTGCTTGCTTTTTGTGTATATAAATTAGTGACCGCCCACTTGCCATCAGAGCATATTCTTCAAATGGACGATCTTGTTGGATTTAGATTCCATGTCTTCTGGAAATGAAGCGGCTTGCTTTTTCTGTATATAAATAAGCCATTGCCCACTGGCCATCAACGCAAATTCTTCAAATGGACGATCTTGTTGGATTTAGATTCTATCCAACTGAAGAAGAAATCATCCGTCTTCTGGAAACGAAGAGGCTTGACCCTGGTTTCTCTGTTCATGCTATTACTGAGGCTAATATTTACAATTTCGAACCTGCTGAATTGTTCGGTAAGTGGGTTTGTAATTTCGAATCAATACCATCACTTAAAAGTCCACATGATATTATTATTACCTCTTCTAGAATGTTTCTAATTGTTGTTTTGTACTGGGTGTGATTCAGGGCTTTCACAAATTCAGTCCGATGAAAAATGGTGTAACTTTTTCTGCTTACCTGATTATATAAAGGCTGGCAGCGGTCGAGTTCACAGAACAACAAAGAAAGGATTCTGGAAAGCAACCGGTAAGGTTAGAAAAATCAATTCCAAAGACGGCACTATTGTCATTGGAAGTAGAAGGATCTTAGTGTTCTATAAGCATGGTCCGGTTCCCAAAGGTACTAAGCCCCTTTGGGTCATGCATCAATATTCTGCCCAAGACAATCCTCTTTACAAGGTATATCCTGGTCTCCTTTCTTATTTTATGTGTTTGGTTTTGACTTGACATTTGGCTTTTCTTTCAATTTTATTGCTTATCACTCTCATAACATGTCATTTCCCTGGAATTATGAGAGAATTTTTAATCCTTGTTTTCTACTTCAACCTCGAGTTATAGCTGGAAAACTATTATTTGTTAGGCAAAGTTAGCATGTATGTGGCTTGTTTTGATGATTGGAAAATTGTTTTTCTGCTTACTGCTAGAACTTTGGCAAGTATTATGCCATTTTTGTTGAAAAATTTGGTCTTGCTATTGATGCTATAGCATTTTTAGATAACTAGCTCATTTCGTAGTGACCATTAATTTGTGCAGAAGGATTTTGTCGTGTGTCGCATAAAAAGAAATAGAGATAAAAAGCGACGGAATTCAACCTATGTTAAAGGTCGACAACATAAAAAGCTGCGTACTTCAACAGAGGTTGAACATCAACAGCATCAAAATCCCTGTATTTCAATCCTTAATGAAGGTCAAGTGGATCAGCATCTGGCTTTTGATAGTCACAGTAATGCTACTGGAAATATTTTTCCAGAATCACACTTTTCACCAAGTAATTATCTGGTTTGTGATTCCAGAAATCATGTTGCAGAAAGCACTTTTCTGGAATCACAATTACCACCAAACAGCAGTCTGATTTCTACGTTTAGAAATCATGTTGAAGAAAATACTTCGATTTCTGAATCTAGAAATCGTGTTGAAGAAAATACTTCGATTTCTGAATATGGAAATCGTGTTGAAGAAAATACTTCGATTTCTGAATATGGAAATCGTGTTGAAGAAAATACTAAGATTTCTGAATCTAGAAATCATGGTAAAGAATATACTTTGATTTCTGAATATAGAAATTGTGTTGAAGAATATATTTTGACTTCTAAAACTAGAAATCTTGTTGAAGAATATACTTCGATTTCTGAATATAGAAATCGTGTTGAAGAATATACTTCGATTTCTGAATCTAGAAATCATGTTGATGAATGTACTTCAATTTCTGAATCTAGAAATCGTGTTGATGAATGTACTTCGATTTCTGAATCTAGAAGTGTTGAAGAAAGTACATCTTCCGAATTGCAGTTATTACTGCAAGTTCTTCCAGTTAACTATTTTATTTCTAAGTCAAGAAATCATGTTGGAGAAAATACTTCTCCTGAATTGCAGTCACTTACAAATGACTACTTGATTTCTGAATCTAGAAATCATTCTGAAGAAAATAATTCTTCAGAATATGAGTTTTCGTCACTGTTACCAGCAAACGGTTATTTGATTTCTGAATATGGAAATCCAGTTGAAGAAAATACTTCTTCAGAATCGCTATCAAGTAATTGCATGATTTTTGAATCTGAAAATCATGTCAAAGAAAATGCTTATCCAGCATTGCAGTCAGTACCACAATTTCCACCAAGTAACTACATGAGTTCTGAATCTAGAAATCATGTTGAAGAGTATACTTATCAAGAATTGCAGTTACATCCACAGTGTTTACCAACTGGAAATCCAGTTGAAGAAAATACTTCTTCAGAATTGCTACCAAGTAACTACATGATTTCTGAATCTAGAAATCATGTTGAAGGATATACTTCTCAAGAATTGCTGTTACATCCACAGTGTTTACCAAATAACAACTTGATTTCAAATGCTAGAAATCATGTTGAAGGAAATGTTTCTCTGGAACAATTACTTTCAAGTAGTTTTAAGATTTCTAATTCTAGAAATCAAGTTATTGAGAATAGTTATCCAAAATCACAGTTACAATCCATTAGCAATTTGATTTCCAATTCTGGAAATCATATTGAAGAAAATGCTCTGCCGGTGTATTTTGATCTACCTACAATATCAAATGCACTCAGAGAAGGTAATGAGCTTGCTGAGGCCTCTTTCTCCACTCTGCAGCCGCCAAATAATCAAGAACAAGGATCCTCATATTCTACTTTCTCTATTAGTGACTGTCCTTTATTGGACAGTGATTGGGAAATAGCCTTCATGAATCCACAGAATCTGTAATCCATGATTCTTGTCAAGGAATTGGACACAGTACTCTACCCCTTAAATTCAATTCACTAGAAGCGGGTGGATGATTTTTTGGAGGGGATAGCAGTCACAGAGTCTGAGACCTTCACCAAAGGGTAAGAGACATTTCTGTGTAATAGCCTGCATGTGTTAACCACAATTGAATACTGTACTATGTACTTTGTGATCATGCATCTAGTATGTTCTTATGTATTTTGTATTTTAGAATACTTGAGAACTCAATTATATTGTGTGTTGTATCTTACATGTAATAAAATATGAAGTGTTGTGCCTCTCATGTCTGTTTAATGGAAATTCTTGTTCAAATGAGTGCCAATAGCTGCAATGGCTCATAGACATATTTAAAAAGTTTTAGTTTCTGTCATTCAGAGGGTTTCTCTTAGTCTGTTTTTATAAACTGCTGATCTGTTTTGATACGTGGCTTTTTTATACTAGAAAATTGTCTGCTAAGTTGTTGAAAGATAGTGTGGCTCATGATAGAAAAATTTATCGATACACAGAACAAAAGAAAGCTAAGAAATAAAGATCCATACGTGATACAAAAATTCTGGTAAAAAATGTTATTTTCATTCAGAGTACCAACCTCTTTGGTGGGTCTATATTCCACTCTGCAATTTGTTCTTCAGCTTTTAAGGTATATGTGCGACCTTCTGTACCTTACATGGCATTTCCAACATGATCTCCTATCACCCTTAAGAAACACAAAATCTCAGTCAAGCCCCGCATTATGCTTTGAAGCTTGAACAAAGGATATGCTTATGGAAGGTATAACATAACCTGAATATTACTGTGTCCATGTTCTGTCGTCCCAGCAATTGTGTAAGTTTACACTAGACTTCACTAAATTTTCGATGATCACTGATATCACTAATATAAATTTCTGCAGAGACATAAGCCTGACCTTACTTACTACTATATCTTTTCCTGTATAGGAAAATTTGATAATTAAAAAATTTTCAGTTCTCCCTATTGACTGTAGCCATTGGAAGTTTTAAGGAAAGCGTTAGCCTTATACAAAAAGAGGAAACTCTACAACAAAGTTTGGCAGCAGAACCATAACATTGTATCTTCAGTTTTTTCCAAGGAACTACTAATTTCAGACTGGTGACTGGTGAGGGAAGCAAAAGTTACAGGCCACCAAGCACACCTATCTTATTTAGGGGCAAAACACATCTTGCAATTCACTAATCTGTCATCTAGTCAAATAAAATAGTATGTATATCAGTACTTGTCTTTCTTTTGTATGGATAACTTTGGCAGCTAAGACTGTGAGGAAGGGATCATATTATCTGAAGAGAAGTGAACTCTCTTGTCAAGGCTTTTGAGACGCCCCAGGCTTTTGGTTCCCGCCAATATTTCATCTGTTTTCAATCTGTTAAGATCCTTCACTGATCCACCACGACCATGGAAGGACAATACTTTAGCAAAACCATCAGATGAGCTGCTACATTCAGATTTTACATTTTTGAGTGTGTAAGATTTTGATTTAAACTCTTGGTAATCCTCTTCGCTTAAGCATCCATATTTTGCTCTATAAGCATTAAGCTCAGCCTCTAATTCTTTAACTTCTTCCTCTCTCTTGGAGAGCATATCCATAGTCATTTGCAAAGCTTCTTGGTCATACTCTGCCTGCTCCTCCATCATCCTCTGATAGTGTAAAGCATCCATCTGAACAGCTGCTTTCTCTGCCTGCAACCTGGTAATCATGGCCATTGCATTGTTAGCCGCAATAGCAGAAGCACTCCTTTCTTCATCCAATTCTATGTAGAGATCCATCAGTGACTTGCGATCCAAGCGAACCTGTCTATTTAATTGGTGCAGAATGGAGTCACCATATGCTTCATTTGATCCATTTCCCTCAGTAGACTCTTTAGAATCGTCTGTTTTCTCAGGTAGTGATTTTTGTAGAGCCTTTGTGCTAAACCTAGGACTGTTTTGAGCTGAATCTGAGAGTGCGACTCCAAAGAATCTGTTTCCTCTGACAAATGTAGGAGATCTATCTTCATTAAAATCTTCAGAATCAGTCAGCAATGGAACGGTAGCAGCTTTGACATCTTCCCTTGCTGTTACAAAAATTCATTAATATGAATTAATTACATGCCAAGAAGACACTGTCATGGATATAAACACTTTGAAACTTCTCAGCAGGTGCATAATGAACCATTTGACAGCCAGAACAGTTGAAGAGCAATACAGGCAACCAAGAATGATCAATTATATGACTGCTGGATATGAAAATGGTAAATTAAATAAATTGGAAAAATAAGCAATCAGGAATGCAAGAGAGAATCGCATAATAACAAAGGAAAATGTAAAAATTTATACCAAAAGGCTACAAACTCACATTGCCTAGTGAGACTGGCAGTGTCCTCTTGAACCTCTGATTCATTATCCGAGACATGCTTGAGTTCTGTGAATCGAATCTGGGGCAAGTCCAACTGGCAAAACTCCTCATTTCTCGAAGTGGTGAATGGTGATCGTGGAGAAGGAGCAGGAGCCAATGAAGTGAGCCCAATGTTTTTAGCTTTTGAACGGTATTTAACTTTCAATGGCTCCCCACAGCAAGAACAGCAATTGAAACTACTCTTCTCCATAAGTATCAACTCATCCTTCTTATTAGAAGGAAGTGTCAACTGAATTTCATATTCATCGTCAACAAACATTTCAATATCCTTATGTAAAATCCCAATAAGAGATTTATAGGTATGGCAATCAGAATCTTTCCCTGTAGCAAACGAAAGGAGACACCCTTCACACATCTCCCTTATATCAGAGAGCTTCTTATGAACATGGCAATATGCAAGGGATGCAACATCTTTCTTATGATTCTCACAGATGGATTCATTGTAATAAAAATCAGAACTTCTTTGAACAAGAACATGATCAATCCTTGTACAAAGCAAGCAAGGAATTCTCAACTCAAAGAACTTAGCAAATTCATTTGCAAAAAATGCAAGAAACCCATCAATGAAAAGTATAATGATCAACACCCATTCAAGAGCAGCATAAATCAAGAAATATGGAAACTTTCCAAATCGTTGTTCCACATAACACTTCAATGATCTCTTTGCCATATTTTCCTTTTCTCTCATCCTAAATCAAAGAAATGCAACTTTTGTTCTTGTCCAAGTTGCTTAAAATCAAGCAGGTTTAGATAGAAAATTCCCAAAGGATGATGATGAGGCAAAAGATCATGACCTGAGGGTGACAAACCAGACCAAGATCATGACCTTCCTCTATGGAGGACAGTGATTTAGTGAGAAAAAAAGGGAAAGGGTAAGGTTCAATTATGGGTTTCAAAATTTGGGTGGTGAAATTAAATTATCTCTAAAGAGAAAATGTCTTAATAAAAATTTTTGAGGGTAATTAGGAAGACCATGAACCTGAAATTACGGTTTATCATAGACTAACCAGCAAATCACAACAAAGACAATTTCTATTTTCATTTTTTCTCTGTCATCAATTAACTGAATACTGCTTAATTGTGGAGAGCCTTTATTTTATCCAACCACAACTCTCCCAAATCAAACTTTTGCTTAATTCATAATCAAAATAAAACCATGAATATCCAATTTTAAATGACTAATTAGGTGTATAATAATATATCATCGTATAATTAAATAAGTAATTTTATTAATTATTAATTTATCTTTAATTTAGAATTATTCAATCATAAAATAACACATTTTTTATATTTTCATTTGGAAAATCAAAATTAGATAGATATAATATTGTTAATTCATAATTAATGGCAAATTTGGTTAACTACTAACAAATTACATTGGTGTAAAGTTATCAATAATATTTTATGTATAAACAATGGGGTAATCATTAGTGCAAATAGATTAATGTTATTATATGATCAAAGGATTTTGAATAAAATATAATGGATTACTCAATTATATAATAATATGTCAATTTATCTATACTGATTAACATCCATCATTTGTATGAATATAGTATTTCCCCAAAATTATTTGACTAGAGCTGTTGAAATACCCAAGTTCACTGTTTGGCACAGAATTGAATAATGTGTCCATGACTACTTGTACAGCTATATGTTCTGTGTGACTTTTTCTGCACTTACAAACTTTTAATGATCAGAGATATACTTTTCTAAGGTGCATTATCTAGAAACAAACAAAAGGAGACAGATTATGATATGTTTTTAACATTGGCATAAAAATGATTTGCTGCCACATCTTCTACAAGTTGGGAGAAAAATTAATTGAACACCTCTGATGTGGACTATATAAAATAATTTCAAGCATCAACAACTCTACATCATTTATCAGCTAGCTTGTAGGTAAAACATTAACAGATATGTAAGGAGATATGCATCCCTGCACCTGCAGAGAAAACCAAATAACAAAGCAATTGTTAAAAATAAGAATTTACCTGGCAGTTAAAAAGGAAGTTATAAATGCTTTCACAAAAAATTAAATAAAAATCACTTAAGTGAAAGAAATCTTCAGAATTGAAGACTGCTGTTGAAATCAGTTACCTGCAGCAAGCAAGTAGGAATTTGGATGAAACCCTGCAGAAAAAGATCAACCTTTTCCAGGATGTTTGGTGGAACTGGTGTGATAACATAGAACAAACCTCTCAAAGCGTCAATTCCTCTAACAATCCCTGTATAATATAGGCATAATGTAAGATATATAGAACATTCATGGCCGTACACAGGAATGAAATAAATGAAAATTTTACTAATTCAAACAAAAAATAAAAATAGCAAAAAGATGAAGTAGAAGTGACCTACCAAGACCAACACACCAAGGTAAATTTTCAGACATCTCAGCGCTAATTGCCAAGCCAACAATGGTTGCATTCAAACTGTAGAATATTTCACTACTGGGAACCTAGCATAAAACATATAAATATAAATAAGGTTTTCCCTTAACAATGACACCAGGTGGATTATATAGCAAGCTTTTACCAATGACATCTACCTTATAATCTTCCAAATATCCAAATTTTAAACAGGAAAAAGACAGAAAATCAATGGTTAAAGTGTGCCAGAGTAACATAAAATTGTCAAAAAGCCTACTGCAATTCCTTCAGTGTCTTAAAATTAAACCTGGCAGTGGAGATGCCTAATCTTGATACTTGAAATAGGAACTTCATAAGGAGGATGAGAAGCCAGTGCATGTGCAAGTTCTTTGATCGTAGTAATACTCTGGTTACTAGAAAAGCATTGCCTGAAATAAGCCATTAAACGGAAGTCCCGCAAAAGTCGTGCATCCTTTTGTATTAGCACTCTGTAAAAGAGGATGGAGATGCAATGTAATAAATAAAAGCCCACCCAATTAAAACATGAACCTGGAAAGGAGAAAACTTTTGATATTGATATTTAAAAAGTTCAATTTGAAGAAGAATTACTGATAACAACATTTTCCAAATTATAGAATTCCAAACAGAAGCATCTAGTGTACGTAACAGACAAAACTAATATAATCTTCACTCAGCCTACCTGAGAAGATAAAAGTCTCTATGAATTATATAGGGAAACAATTTATCAGTTACACAAATATTACTTTCCATAATGCTCAAGCTTCAAGTAACTCAACTAAAACTCTATATTTGGGAAAATAGCAATGACCACCACATATCAAGAACAAAAAACAATCAGGGTAAACTAAATACAGCAAAGAACTTACGATCTATTGTAAGAGTCCTGGCGAGCTGAACTGATCTCTATAAGATTAACATCCCTATCAAGATCACCATCCAACCAGAATGCCCCAGCAGGAAGATTCTTACTCTCAAAAGAGATGTTTATCTTAACTACATGGCTAGGGTTAAAATACCTCAACATGTCCACCAATATATCATAGCCGAGACCTGGAAAATAAAAGGAATGAGAAAATCATGGTCAGCATTACCTTAAATTACTTAATGTTCACATGATGAATGGTTAAGAGAAAAATTACTAAACATGAAGAAGAGACAAATTAATTAATTTTACAACTTAAGAGGGTGGAAAACTGCAAACATTAAGAAGCTAACCTTTCACCCAACCGGGTGTATTCACAACAAGTGGCAACTCAGTCCTGCCAGGACTTTCATTCTTGTCAAATATACAATACTTCTTCCGATAGTAATCATACAAGGCAAAGACATATTTCAAATATGCTGTCGGATCCCTTTTCGAAGAAACATCACCAAAGAAAAAGCATCTAGAGAAAATAAAAATATCAAACTGTAAGTGACAAAGTGAAAATAGCCCTGAAGTATGACAGCAAAAAATCGATTCCAGTATTACAAAACCCTAGGAGATCAATGACATTAAAAAAACCCAAAACAGTGAGGTCATGGTTCAGGTTTTCAAGCATATTCATTCACAAATAATGTATGCAACTACATACCATTACAAGTTCAGTGATCATTCATCTCACATTGTCAATGGACAGCTGGAGTTCAAATTAAATGATATAATTATTCATAGAGCTCAAACTCATACAGAAAATCAGACTGTGTTAAGCAACTAATGTTTCCATCAAACTTCCACATAGTAGAACATCTACAATGCCCTGATGCTCGTTTTCAAATAATTATGCGATGTATACCTAGCTGTGTCCCCACTCAAGTGGCTCTTATATAATAAAATCAATAAATGATAAAGAAATACAGCAATATATAAAAAATAATTATAACAGTGAACTAATAGTTGATAAGAGCTAGAAAAATCCATCAAGAAAGCCACGGAAGATTCAATACTCATATCATTAACATTCTTTGACTGAAGATGTTAGAGCCACATTTAATCCTGCTCCATTAGTCTTATTGGTCCAAAAATGTTGCATTTTCATATATTTTTTGTAAGACTACCAAAATAATATGCCACAACAGATATTAAAACAATTAATATATCCCAGAAACAACATTGAAGATTCTCAATACACAAAATAAGTTGTTGGAGGCTGGAAAAGTCTAGCATTTGTACCTTTCAGGTGTCTTCAGGCAAGGAATTGTCAAGTCTATTTTTAGCAAAAGAAACAGGAAAACAATGCCCTCGATTAGTAAAATACTATAAGAAACAGTTCTTTGAAAAAGAATTCTAACATGAAAACTTTAATATAAAGTGAAAGACCATAAAGAATACCAGGAGTGAGTTTATCAACCACAGTGAGAGATAAAAAACCAGGAGCCGTAAACTCAGGCTGCCCAACATCAGTATCCAAATACGCAACTTTTCTATATCTACAAACACAATATAAAAACATACAACGAACATTCAGTTACAAAGCACTTAATTAATCTCAACCACCGCAAGCCAACAAGCGAAACTGAAATTAAATACGTTGAATCAACATATGAAACAGCAAGACCGTGTTCAAACAAAAAGAAACATTTACCTGCGTAGAAGATTGTTAACGAGATGGCGTGAGAAGGTAGTTTTGCCACAGTTTTTGGCTCCACAAATCAGAGCAATAGGCGGAGGCGAAGTATTTGATTCATAAGCTATTGAGTCCGCAGCCTCGGACCATTGTTCTGGTATGTAAATTCCTGGAGATTGATTTTCAGCTTCTGACGAACAAGCCGCCATAGCTACTCGAACTAAGCTCTTATTTTATTCTTAATTTGAGTTGTGTTTATCTAATAGACGTGCTGCTGTTCGCGGGTTTTAAACTTCTAACAGGCGGATTTGGCGTGAGAGTGTGAATGATATGTACGCAATCGCAGATTGCAATGTCGATTTTGTGAAAGTAACATTGTTTTTGTTACCCGTACTTTGGCGAAATTCTACAACCCTGAGTTTTTTTGTGTTGCTTACCACCCCCAAGTTTCTATGGTCCGGGCCGCCCTTTAGCAACCCGGGCTGGTCCGGTATGGTCTGTTAATGCAACGGGTCAAAAACTTGTAGAGACATCGTAAATAGACTAGTGCCTGATCTTAAAATTGGGGATTTGTTCTCCATTTCTAGGGCTATCACTAGTCTATTTATTCTCTCTTCTGAACCATTGTAATATATGAAATGAAATTATTTCCTTCCTAATCAACAAATAAATAAAATCTATAAATAAAAAAATAAGTGTATAATTTAAGCATTAAATGTTCATAAGATCGCCCTTAAGAATGTTCACAATAATAACCCAAACTCATTTAGTAATGTCCCATTATATAATTTTAATGTTGGTTTTATTGCACCATCTCACACCTACAGTTTGTTGCAATACAAAACTTTGGACCATATAGGTCTGGGACTCTCCGTAACCTAGAACGGTAAAAGAGAAATATAAATATAAATATCTAAAAATAACGTTACACAACAATAAAATTATATTTACACATCTTTTTTTTTGTATAGAGTGTTTTTGAATTAGGCCAAAAAACTTATTCTCATCCAAGGTTTAATACAAACCTAAACTTATATTTGTTAATTTTTAAAAATCTAAATATTCACCAATTTATTAAATTTTGTTGTTTATGTCAAGGTTAAAATTGTTATTTAACAAAATTATTTAAAAAAATTATAATTTTATCAATTTTCTCCCTTAGGTTTTAAAATTAACAATTCCCCGCACCCACCCAAGGTTTGAAAAATGACTATTTCCCCCTCCTTTGTTGCTTTTCTGATGACTGGAGTCAACCAACCTTCTCCCTCCTATCTTCCGGATGAGAAAGATTCATCAGCCAAAACTTGTGCAACATACAAATCTATGCATCACATAGGTTCTACTTGATGAATCGTCTATCAACCTCTAGTTGATGAACGATTTGTCTTCGTTTAAGATATGAAAAGCGACAAATGAGAAAATGCAAACATTAAGAGGGAAACGGTTATTTTTCAAACTTTAGGTGAGAAAAAAATGTTAATTTTTAAAACTAAAGAGAAATATGATAAATTTATAGTTTTTTAAATATTTTAATTAAATGATAATTTTACCTTTGATAGTAACAACAAAATTTAACAGATGAATAGATATTTTAGTTTTTAAAAGTTAATCGGTATGAATTTAGATTTACACTAACCCTTAGGTGGGAATAAGTCTTTTAACCTTTGAATTATCAATAAAGTAAAACTTACTCATATGTTGATACATTAACTATATATTCAATTGTATATTTAAAAACTATGCATATATAATTGTTTATTACATAATATATACTAATGTGATAATGAAAAAATACAATAAACTACTAGTATATGAAACAGTATAAGTTTTTTTTTTTCAATAAAACTATATACATCTAATTTTGAATAATTGATAATTAAATTATATATTATAATATAATTAAATATTATTAAATTTTGATAATTTTGATGTCACATATACATAAGATACTATTAGAACTAAAAGCCTAATTTGATAATTAGAAAAATCTCTTAATATCTTAGGTGTTTCCAAGACTAATCAAGTAACACTTCTCATGTTAGTTGTTCATGTGAAAGATAAATATAGATATTATTTTATTTAATTAAATTATAATATATCACTTAAATATTTAATTGAATATTAAAATAATTGATTCCAAATAGCTACTTCGGTTTTAAAGGAATTGGTTAAGTTGTAGTAGTGAAAATTGTGAGAGGGATTACCTATCCAACCGTGTTATCAACATTGGCAATCTGTTCACTGGGACCCAACACCTAATCATATCTCAACAAGCCACGTGTTTAGTTTTCCTAATACAGTACAGCAACCCCTCTGCAATCACATAGGCCAATCCAAAGTATAGAGATCAGACGGCTGAAACCCTCACTTCTTTCATCACGTTCACAGTCACACTGCAGGCGCCCAAATCGCTCCCTTTTGCAAAATAATTTGTTTTCCGCCCCCTCCCAAAAATTAAAATAAAAATATAAAATGAAAAGATTAAAGAAAATAATTAAATAATAAAATAGAACTCGAAGTCTCTCCAAATTTTTTTTTATTTACATTTATGTCCGTTTCTGTCTCAACACTGTTCTTTCGGCTCGATTTTCAAATGGAGAGAAGCATGGA
Source organism: Mangifera indica (assembly GCF_011075055.1). NCBI lineage: Eukaryota > Viridiplantae > Streptophyta > Magnoliopsida > Sapindales > Anacardiaceae > Mangifera > Mangifera indica. Next base: position 2,292,137 of record NC_058139.1, read on the forward strand.
GCTCCAAAACGCAGTGAAAGAAGCCCTAAACGCACTGTACCATCATCCAGATGATACGGTGCGTATGCAAGCGGATCGATGGTTGCAAGATTTTCAAGGGATAATTGATGCTTGGCAGGTGACTTTATAATCTCTCATTTCTTTGTCTTTTTTTAAGATTTATAGTGTAAAGTATCTGAAACTTATTGAACTTGAGTTCGATTATTTAGTGTTTGTACTTGAGTTATGTGTGTATAGTTATTACTAATTTCGTTACGTGTTTTTGTTTTGTTTAATTTCGTTTTTGCGGAGATTGGATCAGTTAGCCGCATTTAGTAATTCAAAGAGCTAAGTTGGAATTCTGCTTTAGTTAGAGTTTTGTTTGAAATTTGAGTGCCCTTTGTTAACTGTAGCAGTGTCTTTGCTTTTCAATGTTTTGCTATACGTTTTGCTCCAGTCCACTGTTGCGCTGCTGCTGTTGATTTTATTTTATGCCTTGCTGTTTGAGTTTTGTTATTCTTTCCCCCTATTGAGATGAAAATGTGTTTACTGTTCTCTTTCAAATTTTGTTAACATCTTATTCTTGTTTCAGGTTGCTGATAATTTGCTTCATGATGCCACCAGCAATCTAGAAACGTTAATATTTTGTTCTCAGACACTTAGAAGTAAGGTAATGAACTGTAACTTTGCATCATTGCTCTGATGGCTTGCGATTATAAATCCACTTGTGAGGATTAAAACTATCTAATCTTATATTGCTGGGAAATGCTTATAATGTTGCAATACTTACGGCATCAAGATCTTCTGTAGCACTCTAATGTTAATTTTATTATTAGTAGAGGCTGATTTTTCATTCTTTATATATTTGATTTATAGGTACAACGGGATATTGAAGAGTTACCTTCTGAAGCTGTTTGTGCTCTACAGGATTCCTTAAATGTGAGTTGAATGTTCATTCTCCCAAAGGCGTGGGTGTTAACCTTATTTCAATATCTGATATCATCATTAGCATGTTTCGTATTTGATGAACCTTTGAAATTGAGCTATGATTTTAATTCTAATTGTGAATTTCTGGTTTCTGACTAGAAGCATCTTATGATTTACATTGTTCTTGTAGAGATGTTGTTCCATAATAAGTTAAAATGTGGCTAGATATTCTAATTTGTGCTTCCATCTATCAAAAATGATTTTATGCTGTAGAGCTCCTGGCAGTAATTATTATTGGCATCTTCTAATCATCCCCTGTTACCCACACCCCACCCGTCCTTTCCAACCTTGGGCAAGCCATAAAATCTATAAGATTGATCAACTTAATATTGCTTAATTTAAATACATCTCTTTTAATAAGTGGATTCTTTGAAGAATGATTATCTAATTACTCCATCAAGCACTATTTATAAGATTTTCCTTGAGCTTCTTTCTAGTTTGAGAGGGTTCTGAACTCCAGAATATGTTCCTCCTGGATTTATATTGTTAGCTTAGAAATATTCTTGATGTGCTTTTTATGAACTACATATACTTAATGAGTACTGGTACTATTTATATATGCATTTCAACATGTACATAATGCTTAAGTTTCCCATATTGTCTATGGAAGTTAATAGCATGGATATTGTAATCTGCAGACCTTATTGAAAAAGTTCCATAAAGGTCCCCCTAAAGTCAGGACTCAGGTATTTTTTTTTATAGTTCCTTCTCACATACTGATGACCTTTTTTAATCCAACTTATCAATACTAAGACAATTGTTGTGTTCAATTGTTTGGCTTTTTAGATAAGCATTGCAGTAGCTGCCTTGGCTGTCCATATTTCTGCAGAAGATTGGGGAGGTGGTGGTATTGTTGGTTGGCTTAGGGATGAGATGAATTCTCACCCTGAATACATACCTGGATTTTTGGAGCTACTTACAGTATTGCCTGAGGTACCACTTAGAACACTTGGAGTTTATTCCTTTTGCTGCATTTTGTTTGTTCATTCCATTTGTGTAATGTGCATTTGCCTAGGTTTTCAAGCAGACACAGTATGGTAGATCCTGTGGCAAACCATGAAGGAGAAAGAAGAAAATGGTTCTCATGACAGAAATATCTTAATTGAAAAATATAATTAGTCTATATAAATGGAAAACTATTACGATACTATCGCTACATGATGCAACAACTTGATATGCATTTTTTCATTTGAACTCAGTAGATGTACTGTCATACAGAGCTTTATAAGCAACCCACAACAAAGCATTAAAACAAGAAAGAAAAACAGAACACTTATTCCCAGCTTAAGCTTAAACAGATTACTCATCTCTATGAATGTAGGAAAAATTATCCTTGAAACTAAAGCCATAAAGAAGCTGAGGAGTGGACTATGTCAACCAGTTTCTGAATTCAACTTTTCAGATAGTTGATTTAATTACATCGTTGAGTTTTCCTTTAGTTCAATCTTTATTCATTCTGTAAGTCTGATTTTCTAACTAGTTACTTGGGAATGTTAATTAGGGTGCACCTTCTGGTCTTAGAAAATGCCTGTTCCCACCTAACAACTGCTCTGAATTATGGGGTTTTTATTAATTTTAAAATAGATGCATAATGCTTTGCTTGTGTCCTTCACGAAAAATATAGCATTTAGCTTGTTCGTTAGTATTGGAGACATTTTTGCTACCTAATTGTCATTTATCTCTTTTTCTGTCCGTTATTTCATCAGGAAGTATACAACTACAAGATAGCAGCTCGTCCAGAAAGACGTCGTCAGTTTGAGAAGGAGTTGACTTCTCAGATGGAAGCTGCTCTTGGCATATTGACAGCTTGTTTGCAGATTAATGAACTGAAGGAAAAGGTAGGACATTAATGTCATATTCAAATGAATATTTTATGGTTACTTTAAGGTTGTTTCCCTCATTGATTTACCCATTGAGAAGTGTTCTGGTGAATCCTTTGATATGTTTCTCTGTATGGATGGGGTAGATAGAGGAAGCTGTTAATTTCAAATTTTGAGTTCATTGATAATATACCTAAATGACTAATTCTTTTCTCCTTAGTTGTTCCTTGTATTCACATTGTTTGAGTTGTTATTAGACTATGGAAACTATTTTGATTTCATCAATCATAGATGATATCAAAATGTGAGCCTTTTGAGCTAAAACAGAGGACAGTCTTTTGCCAGTAGAATTTTTTCTTGCCTATAAATATTATTGAAATTAGTCCTGAATCAAATGGTGAACTGATTTGTGCAGAAAATATGTACCATAAAGACAAAAAATTAAGGTTTTCTTTTTAGATCACAAATTTTGGTACATCCAACTATTATGGCATTGATGATGTTGGAAAATCATTAGAACGATTTTATTTTTCTCCTAATTTGCAAAAAATGATGTGGAAATTGTTGTTACCTTTTTCTATATTAACTGAGAGCATTGATGTTGTTTTCAAGCTTTTATGCTGCTAAGGTATTGTATGTGATTATGGCCTCTATTGCTTCCTTTTCATGTAAAAGCATTTTGGATCTTTCTTTCATCAAAAAATTAGACAAGTCTGCTTTTAAATGCATCACGAAGTGGCTTTCTGATTCATCTTGATTGATTTGCCAGGTTCTTGAGGCATTTGCATCCTGGCTTCGATTGAAGCATAGGTGAGTCTTTTTGGAATGACATATTGTAGGTCATTTTTTGTAAAAATTTTTAGTAGAACTAGAAATTGAGCCCTATGTATTTTGATTGGTGACTTGCAATATTTCCAGTTAGTATGATAGCTTCTGCCAGAGTTTTGTGTCCTTAACATGTTTAAACCTCATGGAAAACTTCGATTGTAATAAGGCTTCTACTTGTGTAGTAAAAGGATGTATTTTTCTATAAAGTTTATGTGTTATGAAGGGCAAGTAGTGGCCTTAAAATGACTTCAGATCCGCATTATTGTTTTTTATATTAATTTGTTGACTTAGAGTGTGGTTTGATTTGTCCAATTTTTCTTTTTATTCTTGGCATGAAATCATGGCATAATCAGACTCTAGAACATGATTAATTTCTTAAAGGGGTTGCTTATCTAACCCATTTTGTCACGTTTGGCTAATTTAGTAAAACTTTTATCTATTGATACCTTAGATTTTGGTTGGCCCCTTGCTTTATAATTGTAGCTGACTTGTATGACCTCGCTAATCTGCTTTGCTTTAGAGGGAATTAATTATAGTTTATACTTTGTAGAACTTAACTTCTTTTGGTTTCAGGATTCATGGTTCTGTGCTTGCCTCTCACCCCCTTGTGCTTACAGCTATCACAAGCTTGCATTCTGAGATACATTCTGAGGCATCTGTAAATGGTATTGTCCTTGCAACATACTTTCTGATTTAGTAGAATGTGTTCAAAATAATGATGAGAATGTGGAATTCAATTGTTCAAGCTTGTAAATTAGCAATGGATTTTCTGAAATGTTATGAAAGAGCAACACAGTATGAATTTGCTTTTTGATCTTTGCAGTCATCTCTGAACTGATACACCACTCAGCAGCTGGAAGCTCTGGTGGTGCTGCTGTAAACATGCCCTTAATTCAAGTAATTGTGCCTCAAATTATGAATTTAAAGGCACAACTTATGGATTCATCTAAGGTATTGTATCATTTATTATTTCTGGGTCTCAGATGGATCCCAATGGCCAGCCATGCATGAGTGATTGGAATTTGATGGTTTTTTCCTGTTTTCTTTTATTTTTACTTTCAGGATGAGGAAGATGTGAAGGCTATTGCTCGATTATTTGCAGATATGGGTGACTCATATGTTGAACTGATTGCAGCTGGTATATATCGTTTCCCTTTATTGAAACTTGTAATTTTGCCTGCTTTTTGCTTCTTATGGTTTGTCTCACTCCTAATTAGTTCAAAATGCTGTTGGATGAGTTTGGTTGTTTCACCATGAATTATTCCTTTGTAATTGATTATTTTCCTTCCACAGGTTCTGATGAATCAATGTTGATTGTGCATGCACTGTTGGAAGTCGCTTCACACCCAGAATATGATATTGCTTCAATGACTTTTAATTTTTGGCACAATCTTCAGCTTATCTTGACAAAAAGGTGAATCATGTGCTGCTTAACTGAATAGATTGTTTGTCTTCAGTATGGTGTTCTGGATATAACAAATCTAATGTACCAGGGATTCTTATATCGCATTTGGTAATGAAGCATCTGTGGAAGCAGAGAGAAATAGAAGGTTGCAGGTTTTTCGTTCAGCCTATGAGTCCCTTGTATCTTTGGTGAGTCTGCCTGTTAAATTCATTATGTCAACACTTAGTAATTTAAGCTATTACATTTCTTTAAATGGACTATGTCTGACCTATTTCAGCAATAATGACATCACTTGCATAAGTTTAGGTTTTATTATCTTCAGAAAAAGGTTGTCCCTGGTTGTGTTGTATAGCTTGAGAGGAAGTAGATGAGTCATCTTGATTTCTGCCATTTGCATTATCAAACTTTGCCGATTTTTTTTTTCTGCCTAGAATTAGTAAATATCCTTGTCTAAATGTATCTTAACTGATGAAAACAACAACTTTACGGAATTCTTATTAGCTAATGCTTCTAGAGTGTGCTATGTTTTTTCTTCACAGGTTAGCTTCCGAGTTCAATACCCTCAGGATTATCAAGACCTTTCATTCGAGGACCTCAAGGAGTTTAAACAGACTAGATATGGTAATAACAAGATATTTGGTGTTTAGATTATTTCTGCTTCTGTCAATAGTTGCTAAAGGTTTATAGATTACATGCTACTCTGTTCAAACAATCTTCTTTCATTAAGTTCATAGAAAGATAATGTTAGGATTGGGACACTTGTCCTCAATCCAACAGTCACTCTTTATTATAAATATATGTTTTGAGTTTCAAAATGGGGGAAGAAAAAATATATTTGGGTTTTGTTTGAGGACAACCATCTTTGGCTGATTTAGGGAGGTCTCCGGCGCCTCGAACGGTCGGAAAATAGGAGGTTCCGAACTTCTCGAAATGTTCAGTTTATCTTTGTAATATTTTGATTAATGAAATAGTTTTAGTTTATTATGTTTTTGTGTTTTAATTTTGTGTTTGAGTAGAATAAGAGTTGGGTCCCTAACAAATGGTATCAGAGCATTCGATCCAGCGGGGAAGATAGATGATGGTCGGAAAAGTGAAAAGTCGTCGAAAAATGTTCATGGAGGAGGTTGACTTGAAGAAGAATCATCACACGGAGAAATGAGTCGATGGCTAAACGCTGAAAAAGTGCCAGAAAAAAAAAGAGAAGAAGAAAACGAAAACAGAGGAAGAAGGAGATGAAAACGGGATGTCGGCAAGAGTCTGAAGAAAAAAAAAATACATAGGTAGAAAGGAGAAAACACAGAGAAAGCAGAAGGATGAAAGAGAGAGAAAAATTATTAAAGAAGTAAAAAAAAAAAGACAATACGCAGAGAAAACAGAAGGAAAAAGAAAGAAGGATGAAGGAGAGAGAAAAAATATTAAAGAAGTAAAAAAAAAAAGACAGTTGTAAACAATGAAAAAATTAAAAAAGTAAAAACAGTGGGCGGGAAACAACTTTGGACAGACAGATTTGTAAAACAAAAGACAACTGGCAAAAAAATTAAAAAAACAAAAAGAGAAAAGTTAGGAGAATGAAATGGGGCACAGCTGAAAAAAAAAAAACTCATCTTGAGGACAAGATGATTTTGAAGGGGAGGGAAATGTTAAAATTGAGACACTTGTCCTCAATCTAACGGTCACTCTTTATTATAAATATGTATTTTGAGTTTCAAAATGGGGGAAGAAAAAATATATTAGGGTTTTATTTGAGAACAACCATCTTTGGCTGATTTAGGGAGGTCTCCGGCCCCTCGAATGGCCGGAAAATGGAAGGCCCCGAACTCTTCGAAATGTTCGGTTTTTGTTTATAATATTTTGATTAATAAAATAGTTTTAGTTTATTATGTTTTTGTGTTTTAATTTTGTGTTTGAGTAGAATAAGAGTTGGGTCTCTAACAGATAACCGGACAATTTTAGAATTGATTATTATCTGTTGCTGTGAGAGCACATTTTGGTGTGCAAACTAGTATCCTTGGATTGCATTCATTGATAGAATGAACAGATGTAACACTTGAAAGGAACTTCTTGGAGATGAGAGGTGGAAATAACAACTACAGTTGGGCAAGTGCTGACTGTTTAGTGGTGCCTTGTAAAATTTGGAGTTTGCTATTCGATGAACAGCAGTTATTCAGATCTGTTATCTTAGTATGCTGATAATATTGTACCATGTGTATTGGCGATTTGTTTCAATTTATGTTGACTTTTGCATATAATCAATCACTTTTGATATCTTCCACCTTTTCATTTAGTGATGACTGTTTAGAAATAACAACAACAGTTGGGCAAGTGCTGACTGTTTAGTGATGCCTTATGAAATTTGGAGTCTGCTGTCGGGTGAACAGAAATTATTCAGATCTGTTATCTTAGTGTTCTGTTAATATTGTACCATGTGTATTGGTGATTTGTTTCAATTTATGTTGACTTTTACATATAAAATTACTTTTCATATTTTCCACCTTTTCATTTATATGGTTCATGTTAAAGCTCATTTATTTAAGAAATAAGAATAACAACTGAAAAATGGATGGCCCCAGTTATCAGCATTTTTGTATTAGACACTTTACTCATTTTTTATGTTGTTTCAATAACTACAAAATAGGTGTTTTGGCATGTTAATTGAAATATGCTTCCGCTGTAAGGCAGAGTTACATTTCTGGACCTCTGAGTAATGCTTACTACATGCTGCTCTTCAAAGGAGCATATAATGAGAAAAATCAAGTGGTTAATTTTTTCCTACATTTTTTGTGGGAATGTTATATTGGCAGAGTTTGAAATTTTCTTATCACGGTAACCTATGTCTGTTCTTACTTATATTTCTTATAGACATGAATCAAGAGCAATAAAGTAATTTGGTTTTCTCAATCTCATTAAGTGTAGTTAACAAAGTGATTTGTTTCTACATGTTGCAATGGTATTATTTATCTCATTACTTATTCTATGTGATTTAGTCAAAGTTATCTTTTGAATGTACAAGTTGTTACATCTGCCTCTTCTTTTATATTTTTCATCTTGATGAGACCTGGCATCAAGCACTTCTTCAACACTAATGGAATCTCTGATGTTGCTAGCTGTTGCGGATGTTCTAATCGATGCAGCATCAGTTTTAGGTGGTGATGCAACATTGAAAATTCTTTACACAGAGCTTGTTGAGGTGTGTATCATTTGCGTTGTTGTTGGAGCAATATTCTCTGTTGTCTGTGAAGTTGTTAGAATTTTTTTTGGTTTAATTTTTGAATCTCACAAGGCTTATTATATTGCTGGTGCTCGAAAGATTGTGTTGCTCTCTGCTTTAATGAGTAAGTGAATATTTATTCGTATATGCAAATGGACAACTTGCATCTATGCATGTCTGAGGGTTACTCCCAAAATACAACTTTGTAAAAGTTATTGTTATTACACTTGCCAATGGATTATGTATAATTCGTTTTGAAGATCATCCTACTTGTACATCAAATGCCTAAATGATGTCAAGCTCCATTCTTACTGGATTTGTATATGTTTTCTTACTCAAATCCATAATTTCTTATTTAATAAAATTTAAGACTTGGCTTATTCTTCTCTAGAATCGCTATGTATTTTTCAATTATAAAGTTGTTTAACATGAGAGTTAAATAAATCCAATAAGGGCTTCAATAAATAATGTTGATGTGGTTCGTTTTACTCCCAGGTTTTGAGGCGGTTGATTATGTAGTGATGTTATTATTCTCAAGAGTGAAGCAGACTCTTGATGCTCTATCAATTATTTATTCCACGTCTTCTCATGGCCTATTTTTTTCCTTCCCCTGTGCCCTGCCTTGCCCAAACCCCGCCACCCACACACACCCACCCCCCCCCCCCCTCCTTCCTTTTTCAAAGATTTTGCCTTCTCTGGGAGCATATTTCATTAATAACTAAGTCATATTAATTTGGGAGCTAAACAATCCATCAGTTAGGTCTGATAAGACAAGGGTTTCACCAATGGCTGTTGTCACTGAAAATTGTATGGACACTAACTTTAGCAGTCAATGTCAGCGAATTTAACACCATCATATGGAGATTGCCAGCTGTTCTTTTACTGGCCTATTTTTGCTGCAAGCAGAATTTTCTTAAATATCAAGCAGGGGGGGTAGGAGTGGACCCATTGTACATGTATATTCTAGTAACCTGGGGAGTCTTACTTTTATCTTTGGACCAGTCTAGTGATATCTGGCTGAGTTTATACTCAAGTTTTACAGTCTTATAGAGGGTAGAACTATGTGATTTTGGGTATATTTGGCCATAAAGCGGCATATATTTTTTGAATTTGTCCCTAAGAGTTAGACCAACCATGCACATCTATGATTGGCTTTTAACAACGGTCTCTTCTCTTGTGAATTAGCATATTTGCTATATTGATCTTCCTTCGTCTACAAACAAATTCTACTGACTCTAGTTATGGAGTAAAGTGATCAAGATTTTCGGCAACAATTAAAGGGTTAGTATTATGCATTTCAGGTTAATGCGCAAATTTGAATGATTTGTAATGATATATTTAGTTTTTGCTTTCTGTTCACATCTAAAGTAATTTGTTCAAAACAAGTCTTTTTTCAAGTAAGCTGATGACAACCTGTTTTTTAGATTTTGGTTCATACTAACTTTCTGTTTTTTAGAGTTTGGTCTATTAGAACATTCTGCTGCATTACATGAAAATTGACATGGTTCTAGTGACCAGTTTGATGTTTTGTGTTATCTTAGTTGAGAAAAGTTGTGCTTAAATATAGTGGCTGTCTTGGCGATGTTGCATTTCAGAGAACTTCTTGGAGAGCAACAAGCTAATTAGATAGTGACATCCTCTTTTGAATAGGCATAAAGAATGATGATAGAGTAAGCACCAAGTGTTGATGATTTCTTCTGGGATGTGCTACTAGAGTTTAAATTTAACCTATGGAATTTTAATTGATGGTATGATTTTATGCACAGGCTTGTGTTTGGATATTGCCACTGAAAAGTATCATTGTGGAATCATAGGGACATCTGATATTGCTTATAATGATAGGAAGTAGAGGAGTTGAAGTCTCAAAGTAATTTTGAAAAATGGACATAGGAGATTGATGACATTGAACACTGCTATAGTACTATAATCACGATTCAATTTTCTGTCCATTAGTATAAAGTGTCTTGTTGTTTCACAATTCCTTCTTGGGTAACTTAATTTATAATTTAGACTGAGATTTGGCTCAACTATAAAACTTCTTGTGCTATATTATTAATCTTTTCTCAAATAATATTTGGATGTAGGATCTGTGGTGAATGGGATGAGCCATTAGAATGTAGAATAGGGTGCTGAGATCCCTTTGTTGGTAAATTGTGTATGATAATAACAAACAATATACTAGAAAAATAGAATGACTAAGCTGTTTGTGGCACTTGCTACTCATGCCTTCATGCTTAAAAACTTTTATTTTTTGGCTATCATGTGGCTTGAGCATTGTTGCAATAGATCGCATTTTGGCATAATGTTGTTTACTATGACTCATTTTTTCATTTAGCCAAGATGTTTTAAAGTCTTGTTGAATCTTTCTTTACTCAAATGGGTTGTTATGATGTCATTATTTTGTTTCTTGAATTAACAGATACTTGGTGAGTACATGTTAAGCTTATCCACCAGATCATGACTGATGAGATCTATATACATTTTTGCTATTCTTGGCAGTTATTTACTATTTTATGTTTGGTTATTATTGCGACAATATCTTGTGTAGCTCAAATGCTTTTCTTTTGTATTATCCAAGGGTGTAGCACTTTGTCGAAATGAGCATAGTGAATGGCGTCCAGCAGAGGCTGCTTTATTTTGCATCCGGGTTATATCAAATTATGTTTCAGTCAATGAAGCTGAAGTGATGCCCCAGGTATGAATGTTCCTCAGTTTCTCTCATGTTTTTATGTTATTATATATATTTAGATAGTTTAATGGTAGCCTTTTGCATGACTGCTTGGTGATGTTCTTGTGGTTTGATTCTGCAATTTGCTTTTAAAAATTAACTCAGTTCCTTCTTTGGTCTGTGTAATCGAATGACTTGGCATTTGTAAATTCTTTAATTGCCATGGGCTAGTCTCTTTGTTATTTGTTCATTTAGATTAATTTCAATTTTGTCTTCTTTGTTATACAGATTATGTCTTTGCTTCCAAAACTTCCTCAACAACCCCAACTTCTCCAGACTGGTATTGCGTTAATGAGATTTTATTTTATTTTTTATTGGGAAGCAGAACATTTTTTTCTGTGCTAGTAGCCTTATGTTTTTCCAAAATGTTGTCTTGACAATTAGCAGCAACCTTTGTGATAGTGTTTATCCCTCATTATAAATGTGTTATCTCTTACCTAATGAATTGCAGTTTGCTTAACCATTGGAGCATATTCAAAATGGCTCGATACTGTATCAAGTGATCCTTCTATATTGGCTTCAGTCCTTGGTATGCTCACAAGTGGCATGGCCGTTTCCAAAGATTCAGCTGCAGCTGCAGCTTTGGCATTGAGACACATTTGTGATGGTATAGGATCTCTTTTACTGAGTAATTATTTGTTCTGTGATTCTAAGTCTGAGAAAAGAAAGGAGAGGAGAGGGCAGGTGGTAATTGATTTGTTTTGATTTAAAACATCTCAGACTCCATTGGTTGCTTACAAGGATAATTATATAACCTAATTGATCTAGATGTTCTCTCTTTTTTATGCAAATTTTTTTTTATGTTCTTAAATTGCATTGAGCTTTTAATCTTTTGGCTTTCATTATCTTATTAGGAAATTGGTGGCTTTAACATGGTACGACTTCTAAAGGTCTGACAAATCAAAAGAGTTTGGGTCATAAAGAACAAATATTTTCAATCACATCCTGGAAGTTTTAAGGTTCCTGTTGGGTTTTGGGTGGTTGGTATGTGTTTGAGTGAGGATTGGAGTAGCTCAGTTAGGTTTTAGCTCATGTTTGGTATACTGTTTATTCTCCCTTGAAAATCTTAAATAGTTAATATGTCCTCAATGATCCTTATGTTTGTTGGCCTTGTGCCTGAATGCTTAATTTCAATGTAACTATTAATGTGTTTCATTTGGTTGTGATTTGGATTTAGTTTATCATCGATTGTTTCTTTGTTTCCTCATTAACATATCCTTGAAAAAATGACTCTGCTTTTATTAGGTTTCAAGTGTGATAGTAACGATTTTATACAATTGTAGATTGCCGGAAAAAGCTTTGTGGATACTTGGACGGTCTCTATAATGTGTATCGAACAGCAGTTAATGGGGAAGGGAGTTTGAAAGTTTCTGCTGAGGACTCGTTGCATCTGGTTGAAGCCTTAAGGTATCTATTGCTTAACAACTTAAAAAGTGAAATACTAGATGATTGGAATTCCGCATAAATAACTTGATAAATTTCTTCTAAATACATTTTTGCAGCATGGTTATTACAGAACTTCCTCAAGATGATGCTACGAAGGCTCTTGAGATGTTGTGCTTACCAGTGGTTACTCCCTTACAGGTTAGTTCTGCTTGTACTGGATTCATTGAGTTTTATCTGCTTGTTGGCGATAATACTAATTTTATGATTTGACAATTAGGAAGTTATCAATCAAGGACCAGAAGTATTGCATAAGAAGCATCCTCGTGACTTAACTATTCACATTGATCGATTTGCATACATCTTCAGGTGTGGTCACTGTCCTTTCTGTTCTGTCTTCTACCTATTTTAATCTATAGAGATATTCTCAATGTGCTGTTGCCCCCAATCGTAGGCATGTAAATCATCCTGAAGCTGTGGCAGATGCGATACAAAGGCTTTGGCCCATATTCAAAGCTATATTTGATATGTGAGAATTTGTAACTTACCAATTTTGGAAATTTCGTGTAAATGTGCCTTCACTGCTTCACATTTCACTCTTTTCTGATATCTGTTGAGCATGTTTCTTGTGCAGTCGTGCTTGGGATATGCGAACAATGGAGTCTCTTTGTCGAGCTTGCAAATATGCTGTGAGTTTAATTAAACATTATAGAAATCTAATAGTCAAAATGTTGCTTTCTGATATGTTGACTTGGTGGATTTACAGCTTTATATTAGAAATCTTATATCAAATTAAACCATTTTCTATAGAATGATGCTATTTATCTGTATGTTGAAGCTTATCTTTCTTGCTCAATCAGGTTAGAACTTCCAAAAGGTATATGGGAATCACAATTGGAGCCATTCTAGAGGAGATTCAAGGTCTATATCAACAACACCAACAGCCATGTTTCCTTTATCTCTCTAGCGAAGTAATAAAGGTGTGTATTTTCTAATATAAGCATCAACATTATAATTACCTTTTTCTCTCTCAGAAACTTGAGCAGTCAGCATGCTTTGCTTCACAGATATTTGGTTCTGATCCATCTTGTGCTAGCTACTTACAAAATCTGATAGAAGCTCTTTTCAAGCGCACAACATGTCTTCTCACAAGTATTGAGGTGTGGTTTCAGTGAGCTCTATATTATCTTCTTCTTTCTAGAGTTTCCTGATATATGTGTTACTTGATCCTCTACTATGCAGGAGTTTACTTCAAAGCCTGACGTTGCAGATGATTGTTTTCTGTTGGCATCAAGGTGCATACGTTATTGCTCGCCGCTATTTATCCCGTCTTCTGTATTTCCATCACTAGTAGATTGTGCTATGATTGGAATTACAGTACAGCACAGGTCTAGCTTTGCTTTTCTACAGTTTTATTTTTTCTAAGCATTATAGTTTTTCTTGAGTGCTTAGATAGATATGATTGCTTAAATAGGTCTATGAAAGTATGATAAGAAGCTGTGGTATATAAAGGGACAAGTGGAAAAGTAACGTAAATGACTACTTAATTAATTTATCGATCCATGATATTGTCCTGTTTAGATTAAGCTAGTTTTCTTCGCATCATGTATCAACTGAGACCTTGAGTTTGCTTATCTTCCGCACAGTTTTAAATATAAAACATCTTTGAAGACTAAGTTGTAGAATAGAATGTCAAAAACTAAAAACAGTGCTGTTGCATCCTGCATGCCTTCTAGTAAAGCCTAAATTCAATCTGATACGATCCCAGTCAATGTTCAACCAAAACAACGAAAAACACAATCAAATGAAGGAACAAAGGCTATTTCTATTGAATTTGGGCATGTCTCAAAGGAACCCTAAGTCCTAAGACAATCTAAACTAATATCTGTTCTGTAGGTGCTAATGCATAAACATAGAAAATTTTTTTACAATACAAAGTGGCATAGCTTAGAAACCAAGACACATGCATACAAATATATGCAGATGTAGCCTAAAAAACTTTACACGTGTACTCATCTACAGTGTGTCATATCTTTCATGCGTTTGTGTAGATACACATTTTACATTTGTCTGTTGATACAAGGCTCAAGTGTATACTGCAGTCATGTCTTACAGGCCAGGCCAGGCCAGATACCTTCTTATGAAGGGGTTTCCTTGCATTGTTTTCTAATCATCTTGCATTGCATTCATCAATTTTTTGATTCCTATGCCTACAGATAGTTTTCGTTCATGTTATGGCTATCTATGTACACACTTTGTGAAACTCTTATGTTGTCACATGTTCGTGGTGAATTTCTGTTTTCATATTTTGATATTATTATTAATTTTTTGGATTGCAGGGAGGCATCCAATTCCATATTGACCTTCCTATCTGATATCTTTGATCTTGCAAAGTCTTGCAAGGGAGAAGAATACTTATCTTTGAGGGACACTGTCATTATTCCTCGAGGTGCCAGCATTACCAGAATTTTGATTGCCTCATTGACAGGAGCACTCCCAAGTTCTCGACTAGAGACTGTAGGTCCAATTATTTCATTAAATTTTTAACATGTTATGGTAAATGTAGTGAATTAGATTCACTGGTTGATTCGAGTATTATGATACCTTCTCTTACTCCAGGTAACTCATGCACTATTGGCCTTAACTCGGGCATATCATGTCCAAGCATTGGAGTGGGCTAAGGAGAGTGTTTCTTTGATTCCATTGACAGCTGTTGCAGAGGTGGAACGGACAAGGTTTTTGCAGGCATTATCTGATGCAGCATTGGGAGCTGATGTGAATGCCCTGATGGCTCCAATTGAAGAACTGTCTGATGTTTGCCGTCGAAATCGGACAGTTCAAGAGATAGTAAAAGGAGCTTTGAAGCCGCATGAATTGAAACTGGTGCCTGTATTATAGCGGAAAGTAAAAAGGGGCTGTTTTGCCGAGGTCCCAATTGTCGTTTTATAAATTACTCGATTGTGTATTAGTTATATTTTTTCATCATTGTGTTTCCATTTTCATTCTCCAATTTTTCTGAGGAGAATCTGGCGTTTATATTGGGCGGGCGAGAATAGTCTGTCGTTGTATATTAATTGACCGAATGGTTCCAATTGTTTTGGCTTCAATGTTGTTTGGGGTAAAGTTTCTGCGGGTATAGATTTGTAATTTTCTTTGGTAATTGGAAATTTTTTTCTCCTCCATCTGATCAGTGATGATATTACATTTTTTAAATTCTTTGCAGTGGATGTCTTGAACAATGTTCTTACCATAAATAGGTAAACTTTGAGCTTAAACACCGGGAAAGTACAATTTTTCGAGTAGCTATGTCACAATATATTATTGAGAGAAGCCAAGCTGTCCCTCATTCATGTATTGGAGAGATTCGTATTGACTAGACCCAAGGGGAGGGTACTTAGGTATCAGGAAATGTTATGGCTGAACAACTTGGATTACTTTAATTCATATAAGCTTGCGTTTGAAATCCATCAGCGAATAAAACTTTTTGACTTACCTATGCGCTGGTAAAGTTAGAGATTCTGAGAATGGTGGGGCAAGGTGAGTATGGTAAAGATTTCAGGTGAGGAAAAAGGGAGATAGAGATGATACTAGCGGTAGTGATCGTGATGGGGATGGGATATGTGCCATAAAAGTGATGAGAAAAGAATCATGTGGATTACATTAAGGCTGGGAGGGATATTCTCACCAAAGTCATGCAGCCTTCCATTGTTCAGCTTAGCTATTCTTTTCCAGCAATTTTTTTTAATGTTACTTGGATTCAGCGTTGATTGTTGTTTTATGACATCTCTTCTTTTACCTATACAGGCAAGGAATTTTCAGGTAACTTGTTTTGAACATGAGAAATTTCATTCCTGATGTATGCTCGGCTCTTTTGATTTTGGCTTTTGGTTTTGTGTATGATTTGAGTAATAAGGATCAAGCAAGGATTTATACAGCTGAGATACTATAATGTTATTAATGCATGCTTTAAGTCATTTACATTTTTGCCAGGTTTCAATTTAATTCCTAAACGTGACGCTTGATTTACAGGTTATGCTAACTGATTTTGGACTGGCAAAGGAAATTGATGAATCAAGCAGATCATGGTCAATGTGTGGGACAACCGAGTACCTGGCATCGGAAATGTTACTTTCTAAAGGCCATAGCCAGGATGCGGATTGGTGCAGTGTAGAAACAATCCTGTAACTGGACAAGTAAGACCATCTATGGAATGTGATAGGGGTTTAAACCTGGTAATTGAGCTGAGTATTGGTTGGCTCCACATCGGCTGAATTAGTTTAGGAAACGCTCGAGTTTGAGTTCACCGAGATCTCAACTCGAGCTCAAGAGAGGTTTGACTAGCTTTGAAAATATTTTAATCTCTTAATTTTAAAATTGTGATTTTAATCTCATAACTTAATTATATTTATTAATTACCCTCGTAAGATTTTAAGAGAGAGTGTGAGATTTGAGACTTTTAGGATTTATTTATATTTTGTTTAAGTTGAGTATCTTCAAGCTCAAACTCAATTTAAAAGCTGAACTCCAGTGGCCTAAGCTCAAGCTTGGCTTAGACCCCTATCTTGTATGCATATATGTGTAAAATATAGCTTTTATGGTGTCATAGGAAACTGGCAAATTTTTGATCGCTTGTTTGAATTTCGATGATTAGATGAATTCCTTTTTAAAAGCAGCATACTTGTAGAAGTTTATGAACCACCTTTTTCAGGGGTGTTTTCAATTATTTTGCTTGAATTTTTTTCCAATTTTCCTTTGTTAGGAATAATTATAGGATTGCTTACTCATTTCTCAGAGGATTGCCTGTCCTGTTGATGTTTTTGACTGACATTTCTAAATTTGTTGCTGCTCTTTCATTCTGGCAGCCAGCATTTACACATGGACATAGGCAGAAGCTTCAGCAGAAAATTCTCAATGAGAAAGTGCAACTTCTACTGTTTCTCACCAGTGAAGCACATTCGTTGCTCAAAAGAGTAAGAATTCCCCCCGCCCCTCCTTTTCCAATTTTCAAATTGATGACTAAAACATTGGAAATTTTTTTTTTCAGTTGCTGCAAAAGGATCCAACTAGAAGGTTAGGTAGTGGTCCCAGTGGAGGAGATGACATCAAACATCATATATGGTTTCGGTTAATCAACTGGAAGAAATTGGATGCTAGAGAACAGATGCCAAAGTTCAACCCTGATGTGAGTGGAAAATATTTTATTGCGAATTTTGACTGGTGCTGGACGATAATGCCTCTAGATGATTGACCAGCATCTACACCAACAGCAGGTGAGCATTTTCAGGGGTATGCTTCCGTGGACCCTAACTCCTGGCTTTCATCAGATGACAGAAAAGTTCCCAAACAAGGAGAAATAAGAGAAAAATAAGAGATTGATAATGAAGTCAGTCATCTATCTATATTGTGATATTAACTCCTTGTAAGTGGTTTTCTTTCCTTTTCAACCAGTAAAAATATATATAATGTCTATATCATATTTACTCTCTTTAACTTCTCTATTTACAAAAGATCATTGATTTTCATTCTAGGTGTTTGTAAATGCTGTCATTTGTTGTATTTATTGATGCCAATAATCCCAATAGATTTTTAACTGGATAACACTTTTACATATTCATCCCAACCCTTTGTTGTAATTTTGTCATGGTAGTGTTTTTCCAAGAAACCAACAGTTGTTTCTAAGATAGAAAATCTTAAATATCTTGACAGTATGAGGCAAGACAAACAAAAATGAGCTCGAAATTAGATGGAGAAAATTGGTTAAAATGGTTTTCTGGGTAAAGAGGATTTCATTGCAGTTGTACTGACTGGCCTGATCTAAGTTGAATTTGCAGAAGGGTTATGATTTCCTGCAGTGTATTCAAAATATAGGATTCATTGTAGATAGAGCTGTATAAGGGAGCAATTCCACTGTAAATATGATACATTGGGTCTAGCTGAGGCCGTCTAAAGTTGAATGCTGTTAATGATACAGTATACATATCAGATAAAGAGATTATTGGGCATGGCCGAACAATAATGTCTTTCTTGTTAAGCCCTTTTATCTCTTTAGCTAAGCTGGTCATAAATCCTATTTAGCACTATATAAAGAATAGCAGAGAACTCATCTAAAAGAGCAAAGATGCCTCATGGGTGGCATTAATTATGGTACTTAGGGACAGAAAGCGAGAGGGGTGGTTGTTGGATTCCCTCCATCGCTTACTCATGAAGGTGACGCAAAGCAGTGACGTTGAGAGTGACAAGAAGTCAAACGAAGTCATTACATAGTGGATACAAAGGAAGAAAAAAAGCAGTGTAGAAGAATCTTGTTCCGTATTATGTACATGAGTTCACACCCCACTTGGATGCACTTAACTGCGGCAACATACCAGGAAACTTCGAATCAGTTTTACCTTAAACATATCAAGAAAAAGTATTAGTGTGAATACATATATATGTAATCCTAGTTTTTTCTTCCCTGTAAATTAGATTCAAAAGCTTACTTATATACACAGTTCATCGTTCAATCTTCAGTCATCTCATTTTGTTCTAGGAGTGTAGCTTGCATTATACATTTTTAGAGTAGCCATGAGAAGTAAAGATAGAAACTATTCTCTGCTTGATAATTCAATGGAAATGGTGGTGAATATCATCAAACTGTCATCTTATTCCATTGCCAACGTCATTCTTGGAGCTGCCAGACCTTCCACAACTGCCAAAGGTCTCGGACCTACGCAAGGCTTTATTACAGGTGATGATGAACCGCTGCTTCCTCAGTTTCTGGGGAGCCAAAAGTCAGATAACTCATGGACGATGCATGAAGAGAAAAGTGTGGACAGAGAGGCTTCTGAATTCATAAGTTGGGTGCATCAGAAGAACAAAATTTCTTCTGAGACATAAAATCCTTCGGAAGACATACTGCCACCAACACCTCGTGCAGTAATGTAACCAATTATATCTTTGTTATGCATTCAAAATATGATTCTAGTTATGCTGTTTAGTATAAACCACTAAATAAAACAAAATAATTTGCAGTGATTTTTCTTTATTGTTCTTTTTGTTTTGGTAAGTGTACACATTATAATTCCTTGTTGCCTGGAGCTGATGGGGCAGGACATGATAACTGCTCTGTTTCTTTACCATCTAATTAATATTATATTTTTTGTGTCTCCTCCTGTTTACAGATAAATTTTCCTTTGTGATTCAATTCCTGATTAATCTACTCTTCATATAATTTATCATAGAGATATTATACAAACATCACATCTTGATTGGAGATAAGGTTACAGCCACTTGAAGATTCCAAATCCAAAACTAATATCTCTGATAGAACTGTTCTGTTCAGGCAATGCTTTCCTGTCAATTTAGTTCAATCTCAAGAATCAGGGGAATCCATGATCTGCCATGTCGGTACTGGGTGATCTAATAGTTTATATTATCTCTAATTCAAACAATCAAATGATGACACATTAGTTTGTTTATATTTGTTTCTATCCAACCGTCTGTATATGAAATATTACTAAACTAATAAAGATTATATATGAATATGAAGATGAAAATTTGATAGGAAAGGAACAACATTATGAGAATACACATCAAGTATGTATCTATTTGTGTATTCAAAATAGATATACATAATTTTATTACATAATAAGAGTTATAGAAGAAAAAAATGGAGTAAAACAGAATCTTTATTATTCTTATCCCAAATTTCTTTATGTGACGACCACCGGCTTAACAAAAGTGCCAGACTAAATTACTTTCTTTATACTCCATTTTTCAAAAGGAGCATCTTCTAAAGTCTATTACCAGGCATTTTCCTTCCGTGTGAACTAAGTCCATCATCTTGAAGAAGAAATTCTAATTGAAATTTTCTTGTAGACTTGAATTGCAGCCCCATGATGATCTCTATGGAGTCCAGCTGGAATTCTGCAATCACTCCATTTCAAGGAAAAGTTGATAGCCAAGATTGGTTCTTTAATAATATTTTGAAACGGATATGTTGGAGACTAAAATCTCATATTTAATAAATATAATATAAGTTAATGATATATAAGTGCATGAATTAGATTTTAACATAAACCAATTAGTTTTATGTAATATAGATTTCAATTTTCACACTTGTAAATTTAATATATATTTTCAACAGGATATATAGTCTTTTAAAATGAATGAACCCAGTAAATAAAATTTTGCACTGGCTTTGCTTTAATGAAGCAGGTTCCTACAACTTACATGGAAAATCATTTTAGTTGTATCCATTTATTTCTTGGAAGCCAAAAATGCATAGTTTAATGGAGTCAAGCAATCGCTAACTTCTGCTCGTTTTGAAAATTTTGATTATGTTATGGTTGTTGTAAATTGGCATTTTTATTGAAAAGGGTTTCCAATATTTTCTCCATCCTCTTCAGAAGAAATTGTTAAACATCTACAGCTCTAGTTGCCATTCATTTTACATGAAGCTTGAACATGTTGACAGAGAAATTTCTGAGAGGGGATTCTTTTATTTTTTATTGCGTATTCAGAATGTTCCTGCCGGTTTCCCAAGTTGTTTCTGAGAAAAAAAAGCAACTTGAGGATACAGAAATTGAATTTCAAAGACAATCTTCATTTCTCTATCTACGCATCCATCACACCATTCCCATTGGTTACCACCCAAGAAAAAAGAATCCAAATAGGCACACTTGAAGTTGCCCACAGTTTCCACTTTCTTATCTGTCCCCTGTTTCTTCATACTTCTAATTCAACTTGCTATCCTCCACCAAACTTTCCATGGAGTCGGTTGAAGTAAGTTTCCAATCCAATGTAATCAAAATCAAGTGCTCCTTCATTGCTTTTTTAAATAATATTTAGAAAATTATTTACTTCTATAGTGTTGAAAATGACAACCACTTCATCTATAAGACATAACATTTTATATTTTTATATCATTGATATAACAATTCTTTAATAAATATGTCTATTATTATAAAAATAGTGTTGTGGGCATATTAAAATAATATAACTTTGTTAGATATTATACTATTTTGAATGAACTGAGATAAACCGTGTTTTCTTTCTTTAAATTGATTATATTGGATTGAATGTGACATTTTAATTTATTGATTCTTCATCTTTTCTTCTTTATTCATATATAATATTATATGAATATAACTGAATTGCAATTCAGCAGAGTAGGTCCCCTTTAAACGGCCACCATGCAAAGTGGAAGGCCATCAACATAGACATGAAGTAAACACTGATGATTAAACCACAAATCTAAAACTTTTCAACCTCTCTTTGTTAACCTTTCCCATCTGATGGAATGGGACTGGCTTAGCCCACATTCAATTTATCAGCCGCAATCCTCAGTATTTTAAATTAGCCCTATTTTTGAACAGAAATCAATAATATCGTCATAAAAAAAAAGGTGCTGCTTTTTTTTTTTTTTAAGAAATTTCATTTATTTATCATCTACCAGAGAAATGTCTTATCAACTGTGCTCAAATCAAAGCTGATTTTCATGTAAATTGCATTTCCACACGAAAAAAAATTGCTACCCAACAGAAGCCCTTCCTATGGAGGAAGGCCTTTCACTGTAGAAGTTGCCCACCTGCAGGAGATAACAAACAAGCCCTATCAAACTGACATGACAGCACCCTCTGCCTGTCTAATTAAAGGCCAATGGAGCCATACATCCAAACCCACCACACAAATGACAAGTCACTTTGCACCTTATATAAAGGCCTAAGATAAGGCAGCCTCTGCATGCCCCATACCACCAGTCACTAAAAAGACCATATCTATCCAAATCCGTGAATGAGGACCATATTCAATTGCACATTCATTCCCAAATTCAATCACAGAAAAAAAGACGAAGAAAAATATGCTTCCCCTGCCACTAACATCCAACTTGATATTTTTTCCCTCCTAAAGCTATCAACACCACTAGATCTACCAAGATCATTAATGCAAAGAGAATATAAGTTTTAAGAATTGAAGATAATTCCATCATAAAACCAACACCACAATAACAGGAAATCATAGTCATTTATCATACTCTGTACAAAAACAAAGGATCAATAACACTCACCTAATTATCTTATCATCATCATCATCACCCTTGATTACCCACCTTCCTTCTAACTCAAATTTCCCTTCTCAAGCAACCCTGATCATGTTATTGTTATCCCCATTTCTTAAGGTGGGCATCGCCTGAAAAGCTGAATGCCTTGATGATGATTCCCTTTGACCCGATGGCAAGGACAGCCTCAGGGACAATGGAGATGGGTCCATCGTTAGATTCAAATTCAAGTTAAGATCGGACATTGTTACAGCCTGAGGAGCTGGAACTACAGGAATTGGACGGACCAGGTTCGTCCCCATTATGTTTGATTGATTGAGTCGTCCTACTGTCAGATTTTCCACCGGATTCTCAATCGTTACTGGTAAAACTACATGCACAGGAGGAGGCATCATGGCAAAGTTGTTTGTTTCAAGGTGTTGCACAGTCTCCGATGGATTGTTGCCTTGCTGATCAACTTGTTCATCGTCAATTGAAATATCAGCCACCTGAAGATTCAATCAAGAATATAAATTTTTGGTTATTTTAAGATCTATAATTTGTACTTATTTGACTAAAATCCAATAAAATATATTTTTTTCTTATAGATTGAATTGATTTATCTGAGTCAACTTATTCAGATTCAACTTCATTATATCATAGATTTTCATTGTTTGAATCTGTAGTGATTACCGATTCTGTAGTGATATCAAAGAGGCTAGATCGGCGGCGTCGACGGTTGAGATTGCTCCGGCGAAGAAAGTACTTCTGAGCATGACTAGCCACCTGTGTTGGTGTTCTTGTCTTAACGAAGTTTCTAGAGATTCCTCTCCAATCTCCTCTCCCTACTTTCTGTAACCCCAACAAGAACAGCTTATGCTCTTCCTCCGTCCACGGCACTCCTAATAATTTTCAATTAAATTAAAAAAAAATCAAAAACAAAATTGTAAATAAACAAACAGAGATCTGAATCCAACCTCGTTTCCGCTCACGACTGGCTCTAGAGTTCGGAACGGCGTCGTCGGCAGAGGCATAACCAGCAGCCGCCACGTCATCCTTATTGTTACCGTTGTTTTCGTGAGGCTGTACGTACTGAGACAAGTTATTCATGCTCACACTCTTCCTCATGGAGTCCACCACCACTCTCACACCGAAAAGCATAATCTCGCCGCCGTCTTTGAGGGCGGAGCCACTGGTATCCGACATCGTACGACGACTGAAAATAAAAAAACAAATAACACAGCACAAGTGGAAGAAAAAAAGTGAAAAGCAGTACTATAGAGCGTGATGTGAAGAGCTGTAACTTGTATTTATAGATGAGATGGGCTAATCAGAAAGCACATGCAATTGCATTTCTGAGAGAGAAAAATAATTTCTTGAATTAGGTCAACCCAGCTTGTCGTATCAACTTGACTTAAAAAATTAATTAATAAATTTAATTATTAATTAAGCAACTAAACCAATCTTTACGAAAAGCGATTAACTCAACGTGCGGTTCATTATCATTTACAGAAACTTATTTATCTCATGAAAGCATCGGCAGCGCACACAGTTGGCTTCATGAGAAGATATTTTAAATCTGTAATGGGTCCTTCTTGTTCAATCACCTTTCATGGTGATGGTGGGGTGCATCTGGAAGATAAGCCAAGATAAGGTTTTTGTGGGTGCCACCATCTTCTCTCTTTCCTTAACCCATTTTTATGAAAAAGATGCTTCGACATTTTTTAATCCTCTTTCTCCCATTCTTTGCAAATTGCAGTCTCTGTCAAAGTGTTAAAGCTACCTAATTAATATTATTAAAAATAAAAGATGGGTTTCAGTGCAGAATGTGAATTGAGATTAGAGATGGATTAATACTAATTAAAATAGTCTTCAGAAGAAAAGGGATTAACAGATGCAAGGTTTTCTCTGTTCAAAGCTTTTCACCTTGCTTTTGCATTGAGGCATGTGATCTTAATTCTCTTTTTCATATCCAATCAATCCAGAATATCTTCAATACCTAGCACATTTCCTTAGTGTTAGAGTAATTCAGGTGTTGATACAGCTGGGAAAGGAGGCCATGAAAGGTCCCAATGAGCTTACTTTCTCTTTTGACAAGTAATAAAAGTCCTTGTACATATTTCATGGGTAATAAATTGATGAATTAATATTTAACATTTTCAAAGGCTTCTAGTGATCAATCTGTTGATAGAAAAACCTTTTTGGAATTTGATTAGTAATCCACATGGGCAATTAACCAAATCCCATCACATTACCAAAAGAAATTTCCCAATATATGAATAGGGAACCATCGCAAGTGTGCGATGTCTAAGTACTGGGGAAGGATTGGTGCTTGTCTTGGATAAGAAAACAAGAAACTAAAGTGGGTAAGCACATCATGGCTTGCCTGCCTTTCAACATAATTGTTCAATAATCTTTGCTAAATATGTTAAAATCTTATCTCTGTTATGAAAGAGGCATGGCTTCTAGTTTTGAGTAAAATGGCTACTTCATTAGTGGCCCATGGCTCATATAATTGTAGGTTTTCTCCCATTTTGGTTGACAAAAAATATTTGGTTTTGATTTTGTTTGAGAGCAGAGGCCCACACGAAATGAATTTCATTATTCTTTCATGTGGTTGAAATTCTAAAGCTCTCTGTCTCAACATGCTTCAAACATATCACTGTCAAGAGGATTTCATTGAGACTCCGTGAAGATCCTATTCAGCTAGAATTTGAGACCTTTGACTAAGAAATATAATGTAAATTTACTTGTAAATGAGGAGAACCTACCGCTGCAAAATCAAATTACCTCTTTTCATAATCAAAACTCTCCCTGCCGTGAATCAAGGAATCAGAATTGCTTTAACCAGTAAGCAATACTGCCCTGAGTTTCAACACTGCAATTTTTTTACCTGCCTCTAGCTTTGCCTGAGCTGATATCAAACTTGTCACGACCATAGTTTTTTTGTTTTTTTGTTTTTTTTCACTCCATGAAAACATCAACCAGTATAACAGCATAATTATCCTCAACTCTTCTCTTTCTTTCAAGCTAAGTGGGAGACACAGATCTTCTGAGCATTGAAATTGATGAATGGATTTTGTATATCTATTTATGCTGTGCTTGTCATAAGCTCTGTTCTTGTATTTCTTGTTTCAGAAGCAGAAGTATCATGATGATTATTCTTTACATCTGTTGCATATGTTTTTGTTTTGGGTGGAGAAAAGGGTGAGTTACTTAAAAGTGATTATGTTATTCTTCTTAGACCCATCTGAAGATGATCTATGCCTGGAAGAATTCGCTTGAGTTGAGACCGCGGGCAGATAATTCTCCCTTTATTCCATCCAGGGAAATTAAATAAAGGTGATACATCCTGCAGGAATGTGTATGCAGCCTTTGCTATGGGATAATGTGGCATGACTGAGTTTCTCTCCATGTATCCCCGTCTGATCAACAGAAGGTGTAACATCATTAGTGAAAACTTAAAAATTAGACAATTATGTCAGTCTAATGAATTGTCAGCATATGCAAGAGATACAATGATCAATATCCCTTCAAGGACATACTTGGCTTGGAACTATAGGCTCTAGTATTCTATACATGAAGTTAACATTCATATCTCAACTCAGTCATCTTCTAACCTAACAGTTTTCAACTACATGGGTCTACACCAGGTTCACTAATCACACAATCAGTTCAGAATTAAGCCTGTAGATTTTCCTCTAAGCACAATCCAAATTCGTCAGCTTTCTGCCAAACAAGGGTGAATAATATAGGTCCACATATAGAACTACAAATTTTAGTGGCCAGCCTATTGCCCAATTGCCGAATTTGACTTTCAGGTGGATAAGGTTCAATATTTGGCCTACTGAGCTGGATTGGGTTGTATCATACTAAGGTCCACAGATTCTTGCCCAGCACATGTTATGTAACATATCAGAAACAACCTTGGGTCCAACCTTGATTTATTTCACACATACAATTAAATTAATAAAACTATACGTACTCACTTTGAATATACAAATAGGTACACACTTATATGTGTCACAATGTGATTAGATGATCTTGAATTAATGATAAAATAACAACTAATCACATAATGACATATATATGTATACCCATTTATGTACTCAAAATGGATATGTATAGTATTACTCTAATTCGATATGCTAAATGAAGAAGCAAAGGTATTAAAGACTATTCATCCAAGAGTGAAGAACAACAATGAATATATAGCAGCAGTTAGGACAAATGATGTGATAAGAAGTTAACAAGGACAAAAGAGGCTGAAAAGGCCGTGGCTTAACAAAGTCAAAAATTCAGAGATAACATGGCCCTAACATAACTACAACAAAGAAAAGGTCACAGGGACTTTCAACTGTTGCCTGACAGAGTTGGGCTGGGCAAACATGACTCAGACAAGCCAATCTAGCATTCTCTCCTTCAAAGAGGATAAAACATAAATCATGATAGCTTCAAGGAAAAAAGTACTTACACTACAACAACAGTTGCAAGTTGAGGCAGATCCTCACCATTTACGAACATCTCATACATATTGTTGAGCCAAACTGATATTGCTGTATATGCACAGCCTTCCCACATTCTGTAAAACAATCAACTTAAAAATTAAAAAGAAATTACTATAATAATCCAAAAGAAAATTACCTGAGAAGTAATTTTGCATTATACCTGTGAACATCCACAGACCAAACAAGTCTGTAGCTTCAAGGAGCACTTTTGCAGCCCGTTCTCTCTGACCGAGCCACCAAAGTGCTTCTGAAAGTGAATTGTAGAACCTCATTCCCAAACCGGACCCTTCAGAGTAAAGTTTGTCAAAGACATACTCTACCATCTGCCAGTTTGACTCATTATCATATTCTCCTTTTATCATCTGCCCGGTTACTTGGTGGATATTTGACACTCTATTTGTGCACATCTCATCAAGTAATTCATAGGCATCATCCCACCTAAATTGAGTTAAAGGGATCAGATATATAGCCAAAAAGGAAAAAGGCTGAAACAGCTTCTGTGACATATATAAATTACTTGAAAAAATTTAATGTCACAAGTTAATAAAAACTAAAACGCGTAACTTCTGCTTCCCTGGCAATTACAAATTAATCACAGTTGGGCTAGTTCAAAGATGTTATATGCAAATCAATAATTATTTAGCAGATATTTGTTTGCCAAATAACACTCATATCTCCCTTAATCATTTTTTTTTTTCCAAATTTTGAGCATCACATCCATATACAATATACATGGTTCTGTGCTATCCATGACTCAAATTCAGTGCACTTCAAGGCAATTTAACAAGATAGAAAGACTTCTGCTGACAATGACGGCCAGAACATGAACAAAAATGCTTATCTAAAACAGCAAGAAGTTGAACAAATTAAAGACCTGCTGAAAATGTATAAGGCACGGAGAAAAACATATTAAGCAGTTGACAGAAAGTTGAAATTCCACATCCTGGGGCCTAAAATCTCCAAGCAAATATTTGGTATTTTCTATGCAATAACACCACAATATTTGCTGAGCATATAATGTTTTAAAAGAAAACATATCACAAGATGTATTACTCTTGAAAGTTAATTTTTATGAAAGTACAACAGGGTAGCAAGAGCAATATCTTCTCATGCAACCTCTCGCCAAAAAAGACTTCCAAATACTATTTCATTAATAACAAGCTCAAAAGGATTAAGTTGACAACTTTTAAATTTTATATGAGAAAGCAAATACCTGTGCTTCCAAGTGTACATTTCAGTCACCAGCCATAATCCTTTTTTTTTATAAGTTTGAAGAAAGTACATAAATTAAATTTCTGACAAGCCATAAAGAAAAGAATTTATCATGCTGAATGCATGTTCATGGTTACCATTCACATAGACTTGTCATTGGGCATTAGCAACTTAATTAACTTCTGGATGAACAATGCGTTAATTTGTATTCTGAGATGAATTAGGATAGCCTGTATCTAAAATTCAATCGCTACATAACAGGATTCCTCATATTCAAGTTCTTCACACATTCATGATCTTGAAAGAGAATAAATGCAATTATTGAGACATCTACCCTTCATGAATGAATAAACCAAGCGAACACTGACCTCTTACTCTTTGCATAAACAGCCAGCATTATACAGTAGCACATAACATTTGGCAATATCCTGGAAGCTTTAATTTCCTGGAATTGTTCCCTACTCTCATCAACAAGGCCTGCAAAGCAATAAACACTTAAAACTGCCTCAAGGGTCCTCTCATCAGAATCACATCTCACCTTTTCCATCTCAACATATGCTTTTATAGCTTCCTCAAACTGGCCTCCTTGCCTAAAAGCTTCAATCACAGCATTGAAGGAACCCCGATTCCTTGAAACACCAGCCTCACCCATTCTTGACAAAATTGCCTCACACTCTTTGTACTGCCCACCTCTTGCAAAGGTATGCAGCAGTGAATTGAAAGTTTCAACAGTTGGCTTGCTCTGCATTTCATTCATTGTGTTAAAAGCAACAAGCACTTCCTCGTACAATGCAGCCTGCCCATATGCTTCAATAACACCAGTGTATGCCTTGGAACTTGGTACTATCCCTCTCTCATTCATGTAAAGTAAAATCTTCTTAGCATCCTCTTGTAGCCCTCCGTTCCCACAAGCAAAAATCAGACCCTCGTAAGTCTCCATATTTGGTTCAACATTCTCCTCCACCATATCTTGAAACAAAGTTACAACCTCCTTAAAATACCCACCTTCTCCAAAAACTTGTATCAAAATATTATAAGTAGTTGCATTTGGCTCGGTTTTACTCGCTTTCATCTCAAGGAAAAGCTCCCTCACATCATCATACCTTCCATTCCTTCCATACAAATTCAACAAAATACTATAAGTTGCAGAATTTGCAGAACAACCTGCAGCCTGCATCTGCCTAAAAACTCCCATGGCCTCCTTTATTGACCCAATTTTTGCATGCGCCTCCAATAACACATTATATGAGGTTACATCTGGTAAATTCCCTCCTAGCTCCATCTCCCCAAGAAGCTCTGAAACTTTTTCTAATTTCCCCAATTTCCCAAACGTCTCAACAAGATAACTATATGTCGTTAAATCAGGTAACACCTTAAATCAGGTAACACCCCACCTTCATTCATTGTCCTGAAAACCATCTCCGCCTCATCACCTAAACCTCTAGCACCACAAGCACTTAACAGTGTATTATAAGTCACAATATCAGGCTGTATTCCTTCATGTCTCATTTCCGCAAATAATCCTAACAAGCCCTCCCAATCTAATCCCCCTCTCGCACATGCATTAATCACAGTATTATAAGTCAAAATATAAGGCATGATTTTTTCTCTTTTCATTCTCTCCAAGAGTTCAAGAGATATTTCATACTGACCGTGACGTCCGTACGCATTAATCAACGCTGTGTATGAGAAAACACTTCTTGGCACGCTTTGACTAGGCATTTCCTCGAAAATCTCAGCCGATTTCTCAAGCAAATTCTCGCGCCCTAACAAACTTATCATTATCGTGTAAATTTGTTCGTTCGGTTTGCACCAGATCTGTCTCTGCATATATTTAAACAAACGAAGAGAGCGTTGCCAGTCTCCACGTTGAGCGAATTCCTTGAAGACCAAAGCGAAGTCGTTTAGGGACAGCTTGTTTTTTAATACGTCGAGGCATCGTGCGATACTGCCACGAGGCGGAAGGGAGCTAAGCTTGTTGATTAGGGTTTCGACGTCGTAGCTATACTTCCCTTTCTCAACGACGACAGAGGGATTGCCAAGGACCAGCGCTTTCGGCTTGGCTCGGACTTTCACGGCGACTGAAGAGAAACTCCGGTATCCAAGGAGGAATATTCGGTGCCCGTATAAGAGTTCTTTGTCTCCGGAGAGGAATCTCCGTTGAAGGGGGAAATCAGATAGGTAAGGCTTCAAATCTGGTTTCAGAAGCGAAGAATTGGGTATCGAGAGGATCATCGCGGTGAAATAAGTTGCATGAGCTTCGAGAAAATAAGGGAAATGAATTTTTGGGGTGGATTGCTGAGATTTTCAAGGGAACGGAAAGTTGCAGGGAGGAAGAGAGTTGAACTTGAATTGAAGCAGCTTTTGAAGAAAGACACGTGGAGTTTCTGTGGATAACAGGAAAGGAAATTGTAACAGGGTTTAAGGACCCTGATCCGATCCGAGACCCGATGTTGCCCTTTTTTTGGCGGTAAATGATTTTTAAACGACGGCTGCGTATAATGTTTGTTTATGGCGATGCTTGTAACTTTCTCAAACCTTTTCAAGTTAAAACCAATTCAAATTTAAAGATTATAATCTTTTTTGTTTAATCTTAATATGACTCAAGTTGGAATTTATAAATTGAGTTTATATTTATTTAAATTTTATTTAAATTTAAATCGATTTAGATCAAATTATTTTTTAATCAAATTTAAAATTCAATTTATTGATCTCGAATTGATTCTTTTATATTTAAATCAATTTTAAATTAACTTTCATCTGAATTTGATTCTAATTGAATTTGACAATAAGAGGATGATTCATATGTAGAGATAACAATAAATCAAATAAGGGATGAACATTCTAATCTCTATTCTCATCCCAAACTTTTCTCTGTCCCTTCTCTGTAGGAAAAATTTTTTCTTTCTTCTTCTCTCGATCCCAAGAGAAAAGTTATTCTCTTTCCCCTTCCATCTTAGCTACAAATATAGTGGAATATTTATTAATTACAATGGTACATTTAAAATAATTTAAATATTTGAATAAAAATTTAATATTTCAGATTTCAGAGAACAGATAAACCAAAGAGGAGTCAAGTCAAAATATATTTATTCACTTTTCTGTTTTATTATTGATCAATCTTGTCCACATCTTTATTTTTAATGAAAAATCATTCCTCTATCCAGAAAGACGAAGGCCAATGACCAAATTTAGAGTCTTATATTACATCCCTATTCATAAATCCTTGCTTCTCATGCCAATCGTATATTCTTACATGCTATATGTTGGGACATTACTCATTAATTCATAATATTTCGATTTATTTTGATATTGTTATACACAAAATGGCTTCCCACCATGAGAACACTTGACATGGATAAGTCTCTATATATGACTTTTGAGGTAAAAAGTTTTATGTACATTTCCAGTTTGCCTCTCTATTCTTATTATGTTTAATCTTTTTCAGCTCTTATTTTTGTTCATATAAATTTTTCTGCACATATTGTTTATTATATTTACAACAGATATCTGAGTATTAATGTTTTTAATTATTTATAGTTAGCTGGTATGACATTTGAGTGGATTCTGTTATAACAGTGACGTTGACATCTCAAAGCCCCAACCACCGTTTTCACATGGTTTGTTGACCAAGCCACAGTAGGCCCCCAAGGTCCACCGACCGGCTGTCACGTTTCTGAATGCGCCTCTTCCCCAAAATCACAACATCTTGTTGCCACGTGTCAATGATTCCACCTGTACGCCCTCCACTACTGGAGGGAGCCCCTGCACTCTTACCTCGCGCCAAAACAAAACCTAACGGAGTTAACGGTTGGTCTTCTTACGGGGAGTCTTGTAGTTTTTATGAACTGACGAGGGTATTTTGGTAAATTTATCTTAAATTTCAGTTCGTAACAGACAGTTGCTAAGGGAAAGCGAAATTAAAAACAAAAACATCTCCCTTTGTTTCTGCTTGAATAAGCTTTGGTCCGGAATTGAAACGGCAACACATCACTGTGTTATGGACTTAGATAATGTCCGATTCTGAGGTAAAATTTCTTTTTCCCCTTTTTGTGAACATCTCAGTTACAAGTTTCTACTTAGACCATCAGTTTGATATTTTTGTTTTATTTTTTTTGGTGGGGTTTGTGGGTTCAGTGGTTGATTTTGATCTTGTTTGTGTTAGTTAAGTTGTGTGTTTGAAAGATGGCTGTTTGATGGGTTTCGTCTG
The DNA here is from genome assembly GCF_011075055.1 of Mangifera indica. Taxonomy (NCBI): domain Eukaryota; kingdom Viridiplantae; phylum Streptophyta; class Magnoliopsida; order Sapindales; family Anacardiaceae; genus Mangifera; species Mangifera indica. The sequence continues at coordinate 2,324,423 of NC_058139.1, forward strand.
ATTTTGAGTATAATTATTTGGTGTGTTGGTTTTGGTGTAGCATAAACTGATGGCCCTGAAGAGGGCCTATGCGGATATAATTTTAAACACGGCGAAAGAGGCGGCGGCAAGGATAATGGTGTCGGAGAGGAAAGCGATGAGGTATCATAGGGAGCTGTTTGCAGCGAAAGAAAACTCGTTGCGTATGCTGCTCAGGCTTAAGGAAATGCTAGATACTAAGGTAGTCTAGTTTTTTTCTCTAACGGGATTGTGTTTGATGTTGCTTTGGTGTTTTGATGTTGGTGGGTGTTGATGAAGGGCTCTTTCTGTTTGATGGTTGCGTTTTGTGATGTGGGTTTGGTGTTAATTGTTTGTTTCGTGATGGAACTTTTGATTTAATTCGTTTTATCTATTCATTTCATTAGGGTGTTGTTATGTTTTTATTATTATTATTATTTGGCTTAGCTCGCTGGAGAGTCTCTTATGGTCGATAATGTGTTGTGTAGTTTTTGTTTTACATTGTAGAGAGTATTTCAAATTATGTGGTTTTTTTCTTCTGGGTATAAAAATAAAAATCCTGAGAATGCTATGATGTGGATGCAATGTGTGACAATGAGGTTTCACTTTTCCGGTAATGTTTGTTTTCATAGGCAGTCTCATATTGCAGCATGGTTTTTCTATGCTTTTCATCAGTTAATGATGGATCCTGTTGGCTCTTATATTCTGTTTTAATAATGGCAATGGCATGTATAATGTCTTATACCCTTTTTATTGTCCAATTGTTGGAATTTTCCTGGAGAGAATGTTAAATGATATTCCAATTCTATTATTTAAAGGAGTTTTCATCATCTTAAACTCATATCTTTGTGTAAATCTCTACCTTTATTCCCCAAAATCATCGTGTTAGACGTTTGTCATGTTCATCAAATATTTATTCTCTTATTTCTTATAGTTTGGAGTTCACCTGTGGGTGATTGTACTTGAGAGGAATGCAGGTGGGATCGGAGATAAGCCGTATTATAAAAGTTGTCTAGATAGTGCTGTCTTCATTCTAATATTAGAGCAAAGCTTATACTACTTTTAGAAACTGAAGAACATAGGCGGTTTTGTACCTTCTCTCTCTCTCTCTCTTTTTTTTTTTTTCCTCCTATGGTTCTTTCTTCTTTCATTCTGATTGCCTCATAGATGTTTTCAACTACATATTTGTAAGTTGCTTGCTTGAAAGAGCGTGTCTGCTGTGTCAACCTTGGCAAATGACTGAATTGACCAAACAAACAGTGGGTACACCATACATGGCTATTGCAAGATTTTCTACTTTTGACTACAACAGTATGTTATGTGTTTTGACATTGTTATATTATTTATTGTCTCATTTATATGTTTTTAGAGAATATTTTGTGTTACCACATGGTTTAAAGTGGTAAAATGGATTATTTATTCTTGTGATAGCTGGAAGAATGGGGAATTACATGTGTTGAGTTAGTCCAATCTTCTATTTGATAGTTTCAGCCCGTTGCTCTCTATTTTGGACCCTTGCTTATGTTTTCAGCTTTTGTAAGACAACTAAAACAGTTAAACTAATGGTGCATCGATTATAGGTTAAAGAAGCACAGGTGGCAGCCTTTTGTCAACAAAGAAAGATAGACGAACTTGAAGCACAACTTGGTGAAGCAGAAGATATAGTGAAAGACCTTAGAACAGAATTGAAAGAAGCACAAGATGAATTGGAGCGAGCTACAAACAATCAAATGCGGCTTTTGGATAAACAGAATTCCTATGGTGATATTGCTACTATGATGACAGCATCACTGGACAACGGACTCAATACTTCTGGGACTGTGGTGTCTTCTCTACCTGATGCAATATCTGAATTGGTTGTGACTTCTGATCTGAGGAATTCACCTTTGAAGATGACATTTGAACAGAACCAATGTTATGGTGAAAACGGTTCTCATAAAGATAATTGTTATTTTTGCAACTCTGACTTTGCCTCCATAGTTATGAGAAGAAAAGAACCTAAACTTTACAGGAATGGGTGCACTCAGAGAATTCATGCATTTAAAAGGAACCTCTTAGATGGAAATCAGTCTCTTCCTCCGCAAGTTGATGATGTAAGAAATGGAACCTGTATTGGAGAAGAAGAAGAAGCATGCAAAAACCTTGAAGCTGGGGCAGATAAATTATATGGAGTAGGGAATAATCCAGATGAATTCAAAGTAATGGGGGGAAATAGCAACAGCATTTCAGTTCATGCGTTGAAGTCCTTTCGCTGGAAAAGAAAAAGGGCTGCTAGATATAAGAAAAGAAAAGGTTTCTTTAGGAATTTTCCACATGTGGTCATAGAAACAACTCAAGAATATGGTCTTTCCTGCCCCAGGAATTTCCCTGATGCAGTTAATGATGATGTCCAACTTGAGGACTCTAAGATATTTGAAACTAAACTTGAGAAGGATTCGGAATCTTTGTTGACCTTGCAATTACCGTCAGATAATACTAATGTGATTCTTCAGACAGGACGTGCAGAAATTATTGAAAGTGATTTGGAGTTCCACAATGCTTGTGCTATTCAAACTGTGACAAAAAATGATGACTTATTGATAGATACATTGGAGTTGGCAAGACAGCAATGTGGATCTGTTGAGAGTTCTGAGGTTCCAGCTTGCAGTGCAGATGTTCAAGCTGTTAATATTTGTTCAGTAAATACAGATGTTAAAGCATCTAATCTAACTGAAGGGATTCCTACTCAATCTTTAAATGATAAATTTTTGAAGTACACATTCCAAAGGAAGCGGAAGAAGGAGTCTTCAAGTGGTTATGATGGGAATTCTTCTGCTGAAGAAAGCATTGTGAAGACAAAGTTGGGGGAGAAGCAAATTGGTGCTTTGGAGTCACAGAAGTCAACTGAATCATCTCAAGATAGTTGACGACTACGCAGGTTGCTTGTCAGGTTGTCTATATGTTTAATAATGTTTCTGCATTGTGTTTGTGTGCATGTTTTTGGAGTATGTTTTCATGTGATTACTCATCTAGAAATGATGATGTCTTTATTTAAAAGTTCTAGGGTTGTGATGAACTGTGGCTCAATTCGGAAATTAGCTTCTTTTTTATTTTCTGAATATTGAATGCCTTTGTTTAGCCTAATCAAGTTGTGAATATTGTCTGAGATGCTGGTGGGTTATAAATTTATTTAATTCACATGTTTGTTGGGGTCTTCCAATAATACAGTCATCTGAGCTAGGTTTAAATTCTCTCTTTCCATTTTCCCTTAATGTCTTGGCTTTTCTGGGAAAATAGGTGATTTGTCCATTTTATTACCCACAAAAAATCATTATGTTTAAGTCTTGAGCTGTCACAAGCAAGTGTAATTTTGAGTCTTGAGAATGGTTGCTTTGTTTCTTGCCATTTTATTCACGCATTCCTTTTCTATTGGCTTTTCTTTGTTCCTTTTCTATCTGTGTGTGCAAAGGCAGGTAGTAATTAGGGATTATAGTTGTGCCACAGTTTTGGTTGACTCACAAGAAGCTGGTGGGTGATGAGAAAACTTGTGCTTTCTAAAGCATTTCTTTATCAATATCCGTAATTTTCAACTAAAAATACGTGCAGAAAAGTACATGCTTGCTATTGACTTTGGACTGTCCATTTCTAAGCAAAAAACGAACTTCTATTCTATGCAGCTTTTGATTATTCCCACAAAGCTATGTTCGAAGTTCCTTGCTTACAGAATCCACATCTTCTGGTCACCTTTTTTCCGAATCATGATATTATATATGTTTAAGTTGCATGACAATTGTTATGTTCCGTTTCATGTAACGTATTGTTTAGAATTAATCTCTTGCTTCCTCCTTCGCAGCTTGCATCACTGTCCAAAAAGAAGTGCTGTATTTGCCTGAATGGAGCACAGAATTGACCCGACTGGAGATGGTGTATCAGCAAACATTCCTGATGAACAGGGGGCAGAGCTATAAATTCCCAACTTTGTGACATATAGACATTATATATTCATCAAGAAATCAAAATTGTTGTACTTCCCTGATGCCGCTTTATCTTATATTTATAAGTTGTCGAATGAAAATATTTGGGGCAGATCCATTCCATGAAATGAGTTATTTTCTAGTATCCATATATATAATACATGACTACGAACTCTTCCATTTCTTGGTTCTGAGATCAGTTCACAAGGTCTTCAAATTTCTTGCCATTACAACGTTGAGAACTTGTATATACTCAATGCTGCCAGTTGTTATTTTCAATTGCTTGCACCATCAACTGATCAATTCAAGACTTTGATTCAGTTATTCTTATTTGTAACTGGAGTTTGAGCCTACAACTCTCCATCTCATCAAGCTTGAAATTTTTATAAACATAATCAAACCAAGTTTGAGCCAAACAATACTCTATTTGGTCTGATTTGATTGCAGCCCTACTTGAAACATATCATTTTAAGTTTACATTGGGACAGTAATATATAAGATCTTGGTGAAGATGATCAACTCCTTGACCAGGTGGCGGAGGGAGGGGGTGGCCAAGAATGAAAATTTTTAACTATACTGACCCCCTATATAATTTTAATGTTTTCCTTAACCCCCTAATTTTTATTTCTACCTTCGCAATTGCCGATGTGTCGAGTTAGGAACAGAACCCAACAAAACAGGTGTTATATATAATATCTGTAAGGGACAAAAATACAATCTTGACCTGGAACCAAAAACTTATAAAAACCCTTTTGGTTTTTGGTTGCGGGTTGAGAGTGAGAGGTTGAAGTGAAGATGGGAGTGGCAAGCAAAGCAGGGGATTTGGTATTCAAAGCCTTCACAGCTGGTCTGGGTGTCGCCACTATTTATCTCACCGCTACTTTCTCTGTTAATGTCTACAGAGGCCTCGCTTGGCATAACGCTCAATCGGTAACTACCCATTCCCTTTCACGCTTTTTACAAAATAATTTACCCATAACAAACCCTAGTTTTTATAGCTCAATCGATAACTACCATTCCTTTTTTTTGTACAACAAACCCTAGTTTCTTGACGTATTTGATGTTTTAAATTTGTAATTTTGGTATTCGTTTGTTGGGCTCGTGATTGCGCAAGCTAAGACCTTTGTTACCTGTTTATGCATATACATGTATATTAGGGGAAACAGATATGTAGCTCACTTTTGGAATTTAGAGGCAATCTAATTCGGTCCTTGGGCTGCTGTGGCAATATTGTCTTGGACTGAAGAGTTGAAACTTTACGGGGGTCTTGTAGTTCACAAATTTGGCTGTGAAAAATTGTACGACTTGGAATTAAGAATTTTGTTTAATAATATGCGAATGCTGGGGAATGGAGCAAGGTATCAGAGCGATTTTTATAACTATCTATACTTATGTCTAAAGCCCTTGATGCATTGCTTACTTCAGTGCTCAACAACTAGATGTTGGTTTTGTTCTTGCATCATTTTAAGGTCTAGTTATGGCCCTCAAGTTTTAAATGTTCATTTGATGTTTTTCTAACTTCTCAACAAAAAACATGAGTAACCAATCCTGGTCTGAGTAAAAGATTATTGGGATGATTGGTATATAAGGGTTTTGGATCTGGCCTATACATGCTTCTTTTTTACTGATAAATATAAATTTCATTTCAAGATTTATATTTTTCAACAAGCTTTGCAGAAGCCTTTTTGATATCAACAATTGCATATATGAAACTTGTCATTGTTAAAGTTTAGCTGTTGGAAACTTGGCATGAAATACCAGTACAAGTGAGATCCCAAACCCAGGCCTGAGAAAAAAAGTTGAAAACCTACCTGGATTGGGAATTCGAACTGTGAACAAAATTGAAGTGCTTTAGATGCTATATTAAGAGTCTCTATGTTTACCTAGAGTTGTATGTCTATATTTATTTATTCCTACCATTGGTGACTTGGTTTTACATATTCATAGTTCTCTGTCATTTTGGTCCTTGTATGTAGTGAAAACTAACCATTGAAATGGTCATGGGTCTTTAATATGCAGATGCGGTACGGGAAATGAAATGCTTTTGATAGTTTGTTTGATTACAGAATAACACAGTCCCTTCCATTCTTGTTCTAGTACCCTACTAATTAAAAGTATTTGTTATACTCTGAGCTTTTGAAGTGTTTGTGTGATAGCTTCAAGACTCTGGAACAACATATGTGCTCCTCTCTGTGTCTTTGTGTACTATGGTCCTTCATTTGGATTTAACTTTAAATTCGCTGATCATGAAGTAATGAAAGCTAGTATTCTTTGATATTCTTTTCTTTAGTTTTGTTTCTAATATATGCTGAAAGACAATGTGTACAAGTGCAATCACTTAATTTCATAGCTTGTTAATTCATTAGTTGCTGCCAAGTTAATTTGATTGAGATCTGAGATTTGGCAATTTTCTGCAGAAACTTGAGAAGCCCAACTCCAGTGAGCAATCCCCTTGAGTTTTTGCTGCAATGGGAAGTTAGAAGAGGTTACATGTTTTGCCTCATGAAATTAAAGTGTAAACTTTGTGCGCCTGCTTGATTTTTTACCTTCTATTCAGTTACTGAGATTCAGTTTCTATAAAACCATAGAGTTTTCAGTCTCTATGAAAAATGTAGTAGTTTAAAGTACACTGTAAGTTTAACATGATTCATTTTAGTATTTGTCTGTTATTGTATTGCCTCATGTTGAATATAATGCTACCGGATGTCAGAATAATACAGAGGTACAGATTTTATGGGATCTGATCACAGCTCTGGTGCATTTAAAGAAATTAGGCTCCTTAAGTTCGTTCTCCTTTCTTCTTAGTTATTAGTTGAATTTAAGATATGTCATGGAATTTTCTTCTGGAACTGGGAAATTACCTCGAAGTTATGATTTCACAAGTTAGATGTCAATAAGCTTGTGCTATAACTATAACATAGAAAATTACTGCAATATCATGGTTGGCCAAAGACATAATTAGATGGGTTGTAATGCTATATTGACACTATTAGATTCACAATAGTTTGTTATTTAAACTACAGGGGCATGCTTAAAGATGTCATAATTAATCACGATCATAATCTCCATTTCATATCAAGCAATATCCAAGCAACAACAAAAGAAAATGACTTGGTAGCCATCATCAGGAGAGGAGAAAAAGGGCTGCCCTAATCTATACACATCTCACACTTAATACGGTGGTGGAAATATTTGGTGTCAAGTGAAGTCTCCTCTTTCGGTCTTCAATTTACTTGCAAAATAAGGGGGAAAAAAATGTGCTAAGCTAAGGGGGCTACTTTCATGGGTAAGTAAATTGAAAAAGAAAAGGCCAAAGGACTATTTCCCACCCAAGGTATGCTTTTTTTTCAAGTCCCCCTATTAACTTTGAAAATCCAATTTACCTATTCATAGGCTGTTAAAAAAAATGGTTTCAAGAGTAAAATCGTTATTTTATCTGTAATATTAAAAATAAACTTAAATTTTATTTTATTTTTCCCCTTAAACCCTAAAAACTAACAATTTTTTTCTAGCTCAAGTTTTCAAAAACAACATTTTCCCCCCTAGGGTTTTCAAACTTTCGGATTGAATTTTCCGACAACAATCGACGATCTCCAGACGACGTCTCTTCCTCTCCAGCGTCTCCTCTTTTTGGCAGTGAGACGTCTTCCCCTCTTAGGCGTCGTCGTCGATGAAGACGACGTGTCTTCGTCAACAACAATACCCCACGGCATCAGGAGATGTACGACCAAAAGGAGAGGCAATCGGAGAGGGAGAATAGATGCTTGGAGATCGCTGGTCGTCATCAGAAAAATAGGATCTGAAGGTTTGGAAACTCTAGGGGAAAAATACAGTTTTTGAAAACTTGGGGTGGGAGAAAATTATTAATTTTAGGGTTTTGAGGGAGAAAATGATATGACTAATGGACTCAGTTAATTTTAACAGCCCATAGATGGGTAAATTGGATTTTTAAAGTTAACAAAGGGGAATTTGGAAAAAAAACATACCTTGGGTGGGAAATAGTGGTTTGGCCAAAAGAAAAAGAAAAATCTGCATCCATGCGCCCAGTAAGTATGGGCCTCTGATATTACCCGTACAATCAGGCGCCTAATGATTTCCTCATGGCCTGCTAACTTTGCACCTGCTGGAATAAGGAAAGTACAAATCAAATGGTTAGCTGGATAGCTTTGATAGAAATAAAGATCAAGGGAAAACAACATTCTATTAGCATTGATCTAATGCGCAACTTGGCCTTGTAAAAGACAATGGCAGAAACTTCATGGAAAAGGGCGTCCATGTGAATTGAGCCAGCTTGGCTGGCCAGCAGATACTTGTTTAGGAAAAGTTGCGGGTCCTTCTTTTGAAAAAGCATTACAGAAAACCTCTAAATATTATTGTTGAGATAGTAACACTAAGTTGCTAGGCTGGCGAAGTCCTTGGATAAAAATAAAATATGAGGAAAAAAAAACCAACCATGAATGCTATCTCTCCAGGAAATCCCAAGTAGAACAAACCATCTTTTGGATGTCCTCCCACCTATCAGGGTTTATCATCAATTGCAAAGATGGGATATATAATGCCTGGCCTGACAAAGACATCGGGAAGGTATGTACATACCCCTGACATGAAATATCTAGACAAATCCACAGTCAATGGCAATGCAATAACTAGTATATCAAGCATCACAGGTCAAAGGGGGCTAGAATAGGGGAAAAAGAGAACCCATGAACTATGCCGAGTTGCATCATGCATGTACTATTACCGAGCAGTTTAGCAAGATTATGAAAAGAAAAAGAACAAATAAAAAAGTAAACATAGAGACTGTTTGAAAAATCAAAGGCCAAAATCCATTTTATTTTATAATACCTACTGATTCCACTAGTTACTGACGTGCCAACTCTGCTACACCTCTTGAGTCGGTGCAAATTTCTGCTAATGGATTCACAATGAAACCACCACCCTGATACCTCAACCTACGATTCTGCGACTTATGCATTTCAGAATTGCCGCTAATATCAGTTCTGTGACACATGGCACTCAATGATGAGGCGCCACCAGAAATAGTAACTCTTGAGGTTGAACTTCGGCTTTCTGTCTTCCTCCTGAATTTGGAGCTTAAAAATTCTGCACCAGGCAGCAGACAACAGGTGGTTCCATGGGAGTCAGTTTTGGTCATCCGTCCAGTTGATACAGCCAAGTCATACGATATTTCATCAAGTGCCAGCTCAAGGCCATGAACTCGTGTCTCCAAAGAGTGCATCCCATTTTGTGAGCTACCAATGAATCTCTGTACATATTGAGGAAATATGAGCAACAAATGAGAAGAAACTTTCATCAGAATGCACTAAGAATTGATTCAGAAGTACACATATACTGGAACTCATATACAATTTCAGATCTCAAAAGTGCAGACACATGTATGCTTGGATTGAATGGAATTAGCGCATACCATATAAGTTTTCACATATCATAACTTCCAACTATGGTATGCAGATTTCAAATTATTGAGAGAAAAAATAATGGAACTAAATTAATCATCATTTAGCATTTAAAGACTATGAGGACAATAAAACATCTTATCGAGTTATTTGTCTTTCATATTACTTGTGTCAAGCCCTCAAGTGTGGATAACTAAGTGGCAGGTTTATTGTAATTCACTGATAATGTCATTTTAAGGATGCCCCTCGAAGATGACAAATTTTGTCTAACAAAACATGGTTTTGTATGTAAGGTAAAGTTCAATGATACAAGAAACAACTCTATAACACATCGTACTTCATATATAAGTCTAGACAGCAAAATATCAAGCCAAGAATGAAGCCAAATTTCCAGACATTATGAACTAACCTGAAGGAGATCTAGTAGATTAGACTGCTGTTTTTCAATCTGAACAAGTTGATTGCGGATCAAAGATAAATCTTCACAATCTTTATGATTTGTCTGCAAATTCACACAATTGTTACTTATTGCAGAAGTATTTTCATAGCTCTCAAGACATGGAGCTACTCGAGATCCAGATCTCAACCCTCCAAATTTGTGCGTCTTGTCATCAAAACTCTTATTAAAAAGGGCACGTTTTGTCTCAGACTTTGGAAGCCTAGTATTCTCGTTGTTCCTTCTTTCTAAGACATTCCCATCTCTCTCCTTGACATCATCCTCATGAGCATCCGTCAAAGAAGCAGAGCTAGGAACAGATATCTCAACTTTCCAGTTGGAAGGTTTCTTATTCTCCAGCTTTTGGAAGGTTGCTGGACTTGTTTTCTTCAAGGGACCTCTCTTCCTAGCAGTGGTCGAAAATGAACTATCTGGTGGAGTTGACTTGCCAGCTGGAATCGATTTCCTCTTCAATTCAAGTCTGGCTGTGAAATTCTTGGATCCGGCTAGATATCTTCCATCAGTTGCATTTTCTGATCCCAATCAACATAAAAGGGGGGAAAATAAAAAATAAAAACATCAGAGAAATGATCAATGAAAAGAAGAGAAACATGCAAATAGCACAAATCATCATAAATCGAATCCAAATACCAATTCAGCAAGAAATTACAAATTCAAATCTTTTAGTTCCCTCAACAATTCTAAAACAGACGATCTAATTAGCCTAAAGATCTAGGGTTTCTCAATCATAAATGTAAAAAACATACCTTTAGATGAACAATGCGATTCCGGTGGCGTAGAAACCTCATCAAATATATCTGGAACTTGTTTCCATGCCTCTATCATCTGATTCATAACCTCCCTAACAGCCTTTACCTATCAAAGGAAAAAACATGAAATTTCAACACCAACCATATAATTAACACAAAAACTAAAATGTAATAATTGCAAACCTTGTCAAATCTCCTACTTTCAAAAACTTTCAAGCAATTGGCCTTAAACTCTGCCAACGAATCCTTCTCTACCGTTGCCAACCTCCAAAGCGCTTCCGCGGCGGCTTTTCTCGCCGCCCAGTCATCGCTACTCAAAGCCCCAAGCAAACAGCTCACCAGCCCCGTCAGCCCCGCCCCTCCCGCAGCACCAGACCCGATCACACTCCCAACCACCACCAAAGCTGCCGCCTTGGCCTTGAACCCTTCATTCTTCACCAACCTCTCCAATCTCGCCAACATCCTCCCCAGCTTCCCCGCGTCTGGATCAGGCGCCGCATCGATCGCCGCCGCAAGGCACAGCGCTGCACCGACCTGCGCGTTCACATCCTGCTCCGTGAAAAGCGCGTCGGACAGCAACTTCAAAATAGTGACGAATGCCGACGCACTGACACGCGACGAGAGAGAGGAAACTGTGCTTATGCACGTGGCCTGGACGGAGGAGTTCTTGTCACGGAAATTGCGTGTGAGACTGTTGACGATCTTGGTGACGTAAGGCGACAGATTGTGTGACGACGACAGTGTGGTGATGACGTGGATGCATTCTTTCCTAACTCCCGGTTTATCGGAAGCATTAGTAGAAAGAATGCAGGAGAGAAATGTCGGTAGCAGAGCCGAGTCCAACGTGGAGGCGATTGAGTCCAGTTCAGTTGCGGCTTGTGAATACGTGTCACGGTCCGAGAGTTTCGTCAGTAAACCGTACACTTTGAGCTTAAGAGGTTGAGCCATTTCAGTTTGCAGTGAATGTAGCTTCTTCAATAGCTTCGCGGAGGAGGAGGTGTTGGCACCGCGGGGATCTCAGGAACCGCCGGTAACATTTGGCGGTGGTGAGTGTCAGTGAAAGTAGGACGGTTGTGTTTTGAGTAAATTGTGTAGTGTGTGGGCTTTTTAAAAGTATGAAGGAAAATGAAATAAAGGGGAAGGATGTTACGGCTCACGAGGGCTGTTACCTACGGTGTCGTTTTTGTTGTTTTCACTTTACTCAAAGTATGTTGCTCTTTAATAGCTGTTAATGATCTCAATCTTCATCTCCGTTTAAGGAATAACAAAGATTTTCTGTTTACTTTTAGTATAAATTCATAAAAATTCTCCTCTTGCACCTACAAGAAGAGGATTTTTTTTTTTATATTTTTTAAGAATAATATAAATATATTAAATAATAAAATTATATACAATTAAAATTAATTTATTATTTTAAATATTATAAATATTATTTATTAACTATTTTAATATGTATAATAAAAATTTAAATAAAATTTTAAAAATATTAATAATTTAAAGTTATAAAAATATGTTAATATTTTAAATAAATATATTAATAAAAAAAGATTGAAGGACAAATATATCTCTATTTTTTATTATAAATTTTTTTTTTAATAAAAAATACTTCTTTTGTTAAAGTTGGAAAGGGTTAAAACTCTTCAATTTGAATTAAAACTATCTTATCTAAGTTAATGATGGATTAATGACAAACAATCCAATGCAGTCTAGTTCATCATGAAACTTGCAGGAGTGCCACGTGGAGGATTCTCTTATCTATTTTATTTATTTATTAGGGTTAAAATAATGAAAAATAAATTCCAGATAATGCGGGCAGTGCAGGGTAAGGAAGAGGAGTTCATAATGGCATCAGAGAGCGTGTGACTGAGAGAACTATACATAGGCAGTTAATACCGGTAAATTAGCGCCAAATCACGTGATTATCTAAATTACAATTCAACATTAATCATGTATTATTAATAATAAAATAAAATTTATAAAACGTCGGTTTTAAATTATTTTTTTAAATTAATAATAAAAATTTTGTTTTATTTTAATCGATTGAGTGTGGAGCTGGTTCAGTCGGAGGTTGAAACCAATTGATTTATTGTCTCAACCTCTTCACCTACCAGACTTTGATGAGGTGATGATAATAATAGGATTCCTTACGGGATTTGTATGGAAGGAAAAACAAGCCCAGTTGGTGAAAAGTTCTATTAGTTCAGTTGAAGGAATGGGTTTAGTTCAACGGCTGATTAATGGTGATGATGAGTGACGATCACATATAGCCATAGTTGTTTGTTGCTTGTAATATGGAGGTTCTAATCTGACTATTTGAAATGATACAGAAATTAAGTCCTGCAAAAATGTTTTTCATTAAATTAAGTTAATTAATAATCCCTTCTGACGTGTCCAATTTTGACAAGGTAGGGTAACTTTGAATTTAAGGAAGAAAAAAGAAAGCAGTATTGATATATTATTTTCATAGCATTTTTATGTTAGATGCCCTCTGACGGGCCCAATCTCTATCAATGCCGATAGCAATGGAGAAGACCAGAGCAGATAGAGGATTGATATCTTTGTCTCTATTTTTACAAGAGATATTAATTTCTATCATGTTACGAGGGTGATGAAAAATTTATATTCCCTCTCTAAAAGAAAAAAAATCTCTTTTATATATATTTTTTATCTTATATAAAAAAATCTATTTTTCATACCCTCAAAATACAATATAATTATATTAAATAATAAAATTAAAATTATTATATTATTTTAAATATCATATATTAATCACTTTAATATATACAATAAAAATATAAATTATTTAAATTATTAAAAATATATTAATATTTTTAACAAAAAGAATAAAGATAGTGATAGGGGCAAGATAGAGCACATGTATCTCTATTTCTAATTATAAATATTTTTTTATCTCCATTTTCATCTCTTTTTTTGTTTTCATTAAAAATTTTCTTTTTGTTAAAGTCAAAGAGGCCTTAAATTTGAGTTGAAATTGTCATCCCTCCATCCACACCCCTGTTTTCGTGACAGTCATCATCTATGGCTATTTAATTTCCATGTTATGTATTTATGATTAGCTTGTCCCCAATTATATGAAAAGATTGTGAATTAATTTATTAGTTTGGGACTGGGACCAAGAAGCAGGTTTGATCTGTGGGCTTGTAAGCCGGCCTAGCTTAAGAGGGCAACCAGTCAACTTAAACCCAAACTGAGTTTGCCCACCCGAGGTTTAACAAAGGTCACTAATTCAGATTCAATTCAAGGATTTGTGCCACCCAGCGAAATAGACTAGCTGTTAAACACACCACATCAAAGTTAAAAACAAGCATTAAAACTATGTGTATCATCTATATATTTAATGTATATTATTATATTATTTAATAATTTTAAATTAAAAATTAAATAATATTTAATACATATAAATATGTATTTATTTATGTATTTAAAATAAATACATATAATATTATAAAAAAAATTGTCATTTTTAGTATGCATGTCTGTTGTAATAACTCAGTAATTTCCAAACCTTTCAAATTCTTTTTAATAAAGATTTGGCATGTTATAAATGATGATGGTGATAATTCCGTAAGGAGAAGTATGTAAGATGAGTAGGGTTATCAATCGGGTCTGTTGAACCAAGCCTGATTTGTTTAAGTTCAGGCTCATAAAAATTTCGGACTTGGGCTTTGGCTTTGATCTAAAATTTTTGTTTAAATTTTGTTTATTAAATTTTTTCAGACTTGTTTCAAGTCATTTCAAACATATTTTATAACTTTAAAAATATGCAAAAACATCGCTATGAATTCTTGGCATTCATAAATTCCTAAACCTCCACTCACTATAAATTATTGAGTTTATTGAGTCTCGAACTTAAACAATTTGAACTTTATAACTTTATTATTATTATTATTATTATTATTTGACCCAATTGACAATTTCAAAGATGAGTGAGAAGAAACATGTCAATTACTTTTCATTTTCTTTAAAATTAAAAAGATAAAATTTAATTAAATTTTGAAAATAAAAAAAATGTCAAACAAAAGAATAAAAACAAAACTCATTTTCCTACCGTAGTTGCTGAAAATTGCACTAATGAAAAATATATGAAGTTGTGAGTGTGAATTTGGTGTAAGGTGATTGAAAATAGTAGTGGATTGCCCGAGGCCCAATAAAGACCTAAATTTCATTGTGGGGTAGGGGTATTTATCAAGTTTTCAAACCTATTGTAGGGTGTTTTATAGATTTGTAAAGTTATAACGATAAACTCGAAATTGTTTGAAACCCTAAATATTTATATAAATAAAGCCTCAACAAAAAAATGTGAGGCCTAAATGGGCTAGCCAAAGTGTGGGCCCAAATTTTGTTATGATCACAAGTTCAAACAATTCAAATCTGATTCAATAAATTTAATTGATAGACATACCTATTCTATCGAGTATTTAAGTCAATAATTCAAGCATGTAGCAATATAATATTTAAAAAACAATCTTATAGTCTAACGAACCAATCCCTTTCCATTTCCTTGGCAGGCCATGCCAAAAGTCTAACGAACCATCCACAATTTTGTAATTATTCCTGGTTTTACTTTATTTTTTCTCTTAAAGTATTGTTTTGTCCTATACTTAACGTATTATGGATTTGTAAATTGGCGATTAGGCAAGTCCCATCAACCCAGGCGCCTTTTTTTAGCAATTTAAAACTGCCCAACTCCGGCTCTGATTCAGTTTAATCACTGTATTAAATAACTAGATAATGATTAATGAATGCAACCACAAATTTCAAACGAGTGAGAAGATGCCACGTCACTCATCATTTGTTCAGGCTAAGTGACTTATATTTGTAGAATCCACGTCACTCTAGTCAAGCAATTTTCAGCCAATGCTCCAGAGGAACTGCTTTCCCCGTACGCATCGTCTCCACATCTTTACCCTACACGTGTCATCTAATTTCACCAATCACCATCCTTTAGTATATAATTATAATAAAATTAAGATTATTTTGATAATCTTTTAATATCAAATACGAATATGATAATCAAATTATATTTTATATTGCTTATCATATCATTATTAATAATAAAAAATAATCAAAAGTTGTTATTATTTATTAATAAAATAAATTATTAAAATAATATTTTCCCATTTTTATTAAACGCTCATAAGAGTTGATAAAATTAGGCCCTTGCCTGGTCCAATAAAGATTTGATATTATTATTAAATTATTAAATATTAATTTTATAATTATTAAACAGGATGAATACAAATTATAATTGAAAAAAAGTGTTACTTTGTTTTATTAAAGACCAAAGAAACTTTTTGTCTTTTAATTGACTTCATAAACATACGCTAATAAATATTAAATTTATTTAATTATTTTTTATAACATAGTCCATTTTTTCCATTTTT
Source organism: Mangifera indica (assembly GCF_011075055.1). Classification (NCBI taxonomy): domain Eukaryota; kingdom Viridiplantae; phylum Streptophyta; class Magnoliopsida; order Sapindales; family Anacardiaceae; genus Mangifera; species Mangifera indica. The sequence goes on from NC_058139.1 coordinate 2,340,401, forward strand.
ATTCGTGATTCTGCCTTCATGCAAATTTCATTATTAATATTTTAAGGGAAGCTGTTATTTACAATATTTTTAATAAAATAAAAATTAAAGTTTATTTATTTATTTATTTATATTTCATGCAAAGATTCAATATTAAATTTAAATGCATAATATTTGCCTTATCACGCAACTATCATGACTCGTAAGCTGCCATTATTATTATTATTATAGCAAAATATTTATTGAAATTTCCTTTTTTGATTGTTGAGGTTTGATTAATATGCCTAAACAAAGTTGTATACGAAACGTTTAGTTAAAATGGAAAATAAAATTGGTTAAGTGGGATTTTTCAACATTTAAATTTGGAATACCTAATTTTGACTTTTACATATAATTAATTATATATATATATATATATATATATATATATATATATATATATATATACATATATCATTAAAACTCTTTCTTCCAAGAAAAACCCTAACCTTTCTCTTTCCATCCCTTTACTTTCCCAAGACAAAATTTATTGTTCAACTTTGGTACCAAGTTGTGCAAAAGTAAAGAACAACTTTAAATAGACAAAGAAGAAACCACAACAACATAAAGTTGATGATATAAACTAACCCAACTTTTCCCACAATGGTATTATTCAAAGCTTTTGATATATGAATAGATATTTTCAAGATCGTTAGTAATTATATTTTTATTAAACAATTGAGTTGTGTTATAATAGTTAAAATGAAAAATAAGTTTCTTATACAAGACCAAGTAAAAATTAAAACTCTTAAGAAAATAAAGACTTTTTACTTCTTCTTCTTCTTCTGTAGAGAGAAGAAATTACAAATGCAACAAAAAAATTGCAAAGTTTGCTTATATTGCTCGCCTGTTGTGACTTTGTTGCTTTCTTTCTCTTTTCTCTTGCTACATGAAACAGAAAAATAATGAAAGTGAAATTCTGATCAAAGTGAAAAAAAAATGGTTGATTTTTTCACAAGTAGACAAAAATACCTTTGTAAAACTAAGGTTTGACTTTATATGATATTAAGATGGGTAGAAAAGTGTACTTTTCAAACTTCACAGGTGGGAAATGGCGCTTGTCCAATAAAGTTATGGCTAAAACGTGCAGCAAAATCAAACTAATTGAACTGCCCCATTTAATGACACCTGTAACTACTTTAAATAAATAAATAAATAAATAAAATCAGGATAATTCAGAAACTAATCACATGCCAGGAGAATGGATCGTTAATTTCTGAACACTTAACCGACGTCGTACCGGTCCAGAGCAAAAATTTAGGTGAATATGAGGGGTATTTTGGTAACATCGCGGATATATAAATGAAACGCTGGGCCACTGCCATTTGTAGGTATTGTGAAAGGAAGGGCCAGCGGAGCAGAGGAATTTCCGTTATCCACATTGTCGATATCTCTCTTGGAAATTCAATTCAGAGAAAAACCCAGTTTCAATCAAGAATTTATTTCCAGTATCGAATCGTTAGGGTTTTTTTTTTTTTTTGAATCCTAATTCATTATCAATCGACTGTTGTTGCTAGAAAAAATGGTTTCTGATTCAATCACCAACGCTTCGATTACATCTACCCCCAACTCCAAGGATTTCGGCAAGAAAAAGAGGGTAATTAGTTCATATTTTCCTTCTTTAATTTTCATATTGAAAGTTATATATTTAAAAAAAAAAATTTGATACTACTCTTTTGTGTTTTTGCTTGGGTTTCAGACCAATAGGTCTGCAAAATTGAAGCAGTGCAAGCTCGACGCTCGTCGCGAGCAATGGCTGTCGCAAGGTATGCAAAGGATTTTTTTTTTGGCTCTTGTAACGTCTTGAGTTTATAATGATTCTGAATATAATTGAAATGATTTTGTTTTGTTTTTCTTGTTAATTTTTTTAATCTCTTTGTGATGGTTTGGTATTTGTTAGGTGCGGTGAAGAGCAAGGGATGCAAGAATGGATTAGGGGATGACCGGAAAGAGAGGGACCTGTCGTTGGAGAATTCAAGGCAAAGAGACGAGGACAATAACGGCAGAAAGATCCATCACGAGAGCGATTTAGAATCCCCGTCGAACAGCCCAATTGACAGTCTCTTTAGTGGTGGGGGAATGGATTCAACTGCCAATTGCGGTGGAAGTAGTAGCGGTAGCAGCAGCGGTAGTAGTGTTTGTGGTAGCAGCACTGGTGGCTCTTGCTCCGGTAGCATAACGGAAGAGGAAGAGGAAGAGGAGGAGGAAGATGGTTGTTTGGACAATTGGGAAGCTGTAGCTGATGCTCTTGCCGCGGATGATGATAACAATAAAAATAAAGCGGAAGTGGAACATGATAACCCCTGTTACCGATCACCTTCCCAGTCTCAGTTGGACTCTCCGCATGATTTGAACAGTGAGTTAGGTTTAGATTCTCTGAATTCAATGCCTGATGGTGCCAGTGCAGTGCCAAGAGTATCTGGGAATAATATGCGGGCATGGAGACCGGATGATGCTTTTAGACCTCAGAGTCTGCCTAATTTAACAAAGCAGCGGAATTTTCCTGCTTCAGATAGGCATTTTGGTCAAGGTGGAGTTGCATGGACTTGCAACAATGTTTTAACAGTGCCTTCTTCTTGTCCTATTTGTTGTGAGGAATTGGACTTAACGGACTCAAATTTTTTGCCCTGTTTGTGTGGTTTCCGACTCTGCTTGTTTTGTCACAAGAGGATTCTTGAGGAGGATGGGCGGTGTCCCGGATGCAGGAAGCCATATAAGCATGATGAAATTGAGTCAGAGGCAAGTCTGCAAGGAGGCTGCCTTACATTTCGGTTGGCTCGTTCTTTTAGCATGGTTGCAAGGTCTTAGGAAGAGGAGTTGTCTTAGTTCCTGTTTTCTTGAATTAAGTATGTTTGGTCTATCTGTTTCATGTGTCTTTTGTGATGTTATGTTAGTCTTAGACTTACTTTATAGACATTTTAGATGTTGACATAGGGTTATTGTGTTTTTGTGCCCGGGAATTGAGCTGCTTATCTTATGAGTTTGGTTCTTATTTGTATGGTGCATGTGCTAATGTAGAGAACTTACATTGCTATTATGTGAATAGATAAGGTGGTATAGAAATTGAATACATATAAAAGTGATTATAATAATTGTTCTATGTTTTACTTAGTTTCAATGTTGTGTGGGCCTTTTTTTTATATATATATTTCTTCCTTCTTCAGAATAACTTTATCAGTTTAACTTCCATGTTGAATGTAGTCATTAGACTGTTGATAATCAGATTGGCCCCAATTAATTTTGAAATTTGTTGTCTGCACATGATTTCATAGGAGCCTTGGAGCTGACATAATTCTCACATAAAGATGTTTGTATTTCCCTTTTCCAATTATTCTAGTTTTGTTTGTATTCTTCGTTAACGTATTTCTTAGTTGTGTTTCGTTTAATGACCTTAGAATGCTTTCTAAAGGGTTATGTGAGGTGTATACAAGGAGATATTCCTTTTTTAAGACTTGGACTTCAAATTTGATTATTAGTCATAATCTCAGTTACCATCTAATCTTTGAATGTTTGGTTTATATGCATGGAGGTGTACATGCCAAGATAGTAATGCATACATGATAATTTTAGTTTCTCTCTATGGTCCTGGTCTGTGCTGTCTCATTTCCAGGTTCATATAGCTGACTTTGACTGTAGTACATTCCGAGATAGTAATGCATAGTTGATAAGTTTCTACATGTACACACCTTATATATATATATGGTAACCTCCTTATGACAAAATTTTCTATTTATTGATCATCCTTTCACATTCAAGTAATTGTTATACATAATTAATAGCAGTTATTTTCTCCAAGTGGGAAGAAAAAGAGAAGGTGATTATTTTGATTTTCATGTGAGAAGAAAATGAAGAGCAAATAAAATTTATGGGTTATTACTCTGAGATTGATGTTGAACTGTGATATAGTTTTCCTCTGCTGCTTGCTTGAACTAATATTTTCATTACATGAGTTGATCAGTGTAGCCAGGTGTCATCTTTTTCAAGCAATAGATGTAGGTGGTGAACAGATTGTATAGAAGTTTATGAAGGGTTTGTTTATCTGTAAGTACTTCCGATCTCCCCTCTCCACACATGTTTGAATTTTTGTGTTGAAACCTTAGAGCTGTAGTGTTTCTTTCTGAGTCATTTTAATCTGTGTATATCCCAGTGGATTAGCATGTGACAGTTGATAATCACATATTCATGATTATGTTTGTGGTTCTCGTTTGATTGGCTTCTTATCTTTATATGCATTTTTTGTAGCAGAATATTCTTGTTAAGGGACCCTTTGTCATATTTTGCCTGCCTTTTCTTGATATCTAGTAGCATTTGTTGTAGAGGGATGACCAATACTGGATCTTGACAATGAAGTTATATCCTAACCCAACTTGAAGCTGAAGTGCTCCTGTGTCTGGGGTAGGTATTAGCAGTTTATTTACTCATTATTTGTGGTTACTTATTATGTATTCATTTTAAGCAATGAATTTTTGCATTTTCCTAACATGATTACTTTGGTGATGGTTTGGTTCCTGGAAATCGAAGTATTGAGAAACCTTCTGGTCCCATCACTTTTAGTTGATGCAGTCTTATATGCTAAATTTTGTCCAAATGTACTTCTCATAACTTCATTCATGTTGTATATATGTTTAACTACAAACTAAACTACCTTTGCGTCTTTGAATTTATGTTTCTATAATTGTTGCAAGCATTGTTTTCATGCAGTATTTTAACATGGCTAACTCTTGAATCTGTTGCCCTACTGGTACTTAGGGTCTGTTATCGTTTAAATTGTTCGTATACCTCAATTTATATTTCTTTCAGTAGCAGTCAATCATGTGTATACTCGGGAGTTCTTACTGCTAATGGGGCATTTATTTGGATTGATTGCATGCAACAATTTCAATTAAAACTAATTTTTGGTAGGGTTTGGAGATTTCTGATGCTTTTATATGTCATCTCCTGTAACTGCTGATGGCCAGAGTTTTTGTCAGAGTCCCAGTATGTTAAATTCATTTTCATTAAGTCTTTAACTTTAGATCCCAACGTGGAGTTTGTCAAATTTTGTCATCTGAAGGATATAATTTCATATGATGGTTATTTGACATTTGTTTTCTGGGACATTTTGAAAGAATCTCAGTTGAGACGGGTTTCTCTTGATTTAAAAGAATTGGAAGCAATGCGGGAAAATAAGTTTTGCAAAGAAGTTGAAGCTCTGTTTTTGATAACCCATGAATAGCAGATACATAAAACTAGAACAAACAATTATATGCAACAATTCTTGAAAAAGATGACGATGGACAAATTTTTTTCTTACTTGTTTATGAGTCTTGAAATGCGAGAATCTGATCTAAGTTGCTCGGGGAGCATGTTCCACCATTTGATGAAAGTGGAACCGTCGAAGAACACATCAGCACCTAGCTCTTGCCGTTCAACCCACTTCTCTACCTTTTCAACAAGGCACAAAATCCTATTCATAACACCTTCAGACACTCCGGGATTGTTACTAGTTCTAATTAATATCTGCAGCTCTTCTACCTCTGCCCAGAAACAGGATTCCCAGCTGGATTCTTTTTCCATCTTTTGGGCATACTCAAGCCAATTCTGGGTGAATTTGTATCGTTTTGGTCTGCCCTTTATCATATAAGATCCCGTATCTTCATTCTTTAGGTGCCTGTAGTAGTTGGCGATATCTAGAGGTTCAACAATGCGGCGGTACCTTGTTCCAATTTCTAACCACTCCTTACGACCTTCAAACCCATCAGGAAGTTCATATCTTTTTATCATTTCCATGACTTCGTCTAGGATTCCAGCCAATTCGAGCCTCTTCACATTTGCGTCAAAATCATCATGGTCTCTTGATTTCTTGAAGGCATCATAGTAGCTCTCTTTGCGAGCCTCACACTTTGTTTTGTACCTTTCCAACATTTCTATTCCTCTTTTGATATCTGCCATTTTACGATCAATCCTTTCTTGGTTTCTCAATTTCTGCTTCTCAAACTCTTTGGCAGCGCAAAGGCACAGTCTGGCTCTCGGGCTCTGTAATTGGAAGATTCAAGATGTCAATACAAGACAAACATCGGTTTGTTTGATTCGAAAAATCTAAAAATCCCATAATTAAAATCGTCATTGACTTAAAGACTTACCAAACCGAGGATATTCAATACAATGTCGATTCTTGCACCTCCATTTGAAGACAATGGAAGCCCATCCAAAGAGTCTAAATGGATCACAAATTTCCTATCGAAGCTCTGCAATTCGTGTTGATATTTCAGGTGTTCCTCTACACTTCTTAGAGCAATCTGTGGACCTTCTTCCATGGAGAGTAATTGAGAAGAGTAGAATAACACCTGCAGAATAGCGTCAGGGTTTTTCGCTAGCACCACTTCCGTTCCATTTTGTGCATAGAAAACATAGTTTCCAAATGGCCTATACGGGCTTAGCTCAATAAATCTTGACCAAGTTTCGGATAACTTATTTGTGTTTCCCATCAGTTGACAAGCGACATGACTGGTTAGAGATGAAGCGCTCCTCATTACATGTACGAAGAGATTTGATGCTTGTGCAACTGGCTCTTGCACGGTAAGTGTGGATTTGGGATTCAGGTAATGCAGGATATCGTGTAAGTATCCCTTGATGGAAGAGAGAGGAGCGAAAAGAACTCGAGGCACAATATCGTATCTTGAAACGAAGTGGAAGAAGTACTCTGACCAATTTTCTCGCCCCAGAGCATGACTGAATACTTTATCGCCAACAAGGGGAGAGCCAAACGTTATACATAACGGTGGCATTCTTGGATCAGGTTGTATGTATGGGTGCTGAAGGTTTATTGTTGGATCAGGTTTGTATTGCTGTTGAAGGAACCATACTGTCATTAGAATGGCAATAGCTCCACCTGAGGAATGCCCTGTAAACACTATTTGCTTATTTTCTGTCACAGCTTTTCCCACCTGAAAATAATTTCAATGAAAATCTGAGGCCTTTATAAAGAAAAACCTAAATCTGAACCTGTAGAATGGATCATGGAGATTATGGATTTACCTCCTTCAGTATATGCGGCAAAATTGTTAGGAATCTATTGAGGAAAGCTTCGTTCACTGTTGCAACTTCATCAATTCCTATACTTCTGAGCGATGGAAATTGATCGCGATCGATCTTCTTTTCTCCGAATGGGTTTGTAGTGAACCAATCCTCTACCGACCAAGTTCCCGCGAAGCTAAATATCACATCGGTTTTACTTGACTTGTCTAGTAGATAAGGCTTCTCCGGCGACTTATGAGCTTTCATCGCCAATAAGCAGGCTTTATTGATGTGGTCTTGTCTCAATCCAAGCCTTGAAGCCTCCATTATTCTGAATACTTCGTGGAATTTGCAGCTTTGCTTTTGTTTGCTGCTGTCTTCTTAATCTCAGAGCTAAAATTTAAAGGAGAGGACACACGTGAAGAATGACTAAAAAGACTCTTTTATTGCTTTATCGGATGATGAACCTATGTGCATGTGATGGAGCTTTTTGGTATTAAACAATCATTGACCGACTTAAGATGCTTCCCCGCAATTTCACGCGAAGACCTTGTTTCTTTATAAGGTCAAGTCATTCCACTCACAATAGTCTTCTTATTTGTTTCTATGGATTGTGCAATTGCTAGGAAAGTGGTTTTCTAAAATCAACCGAACCGGCTTTTCAAAACGGTTTGATGGGGATCCGACGGTCTGTCAAATCATAATGATTTTAAACTAAAATCGATTATGATGAATCCTATTCGATTATGATTCAACTATCAAATTAATTGGGTCAAATCACCATTAAAGTGAAGATCTAATCGGCCCACCTGTCCCTTGATCGGATGAATGCCTAGTCCAAGTCTAGAACATCGAATGCTACACGTGAAAATGTGAAGACATATATATTTATATATATATTTTTGATATTCAGAATTTTATCCGTATGGATTAAAAGAGTAAATAAAAAATATAATAATTAATATTAAATAAGCTAAAATTTTATAAATATGATAAATATCTAAATTTATTTTTTGATTTTAAAAATTTTAATATTTTACTAATTTTGTTAATGTTACGATCATATTTTTTGTTTCAAAATGTTTGGATTTATATTTTACTTTTATACATTTTTGTTTTTTGAATGATTAAGGTGTAAATTCATAGATAGAGAGGGCAATCCGATCTAACTGGTAGTTAGATTGATTGATCAGTGGTCAGATTAATTAACTATTTAAAAATAATATTAAAATTTTTTTGTATAATTTATAATTAAATATATTATTTGATTTATTTAATATTAAAATAAATTTAGTTTGATATTGTATATATTTTTAAATATGATTTTTATATTAACTTAATTAAATCTTATTTTATATATAATTTAATCGATTTGACTAGTAGTTGAACGCATAACTGGTCAAAGCAACCGGCTCAATTTGGTTTTTAAAATTATGTTTATTATGACTTTAATTTTGGCCCATATTCTTGTTACCTTCACAGAAGTGGAGCCATACGAGGCGGATGTTTAATTTTCCTCCTCCCCCTCACACGGCTCAGGACTTGGATGGTCACTTCCTCAAACAACCAGGTAATTTTTCTCGTGCACCATATGATTGCTAGAAATCTGTTTGCTGATTAACAAGATGCTAGTTCACTGTGAAATTTATGTGGTTGATTTGGGTTCATTTGCAACATTCTCGTTAAGTGTCTTAACAGAATGGCCAAACGACTTATTCTTATCAAGTTTTGATGTGTTCTCAAAATCTTATATACGGAGTTTCAAAAATTTAAACATCCACCTATGAATTGTTAACTTTAACCAAAATTGTTGGTTATAAGGGATAAAATCATTATTTTACTATTAAACCATAAAATTATAAGAGTTTTTATTATTTTCTTTAATAGTTTAGAAAACTAACAATTCTCCTCCACCCAAAAGTTTGAAAATTTTATTTTTTCCCTAAAGTTTTTTCTTCGTTCTCCAGCAACGGGAATTCGTTGTCATAGTCGGCTAACCACCTTGGAATCTTCTTCTCCCGCTGTCGACCTTCTCACTGAAGCTTCGTCTAGTTGACGGATCAAACATCAAACGATTTTTTTAATGTTGATTTATCGGTCAAACAAGACAGTTTGTCTTTGTTCGATGAACTTGCTCCTATGGGAAGATTGATGGCAGAGAAAAAGATGTTAAGGTGATCAATCAATAGCGACAACTGATTTCCATCGTTGGAGAATGAAGAAAAAATTTTAAAGGGAAAAATAAATTTTTTAAACTTTTAAGTGAAAAAAATTGTTAGTTTTCTAAACTATAAGGGAAAAAATAATATAAACTTTTAAGTTTTAGGATTAGTAATAAAATAACGATTTTACTCTTATTTTGATTAAGATTAACCTTTTATAGACATTTTGATTAAGATTAATATTTCATAGTTAGATATTTGAGTTTTTGAAATATCGGGGTTGGGACTTTGAAGACCCATCAAAACTTGGGTGAATAAACAAGGACAAATTGAGCATGGAAAATGAATCTAGGACTGAGAATCATTATGTTTATTTCTAGGGTTTCTAATTTTAACACAGAATTAAAACAGATCTTCTTCAAAAGCTGTCATCTGATTCACTGGAAGATTTTGTCTCAGCTATATTTGACATGAATTGTGAACGGAAGTTTGGGAATGTAGCCGGAGTTCTTGCTGCTGATGAAAATGATGGTGACGTCGACGATATTGCACTCGTCACATTCTTCCTCTGTAAATTCTGAGTGATATCGGTGCAAACTCTATCAACCATGTCAAGAAAATCTTTAACTATTCCAAAAAGTTGAATGGGGTGTGCCCATTTATCTTTGGCACCTCCTGCTTGATAATATTCTGTTGTTCGCTTCACAAGCTCCATAACCCTTATCTGCTCCTCTCTAACCACCATAAGTTCCTCTTCACACTCCTCTAGAAACTCTTTCATTGCGCGTAGAAACCCACCTTTCTCACCATTGGCACAGCGTGTCACTAGCTGCCGAATTTCTGCAACATGGGATGTGAGAGAGGAGCATGTATTGATGAAAGGGTCATATTCTATTGTGGCTGCCTTCTTTACATTTGAGAACTCAATACTTAAGCTTCTTACTGCTGGCAATCCTAATTCAAGGTACACTTTGTCTTTGTCCTCTGCTGCGAAGCTATCTGTATTTAAATCACTATTTATGCTTCTTTGAGTATTACTTCTTCCAAGGCTATGGTTCCGATTTATTACACAGTGTTTACCCTCTGATCGGATCACTTGTTCCACAACAACGTGGAGTAGAGTAGTTTTCCCATCGGTGCTTTTAACATCAGAAAGCTTGCGAAGGGCAGTTAAGTTGAAACCTTGTGCATCTCCCCTGGAGGTTCCGGCATTCATCTTATTACCAGCCTTAAGAATGGCTTCCAGAAGTTTTAGGAAGAGCCCTCGGGTTCTAAGCTCCTTACATCCCAATTCAAGAGCTTGCAAGGACTCTTTTAGGTGAAGAATTTCTGAATCATAACTTGATCTGAAAAGCATTGCATTAATACGAATGAATGCCGAAGGAACAGCTTTCAAGATGTGGAAAAGGAAAGACTCCGCATCTGCAAGTTTAGTTGGGTTGCCGTTGAATTGGAGGATTTTTGCTGCTTCTTCCTGGCTTGGAGAAATTTTGGTAAGTTTTTCTAAAGTGTCACTGGTAAGTCCCTGACCCTCAAGGAGGGCCTCAGTGATTTCTTTACGGGAGATTGCTAGAGATCTTAGTACAATGGCTGTATTCTGGGACTTGCGGGGATCAAGGATAAAAATTTGGGGAGGGGTTGCAGGGCTTGAACCGATGGACATATTTGTGCTTCCAGGGGTTCTGCGATTGGCGGTGGTGTATCCAAATAGATTTTCAATCATTTCATCATCAAATCTGTGCACCATGCAGATGAATCAGCAATAAGAAATATAGCAGTGCATCAGGAATCCAAATTAAGTTATAAATGTGTTTTAGGCAAAATTACCTGAGAGATCCATCCTTGATCTCATTCCAGACCATTGAATGATCAACATTTGTTAAGACCTTGTCCCAGTGCAATGGTTTCAGCTTCTTCTGGCCAACAACAGTCCTTTTTGAGTTCTCCGCTGCAGCAGCTCCTTCCTTACTCTTATCTGCATTCCGTCTAGGTACAGGTGGAGGTTTCAATGATGAAATCGAAGTAAGTCCCTTGGGTGTTGGAAGTGACGCAGGATTTCTTTTTACTGGTATTGGTGGTGGTGGCGGCACTGGTGGACAAGCAAGCAGAGGGGGAGCAGGGGGAGGAGGGGGAGGGGGAGGGGGAGGAGGAGGAGGAGGAGGAGGAGGAGGAGGAGGAGGTGGCGGCGGTGTTGCTGAAACTTTTCCAGTTGTAGTGGCTGGAGGAGGAGACAAATCAGATGGCTCATGGAGTAATACTTCCCTTGGTTTTGGTTTTCTCACTACGTCCACTCTCTTTTCTTCGTCATCTTCTACTTCATAACTAGGATTGAACACAATCTTTGGTAAAGTAGCTTTAAGTTGCCCATCTTCTAGTCTCTTCACATACAGGACATCTTGTCCATTTTCATCAACAATCAAACCTTTTACTTTTCCTTTAAACTTCTTGAAGTCTTCATAAGTGAGTGTCGCTTCCTCTCGACGAAAGCTTGAGATGGTTTTAGTTTTCTTGAGATGTTTAGCAATTCGATGGAAGAATAAGAACGCCACTCCAGCAAGAAGTAGAGTAATTGCAGCAGTGGCAGCAATTGTCTTGACACTGCTTTGATCTGATGATGGCATTGCTGGAATTTGTTCAGCAGGAAAGATCACTGTTTGAAGCTATGTTATTTGACTCAATAGAGATTTTGACCTAACAGGAGTATCAACTATCAGCTTTCTGCGAGGAATCTTACAGGGATGAAGAAAGGAGAACAGGAAATAAGAAGCACAACAAAAGGAGCAGCAGTGTAAGGACATGGTGGACCATTTTCTCAAAGAGAAGTAGTTTGCAGAAACTGCAGAGAGAAGTGACAGAAAAGTTCGTTGTTTTAATGCTTTTTGATTTTAGACAATGAGAATAAATTTTCCTGTCATGCACATTGGTGTGGTTTGCTGACAGTTTCAATGCAGGTAGTTGTTTCTGGCTGGATTCGCTTAACTCTTGCCGGGCAAAGTCTTAACAAAAGGGGCAATAATATTCTCAGATTTTGATTACTATATTAAAGTTGCAGGCAGAACAGAAGGGTCTTCAAGTGAGTCAGCTAATTTAGATGTTAGAATAAATGCATAATTAAGATTTGATACAATAACAGTTCTGGCCGGCCTTGCAACTTAAATGTAATCGACAACAAAATAAATATTATTTTATCTCTTGGAATATCCTTTGTTGCATTGTTAATAATGTTGACAAAGGTGTCCAGTGTGCCATGAGTTACAAATGTAATGAAGACAAACTTTGAAGACCAAACCAGAATGTGTTGCAACCTGCCATTGGGCATTGCAGTACTGTGAAAATATTCAACTGATCCACTTTTCTTTCTTTTCTGAAGTCAGATAAGGCAACAAGCCATGCTGCTACTACTCTCAAATCAACACGAGCTCAGGGAAGATTGAATGGGCTATACATCAAGTTGAGAGTAAGTTTATAAGAAAAGCCTGACATGCCATCCATTACATGATTTACTTATTTCAAATTACTAGCATTAAAAGCTTTGCACCACCCCAGTTATGGGCGTGGTGGAGGGCATATACACCAAATCCTTTGGTGCTCCTGGTGTGGCTCTAAGGAATTCAATAGAATTGAAGAGTGGCTCTGTCTATTGTTGATAAGCTTGAATATGAACCAAATCGAGCCTGAACATGGGCTATCTCAAATTTTGTTCAAATAAATATTAGGATAGTTCAAGTTTAATTTAAAGTTATTGAATTGTATTAAAAAAAAACTCAAGTTTAGCTCGGTGAAAAAGTTCAAAGTTTGGTTTGTATTTGTTGATTTGGCTAGAATTTTAGCACTTAAAATGACGGTGTTAGATCAACCAATTATACTTTTCGATATTAAGGTGGCTCAATATGACTCAAATTGAATTTGAACCAAGCAATGTCAGTTCGGCTCAATTCAATATTTGGTTTAATTTGAACAAAATTTGAGTTAAAACTTTAGTTTAATAACTTGACTCAAATTCTCTTTCTATAAGCAAATTTCATTCAAAATTTTGTGTGAACTAGACCCGTGTTATTTCTTGAGAGCAGTTTCCAAAATGTGTTACTTCTCAATTCAAGGTTTCAAATAGTGTAGTCCAATAGAATAGTTATAGCATCAGCCATATTTAAATATGATAATACAAAGGTACTTGATTTGTTGTACTAGGTGGGAAAAGTTGAAGAACTTAAAAAAGAATAATATTATGTTAATGAGGGATGGGAGTCCATCACGAATAGATTGTGATACATTGATTAAAGTGTTGAACCAAGTGAGTTTCAGGAGTTGGAAGCTCAGCCGGACTAAGCGGTGATGAGGGAGAAGATGGTGAAGTTGCTGGTGAGGATGAGGATGATGGTGAAAGCTGATCATCATCATCCCTTAATTTGCTTCCTCTTCTCATGTATTGTCTTACCTTTCATTCCCCTTCAATTATGAACAAAATATGTAAGATTTTTCTTCTAAACATTAAAACATTTTGCCTTCAAAACATTAAGATTCAGATCCTTCTTGATTATAAATTAGACAGTAGCTCCAACTTCCAACTAACACTTAAACACCATGTGCAGGCTTTATAATAAGTTTCTTATAATAACCCACAAAGCAGAACTCAATGATGCACAATTATCTGTGGCATCGCTATTATTATGTCCCTAGTGAGGTAATAAATGGCGTTCACCTGATCGTTTGAGAAGTCGGTTTGCAGACGACTGTACATGAACCCAGCCCCAGAAACATCAAGGCCTTAAGCATAACCACGTCCATAACATTAACATCGGCCCATATCCGTCAATCTAAAACGACATCGCTGCATTGAGCAAAATCGATCTCCATTTTGTGAGAAATGACCCAAGTTTGAGCAGTAGCAGGAAAAAATGGAGGAAGAAAAAGCGGCAGCTTACTACGACGAGTTGACTCGGAAAGGGCAGGGAGCCGCTCGATTTAAGCAAGGTCTTGGTTTCTCCTCTTCTTCCCCTACCCAAAATGACGACGTTTTCACTAAACAAACCCCCTCTTCTTCTTCATCATTTCTTAGCAACTTCGTAAAAGCTTCGAGTCCAACCACAACCTCCAATCTCGAGAAACAAGCTCAACTCCAGTCCATCCAAAACAAGCTCAAGAAGAAACCCGATGAGGGAAAACAGACCCAATCTAGGGACAGCAGAGACCCAGAGAGGGATCGTAGGGACAGAGACAGAAAGAGAGATCATAGAGATAGAGACAGGGAGAGAGATTCTAGAGACAGAGATAGGGATTATACAGACAGAGACAAAGATAGAGATAGAGATTATAGAGGCAGAGACAGAGATAGAGATAGGGATTATAGAGATAGAAACAGAGAGAAAGAGAGGGAGAGGGATTATAGAGACAAAGATAGAGACCGAGACAGAGAGAGGGATTACAGAGATAGAGGCAGAGACAGAAACGAGGACAGAGAGAAGAGGAAGAGAAGGAGTGTGTCGCCGCGAGATAGGAGAAGGGAAGAGAGGAATGATAAAGTTGATTATTCGAGGTTAATTGAAGGCTATGACAAGATGGTATGTGCGTCCTTGTCAATTCAATTTTGTCCATGCATGGGTTTTTTTTGTTTAATCTTTGTTAGATATTGCACTGAGTTTGAGCATTGGCTAGTTTGTTATTAGAAATTGCTGTTAAACGAGGTGAACTTTTACTTTGAATTATAATTTATCGTGTAATACTATTGTTACTTGTTAGAATTAAAGTTCTTATAGTTCATGGTGAAAGCATGGAAGAAAGGAACTTGGAAACATGACTGTTTTTTCTTGGGATGTTTTTTAGAGTTGTAGCGTATAAACAGATTCAACATTGAATTAACACCATTTTGTAAAACCTTGAATTTAATGGAGATTCAGAGTTGTTGTAGTCATAAAATTGCTTGGTAGCAATGAGTTCAAGATTTTTATCTTCAGCTCTGCATGTCTTAATGTGAGCATTCCATAGTCGGGCAGTTGAATAGAAAAACTAATGTGCTTCAATAAAGATGATGGGTGTCATGCACTTTTTAACTCATGAGAAGACAGATATGGAGATGAAAATAGTCCAGGCTTGGCCATATATTCAATGTTCCTTCCTTCATGCTTGATGTCATTTTAATTGATGAGGAGCATGCTTGTTCTGTTTAGCACTGAGATGGCATTGTCGCGCATAACTTTTGTTCAACATATGCACAACTATGGAAAATTATTAGATCAAGGCACTAAAGTTTAAAATATGCCCTTTTCCCTTTTATGAAGTCCAGATTTGTATATCTAAGGTTTAGTTCAGTTGTACAACTCATGGTTCTTTAGAATATAGAACTGTAATAACTGCGAACTTGACTTCAATGCATTATGTTTAGTCATCTTGTACTGGACTAGGTAGTGAGAGCAATCTTTCTTTTGTGAACAGATACCGGCTGAAAGAGTTAAAGCAAAGATGAAACTTCAGCTTGCTGAAACTGGTAAGTTACCATATGCTTGTTGGCAGTTTATGTTCATCTTATTTGTCAGATAATTTCTGGCACAGAAGTTTAAGAGTTTTGAAACTTACTTTTTCAGTTCATATTACTGAAAGGCTGACTTTTAAAGCACAGACCCCTTTTGTGTCTTAACTCTTCTATAAATTTTTATATTATTCATCTCACACCACAATTCCCCTTTGGTAAATTTTTTCTTAATTGAATTTCTGTGCTCATTGTAAAAAACTGTGATTTTAATACAGCTGAAAAGGATGAAACTAAGGGAATGGGCACCGGATGGGAGCGGTTTGAGTTCAATAAGGATGCCCCTCTTGATGATGAGGAAGTTGAAGGTTGGATATGTTTTCCCTGCTTATATTCTGACGTGGATGAATAGCAACTTAGAACTGATAGTATATATTCATCCTATTAACAGCTGCAGATGATGATGCTGCCCTGGTCAAGCACATAGGGCAGACTTTCCGGTTTTCTGCTATTGAGGTATTGCATACCACATCTTCTGCCATTGATCACTTATTCCAGATTCCAGTTTTCATTCGGTGCTTCTTGCTATTGCTATTTGGTTATTATGTTTAACTTTTGAGAAATTAAGCAAGAAATCAGTTTTTTAAAGAAGAAATTTATATTGTGTGATTCTGAAGGCTAGAAGAGAGGAACAAATAAAAGCTGCTCATGATGAAGCCATGTTTGGAGCATCAGCAGTTCCACCTTGCATTACCTCAGAGAGTGAGCCAGAGGTAGATGACAGTGAAAAGAAGAACAATGAAAGTGGCAATGCTACAAGCCTCTTTAGTGAGAAGGTCAGTTGATTTGATTTTCTTTAGAAAACTCTTTCTTTCTGCAACATGGGACCATCAAATTTCAAACAACTGTTACTGTGGTTTATGGTAATAGGTTCTTTCAAAGCAACAAGGTTCTTGGCGTGATCGGGCTCGGAAACTTTAGAGATGGATCTATAAGATGATATCCAGTGTCAGAAATTGACCTAAGGATTAGTCAAATAGTTGTAAATAGCATTTGATATTATTGAATTTTAACAGCTCTTATGTTGGATTTATCTTGTACGAAAGAGCTTCTCTTTCAATTTCATGGTGGAAAAGCCTGTTTTATCACAAATCTACAGATGACAAATATTTTGCTCAATGTTTCCTTGTTAATACCCGACGTTGTTTCATTATGAATATGTGTTGCTTTAGTTTGGGGTGTTAAATATATACGAGCAGTATTCAGTATTTAGATAATGTTTGATTATGTGATTGGATAGTAATATTTACTCATACGATGATATATGCATCATCCGGATGTAAATAATATGCACCAAATTAGGTGGTAAAGAAGTGATATTAGATTAAATATGATATACATTACTAGAGATATGAGAAACTGGGAGGTGTGAGCTTGTGAGAGCCCCCGGTAACGATAGCCGATAAAGTAATATCCACGTGTTGAAACATTATGGCATGTGATCTATCAATGACGAGTCGTCTTATATTAATTTACCTATATGACATGTCGGCCGTATTTCCAAGACATCAAAACTTATCAAGTTGACGTTGACGCATGCTGTTATTACTTTATGGGAAATCAACGTGTCACTATTCCATTCGTCAACTAGTAAAGCAGAAAGATTAGGTAAAGACGTTTCTTCCCCCGAACCAACCAATCAAGTTGCACAATTTCCAGCTAAAAAACTGATAAATAATTATTAAAATATTAAGAAAAGGGAATCACATTTTCGCACCCAAAGTTTGGCTCAAAAACAGCTCTCCACCCTTGATGGCACAAATTATACGTTGATCCTCAAAAACTAAAATGCAATAAAGGTAAAATATTGATTTTACCATAAACAAACTTGAAAAAAAATTTTAAAACCCTTTTTACATATCATAGTTTAGCATTTCAAACATGATATTTTATTTTTTGATCCACAATTTGAAAATCCATAATTCAATCCCTATAAAGTATAAATATTTGAAAACTTTTATCATTACGAGTTCATCACTGTCTCTAACTCTATCCTCTTAACGTTGATCAAAATATTCTCAAAGTTTTTTACTTTGAGATTTTGTCATGGCAATGGGTGAAGTTGACTTGGGGATTTTATCACAACAACATAGATCAACTTGCTAATAAAGATTTTTATTGATCTTTTCAAATCCTCAATCTTGTCTCTTTAGTTTATTGGTCAACTATGAAAAGTTATTATCTTCAAATGAGTCAAATGTATTGTTAAAAATTCTTAAAGATGCAAGGAAGATAGCGAAGACAAGTTAAGAAAATGATGAAGATGAAATGAAAGGGAAACAAAGGGTGATCATGCAAAATTGGATATCTATGTATATACTTTTTAAATCTTGATACTTTAGAAATAATTTTGAAGAATGAAGTAATTTGGGATAATATAGTAATTCATCTTTCTGATGGGTGGAAAAGTGTGATTCCTTCCATCAATGGGAGGGAAATTTGTTGGGTCAAACTTTGGGTGGGACCAGGTAATTCTCTAAAAAAACAAAACCCTAGTCAAGATAAACACAGCGCGTCTCATCCCTCTAATCGCCTCCCTATTCTTTCTCTACAGATTCGAAATTGTTCCGGTACCAATTTATACAGTGCTTATAATGGCTGGAGGGAACCCATGGATAAGGCCCGAGGTACTCATAGATCTCTCTTTTTAACGCCGTAATTGGATGCTTTTATATCGGTTTAGATTTTTATCTGCTTTTTCTGTTTACGAGATCTGGTTTATCGGATGTTTGAATTTTAAATTTTGATATAAATATACGTGTAGGTGTTTCCACTGTTCGCGGCCGTTGGTGTTGCCGTTGGGATGTGCGGGTTTCAGCTCGTCCGCAATATCTGCATCAACCCTGAAGTCAGGTATATTACATACATACATGTAAAAAATCTGTTATGCGATTTTTTTTTTTTAAGAAAAATAGAATAAATCGTTGTGGGTAATTTAAATTTAACTGCTCCTAATCTAGAATTTGATGGGTTAGGGTTTGAAAAAACTTGGTTTTGGTTCCCAAGCTACAAAAAAGTTGAAAATAAAAGAACAAATCGGAGAAACACAATTCTAAAAAGTTAATTAGCAATGCTTTGATTTTTCAACATAAAAACCTAATAGCGGTAATTATGAATTTCTAAAATTCTTTCTGGAGGGTGTGTCTGTGTAGGCTCTCTTGTGAAAAAATAATTATGTCCTGAATGTAGTAGATTTGTTAATTGGTTCATATTATAGATATTTCATAGCAGATCAGAAAATTAAATTATTCGATTGTAAGTTTAGTTTTCATAGCGAGTAATCTTTGGGTTCTTGTTGCCATGTAATTTAAGTGATAATATTTTCTGTCTGTTTTGATGCTGAGTTTGGTTGAATTTCAAGTATGGTGTCTTTTTGACCAACTTCAATTGAGAGCCACATGTTATAATGGAAGTTGAGCATTTTAATTGCTAGAAGTTTTTCATTTTGAGAAATGATTTACCTCAATGTGACTGGCATTTGTTTAAGTTGATCGATTGAGTACTTTATTCTATCTGAAGAAGGTGAAAATTGTAGCTATGCGTTGGGGTGCCTAAAGTGCTTGGAGCTTATTTTTATTGTCAGCTTACATCATTCCTTTTGGCCTATTTAAATCAGGGTGAACAAGGAGAACAGGACTGCCGGGGTTTTAGAGAACTTTGCGGAGGGAGAAAAGTATTCTGAGCACTTCCTGAGAAAATTTGTCCGCACCAGGGCCCCAGAAATTATGCCAACAATCAACAGCTTCTTTGCTGACCCTAAGTGAAGCAATTCAGTGATGTTCAAAACTAATGTCCTTATTTCTTTCATTGTTGGTTGTGATAGAAGTTTGTGTCAACTTTCATTTTATGTCAAATGAAAATAAGATCTGAATAACTATAAACTGTGATTGGAGTTTGGACTTGGCAGTCTTGCATCTGGAAACAACATAAAGTTAATTGATATAGTTCTCTTTACTGTCTTGGTGTTTCTACTTGATTTCTATTGCATTTTGTCCATGTATCTGGCCATCACTTGAGGTATGAATGACAGTGTTATTTTTAGTTTTGTAACAATTCACATTTTCACCGTTAATGTGTAGGTCAAAAATATGAATGACGAGGGTTAACAAAACTGGTCGGCTATTAAAATTTACGAGTCCTGGTTTGAGCTTTTATCGCACACGTTGAGACTGGATCATGCCCTCTAACTAATTTTACTTACAAATATATATATATATATATATATATATATATATACAGGTTAATCATAGTTGGCCAAATTTGTGGTATCAAACTCTTAATGGGACTGGATCATGCCCTGCCCGCAGGGGTGTGAGATATTGTAAAATGTTAAGGGAAATCTTTAATGTATGTTTAAATTTAAGCGTGCAATTAATTCCGACAATGTTTTATTAATAAAAGAATTATTACAATAAATCATTAATTACTTTATATGATTGATATTATGAAAAAAAAAAAAACTATTGTGTTTGGTTAATATTTATAAAATATATATATATATATATATATATTATTTTACTAAATATCTTTAAAAGATATTTATGTTAATAATATATTATAATTTTTTTCATGTTCTTAAATTATTTTAAAATGACATTTTATTATTAATATATATTTCCTTTACATGTTATTAATTGTTATTATCTTAGAATTTTAATAAATAAAAATAAAAATATAATAAAATTAAGATTATATAAATAATCTTTTCAAATAGATACTTAATATAGATGGATTAATTACCAAAAATGAAAAAGTATCAAAAAAAAAAAAACTATAAAGATAGATTAATTATTTTGTATAAATTAATTGATAAAATTGTCATATTTAAATTATTAAAATATTTGACAAAGTAGGCATTAATATTTGACATATCTTAGGTTAAGGTAACATTTTATGAATTTTCTGAAAATACAATCAGTGTTAATAAAATTATAAAAAAAATTTAAACTATAAAATTAATTCATTAAATTATTTTTTGATTTGTCATCTTATTACTAACATATTTATTTCTAAAATATTCTTAATGCAATCTATGATATTTTTGTAACAAAATTAAGATTAATCTTTTAATATTTGGATAATCAAATTAATTTATATTACTTATTATATCACCATTACTTATTATATCAACTTATAAGGTAAATTATAATAATAATCAAATATTATCCAAATACAAATGCCCCCAAATATTTTAACATGAAAAAAAGCACCTTTTAACAAGACTTTATCATATTGATTATCCATCAGCTGAAAAGCCATTAACTCCCCATGAGAATTTAGCACATCACCCCAAGAAGCCATACATTTAGCCTTAAAAACATCACTCAGTCTTTAACTCTTGAAATTTTTACTTCTATAACGTAGATTTGTTGATTACATCCCGGGGCCAAAAATCCCAAAAACAGATAATGATGTGGATTACATGGAAATTGAACAGAAAAAAAAAAGTTTAAGAGAGAAATAAAACCGTTTTAGGCCTAATATAGACTACTATAGCATCAATCTAGCACCTACCATTCAGCTATAAAAGAATAAGAATTATACAGAGTTCCAGTCACATCTTTCAGTTGTAATGTCAAAATACAACACCAGTGGTTGAGAAATATGTGTCTTACTGCTACATTCTTGTAAAGATAAAATTACGGCAACATACTCAGGCTGGAATTTCCGGCCTTTATACTTGTCTATCCTTCCTAAAAGACAAACAAATAAACATAAAAACAGCATACCAATGGTTTCTGAATCACAGAACACCAATAGAAGCATAACACTATAACTAGACATATCTCAAGTGTTTCACAATTTAATAGTTCCCTCTAAATTGAAAACAAAACAAGTACAGCTGTTTCAAAGGCTTTTCAACTTACTACGAGTGATAGCCAAAAATCAGGGAGGAAAGTGCTCAAGATCCATTGGTGGACGACTTGATTGTGCAGTTCTCATTCCCCGAAGCATACTCTTCGCCGTTTCTTTCTCCTGCAATCAGGCACAAAGGAAATATGTAAGACAGTTTTGAGTTTGGCATTTTCATGAATACATGATTTCTATAAAATTGATCATTTATCTCTTTATAAACTCTAAAAGAAGAATATCAACGCAACTTACTGGGCCAGTAAAATCCAGAAGACGTGTACAATACACCTCGGCTTCTTCAAATCTGTTATGGGTTCTGCAGTGAGTTGCAAGAAATAACAAAGCTTCAACAATATTTGGTCCTTCCCTCTCTTCAGCTTCCATCCTATCTAGATCCTTCTTGTAGTAGAATGCTGCTTCCTCATCAAGCCCAAGTTCATGATGCAGCTTTGCAAGCTGGTTCAGGGCAAATGCTTCCCTGTCGTTACAATTTGCAGCCCTTTTATAGCATTTTATTGCCTCTTCAAGCATGTGAAGCTCTTCAGTTTCATAACACTGAGCCATGGCAATCCACAACCGAGAATCAGTTGGCTGCAAGAATACAGATTTTCGAAAATAATGAAGAGCATAGAAAGGCAAATGCATCATCTCATAAGCTTGTCCTAACCCATACCAAGCTCGATAATCACATGGATTTATATCTACAGCTCGTCTATAGGCATCAATAGCAGCTGGAGTGTTTTTCATCTCAACATATTCATGGCCCATTAGTGTCCAAGCTGACAAAAATTTTTTGTTCAATTTAAGTGCCCTCCTAAAATACACAACTGATTTCTCATGCTGCCCCTTTAAACTGTAGTAATTCCCAATTATGCAACAAGATTCAGGTCTATATTTATCAGTCATAAATACTCTGTGGGCAAGGTAACTTAAAGCAGAGAAACACTCCTTTGCATATAGCACATTAGAATACATATCCATGTCTTCCACTCGATAGGGGTCATTTCTTAAAAGCTCTTCAAAAATCACTTCAACCTTCTCAAATTCTCTCAAACTGTATTGTGTTTTTGCAATTTGAGCCTGTATGTAACTGCTGAAACTGAAAGTGCCCTGCAAATATTCATATTTTGTTAAGGATTCATTGTGCATCCTAAGTTCTTGATAAGCACTAGCAAGAAAAAAGTCCTTCATCCAATGGTCATTTAGATTAAGGCCATTCAAGATGTCCACTGTAGTGCACAAGGACTGCAGCTCCAACCAGGCACTCCAATTCCAAGGGTAGCTATTCACAGACTCCACTAAAACTGTACGAGCAAGATACTCACTACCTTTATCTTTTAGCACCATACCATATAAATACAAACCAAAGGGATCAATTATTCCATTCTTGCGAAATGTAGATAACTCTCTGTCAAGGGAAACAAGTTCACGATTCACAGCATCACTCTTGCCCAATGGTCCCTCAAGTTCTATAATTTCTTCTTCCTTCCGCTTTTCTCCAGCCTTATGAACCCAAAAAAAAGGGGTGAAAAATGTAAATATAAGTCCTAAAATATAGCATATCTTTATCTGATCATATTAAATTTAGAAAATAACAGGACCAACAATTGCACAGGTATTGCTGAGAGTGGCAACATCATGCATTGCCGAGTAACCACGTGAACAACAATACAAGACCATTGTATGATTGCAATTTCTGATGCATTTAAGAAGGTAGCTAGAAATTTATAAATCAATTCTTAAGACAAAATGAAAGTTCTCCTTCATTGATGTCATCTATCCCTTTGCACTATCCCCACTAAGTGAAGCCTTTAAAAGTAAAAGTAACCAAGTAATTTGAGGATTCACATGAATGAGTATTTCGTGATCCAACAGTGTATAAAGCTTGGCAACAGTAGGGAATGGTTAAGTACATATGAATGAATGAATATACATTCCATGTACAGATGCAATGCAACAGTATAAATATATGGTTAAAAAAATTGCAAAAAGAGAACCCTAGTTTTGATTCTGAATGATCAGCCATTTGAAAATGAAATAATGAATACAAAAATTGCAGAAATAGTATCAAGTGGCAAAACATGTGCAAAATAGTTATATATTTCCTTTTCTCACTAGCTTCTCTCTCGTGAAAAATTTCAAATACGACACAATCTCGTAACCAAGACCATGGATAAGAAAAGACTAAATGCCAGAATGAAACAAACCAGATACAGAGCATAACAGCGCAAAAACACGCATTTCTTTCCATGTTGATCACGGAGCACGTGAGCAGCCCTCCTGTACTCTCTACAATCAAAGTATGACTTAGCCAAAAGATAAAAATCACCATCCACCACCTCATCTTCCTCCATGACCGGAGTGGACACGTAAGAAACACCGGCAACCGGCGTTGAAGTGATCTCATTAGTACGAAACCTCCGGCGAATGCTTGAGCTTCCACGTTGGAATCTGGTGTTAGAGGGTGTATACTTGGCTGGGTCTTGTTCGATTCCAACTAATTGTTCTGCTGCCCTGCATATCAAGACACATTAATTAAAAGTTCAACCAATCAGAATCTTGAAATTAACAATTTCGTTGCTTCTAGAGAGAAAATCCGATTATATTTGATAAGAATAAGAGAATTGGGGTTTAGGGTTTTAGTACCATTTGGAGGCAGAGTAAAGGCATCGGTCATTGAGTTGACGAATGGCAGTACGGAGCTCGATTCTGCAACTCTCTTTAGAACTCATGGATCTCTTTAATGAAGTAATGCCGGCCACATGGAGCAGGTGTAATGTGGGCGACGGTGCCCTCCGCGCCCTGCGTTTTTGAAATAAAATAGTTGAACTGGAATAAAGAAGCTTGGGTAGACTTAGAGTGTAATTAACGCTAGAGTTAATAATATTTAATATTTATGGTGCATTTGGTTAAGTGTTTTTAAGATTATTTTGGTAATTTATCTTTTATTCTCTTATTTTATTTGTCAGTAATAAAATATTACAGTAATCTTCTATTACCAATGCTGACGTGACAGGTAATATAGGTGATAATCTGATTACCACATTCACTTTAGATATTTAAAGATTACTGGGGTAATCTTTAGTTTATTATAGAAAAATTATTATTTATTAATTTTTTGAGATAAAAAAAATTATTTTTAATTAATATGACAAATAATATAAAAATATTTAAAAATAATTATATTTAAGGGCATTTAAGTAAAATATTTTACTAGTAATCTTTTATTACCTTTAACCAAACACAATAATTATTTATACTTATCAAATTTTATCAAATATATTAATCATTTATACCCAGTAATCTTCTAAGTAATCTATTTTCAAGGTAATGTTTGATTACTAAAATAGAAAGATTACCTTGAAGATAGATTACTAGAAGAGTTTGATTTGATTAATATTTTATTATAAAAAATAAAATATTACTAGTAAATTATTTTACTTAAATACGCTTAAATATAATTATTTTTAAATACTTTTTTATATTATTTGTCATATTAATTAAAAATAAATTTATTTTTATCTCAAAAAATTAATAAATAATAATTTTTCTATAATAAACTCAAAATTATTTCAGTAATCTTTAAATACCTAAGGTGAATGTGGTAATCAGATTATCACCTATATTACCTGTCATGTCAGCATTGGTAATAAAAGATTACTGTAATCTTTTATTGTTGACAAACCAAACAAGAGAATAAAAGATAGATTATCAAGGTAATCTTAAAAACCTTTAACCAAACGCACCCTAAGGGTAAACATCTGAAAAAGAGGTCTCACAAACCATGTATGCATCTTTGTTTATACTTCACTAAATATATATGTATGCCTAAACGTAGATATCTCAATATATGGACTTTTGGCCTCTTCCTCTTTTTATAAAGTTGTATAATAATAAAAAAGGCTCAATCAAATTAGTATAATTAAAAGATTTATAATTTAAATATGATTTTATATATTTATTTATATTTTAATTAAATTAAAAAAATATTTATAATATAGTAAATATCCCTGTCAGAAAATTGAAAATGGTTTTTCCATTTTTCAATCATATCATATACAATTTTTTATTAAAAAATGCCCACGTTAGATTCTCTTAGAAAACAAAATTACCACCAAACACCCTCAACCAGGAAAGACGGCGAGGGTAAACCAGTAACTTCAACAACAAAAACGAGCGCGTTTAGATCCCAATTCAAATTCCCGCTAATCCAGATCTTATTTTAAACTTTAAAATCTCCAACGCCCTCCTTCAGAAACCCTCGCTTTCAAAATTTTCACCCCGCCAACGTCATTAGTCAACCCCTTCTCCCTCTTCTTAACGGTCCTCTCCCTTTCATCCTTTTCTCAGCCCTCTCGCCTCTCTCTGCAATCTCTCTCTACAGTTGCTTCAATCTCTCTCTCAAATATGCCTCAATCTTCATCCAACAAGATTCAAGATCCTTCTTCCAGACATTACGCTTATAGCCGCAAACAAAAATCTCTTGGCCTTCTCTGCTCAAAGTATTTTTCTTTATTCTTTAATAAGAGAAAGAACTGTTTCATTATGATTGTTGATGTTTATAACTGTTGTTAATTTTTTTTCTTCGATTTGCAGTTTCTTGAGCTTGTACAATCGAGATGGCGTTGAGTCGATCGGTCTTGATGACGCGGCGACAAAATTAGGTTTTGATCTGATTTTGAATTTCGTATATTTATCTTTGAAATGTTGTGATTGTGTGTGATTTAATTGGTTTGAGGAATTTCAGGGGTGGAGAGACGGCGAATCTACGATATTGTCAATGTTTTGGAAAGCGTTGGAGTAGGTTTCTTGTTTCTTTTTTTCGGGTTATGTTTTTCTAATCATTTCATTATGATAAGCAAATTTTGCTTATCTTTATTAATATTAAATTAAGCTTATTTGGTTAATTTAGGTTCTTGCAAGAAGGGCAAAAAATAGATACACATGGAAAGGGTTTCAGGCAATTCCTAGGGCTTTGCAGGAGCTAAAGGTAATTTTTTTTGGGTGTATGCTGTTTTTTAAAGGTTGATATTTTATATGAAAAAAAAAATCTAAATTATTTTGTTTGGTTTGATTGTAGGAAGAAGGTATGAGGGATTCTTTCACTACCTTCGACGCCAACAATAATGCAAAAGTGGGTGGCTTAGGTCGTCGGATGCTTTTTTTTTTTTTAATGGTATTTTTTGGGGCCTTTGTAGTGAAATTCATGGTGTTTATTATTGTTTAAGGTTTCGGATGACGAGGATGATGAAGAAGAAGAAAGTTCATCTAACCCCAATACTGGAAGCCAAAGTGATAGTGTGAGCGCTAGGCCTCTTCCAAAATCTTCAAAAAATGGTAATTGAAGGAGGTTTTTTTTAAAAAATTTTTTTTTCCAAGGATACAATACCTGTTCTTTTTTTTCTGTTTTTACTTCCATATGCTTTGGCTCAAATCTTTAGATCCCTTTAGTTTGCAAAAATGATGACTATGTACTGTGAATCCAATTTTAAAGTTTTTGTGTGGTTTGAGTTCTTTATATGCCTTTGAATTGGATAGAGTGTGGGTTTTTTTTTTTTGGTTCATTATTTATAAGCAATGGCCATTTGTGATTATCAGAGAACACGGACGCAATTATGTGACATGTTACAGTCAGACTTATATATACGCTTTCTTTGCAGATAGCAGAAGAGAAAAGTCTCTTGGACTTCTAACACAGAATTTTGTCAGGCTCTTTGTCACCTCTAATGTGAGTGAAAACTAAAGAGTTTCCTTTTACGATTGCCATTATCTTGTAATGCAAATATTAATATCATGTTGTTTTGTTTCTCAGGCAGATATGATCACCCTCGACGAAGTTGCAAAGTTGCTGCTCGGTGATGCTCACAATTCATCAATAATGAGAAGTAATTAAAGTCCAACCTTAGATTGTTTTATTTTGAGCAGCCCTTACAATATAGAGGTCCTGAGAGCTAGCGTGACTGACATTATTTTTTAATCCTGCAGCGAAAGTAAGGAGGTTATATGACATTGCTAATGTCTTGTCTTCCTTGAATCTCATTGAGAAGGTAAATAAAATATCATCCATTATAACTTGTGGGCAAAGGACATAGAAGCCACTTGATATCTGTGTTTTATTTAAAAAAATGCAATCAGACAGTTCTCTCAAGTTTCAGCTTTTTCTATGCAGACCCATACTACAGATAGCAGGAAGCCAGCTTTCAGGTGGTTGGGGGTAAAAAAGTTGGAGATTGGTTATGCTGATTCGTTGATCCTTAACGAGTCTAAAAAGAGGACATTTGGAACTGATGTTACGAACATTAGTTTCAAAAGGAACAAAGTGGACTCTTTAATTGATGGAAATATCAGCCAAAGTAAGAAAATGGAAAAGCAACTGCAAGTTGATGGTTTGATAAAGGTGGTTGATAGAAGCAATGCGGAAAATGATGGAAAACAGTGTCCAAAGAGTTTCCAGTTTGGTCCGTTTGCTCCTGCAATTGTGCCCGAAGCGGATCCCATAAAGCACAATGCAAAGAGGACATATGACTGGGAGGGTCTATCTTCTGTGTATCGTCCTCAATATCACAACCAAGGTATGATCTGTGAAGTGTTTAGACTGTTAATGCTTAGGATTCAGCCAACTGAATTAATTGTGCTGCATAAATGTACATAGGTCTATCAGAGTTTATGGAACAAGTAAAACGGATTAAATTCAATGATATAGGTAGAGATGATGATTAGGGTTTTACCTCCGGTTTATAAGAATAGTTATCACAATTTCAAGAATAAATCTTTCAGCTGTCAGCTCATTAGAGACGTTTACTTTAAGTGATGCCCTTATAGTTACATCTTTTACTATTTACATGCGAGTCTGTTGAAAATTTAGAAGAAAGTGAACTAATTGCTGGTTTTGCTAATAATATTTCAGCTCTTAGAGACCTTTTTTCTCATTATGTGGAAGCTTGGAAATCATGGTACACTGAAGTTGCTGGGAAGAAAACAATGCAACAAATTTCATGATGTAGTGCCTCTAAAAACTTTCCTAAAGAGCACATAATTCATTACAACATCGAGATCACATGCCTTTTCAACAAGAAGAGATGGCTTCATGTTGGATGCATTCTATGCATCAATCAACTTAGGAATGGCTATCCTCAGAGTAGTCTCACTGTAGTGCCCACATTCATGTACACATATGCTCTCTGTGCTAATTGATATTGCAATTTCATCGACCATGGTCTTTTAACTGATCATCTTAGCAGATGCTGAAAGTATGCTGTATCACTTGAATATGATTTGATATTCTTTGTTCTCTTATCCGTATTATCCAAGCTTTGGTTTTATTTTGAAAATGAATTGTGACCCAAGTGAATTTGGATTACTTTTCCAGTGGAGGAACCAAGTTGCCCATTGGATTACTTTGGTTTGCTTCACGCACTCAGTTTCAGAACTGAATCTTTTGAGACGCCAAGAAGGCTTACTTAACTGGTATGGTAATCCTCCTTAACACTGATCTGGTCATTGATAGTGTTCATGACATTCCTGACAGACTTGTGGAAATGTAGTGTAAATGATTCAGTTATGATTGCTACACTGCCTCTAATAACAAGAAGTTAAGCTGAGTCATACAAAATTGTAATCGCTAATTAGGATTGTCTGACTCCTAGTGACGATTTTGTGTGAATAATTTGACTATGTTGGCGCGAGCTAAAAAAGGCTCACCCTTGTTCACCACCCTTCCACCGTCACTCCCTCACTGTCGCCACCGGCAGCCGATCCAACCGCCAAACCCAGTCATGCTCACTGCCACCAACCCCGAAACACTATGTCAAACCATCCACTCTCCCACTCTCCAGTGGGTTCCACAATACTTATTTTAATACCATTCTTGATGTGTTGTGTAAAGAAGAAAGTTTGCAAATGGGCGGTGTCTGGTTAATAGGACTGGTAAGGCTTTAGAGACCGTCGATATAGGATTAGAGCCTAATTTTAATATCTCATAATATAATGCTCAAAGGGTATTTTAGAGCGGGTCAAATTTAGGAAGGTTGGAGGTTCTTTTTGAAGATGAAGAAGAGGAAATGTGAAATGGATGTTTTTGCTTGCACTACTGCGGTTCATGGGTTTGGTGTTATCTGTGGGTGAAATTAAGAGAGTTTGAAAGGTTTTTGATGGGATGGTTCAGGAGGGTGTGCTCCCATCATTGACAACTTATATTACTCTGATTCAGGTTGTGTAGAAAGGATTCTATTGAGAATGATGTAGTGCTGCTTTAGATAGTTGTGTCATGCAGGTGAAATGGAAAGAGCAACGGAATTTATGGGAAGAGCGTGAGCCAAATGTACAGTGGTACAATATTATGATTCAGTACTTTTGTGATCAATTTTGAGGTTTGTTTGTTTGTTCCATTTTTATTCCCATTTGCTATACTGGGATTATGATCATTTTAAATTTGAAAATCACATCTTGTTCGTCTCAAAGTTGTGGCAGAACCAGGATTACACGTCTGCCAGTTCGACATAATTCTTTGCTTATGAATTACACAGGTGCCTATATATCCATTTTACTTTCTTATTCATCTTTTAAGAAGTCTTCCATTTTTAACAGTGGTAGAATAGCCAATCGTTAAAATTTTATTCTCATCAAGGAAATGTCAATTTACATATGGGTAATAAACTATTTGAAATAAATAGTGGTTTCCCTTATTGAAACCAGTAAGAGAAATCATTACAAAATAAGGAGAAAGACTGAAGGGCTCAATGGTGATCTCTATTAAAGAATAATTTCCTCTAGAACACTAACATTGAGTGTCTTG
Source organism: Mangifera indica (assembly GCF_011075055.1). NCBI lineage: Eukaryota > Viridiplantae > Streptophyta > Magnoliopsida > Sapindales > Anacardiaceae > Mangifera > Mangifera indica. The sequence continues at coordinate 2,370,747 of NC_058139.1, forward strand.
TGCGGAAGGACAATGCTGTTGGTCACCACAACTTCATCTTCAACAGCCACAGCTTCACCTGCATCATATATTTTTACAATACCCACATGCAGGGTTAATATAAATACATCCTCGCAATATAAAAACAAAACAAAAAAAAAAACTCGAGCGAGGGTGAAGCATTCAGAAGATACCAAGGATTGTAATCCCAAGTTTTGCATTGTAATCTCCTTGAGCCTGTAAGTCACTTTGTTAGAGGCAGAATATAAAGAGAATAAAACACAAAGACTAGAAGGATTTGAACCAGAATTAATGTTAACCGGTACAGTTTATGACATAAATGCCATCACTGATGCATCGACAATAGGTGGTCCACAAGAATTTCTAGATGTCATTCACTCAAAACATCACACAAGTAACTGAAACTTGAAAACTTACCTGGACACGGGACCATCGCCCAATTGAAGATTTCCACCCAACAATCGCATTTGTGACAACTGCATTTTCCTGATAAAAGGATATAGATGTGCCGAGTTGAAAGTTTTGACTTAATGTAAATTTTTTACATTTATTTTTATTTGTTTTCATACCATGATTTCAACTCCGTCAAGGATGATACAACTCATGAGCCTAACTCCTGCTCCGATATGAGCATTGGCAGATATAGAGACATTGGGACCAATCTGTTTCCATCATTGCCAAAAAATTAAATCAATTCCAAATCTAAGTACAGAAAAATGAAGGAAGACAAAGCGTACAACAGGAACATCGGCTCTCTGATCCATATGTTCAGTTCAGTGCAGTTAATAATATGAAACAAGAAGCTAAGTACAAGGAGCAAGAAATGGATCCCACAGAAGAAATGCGAAAGAGGAGAAGCAGAACTATGGCACAGTTTCACTGTAAGGATAATGTTGTCATGTAACATCAATGTGCCATGTCAATTGGAATTGATTTTTTTTGGCATTCTAAGTCATGCAACATTGTTACGAATCCAGCAATGGTTACTGAAAGTAAATGAAAAGAATACCTTAGCAGTTTGATGTACTTTTGCTGATGGATGAACATACACATCACCAATAATGGTGGCATTCTTGGTGCCATCTCCACTAGCCAAAACATGGGGAGAGGTACGCCGGAATTGGGAAAGATACAAACCAGAACATTTCAGTGACATTCTGCAGGTATTGTCAAGAAAAAGAAAATCAGGACATGCTTGAAGTGCTTGCTGCTCTGATTTTCCTCGCTGGTTTCTAGCTAATTTTGGTTCTAGTTGTCACTATTCTTTGCTGTTTGAGAGGGCAGAAAAAGGAGAAGGGTATAGTGGGTGGTTTGTAATAAAATAACATGCTCAATTGCTTGGCTTACCCAGGAGTTTTAATTTGTTCCCAGAAATCCATTGTCTCGTATACATATAACTGCTTCTTTCCTGCAAGAGGGGACAGAATATCTTGGTCCAATCTGACAAAATCTGTTGGAAAGCTCCTGTTTAAGAACCCCATGTTAGGACAAGTTGGCATGAATCATTTGGTCTATCAAATAAGAAAATAAGAAATGAGAAATATCTTCTTAAGTGGAGAAATATCTTCTCAAGTTGAGAATTAGCTTTGAAATAAAAATCAAGGGATTCCTGGTTATCAAGATTTGATTTCCCAATGACACCCAGCCCAACTCATGGAGGGTGTAAAACATATCATGTGTTTACTTAATATATACCTAGTCATCTATTAATGGTAGACCTGGCCACGGTTCGTGAACCGCCGGTTTCGGTTCGAAACCGCCGGTTCACGGTTCGAAAACATAAGAACCCTGAACCGAAACCGTAATAAAACGGTTCGTCCACGGTTCGGAACCGACGGTTTCGGTTCATGGCCCCGGTTCGGAACCGACAGTTTCGGTTCGAAACCAATATTGAACCGTCAATTTTAATACATGATCTTGATTTAATTTTTAAATTATTAATTACAATAATTAAAAATTAAAAAAAAAGGCTTGGACTTAATTTTTCAATTAAGTTTCCTACGTATCTTCTTAGGGTCTATAAGTTGATTTTCATTCACATTTGATATATGTAAATATTGATCAAATCTCTTATTACCGGAAGAATTTTCACTACTTGCCATTTTTTGATAATAAATAAAATTAATTATATAAATAAATTATTTGATTAATTATAAAAGATAATAAAAAAGTAAATAAAATTAATTATATAAATAAATCATATAATTAATTAGGAAAGATAATAGAAAAATAATAAATAAAATTAATTATAGAAATAAATTCTATAATTAATTATGAATTGTATAATAAAAATAGAAATTAGAATTAATAAAAAATTAAGAAAGAATTTAATTAAATTTAAGAGAATTTGATTGAATTGAAATATTGAGAGAATATTAAGAGTTGAAAGAATGAGAATGAGAGTTTGAAGGATTGAGAGTGAGAGTAGTACAGCGATTGAAATTTAAGAGAATGAAATTTGAATTGGTATATATATAGAAAAGAAAATTTTTGAAAAAATTAAAAAATAGGGGGGTAAAATAATTTAAGAAATTGCAGGGGATCCCCTGCAATTTCACTGAAAATTGTCCCGTGCAGTTTTTCTTCAAACTTCAGCATGTTTAAGCAAAATTCAAAAAAATTCAAAAAATAAAAAAAAAAATTCAAATTTTTTTCGGTTCAGCACAGTAAACCGCCGATTCATAACCGGTGTGAACCAACGGTTTCACGGTTCCAATTTATGTAAACCGGAACCGAACCGCAAAACCCCGGTTTCGGTTCCGGTTTTATCCGGGCCGGTTTCGGTCCGGTTCACGGGCCAAACCGGCCCGTGGCCAGGTCTAATTAATGGTGTTAAAGCCTGAAGAATCAGAAAACTAAACGTGAAAAATCTTGCAAGCAGAAAAACAGAAATACCTTGTAGCTGACTGAAGTGCTTCAAAGCTAGATACTCGTCTCAGATTTTCTGTGAATGATGAAAAAAGAATTTGGTGTGATAGATGATCGCCAGAAATAGCAAAATAAGACAAAAGTGAGTTCATATGGAAACAATATTTGTATATTAAATTTTAATATCTCAAAAATCTCAGGTAGCAATAATCCAAATAAATATGTCAAAAACTTGATTAAAATTAATTAGGATTTCCAATAAGGTCAAGCCTTGTGTAGTTAAACATTTAAAGAGTTCGTATTAAACTACATGAACTTTTTAAATTAATAACACTCTGGCATCGAGCTGACAGTTTAGTGTCACCGACCTCTGTCTTTCCGTTGGGTTGAAACACCCTGAATGGCAGTAAGGATATCTGATGTAAATATGTACACACCACAATTTATGCGGTCACTGACCTACATTACAACACAACTATTACAATCTTATGGAAGAAAAAAACAACTATTACAATCTTATGGAGTAAAAAAATGAACGACAAAAAGATAGGAATTGTGAGGCAATAAACTATATGAAAGAAGGCTATTGACACGTTAATAAGTATAAAGGTGTCTGATATTGTACATACAAAAGTTTCAGGTTTCTCTGTGTAATGCAACAATTCGTGCGTAACTGGATCAGCTACCAATTCACCGAACTGGCTGGCTGACTCTGCAGAAACCTGCACCATAAAATAAGAGTGACAACAAATATAAATATAAGAAAAATTTGAAATAAAGTCCATCTATACAATATCTTGCAACATGTCTTCACTAACCCTGATGACTAGTACAGTTCCCAAGCCACCGTATCTCTTGTGAGCATCTGAAAATATTAAGGACAAAAGGCAGTAATTACAGCTCCATGAGAGCACAAGTAAACTTAAAATAGCAACTCATAATATTGGAAAATATCAAAGTTGTTGCTTTAATTGAATCGTTCATACAAAACATTCAGGAACAGCAGTAATTAGAAAAATATAGATTCAATGATTCATACAAGGAATGTAAAGAAAATCCAATATTAGAGAAAAGAAGACAGTTACCAAGCATTTCTGGCAGTGGAAAACTGCAGCAAACATCGCAGTTCAGCAGGAAGATATGAGACTGTTAAAAATATAATTGCTTGTAAGTATTGATGATCTAATCTCAGGAATACCCCAAAAAAATAGAAAACCAACAACTATAATCTACTAGATATATTACAACTTTAAAAAATATGCATTAAAAATAGTTCCCTTTTATTAGATAAAAGGTACAAGGAATCTTTTAAAGATTGAAATGTTAAGACAGAACAGCATGCATCCACAAGATTCTTAGGTTTAGGTAACAACCGGGCTATCTTCCATGATCAGATCTCTGAAGTTATAAAGGGCACCAGCTGAACCATGAGGCCTGTCTTCCCTCAAATATCTAACAACGATCGCAACATCAACAACAAGAATTACCACTGCAGTTTAACAAAACTAGGAAACTAGACAAAGACATTGAGAAATAGCAATAAGTTACCTGACAGGGACCTTAAGCTCATTGGAGATTGAGGACACGTACAATGCAAATTCACGTTCCTCATAGAATCCAACAAGATAGATCTGTGCAAGGTTTGGAATCTGTGACAGAAAAAGCCATCTCAAGCTCTCTGTAAAGAAGAACAGTGCGGTACTTTTTAAGTAAGTATCCGAGAATTTACTCTTTTACAAGCAGAAATCGGATGATGAACCATTGGCACTCCCGCTAAAGGAAAAAGAGGCTTTGGAATATTCAGTGACAGAGGCCGGAATCGGGTACCTGCAAGTTCAAAAAATTTCAACAAAGTTCTATTAAAATTCTCGTTTCATATCCAAATTATTCTACACCCATCAAGCTTCATCATCATTCATATCCAAATTCAAACTAGAAAATAGATGTTCCCAATAACATGAAGATTGATTAATGCATCCAAAATTGAAAAATATCCCCATATATTAAATCTGTGAATGAAAGAAAATCAAAGATTACAATTCAATTACCTTTGGTAGGACCGCCCACCATGATCACAGCAACCACTCTATCGTCTGAAGTTCCCATCTCCAAATTCAACGCAAACCCAGATCTTCAACTAAAAACTCAGATTATATAATGAAACGCACAATGTCAATCATTTAATAACCCAAATGAGCAAGCATGTGTGACTTAAAGGGACCATTCAAGCTCAGTAAGAAACAAATAAACTCACAGTCGGAACCAAAAAATATCGGTACTTTCGGCATATATTTTATCTTGCATTGGGAAGCGATATAGAGAGAGAGAGAGAGAAACACAAGTGAAGCGCTGTTTCCCTGCCTTTTTATAATTTTTCCATCCTTAATCTTTAAAAACTACATTTTTCCACCTTCCTTTCAATTTTTAATCCACCTTATCATCAAGATGCATTTAGGCAATTTTCCTAAAGCTTAAGGAAATTAGATTTTCCAAACATAAGAAAAACAGAAAAATTAAAAAAAAAAGAAAAGAAAAAAACCCAAATGGTAATAATAATTAGGTATGTTCTTATACTCACAATGAAATTATAGAGTTAGAATTATATTTGAGATAAGATGAATTTATTTGGACTACACCAATCCAAATATGATTATGATTATATCATATCATCTTATATGAGAACATATTATTTATAAAAGTTTAGATAAAAAAATGTTATTTAGATTTAATAATTATTATAAAGTGAATAAAAAGATACCGTATCAATTTACAGATGATAGATATCACTAACAAATATTAATAAGTGGATGAGAAATTGATTTTTCAAACTCTGTGAATTGGAAAAGAAATCTGACAAACCTTGAGGGGAAAAACGAACACAGCCTTATTTTGAGTGAAAGTAATGCAAGTAAAGTGTGGTTTAGATAGAAAATTTGACAAGGTACGGTGAAGAAAACAACGTAAGTAGCAAAGAAAGACAAGCAACGAAGTTTCCCCATGTTTGTGGCTTCTCAAGTGGTGGGGGACCGCGAGTGGTTTTGATTTGATTTAATTTACTGTCTTGTTTAAAATTATTAAGTGAATTGTAAATTACATTTCACTCAAGCATCTCTTTAAAAAAGATAATTGGTAATGACGATAACAGTTAAAAGTGATAGAAAAAGATTTTTAAAAAATAATTATTTTTTAAACTTTAAATAAAAAATTATAAAAATATAATAAATTTTTAGTTTTTAAAATAATATTTAACTAAATGATATTTTTATAAATTTTAACAAAATATTATATATTTAAATTAATTAGAATGGTTTTGAAATTTTGGCCTATGTTATATTTGCAATTATGCATCAAATTCATCTTCTAGGGACTAGGATCCTTTATGTAATCATACACAAAAATCCTTAGGCTCTGACTCTGAGGCTTTAATTTTGCTTTGAAAATGTGTAAGCAGCATTTGCACTTGCTTTCCTATCAAGATCAGGTTGCTGACATTCACACTCAATGTCTTGATGAAAAGAGAATATCCTTGGCCTTGGGAATCAATTCTTGATTTTGCTTTCTCCCAAGACAATGTGTGGTGCAGCATCTTCATCACCTCCAGATTCCAATCATATTTATCTGTCTGTGCATTCAGTTTTTGATGCTTAATTACCCGAGTCAGATACATTCAACTACTTGGATCTGGCCTTCAGTGAACACCAGCTTGCTTCCAATCTAAGAATAAAAAAGCTCAACTACATTATCAAAGTTTGAGAAAGATGCAACTTCCAACACTAACCATGTGAAAATAAATCATAATCTTGGTTACAGGAGAAATATGAGGGTGCCATTGTTGCTGGTCAAGCTCATCTGTTGATGCTTCCAACCAGACATTATCAGCATACTTAAAGCTAAAGATTAATAAAAATTTCAATGAAGAACAGTTTTAAAATTGAGTTCATGGCAATTACATTTGGCAAGCTTAAAAAATCTTCATGTGCCCAGCAACAATGTGAGTGTCATGGATTGATTTTGGTGAGAAACAATGACATCTGACAAGGAGCCAGCTCAGACACAGATGACAATGGGTCTCCCTGAAAAGGATACCATGAGAGAATAGTGCCACTAAAGTTCCCCCTAATTATCCAGTAAAGCATGCCAGAGGGCTCTTGTTAGGTGGGTTACAGACTCAACCAAGCAGCAAAATTGCCCCAATCTGCACCCTCTACAGGAAAATTTCTACAACCAGCAATACTGAGATCCCCATTCCAAAATTTCTACAACTAATATGTCACATACACGGTACATCTAGCAATAATTAGAACAGGCGGTATGGGATGCTTCAATAATTGAGGCACCAAACCAGTTAAAGCCATGCAATTATAATCACATTTGACAAAAGGTTGGGGAAAATGGAGCTAGAGCTACGACCGAGGCGGGCTCAAGATTTGCAAAAGATACAGAAATGGCAAAAAAACTACTTCTGTCATTTCATGTTATATAATATTACATGGTCTGTTACATAAAGATCCATAAACTACATCACTTTCACCTTATTCTCTCTCTTCTGCTACATATGTGATTTTCCATTTCCATTTCAGAGACACTTTCACAGCTTTGAAGGAGGTCGATACCATCCCCATGGTTCATCAGAGAGATACTGAGTCACCTGCTTCACACTTATGTAATTATCAAGTCCCCTGCATAGTAGCCAGCCAGAAATTTATGTTATCAGTATCAGCAGTATGCAAACACTAATTTGAAATTCATATATGATGTATATTTTCTTTATAGGATAGAGATAAAGAAAAAATATGACAAGTGAAAAATTCCCACAATAACTGGTAGGTCCTCCTAAGAATCATAATACTTATTCTATCCGAATAAAGAGAACATACCATTCTCCTAATTCACGCCCAAAACCACTACGTTTTTTCCCTCCCCATGGAGCTTGATAAAAGCATGGCTGTGAGCAGTTGATCCACACAATACCTGCCTGGAAAGACTGCAGAAAGTAACAAAGAAAAATCATTCGCTCATCAAATCAGATGGTCTGTATAAACTATTTTAACAAGGTTATTTTAAGCTGTATGCTTGCATTTTACTTCCGAAGTCTGACCTTGCTTACACGATCACATCTTTCCAAATCATTGGATATCACAGCAGCACCTAAGCCATAACTGTGGAACATAGATTGTCAAAACATAACTAGGGAAATGAATAAAGAAATCAAAATAACTCACTCGGTGTCATTTGCCAATTCAATGGCTTCATCTTCAGTACTAAATGTTTTAACACAAAGAACAGGTCCAAAAACTTCTTCTCTCCAAATTTCCATAGATGTAGTTACATCAGTTATGATGGTTGGCAAAATGAAATATCCCTTCTTCAAATGCTGCCAATCATATGAGAAATGAATGAATATCATGACTGACTGAGAAAGAACACACTGCTGACAAAGAAAAGTAGAGGATGGTACCTGAGGACGAGCCCCACCATAGAAAATGGTTGCACCTTCATTCTTGGTGTTTGAGATGAATTTCAATATTTTCCCATACTACAGCAGATAAAGTAAATATCAGAAAGATCATTTTCAATCACGAGAAAGGCTCAAAATTCATAGCAACGTATTGATTGAGTTATACTTGTATGCAACAACCAAACATTCATCATATTCTGAGCAAAGAAATGGATTCATATTGTTATTACACAAAAACTGTGGTGCTGATAAAGATTATGTCAAGAGGAATTTAGTTTCACAAAAAAGAAAAAAAAAAACCCAACAACAATCAACTTAAATAGAAATGGAAAATGACACAAAGAGAAGAAATCTTTCATTCCACTTTTCATCTTAAAAATTGAGCATCCCTACCTGTCCTCCACTAACAACAGGACCAAGCTTGCAACCTTCTTCCAATGGATCAGATACCTTAATGTTTTTAGCCCATTTCACAAGTTTGTCAAGAAATTCTGCTGCAATGCTTTCCTGAGATAAATTGTCATGGATATACTTGTATAAGTGATTACAAATAAAAAGGAAAAACAAGATGGAATTAATAAACTCACTGTAACAGAAAGATTTTTTCTTTTGGTTGGTCATCAAGTATAAGCTTTTAATTGATTGTGCTACTGGGCACATCAAGCATATTCTTCTTATCCCTCAGAAGGCTTGGAGAATGGTATTTATGGTATTAGCTACTTTTGTTCACTCTACAAGTTGTAGAAACAAAGATGAACCTGTCCTGTGTTAGCAATCTGTTATGCTTAATGCAAGGTTTAGATTTTGTCTCAATCACAACCATGAAGCAGGGAAATGTTTATCTTGCCATATTGTTAATCTGGATTCAGATGTAGGTGACATAAATAGAAAGATGGCACATTGTCCAAAGTTCTCATTAGTTGATCCAGTTGTATCTGTTTGGTTTAATATAGTTAAGTGAGGTTGTTGTTTGGATCGTTAACTGTAGACTAAGCTTGAATATCTATGCTAACTTTTCCTTTTTCATCAAAAGTTTACCTTTCTGTTTGCATAGTGTCTTGGTGCCATTTTCCTGGCTTGTGGTCAGTTATACTAATCTATGGATCGGTTGGGTTGGTTGTCATTAGGATTGCTTTTAGGTTAAAAACTTGAGAAACAACAGACTTTTAAATTGCTACTGCATTGAAGGCAAATTAACCCAATTAATATGCCCATTGAAATTTGTCAGAGACCGATTTTAATGGAATCAAAACATGTGTGCAGGCATTTAAAATTCATTTAGGCACTTACATGTACAAGAAGACGGGATGTTGCACTACAGATCTGACCATTTGTCCAGAAGCAACCAAAGAGGGTCCATTCAACAGCTGTTTGGATCATAGACAGAGTAAATTGATATCAATATCAACAAACTGCAAAAATGTATTCTAATTTTTCAAATATAATTAGCTTCAGAAGACTAATGGTAATGCGCAATTTTGTTTCTATCAAAGAAAATGGACAAACTGAGAAACATGGAAACTTCCTAGAATTGTCTGGTAAGTGCTAACCTTTCTCAAGATCAACATCCTCAAATACAATAATTGGGCTTTTTCCTCCAAGCTCCAAAGTAACAGGCTGGAAAAAAACCACATAAAATGTCAGCAAACGAAGACTGCAAATGTAGCAAAAAGAAAAATCATCCTGTTTTAGCACTTACTTACCTTAACCATCTGAGCTGCAGTTGTCATTATCTTGCTCCCAGTCATAGAGCTTCCAGTAAATGCAACCTGTTACGATATAATATATTAGGAGCATTGCATAGCAAATAAAAAACATAATTGTCTCCAAATTGCCAAATTTGTAGGATGTATAAGAAGATCAAATTCATAATATCAATAACGAAATGGCAAGAGATAAAAGGTACCTTGTCCACATGGGGATGAGATGCCAAAGGGGCACCAGCTTCATGGCCCAGTCCAGTTAGAATATTAAGAACACCGGCAGGAAGACCCACCTCTTTACATATATCGGCAAGCTCCAAACAGGTCCTGAAATTTTAAAAAAATAAAAAAGATACAGCATGCAATGTGATTAACCGCATATAAACTGATGCTCGGAGTAATTGAGGACATACACAGAAGCCAATTCAGATGGTTTTAATATTGCAGTGCATCCTGCAGCCAGGGCAGGAGCCACTTTCCATACAGCCAACGATAGCGGGTAATTCCTGCAACACAAAGAAAGGCAATTCTTAGTTTTCTGAAAACCGGGCTTTCGACAAAATAATAAACAAAAAAAAAAATGAAGACTATGTGCACTAAAAATAAGTAACATGCCACTATATGATAGTGTGTTATTTATCTCAAATTCAAACTACTCAATTACCTAGTGACATGTTATTGTTTATATGCAAATTAATACTTATGATTAGAACGTATTATTTTATTAAAATAAATATTATCACAATCTAGTGAAGTACCATGGGGTAATCAACCCAACAACCCCAATGGGTTCCTGAAGAACATAAGTCTTAAAATTCTTCAAAGGAAGAGAAACCGGAGCCTTTTGCTTTGCATCTAAACCCTCAGCAAGGTCTGCATAGTACTCAAAACATCCAGCGGCATCATCCTGGAAAACATGACCTGTCATACAGTCTCGAAAACAAAATACTGAACTTAATATTTCAAATAGTGCCACAGCCATACAATGTCCCAGGCTGCTTCTTCCAATGGCTTCCCGCTATCAATTGCTTCAAGTTTAGCAAGTTCAGACTTTCTCTCTGTCACCTGCATAAAAAAGCCAACTATAAGAAACTCAAAAATCTAAAATTACACAAGGCTTTGTTGTTTCCGAAACAATGAGTTTTGCTTAAACTTAATATTCAGTGTGAGTTGGTTTGTGAATATTTAAACCCAATCTAATCTGAACTTGGACGGGGTGATTGATTGGTTTATTAAGAAAAACAAAGAGTAATAATAATATAAGGACAAATTTAATACCTTTGCAGCAATAGCACGCAAATACTTGGCACGAACAGCCCCTGGTGCAGAAGCCCAATCTTTGCCTTTGTTTCTGGCAAGCGCTTTTCGAGCCACATCAACTGCAAGCTCAACATCGTCCGCAGTAGCTGCCGGAATATCACCTGCCACACCACATAACATATTACTCAAAACTGCAAATTTCAATATAATGCTTGCATCAATTCAACTCTGAAGATATCTACCATAATAATAATAATAAAAGAAACTAATGACAACTAACTAAATCATAATTTAGATACACAAGCTATGGATCAATATTTATCAAATTCCAAAAATTAAAACGAAGAAAACACAACTAAAAGAAAATTAAATGAAAAAATCAGTAGAAACTCAGACAAGGCTAAGTTAAAGCTTTGAGAGAAGAGGTAGCGATGCACAAACATAAAATAGATAGAAAAATTTAAAGACGAAAGCAAGTGAAATATAACCGATGATCTGTTCGGTGGCAGGGTTGATGATAGGTATGCGCTTCTTGAAGACAGGTTCCACCCATTCACCGTTGATGAAAAGCTGACGACTTGGGATCAGGGTGGCCATTCGCAGAGTTGGTCAATTTCGGGTACTCTTTTTGCCAAGTTGCTAACTGCCGCTTTTCTAATCTTCTAAGTTTTTAGGCAAACTCACAGTCTGAGTCAGATGGAACAAGAGACTGTATTCTGTACTATGAAAAGAGAAAGTAGAGCAACATCACATCCCCATTATTTTTCAACTTATTTTGCAGATTGTTGGAAGATCCCCATACAACATTTAATATTTGATGCAGAGTCAAATTATCTGAGCATATGATGTGAGAGGTAGGTCGGTGAGCTGCACTTAAAGCAATTCCGATTCAAATTTAATGGAACATAATTTAACTTCTAAAAGTTTAACTTTTTCTACGAATTGTAATTCATATTGAATTTAAGCCTGATTAATTATTTGCTTGAATTAGGTTTTGTTGCTGTACTCAAAATTTAGCTAAGTTCAAACGTTGGAATTTGAACCAAACTGTTTATGTTTAAACTTAAATTAATGTTTGATTCAAATGAACTAAATTCAAATAGAAATAACCCTAACATGACATTAAAATCAATTGACTTTAACTATTTTAGATTTAAATCAAATCAGAATGAATTCTTATTCAACTCAAATCCGTTCCTCAGTATATGGGTATTGTGCAAGAAATCAAATATCTAAATGATTGAATTCTAAAACATTCTGAAAGTGCCATAACATGTTTGAAATGGTTGAAGCATTTGAAAAAGAGGGTAAATTATTCACTAAAAATTCTGTCCTCCTTACATTCCATGTATATAGTTATCATCCATGATTTTATTATTAATTTATATTTAGGCAGCGTCGAAAGAGTACTTAGATTTATATTTACAATGATAATCCCCGAACGTCTTCCTAAATTTTCTACCGATTCATATTGTAAAAAGTTTCTGATATTTGCATGGGAGCTGCGTTTCAAAGCATAAGAATCTGGATCAACAAGAAAGGTGCAGGAAGAGAGCTATATTTGAAAACGAAAGAGAAAAAAATAAACCATAGAAACTCCATATTCTACATAATAACAAAATATAAATCAAATCAATAAAAGAAAAAAAAAAAAAAAAACAAGAAGAAGTCAACAAAATACAACTAGATCCAACACTAGGATTGTTTTGTATTAGTGTTTCTGGGTAGTCTTCTGATACTTGTCTTTGATCCAGTGAAACCCAACAGACGTCCCCTCCTTCACTTTCTTCAACCCAGTTGAAGCCACCGCTTTTGTCTTCTCCAACCCTTCTCCTACCTTCTGTTTATACTTGGCTCCTGTGCCATTGCTTTTCTTTTTCCCCTGAACGGCGACGGGGTCCGGGCCGTCATCCCATTGATCAGCCCACGATGTTCCATACGAATTGTGACCTTCCATTATCAGAAACTCCTGTCTTGCACCAAAAAGATTATCAAAATCGCTCGGGGATCAATATCTTTTATAGTTGATTTGGGTCCTAATCCAACAAGGTATATAAAATAGGGATATTTATTCCTTGGACCAATCTTATCTTCAGAGTCAAACACGTTTACTTTTCTGTATCTTTTTGGACAGGTATACCCTTCCGTTTTCCCCGAACTATCCTTTCCCAAACTACAAATCTTTTGCCAAGCGTGATTTGAAGCGTCATAAATACAACTTTAAAACCACACGAAACCGAGTGAGACAGCTAAGAACTGAAATCTACCCAAAAAAAATAAATATTGCATTAACTTTTTTTTTCTTCCGTTTTTTAAGTTTGAGAGAATCCGGAGATTTTTCTTCCTAAAAGGCAAGGGCATTTTGGGCATGGGATAAATTGAGGGAAGCGTGTAGAGTTGATGTTTCTTGAATGATCTAGAAAGCTTGACAATAGGGCTGCCCACCAACTGTCACGCCTTACACATTCATAACGCGATCGCCCTTCTCCAACCGTTTTTTTCACCAAGAAGCTTCTTCCCCAGAGACGGCGTTTTTGGTAGTTTATTCACCCAATTAATTGCTCTCCTATCCTAATCCTACAAGCAACACATGATTTTTATGGAAAATACTGGTTACAATAAGATGTTATTATATTTATTTATTTTCCAGAAATTTCAAATTTTCTGGAAATATGACAGTTTTTAATCAGTGATCAGATATGACCGCATTTTGAAAGTATTTGTTGTAAAGCAATCGTGATGTTTTCAGAGCATCTCCGGAGCTTTCCACCGGGTACAAATTCCGGTTGCTCTGCCAGTCATTTGTGAGCTTTATCCATTCCCGTCTCCATTCCTTCAAACGGAATCCATGCCCATTCTCCAGAGATTCTATCAAATATTTGAAATATATAGCTGCTCGGGGACCATAGTAATCTCGTAAAAGTCCACTCCAGTATTTATTTCCTGCCAGGGAAGAGAACAATGGGATTTTATATATTTGCAGTTACATATTTATGCATAGATTTTTACATACTAATGCTCTTACCATAGTCACGGAGCAGACTTGCTTCGTCCTCTGTGTTGTCGAACCACATGGTTATTTGAGTTCTTGCATTCCATTCAAATTGTTTTTGTTGAACTTCGTCTTGGGCAAGCTGCTTGGCACTTTCCAACCAAGGTCCGAGAAGAAAACCGTCATGGCATGCTAAGAGTGTATCCATATCCTCCACAAGTTCTAAAAACCTCCGACCGAGTCGCCCTACCTCATGAGCATCATTTAACTGATAGGCTTCTATGACCTCTAAGAATAGCTCGTTCGCATATTTCGCTAAAGCTTGTCTAGTCAGATCAACTAAGTCATACCTAACCATACAGTGAAAATAGTGGCAAAGAAGTAAGACACAGAAAAAACACAGGAGTTGCTAAAGATTCTGTAATTTGTGAAGAAACTAACGTATGCTAACCTGAAAGTGTTACTTGCTGATAGCTCATCCCCACTGGCGATGAAAAGTTTTAATGCTTGAATCACTTCAGCAGTTGAATACCATAGATGAGGATGATCATAGGAATCTGTTTGGCTCTTCATTAATGCACTTCTTGATAATGGTTTTCCATTGTGGTGAACCCTTTTATGAACAATAGAAATGAAGAATGGATCAACGTCCGGGAATGCTACGATTACATCCCTGTTTTTATCCTGTTTCAATATCATCAAGAATAGACAGATTACAAGACACAGATGTGCTTTTGTTATGGGCAAAATTGGCACTGATTATACAAGATCTGGGCGATGCATGTTTATCAAGGTTGAGGATGTAATTTCCAGCTACCATGGGAACAATTAACAAAATAATTACTCGAACAGGGTACTTACAAAGGCACCATCAGTGCAGTTGTAGAGTGTGTGGTATAATACATTCCAGGCGTCCTGTATTAAGGAAACTGATCTACCATATCGTCTTGCTGGATATTGGTCAATCCATACCTGAGAGGACAAAGATTGTCATGACTTTAGTTTTAAAGCATACTTTCCCTTTCATCAATATCCACCATCCTTCACAGAAGCCCAATTGTTGGAGAGGAAAAGGAAAAAAAAGCCTATTGTCTCGGTATACAGAAAAAAAAGCCTAAATTGAAGATATGAAGGTACTTCAATACTCAAGAACACACGGTGAGAAACTATCAAGATGGATGAAATGCAGAATCTGCTAAGAAATCCAACTTATTTGACGAGATGAGTAACATTTAATTCCTCTGTAGTTGACGTTCTATTATGTTTATCCATACCAGTAATGCAATTTAGTCAACAGAGGAACAAATTGTAAAAGTATGAACAGATCTGCCGAATGAAGTAGACATTATTTGTCATGGACAGATGCTTTGTCTAGGCATTAATTAACCATATTTACTTGCATCTTAACTCTTTCAAGGTAAGATATGCAACACATTGGGTATTAAAAATTTTTAAAATTACCTTTACATCAACTTTGTTGTGTTGAAATGCCATTTCAGACATGAGATCATAAACAACAGGATTCTGCTCAATACCTTCCATGGACATCCCAATGCCAACCTTCAGAGAAGTTATTAAATAGAATAAGATACATGATTGAAAGGAGTATCCATAATAATATAAGCAATTAATACTTCATGACACCATCTCTGCAAATGCATATGCAATTTCAGAGAGAGAAAGATATATTGGATTTCGGGCAATTTCAGTTGTCAAGGGGCTTTGAACAAGCAAAGAGGCAGCAGCAAAACCAATAAAAAGGCCAATCACTATATTATATGCGTTAACTCTTCTAAGTAGGGTTATTTCCATAGTTAAGTTTGCTAGTACACAGAAAAAATTTACACTTTTGAGAGAAGGTAGGCAGGTATCACTCATAAAAGTATGTTTGTTAATATGATTGCAGTGCAAAGTAAATTTTGAAAGAAAATATTTGGTCAGGAGATTATGCATGAGATAATTTAAGTGAATAGAATCTAAAAGAACAAAGATAGATTAAACTATCATGGCAGTAATGCAGTTAAAGTGCCATGGAGTATGATGAGGCAGCAAAATCCTGTGAGATTTAAAAATTGATAATATTCTGGAACAGGAACAATTCAAAAACTTGCCATTGTTGACTTTTCACTTAATCGAGCTTCAACTGGTCCAGAAGCTATTGAGTCTAGGATTCCATACATCTCAATGTTTCCTGCAAAGTTGTGAAGCATGCACCTGTAAAGCAGAACAACAACATTAATAAATTTCAGTTGAATCATACATCTTATTATCACTAAAGTTGGGTTCATAATAGATTGTTTTCCCAAAAGAAAATTAAAAAACGATTCATTCCTTATTCAAAATTTATAGAAATATTATATCTCGCTGGATTCCTGGAAACCATATCTCACCTTATAACTGAAGTTGGATTCCTAGAAAATTTTCTTTCTAGGGAAGGAAAATTAAAAGAGATTATACATTGCTCTGAATAAATTTTAAAAATATTTACATGCAATGTCAACTTTGATATGTAGTCCTCAATGGAGTCAGCTTGTGCATTGATCTAATTGGAAAGACTCCAAAAAGATGCCTTCTGTGATCCTGAGAAGCTGCTTAAATAAAAATGAGGTCTGGATGCTGCACTTATTTGATTCACCCACTCACCAGAATATTTATTAAAAATTCTACTTGAAAGACTGCATAAGATTATTTCAAATATTATCAGGATTATTTATATTAATGTAGACAGGAATTCAGTTGACTTTACACATCTAGGTCAAAATCTGTTGACTTATTATATACCTCATACTTATTATTGAGAGTTACACTGTGCTAAGGTACAATTTGTATATTATGCAGTATGTAGTTGGAAACTTAATAATGAGGAAAATGTCTCCTATTTAATTAAATTCACTGTTAGACATGAGTTTAGTTCAAGAATTATTTATCATGCTCATTCTTGATAAGAGGAGTTTCTGCCTATCATTGATAAATTATTGAAAAAATAAATTACCAGATGTATGGAACTCCATAAAACTGCTCTGAAGTAACCCATATAGGTTTCACTTCTGCAAATAAATCAAGGACAACCAACCTCCCCACAGGAACAGAATGTAGGAGTGCCTAGAAAAATTAACAGCTTAATTTAATGCCAGTAAGAGGGAATATTAGTCACAGCCAGTGTAAAAGCTCAACATCTGAAAACGGACTAGAAGGCAAACTAATACATCAAAATCTTCCAATTAAGACAACGGTGCATCAATGTCATCGTCCAAACAATGACCAAAAAATGTAAGCTATTGGCATGCTTCTGTTCACATATACACAAAAATTAACTTATGCTGGCACAGTTTTGTGTATAAACCTTATTTTTCTTCATTTATAGGGATGAAAATGCGGACCTTTAAATCGGATCCCCAGCTTGTTCCTCCATGAACAAAAAAGAGATTTTTCAATAGGAATGTCCCCTCCCCTATATATCTTTTAAACTTTTAAATACTAAATTACTTTTAAAATTTTGAATTATTATGAATATGTTTTGACACCTAATAAATATTTTTTATCTTTTTTGTAAGGATGGAAAGGGAGGAAAATTTTCCCTGTGAGGAGGGAACAAGGATTTTCCGCTATCCCTATATCAAAGACGGGGCAGGGATGGGGAAAGAGACAAGAATTAGGGTATTCGACCCCACCTTGCCTCGTTGCCATCCCTATTCACATACATGGGGACACTTTACAACAAACCAATAAGAATTTTCCTTTGATACTCCCCAAGAGATCATTCAACCAAGCCTGACTAGTGTATGGGCAATCCATATAATTAGCAAATGCAATATACTGGGTGAAACCATAAATGACCATACTTTATTTACTTCTGTTCTTTCTCATTTTTTTCCTTTTTTCAGTTGTTCCTTTCTCTATCAACTCCACATATGAAGAAAAAGTCACAAAATCCAACTCTTGTCTTCAATGGATTCAGTTGATGATGCAGATGCTTCATCAACTGAATCCATATAAAACCAGAAAAGCATAGTAACAGGGAGATCAGTAATGATAATGTGCTTAGAAATGGAAAAACATATAAAACCAGGAAAGCTGAATGATAGGAAAAAAAAAAAAAACCTTCATTTGTGTAGGCCTCCAGAATGGGTCATAAGAAAACAGCCATCCCTGTATTAATTATATGACAGATCCAATTAGAATGCAAAATAACATCTAATAATGATTGAAGATAGAATCTGGAGAATAAACTCTACTTTAGAAATTTAGGGCCTTGGTGGAGCAATGACTAAACGAATCAACACTCTGAATTAGAGCATATAAATCAAATTAAGCAGTGTGAATTGCACCAGTTTGACCATTTATTAAGATGATGGAAGCCTTACATAAATTATCCCCATGGGTAAATGGCAAAACTTGAAATTTCACCTGCATTAACCAAACAGCATCACTATCACCACTTTGCATTCCATTATAGATTGCTGCACCTAATGAAGAGATGTATTCTGGGTCATCAACTGGTGGAGTATTCTCATCAAATGTATCGCTGCAATTTTTCAATAAATCACACCACAATTATATGATCTAAATTAATCATAAATTATATAAAGTACAGGATTATAATTAAAACTGAACAATGCAAAACATAACACAATGTGTTGAGAACTAAAAAATCATTAATTATGATGGTGCACAAATCAGAGGCACAGAGGAAGGTATACAAAACTGAGATGACCAGAATACAATTCAAAGTGAGCAACAAAATGATGCATGGATGCTGGAGCAGAGTTGTGGTAAGAAAAATACAGAGATGAATAAAGATTCATTTCAGCTTTAATCACAACTATTATCTTACCAAATTTTGTATATTTTAAGAGAAGAGCTTACTAATTGAACATATATAAACAATAAAGATGGAATGATTGTCAGAGAAGGAAAAGCAAAAGATCTTACCAGTTGTATATGTGGCCAGTCTTTCCATACTCTGGCCAAAAAGAAATTGAAGCATTGTAAATTCTTGCATACTAATTAAGCAAAACAGTATAACTGCAACCGGATTTCATATGTATAAAAACCTTAAATTTAGAGGAATATGGGATTCAAACAAGCTCACCTTTCAGTTGTTGCTCAATAAATGCTCTCCCAATTTCAATGAATAAGGGATCAGTTGCATCAAGAAGATAAGTGCAGCACCATCTAGGGTCACTCTTTACAGAAAACCTAATGTGCAACAGAAAAGAATTAGTTAAGACTTATAAGGCCGTCATGTTTATGAATTTGGTGAACCCCTTAATTTAACTAAGTAAATCCCAACTGTTGGTGTCAACTACATGAATCCATGTTCAAAATTCAGCCTGGTCTATGTAGATACGTTAGCAAATCCTTGAGAATCATAACCTTTCTCACAAAATCCAACTATCTTATTTTGACCTTCTAAATCTTCCTTCAACTTGATCTCAAACATAGTGTAAATGATGAGGAACTAAATTAGATATAGTACTCACATAAGTGCTCTATGTTAGTATCTCATTCTGTTTGATA
Source organism: Mangifera indica (assembly GCF_011075055.1). Classification (NCBI taxonomy): domain Eukaryota; kingdom Viridiplantae; phylum Streptophyta; class Magnoliopsida; order Sapindales; family Anacardiaceae; genus Mangifera; species Mangifera indica. The sequence continues at coordinate 2,390,548 of NC_058139.1, forward strand.
AGAAACAAAACACTGAACCAAGCCTTAAGAGCATATACCATTGAACCACACTCTATTGGTCCTTGAGAACATGGAGATTAATATGGTTCAAAATTCTAATTTAGAGATATCAAATGCAAATTCTACTATGAGGATCTGATTATGTTTGACCAAAAAAAAAAGCCTTGAACCAACCCTTAATAGCATGCATTGTTGAATCACACCAAATTAGCCCTCGAGAAAGTGGAAATTTATTACCATTCAAACTCTAGTTTAGAGACACCAAATGAAAAATTCATGTTAGAAATTAGGAATAGCAATACTTTACCAATTCCCTAAGCGTGTTATCTTTGCTAATGGAAATACGTTTTTCAGTGCTGCAGGGACATTTCCAGAAAAGGCTGGAAGTACTGTAAAGCAGATTAAAAAGCATTAGAAGTACACCAACACAAGGAAGGAAAAACAAATTGAAATCCATTTGCAAATTAAGTTTCCCCGATTACTATGGTTAACATAACCAAATCCATTTTAAAGTAATTCAACTTTTCTTTTGTAGGTATTCATACACTATGGAGGGAAAACCAATTGATTTTTCATCAGATCTACGTCAATTAGAAGTTTTAAAAATTGACAAATAAGAATTTAAAAAGCATGTCAATGCCATTCTGAAACAAGTATTTCAATAAATCCATTTTCCAAATCAAAGGTAGAAGATTATTGGGGAAAAAAAAAGGCTTCTAGAGAAAGAAGACCTTCTGTGGCAAAAAAAACAATTCAAATATTTTCATGATAATGAAAATAATAAGCCAACCAAGATACTGTTAGTGCAAATATCTGACAGGGTTAGAAAAGATAGATGGACTAGAATAACCTATTTACATTTTACAATACAAGTTTTACAGTCCATTGGAATTTTCACTAGCAACAAGTAGTTTGATATAGGAAACTGAAAGCTGAGAGTGGTTGTCGAACAAAAATGGTACCTGGAGTCATTCCAAATTCATGCATTCTGGCAAGAATTTTTTTCTGGAGGACTATTTGTTGTTCAAACCAACTTTGTGGCAGTGGTCCACCCCATCTATGATCAATACATTATTTTTTAATGATAAGTCAGAAGAGTCAGTAAATTTTTTTAAAAGAAGTTTCTGATTCTAAGAATTACTACAGTAAAATTCAACTAAAGAACGCTCTTTCTCTTAGGATCATCAAAGCCAGCATATTCAGAGGATTTATAGATTCCACAGAGTGAGATACGAGATATTTATCATTTCTACTATTTACGATCACTTTCAGGAAAAAAAAAATCAAATTAAACTAAAACATTGAGTAAATAACCAAAGGCCAAAAATTTCAATTCAAAATTCATTGCAGCATTTCTGAATAATGAATCAAACTTGACAAGCTTACCCGTGCAAATTTGCCATTCGTGACCATGCAAGAAATGCAGGACCACTGAAGAAGTCATCCAAATCTGAACGACTGATATTAAACTTCTGCTTGAGAGTAAAATGCATATCAGTAACAAAAATTTTGGCTACACTACTGTTGTGCATCCAAATTACCTAGTGGCAACCCATTTTCTCCACAAGAAAGAAAAAGCAAGCTACCATAAAGTGTAAGATATCAAAATTGTGAAAATTTGGAGCTCATAGAATAAATATGGTATAACAGTCCAATAAGAACACCTGGAAAACTTTTTGCCAAATAGTCTCTTGCCCTGTAAATGCCAATGGCAAATTGATGCCTTGGAGAGCCATCCAGTCAATTTCCTTTTCCCATCTTGTCCAGTCCCACCAAGCAAAAGAATCTTAGAAGTTTATAATCAAGTTAATTTACATTTCTCACTCCACGACGAAATAATTCGTAGCCACAGGAAAACTAAAATTTATGTTGTAGAAATATAGATTATAGAAAAAAAAAAAAAACAGTTTTGAAGCAGAAGCATACAGCTAGACGTAACAGCATTCTGGTAGTAATTCCAAGGAACGGGTCTCTTAACCAAAACTCCGGCATCATGAACACGGGGAAGAGAGCCTAACTTAGGCAATGAGGATACTTGAACACCACCAGTTTTTTCCCAAGATATATGTGAACCACACCAATGCTTCAAGTACCAGTGCAGTCCAGCCAAAACTTCAACTCCAGTTACCCCACTTATTCTACTCAAGACAAGCCAAAATTTCCATGAGCAATTCTATACCATGTTAGTAATCCAGTTACGCGGAAATCAATTTTAAGTAGATAAAGCGGAAATCAATTTTAAATAGATAAATAAAAATTAATTAAATGCTTCCAACATCTCCTATGATCCTCTTCTACCTTTCCGCATAATTCACACACAAAGTGAATCATATCCACCTTCAATTAGCTACGAAGAAGCCAATGCCACATGACCGGAGATACGCATTAAAAAAATTGGAATAAAGAAGTCTGAACTTACAAAATCTCTGGACCCTCGCGTGTATACTTAGAAGGATGATTTCTAATAACAAAGCAAGATTCTCCACCACATTGTTCCTGAAAGCAAAAGAAACAATACAATAAATCAAACATTACTAAAGTATCAAGAATAAACTTCATCTTCTTAGGTCTGAAAACAAACAAAAATTGTAAACCTTAGAGATAATTCGAAATTCGAAGGCAGAAGAATGAGAAGGAAGTAGGCGTTGAAGAGCACCGTACGCGGCAGCTACTTGGACTGATGGAGGAGCTCTCTCGTGGTCCTGAATCTCAAGAAGGCGTGAGATGTACTGAACTCCAATCGTCGATGATTGACCGAGGGTAAGAACAATTGAGAGCGCGATGAGAAGAAGCAAAATGGAGGGAAGTGAAGAGTCCATTGACGACAATGACTGAAGTGAAACGAGAAGTGAGTGATACACAAGTGAGAAAGAAGAATCCGTTTATGTAGAAATTAGAAATGTAGAAGATGAGAAGAAGGGATTCCATGGATGCATGAGACAAACAATTAACAAACGAACGGAAAGCCGGCTGGAGAGAGAGAAAAGTTAGTGTCGAGAGGACGGAAACAAGAAAGCGTTTCTGCGTTTGTTTCTTGCGTTTTAAATATTTGAAGAAGTCTTGAAATTTGGAGCCAAATCAGCCGAGTTCGCCCATGATGCACAATGCCTTCGTTGGGTTGGGTTTTGCTGCAACTCTGATAATCGTGGGCCTTGGCCCAGTGTGAATCTGAACTGTCCAATGGCTGTTTAATAGAATGGAATGCGGCATTTCCGACATTCGTTGCTTTTATTCAAATATCTTACATGGAAATGATCGCCTGTTTTATGAATTATCCGTAAGGATGGAAAGGATTAAGTTCCTGGCTGATCAGATGAACTTCCCACCGCCCGTTTGTTGATTACAAGACCTCAGCTCTCTGATGAAGTTTTAATCACCGACCCCATTGATTGTACAGCAATAAATCAATATTCTGCTTTCCTAGGAAACTTGTATGCAGTTCCAGAAGTGTATAAACGGATTAAGACAATATAACATCAATGTTTGTAAATCTTTTGCCTCCTACAAGTGGATAACAGAGGCATTTTATGACCAAAATTTTCAACTACTGCATCATTTTCTGTTCAATCTTTGGTCTTTTGTCTGGGTTCAAAGTTACTAATCCAGCAACTGCAGAATCCCCACAAAGTCACACTCAAGAAAGGACAATGAAGGTACTTCTTTTCTGGAAAAATATTTCAAGTTTAGAGCAAATTAAGTGAAGCATATAGCGGGAGAACCGGAGAAGTGATATAGACTTGTGGGCTGTAGTGAGAAAGTGAAAGCTAATTCACATGGGTCGATTCCACCTAATCTATAATACAACATTAGAACCTATGAGCCCTTTCTTTTCTCTATCTCTCGTTCTTCCAAAATCATGCACCTTTGTAGGTTCCACATGAAAAAACAAGAAAGGAAATTAAAAACCTCAATACTGTTTAACCAGGCGCATACAAACAATTCTTCCCGCGCACCCATGCACTGTGTTGAGAGGGCTCTCAAGAGACCCACCTATTTAATTAATGAAATAGTTTTAAAGGTTTACTTTAAAAGAGTTTTATCTTGAGTGAGAACCTCCAACTGTCAGCCAGACTTTTAGCTTGATAATCCAGGGATTGGAAGATGACTGCAGTTTTTCTATTTCCTTTGGAGGAAATCATGTGATGAGTTTTTCCTCGCTGAATAAAGAGACAGACACATTTCACCTACTAAATTTAATGAAGGATAAAGAGTTGCATTATTGTTTTCTAGTTTTGGTTTTGAGTCTTTTGAGCATTCTTATCTGGAAGTTGAAGCAGCTATTTTATTTCTCTGTTCCCCTGCAAAGGACCTCCATCCAACAATAGATTAGTGTTAAACTGGGCCACTCTTGCTGCCTCTTTTGCAAAAGTAATCCTTTATCACAAATGCTCTTTTCTTCTCTATATATTCACTCAGTTTGCCTTCTCCTAATTCACATGCTCTCTCAGCTACATGGGAATCATGGCATGCTGTTGCCACTCAAATTGTGATTGTGAATCTCAATCTGCCAGCTTCCGATCAGACTTGCCAACACCGGCCCTTACTTCTCAGCCAAGTCTCCACTCAGTTCCTTCCCTCACTTCACAAACCCACCAGAGACAAAGTAATGTTTCCACCATCCATTATCACTGCCTCACCACTCTAAAAGGCCACAATTCTTATGCATCCTCCCTCACCCTTGCTGGCAAATTCTTATATGTGGGCTCTTCTGACAGAGAAATTCGCTTGTGGGATTGCAATCCTTTAACTTTACAGCTTGATCAAGAAATTATGAACAACAACATAGTAGCTGTTGGCAAGGGCGCAGTGAAGTCCCTAGTTGTGTTAGCAGACAAGCTCTTTAGTGCTCATCAAGATCATAAAATTCGGGTGTGGAAAATCAACAACGAAGAGCATGATCATCATCAGCAGAAGTACACTCGTTTGGCCACACTACCAACCCTCAGTGACCGCGCTTTGAAGCTACTTTTTCCCAAGAATCATGTGCAAATTCGGAGACACAAGAAATCCACTTGGGTCCATCATGTTGACACAGTGTCAGCTCTTGCTTTAACCAGCGATGAGACTCTTCTCTACTCAGTATCATGGGATCGAACCATCAAAATTTGGCGAACGTCTGACTTCAAGTGTTTGGAGTCTATCACAAACGCTCATGATGATGCAATAAACGCAGTAGCATTATCCAAGGATGGACATGTTTACAGTGGATCAACTGACAAGAAAATCAAAGCGTGGAGAAAAAAATCCGGAGAGAAGAAACATTCTCTAGTTTCAACTCTGGAGAAACACAAATCTGGGATTAATGCCTTGGCGCTGAGCACTGATGGGTTTGTGTTGTACTCAGGTGCATGTGATAGATCGATACTAGTTTGGGAGAAAGAGGAGAGTGGCAACATGGAGCTTGTAGGAGCCTTGAGGGGTCACACAAAATCCATATTGTGCATTGCTGTGGTTTCAGATTTGGTGTTGAGCGGTTCGGCGGATAAAACCATTAGAATATGGAGAGGAATTGATAGAAATTACTCTTGTTTGGCAGTCCTGGAAGGCCACAAAGGCCCTGTCAAATGTTTGACTGCAGCCATTGATAAGAACTATAATCACTCTGATGCCACTTATCTTGTTTACAGTGGAAGTTTAGACCGGGACATCAAGGTATGGCAGATTTTTGTTCCTCTTCACTAGAAAAAAAAAATAGTTCTCATTTTTCTTCTGGGGATTTATGTACATAAGCAATGAGATTGTGTATTTTCTTTAAGAGCTCCTCCTTGCTTTCCTGGAAAGTTCCGGCGGCAGATTTGTCCTAATCTTTTCGAATGCATAACTTTAGTCCTACCACTTTCAATGGATTGGCTTTCATTATAATTTTATGAAGTGAAATTCTTTCTTTATTTTAGGAAACATCCACTTGGATTGTGGGACTCAGAAGAGACAGCCATGCCTGGCTGTAAAGTCACTCACCAGTACCTTAAATATGGATTAGTGGCGATTTTTATTCTTGCTTGCCTTCCAAATCAAGAATAACCTGTTTCCAAGTACGATTGTTCCCTAAATCTCTCCGTATTTAATAAATTGAATAGCTTACATGTCTGGGACATGTCTGGCTTATAAAAAATGAATATTTATTTTGGCAAAACAAAAGAAAATGAATAAGAAAAATCCCAAGGTTTCGCATTCATATCCTTTTTGTTGAGAGGATGCAACCACTGTTGCCGGCTAAACTATCCTTTCAGGCAAAATCCCACCACTTCAACTTCCACTTCCACTTTGATTTCCACCTTTCAGTTATCCAAAAGTCAGTAGCTATTAGAGAGAGTGGTCCTGAAAGAAGAGGAGGATTGAATTGAATAAATTTCTTCAAACAAATAATGGCTTATTGGTTTACCAAATTAGTGATTATTTCAAATAAATAAACAAAAAGCTTGATTAAAAAACTTAATTAAGAAGAAAGCTGATGTCTTAGAAATCTACCTATGTAGCGTAATATATGTACATCAGTTTCACCTGCTTATCTGATTACATGTGGCGGTAGAGTTAGGAAAAAGTCATTTTATTATGGCAACTTTTTCAACCTAGTATTGGCCTGGAAAGACAAGCGGATGAAGATTCATTCAACACCCGTCACCATAATCATTCTGTGTTACCTGCATTAATAATCTATCAACACGTGTCAGTGCCAGATAAATAGTAGGTAAAAAGATGCTGGGTACCACTGACCTGAATATAAAATAAGTAATCAGGGAAGTAATAATCCATCTTTTATTCTTAATTTAAAGAATAAAACGTCCTGAATTAGGATGGGAACGGCCTCTTGAGCCCCATTAAACTTTCTTCACTCAGATGGCATAGTAATATATGATGCTCTTTGTATGAGCAAACAGAGAATTGGAGAGCAAGTTTCTTATTGTAGAGATCTTGTTGGCCAATAAATTAATCAGACCCATAGAAACCGACATGGTTAAGGCTAGGTATATATATACCAGCTGCTCATGTTTCTCTAAAAAGGAAATGTATTTAGTACAACTATTTCCAGAAAATTTTCTTCTTTCAGAAGGGAAACAAAAAACTAAAATTAGAAAATATGGATTTAATCCTGCTGCAGAAACAGACCAAATATTATGTTTCTTCTCTGTCATACCTATAGCCGTATTTGCAGTTTATCCATAGGCAGTTGATGTGGTGCAGGAGGTAGAATGAGATAAAAACAACAGGCAGAACCAGCACCCAGTTCATCTATAATGGCATTTTTGCAGGAGTACCTGGATCACGGGGATACTTTTTTGGAGTACAGCGATCTTTCAAACATACAATGGCAGTTCGTTGTCCAAATGGGCTCTGTGATTCCACTGCATGCAATTAAGGAGATTATCTATCATTTGAACCAGGAGCCATTATACGGTAAGATTTTAATCATGGAACTACTCAGACCTATATTTGATAATTTAAAGCTCAGTTAAAACCAAGAAATGATATGGACCTTTAACTGGCTTAGATCAAGGATGAAACTAAATTTACATGTGACCATTGATGTTATACTTATGGCTAACAACGCTGGACCATTGAGTAAATTTCACCAGCCAATATATGGACCTAAAAACAGGTAGCAAGCGCCTCTGCCATGGAAGTCATAACAATGTCAACTTCATTGTTCAATGCTCACCTTTGCAGAAGCACATCAAGACTTGGACTCAGAGTAAGGTTCAACTAAACATAACAATAATCTACTAAAGCGGTTTTCCTTGCATCATTTCTGTGCACCTGCCATGCACTTGCAAGTCATGTCAATCTAATCTGGTCCCATCCCATTTCCAAATGTTGAAGTGGACAATATGCAAGGAATCTCTTTCTAGAAATCATAATTCATTAAACAATTGTCATTATTTTCAACCAGAGGACATCTTAACCTAAATTTCATCTTTCTTTAAGAAGTTAAGAAGCTATTTTATTGACATAACAGTGTGAAAAATCTGAAAGAAAAAAAGAGGGCTCTTAGAAAAAGAAATTACCTTGATACTGAAAGTAAATTTCCAATGAAGCAATTAACCAACCAATAAGCATATGCATTATCACAGACATCATAGAAAGATAGTACACACCTGTGCACAGTTGCAATAAGGAAGCGCCCATCAGCTGAACTGCTCTTTCAGCATTTCTAACTTCCTCCTATCCATGGTGCATTAAAATTTAAAAATTAGTTGAAGTTGCCCTAGATTGAAAAGAAGGAAAGAATGGCGGCATATAAAAGTATAAAAGAACTCTTATCTGTAATTGCACATTTTATTTTAGTTATCATATTGTATTATACATAGTAAAAAAAACTAAATCTGAATTGACCTTTTCACTTGGAAAATCAAGTATTACTGAAAATTGCAAGTATAAGATCAATTTTCAACATAATGAAGAGCATTTTGATTTTCAATTCTCCTTGTGATCCAAATCTGTAGTAGAGATATTTACCTTAGGATCATGACCCTTTGCAGCAACAAACAACCCACCAACACGAACAAGGGGAAGACAGTACTCAGCTGGGATCAAATGAAAAAAGGCACACCGACTTAAGCACGAATGAACCACTTCAGTCCTAAAGATGTAAATAAAATCATGACCAGAACTCATCATAATTACCTAAAATTCTCATTTCAGCAACAGCTCTGGCCACTGCTACATCAAATTGCTCTCTAAAGCAAAGATTTTGCCCCAAATTCTGTCCTATAAGAAAGGTTGCAAATTATTTTAGCCAGTAGAAGGTTAACGATGAGTAAACACAAAAATTTCACGCTGCAGGAACCAGAGAAAGAAACAGAGGAGTTAGCTAGTCTAAGTCATTATAGAAAGTAACTTTTCTTTGATACATTAATCTACTACAAAGAAAACCACAGCATCATGAAAAAGACAACAATTGAAAATAAGTCTCAAAATTGCATGATCCAGACAACAAAGAAATTAGTTATAGGTTCAATTAGAAGTTATTGTCATCAACTTGAGACCACATTATAACTTTTTCTAATCTTGGTGACATAAAAGCATTATTAAATATCATTGGCCGCCTAGTTACTCAATAATTCATAATTCATTCAACTCCAACTGTGCAAAAATTTTCCCTTAACAAATAAGGAAAACATCAAAAAGGGGGAAAAGACAAAACGAAAAGATGAAAATTTACTTTTTCAAATTTTGCCCACATATCCACACATTCATTCCGTGTTACATTAGTTCTCAGGTAGGTTGGTAACATTTAATTGTCCTTCGACATAAAAAAGCAATAATCCATAACTAGTGGTAGTGAAAGCATATTAATTATGAATCAAGAAACAATCCAATATCAGCATATCCATATGCTTAACAATGCAAAAGCTGAACGCAATTCAAGTTTTCTAAAAGAAAGAAGAAAACTTACCTCTGCCCTTCCCCTTACAACTTTAACATTTGACAATCCAGTTAAACTAACCGCATGCTCCAAGAAGACACAACGCTTGTTCATTGACTCTAAAAGCGTTACTTTCCAACCTGATCATATAAAATTTTCAAGATACAAAAAAATCAAAACTAGCCCAACAAACAAATAAACAAAAATTGACCTTATTAATGTATAATTGAGCGACCCATAATATAACTAAGTTGAAATAAGCCACCTGGGCAAGCTATAGCCAAAACTAATCCTGGTAGCCCAGCACCAGTCCCAACATCAACAAGGCTAAGATTGTCGCTTGAACCGCTGCAATGTGAAGTATAATTATTATATATAGGAGGTAGTATTGCAAGTGAATCCTCGATATGTCTTTCCATCACTTCATTCACCTCTTTAACAGCCGTAAGGTTCATTTTCTACAAAGTTCAGAGCAATGATTTCAGCTAATGAGAACAAGAACGAGATACATAATGAAGCAAGTAGGTAATGAACAGAAACCTGGTTCCATTGAAGAAGGGAATCAACGTAGAGACGAATCTGGTCCTGTTGTTGGAAAGTTAGGGTTTCAAAATGTGAAGAATTTAGAACTCTGGTGGTAGTTAAGGGTTTTGCGCGAGCTCTACAAGTAATAAACGTGTTTGGATTTGAAGGCGAAAGGTGTTTGATTAATGTCCTGTGAGAGAATGTTGACTGAAACCGGAAGTGGAAGTTGGGTGTCTTGAAACGGCAGATCAACATCATCTTGGGGCGCGCTCTTTTGGCTCCGTCTTCTTTGTTGCTTCCAACTTCAATTTTTGGGTGGCCAAAACACTTCCTCCACCCATCCTTCTCGATTTACACTATTCAAAATTTTTCAAAAATTTAAGTACTCATGTACGTTTTCTAACTTTTAGTGTGATACGAAATCAACTAAAATCAAGCTAAACATTTTGCTTGATTTCGATATGGTTTTCGTATCGAAAAATTATCGAAGAAAGAGAAAATACTAATGATAGAGTTAACAATATATTAAAGTAAATCATAAAAAAAAATAATACATTTTATAAAAGATATAATTATAATATTTTGAATTTTTATAGACAGTTGCTAATTTAAATTATGACAACTCTACATAGATCAGAAAAAAACTTTTTAAAATTAAGTTAAAAAAATAGAATAAATTTTTTTTTTAAATAAAATTATTAAATAACGTTTTTACTTTTTATATTAACAATAAAATTTTATAGATATAGGATGATATATAGATATTTAAATTTTTAAAAGGTTGTCGGTATCAATTAGAAATAGAGTAAACTTCGGGTAGGAATAAGTTTTTTGCCCTTTTAAGTTTGACAATTCTAATTGTAAAAAAGTAATAGCATAAGCTTTCACTTTTTAGTACTATATTTGTATGTGTCATTATTTAATTATGTATTTTTTATATTTAATTTAAAATTATTTAATTATATCATAATATATATAAATATAAATTTATTTATATATTTAAAATAAGTACGTATAATTTTTTTTTATTTTTACTTTATTGTTTTTGTAATATTTATATTAATACACATTTAATTTAAAATACATGACTGGGCCCAATTCGGCGAGGCCCAATTAACTCTAAAGAATAATTTTGTACGGACAAAATATTCACATAAACTAATATTATAAATAAACAATACATCAAATTTATAGATTTGTAAATGAAGTCTCAATGAAAATTTGTTTTCACTATATTTCACTTTAAATTTATAAATTACTGAATCTTCAAAATTTTAAATATAAATTATCATTTATTATAAAAAATTAATCACATAACCTTTTTCTAATTAGATTAAACAATTTTAACCTAATTTTTTTTATTATATTAATGGAGTCAACAAAAAATGTTTTGTTGAAATTGCCCACACACCCACCTATCTAGGCTTGACTCCTACAAGCCAACCCACTTACTGTTTTTAGAAAACTAAGGTAATATAATCACACAATATTATAATAATATCGATAATGGGTCTAATGACGGATTCAAAGACATAATACAATAGGTATCAAAATTAAATAAAAATATAAATATAAATGTAAAAGGTCAGTTAAGAAATGATGAAATCTAAAAAAGATCATTATAAAATTTTAGGGATTATTTTGATATTTTAAATATATTAAATTAGTAATTTTTTAAGAGTAAAGGGTATTATAGTAATATCGACAATGGATCGAGTAATAGACTCAGAGATATAATACAAAAAGATTAAAATTAAATAAAAGTAAAAATATAAAAATTCAATTAAAAAATAATAAAATCTAATAAAAATTAATATAAAATTTTAAATATATTAAATTGGTAATTTTTAACATCCTGGTTCTGCCCTGGAATGGGTCCTATTCCAAATTCCAGGAGGATACGCATCTGCCGTATATAATGTCAGTTTCATATAAAATGTAGACAGAATTATGCATATTTGTATCTTAGTGAAACATAGTACTGTAGATTGACGCTTGCATGTCATAGAAGACTGCTAACTTCGAAAAATTGTGAAGAATAACGACATGGATGGCCCCAATGTTTTGAGAATTATATAATAATAAGAATCCATAGAGATAATAAGCAAGGCGTGAAACACTGTGAACTTTTGATTCTTCGAGTAAGTTTCAACTTTCATAAAAAGATTTGTATATCTGGAAATTTCTTTACTTTATTTATTCCAGAGTTTCATTTCTGCGGTTTTCCTTTTTTATCTTATATATACGTTGTTTGTTTGCGACTATTTTCTTTTCATTTTCTTATATATAAAGGATCGAGAAAGTGGAACAAAAAGGCTGGCTCATGTGAGGCCTTGATCAGAGTAAACATAACGTTATTGATCAAAGGTTTACATGGTTTTTTCTGTTGGCCAAAGGACTTATCCCCACCCAAGGTTTTTTGTATTTTTAAATTAGTGTTCATTAACTATTAAAAATTTTAAATATCTATTCATAGGTTATTAAAATTGAGAGAATTAGTTAAGTTTTAAGAGTAAAATCGTTATTTTATTAGTAATATATTAAAAATAATAAAATATTATTTATTTTTCCCTTATATTTAAAAAACTAACAATTTTTATCTAACGTTAAACTTTGAAATGTTATATTTTTCTCTATAAAAGTTTCTTTTTTTTTTTTTCTTTTTTTTCCAACACTCCCGATTGACATCTCTCTCTCCCATTTGTCAGCACCATCTCTAGACAAAGAATGTTATCTCCATCTTTGGACAAAGAGCATTTGTCTTCATCTAATAACAAATAACAAAGATGTTCTTTGGCTTATTTTTTTAATGGTTACTTCATTCAAATCGGACACCTCTTAACCACTCAAATCACTCCTCGGGGACGGTTTATATGGGTTGTTTCTGCTAACCCTACAGCGCTGTATGTTTAAATAAACCAGTTAAAGCTTTTCCAAAACCTATGCCTGAAACTGCCACAGAATTGTTTCAGCAAAATAAATAAAGAGATATGGGGAATGCAAACCTGCAGATTCTATATGGCTAGAGCCTCTGCCCGACTCATCGTTTAAAGCTATTCAAACAGTAAGCCTAAGTAAAAATATGCTCAAAGAACAAAACAAATTAATCGGGAATATGTAATCATTTATGTTGACAGTAAAGATTGTTACATTTCAGGAACATGAAATAAACAATTTTGTCCTCAGTCCGACTTGTTTAATCAGCACATCCTTTTGGCAGGGAAGACGATATATATATATATATGATTCCTGAGTCGTATGAATTATGATTCCTCTGTCATTCTTCATTTTGCTACTTGTTATGAATCTGTGCCCTGACAAATTCCCATCTTTAACTAAACCCAATAAAGTTTAAGCATTTTCATTTCACCTTCATTTCACATACAGTCACAAACAGCCTTTTGTTGCTGTAGTGTATATTAAACTACATTTTTACATTGTAAAATACTCAAGGGAAATTCATCTAAACCCTAAAGCCTCCCAAATCATATTTCAACTGATGATTTTTGCAATATTTACCATGAAAGAATAAACGTGATTGGATAGCACAGTGAAGGCTACAAGAGGAGGTGTTGCATGGGATTATTTTCATTCATGCCCCAGCTCTTGTTCTGTATGAAAAAGGAATTTGATACATCTATTTCTCTTTCTCTCTCTCTATTATAGAAATAACTTGGATTTTTCTTCAACGGCATCAGCCAGCAGCAATCATCATGCCTTCCTCCTCCTTCATGTTCCCTCTGATTTATCTCCACCATCATCATTACCCCCTCACCACCACTTCAAACCCCACCTCCCTTTTACTTCTTCACATCCCAAAACCAAAACAGCAACAACAAGAATCAACCGAACAAGAGGAAGAAGAAGAAGGAGGAGGAAAATTAATTAAAGAGAGGGTTTATATCAACTACATGTGATAAAAACCCTACTTCTTTTTTAACTTCTCTTTAATCTTTTCAAGAGTTAAGGGTCTTTTAATTTCCTTAAAGGATCCAACAACAACTCTGCGGGGAATCAAGCGTCTCGGTCCGATTATTCGCTAGATCAGGCAAATCATACAACAGCTACTTCACAAGTTTTGGCTACATGGTGTTTCTTCATTTTCATGGTGATGATAATCACTTGATTGATCGTAAAACTTCAAAGTTTGTTTGCATATGTTCTTATATATTAATTATTATAATTTGTGTGAATGGATGTTTATAAATCTTTCCGATCTCTCTTTCTCATTCAATATTTCTATCCTTTCTGCGAGATTTCTGTTTGGATGCTGTTGGAACAGAAGTGATATTAATTTGCAGTTTGAAGGATTCAGTGCCTCATCCCTCATGTACATTTATAGCAATATGCAGTAAATATTTTTTCTGTTAATCTTCAAGACATGAACATCCCTAAACTCTGCAAGACCTTCCATTCTTCTAACCATATGGAAAACTTCATCAATTACATTTGCTCAACAAACTAGGGTTTCTTGTATTTACGCCTCTAAGTCTTTATTGTTTCATTCTTATTCATAAACTTAGCTAGATCTTCCTAAGATCGGTGGTCATTTATAAATGGGATATTAAATTTTTGCCCTATAATGGGACCACTTATATTTTTATACCATATTTTTTTATACTTTAACATTTTTACTATTTTATGCGTTAAAATATCTAAATTGTTCTTGTTTTCAATTTTATAAAGATTTATGTTTATGATTTTATATAAAATATAATTTATTATTGTTTAATGTTATGATTTCATGTTATTATATTGTTTAATATTATTATAATATAGTTAAAGTATTAATGGTTAAAATTGGGAATGAGTTAATGAAGATTCAAACTTGCATAAAAAACTTGTTCTTCATTTGTTTTGGATAAAAAACACACGAAGAATAGGTTGACGGGAACACCAAAGCTTGTCGTTAATGCCAATGGCAATCCATTCTTTGTGTTTTTATCTAGATCTAGATCTTCATCAATTCATTCTCAGTTTAATTATAAATACTCTAACTATATTATAATAATATTAAACAATATAATAATATGAAATCATAATATTAAATAATAATAAATTATATTTTATATAAAATTATAAATATAAAATTTTATAAAGTTAAAAACAAATACAATTTAAGTATTTTAATATATAAAGTGATAAAAATATTTAAATTAAAAAATATAATATAAATATATAAATAAAGGTATTTTAGGGAAAAAGATCAATATCCCTTCATAAATTGCACATAAATATATGTATACATTCCCATCAAATTCGTACTGTGATACTTTTATTAGATCTAGAAATGATGCAGTAATCTGGGATATATCATGAATTGAAATAAATTAATTTCTAAAGTCTTTGCATTCGTACTGAGTGTAGTTTGAAGTTGAGTTGAATGACATGTTTTTCGTAAGGAAATTGCAAGTTTTGAATTAACGAGTAAATAAATTCACGTTGGAATCAAGCTCTAAAGAATCCTCATGCGCAGACCGTAGCTTAAAGTCAAGGTCTAATGTTTAAAACGTCAGACAAAATATACCCACTTATCGATGTTCATTTAAAGTTTGGATTCGGTTTGGCTCCATTAGACCGGTCCTGACCGGAACCAGGATTCAGGTTTGCCTTAAAACTGGATGCAGCATTTGAATCATGGTTAAACTGTTCGAATCATAATTTTAATATTTATTTGAATGATTATCAAAATTGAACGAGATTGACCCGTTCACCGAACCAACGTCCGGTCTGTGGTATCTTGGGTCTCCGAATTTAGTTGGGCAAGCCGCAATCTGAGGGTCAGAAGAAGAGTAGAAAAACTTACATGAATTTGGACGGGCTCTGAAATGGGTTTCTAAATTGTGATACATTACAGTGCACAGCATTTCTCAACAGCCCTGTCATTCTCGGTTTCTTATTAAGTCTTTGGTTAGACCGAACTTAAGTTATTTCTCGTAAACTCTTTTGTTTGACTTGTGAGATATTGTAGCTGAAATGGACTGACGGCTCATCGTCCTGTGGAAAATAGCAATTCAAACGTATAGATAAAATGACTTAATAAACCTCACGATTCATCGCTTTACTCATTGCCATCTTTCTTCCATTAATAACATTTTGAGGCAGATTATCCTTTAACAACTTTAATAATTTTAATCAGTTGAAATTATGTTGCATGGAAAGTGACCACTGAAAGCAATTTTAGAAAGACCGTAAGTGGGTCAATCTAAGAGAATCCTATAAACATAAGTATAAATGGCATTTCATGTAAATATCTCTACACTACCAGGTTAAACTTCCAAGAGCTTCACGAACCTCACCTTAACATTTTTACAAGTCAAATCTCTTACAATCTCATCACCACCCCAGATGGCAGTGGCGGACCAAGTCTCCTACGACTCTCTCCGTCATTCACTATAAAGTCTAACAAGTTTTACTCTTTATTTTATTTATTTATTTATTTCCCAATTCGCTTTTGCTTTCAAACACCATGGGTAGTAATGGTAATGGCAGGCACCATAGATGGAAAATCTCCTTCTATCATCGTTCTAATTCAGCTCCCAAAACACCTCCTAAAGAGTTCCTCTGTCCTATTTCCGGGTTGTTAATGTTTGACCCGGTTGTAGTTTCTTCGGGTCAAACGTTCGAGAGTGTTTCTGTCCAGGTCTGCCGGGATCTTGGGTTCACACCCCATTTTGAAGACGGTTCTACGCCGGACTTCACTGCTGTCATTCCCAATTTAGCTATGAAAACAACCATTCTCAATTGGTGCGATAGTACCGGCACCCAACACCCTCCCGTACCTGACTATAATTCCATACAGAACATTGTCCACTCGAAAATGAAGTCGTCGGATAGACCGGAGTCATCGTCATCGAAATTGGCTCCGGTAATAAGATTTTCGGAGAGGGAGTTGTTGAAAGGCGTCACGGAGAATCCGCCTGTGATATTATCTCACGCGGCGACCGAGTTGAATCACCGAGTCAACCATTTTTACTCGAGCTCATCGGAAGAATCGGTGGTGGTAGCCCCGTCGAGTCCACTCACTCCGTTACCTCTCGCGACACGGCCAGCTTGCTACTCTTACTCCACGTCATCGTCTTCCTCAGCCGAAATCATAGATGCCGAAGCGCTGGCGCAACAAAACCCGACAACATCATCGCCCGAAGAAGAAGAACTCCTGCGGAAGATGAGAAGCAACGACATCGTTGCGCAAGAGGAAGGCGTGATCACGTTACGGAAGCTGACAAGAGCTAAGGAAGATACCAGAGTTAGTTTGTGCTCGCCAGGTTTGCTCTCGGTGCTGAAGCCGTTGATCGCTTCGAGGTATTCGGTTGTTCAAACAAACGCTGTTGCTTCCCTCGTGAATCTTTCTCTCGAGAAGCCAAATAAAGTTCTCATCGTACGGTCAGGAATTGTTCCCTTGTTGATTGATGTGTTAAAATCAGGATCTGATGAATCGCAGGAGCACGCGGCAGGTGCGTTGTTTAGTTTAGCTTTGGACGATGGGAACAAGGTAGCTATTGGTGCGTTAGGCGCGTTGCAGCCGTTAATGCACACGCTTCGCGCTCGGAGTGAGCGGACTCGGGACGACTCGGCACTGGCGTTGTATCATTTAACTTTGATTCAAAGCAACCGGGTCAAACTGGTCAAGCTCAACGCAGTGCCACCATTGGTGACTATGTTGAGGTCAAATGACTCGGTGAGTCGAATCTTGTTGATATTATGCAACTTGGCTGCATGTATTGAGGGTAGGTCGGCGATATTGGACGCGAGTGGTGTGTCGATTTTGGTGAGTATGCTGAGAGAGAGTGAGTTGCACTCGGAGGGGACTCGGGAGAAGTGCGTGGCGGCGCTGTTTGCATTGGCTCATGGAAGCATGAGATTTAAAGGGTTGGCTAAAGAAGCTAGAGCAGTAGAGGTGTTGAGAGAGGTTGAAGAAAGAGGAAGCCAGAGTGCAAGAGAGAAAGCCAAGAAGATTTTGCAGATGTTGAAGGTGAGGGAGAAAGAGGAGGTGCGTTGAAATCGGGTAGGATGAGTCAAGGTCGGTTCCGAGTTAGAGACTCAACTAATTGTTAATCCTTTTTGTTGGAAATAGGTTGTAGCCGCCAGTAAGTGTAATTCTTTTTTTTTTTTTGGATAATTAAGATAATAATTTATTCATTTATCCTTTATATTTCTTAATTATAGGTTTAAGCGGAAGAATCAATCTAATTAGTTCTTAACTATTTTAACAGAAACGGAACACCTTTTTTCCTCGCATCCTTTTATTATCGCCACACAGATTTTTCATCTCACCATCGACGATCCAGAATCGAAGCTTAAATAATAGCATGCAGAAAACCCTCAAAAGAAAGCGCCAACAATCCTCCTCGGTGGAAGGTGAAGCCCAGCCGAAGCAAGAACCATTCCCGACCCACACCCGACCCACCCCAGAAGAATGCCGAGCCATTAGAGACGACCTCTTGGCTCTCCATGGTTTCCCTCAAGAGTTCGTTAAGTATCGCAACCAGAGACTCAATCGTAACCCCAATGCCGAGCCCGATCTTTTCAGTGATAGTGTCAAATCAGAGCCGTTGGATGATGATGGAGAGGATGAGAGTGTCCTAGATGGTTTGGTCAAAACTCTATTATCCCAAAACACTACTGAAGTTAATTCTCTCAAAGCTTTTGCTTCTCTCAAGTCCGAATTCCCCACTTGGGAAGATGTGAGTTTTCTTCCTTTTTTTTTTCCCATTCTTTTTTGACTGTATTGGTAGTCGATGGGTTGCATTTTTTGTTTTTGTGAATTTACTTTATATTTCTTTTTTAAAGGTTCTAGCTGCTGAACATAAATATATAGAGAACGCTATAAGATGTGGAGGTTTAGCCCCTACAAAGGCATCTTGTATTAAGAATATTTTGAGTTGCTTGCATCAGAGTAAAGGCAAATTATGCTTGGAATACTTGAGAGATTTATCAGTTGATGAAATTAAGGCTGAGCTCTCTCGTTTCAAAGGCGTTGGTCCCAAAACGGTAATTTAAAAAAAAAAAAAAAACCAGAAGAAACATTGTACATCTTTTCCTTATTGATGGTTTTTATTTTGCTTGTGTTTTGTAAGCAACATAAGCACTTCCCAGATGAAAATTAAAGCAGTAAATTTTTGTTCCTTTTAAGCTCTTTAATGGCACTTGCTTTAATAAACGTTTTTCTTGGATTACTAATTCCCCATTTCTTTTAATATTTTAAGAGCAATTTAACAGTCTGAAAATTGTAAACTATGTAGATATACTTATGTTGTGTGTAGTAGTTTGTATTTAGTTAATCAGATATTGAGATGGCTGAACTGTAGAAGAGGGTTAATGTTACTAGTCCTCTGTCTTCTAGATTTATGTCGTTTAAAGTTTTGGAGGTGTTCCTTGCAATTGTATCCGTTGATATTGATCACTGATTCGTATGATGTCCTAGTTTTGCAGTATTTTGGCATGATATCAAACTGTGTGGGCTTGGTGGGCAGAAAAATTTATTTATAGTTTACTCAAACCTCAAATTTTCTTTTGTTTGGAATGCTAATCAAATTTAAATTTTGCTACATGTAAATGGAAAAATTCATGATTACTAAAAATTGCTGCATGTTACAAGAAGTCAGTTGTTCGTGTTTTTTCTTCCTCTCCCTGGAGCTGGTCTTACACAGAATGACCTTGATTCCAAAGTGATCCAACTTTGGGCAAACATGCTTGATTATACGGAAACAGTGTCAGTAAGATAGTAACATCTTCCTTGTTTTGGTGCTCCACCATATATCTCTATGCAAGGCTGTGGGTGATCAATGTATAGAAGTAGGCATAATCTACTGATTGTTATTGAAAAGAGTTTCCCTTTTGTAGTTATTCATTTCAATTGGAATGTTGGCTTGTTATGTAACTATTTCAACAATATGTTTTTCACTTTTGAGGGTCAATTGATCATTAGAGCCAAATAAATAGTCATTTGGGTTGACTATAAAGACCATGTTTTGCTAATTAGAGGACTGCTTCAGAACTAAAATTGGTCAAAGACAAAGGTTTCATTTATTATATTGAGATCCTATGAGTTGTTCAACTTATTTCAGTTTTGTGTCATTATACTGTCTGTATATATTAATTTGCACTTGTATAATATTATCACCCATATGAAATTATAACCTTTGCTTAGACACTTGATAATTGTAAATGCATGACAGGTGGCCTGTGTATTAATGTTCCATCTTGAGCAAGATGATTTTCCGGTCGACACACATGTGAGTACTAAAATTTGCACACTAATTTTACCTCATCATGGTACTCACATTTCTCTGGCTGATCAGGTATTTGAGATTGCAAAGGCAATGGGTTGGGTCCCAGCTATGGCAGACAGGAATAAGACTTATCTTCATCTCAATCAACGGATTCCAAACGAACTTAAATTTGATCTGAATTGTCTTCTTTACACGCATGGGAAGATCTGTCGTAATTGCATCAAGAAAGGAGTTAACCAGAAAAGAAAGGAATCCCAAGATAATCCATGTCCTCTATGGAATTACTGTAAGAACCTTGACATGACATAACTAACAACCTCAATTATTGGATCTCAATCTAACAGTCTTGGTTATCCCCTTTTCTTCCAATTGTGTGCAAACGACTTTACAGATGACTCTATGAGGATCCAATGAGAAGTTACTCATTGTTCATTTTTGAAGATATGGCATCAATTTAAGTGACTTTATATATATGATAAACAGCACACAATTCTAGCTCCTTATTGTAGACCTTTCTAGATTTTGCATGCAATTTCAATATTTAAGTGAGTGTGCAACTCTTGAACTTGATGCCTGTCATTTTTCCCCTGAAGCAATAATTGAAGTACCTCATAAAGAAGGATGAAAGAAAGAGGGGTTAGTCAGAGATGAGTGTATTGTTGTGTTAGCCAATAATAGGATGACACCAAAATCAATAGTTTCTAGATGCCATCAAAGCTTTATAGTAATAGTGTTCTCAATCAGATAAAAATTTTCTGTAGTCATACAATAATTGTAGCTACTGCAGAACATAGCTGTAAATAAATGCTTGTGGGTATGAAGTATTTTGCGTTGCGTGGTTGAAAACAATATACTCAGATCTTTTCTGCACCCTTTACTAGTAGATGCTGACATCATAATATCTTATAATATTATTCATTTACTTCGTTAAAACAATAGCAGCTACTTTCATTTGTATTAGGTTGGAGGAACTGTAATGAGAACGTTTAATTAGGAGCTCATTAGTCATGATTCTGAAGTAATATTATAGTAAAGAATGTAGTGGGGAATTGGTTTTGAAAGATATTGCTGTCTTACCTAGCAGATCCATCTCCTTTTGACATTGGGGTTACCTTAGGTTTTATCACTGTCATCATCTTTATTTATCATACATGCACCTGAGATGTTCCAATGTTATTGTAATTGCATTTAACTTGTAGCAAGTTGCTCTTAGGCCTAGATTTTAGGAGATAAATATTTCTGTTTGATTTAGTAAATTTGATGCATATTGTCACAATATGTTAAAATATATTCCTGTGATGTTGATGGTGCCTGATGGTTTATTGGTCCGATCATCTCTTTTTCCTCTTTTCCTTTTGATGATTCTGTTGATGCCCTTCTTCTGTTCATACCTGTAAATATCTTCTGGTTTGTGGTAATTTTCATCATCCAACCAATTCAGTGTTATATAAGTGGAAAATAAATCAAACATTTAGGAGGTATCTTAGACTTCTCATTGAGAGAATAGGAGCAACCATAGAACTTGACTGCCTTGCCTCTAGTGTCTTTTTCTGAAGGTCCTTGATTGATGTCTTCATCATGAAATTCACATGGAGGAGAACCGACTAAAACTATTTGGCTCTGAGGTAAACCTTTGCGCCAAGGTAAGAAAGGTCATAAGCTATCTGTAGAGGGGAATGGAAATGTTACGTCTGCATGCAAAATTTTATAACAGATTCAGAGTAAAGTTAAAGAAAAAAGTTCTATATATCAACTGGAGGGCACCAAGAAGTATGAATTATATTTTGCCTCAAGGAATTTATGAATGCACAAGCATTGGGGAGTCACCAAAATGCCCATAAGGAGAGTTTGAAGAAGAGAAGATTGTAACTTCAAGAATAGGGCACCCGTAGTCCTAGTTGTATTGGGGTGGCACACAACTTAGGTAAGGTCAAATTGGCTCAAGAAAGCCTGAAAATCAACGCTCTTTTTTCAGGGTCCTAATTCTGAATTTCAGTCCATGGTTGAGAATGAGTTAGCTTAATTGGAGAGAGAGTTTATTTTGCTGTGGCTCTGCTTTACAATTGCTGATAAATAACTTGTGTCATTCTTATAAAATTAGGATCGGATGTTAGTATATGATGATCTTTTTCTATAATGTTCTCTAGACAGATTCCTATCCAGATAAGCCCAACTTTAAACTTTATTAAAGGGCAATGTAGATAAAAAGGAAAGGAAAAGACGATCCAGTCAAATAAATGTATTGAAACTTTCTCATTGCGTTTTGTCTTTAACAGGAAGTCGTATCAAGGTTGATCAACTCATTAATGGTGTGTATTGATAAATTAAAATGTTTTTTTTTATGATGAATGGTTTAATTGTTTATTATCTTTTGTTCAAAATTATAGTTAATTAGAGATGTCAATAGGCCGGGCTGCGTTGGCTTCGGCACGGCCCATTGGGCTAATGGGTCAGGCTGGGCCCGAGACCTAAACAGTAATAGACCTTCAGGTCGGGTCGACTCATTAAAATATAAAGACTCGGCCCATATAATAACGGGCCTTAATCGGGCCTCTATTTGATCATAAATAACAAAATTATGATATATAATAGGATTCTCAAAAGGGAAGCAGTTGCCGTTATTGAATTTATTTAATATTAGATCTATTTGTAATATTTTGTAATAATAAAATTAAAATAAAATGAGATTAAAAATATAACAAAATAATTGAGATTGAGAGTTTGAGATATTGAGAGATTGAAAGTTTGAGAAATTTATAATTGTAATTGAAAATGAAAATGAAAAATTAAATAGGTTTTTATAGAGAAAAAATAAATTAATTAAAAAAAAATTAAGCAGATGTTGGGAGAAGCAGAATCGGCTTCTCTTCTGCCTTAAGGCGGCAGAAGCAAGGAAAAACACTTTTTTTTATTTTTAATGAATAGTACTGGATTGGGTAGCTCATTAGTATAATATAAATGCACAAGGCCCAACCCTATAGGCACATGGGTCTGGCCTGACACTCTACATTGTCAGGCTGGGCTTTATCGTGCCTGAGTTTTTTTTTATGCTTCAGGCTGAGCCTCTATTTGGCCCGACCAATTGAAGTGTCTAGTTAACCTTTTAACTAATTATGTTTTACTTTGTCACTCTTGTTTTGAGTCATTTAATCTTGCTAATGAAGAAATTGAAGATGGAAGTTGGTGAGTGTGAAAAATATATTGGACTTATAAGTGTGGAGATTAAAATTCATATTACATAAAATTAATTGACTTATGTTAAAGTTTAATCTACACATTTATATACCATTCATTTATATTATATATATTAAAGATTTTAGTCTCTAATATTCTTGCTCAAGTGTGATCACTTAGGTTGTTAAACTTGTTGTTTGATTGAGTTAATTTTCGATTGGGTACGTTGTCACTTGTATCTATGAACATTTTAGGCTGTTAGACTTGTCATTCGGTTTGTGTTTTGATATCATATTGAAAATATATTGAGCTTATAAGTATGAAAATTAAAACTCATATTATATAAAATTAATTGATTTGTTTTAAACTCTAATCTATATACTTATATACTATGTCAGAAATATATCAGATTTATAAGTATAAAGATTAAAATTTATATTACATAAAATTAATTAGTTTATGTTAAAATTTAATTTACCTATTTATATATTATTTATTTATATTATATTTATTAAATGTGAGATTTAAGTATCTGCAAGAGAGAAAATGAAGGTGGTGGACTGGGAGGAACAGATCATGAGAATTTGGTCATAGTGAGAGCCGATTGGTTATTTTAACAGGAATGAAAAGCTTTTTGTGAATCATTGGTGGATACAAATAAGAGTAAAAAATAGGGTGTTTATATATATAAATATGCATAATCAGACACAAGTGATGCCCCTTCTCATATCACTTACGAGTTAAATTAAAGAACTCAACAAATCAATAACATATTGAGAAATTAAGAACCATCTGTTTCTCTTCTGCAACGTATCTTAATCCACCGAGTTGGAAGCATCGCATCGACGCCTCACCTCACCTCCTGGTTCTCCATCACCCTTGACCTGAAAATAACTCATCTTCACCATGGCATCTCCGAAATCCTTAAAGAATGCTGTCTCATTTGCTGCATACAATTCAACAATTGGCCTCGTTCTTGGGTCTTGAACGAGTATGTTATCCGTCGTCAAAAGCCCCAATCCCTTTGGTAAATTCTTGTAGTACTGGTTATCAAACTTCCCTGGAGTCTTAACATCATTGAAAGCAGCCATTGTGACGTTGGTTTCAGGATTCGAACACAGATTTTTCAGTGCTTCTGCGTAAGCAGGCTTTAGTGCGGGATCGGTTGGGGTTTCAGCGGAGTAATTAAAGAGCCTTTTAGTGAATTTCCCGCAGTTTGCGAAGCCAATAGTGTGTGCGCCCAACAACGCCACCATTTCTTGAACACTGAAGCCCCTGTCGCCGAAATATTGTATCATCCGATCTGCATTCATCTCCGTATTGGGAAGACTTCCCTCGACACGGGAGGCATGAGAAATGAGGCCGTCTTTGCGTCCGAGGTGGACAGGGTAATGGGGTCCACCCACCATCACGATAAGGTTACGTGTGGTGGCAGTGAGAATATCCGCACAGGAGACGACCCCGGGGCAGACAAGCTCCAAAGCTGTCTTGATTCTACTGACGACGTCAAAGGCGTCCCCGGGGAGGGAAAGGTTGTCTTCATGATCCTTCTCCGCCTTGTTGTCAGAAGTTGAGCCTATTAGAATCGAAGCGTCGCAGCCTCCGGTCATGCAGTCGTGGAAGAAGAGGCGGAGGGTGGCGGCTGCTGTGGTTACGAATTTTGATTGCTTTTCATGAACTTGTTCCAACACAATGCGATCAAAATCAGGGCATGATGTTTTGTAGTAGTCAGGATTGAGTATGACGGATTGAGAAATGGGAACTACTGAAATGAAGAGAATTAGAAGAAGATGTTTGTATAATGAGGCCATGGCTGATGGCTGTAGTAGTAATACTATTTAGTCTGAGAGGAAGCTGAGACCTGCTCCCTCCCTTCCTCCCTTCTCAGACTTGCAGAGATCAAATTTAAATGGATTAATAAAGGAGACAAGAGATGAAGGGAAAAAGCTTAAAGGCTTGTGGATGAGAGCGATTTTAGCAGAATGGTTTAGAATTTATGGACTTGGTCTGCCAAATGGCTCCATGATGAACACTTGTCGTGCTGTGTATTTGACTTGTAAGAAAATCTTTAAATCGACAATCCATGCACAAAATCTGTTGTCCAAATTTTGGCTCTTGTTACGTGGAAAGGGCCAAAAAGTCCTAACTGAGAGTTTTTGTTATCTTTTCTTGGAAACTTGTTTTTTCTAAACACAATGACAATCAATACAAATTACAACAATTTTCTATCATTAGAGGAATTTGTTGGGATTCCTAGCTAACAGTATACAGTGAAACTGCTCAGCCATTTTACACTTGAAAACAACTTCCAAGTCCAAAGATCCAATGTAATAACACGTTATGAATCTAGGAGAAGTATGATTGAATAAGGTAATTAACTACGGTGATAGCTTCACAGGATTTTTCAGGACTGATTTGATGCATATGACTGCTACTTAGGTACCCTGAAGCTGATAAAAGGACGGGAAAAGCAACTTATTGGCAGATTACAAGTCTTCAAGCATTTCGGACTGGTCTACGAGGGCCTGAATTTCTCAACATATGTCCCAGTGAAATTTGAAGAAGTTTTGCACTAGCAGAAAGGCATGATAGTTTTACAGTTGCATGAATACACCACTTTCTGTGGCTTATTAGAAATTCACACTGAAGATCACCCACTTCCAGTTTTATGTCATTGGCATGAGAGGCTTCCAGTAGCCTACATATCAACGAACTGGAGTTACTGGTCCTCTTTCCGTTTGAGAGGAAAGGAATTTTAGAAACGAAAAGCTTTGTGAGAGAGAACTATTATTTTAAGAAAACTTTCAAATTTTATTTATTTTTCAAATATAAAACTATTAGAGTATTTATAAGGATGATTTTTAAAATCTTAAATATATGAATCTAATATTGAACTTGTACATGAACTATTAATACCCTAACATTTGAATTTATGTCTAAATTCAAATGTTTTGTTTTCTTCTTTCTTTTAGGTTTTGTTCTATTTTTATCGTTTCTTTTAGTATCTTTCGTTCTTTTAGGTTTTGTTCTTTTTTTTTCTTGCTTTACATATTGTTTTTTCAATTTCATAACGCTCAAAACTAAACCTTTAACACCTATAATATACATTTTAAAAATATTTTTAAGATGTCAGTAACTCCTTAAAAAATCACACAACCCCTTACGACAATGAGTTGAAAAAGAAAACCCTTTATTCAAATTTCGGGCTCCATATTCCAAATGAAATCAAACTTTGGAATCAATCTTTTTCTCTCCATATGAAGGAAGAAAGCTCAAGAGGCTTTGATGCATGTCAGTATGTCAAGGAATGATTCGCAGATTCTTTCTCCACTAGTTTCCCATCTTTTTTGTTTTTAAATGGGTTAAACTATTTTTCACGAAATCTTTAATGAAACATACAATTTCACTTTTTAAGGATGTTTAATTTGAAAAATATTTTATTATTAAAATAAAAATATAATTTTAAAGATCATTAAATATAATTATTATGTTTAAATAAATGTAATAAAAAGAATTCTAATATATTATTTTATTTAAATATTTTTACGTTTAATTATTTTAAAATATATTTTATGTTATTTATTATATTAATTTAAAATGAGCTTATTTTTATCTTTAAAAAATTAATAAATAAAGATATAGTTATAATAAAATCAAAATTACGTTATTATCTTTTATAATATCTGTTACATTAATATTAGTAATAAAAAATTATTAAATTTTTTTATTATTTATAAATTAAATGAAATAATATAAATAATAAAAAATATATTACTGAAATAATATTTATAAGCCTTTAAACAAATATCTCTTCTAAGTTTAAAATGTTCCATTGTTAACTTGTCATCTTTTATTATTGAAGAAAAATGTTACTTGAAATAATAGGACGAAAATTTAACGGTAACATTTTCTGATGAAATAAAAAACGATTATAATATACACCAACCTCCTAAACAAGATTAAATTGAGTAATCATACCTGCTCCTTTGATCTCTCTAAATCTACGTGACCTAACAAGGGTAGATGGAGACATAAGTCTTAGCAAAAAGGGTAATGGATGCAAAGGTAAGATCATCCGAGTAAGCAAAGAAAGGCATCAATGGTAAGGGGAGAGGCAAGCAGAACAATAAAGACAATATCTTAGCTAGTATTAGTGATAGTTTACCTTCTTCACTCCACAGTTCGAGAGCCATAAAAAGTTTGAAATCAAAATCAAGATCAAAAGCGAGTAGTTTTTGTAGCAATCAAGATAAAGTTAGAAGTTAAAACAAGATTATAAACCGGCTTTCACATTTCTAAGTTGAAGCTAAAAGAATGAAGTGACGAAATTAACTTAAAAACAAAAAATTGTTGTTTAATCAAAATTGGGGTGGGAATCAGTCATTCTTCTTTCTAAAATATGGCAAATCCTTTGATAAAACACGTGCGTTTCGATTTCATGTAGCATATTCAATTTTTAAACAAAATGGGTTCAACTAGGACTTCTCCTTTCAAATTCATCTGTACTCTGGCTTAGCGCCCAAGATGAGCCCTGATTCTTTACGATGGAAGCCAGCCAGAGCCCAGAGGCGGCAGCATGAATCTGATTGAGATTCGCTACCTTGAAACTCTGGACTCCATCTCGAATCCAGCTGGATGTCTGGGTCTGATCATAATGCCTCCAGATTGTCTCCATTATAATAAAGCTGCCATGGTACGGTTGTTCAGCCAGCAAGTGGGTTTTCACAACAAATGTAGGAGGCCAGCTCACTCATTCTCACCTTTAGCTTTGTCGTCTTTATGACTTGGACGCCATATGTCTCCTTCTTGACCAGCCTATGCACAACTACTACTGCATTGTTATCTGAAACTTGCTTTTAAAGGAAGTTATTGGTAACTCTCCCCGGTCAGCAATGACCCACTCTGGCACCTGCTTACCTGCAGTGCTTACAATTATTTCCATCCAGCTGGCTGCACTAAATTAAAGCAGCTTGTGTTTATCATTATTCAATCACTTGTCGAGTCTGGTCCTAGGTTGATATCACCAAGAGGTTCGAATTCGATGAACAATGAGATATTTAAAAGAAGATAATTGCCCTTTAACTTTTTACCTTACTAGATGGCATGTATTAGTCAAATATAACAAGCTTTCTTTTAGCCATTGGGCAGACTCAAAGCTGAGGTGACACCACGTTGGTATTTTCTTGTAAATAAATTTTGAACATGTGAGCAGTTGAGTCAAATCACAAAAAATCCCCCGCTATAAATAGGCATGCAATGCCATGAACTTAGAAACATAAGCAAAAACAAGCATGATGAAGGTAGCACGTGTGCTTCTCTGTCTGGGAGTTTTGCTATTCAGCCTTGGAGTTGCAGAGGTATAGATATAGAGTAGTTTTCTTGGTCAATGTCCTGGATATATGGGTTTTGCTGAGACTCTAATCTAACCGCTTGGCTAATTTGCATGCATGCAGGTTTCATCAGATCTCAGGATTGAAGAAAATGAAGATGTAACTCACGTTGAGCAGGTAATCTTTCACTTCTTTTTGTTTCTGTATAGGAGGTTTTATTTGATTAATTTCATATTTTTTCATGGATAACGCTAGTGAAATCTGACCTGAGTTTGATTTTGTTGCTGATCAGCTTGTTGTGAGAGGTGCAAACAGAAGGCTGATGCAAGACATAGGTGGGTTTCCACTTTTTGTTTCTCAAATTTGTGCGTTTTTCCTCTGTATTGAAAGCAAAAGCGCACAGAGCTAGTTCTGTTGTCATGCATTGACAAACACATCACTGATGAGAGACCACATTTGCTTCTTCTAATTGATTTTAGTTTTGAGTTTCAGACTGTGGAGGATTATGCAAACAGAGGTGCAGCGTTCATTCTCGGCCAAACTTGTGCAACAGGGCCTGTGGGACCTGCTGTTTGAGATGCAAATGTGTGCCGCCTGGTACCTCCGGAAACAGGGAGTTGTGCGGGACTTGCTACACAGATATGACCACTCATGGAAATAAAACCAAGTGCCCATGAGGTCCACAAGCAATGCAGCAAGCTGGCGGGGAACCCAACTGGGGGGTTCCTCTCTGTGTCATTGTTCGGAGCTTTTTTGTTTTGGTGGACTGCTTTGTTTGGATGCCAAGAAAATGAAAAAGTTGGGTGTAGCTTTAGCTGGTTGATGTGGTTTGTGTCTGCAATCATGTGTATGTTAATGTAAGTATGGATGGAGAAATGTGATGAAATGTTGTTATCTGTGTGATCATTTGAAGGTGAATGTATTTGAAAGATGTGTTTATTTGTTGTCTTGTTTCATCTTTGGGATAACATAAAACAAAGTTTCAGATTTTCAACCCAACTTTCACTCTTATCGACTGAGGAATCAAACAAAACACAATCAGTTTGGTGGAAAGTTTTGTCTTTTCAAAACACAATTAGTCGGTGGGTTCTTAGTTATTAAAAATAATAATATGAACAGTTTAATCTCTCCGTGGAAAAATTTATATATATATTATTATAAATATAATTAATAATAATGATAATTACAAATAAAGGAAGGGAATTAAAAACACAGAAATTAAAATAAAAGGTAGGAGAATTAAAAAAATAAATTTGAAATTTAAAAAGAAATATTTTTAGGGTGATTATCTTTTAACTGAAAGAGAGTGTTGTGAGAATTATCTTTACTTTTAAATTATTTTAAATATATTTATATAACATATTAATCGATTTTATTTTTAAAGAAGTAGTTTTATGTTTAATAAATTAACATATTTAATCTTTTTTTTTTTACTACTTTGTGAATAGGATTAAATTCGAATCGAATTTAAGTTTAAGTTTGGTTTGATTTACATATAGTTGAGTTCAAATTCGTCGAGTTTATGAAAGTCAAGCTTAAATTCTGTTTGAATTTGATTTGATTTGTTTTTTGTTATTAAAACAATATCGTTTTAATATATATTGATCAAAATGATATCGTTTTGTATTAAAATTTTTAATTAAAAAATTTTATGAGTAGCTCGAGCTCGAACTCGAATTTGAGTTTAAGCTCTTATATGACTAACTCGTTTCAAATTTATTCAAATTGAGTTTAAATTTGAATGAGTTTAGTTTGAGTTCAGCCCTATTTATGAATACCTATCTCATGCGAACTTATTTTTGGTAAATTTAGAAATGGCCAAAGGATTTATTATTTTATCTTTTTATTTATTAATTTAAAAAATTTAAATATTTTTATTTTATTATATTAATATAAATTTAAAATTACCATTAAATAAAAATATTAAAAATAATTAAAAATTTAATTTTTTATTAGTTTAAAATTTAATAATTTTTCCGTTTCTCTCTATTTTCGATTTGAAAAATCATTTTTTTTAAGGATTTTAATGATAATTTTTCGAGGATAATCTCTTCACTAATTGTCAACGTTGGAGACCGCCGATACGTGAATTGTGGATTTGTTGAGCGAAGACCGCTTACAAGATGTGGGCCTAGTTCTCTATGGGTAGTGGCGACCCCACCAACCGCAGCCCAAAAACTTTTCATGAACAATTGCATTCACACTGAAGGGCTACTACAGTAAGCCCAGTTGAGCCGTATAACTGAATAAACAGATAAACCGAGCCAAGTTCAAAATATTATAATTAAAATTTATAATTTATATATCTATCTTTATATTCAATATTTAATGTTGGGTTGAATGTAAGAATTTAAGGTGCAGAACAGAGTAAGGTTAAGATTTTATATACCTCGCATCTTGAGCTCGGAAATTGTAAGTTCAAACTTGATTCGACAATAACCGAACCACATTCCAAATTACTCGCAAGCAATTGGACTCCCTAGCAGCCCACATGGTGCCCACTGTTTCTCAATCTCCAAGGGAGAATTATTTTCTCTTTACTTATCTTCAAGATACTCCTGTTTCAACATTTTTGGCTTGAAAATCAAACAACACGACACAAGCGATACACATGAATTTGTTCGAAGTCAAGCATATGTCACAATGTTGTCACACGAATTGAAGATAAAAAACTCATGCTGAAATCACGTGCGAATCCAAGATTTTTGCCTAACTTTCTCAGTTGCAAAATTATAAACAAATTGAAAGTCATTGCCTAGTTGGTCATAAAATTTTAAAGAAGTAATTATAATTAATGATAAGATCGGGTGCAATAATACGATGAATGAATTGAAATTTGGCACGCTTGATGTAGTATGGTCAAATATTCGCACTTGGGTCCCATGATTGATTGATCATCCTCATGATCAGCTGCCAAATCATGGACCCCTGAGGAAAGTGATGAAACAAGTGGCAACCTTCTTCTTCTTCTTCTTCTTTATCCATAACCACACACATGATCCATTTGACCCAAATGGGTCCTTGCCCATCTTGGAACCTCCGCATCTGTCCCATTACATGCAAGCATCCAATTCTTGTATATCATTTTGCTTTGGGTGATTATTAATTTTGGGGGAAGTGGAGGTTTTCAATCAAGAGCTTTCAAATCTTTATGAAATCTAACGCGGTTTTGTTTTGTGGAGTGTGATTACTTCCAAATCAAATTGAATTGCCCCTGGAGAGAATAGTTTTGGAATGTAGTGAAGGGGTTTGATTGGTTACCGAGAAAGTTCGAGTCTTGTTGGTAGAATCGATACAAAAGGAAGATTCCTGGAAGTGCCATGAAAGAAGAATATGTGATTCTGACATTTTCATCTCTAATTTACGACATAATATTATCGTTTTCTATAAAAACAGTTACTGATTTGACCGGAGTGGCATGAAGACTGAACTCTGAAGAGCTTCTCTTGCTAACCTTTTCTATGTATCAAGAACAACATGAGATACAGAGGTTAAAATGGCTTCTTCGAAATATGGTGATTAATGATCCTTACCAAAAAACAGAAAATACCCATGCCCATATCTTCAGAATCCCCTGGAAAGATCTGTTATTTATCAATTATGGTCAAGTTTGCCCGTGTTTAGCGATATTGTCTCACTTAATCATGGAAAAATACGTAATTATGTTCTAAACTTGTTATTGATTACCGAAATATGACAGTTAAACAGAGTTGGATAGTTATGAAGAAATCAATGAACCTAAATAAGTCACACGTACAAACATGGGTGAGGTGACAAGGCAAAAGTGGGACCAAAAATGCGTGTGGACCCCAATGTTCAAGTCCATAACGCGGTTTCGATGGATAAACACTTGCTTGCTGATTCGCAATCGCTAACAACAGAGCAATTAGGCCCGATGAGTGAGTTTCAGGGGGAAGAAGCATCACAGACGCAGCCAAATTCAGATAATGGACAATAAAAGTAAAGCGAATTAAAGAAATATATGTATATATATATTTCAAAGTTACGGTTACAGAAACTTTTTGTGTGTGGTTTTTGGATTCTTCTCACTCATTATCCTTAATTGCCTGCCTCTCTCTTGCTGTATATATTGGGGGGAGGGAATAATAGAGTACCATATCTTGCGCCGCATGTTGGTCTCTTTGGATGTTATTGTTATTTTTGATCATCGGAACCAACGCCTGTGGGTTGTTTGAAAATGTCCCAGAAGAGGCAACAAGAGGATGGAAAGGCCAAAGCAGCAGAAGGGAATAATCCAGAGGACAAGCGGAGGAAAGTTTTTACTTTCGAAAGGTAAGTGATTTCTTCTGTTGATTGATTGTTTATCTATGTTTTTTTGTGAAGTTTTATTTATTATTTTTTTCTGCTAAAGTTTAGAATTGAATGAGGGATAACGTGTGCCGTGCTTGTTTGGTTTCAAATTGTAGATGAATGTGGTGAAATAGTTGGGATTTTAATGGCACAGTGGAAATCTAATTGAAGCTGAACTGGGTTCCTTTTCCATCGTTGTGTTTGTTTTATCCATGTGAAATTTATGTTGAATTCTTTAGGTGAAGCGGGAATGGCTAGTTGTTCTTGTTTTATGAGAAGTGGCAATGAATCCCCGTCTCTGTCTCCGTTCCCATTCCCGTACAAGATATCAATCCTCGTCCCTGGTCTGTCTCCGTTATGGGGATGAAAATGATTCTCCATCTTCTCCCCGTGAAGAAAAACCCTCTTTCCATCTTGTCCTCGTCTCTGTCGGGACCTCCTTCTCCTACCCCCTCGTACCTGCAAGAAAAAATTATTTCTTTATACCTTCTAAACACAATATAAATATATTAAATAATAAAATTAGGTAAAATTAAAACCAATCTATAATCACTTTAATATGCATAATAAAAACATAAATAATCTAAAACTATAAAGATATTTAGTATTTTTAAGTAAATATATTAATATAAAAAGATGGGGGGGGGGGGGGGGGGGGGGGGGGGGGGGACGGCTGCATCCCCATCCCCGGCCGATCCTCGATTGTAGGGATTTTTTTCATTTCCGCCCTTTTCCCCGTTTCTATCGAAAAATCGAGAGTCGAGACCTCTAAAGTCAGACCGAAATTGCCATCTCTACATATCACCTTTTAATTTTTTAATGTGGCTTCAGTGTTTATGCTAACTGGGATTCTTTGCTTTTTGAAAAATGTAAAAGATAATTGAATCTAAAATTGGTGTTGGGAGGTCCTTTCCCTGGTCAAATTGATGACTTTGGTTTTGGCCATTAAGATTTAACCTCTTGGATTTATTCTTTTTCTGGGGAAGTAATAATTTGCCTTTTTTTTTTTTTTTTCAATATGGGCAGTAACTCAATAAGTATAGAAAGTAAAACGTATACTCATTCCATATCTAGTAAGGATGATGTTTCTATGCTTTTGAAGATGGAACAGAGAGAGTTTGCTTGAACTTTCTATTGTTTATTTCACTAATAAATCAACTGTTATGCTTGCTTGTTACACTTTGTTAACTTGATGACTGATGAACAATGTTGATATATGATTATTACATTTTTTGTTCTTGAGTTTCTCATTTGTTGTTGATTTTGTTTAGTGTGGTTCAGGATGTTATGAAGATACGCTCTGTCCAGCGTTTACTGGAGCCAGCTTTTGAGCCCCTCATTCGCAGGGTGGTATGCATATTCCCTTAATATTTTCTGTAGCCAAGTATTAAGCTTAGTTCACTAAGCATTTCTTTGTTTTTACAGCTTGTTAATTCTAAAACAATAAAACTAAAATTTTATGCACAAATAACTACATTTAAGTTTCTAAAAGCAGTAGTTAGTGAGCTCCCTTTAATTTTTGTTGCTAGGACAGTTAATTTTGTATTGAAATTTTGATGGACGTTTGTTTATGTATTACAGGTAAAAGAGGAAGTTGAATCGGCTCTAAAAAAATATTTGGTCGGCCTCAAATGGTAGGAATCAACACTGTGGTTTTGGTGATAAATTTTTTTATTCATTGAAGTAGAATGAAATAAATTGTATCAAGGTTTTAAGCCAGAAGATTTTAAAATATATTTTTTTATATTTCTTATTCATCCTTGTCCAGGACTAGCGGAAAAGAGATGCATACTCCTGAATCAAGAAGCTTACAACTGAAGTTTGTAAATAATCTTTCTCTTCCTGTGTTCACCGGGGCTCGAATTGATGCAGATGATTCTAACGTAAAAGTAGCTCTTATTGATACTTTTACTGGGCAAATTGTTACCTCTGGTCTCGAATCCTCTGCCAGGGTGGAAATTGTAGTTCTTGAGGGTGACTTTGATGGTGATGAGGCTGACAATTGGACAGCTGAAGAATTTAAGAATAACATTGTGAGAGAGAGAGAAGGAAAGAAACCTCTTCTTACAGGAGATCAATATTTTACTCTCAAGGAGGGAATTGGTTTGGTGGGTGAAATTTCATTTACAGATAATTCAAGCTGGACCAGGAGCCGGAGGTTCAGACTGGGGGCAAGAGTAGTGGATAACTCAGATGGAAATAGAATAAGGGAAGCAAAGACAGAATCCTTCACTGTTAGGGATCACCGAGGGGAATGTAAGTTTGGTTCACTTATTGGTCTCAAGAATGTAGTTGATTACTATTACCTTTTCATATTTTCCCTGTGTTGTTGATGTTGTGTTCTTTTCTTTTCCGTACCATAATAATTAAGCATTATTTATTAGCAAAAAATGTAGTTGTATCATTCCAAGAAGAGATTATATTAATTGTCCATATGCTTACATATAGTTAACTTTCATGTTGAATCTTCTTATTCTGTGTCTTTTTTCTTTGATGAACTTTTAACGCATTATTTGGCCATTTTTGTTATAGTGTTTGGTCTTATTACTACTATATACTAATCAAATATAAATTCTGAAAATTGCTGAATTAATATACTTAATGGCCCGGAAGCTATCTTCCTTTGATGATTGGTTGTCAATGGAATTGAAAATTTCTAATTTTTAACAGGGAATCAACCACATGTTATATTTTAGGTTGTTCAAATTAAGTATTGAAACAAATAGTGAAGTGAAATTCCTATTTATTTTTTTGCTTTGGGTTGCAGTATACAAGAAGCACCACCCACCTTCCCTGTCTGACGAAGTATGGAGATTGGAAAAGATTGGCAAAGATGGGGCTTTCCACAAGCGTTTGACTCGAGAAAATATCCTGACCGTCAAGGATTTCTTGACCTCACTCATATTAGACCCTGCAAGGCTTCGACAAGTAAGAGTGCATTGCTTTATCTCTTATATTTATTTTTGTAGTACTGTACTACTTAAAGTTTGCATGCCTTCTTTGAAAACCAAAGGCTACATTTCTTTGGAAATATTGAGATTTAAGATGTTGCTTTGCTGACACTAACATCTATACTTCTTAGTATCCATGCTAAGGACATGTTCTGCATTAAGTGTTTATGTTCTTTTATTTACAACTTATTACTGACCGCTTAAAACTTTGGGGGTTTTGTCAACTTTCGAGCAGTAAAATTACCATTTATGTATTGTTTTGTACACAGATCCTTGGCACTGGTATGTCTGCTAGGATGTGGGAAGTTACCGTGGACCATGCTTGGACATGTATACTTGATAAGAGCACATTCTTGTATAGCCCACCTGGTTCTCAACAGAAATCTGGTGTGGTCTTTAATGTTGTGGGGCAAGTGATGGGATTACTTTCAGAATGCCAGTATGTTCCCATTGATAGGCTGTCTGAAACCCAAAAGGCACAATTCTCTTATCACATGATATTAGTTTTTCCTTTTCATCCGGTTATATATTTTTTCTCATTTGTGTTTCTGATGATCACCTCTGACATCAGGCTGAAGCTCAAAACCTGGTACTTACTGCATATAAACATTGGGATGAAGTTACATCTTTTGAGGATGAAGCCTCTCTCATGGGTTCCCCGTCGCAATTAACTAATGCTTTTTGCACATCAAGCTCTCCCATGACTGGCAATTCTAATGAGAGCAAGACTTTGGCTTCTCAGAAGATGGGCGGATTTGACTATCCACAACTGAATGCCCCTTCCCCTGATATTATACCATCCATTTATCCTGTTGGGAGTGTGACTGGCTTGGATGATTATGGCTTACACAGTATAGAAAATATGGGTCTCAGATATGACCAGACATTGAATTATCCGGGCCAAGTCAGCAACGCCCTGATCTGTGACACAGAGTCCATCACTCATTCTTTCTGCGATGAAGATCATCTGCGCTTCCTTGATACGGATCATCAAGCTCAGAGTATGAGTTTGGAATCACAGGCTGATCTACAAAGTGCAGTTGATGGCTTCCTCTTAAGACGTTCTACCATTTGTAAAGCTCAGACGAGATGGACAAAGCTGTTCAGTGTGCTGAAATTTTTCTATATAAGGAGAGTTGTGGCCAAAAGAACAACTCTTTCAAGATGTGCCAATGGGTTGTGAAATCTGGTTATTTCGATAGCAAGTTTATACTAGTGAGAGCTGCCCAATTAAGTTTTGCGTGCAGTTGTAGATGGCAACGAGTTGCAGATTTCATCAGATGTGGATTCAGCTTATAGTTCATAAAATCTGGGTCTGTTGGCTGCAGATAAAAACTAAGCGTTAGATTGTAGGTGTGTAGATGTGCATACCGGTACTAGGCTTAGGGTTCTTGCTGTAAATTTTCAGCTGCTTCGTTTGAAGCTCCAATGTTCATGTGAAAACTTAGATGGTTGGTAGCAGCTGTCAAGTTGGAATATCATTTTGTACAACTGCTTTTTGTTAAATAAGGCCAGTATTATCTTTTAGGCCAAAGGGTTTTTTCCCACCCAAGGTTAGGTACAAACCCATGTACACCCATCAACTTTAAAAAACTTATAAATCCTACCTGTGAGTTAAATTATGTTAAAATTTTCAATTAAAATTAATTATAAAATAGTCATTTAATAAAAAAATTTAAAAAACTAAAGTTTTATCAAATTTTTTTCTCTCCGTTTAAAAATTTAATAATTTACCTGTACCTAAAGTTTAAAAAGTGACAATTTCTCTTTTAAGATTTTTTTCTCGAATGACTCACCCTTCTTGGTTGTCAATCTTCCCTCCTCCTTCTCCCTTGATCAGCTATCATTCCCTCCCACCCTTTTGTCTCGAAGGAAAGGGTTTGATTGACAAGAAAAAAAAAGTTGGGAAAGAGAGTGAACATAGTCGAAGATAACAAACTTTATTATTTCCAGTGACAGTTTCAAAATCTTAAAGGGAAAATATTTATTTTTCAAATTTTGGGTGAGAAAAAAATTATGATATTTTTAAATTTTGATAGAAAAATATGATAAAACTTTAATTTTTTAAATTTTTTTAGTAAATAATAATTTTACTCATTTAAGTTTTAAAAAATTAACCGACGAAATTTTGAAATTACATCTGGGTGGAAGCAAGTCTTTTGGTCTATATTATCGGCCTTTATTTACCCAGGTCCATAGAATTGATGCCCATGATCTAGGCTACCAGAAACACTTAAATTTTTTATTGCATTTTAGCATTTTTAGTTCACTAAAAAATATTTTTTGTTTGTTCATGAGATAACGTCGTTTTTTTGAAGTATTACTACTTTTCGCTTGAGTCTATCTTAAATAAAAATAGTTTAATTTAAATAAATAATTATTTAATTTAAATTTATAATTTAAATTCATAATTCAAATGATAAAATTATGTTATTTTATCCAATAATAAATAAAATAATATTATTTTATAATTATTTGATATAATATAAATCAAATTATAAATTTAATTTAATTTAAATCGAATCATTTTTTAACTCACAAGGTAGACTAAACCAAATTTCTTTTAGCTTGAATTTCACTCATTTTAAGAATGAGTTAACTCTATTTCAAACTCAATCTACTGATACAATAATGTAACAAATTAATGTGTTGAAATGGATATTGTACATTACCTTTCCTATAACCTTTTTTTAATTATGTATCAAAAAAAAATTACAAAATAATTTTGGTTGAGTTTTTGTATATTCTGTATAATTTTTGTTTATTTTATAATCCTAAAATTATTCATGTTACTTTAAAATTGTTCCACCAAAATTTGTGATTAATTTTTAACGGCTTTAAATATTTAAATTTTTTTGATTCAATAGCTAATAAAACTAGTAAAACATTAAAACTTTTAAAATTAAAGTTTAGATTTAAATTTCTGTTATATTCGTAAAACTTTAATTTACTTAATATAATAGTTATAAGTCTAATTACTGTGTCTCAAATTTACTAGCACAACATATACGGGCGGGTCCAATTATGCTTTGGACTAGTAGGTATGGACTAGTGGTTCAATTATTCATCTTATAAGGAGGGACTTGTGTGGGAAACCTCAATCTCTCCATCGATTCTTTTGGACGGCTTCGATCATTTTATCCTTTGGAGTAGGCAATTTTAACTCCTTTTAGCCTTTAATGTCAACAGGGTGAACCAATTTTCTTGACCGAACCATCGGTTTCCAAATTTACTATATGTGAAACACCTCAAGCCGATTCAGTGTATCTTGTATTACCATCAAAAATCAGACTCTGAAGGCAGGAAATGGAGAAGCAAAAGGGTCATGTTCTTGTGCTTACTTATCCTGCCCAAGGCCATATAAATCCTCTCCTTCAGTTTGCTAAACGCCTGGCCTCCAAGGGACTTAAGGCCACTCTAGCCACCACCCATTACACTGTCAAGTCAATCTGTGTAACCTCAGTTGGCGTCGAGCCCATCTCCGATGGCTTCGATGAAGGCGGTTTCAAGCAAGCTCCAAGTGTAGAAGCCTACTTGGAGTCTTTCAGAACAGTTGGTTCAAAAACTTTGGCAGAGATCATACTCAAGTACCAAAACTCAGACTCGCCTATAAGCTGTATTGTCTATGATTCAATGCTGCCTTGGGTTCTTGAAGTAGCTAGACAGTTTGGCATTTATGGTGCTGTACTATTGACTGTTTCAGCTTCTGTTTGTTCTATGTTTTGGCAAATAAATCAAGGGCTTTTGACTTTGCCCATGAAGCAAGAAAATTTGCCCTTATTGTTGCCGGGCCTGCCTTCACTGGAATTCTGTGACATTCCAAGTTTTCTTGCACAGCCTGACAGTAATCGTGCTTATTTGGCAGCGATTTTAGAGAAATTTTCTAGATTGAATGAAAATGATTGGGTGTTCTGCAACTCCTTTCAGGAACTGGAAAGTGAGGTAACTGGATTGCATTTCATGTTCAATAAACTTTTATAGTTTGCTAAATAGCTAATTCAGAGTAGTAATTGTTTGTAGAGTCTGGTTAAGAAACAAAGATACTGTTGTGTCATGTTGAGTGTGAAGACAATAAATCAAAATACAGCAATATCCCTTGTCAAAATTTACACTTAAGTTTTCTTATAGAGTGAATTGTTTTTCTAATTTGTGTGTACTTCTTACTCTGTCAAAAGCTAGTGAAGACGATGTTGGGACACTGGCCATTGGTGTTGATCGGTCCAATGGTGCCATCAGCCTACCTGGACCAACAGATTGAGGGAGATTCAGCTTATGGAGCTAATCTTTGGAAACCAACTAGTGTAGAGAGCATGAGATGGCTAGACACCAAGCCAGAAAATTCAGTGATATATGTGTCATTTGGAAGCATGGCAGATATTGTGGCTGCACAGGTTGAGGAAATTGCGCGGGGCTTGAAAGGTAGCAACAGGCCTTTCGTATGGGTTGCAAAGGAGAATGAGAACAAGTTGCCGGTTGACTTTGTGAAGTCACTTGGTGACACAGGTTGCATTTTGACATGGTGCAACCAGCTTGAGGTGCTAGCTCACCCTGCCGTGGGCTGCTTCATAACACACTGTGGATGGAACTCAACTTTGGAGGGGCTGAGCCTGGGTGTGCCAATGGTGGCAGTGCCACAGTGGAGTGACCAGCCGACTAATACTAAGTTTGTGGAGGATGTGTGGAAGGTAGGAGTGAGAGCTAAGAAGGATGAAGAGGGGATTGTTAAAGGGGAAGAGCTAAAGAGGTGTATAGAGATAGTCATGGACGGAGAAAGAAGTGTAGAAATTAAGAGCAATGCATCCAAGTGGAGAGAGTTTGCTAAGAAAGCCGTCAGCGATGTTGGTAGCTCAGATAGGAATATTGATGAATTTGTAATGAAGATGATGGAAGGATAGAGAAAGATAAACGCTTGATTGTTGTCATCCCAAAAGTAATTTAACTTACACAAAAAATGTATCATTCAGAGCCAGAGAATGCCCCAGGTAACTCAATTTCTTTGTATTTCATCAAAAATAGTTTAAATTTTGTCCCACATGCAGTATGAGCATGATTCTGTCAAAAGGTAGGTTAAACCTTGGAAAAAGGCAAAATATAACTTCCAAAATACATTGACTATTTGGGCAAAGTATTGAACATATATACTTTCCCATTTCAAATTAATGTAGTAACCGGATGTGAGGAGGCATTTCAGAGCAAAATTAGAAGCTGATTAAATGGCTTCCGCAAAAATTACAGTACTCTCAAAATGCTTTTCACCAACCATGTGTCAAGAGAGTTTACATCTTACAAGCATCACTGTCCCCACGTACTTTACCCTGCAAAATTGGTTTTAAATTTTAATTCAACAGATTATCTTCTTGTCAAATCCATGAAAAGGCATTGAAGGAAATAGAAAAGGTTAACTTGCTGAATAATGAAGGAAAAAGGGAAATTTACTAGATGCAGTATGCCGGGTGGCTACCTTGTTCTTCCTGCGTGCTTCCAAAATCTCTTCTAGGGGAGGTCGACCTCAAGATTGGACATTGCATTTAATCATTGAAAGAATTTTATTGAAGCATCAGATTTCACAGGCATAGAAGCTATTAGAATTTCTTTCAGAATTTTTCATTTAATAACTTAGAGGAAATACAAGAGGGCCAAATTGATTTTTTTTCAGTTGCAACACATAAAGGACAAAGATGTATGTGGGAATTCCTTCAGCTGTATAGAGTTACCAGTAATCTGAACTGAAGACGATATTTAGCCCAGACACCATAAACAGCATCAGCTATTGTAGCAATCTGGGATAAAATGCCCTCTAACTTATATAGGATAAAGAAAAGACAAACAGGTATTTTTTTTTTTCAAATATACATGTTTTGTCTTGAGAAATGCCGGGGCTTACAGGTTCATATTTAGTTACTGCATAAACCCATCCAAGACCAACCTGTTCATATAATCTTCTAAATACCTGCACAATGTTACTTTTATGAAATGTTAGCCATCAAAGGACTTTAGAAAACAACCTCCACTCCTCAGTAACAAAAGAACAGAGATTTATTTGCATAGAGGAGGCTTACTTCCACTTCTGTAACTACAGTTCCATCAAAAAGAAGTGCATGGATTCTTCCCATAACCTTAACAATAGAAAGAAAAACAAAGTTGATTACATGATGTCTATATTTTTAACTTCAATCACATACAGTTTTGTAGTCTAGGCCTTGATTTTCCTCAGGAAAGTATGCATCTGAGCCTATGTCAACAAACTTAGTAGTCCCAAATTGCTTGTTCCTCTCTCTCAGCATGTTAACCTCACAAAAATGCAATAGCCATATAATATTGCTTCTAAATTTTATATTTTATGAAGAAGGAATAAAATTTTCACTAATTTCTATGGAAGGCAAGGTATCACCTGATTTTTAAGAATTTAACCGTAATATATTTTTGTAGAGAATCAA
Source organism: Mangifera indica (assembly GCF_011075055.1). Lineage (NCBI taxonomy): Eukaryota > Viridiplantae > Streptophyta > Magnoliopsida > Sapindales > Anacardiaceae > Mangifera > Mangifera indica. The sequence goes on from NC_058139.1 coordinate 2,432,875, forward strand.
ACCGAATCTAAACATCATTTGGTTTGAGTGTAATTTGAATGAAAATAATTTAATTCGAATTCAGTTCAAGTTCAACTAGTTAAAATTAAAAACAATTTAAGTTCAACCCAAATAAAAAATGGTTCAATTAAAGTTTATAATTCTAATTTATGATTAAGATTTACAGTTTGAGTTTATGACTCAAATGATAAACTAATATTATTTTACTTAATAATAAACAAAACGATATCATTTTGATAATTATTTTATATAATGTGAATCAATTGGTAAACTAAGTCAAAATTAAATCGAATCATCTCCAACTTGTAGGTTAAACTAGATTAATTTTTTTTAATTTAATTTTAGTTTAATTCTAAACACACGCCACCATTTCAATTCAGACTTGAATAAATTCAAATTAAATATATTTAAGTCAAGTCAACTTGGTTAAGGTTCAAGCCCGCCGCCACCAAGGTTCTAAGCCATAGTCTCTTTCTTTGTTGCCTGGATGCCCCTTCGAAGAGCTACCACGGGGCAACGTGGGCATTTGCATGATGTTTTTGTATAATTGTCCCTGTTATTTTTTAACCTTTTTAGAGATTAGGTTGCTCTTGCGTGTCAGAATACTGATTTGTCTCTCTAAACAAAATAAATAAAGTAAGTTTATCCTTTAATTAAAAACAAAAACAAAAAGTCGTTCTCTTCCTCCACACTTTATCATCCTTGTGTCATTTGTCAAAATAGTTGGTAAGGACTATGGACTAGTAGTTCCATTATTCGTCATGGTGGGAATCCTGATTCCTGAGGACTTTCATAAGAAACCTCGACCTCTGGACGGCTTTGATCATTTTAAGCTTGCCATTAACGTCGACAGAGTGAACCAATTTTCTTGACCGAACCATCAGTTTCCAAATTTACTATATATAAAAAACACCTCAAGCCGATTCAGTGTATCTTGTATTGTATTACTATCAAAAATCAGACTCTGAAGACAGGAAATGGAGAAGCAAAAAGGTCATGTTCTTGTGCTTACATATCCTGCCCAAAGCCACATAAATCCTCTCCTTCAGTTTGCTAAACGCCTGGCCTCCAAGGGACTAAAGGCCACTCTAGCCACCACCCATTACACTGTCAAGTCGATCTGTGCAACCACAGTTGGCGTCGAGCCCATCTCAGATGGCTTCGATGAAGGCGGTTCCAAGCAAGCTCCAAGTGTAGAAGCCTACTTGGAGTCTTTCAGAGCAGTTGGTTCAAAAACTTTGGCAGAGGTCATACTCAAGTACCAAAACTCAGACTCGCCTGTTAACTGTATTGTGTATGATTCAATGCTGCCTTGGGTTCTTGAAGTAGCTAGACAGTTTGGCATTTATGGAGCTGCAGTATTCACCGTTTCAGCTTCTGTTTGTTCTATGTTTTGGCAAATAAATCAAGGGCTTTTGACTTTGCCTATGAAGCAAGAAAATTTTCCCTTATTGTTGCCTGGCCTGCCTTCACTGGAATTCTGTGACATGCCAAGTTTTCTTGCACAGCCTTCCAGAAATCCTGCTTCTTTGGTAGCGATTTTAGAGGGAATTTCCAAATTGAATGAAAATGATTGGGTGTTCTGCAACTCCTTCGAGGAGCTGGAAAGTGAGGTAACTGGATTGTGTTTCATGTTCAATAGGCTTTTATAGTTTGCTAAAGAGCTGATTTAGAGTAGTAATTGTTTGTAGAGTCTGTGTAAGAAACAAAGATACTGTTGTGTCATGTTAACTGCGGAGACAACAAAATACCTTAAAATCATTGGTATCATGATCATGATGAGAAATCAAAATACGGGAACATCCCTTATCAAATTTTACACTCGGTTTTTTTGTTGTTTGAGTTATTTTTCTAATTTGTTTATGTTTCTGACTCTGTAAAAAGCTAGTGAAGACGATGTTGGGACACTGGCCATTTGTGTTGATCGGTCCAATGGTGCCATCAGCCTACCTGGACAAACAGATTGAGGGAGATACAGCTTATGGAGCTAATCTTTGGAAACCAACAAGTGTGGAGAGCATGAGATGGCTAGACACCAAGCCAGAAAATTCAGTGATATATGTGTCATTTGGAAGCATGGTAAATATTGTGACGGCACAAGTTGAGGAAATTGCGCGGGGCTTGAAAGCAAGCAACAGGCCTTTTGTATGGGTTGCAAAGGAGAATGAGAACAAGTTGCCGGTTGACTTTGTGAAGTCACTTGGTGAGACAGGGTGCATTTTGACATGGTGCAACCAGCTTGAGGTGCTAGCTCACCCTGCCGTGGGTTGCTTCATAACACACTGTGGATGGAACTCGACCTTGGAGGGGCTCAGCCTGGGTGTGCCAATGGTGGCAATGCCGCAGTGTTGTGACCAGCCAACTAATTCTAAGTTTCTGGTGGATGTGTGGAAGGTAGGAGTGAGAGCTAAGAAGGATGAAGAGGGGATTGTTAAAGGGGAAGAGCTAAAGAGGTGCATAGAGATAGTCATGGACGGAGAAAGAAGTGTAGAAATTAAGAGCAATGCATCCAAGTGGAGAGAGTTTGCTAAGAAAGCTGTCAGTGTTGGTGGTAGCTCAGATAGGAATATCGATGACTTTGTCATGAAGATAATGAAAGGACAGCGAAAGATAAACGTTTGATTGTCGTTATCCCTTGAATAATAATAGTAATTTAACTTCTTAGACAATTGATGTATCTTTCAGATCCAGGGAATGGCTCAGGTAACTCAATTTCTTTGTATTTCAGCAAAAATAGTTTAAATTTTGTCCAACATGCAGTATGAGCTTGATTCTGTCATAAGGTAGATTAAACCTTGACAAAAAAGGCAAAATATAAATTCCAAAATACATGAAGATCTCTTCTTTTTTCATCTTCTGAACCATGATATTGCAGGTACAATTCTGTAACCAATACATTGCATTGACTATAAGGGAAAAGTATTCAACATATGTACTTTCCCATTTCAGATTAATGTAGTAACTAAAAGACAGAAGGCATTTCAGAGTAAAATTTAGAAGATGATTACATAGCTTCCGCAAAAATTACAGAACTCTCAAAATGCTTTTCACCAACCACATATCGAGAGAGTTCACATCTTACAAGCATCACTGTCCCCACATACTTTACCCTGCAAAATTGGTTTTAATTCAACAGAATATCTTCTTGTCAAATCCATCAAAAGGGATTGAGGAAATATAAAGGTTAATTTGCTGAATAATGGAAAAATGGAAATTTACTAGATGCAGTATGCCGGGTCCCTACCTTGCTCTTCCTGCGTCCTTCCAAAATCTTTTCTAAGGGAGGTCGACCTAAAACCAAGATTGGACATTGCATTTAATAATTGAAAGAATTTTATTGAAGCATCAGATTTCAAAGGCATGGAAGCTACTAGAATTTTCTTTCAGAATTTTTCATTTACTAACTTAGAGGAAATACAAGAGGGCCAAACTGATTTTTTTTTTCTTGCAACTCATAAAGGACAAAAATGTAGTTTGGAATTCCTTCAGTTGTATGAACTTACCAGTAATCTGAAGACGATATTTAGCCCAAACACCATAAACAGCATCAGCTATTGTAGCAATCTGCGAATAAAATGCCTTCTAATTAACATAGGAAAAAGAAAGGACAAACAGGGTTTTTTTTTTTTTTTTAAATATACATATATTGTCATGAGAAATGTGGGGGCTTACAGGTTCATATTTAGTTATTGCATAAACCCATCCAAGACCAACCTGTTCATATAATCTTCTAAATGCCTGCACAATGTTACTTTTATGAAATGTTAGCCATCAAAGGACTTTAGAGAACAACCTGCACTCCTCAGTAACAAAAGAACAGAGATTTATTCAGAAAGGAGGCTTACTTCCACATCTGTAACTACAGTTCCATCAGAAAGAATTGCATGAATTCTTCCCATAACCTTAATAAAAGAAAAAAACAAGCTTGATTACATAATGTCTGTAGACTCTGTACAATTGATATTTAACTTTTCTAGTATTTTTAACTTCAATCACATACAGTTTTGTAGTCTAGGCCTCGATTTTCCTCAGGAGAGTATTCATCTGAGCCTATGTCAACAAACTTTATAGTCCCATATTGCTTGTTCCTCTCTCTCAGCATGTTAACCTGACAAAAATGCAATAGCCATAAACAAATCATGAAAACAACATAAGCTAAGACAATTAGGGATTGAAATAATAGAAAAAGTGGAAGCCATTACACCTCACGCATGCACAGAGGGCAGTCTCCATCATAAAGCATTTTGATCTTCCAATTCTCAGGCTCGGGCGATTCTTCTTTTTGTTGTTCTTTATTGGCCGTTAAAGGATCCGCAGTTGTCCCCTGGATGGCACGAATCTGATTTAGGGTTCCTACAAATACAAACACACGAAAAATTGAATCAGTGCAATACATAACGAAAAATACACCAAAATTTCACGAATTCTTAGCAAAATTTGAAGCAAAAGAGATGGTCACCAGCTTGGCGATAGGATTGTGGTGTAAATGAAGGATAGTGATGTAATCTGAGATTAAGATGGTGAGTCGTTGAAGAAAGAAATGGGCTTCTTTCTCTTGCAATACAAGCAAGGGCTTGAGCTCCTTTCAAAGCCATTCTTGTTCTGTGGATACAATAATCTGTTCATTCAAGTGTTACCTATGGGGACAGATTCTGTTCTAAACTGCTCTATCTACGTGGCAATCCAGTCTTCACAAAAAAAAATAATAATAATAAATTTTAAAAGAGTTAAAAAAGGTTTTCGAACAAGGTTTGGGCAAATAACAGTTTACACCCATTTAATTCTTATACTATCCCCTTCCTCCAACAAAGACTGTACTTCTGGTTTAAAAAAAAAAAAACCTTTAAAGATCATTTAAAAAAAGGCCAAAGGACTATTTCCCACCCAAAGTATGCGTTTTCCTAAGTTTCCCCCTATTAACTTTGAAAAAAGTATTTACCCACCTGTGACCGGTTAAAATTAACCGTTTCAAGGATAAAATAGTCATTTTATCTGTATTATTTAAAATAAATTTAAATTTTATTTTATTTTTCTCCCTAAACCCTAAAAACTAACAATTTCTCCCAACCTAAGCTTTAAAAAATTGCATTTCCCCCCTAGGGTTTTCAATTTTCTAAGTTAGTTCTTCGGCACCGTTTCTTCCTTTCAGGCGACTCCTCTTCCTCTCCGACGCGGCCTCCTTTCGACGATTGTCCTACGAACTATCGTCGACGACCGTGCCTAGCATAATCGCAGGAAGGAGGCTGCGCTGTAGAGGAAAATGAGTCGTCTGGAGGTCACAGGAGAGAAAGAAACGGCATCGAAAAACTAACTCTGAAAAATTGAAAACCCTAAGGGGGAAAACGTTGTTTTTTAAAATTAGGTTAGGAAAAATTATTAACTTTTAAAATTTTAGGTGGGAAAATGAGATAAATTTTCCAGAAGTTAAGGTTCCGTTAAATTTAACACCCTATAGGTGGGTAAATGGTATTTTCAAAATTATGAGAGAAAACTTGAGAAAAGCGCATACTTTGGGTGGGAAATAGTCCTTTGGCCTTAAAAAAATTATCTTTCCAAAGATTTAAAGTAACCCATAAAATTTTGAAGATTACAATTTTATACTTACAGGTTTTAAAACCTGCAACTCAATCCCCATATGTTAGAGTTTCATTTTATTCTTTGAAAAGAAACCTCTATCCACAGGAATTGCTACCCACTTAAATATTCTTTTTCTTTTAATGATAATAAGATAATTTTATAAAAAAATAAAAAATAACTGTAATATGGTAATTCTTAGAGTATGTGATGGTATAATTACATTTTAGGTGAAGATTATAATTCAAAAATTTTTAAAGATAAAATTAATTTCTTAAATAAGATAATAATATTTAAATATATCAAAATTGTCACATTTTTCAATAGAGAAATAGAATTTTGTTTTTGTCAATTAAGTAGATTAAATTTCGATTAAACTTTTAGAACCTTTTATTAAATATATTGAATAAATATAGTTAACAATGTTTTTTTTGTTGTTGTTTTATTTTGAAAGTAGAGTAATTAATTGAAATCTTTAGTAAGAAATAGTAAAAATTTAACCATTTTAATATGAAATCCAAAAAATTAAGTCTATTAAAAGTCCATTCCCTTCCCTTCCATAGAAAAAACAAAGGTTTAGTACATATGGGTGTTGTTTTCCTTTTCTCAGACCTTTGGTGTAAAATGGTAATTTTCTGAAAAGAAAAAACTGGGCATTAAGAAGTTTTATTAAAATATGGGGGCACCGGCCGCCATGAAACTCCAGTATTTAACCTTGCTACCCAGGCCGGTTGGGAAATTTGTACTTTCACTCGGAACTTGAATACTTCTTGTGCTGTGTGAATCGGCGTGTCGTGTTGTGATTATGGCGTTCTTATCTAACAAGAGCTCAGTAGCTGCGGCCTTACGATCTCATTTCCAGGTCTGTTTATGTGTTTTTTTTTTTTTGTTAAATGGATCTTGTTTGATTTGTTGTAGCTAAGATCCATTTTGCACTGAAATGTTAATCAGAAGACGGAAGATCCGGTTTCTCTGTCGCGTCGTAGGTTGCATGTTGAACCAGGGGCTCGTGAGAAAGCTGTGAGATACTCTTCAATTTTGATTTTAATTTATCTTCATTAGGTTGTCTATTTTACACTTTCTGTAGCTGCTTGACGATTAAACTGATTTTTGTGGGTAAAAATTAGGTGAATAGTAGATAGATTCGTATTTATTAGAAAGTTGAGAATTTGCTTTAGTTTTCATGTCTGGATCTTGTTTTGGGATCCCAACAAGGTTGGATTTTTACGCTTTTATTTTTATGTAATTGAAGTAGTTTGAAGTTCTGAAGATGGGTACTGTATTTCCTAGTTAATTTGTTTATACTAGGGTTATTTATATGTCATTTGATTTTGAGTTGGATACCTTGCAGCTGCTGGCGGAAGACCCAATTCTCAAGAAATACAAATCGAATAAAGATGGTGCTCGACGGGTGAAAAGACTTGGGGATGTTCTCACAATTGTTGTTGTAGCAGGTATGCTTGGTGTCTGTTGTATGTTATGGATGAAATGGTTTATGTGTAGTTTAGTAAGATAGCATGAATAGTTTCACAACAACCAAGTATATGTCTCTATAATGTGCTTTAATATGTTTTTGAATATGGCCCGTGTAATGCGTATAACCGTTTGTTCTGATTTTGGGGATATGGTTGACATTAGGTGTCTATAAATTTACAGCATAGAAATAAACAATATTGGGTTATTGAATGGTAAAACAGATTTTAGATTCATTTTCTAATATGTATATAAATTTGAAAAACTTTGATCTTGGATATGTAACACTTTATTTTTGTTTTTTCATGATAGTGCTATTCTTGGATAGTTTAGACCTTGTCATCCTAGGCACTGCTACTAAGTTAATCCTAGGCAGTAGAACTTTTTTTGCTTTGTGGAGTTAAATTACATTAGTTTGGTTTGAATAATAGGATATCCAGATAACTAATATACTGACTTTGTGAATAATAAAAGGTTTTGTAATTACAATGTCTACAGTATGATAGATGCTTCCCAGCTTATGTTGCTGAGTGCTGAAATTGCTGATAATGCCTCTTGAAGTCCACCTTTCTAACCTTGATGAACAGGGGAAAGTTTGGCAATTATATACTCTGATATCTTCTTGGTATTATGTCATTCTTACTCCAAACTTCATTGACTCCTAGTTGTCATCTTCTCTGATGCAAAGTGTCTTCTCTAAAATTCTGCAAAGTCGTTTATACTATTTCTTTAGAAAGTTTATTTTAGGAATTGCTGACCTCAAATTCAAAATAAATTCAAGTCAAATTCTTTTGTTCTTATTTCCCCCCAAAAATAAGGTAGCTATAAAATCAACCAAGTCAATGGTTTTGGAATTTTGTTGCAGCAGAGGAGATTCTTATTTTGTTACAGTTGGAAAATAGTCTCCACTACAGATTGTAAACTAATGGCTCTGCAGCCCAAGTTGGCTGAAGACAGAAAATATTCCAGTTATTTGTATTTGAGATCTTGGTTGCTTGCAAAGCCTACTAACACATGCATATGTGCATTCATATTCTATGTGATTGATTTCCTGTCTTTAATTAACCCACATCTTATTCTAACTAGAACCTGTTGTAATGCCCATACCATTATTTTGCCGATTCCTGTGCAAGAAAATGCTTTTTAGTGTTTCAGTTGCTTTTGTGTAATTTTGCCTGAAAATTATATTTCCTCTTGAACTTGAGCTGCTCCATGTCCTAAGAGCTGTCCAAAAGCAGTTATCTTTCTTCAATCAGATGGGTTATCTATTATTATAATTTTGGATCAATATGTTTTTTAAATAAGACAAGCTTGTTTGCGGGAGCTTTTGTCAACTGTTGTGTGTTTGTTTCAGGATGTTGCTATGAAATTTATGTCAGAGCAGTTATGCGAGAAGAAGCTCGGAAACAGACAGGGACTGGCAACTGAAATTTTGTGATAGTGTGTGTTTGCTGGAGGTTTTTTTTTTTTTTTAATTTGGTTGACAACAATCGTAGGCCACCTTTGATTTTGGCCTAATTGTTAAAATAAGTTGAACAAATATGTCATAAAAAGCTTGATGTTCTGCTAATCACATCTTGATTCCCACCTTTCATGAAAATAACTTATAATTTCAATTGATGTGTTCAAGCTTTCTGCATTGAGGGCCTGGTGCATCTTGTCAAAATCGCCTGGATTTTAAATGTTTTGGGCCATAAATGGCAAAAAGGAAGCCCTCTGTATATAATTTTGAATCAAGGTAAAAAAGCCCCATTCCTTCTTTAAATTATGACAAAATTGTCAATATTTGAATTTGCATTTAAATTTCGATATGATTATTCAGGTTGATTTCAGCTGCACCTGAGATAAGAATGTATCAACCACCATGAAAGTGAAACTATGACACTCAATTTTATTGAGAAAATGATCTAATTTATCTCATCAAAGGCCACACTATATTGTAAAATAATGTAACATTGAAAAAGAAACTTCAAATTCTGCATTGTAACAATAAAAATAACATGAAACAATAGAAAGAAAATTAGATGTTAAAGAGCCTTGAAAAGGCCTCAATGCAAAGCTAGTGACGCCTTCTCTGCCAGATCCTGGTTTGTGGATTCATTATCAACAGAGTCGGCATTTTAATGGAGGACAAAATTTATGAATAAAAACCCGTGGGAGTTCATTAACATCACTCTTCATTTATATTCTCTGCCTTTATAGCTACATTGCTGGCAGTTGAAGTCAACCACAAGCCTTTCAATATGGGCTCGTGTTTCATTTTAGTGGGTTCGGCACATTAATAGCGCACAGGCAAAGGCTCAACTTCAGTACTAACAAATTTGAAAATTGAATGAGGACAGCTAAATTCCATTTGGCACAAAATATTTAGACCAAATTTTTGGCCGCCCAACATGAATAAATAAGCGCAATATTTACGACGGCTGCCCGTCCCCATTGGCTGCACAATCAACGTTCTCTTTTAGGCATTAAATTCAATAAATTTGGTCCAAGTCCAACCAATTGCTGGGTCTCTTTTGTAACTCACTAGACATTAAGAATTAGTTGGGGATTAATTTAAGACCCACTTCAGCTTTAGGGTTCAAAAGTTAGTGACAAAAACACTTGAATGAAAACGTTTTTAAGAGGTATTGATTCTGCTTTAGTCCCACTCTAATCGAATATTTAATATCGTCCTGCATCTGTCAACATTGATTTTCTCCTTTTTTTTGTTAATTTTACTTGAAAACTCTTCTTCTTTTATTCGGTAATCTTTGTTGAAAATCAAAATTAAAGTATCATTTTGGATTGAGAAGAGCAAAAAGAAAAAGGAGGAAGTTAGCCGGAGGTTTTTATTTTAAAGAAAATTGAAAAGAGTTGTTGGATGGATCGTGCACGCATTCTATCTGTCAGACAGATTTTTTTTTAAAAAAAATTTCATATAATAAAAAATAAGTAATGACAAAATTATATTCAAAAGGCCAAACGACTATTTTCCACCCTGTTCCACCCAAAGCATATTGAATTTTTAAAGTTTCCCCAATTAACTATGAAAATATTGTTTACCCACCCATGATCGGTTAAATTTAACAGAACCTTAACTTCTAAAAATTTAATCTCATTTCCCCCCCTAAAAGTTTAAAAACTAACTTTTCTTCCTCAAGTCAAGTTTGAAAAGATCACATTTCCCCCCCTAGGGTTTAGTTTCCAAACCCCTTCACTTTCTCCGGCGCCATTGCCGGCAGTCCTCCCTCTCGACGGTTTCTTTTCCTCCGACAATCCTCCTCAACTCCACCCCAACCTATCCGACGTCGTTTCGTTTTCGTCATTTGGGAAGACGATCATCTTCCCAGATGAAGACGACTTATCTTCCCAGAGGACGACGAGTCATTTCGTCTTCGTCTGGGAAAATGATCGTCTTCTTAGACGATGAAGACGAGATTGATCGATTTTGTCTTCGTCATCTGGAAAGATGATTTTTCTTCTCAGACAAAGACGAGACAACATCTGATGGGTTAGAGTGGAGTTGAGGCAGGCCGTCGGTGGAAGAGAAACAGTAGGGAGGGAGAGACGGCCGGCGATAGCGCCGGAGAAAGTGAAGGGTTTTGGAAACTAAACCCTAGGGGGGGAGATGTGATCTTTTCAAACTTGGCTTATGGGAGAAAAGTTAGTTTTTTTAAATTTGGGGGTAGGGAATGAAATCATATTTAAGTTTATTTTTAATATTAAATATAAAATGATGATTTTACCTTTATTACCGTTAATTTTAACTGTTCATGGGTGGGTAAACGGTATTTTTATAGTTAATAGGGGGAACTTTGAGAATTCTAGGTGGAACATAGTCGTTTGGCCTATTCAAAATAAAGAACTGTATTACCAAACCCAAGCCATCCCATCCAAAGCTTTACATTAACTTGCTACGGTAATTTTAAAGCGACTTTAGGGATTTCAATTCTCTCTAACCCTAATAAAGAATAAATTCTTTAATAAAAACAGAGAAAATGATTAGAATGAGAATGAAAAAAAATTCTTACAATAGGAGACAGGTCGAAGGCGGAGATACATGTATTCTCTCGCTGCCCCACCCTGCGTCAGTTCTCGTCTCCTTATATTAATATATTTATTTAAAATACTAACATATCTTTGCAGTTTTAGATTATTTATATTTTTTAAATTTATTTAGGTTTTTATTGTATATATCAAAGTGGTTAATGCATTATATTTGTAACATTTGAAATAGTGAAATTGTTTTACTTTTACTTAATTTTGTTATTTAATATATTCATATTGTGTTTAAAAAGTATAAGGAGAATATTTTTCTTTGCAGATACAAAGAATAAATTTTTCTCTACAGAGACGAGAAAGAGATAGGGATAGGGTTTTTCTTCAAAAAAAGGGGATGAAGAATCATTTTCATCTCTATAACATAAACAAATTAGAAATGGAGATTGATATCCTCTACAGAAACAGAGATAGAGATTGAGATCTCCTCCTTATCTTTCCTCGTTGTCATCCCTAATACTAACAATCTACATTATTAATCTCTAATTATAATTACATTCAAAAGGTGAAATTAAAATTGGATTTGAGTTTATTTTAAATTTATAATATTTAATTTGATTTTAAGTTTTTTTAATTAATATATAATATTATCATTAAAAAATAAAATCATTAATAAAATAAATAATAGAGCATATTAGAATAAAACTCAGATGCGAAAAAAAACAGCAATATGTCCGAATCTGTGACTCGTTTCAACTATTTTGGTGAAAAGATATTAATCTACTCCAACAAGTAGGCAACTGAAACGTTTCATTGTGGGGGCAGCATGGTAATTTCAAAACAGCTTAAATGTACCAAAATGTCCCTGGTTGAGACAGCTAGGCGCTTGTGATTGGCCATAGTTTAATTCAACACTGACCACTTCCGGGGCTTCGAAAAACAAAATTTGAAGAGGAGAGTTGTATTGATAAGACGCAGTTGCGCTCCTTCTTATCAGAACATAGTTTTAAAGTGTCTGCGTGTTCATATTTGTTGTCTCGTTAAAAGAGAGAATTTTGTGAGGAAGAAGGAAGATCTGAGATGGCAAGTTTTGGAGGAACAACCCAGAAGTGCAAGGCTTGTGAGAAGACTGTGTATTTGGTTGATCAGCTTACTGCTGATAACAAAGTCTATCACAAGGCTTGTTTTAGATGCCACCACTGTAAGAGTACGCTCAAGGTGATTCAAACTAACTCTCACTCTCTTATAAACTCACATATGGTTTTACATTCGAGGCATTTGAATTTGATGTTGGTTTTGTTTTCTTTCCTTTTGTTTGATCATGTTTACTTATCAGAAAAAATATGTGTATATCATGTTTTTGTTTCGTTGTTCAGTGTTGGAAGTTTGGATTTTTATATTTATAGATGATGATAATCATGAGTTGAATCCGATGATGATTCACATGGAAATTAAGGCTTGGTTAAACTACGATCTTCGCGTGTTTAAGTGTACAATTACATATATGGTTTGCTTGCTTCAATGGCTTAGATTGAGTAATTTTGATGTGGCCCGCACCTTTGTCGAGATCCTTGGGATATTTCAAATTTTGTGTCCTCTTGGTTGATGATAGACCAATTAAATTAGTCAGAAAATCCTTGACACATTTTCAATTATAAGAGGATTTGATACTCATTTAATGGTCCTTTTTTATTATATAAATTTAATATATACCTTTTGAACAGCCCTGTGCTTTTTGGCTCAATTGTAGGGCGATGCATATCATATTTCTGCATAAATGATTATGCAAATCGGTTATTTTGTTCTACTTTCTCAAATGTTTCAACACTTCCATTGGATGATAACCATAGGAATAAGTAAACATAGGAGGCGTTTTCACTGTTAAGAATTTGGATTCATTTGTTGACAGGAAATTTTTGAAATTTCCTGAGAATCATGTAAGTTCGGAGTATGGATAGAAATGTAAACAATTTGAGGACTTAAATAAATTCCAAAATTGAATTAGTTCTTTCTGCTTTTAATTATTTTGAGCCTTGAGGGAGTGAGGTAGGAGGAAGAGACAAAAGGTAAGAACAAGATATCATGGCTTCCATACAGATAATAATGAGGTACTCACAGGGACTTACAGTAAATTTTTGCAAAATGGTGTTGCTTTTTCAAACTTGAAGGTTTGAGTGTTATTTAACTAGATATTTTAATATTGAGAAGTTTGTGGGAGTTTCATAAACCGAAGGGCTAATGTGTGAATATTCTATAGATGTTTTCAATTTTCCCTATTCACCTTCACTTCTCATCTTCTTCTACAACAATGCAGCTGTTCAATTATTCCTCCTTTGAGGGCGTTTTGTATTGCAAGCCTCACTTTGATCAGCTGTTTAAGATGACTGGAAGCTTGGATAAGAGTTTTGAAGGTGCTTAATTGTTACTGATTTTATTGTTTGGGATATTCACCTAATCTATTATCTGCATGTTTAAGATTATTTACAGGTTTCTTTCTTCCTGTTCTAGGGACTCCAAAAACTAATAGGGTTGAAAGATCTGCTGATCAGGTACCCAGAGAATTCAGTTTTCTGATTCTGCTTTTTTGTTCTTATAAGTTTTATTGGAACTTTGTGTTAATTTTAGTCTATGCCCTGTTAATTAAAATCTATTATGGCCATTGTGAGTTGTTCTCGTGTTGAGTGGAAATTTTCAGGTAACAAATAGCAGAGTCTCCAGTATGTTTGCTGGAACTCAGGAGAAATGTTTTGCTTGTGAGAAGACTGTTTACCCAATTGAAAAGGTAAAAGTAGCAACTGTTATAAGAGCCATAGGTAACTTTGTTTGAGCAGTTCACTTTCGTAGTTGATTTTATACTTGGCGTATAAGATACATCCTATTTCCTTTGTATCTTCAGAATGGACTTTTATTTTCTGGACTATTTATATAATATTAATTTAAATTTTGTAAGAATATTGTCCTCTCTTAGATTTATGCAAGTAAATTTAGTTATGCTCTCTTGAAATGCATGAACAGAATCACTTAATCTTTCATAAAGAGGATCACTTCTGATTTGAAATTTCTCTGTTAAATTAAATGATTTTGTTATATACTAGTTATTAAAGATTTTGTTTTCACTGCATTACATACCCGATTACTGCATTTTATAGGTGGCAGTCGATGGCATATCATACCACAAAGCCTGTTTCAGGTGTACCCATGGTGGCTGTGTGATTAGTCCTTCAAATTATGTCGCACATGAGCATCGGCTTTATTGTAGGCATCACCACAATCAACTCTTCAAGCAGAAGGGTAACTTCAGCCAACTTGACAACCATGAACAAGTTAAAGGGGTGACTGAGAACGCAACAGCCTAGTGATACTGTGAAATTTTCTTGTTTTAATGTGAGAATCTGTATTTGGTTGGATAGTGAGTTTCCAAGCAAGAGTCGGGTTCAACTGTTTAAGCGTACAAGAACAGCTATGCTATTTTATTTTTTTAAATATATTTATATATGTCATATGTCATTGCAAACAAATGTTTGGTAGAGGAGTTTTGTTTTTTTACTGCAATTTTGTGTGGTGAGCTCAGAATTGACAAATGTTTAAAGGAGTTGGTTGTTCAGTTTTTAACATGAATAATGTGGATAGCCATAACATGGTTTCTGTGTGCTTAAATGTTTCAAGCATGATCTGGTTATTATTATTATTATTATTTTAAACTAGAGTCATCTTTGTTCATTGTTAGCCATATTTTTCATCCTTGGTGCCTGCCTTACAGTTAAGATGCTGCTTGCCTTTCTCACTTTTCTTTTATCTCCTTCAGTTAGTAGTTGTATTGTGTGTCAAGATTCTTAGTTGTCCATATCTTTCTGAAAGCATCAACAGTCCTTTCATTTATATCAACTAAAAAAATTTCATCTGCTACGGCATATTTTGCACATGCTTGAGAGCCAAGCCCAATGTAAGTCAGCTCAGAAGGCCAAAATTTTGTGGGTCGACCTGATCATACCTACAGTAGCCGTGGAGTTATATGTCGAAATGTTTGGACATCATTGTATGGAACTTGTTGATCAATCCATTTATAAAGATATATGCACACACTTTTTAAGTATATAAATAATATGTTATTATACAATTAAATAATTTTTAATAAAAAAAAATATAACACCCAATTATATATCCAAAAGTGTTATCACATAACAATGCTCTTTTCTATTGATGAATCAAGATGTTACATCTTGTTTAATGGTTTGTATTGATTGATAAAGTTTTAATCAGGGTAGCTTTGAGTGACAAAGATTGAGATTGTTTAAATATGAGAATATGAGGCTTTGAGTGACAAAGATTGAGATTGTTTAAATATGAGAATATGAGTTTGAAATCTGTTCATAATATATTGAAATTGAACTTTTGATTTTTCAAATATAATTATTATAAAATTGATTATTAGAGTCAAATTTTACTACCCGGTCCAAATAAGGATTTCTTATTTTACAAAAAAAAAAAAAGAAGTATTGACCGCCAAGTAAGTCAGTCTATCATAGCAAATAATAATGTTTTGTCCAAGAATAGATTTATATTTTCAAAAAAAAAAAAGTGTGAAAATGGAATTTTTCTTTTTCCAGAGAGTTAGATATATTTTGCTCTGTTGAAATTCTACTCATAGTAGTATTGCATGCTTTAACAGTAAATTAGGTTTCTCATTGACGTCAATTCTATCAACTAACCAAAGTTTGTCTGTCCAGACCAACCACCCAAATTATTATATTAACTGTAAATCTCATACAATCATTCCCAATTTACCTCTCACTCAAGAACCTAACTTTGATCATTATCCTTCTAATTTCTTACCAACCTAATCAGAATCAGATTACTGCTTATAGAAAATTTTCAAAAGTCTTGAGTGTCCTTTCGCCTTTTCACACAAATTCTAATCTTGGAAGTTTCAGTATTTATTGCATCGGACTAATGTAATTTAATATTCGGGATCACTTCTTGTTCATGGTAAGATTATCGATCTATGGAGAAAGAAAATGTTCACGGGCCTGTTGCTTGTAACTGGGTATGAGCCAGATTCAATTGTGGGCAATGAAATTGAGAGATGCCCATGTAACTTGACAATGTTAATGGAAGCTTCAAGCTTAGCTTATTCTTGCATAATTCATCAAGAATGTCAATCATTAAGTCACCAATTTCTTTAGGGTTCATGAGTGCTGAGCCTGGTTCATTGTATGGAATAGTCAAATATGTAAGACCAATAAATCATTCTCATTAAGCTCTTAAGCCATCTCAAAAGTTTGATGTAGAGATACAAGAGCAATAATAAGTCAGAAAGATTCAAGCTTTCAAAGAAGGAAGGTGTTCCTTTCTGCAATGATTATTGGTAGCTAACAATCCCTTCAAACTTTGAATGCAAGCAAATGCAAGTTGCGTAAGGTCATTGTTCAAATCAGTCAAAATATCACTCCTTGGAGTGCTTTGAAAGCTGAGCCTACATTGACAGCAAATCCATTTTGGTGAAAATAATCCGGATAAGTTTTTTGTGGTCAGAAAATTGGACGTAGCCCTCTGGACTTTAAAGTTCTAGGCACCCATTATCACCCACCCTTGTTTGAAAGCTGTAATTCTCAGGCATTTATTGGGGAAGTTCAGGTCCTGCCATGTGAGAAGATTGGGTGCAGAAATGTCAATCAGCTACAGTTGATGCCAACATCCTTATTTCATTGCACTATCATTCATTCATTCATTAGTATTGTTACACATCTAGTGGTTGTTAGGAATAGAGACAAATTTTATATCATGCTATAAAGATTTGGTATATAATGGCCAAAATTCGATGGCCCACTTGTAAAGTGTAACTGTTTGCCCATCTATGGATTCTTGGGTTCACATATTCTTAGTTTTGGTTATAAAGGAGTATTGTTGAAACTTAATATAGGTATTATGATCTGATTCGCCCTGTCTAGGTATTTAAGCTCTTTTTTTTCAGCGAGCAAATTGACCTGAAAATTCGTTGTTTCGACTAAAATTTCAGCTGCCTTTGAAGTTTAAACCCCTTTTGTTTCTTGGTTATTTTTAGCAGCTTGTACTGCTCGATTCTTCTGCTCTTTCTCTATTTCTTGTAGGTTTGTTCCTTATATGTGTACATAATTTTCTAAGTTCAGAATACAGTTGGTTGCAATCATCCATTCTATGTATTGAAGCCATATTTGTATCTTAATTAAGGGAATAAATATAATCTCCAATGTTCGATTATGCCTTAAACTATGTTTATTCCCTCTACTAAACAATTAATAATTGAGGTTAACAAATAATCAGTTCAGGATTCTTCAGCTGAAGTGGAACTACTGTGAAATGAATTGTTTTATAGTTGACTTCTCATGACATGGCCTACTTAGGCTAGCAGGGACTGATGCTTAAGGGTGAAAGAAGTGTAAACAGAATACTTCCAGGGCAGAACGGGACCGTTACTTCAGATCGAACTGATTATATTAGATAAGTAAAATTTTAGAGTTAATAATTGGTTCTATAATTTTTATATCAACTTTTATATCAAGTAAATTAAGATTTTAATATAAAAAATCACTGTCTGGGACTCTTATTGATGAAACTCTCTCTATTGCCATCTAAATTACCTATCATGGGCTCTTTGAATCTTGTTCAAACAGGAAATCGATTAACAAAATTAAAATTAAATTTGGGTTGGTTCCAATCTAGCGGGTGAAAGTTCCAGGGACATCATCATTTTATTCTACTTAATTTTCCATAATCAATTAATTATAATAGTTGGAACCAAGTAAAAATCTTTCCAGTCTTGCAAAGCAATGATTAGAATTCCCGTTCCTTGTTAGTGGTGGCCAGGTGGCCCATCTGTCCTTGGCATGAACATACCAGATCTATGTTTATATGCCTGAAACAAAATCTGACCCACTTTTGATTATGTTCTTAGGCCATAATGCTAAAATATTTTGTTTATTTTACGCATGAGAAATCAGTAATACAGTCGCAGGGTATTATTGGTCAAAATAGTGGTGTTTGGAGCCTGAGAAAATGATCATTTCTTTCTTTTACTTGGTTTGAGAACCTCTTAATTGTTGCCAAGATTGGATTTATCAAGCACATAGCATAACTAGAGTATAATAACAACCAAAATCATAAATTTGTTTTTGGAGAAACTCCAACTACATAAACACAAGAGCACTTGATGATTACATACTTTGGATATCGATCACTATTTTCTGTACAAGTATTACGCATTACTCAGATTCCGCACTCGATGAATTTTTTTGCTTCCTTGGCAAAGTACCCACTTGTTGTTTTGTGACTTTAACAGGTTTAACAAGGCTGGATTTGTGTGGTTTTGGAGTTTCTGGCTCTTCAACAGCCTCTTACTCAGTTTTAGGAAGACAGAATCCATTAGCTTCCAGCTTCGGAGATGCTTTGTAATGAGGGTTGCCATGTTCTTGATTTGGCTGCAGCTGTGTTGGTTGATGATGTTGTTCTTGGTCGGTTTCTTTCATATTTCTTCACCTGAACAGATAGAATTAGTCATTTAGTTAGAAAAACAAGTTTCAACTGCAGAACTAGATCATCTAATGTAGAGATGGAGTAAGAATAATAATTGTTTGAAGGAATTCACCTGATGATCTTTGTCAAGTTCGGATCTTTTTGGCTTCTCATGTACCCTCTCTGGCTTTTCAGGTAATTCTGGCTTGTTCTTGTGCATCTTTGCATGCTTCTTTGCCCACAGCCCTTTCATAACATCTAAACCCACAAATAGGCATCTCAAATCAAACTCAACTACATCAAAACAAAAACAAAATAAAATCTACCCACAAACCTTGAGTAGAGATGAGTCTGTAAACTTGTCCAAGAGCGAGAGTATCAGTTGGACGAAGAAGCTTAATCCTTGTCAACCGAACAGAATTCCCATTGTTGCTATTGTTGGTTGTGGGGGCGACGGTGGCGGTGGCGGTGGCAGTGGCGCTGGTGTTGTTGGGACATCCATCAGTATTACTATTTGCTGGGCACAAGGTGGTGGAGATGAGAAGAGCTACATAGTGACCAGGGTTCATCCTCATAATCTCACCAGCATTCACAGGCCAATACAATTTATCAACTTTCCCACATGGATGTTGTATCACAAGCGTTGCTGTATCAATGGCCTGACAGTTCCCCATTTCCAGTCTTCCTTCTTCTACCTTAACACTCAAACTGGTAGAAGAAGAAGAAGAAGAAGAAAGAATATATCGAAATGAGCGAGAGAAAGAGAAAGAGAGAGAAAGCTGATGTATGCAACAGTCTCTTTATAGCCACCCACCAGCTTTCAAATGGGTTATAAATATGCTTTCAAAGTGACGAGAGGGTGATATAGGAAGTTAATCGAGATATGAAATGACGTGGTGAGCTGTGATTGGTTGTCCTAACTTACGTTACAGAATACGGACCCAAACCTCCATCAGCCGTTACTCGCCGTTAGATTTCCCAATTCAGTTTAATTCTTCGACTGTTTGTAAACTGTTGTTTTGCCAACGATGCTTTACCCTACTCGCATTCATTATGATGTGAAACACAAGCACACAACATTAATCAATTTCGTTTTCATTGGTATGAAGTTAGAATTTATAAAAGAGGAAAAGACGGTAACAATATCGATGTCCCTATTTGGGTGGCACGCTCTTGGGAGAGCGTGAGGGGAGTGGGAGAGGGGATGAGGTGGGCCAGGCTGAGCAAAGAGACGTTTCGTGGTGGCCACCGAACCGAACCCAACGATGCATGAAATTTTGTGAGGTGAAAGAAACGCCACAAACAACACGTAATAAGTGGATGTCGCGTGTGAGACATCTCTTTTTTTAATGTTTTGAATGGCGCATCCAATCTTCCCTTTTTTTTCCATTTCAAAATACTTTATTTCACTCCAGATACCATTTAAGTATACATAATCTTAAATCTTTAGGGTTTGGATGATTTAATTTCGGCCAACTGACTATTTCCCACCCAAGGTTTGGTGGCAAACCTAATTTTCCACCCATTAATTATAAAAAATTTAAATATCCATCTTTCTATTAAATTTCACTGTTATTATCAAAGATAAAAACAATTATTTAATAAAAATATTTTAAAAAATTATAAATTCATCATATTTTCCCCTCAATTTAAAAACTAATAATTTCCCTCCACCTTCCCCTAAAGAAAGACTATTTCCCCCATAGAGTTTGCACTTTTCTTTTGCTACTTTTTTGGCGACCGGAGTTGATCAACCTCCATTCTCCTATCTCTCGGACGAGGACAAATCATCGACTAACAATTCATCAATGAAATTCCTACATCAAACCTTACTGATCCTTACTGACAAATCATCGATTGACCTTGTCAACCAACAATTCATCCTTGTCCAAGATATGGGAGGGAGGAGGTTGGTCAGCTTCAGTCATCGGAGAAGTGGCAAAAGAGAAAATGCAAACCCTATAAGGGAAATAGTCATTTTCAAACTTTAGGTGAGGGGAAGGTGAGAGAAAATTGTTAGTTTTTAAATTTAAGAGGGTAATGTGATACATTTATAATTTTTTTAAATATTTTTATTAAATAACAATTTTACTTTAATAATAACAGTAAAATTTAACAGATGGATAAGTATTTTGATTTTTGATAATTAACGAATAAAAAATTGAGTTTACACCAAACCTTAGGTGGGAAAAGTCATTTGGCTTTTAATTTCGAGAATATATTTGGTTCAATGTAATATGTTATTTATTAGTTAGATAATATATAAGATAATCGGATTATACTTTATATTCAACTAAAATAATAATAATAATAATAATAATAAACTTTCATTCTCATTGTTTTACCTTAGTTATATGATTATTAAGATAAAAATGTTCTTATTTGAAATTAAAATTACCCTTTCATTACCCAGCACCACTTATAGATTTATAGAGATTACTATCACATTACCATCAGAACTTACATCATCCCCCCTTGTCGACATCACTATCACTATTCATAGCACCCCAGCATAAAATATCCTTTAGTAATTTATCTGGTCAAATTTGTCACATCTATTATCATGCCATATCAAGTCGAGAAGAAGGTTGTGAGGGTTTTGGCTAGCAAACTTGCATTGTATGGACCGTATAGCAATCGCCTTGAACGCATGCACTTGCTTCAACACTTAAGCATAGCTGAACTCTTTATTTAGTCTCCAGTTTTTTTATTTTCTCTCCATGCCTGAATACCAAACCTTTGATTTGTTACAATTTCCCTTAGATCTTCACACATTTGACTAAATTTTAAAGGCATGTAAGTAACTTTATTATTATTATTTTTTTTGTAAAAGGCAAAAAATGACAGGTAAATAAAATAATTTAGGGCATGAGAATGAGAGGGATTCTTCACTTCTTATCTACACTATTGACTTATCTCTTGTGCTTTTAACCATTATCATTGTTGACATATGGGGACCATCAACAAGGTTCCATGCTTGGTTGCCAAAACTGGGAACAATCAATTCATAATTTTTCATCCAGATCAAGTGCCCTGTCTTTCAATCTCATCACTCACAATTCATATTTATATATGTATGGTCCCTCTAATTTTTTTCCCTACACCAAAGCATAAATAAGTAATATATATATAAACCCACAAAAAATTATACAAAAGTAACCATTTTTCACTTTTTGGGTTCCTTTTTTTAAGTTGAAAGGGTTGAGATTTCTCAATCACTTAGAGCCCAGACACATGCCATGTATTAATATTCATGACAGCTTTGACCCATTAATTACTTCATCAACGGCCTGAATCATGATTATACCATCCTCATATCATATTATTCTCTTTTTATTCCCTAAGTTTTAACATTTTATTATTGTTAATTACAATCAGAACCATCTGCTTTATCTATGATGAAGCC
This sequence comes from Mangifera indica, assembly GCF_011075055.1. NCBI lineage: Eukaryota > Viridiplantae > Streptophyta > Magnoliopsida > Sapindales > Anacardiaceae > Mangifera > Mangifera indica. The sequence goes on from NC_058139.1 coordinate 2,454,797, forward strand.
AAGCACATGCCCAATCTGAACCATCTACTATTTCCATTGATTCAAAAACAAGCCCGGTAATCTTTCAAGGTCATGCAACTTTTGACTCTTTTTTCAAATCCTTTTTAATATGAGTCTACTTGAGACCTGTGACAATTGAAGATTGCATATATTAAAAGGGGTTCCTTTTCCCACTAAGAAAACCCTAATTTGAGTGGCCAAATCCCAGAAAGCAAATTATAGAGAAGTCTGTGCAAGCCATGTGAAGAAGAAAACATAGTTAGTGTTATGATAGCTTCCCACCTCAAATGGGTTCATTTTCTTTGGTGCAATATACGAATTAAAAGTGGGGACTCTATGGATTAACTATTATATGAAAGATCTGAACATCTTATGTACAAATTGTACATACTTAGGTGCAAAATATGAACATGAAAAGTCTTAACTTTTTTCCATTTTTTACGCTTTGATTTAATTTATAGAACTAGTGGGTATCATTGAACTTCTCTTCCTTTTCTTGGAATAAAGTGGGTGGGGACGATACTGGGATGTCCCATTTTCACTGCATTTGCCATTAATGAATTCAAAATACCCACCAAACAACATCTTGAGTATTTTTAGGTTTCTTGGGTGGAAATGGGTTTTGTTTCTTTCAGCTTTTGTGTACCAATTCTACCTGACAAATACCAAAAAATGAGGTTTGAGAGTTCAACAGAATTCCAATTTTTGTCATCTTATTTCTCTCAGGGCAACAAGTAGGTAGATGAAGAAGTAAAAAATTAAGAGAGTGCTGTGTTAGTTAAATAAGGGTCTCAAGTATGCGACAATTTTTATTCAGTTGGAACGACAACAATCTGGTTGTTGAGATCTTTGTAAGACCAAAATCCCATAATGGTTTTCAGATTCTAAGCAATCTCTGAGTCTGAGCAGTTGTTGCCAACTATGTATAAAGTGAGTGATATTACATCATCTATGTTTATTTTTATTATCCAATGGGTCCTGGAAGGGACTTTACTACGAAATGGAGCATCCGAGCATCTCTACGTAAAGCTGCTTTTTGCAGACGTCGTGCCCAGCTATTCTTTTCTTTTTTCCAGCAACACAGAAGCAATCACTAAAACGAACCGCAAAATTTGACACCAGGGGGTCAAGAATAACTTCTTTGCCATTTAATATATATTTGTCCTCATTACCTTTTTAGTAGATTTGCAGAGGGTTTTCTCCTGTAAATAAATTATTTTGTTTATGATAGTCATCCCAAAATTAGTGAGAATTAAATAGTGTAATTGTCAAAGAGGTATTTACAAAGTGCAAAGGGGTCTCTTATGTGTCAAAAACAGTGATGTTCAAACACGAGACTATGAGTTCAAAATTCACTTCAATATATCAGGATCATAAAGGAGAATGTGCATATTAAAGGCCTCAAGAGTGTTTGCCTTTGATTTAACTATACAAGGGCACGTATAAAATGATGTTACTGGAAGATTTTTAGGTTCAAGTTTTAAGGAAAATAGTTTTGTAACATTTCTCTTGTAAGTTCTAAACTGGGACAACCGTGTCCTAACTTTGTTGACAATTCCACTTCTGTGCCCTCGGATTTCTAAACATAATGCTTGTTTCAAACTTCAAAGGGCTTCTGCTGGATTTGAAGCTTTTCCTTTCTAAAAAGTTCTTGAAATTTTCATAATGTAAACCTGATGAAGAATTCTGGTATACCTCCACAGTATTTGAGGCCCATGAAATTTTCATAATGTAAACCTGATGAGGAATTCTAGCATGCCTCCAAAGTATCTGAGGCTCATGAAATGATAAATGTGCATATGCTGGAATTGAATCTATAAAAGCAAATATAGAAACCAATCGAACCAAAAAAGCACAACTGCTTCATTGTTAACTCAATTCCTCGTCCTGCAGTGGATTTACAGAGAAAGAACAATTCAACAAATGTTCTGGGACATCTATAGAGAAGCAAACTATCCTTTACTTCTATATAGCGTGTGATTAGATTTCACAGGAAACAACATAATGATATTTAATAATTCCACACAGAGATTTAGAAACTTTCAGGATTTGCTAAGACCAACTTAGAACTTAGTGCTGTCTCCATCACACAGATGGGAAATATTTGTTTAAATTAAAAGGCAGGGAATAGAATTCTTCACTCCTAGAATCACCCTTGAAGGATCGAAACTTGTCCCACCAATGTTTTCCCCTGTCCTTCCTGATTGCAACTTCCTTTTTATGAAGTGTGTTATCCAGGAAAAATGCTACGATACCCGCAACAAATGGTTCCGATGAGAAAGGAACATTTACAATGTCGTTGAACTGCCAAATAAGAGAATGAGGATTACATCAATAAAGCACAAACCAGCAATGCAATAAATTTGATTAAAGGCTCAATTAAGATCAAGGGATTGATAAACTTTATGCATACCCATCTTGCATTTGTGTGCACTGGACCATAACCATTAGTGGCGGTGTACTCGTTGAAGTACTGTGGCACAGACAAACCAATGAATATAGAGAAGCCTAGTATGAACTTTGTTCGAAAGCTATTGAGGTTGCAGAACTGAAGGAAGCTAAGGCCTCCAGCACCTGCAATCGCATAACGGAACGAAATTTTTGCTCTTGAGACCACTAAATAAGACGAGATTTACAGAGCTCTTGTTAATCATACATACCCACGTAAGCAAAGAACAGGCAATACAAAGCTGCAACAATGGGGCCTGGTATTGAAGCAAATATTGCTCCAAATTTCCCTACAAGATAACGATAAATGAACCGATCAAATGAACAAAATACTTTAAAAGAATGGCCAATGATATTTCCAACCTTTGATAAAATCAGTATTTACTAAATCAACTTACCAAGAACAGAGAAGAAAATCATGAAGCCAGCAGATATTTGGACAACCCTTCGGCTTCCAACTCTTGTTAAGGCCAAAAGACCAGCATTCTCTCTGCATGTAAACAATTAAGGTTAACATGAATCTAGATTTTCAGATTTATCAACATAGAATGTTTATCCGGTATAAAGGTAGGCCCGGCAATAACTTACACAGATACTGAAGTTCCATTCACAGTCCCAAATAATCCTGACAACAAAATGCCGACTCCCTAAAGAAGAAACAAAATATTAATTCATTAATAATAAGAATGTAATTGTCACCTTAACTATAAGACCATCAAGCAGTTACAAGGAGAAAGCTGCCCACTCCAGGAATTATGCATTTAAATTTCTATCATATACTTAACATGATTTCAGCCACAGCTTATCAGTTTTGATTTACATTTTTCAGTCATGTTTCCTTTTGTCTAATCAACCAATGTGGTGTTAAAAGAGGCAGCTAGAATCAGAGAATCAATTTTTTTTTTTAAGTTGAATGATGTGTTCCAAAAGGACGGGAAAATATGAAGAGGAAATATTAACTTGCATGCAAGAGCCTCAACAATGATACAGTTATGAAATAAATCACCTGAAAAAAATAAACTATCCCTATAAACCAGGACCAAACCAGCCCTTAAATGAATGTATTGTTCACCTCAAAAAACAAGTAGAAGAGACAAGCCTTTTCAATTACCTGCCAACCCACACCACGGCTGAGAACTGAAGGTGGCAATGGAGTTGCACTCGCATATCTTGCCACCACAATGAAAGCACCAGTGGACTGTTTAAATCATTGGATGTATATAAGAATGAGTATACTTCTATAAACAAAATAACATTTTATTAATTTATCCCACAAAAAATCAATCAAGCAAGCTAAAATGCATGTTCAGAATGCAATATAGACAACCAAAAGAATAATAATTAATGAAGCCTATAGGATAAAAAATTATGAAAAATTTTGTTTCAATCATTTTCCTATAGATTCTATGTTACCTTAATCCGCAGAAATGAGCTTTTCCAAATTATTAACAACAAATCTGTTTTACTAGTCAACTAGGTTTAGCGGCCGAAATAAAAACTAGGGCCGAAAGAAAGAATGCCAATAACAGCATAAACAAAGGCATTAAGTATAAAGCATTTTAATCCTCAATCTAGAAGCAAATAAGAAAAAGGGGAAGAGCACAGCAAAAAGACAAACGAGCAAACAAACCTCTACAAGAGCAACAAATGAGGCCATCATCATGGCAAAGGCTTCACCAGCATCAAATGAAGGTGCACCCCATTGGAAGGGATATGGAACTCTTATCCTGAAAAATCATAATAACAGTAAGGAATCAAGAAATAATAAGTCACACTCAATCCACATCACATTCTGATACTGCACACAAAGGCTTGTTAAAAAATTTATTTCCAGAAGTACAAATTATACTCTAGGTTACAAATTTAACAAGATGTACATGGTATAGAACAATTAAAGGGCAGTGATTACTGCCAATACTTGCAATAGAAAATACTCAACAGTTCATAATTCCGTGAAGGGTATGTGAACCTATTACATTAAAACCCTCCTCTAATTTGCACTGAATCAGCCAATTCAAACAAATCATCTAAGCTGAATATTTTCAAATAGACCATTTAACGCCAGTATTGTTATATCGTGTCAAAATCTAAGTAACTCAAGCACATTATTTGACTGATTCCATTCACTTAAGATGTCAAAGTGCTGAGTTATTGGCTCTGACATCAATTAACAAAATAAGTTTGGCAATTAGGCATTGACAGCATTAATTATTCAATAACAAATTGCCAGAGATTAATAGTTACACCATGGATAGTTTTACAATATAAGCACAACCAATTACACATGAATACATCATGATGCAAGTAAAGAAATGTTGAAGCAACCAACTGCTTAACATATATAGGACAATTTACCAGGGAGCAGCTTCTATAAGTCCTGCACGATCAGTTCGACAGCTTAATTGGGTCTTAGGTCCAACATGATTGTAGGCCCCACCCACTGTGAGTAGAAGAGCATAGATCCACACAATCACCACAGAAAAAATTACAGCAAAACGATCAAAGATATTTTTTCCTCGGCCTATGATATGTGGCAAATACTGCAAAACAAGAACAAAATTAGTTAAAGAGATAGAATCACAAAAAGAAAAAGTACATAAGGTGGCCCAGACTAAGGTGAAGACCTAGAGGTGGAAATTGCAGTGGGAACCCTATTACCATGACACATAATTCAATTTCAACAAGAAACTTCATGTAACAGGTTGTTGGACATACCTGAGAAATAAATACTATAAGGAGAAGCTGAGGCAGTCCAATCTCCACACATTTGGCAACCTAAACAAAATATAGAAACAACAGCCATTCCAGGTTAGATAATTTTATGAGTATTTGAGTATGGATGGGCAGATGATGTGCATCCTTGATAAAGCAAATGGGTAAAACAAGACTTACCCCCGGAAAACCAAACTCATACAGCCCAAAACCCACTAGAGAAACTAAAGGAACAGCTGAAAGTGGACTTAGAAACCTGAATATAGAAAGCCTAATTAGCAACACATTCAAAATTTTAACAAGAAAAACACCCATAGCAGAATATCAAAACAAATAATTAGAATCACCAACAAGAAAATAAAAACATCTTTAAGTTATCTATTCTTGTTTTAATTTATTAGCATCAATTTGAATTCTCAACTAACCTTGTAACATTACGCCAAAGCCCACTGAAGCCTAGTACAATCTGAAGAGTTGATGCAACAATGAGAGAACCCTGGATTGCCCTCATTGTTCTCTTAAATTTCTGAAAAACATCAGAGCAAGTCACGTTTACAATCTAAAAGGCAATAACTTCAACGAGAACAATGTGGTGTTAGAATGCTTAATATATCTTCCCGTTTATATATCTACTTCATTTTCTTTCTAATAGGTTCTTTAATATGAACTTCTGATTGAAACTATCCCATAATTAGGTTGAAGAGATAATGTTATTCCCCAACAGAATGTTAGCCAACAAGAAATTTGGAGGCATAAATTGCAGACATTAATACTTCTATACTAAGCATATTTCATGTAGGCCAACATCTATACAATACTGACAAACAGTTTATCATTGCAAACAAGCACCATTAATAAACAGTAACTGGTTGAGATGGTAAAACCTCAATAGGGTCAGCAGTGTCACTGAATCGACCAGCAAGAATGATTGAAATTGTTGTAGGGACAAAAGTGTAAGACCCTCCCATAACAGCTGGTAGTCGAGTCCCAAACAATGATTGCAGTAACGTGTTCAAACCAGCAACAAAGAGCAAAGTCTGAATAACATCAGCCTTCTCCTCCTACAAGAACAGAAATGTGCATTAATCATGATATATCTTGAGATCAAAGGACTCTTTTGTCTCATTCTAAATTAATTGTCCTCAGGCCTTACATTTCCACCTCCCATCTGGGGTACAAGCGCAGTAGGAATGAGAACTGTCGTCCCCAGCATCACAAGGTAATGTTGAAAACCAAGAAGAATAGCCTCAGCTGCATCAGAAATGCAACACAATTTCAATAAGCTGAGCACAGGTTATTTAATAAATTACAAACATTTTAAGATAATTAATTCCAGTAAGATATTGTAATTATAAGTTAACTTTAATTTCCCTGAACTACAACTTAATCAAAATAATAACCGAAAAAAATTCTGGGAAGTAATATTCTTTTTAAATTTTTGAAAGTTAGAATCCAAAAAGTGAGAAGAAAAATAAGGTTTATTTTGACAAATACAATATTAACTTTTTGAAAAAGAGATGCATACCAAAAGTAGAGAAGACTCAAAAGGAGGAAAGCTACTTTCAGCTAAAAGAACAACATAGAGAAAGAACATATCCTAAACAAATTAGCGTTACCAAAAACTTTACTACCTAGAATCTACTCAAATGGATCCAGAATAATCTTACTCAGAAACCAAAACAAACTCTCCCAATTAAAAAAAAAAAAATCAAACACATACTCAAAACCTCAAAAAAGTAGAATCTATAATCCAAGTGAACAGAACATAAAAAAATAGAGAAAAAGGACTTACGCCATGGTGGAGGACTAGTAATGCAATAAGAAATGTTGGGAAGTTGATCCTTAGGAGGATGTGGTTGTGGCTCTTCGGCTTTTGCTGCTCCGCCACCGCCTGCCATGATCTTCCTTCTCTACCGCTCTAAAACTACAAAAAACAAAGAACCAGAACAGCTAAGAAGAGGAAACAAAACACAAATCTGAGCAAAACCCAGATCCTGAATGTTGAAGCAGGTAGCAAAAGAATGACAAGAAAACAAAGGAAACAAAACAACCCACATATACAGCTGTACCCAGAAAAACGGCGAAGGAGAGAATAATGGAGTCAGAGTAGTAAGAAAATAAAAGTGTAGCGTGCCCTTGCACAGACGAGGCTAGAGAGGTTTATAGATATAGTCATTTACAAATACAGCTACTGAGAGAATTAAAAAAAATAGAGTTAGTCAAGTGAAACTAAAAATTGATTAGAAAGTAAGTTTGAAGGGAAGCAAGTAGAAGTATCTTTTCAAGTTTTCAACAATCTTTCAAAGCAAAAATAAGTGAAATTGCAATAAAAGTCAAGACTCTGAATAAATCATCATGCCGCACAACAAAAAAATGTTTCATTTTAAAACAGAGAGAAGAACTAAACAAAAGATTATAAATAAAGTAAAATAAAATATGTTTTCTGTGGAACGAAAATACATAAATAAAATAAGTGTTTTGTTTTTTTTATTCCTTTTATTACGTTCATTAACGCCAAGAAACATTTGTTTTTAGGCCAAAGGACATTCCTCCCCCCACCAAACCCAAAACCCCCTTACCCCTGCATATCCAGCCTCTGTCTCCTAAAACTTAAAAATTAATCATTTTTCTTAATTTAAATTTTTAAAAATAGTATTTTTTTATAAGATTTTTAATTTTTTAAATTTAATTTTTTTTTATGATCTTTATATAACATCTCTTCCTCTCTAATACATCTTTTTTCTGATATTATACATCGTCGATGAAAATAACTCGTCTTTATCTCTGATAAAAAATTTTTATCAAAAACAACAACGACACTGCACAACCTTAGAAGGAGGACGATCAAAAGAAGGAAGTGTTAGAGAGGAAGATAAGTTGTCGGGAGATCGCCAGATAAATCTCTTTATCATCAAGAAAATTGAATTTGAAAAATTGAAAATTCTAAAGAGAAAATGCTTCGCTTAAAAAAAATTGTTAATTTTTAAAAATAAAATAAAATTTATTTTTATTTTTAATATTAAATATAAAATAATAATTTTATTTATAAAATTAATTGATTTAATTACTTACAGGTAGATAAATAATATTTTTAATGTCAATTAAAGAAAAAAATAATATATTTTGGATAATAGTAAGTACATTGGCCTTGTTTTTATATTTTGTTTTGGCTCATCATGCTATCCATGCAAGCGAAAAATCACTGTAGAAAGAGAAAACCAGAGTGAGCGGAGGAGAGAAGAAAAATATATGATATCGAACAAGCCAAAAATTGAGTCTTTTAAGGACAAAAACCACGTCGTGTCTGTTTATAGACAAGTGAAGGAGTTTTCATACTGGGAAAATGACGGAATTGGGGTTGAGAAGATTGGGTAATTTGGGGAAGGGGGGAAAAGATCACGTGTTAAGGGATATATTGAAAAGATTAGGAAAAAACAAAAAAAGGACAGCCGACAAATTCTCTTATTATCCTAAATAAGAAATCAGAGATTCAGCATAGTTCCCCGTTCCCCAATCTCTCTCTCTCTCTCTCTCTCTGCTTGCGGCGTCTTTTCTACCGGTATTATTTTATGTATTTTACATTCTGTATTATATTTTTCTAACAATTTTTTGAAAAATATATTACCATAATTTATCTAGATAGATTTGTCGGTGACAAGGTGGGAAAGTGGGATTCCGATTGACTTAGTTGGAAATTATGTACCATGTATTAAACAAGTTTGAGTTTATGTTTAAATATAAAGGTTCGAACTCAATCTCGAATTTAAAAGTATTTGATTTGTCAAATTAATCAAACTTATATACATTAAAAATTTTATTCGAATAGATAAAAATAAGATTTTTTTTAATCAATATATATTAAAATGATATCATTTGAATATTTTTCGATTAAGGTATATGTACTCAATTCTTTTCAGATCGAATCAAACTTAAACTAATTTTAAAAAAACTCATTGAGCTCAAGTTTAGACTCAAGCTCAACATTTTCAAGTTGAGCCGAACTTAAGTTGACTCAAGCTTGAGTTTGCTCTGGCTCGAATTTAACCCTAGGTATATCTAAGACAAGTTTGAGTCGAATAAGTTATTAAAAAATTGTTAACAGATTAATCTTCTTTTATGATTTTTTAACTTCTCTGACAATTTTTTTCTTCTTTAATGATTTATTTGTATCATTTCTAACGATTTTTTTTCCTTTCCACCAACAACTTAAAAACATGTTTGAATTAATTTTTTTGAATTCAAATTGATCTCAAATCAATACTGTTTCCATTTAAATTAACTCAAATTCACTATGATTTTAAATAATTTGGTAATGCAACACTTCTTACAATAATGTGTTTAATTTTCGAACTTTCGTAATAAAATATTTAAAAGCGATAATATTTGTACTCATTTTAGAGACATAATTTTGTATATATTTATATATGTTATCATTTAATTAAATATTATTTGATATTTAATTTAAAATTAATTAATTATATAATTATATATATAATTATATATATATTTATATACTTAAAATAAATACATCTAATTTTATTGAATATTTATATGTTAGAGTAATTTTTATTAATAAAAATTAAATGCCAAAATCTCATTTAACCTTTTTTTAATTTTTCTCTTGTATTTACAAGCTCTCGAGTATGGCTAAATTAATTTCTCAGATTCTAAACCGGCTCGTTGTTATATCCTACTGAAAGTCTGATTATTATTTAGGCCAAATCTATATGTCCGACCCAAATTTTTATGCAATGTGTATACATTTATCAAGTTTAAAAGACCCAAAATTTTATTTATATAATAATTTTTATTAAAATTTTCTATTATAAGTAAAGATAAAATCGTTATTTTATCAATAATATTAAAATAATATAAATTCTACTAAGTTATAAGTTTTAAAAATTGATAATTTTATTTCTCTCCGAATGTTTAAACAGTAATATTTTTCTCCAAATTTAAGGTTCATTGTTTTACCATCTTCAGCCACTAGCGATAGTGTTTGAACCCACACACCGACTACTATCTCTTCAATAAGAGGAAAAGTGTTTGAAATCGACAAAAATACGTCTTCATCATGCACTTGAGAGGGTGAGAGATGGTGGTCAGTGTATCCTCAGGCAAAAACAATGTCATTGATAGTCTGAGAGAGTAAGAAAATAAACCTAGGTTTTGAAAAAGAAAAATATTACTTTTCAAAATTATAAAACTTTATATAGAAGTGAAGTATTAGTTTTTTAAAATCTTAGTAAAAAACTTAATAAAATTTATATATTTTTTAATATTATTAATAAAATAAAGATTTTATCTTTTTTAACATAAAATTTTAATAAAAATTAATTCAAAAATAAAATTTATAATTGTTTAAATTTTATAAATATATATTATTTTAACATTAAATCTTAAGAGAAAAATAGCCTTTGCCTCATTATTTATTTAACATTACAAACCACTTTTCTCCAAACAAGAAAACTTGCTTTCACAAGAGAATTTATTCATTATTTATTACCATCTTTATCTTTAGCCGAATGATGCACGAAAATTTAACTCATTTTTAAAATTTTGTTTTTTTTTTTTCAAAATGCTGTCATCATTGTTTGTATTTTTTTATTATTCCTTTATTAAATTGTGAAAAATTTAAATTATGATCATGATTGTTCCACGTGTCAAATTACACCAAGATTAATGAATCAATGCGTGTTATTGCAGTAATCTGGTCTAATTAATCAATTATTAATTAAATAAACATCTTATAATTATTAATTGATTAATTAGGGATTAAAAAATTTATCGGTGTGAGTTGGATTCAAATATTAGTGAAATTCAAAAAAGCTACGCACGACACGTGTCGTTAAATAGAGTGATTAACTTTTCCCCCTCCAGGTTTAGCCTAATTGCATGTTTCCACTTATTAAATGCAATATCATATATTCTTTTTCAAAACTTACCTTATAAAATAAAATAAATTATAAAATGGAAAAATAGTAATTTTAATTCCCTAATTGAGCCACTTCAAATTAATCCATTGACATCAACACCCACAGTCTAATATTAAAAATGATATTTGTTCTTTGTTTGATCGATGTAAATCACTTACCCTCTTGGTATCTCTAATTTCTATTATTTAACAAAAATCTTCTTTCAGTTCTTCAAGATTTATATATCTGAATCTTTGTCTTTGAATTTCTATTTTAAATACTCTTATTTTTATTCTTTGTTTTCGAATTATTTACTGATAATATAAGTTGTTTTCTTGTCTATAAATAGTTAATGACAAAAGTAAAACAAATGAAAGCAATATGATATTTTAACACTTTGTACTAGTCTTTTTTTTGTTAACTGAACTAAATTTTAGGCGAAAAGTCGGTTAGACAAAACTCGGGTGGCAAATGTGAATAATCGCTGTCTTCAATATAGAAGTTAACCATGAAACTACAAATAGACTAGTCAACTAACCTTACTTCTCTGTGGGTAGCTCACAGAATCACTTTATTATATAATATTTTTATATTTCCATTATTACCCTCCATAATGTTGCAAAAGAAAGCGACAAAACTGAATAATTTAATACATAAATTAATATATAATATGATAGCTTATACTAATTAATCGGGCGGGTGGACCAATCGTGAAGGTTTAATAATATTATTAGCAAATAATAATTATAATTAACTAAGAAAATACAATTTCTCTAAGGTGAAATTAACAGTAATTTAAGATATTTGATTATTGTTTGAATTACGTCAAATTGAACGTTAGCCAGCTGGACATCTTTATTTGGTTCATGGCAGAAGCAACTTTGTCAATATCTGAAAAATGATAGATGCCCATGTTGAGAGGTGAAAAATGATATTTTCCAATAATAAATAAAAAAATCAAATATTAATTTTAATGATAAAAAAATATTTGTATTAATTTATAAAATATATAAATATTATAATAAAATTATAAATATTTAATATACGATTGAATTGAACGTTAGCCAGCTGGACATCTTTATTTGGTTCATGGCAGAAGCAACTTTGTCAATATCTGAAAAATGATAGATGCCCATGTTGAGAGGTGAAAAATTATATTTTCCAATAATAAATAAAAAAATCAAATATTAATTTTAATGATAAAAAAATATTTGTATTAATTTATAAAATATATAAATATTATAATAAAATTATATATATTTAATATACGATTGAATTGAACGTTAGCCAGCTGGACATCTTTATTTGGTTCATGACAGAAGCAACTTTGTCAATATCTGAAAAATGATAGATGCCCATGCTGAGAGGTGAAAAATGATATTTTCCAATAATAAATAAAAAATTAAATATTAATTTTAATGATAAAAAAATACATATTTATTTTGAATATATATATTTAATACACGATTGAATAATTTTAAATTAAAGTAAAATAACTTTTAATTAATACATATAAATATATAAATATTTATATACTTAAAATGAGTATATGTAATACTGCTCTAAATATTATAACAATAATATTAGTTTTATTTGTAAAGTATATACAAATTAATTTTTTTCAATCACTTTAAAATATATCATTTAAACTCTTATATTTTAAAAAAATAAAATAAAAACTTAAACACCAACTTTAATCAATAAAAAAATCATTAATTATATTGATTACAATTGAAATTAAGATTAGAATCATATCAAAATTGATATCGAAAAGATATGATTTCTTTAAAATTAAACTATATCAACACAATTTTTGGTTGGATTTTTATTATTTTGATATAATTTCAATTGAAACCGTATTAGCTTTGTTTTCCATAAAAGCACATGGAATGGTCTTTAAAATTGATCATTTTAAAGAAACAGGGTTACAGGAAAGAGTGATCCTGACTTTGGAAAGAAAAAAAGAACACTTGATTATGTTTGCTTTTATGGGATTTATGTGTGATAGAAAATTGTTGGGGATTGTGACATGTGAAGACCATAATGGCATAGATTTGATTAAAATAGTTAATCGAGATTACCTAATCTTAATCAAGAGGATAAGGATAAGGAAAAGGAGGGTAATTCTGTTGGCGGAGAGAGGAAGATGAAAACAAGAGACAGAACGTGGGTGTTGCTTTCACTTGCTTCTTTACGGGATGCCCATTTCCTAAATCACCCAATCTTCCCCCAGGAAGGGCCCACCCGTTCAGCAAATTTTGAAATATAACATTTTATTTTATTGGCGCCCTAAAAAAATAATTGTAAAATTTTACAATAATTGTTAAGTGAGGTAGGTGCGTGTAGGTCCATCTCAATGAAAATTGGGCTAGGCTAGGCTGGGCTGGGCCCAATCCCAATTGAAAACTGATACTTGGATGACGTAACAACAGGAGACGTGTCTGTAGGTTTTATGGTGATGTGACTTGAAAATACAATTAAATTAAAAATAATAGAATATTCAATTAAGAAATCCAAAAGAAAAATACTAATAATGTTGTGACCTGAAATCCCACATCGCTTTCGTACTGTTCATTGAGCGTGTATATAGGTAGGGGTCAGAAACCCTTAACTTAAATGATGCGTTTTCATAAGAGAAACAAAACCGTGTAGGCCTGAAGCCCAAAACGGACAATATCGTTTATGTTGTTTATAACACATTATCAGCACGATAATGATGGCAGGGTGTGTTGTGACCTGAAGTCCGACATCGCTCCTGTACTGTCCACTGAGCGTGTATACAGGCAGGGGCCAGAAACCCTTAACTTGAATGATGCGTTAAAGAAAACCGTGAAACCCTAAAGTGCCAAAGCGGACAATATCGTTCGAGTGTGTGGCCCATGTGGGTTCGGCCCTGTAATCCCTTCCAATGACGCATAATAAAATCGTGAGGCCCTGAAGTGCCAAAGCGGACAATATCGTTCGAGTGTGTGGCTTATGTGGGTTCAGACCTGTAGCCCCTTCAAATAACACGTTATCAACACGATAGCGATTGGGGGGGGGGGGGGTGTGTTGTGACCTAAAGTCCCACATCGCTTCCGTACTGTCCATTGAGCGTGTATATAGGCAGGGGCCAGAAGCCCTTAATTTGAATGACGCGTTTTATAAGAGAAACAAAACCATGCGACCCTGAAGCTCAAAACGGACAATATCGTTTAAGCTGTTTATAATATGTTATTAGCACAATAGCGATGGGAGGGGGGGGTGTGTTGTGACCTGAAGTCCCACATCACTCCCATACTGTTCACTGAGCATGTATATAGGTAAGGGCCAAAAACCCTTAACTTGAATGTCGCGTTTTTATAAGAAAAACAAAATTATGCAGACCTGAAGCCCAAAACGAACAATATCGTTCAGGCTGTTTATAACAAATAATTATTTATTTTAGTTTTATTAGATAGGGATATTAATTTAATATCAATAGTACGTAAGATTCGGTCTTCATAATCGCAAATGCAAGTATGGGCCGATATTTCAATGGGCTCCTTGTCTTTGGTGATTTGGCTGGATCACAGTCTAGTGTAACATTTACATCAGCCTTCTTTCTGATCCATTTTTATCGATGACGTGGCAGAAATAACTTTTCATCACTGGAGATAACCAGCTCCCTAAAACGTCCGATAACCCCCATTTTCGAAAGCTTTATCTGCACCATTACTCCTTGCCGTCTTCAGGTTCGCTTCTATCTGATTCCTTTTTATTTCGATTTACGTTTTGCCATCATCTAGTTCCTGCGGCTTTTATTTACTATTATTTATTTCATTTTGTTTGCGAACAGTAAAATCGCAGTCATGTTTATGACGAGATTTATCGGGCGGTCGTTCCTGGCTGCGGCAATGTCAGAGTCATCTGCAGCTACTGCTACGATGTCTGCGTCAGGGCACAATCCTCTTGAGGAGCTTTTTGAGAAAGATAGAAGTCTTGATGATCAAAAACCTGTTTATGGTACGATCATCTATGTTTTCATTTTTCCCTCTGTGATCTTTACTTCTTCTTTTTGTTTTTGCCTAATTGCTGTTAACTTATTATTTTGAATAGAAGGGCCATGTCATTATATCTTACAATAACGAGTTTGGAGCTTGTTGACACAAACTAGGTCGAAGAAGAAAACATGGCCTGGCAACTCATTGTAGAACGCAAATTAGTTGGTGCTCGAATTTTCATGTAGAATGTTTGGTCTTTCTCTAAATTGAAGCTGTAAAAATTGTGTGTGGCATTAATTTTGTGGATTATGCCTTAGTTTTTTTTTTTTTTTTTTTTGTATTTTGCCCTCTGTTTCCACGAATTGATGATTTACTGAATTTTTACCATTTTAGTCTATAATTCTTATATCATATAGCTAGTGCACTCTTTTCTTTTAGAACCTCCATGCATTGTTTCCCTGTTTTAAGTCTAATTAAAATGCAAAAGCCAAAACCTCTGCACCTCTCTGTCTATCCATGGGATGTGGCTTACTGAGATTAAGACCTCACAATGACTAGCCAACATGAAAATTTGTGTTAGAATTTGAATATAATAATGTTTGGTCTTTCCTATGAACTTTAGTATTTGGGAATTATGGTGTTTCAGCATTGCGTTAAAGCAAATTTCACAGTAAGGTCAAGTGTCCCAAGTCCTAAAATTCCATCCCATTGATAAAATTAAGAGTTTGCATGTTTGGACCCATGTGTCTTTGTTTATGTGGATCTGCATGATTTGGCCAATACTATTGGGTCATCCATAAGCTTGACTTTTGGAATTAATGAAGTTTCATCAAATTCTCTTATTTACTTTGTGATGTGTTGACAGAAAAAATCAGATTTAAAAACTAGAAAGCTATTGTTTTATGATATCATTAATCTTAGTGTCTAATAATTAGCTGCATATTTAACATTTTTGGTTTAGATATCACATTAAATTGTTAATATCTTTGTGTGAATTTAGCTCTGTTCTCAAATTTATTTTTTTTCATGTGGGGTCATTTTTCACATTTCATCTTATAATTTGTATCCCTGTCTGTTGTGAAAATTGTAAGTAAATTTTTAATCAAAGGTATAGATTAAAAGTTCTTTCTCAAAAGATTGCTTATGTCAGGTCGAAGTTGGAAAGCTTCGGAACTGCGCTTGAAGTCATGGGATGATCTTCATAAGCTATGGTATGTTATATTGAAGGAGAAAAACATGCTGATGACTCAACGCCAGATGCTTCATGCTCAGAACCTACGATTTCCCAATCCAGAGCGTCTTCCCAAGGTATAAGTGACTTTTTTGACCTACATCATTGAGCAGCTTCTTTTCTATTATATGATACACAATCACAAATGTTGCTTGTGGCTTTGGTTAACATACTCTGGTTTTTCATAATGTGGAAAATAAAACATAGCTACAAAGTCAACATAGGGCATCAGTAAAGTAAGTCTGCTATTGATTTGCTAGTTTCTAGAAACTCTGAGTACGCTTCTATATAAATGAAGAAAAAATAAGTTGGATGACACGAAGGGTGTTTAATCTGTTTCAGACTGCTCACTTGTCTTGCTGTCAGTTAGTTTGCTGATGAAAAAACTAATTTTTTTAGAAATTATACACGCATAGCTCACTGTGGAATATTTTCATGAAACTAGCCTAAATGGATAATGAATTCAAATTTTTTGGCATTTTTGGTGCTCAAAGATATCCATCATGAGTTAAGCTTTGTGGCATTCCTCTGTGATCTGGAATGTAGTTAAGTGTGATCTGAAGGGTGGAATATTCATTGGTATGGAGTCAATGGACCTTAATTTGCAAGCATTAAAGAGTACACTGAAGGCTGTGAGTTTGTGGTTGGGAATTCATGCTTAACCAGAAGAGACATGAATGCTATGAATACAAAGTTGCCATCTTATAATTTCAGCTCTTCAAGTTTGTAGAATCAATAAACTTTGAGCGATTAAAAGTGCCCCACATAAATTCTTTTTTAATATATTTTTGACCTTTGGAAAAATGGTTTAATCATGCTGCATGCAAAATTTTTTTGCTTTAATTTCTTACAGTGTCTAAGATTCTTCTTTTGCTTCTTTCTTCCGGCAACAACATTGCTAACAAGATTTGTGTTTTTAATCATCATGAAATTTAGGTGAGGAAGTCAATGTGCCGTATCAAGCATGTACTCACAGAAAGAGCAATTGAAGAGCCAGATCCTAGGAGGTCCGCCGAGATGAAAAGGATGATAAATGCTTTGTGATGCTTTCTAAGTTAGTATCACTTTTGTTGGTAGGATGTGATTGCTCGGTTAAAAAATACGGACTGCTGATTCTCCAATTTCTTTACTACTTATCCTAAATTTGTAGAAGATTTTGTTGAGTTGTGTTATGACTGCTGGATTTACTATTTTGGTAGAGATATAATTTGAATCTTGTAATTTTTCTGTGTAACAATTGAAAGTATTGTATGGTTTAGAACTAGCAACCATGTGAGCTAGCTTGGAGCAGACAAATAATTTTAAGGGACCATTGGACAAAATATATAGGTGGAGAATATCTGAATAATGCACTGCCCAGCACTCTTGAATTAAACAATTGACTTCGAAAAGTTTACTTGCAAATTGCTGTGAATAATCTGTTACTGATTATTTTGGATACACAATAAAAACTGAGAGCTGTCATCTTGTTTGTTTGTAACCCAAAAATATCAGGCAATGAGGCCCATTACTTTTACCAATGAAAGAGAGTTCTGTCGATTCAATTCAACAGTCAAAGAATATCCCCTTGAGCGATGAACTGATGCTTGGGGAAGGTACGGATCTGGTATGTGTTGATTAAAATAACTTTATTGTCCTTTATTAATTCTTAAATCACATTTCAGGCAATGATACCCAATACTCATAATGCACACTTCATTCATTCACAAATAATCATGTGTGCCATTTTCAGAGCCTCACTTATATTGTTTAGATTCATAATTTCTTTTCACTACCCACCTTCTGAACACTACATTGTTGGAGTTTGGCAGTATATGCAATGTCGAAACATTCTGAAGCTTTATTTTTAATAGAGTTGGAAAAGTATAAGAACACACTGTTTGTCACTGTTTTGTGTGGTCTTTGTCTCATTTTGCAGCTGCCAAAAGTTTTAAAAAAAAAAAAAAGCTGCAACAGGACAGGTCGATTTTATTTTGGGTTTGAATTGAATCAATTAAATCCATGTTTTCAGTTTTTTGCTCACCAGTAACCAATTATGGTGTTGCTGATAAGGGAGAACAGAAGCAGAGGATGCTGCTGCTTATCTTACCTAACTCTACTCATTATTAATAAACATGCATGAATAACTAGAAGATGGAGACAAACCAACATAACTGTTGAAGCTTATTTCGAGAATCATCTTTCTGTAGAATAAAGAGAGGCAGAGGGTAATCTGTCTTCAAGTATTAAAAGCATCAAGACTTTCGACATTAGGTGCCCCGCTGTGTCTGCAAGTTGCGAGGCTTCTGTTGTGGCCATGAAATAGGATTCTGACAACCCTTCAGAACTGTCTTATGACGTGTCTTTTCATAGTACTTTCCTTCTGCTATTTGCAGAGAGCCAGAGATTTAGCCAATCAAAAACCGCCCAATGGTGAGAATGACTGGCGCTTTTATAAATTTTCTCGCCCCCTTTTTAGCTGCAATTTGGCTCTAATACCTTATTGGTCGCCTGGTCAGTTCTAATAGTTCTTGTTGGATCAATAACGACTATTCTTCCCCTTGGTTGGAAACATCAATTTCTTTTTTTCCCTGAATTCTAATACCTTATTGGTCCCTGAATTCTCTTTAAATAAAAAAAGCCTCAAATATAAAAATATTACATCCTAATCATTTTACAAATTTTAAAATTTATAATTTAATCATTATAATTTAAGTTTAAAAATCCAAAATTGTTACCATTAACAATTCACCATGACCAAGTTTAAAATTTGACAACCTTAGTTTATATATTGCTCGGGAGCTGTCAAGTACCAATGTCACAACTATATTTGTGCAAATGGTTGATTTTTTATTATTTGGGTTAGATAATTATTTTTTAAGAGAATATTTATTTTTTACTCTTTCACTATCACTCGTAAAGAATGTGACGATTGTAATGTAATGGAGGGTGGCCACAAATAATGATGGTGGGAGTGTTAATAGCAAATTTACTATTTAAAAATATATTAATTTTTTTTTGTTAATTTAAAATAATAAAATAATTTAAAATAATAAAATAATTTAACTTTATATATCTATATAAAATTATTTTAATTACAGAATCATGCTTACTGAAGCAAAGCCAGCAAAGAATCTACAAGTTGACAGAAACAGTAACAGATTTACATCACACTTTTACAACCTTATTAATGCGTGTTGGAACAAGGCAAGACAAGACAACCTTAACTTCTCATCATAATGCCCCCCTCCCACTTCCCCTCATGTGCAAATTTTCAAATCCCCATTCTACCCTCACTGGGCTGGGCCCATCATTTTATAGTAACAACTAAATTTCCAAATACACAAAAAAAAAGGTCAAGGATCAGTCAGTATTCATAAAATCAATTCACCTGTGTCACATTTTCCATGAAAGCATTGCATTTTCACCATAAACTCACCGATACGTCAATTTATCATTTCCCTGTCTGCCCTGTTTGCCCGACTGCCCTTGCCGCTGCCCGTTCCTGCCTACCAAGTACCCAAGTACGCTTTTACTTTTGCTGTCTCTCTCTTCGATTTCTGTTGGGTTTTACTCTCTCTCTCTCTAAATCGACGGCTTGAATTCCATATCCTTTGTTCCATCTCGATCACGATTCCGCGATCTGCCCTTCAATTAGATCGTCGTAGAGGATTTCTGTCGAACGAAGACGAGGAATTCGGGATTTGAATTAGTTTTTTTTTTTTTTTTTATGGTGAGGGGTGGCTAGGGTTTTGGATTTGGGGCTGGTGGGATCTATTGTAAACTAGGGAGGAAAAGAGGTTAATTTGGGGAAATTTCGAGGAAAGTGAATTGATGGTAGTCGTTTCAGGGCAAAATGCAAGGGTATTATGTGTATGCATGGGTGGAAGGCAGGTGAAGAGGAGAGAAACGGGCGGGTCGGCACATGTCGACTGTCCCATCACGTGCTAGCGTAGCTGGTGATGGTGCTTCTTCTTCTTCCAATTCAGCTAGTTCGTTTAATAAGGTATTTCACGTTTTTAGGTTTTTGTTCTATATCATTGATTGGATTTTCTTTTTGATTGCGGCCAAATTGTTGAAATCGATCTATATATTTTTAAGATGCGTGTAATTTTTGAAGCTGGGGATGTGGGTTTGTTGGAGAGTTTGTACGGTATATCGGCTTTGTGAGGTTTTGGAATAATCGATGTCAAGCTATTGATAAATTCTCCGTAGTTTTGTGGTATTTACGTGTTTCATTGACGTCAAATTGGAGAAGCAAGCCAGTTTTGAGAATTTTGCTCTTAATTGATTTTATCTTCTAATTCTTCTTTCGTATAATATTCTGGAGATGTGGTCGTTTGCTTCCCATACATCTCCGTGGGGCCATTATTTAACGAACAGATTATATCTACAGGATGTAAGTAATGTGGGTTTTGCTTGATTGGAGTGTAAAAGGATTTGAATTATTGTTAGTTGCCAATTCTTGGAATATGCTGTGTGATTCAATTAGTCACTTAGAGATGAATGCAGATTAAGTAATTTGGAGTCTAGATAAATTGAGGGAAGGAAGAGATCATTTTATTCTAGGAAATTTTCTTTTCCATTGGAGTATGAAAATGAAAGCTTTGAGTTTGATGCCAAAATGCTGGAGTTAGTGAAACACAGTCAGAAGTGCTTGGCTGCTGGAAAGGGATCGCCCTGCTAGGTGCAAGAAGCAAGATGTTTAAGTTAAATCAATTGTTTTCCTTTTCTTGATATCTGTGCTCAAGAATTTTGATTATCACAAAGTTAAATGGGCTTGTAAATAGAAAGGAGTGGAGATTTATATGCCCAAACAAAATGTATAATTTGAAGGCTTATCTATTGTCCCAGTTTTAGTTCTAATTGTGAATATTGTATCAGTGCTTCTGTATCTACTTGTAATTGAGGTTTTTGTTGAATCTTGTATATATGCTTGCTTTGTTATTCTTATGAATTTCTTGACACGTCAAGAAAGGAAAATGTTTTATTGAAGTTTTAGGATGTCTGGTTGAAACTCAAAATATGTGATCTGAGATTGTTTATTCTTTAAGTATTTTTTATTGAAGAAAGCCTGAGTTTATGAAAAATTGGATATTCAAGGCTTTCATCCTTTTTCTTGCCATCACAAGCAGCTTGAGTCTGCAATGAATGCAACAGAATAGTTTAGTTGGATGTTTTTATGTTAATTTATGTTACTTTGGAGCTTTTGAATTCATAACTTTATGGTATCATTGTTCCCAGTGGTTTTTCTTATTGGCTATTATCTTGACTACAACAATATGTCTGTAGGTTGAGTGGTCATGATGATGGTAGCTATCAGTAGTTGGCACTCAAATTTTCTTTTTTCATTTATTTTGTTGATCTTTACCTACTAATTTTTTTTTTCAGGTCAGTCAGTTCATTATTTTGTCTTTTAAAGTTATACATTACGTAGATTTTCTTTTAGTCAAGTCAGTATTTTGTTCACCAAACCAAATTTTCTTGTTATTCTCCACAGGATGGGCGCAAGATCAGTGTTGGAGATTGTGCTCTTTTTAAACCACCCCAGGATTCCCCACCTTTCATTGGAATAATTCGATGTCTGACTTCTAGCGAAGAGAACAAGTTAAAGTTAAGTGTTAATTGGCTCTACCGACCTGCTGAAGTAAAACTTGGCAAAGGCATCCTGTTGGAAGCTGCGCCAAACGAAATCTTTTTCTCCTTTCATAAGGATGAGATTCCTGCTGCTTCCTTACTGCATCCGTGTAAAGTTGCATTCCTTCCAAAAGGTGTTGAACTTCCGTCAGGATTTTGCTCATTTGTGTGTCGACGAGTTTATGATATTAAACGCAAGTGTTTATGGTGGCTAACTGATCAAGATTTCCTTGATGTGAGTGATGCAATTGCATGTCTTGTTCCATTTAAAATAGGTTATTGATTCTTATGTAGTAATTTACACATCTTCTTTTTCAGGGTTGGCAGGAAGAAATAGATCAGCTTTTATCTAAGTCACGTATAGAGATGCATGCAACAGTGCAGCCAGGTGGCCGTTCTCCAAAGCGAATGAATGGTCCAACATCAACATCACAGTTAAAACCAGGTTCTGATAGTGCACAGAACAGTGCGTCTTCATTTGCTTCACAAGTTAAGGGGAGGAAAAGAGAGCCGGGAGATCAAGGCTCTGACCCTGTTAAAAGAGAGCGCTCAACAAAGATGGATGACACGGATTTTGGTCATGCTAGATCAGAAACTACTTTAAGATCCGAGATTGCCAAAATCACTGAGAAAGGTGGTCTTGTTGATTTTGAAGGCGTGGAAAAGTTGGTACAGCTCATGATGCTGGAGAAAAATGAGAAGAAGATAGACTTGGTCTGCCGGTCTATGCTTGCTGGTGTGGTGGCAGCAACAGATAAATTAGATTGCCTCAGTAGGTTTGTGCAGCTTAAGGGTTTGCCAGTCTTTGATGAATGGCTCCAGGAGGTACACAAAGGTAAACTTGGTGATGGTAGTAGCCCTAAGGATGGTGATAAGTCTATTGAGGAATTTCTCCTAGTTTCACTTCGTGCGCTTGATAAGCTGCCAGTTAATCTTCATGCCTTGCAAATGTGTAATATTGGGAAGTCTGTGAATCATTTGCGTTCACATAAGAATGTGGAAATTCAGAAGAAAGCTAGGAGCTTGGTTGACACATGGAAGAAACGTGTTGAAGCTGAAATGGATGCAAAAACTGGTTCAAATCAGGCTGTGTCCTGGCCTTCCAGAACACGGAATTCTGGTGGATCTTCGGATGTTGCCATTAAGAGCTCGGGAATGCAACTTTCTGGTTCAAAAAATGCTTCTGTCAAGCTTGTCCAGGGGGAGACTGCTACAAAATCTGCCTCTTTCGGGTGTATAAAACCATCTCCTTCACCTGCATCAGTGAGTACAAACCTAAAGGATGGACA
Source organism: Mangifera indica (assembly GCF_011075055.1). Lineage (NCBI taxonomy): Eukaryota > Viridiplantae > Streptophyta > Magnoliopsida > Sapindales > Anacardiaceae > Mangifera > Mangifera indica. The sequence continues at coordinate 2,477,970 of NC_058139.1, forward strand.
GCCACGAAATGCTAGTGCTAGTGGGGCCTCTGATCTTCCTTCAACTCCAGCTAGAGATGAGAAAAGCAGCAGTTCCAGTCAGTCCCATAATAATAGTCAGTCTTGTTCCAGTGACCATGCGAAAACTGGGGGTTTCTCTGGGAAGGAGGATGCTAGAAGTTCAACAGCTGGTTCAATGACTGTGAATAAGATCTCTGGTGGTTCTTCATGGTCTCGGAAATCGACAAATGGCTTCCCTGGGTCAGCTCAATCTGGTGGTCAGAGGGACCATGGGTCAAGCAGAAATTCTTCCTCCCACAGAAACCCAGTGTTGGAAAAATTATCAGAGTCTGGTGTGACTTGTGAAAAGACACCTGATATGCCCATGGTAGAGGGGATTAGTCATAAATTTATTGTTAAAATTCCAAATCGTGGTCGTAGTCCTGCACAGAGTGCCTGTGCCACATCGTTTGAAGAACCCTCAGTGATGAACAGCAGAGCTTCTTCTCCTGTGCTTTTGGATAAACATGATCAATTTGATCATAATTCAAAGGAAAAGGGTGATGGCTTTCAACCCAATATTCCTTCTGATTTGAATAATGAATCTTGGCAAAGCAATGATTTCAAAGATGTTCTTACTGGGTCTGATGAGGGAAATGGATCACCTGCTACTGCTCCTGAAGAAGAGCGCCGTAGGATTGGTGATGAGACTGGAAAAATGGTTGAGGTTTCAAAAGCTGCCTCCTCATCATCCGGAAATGATCTCAAATCGGGGAACTTGCGTGAGGGTTCATACAGCTCAATGAATGCATTGATTGAAAGTTGTGTCAAGTACTCTGAAGCCAAGGCATCTATGCCTGTTGGGGATGATGCTGGGATGAATCTGCTTGCTAGTGTTGCTGCTGGGGAGATTTCCAAATCTGGCATGGCCTCACCAGCTGATTCCCCTCAACGGAACACCCCTGTTGTGGATCACTCTTGCCATGTCAATGATTCAAGAATAAAATCGTCTCCTCGATGTGATCTTGGTCAAGACCAAAGTAAGACTCTTGATTCTGCTGATGATGAACGTGAGAAGCAGGTTCCTTCTGGTACTGTTTGGGCTAAGAATACAGACAGTAGAAACAGTCCCTTATTTTCTCTGGAGAAACCTGCAGGGGTCCTTAGTGGACAACATAATGGAATTTCGGAAGATGCAATTGAGGTTGCACAAGTTGCACCTTCTGCTAGCATTGGAGAGAAGAACTCTGCTTGTGAAGAAGGCAAAGAACTTATAGTGAAAAAGGCAAGTGGAGTGCCTGCTGATAGCATTCCAGGTATCAAACAAAAGATAAGTGGGTCTTTGTTAACCGAAGATAAGGTCTCTGAATCAGGTATAGAAATTGAAACAAAAGGCTTTGAAGGATCATCTAACCCATCTTTTGAGATTGATAGTGAGAAGAATAAAGTGATGTCTTGTGAAGGGTTAAACGATGGTGTGCGAAATGAGTCCAAGCCTGCTACAGTGATGCATCCTGAGTTTGGGAAAAAAACAGATGAAGGGCTGCTGGTTCCCTCTGTTTCTTTTAAGGATATAGATTCAGTGAATGTTGATGATGTTAAGTCTGAGAAGGCTGATGAGACAGATAGCCGGAGACATGTAAAAGACACTGAAAAGCAAAAAACTGAATGGGACAGTAATGCTTCTATAACTCATGAGAGCCGAGTTGTAGCTGTTTCAGGTTCAGCTTTTATAGAGCACAAAGGTGAGACTGCAGAGGAAAGTCCAGAAGCTAACAAGGTTAATGTTCAATGTTCTGGTGGACCAACTCCTTCCAAGGCATCTCCTGCATTACAAGTTCAAGAAGTAGAACAGTGTGCAAGATCTAGGGGGTCTAAGACTGAAGTAGACAAATCGGAGGAATCTACATCTGCCACTGCTGATGCTTTTTCTCCTGCTGCAGGGGTTTCAGATATGAATGCAAAAGTGGAATTTGATTTGAATGAAGGCTTTAATGGGGATGATGGGAAATATGGGGATTCAAATAACAATATAAGCCCAGGAGTTACAGGTACTGTTCAGTTAATTAGCCCATTAGCATTTGCTGTTTCTTCTGTGTCAAGTGGCTTTCCTGCTTCAATTACAGTGGCTGCGGCAGCAAAAGGGCCTTTTGTTCCACCAGAGGACCTATTGAGGAGTAAAGGTGCTCTTGGTTGGAAGGGATCAGCAGCCACAAGTGCATTTCGACCTGCTGAACCAAGAAAGGTTTTGGAGATGTCTCTGAGTACAAGTAATGTTTCTCCTCCTGATGCCACTGCTGTCAAACACACTCGGCTTCCATTGGATATTGATTTGAATGTGCCAGATGAAAGAATCCTTGAGGATATAGCTTCCAGAACTTCTGCTCAGGACGCAGCTTCTGCATCTGAGCAAACAAATAATAGGGACTTGGCATGTGAAACTACCAGTTCTGCACCTGTGCGGTGCTTTCGGGGACTTGATCTTGATTTAAATAGAGTCGAAGAGCCTACCGATTTGGGTAATCTCTCAACATGCAATATTCGTAGACCAGATGTACCACATCAGCCTCTAAAATTGTCATCGGGTTGTCCTAATGGTGAGGTGAGTGTCTGCAGGGACTTTGATTTGAATGATGGACCTGTTGTTGATGAGACTAGTGCTGAACCATCCCTGATTAACCAGCACCTTAGAGGCAGTGTGCCATCCCAGCCATCTGTTTCAAGCCTTTGGGTGAATAATTCAGAGACAGGGAACATTTCTTCATGGTTTTCCAGTGGGAACTACTCAGCCATATCAATTCCGTCTATTTTGCCTGATAGAGCTGAGCAGCCTTTTCCCATTGTTGCAACTGGTGGGCCCCAAAGGATGTTGGGTCCCCCTACTGCTGCTACTCCATTTAGTCCTGATGTTGTCAGGGGCTCAGTGCTGTCATCTTCTCCGGCAGTGACCTTTCCATCCACCTCATTTCAGTATCCTGTCTTCCCTTTTGGTAACAGTTTTCCTCTCCCCTCAGCAACCTTTTCTGGTGGTTCAGCAACATATGTGGATGCATCATCTGGTGGGAGGCTGTGCTTCCCTGGAGTCAATTCACAATTATTAGGACCTGCTGGTGCAGTCTCGTCCCATTACCCTAGGTCTTATGTTGTTAATCTAGCAGATGGCAGCTATAGCGTTGGTGCTGAGAGCAGTAGAAAATGGGGAAGGCAGGTCCTAGATCTGAATGCAGGGCCTGGTGGCCCAGACATAGAAGGTAGAGATGAGATGTCTTCTCTTGCACTGAGGCAATTGTCGGTTGCCAGTTCTCATGCACAAGCAGAAGAGCAAGCAGGGATGCCTCATATTGCAGGTGGCATTTTGAAGAGGAAGGAACCTGAGGGAGGGTGGGATGGCTACAAGCAGTCCTCGTGGCAGTAGCAATTTGTAGTGTTACAACCCAATGATCCATGAAAGCTTGTAAGTTTTCTAATTAATTTTTCACTTGTGAAGGCCACACTGTTCTTTTGGCCACCTGATTTCAGGGAAAAAGAAAAGAAAACGTAATAGAAATAAAATAAAATGAAGTTCACGACCGCTGTTGGCATTTCCTCTGCTATCACCTCTTTGTTTGTCTTTTTCGGTAACACTTGAGCGATGTTGGATGAGTTATTTCAGAAATTCTGTGCTACAGCTGCTTTTTTATTTCCTTTCTTCTTGTGGGTTAACTTGACAATCGAATCCTTGTACATATGCTTAATTTGTTCAGTAGTTGGATTTGTCGCCACTTTTTTTGTTTATATTTAGTTTGACTCTTTTCCAGCTCCCCAGCTTTTTGAGGATGGGCATTGGCTAATCCTGAGAGGTCATCATCTAGCTTGTCTGCACTTGGAGGATGGGTGTTAAGTGAGTTCTTTGATGTTGTTATTAGTCGTCTCCAATCCCCAGCCTTCCGCTGTATCAATCGTATCGTAAAAGAATCTGTTCTGGGTCTTGAAGCTGGGTTTGTTACTTGAGTTTGTCCTGGCTGGCTGCAGATCAGTTTCCCTTTTGTAGATATTTAACTGTTGGAAAGCTTGCACTGTATTACCCTGACATTCAAATTGGTGTCCATACTGATGTTTAGTATCTTCAGCATTATATACCATTGGACCAACCGCACCTTCCTCTTTCAACCTCATGATATTGGGAGGTTGGTTTGGCTATCTGCTTTAAACGGATTTATTTTATTTTACTTGTCTTTGCTTCCTTGTATATCTTCTCTGCTTATTCATTTTTCTTCTTTTGTTCGTTTATAGACAATATGGCCATTGTACCTACCCTACCTGTCATGAAAGTACATTTTTCTTGTATTGATAATCATATAGCCTGGGGTTATGAGACTCAGGCTATATTCACTAGTATTATTCAATTAGGGAGATTGTAGTGATAGACAAGGTACTATAATTTAAGTACAAATGGAGCATATGTTAGCCTTAGCTGATTATGTTTTCTGATTCTTTTACTTGTATCGATTAGTGGTATTGACATTGGGGGTTCTCTTCTGAACATCCTCTGGTTTGCCGGTTTCTCTTCCTTTGGATTTTCAATTCTTCTGTTGAATGTTAAGTTCAAAATTTCTTGTCATAGTTTTCCATTTTCATTTTTTTTGAAGCTTCTTGATTATTCTAACAATTATTCTGGCCATTGCCATCACCACCATTGCAATCTGATTATACTCATCCATAAATTTGTATGTGAGATGAACCTTTATGATTCAACTTTCTGAGTTTTGGCTATGACCCAAGACATAAAATATGGTTGATGTCAAACTCAGAATTATAATTAGAAAGAAAAAAGGCAACTTTCTACAATACAAGAAAAACAAATAAAATTAGACTTTTCAAGGAAAATGCAACAATTGGAGGTATGGTGAATGGAATTGAAGTGCCTGTAAACATGATGCTCCTCTTGTTGGAAAACCAATACACGAGATTGAAGGAACTATTGTGCATGTGTCTTTTTTTATTTCAAATTTCAAGGAACAGTAAGCCCATCTTTCTGGGGTTGAAACTGATGTTACATTGTATCGAAATAGAATTTGTCGATTCAATCTAAGCAATCTGAGCAACTCCTTTCTCATAATTAATTGCCGAGGCTGGACCAATCTAATTACTTGCACCAAAGCCATGACAATGACAAGTCTGTGTTTAATACCAAGACTTGTCATTTCTTCAATTTTAAATAAAATAAAAATAAAAATAAAAGGTAAATAAATGAATTTATTAAAAGGAAAAAATGATACCAAAACACACAAAAAGAAAAAAGGTGAAATTTGCCAAATTTGTCACAAGGCTGACGTGGAACTGTCAAACCAATAACAACTCACCAAGTAAAACACGTACACATCTGCTTTTTGCCGTCTCTCTCATTCATTGTTTTGTTTCATTTTCTCGCTTCGGGCTACTTTCTCTCTCTAGTTATCTGTTTCTTTTCGAAGAGAGAAGTGAGGTCAATCGTTTCGTCGCCTTTCTTTCTGGATCTCGTCTTCAGTTAGATCAGTTTTACATTTGGGATTGGGGTTTAATTTTTTTATTTGTTTAGGTGTTTGATGATCTAGGGTTGGGTTGGGTGTGCTTAAAATCGTGAATAGGTGACAAAAGGAAGGGGTAAAAAAAGGGATTGATGGTACTCGTTTTAGGGCAAAATGCAAGGGTATCATGCGTATTCGTCTGCATGGATGGCGAGCTGGTGAAGGGGAAGACCGCCAGAGGAAACGGCACATGTGGACTGTCCCTCCACGTGGCTCCCCGATTTTAGATGCACTTGCTCATGGTGCTGCCTCTCCTCCTTTGTCTTCTTCTCCCAATTCAACTACTTTCTTTTCTCAGGTATTCACTCTGTTGGGTTTTTGGGATTTTCTGGGGCTTCGTTCATTTCTGTGCAAATGTTTGAAATTCTTCTAGTTTTGTCGATTTCCTGTACTTTCTTTTAGATTGTTGATTGATTGCGGTTCCGGTATCATATAAGAGCCTCATGTTTGTAACTTTCGTGGCTGTTGTAAAATTGACGAAATTTTTGAGAATTTGGTGTTAGGGCTTAATTATGAAAATTGAAGGGAGTGAACTGATTATGTAATGATTATATTCAAGCTTTAAGGTTTTTCTTTTTTTGGTGTCTCTGGAGTTTGTTTATAACGAGTAGGCCTCTAATATGTCGGGACTTTGTGGCAGAACTGATCTAATATGATTCGTGTTAGGCTGTGCAGTTGACAACAAAACTAAATTTGCAATTCATATTCGGAATATGAATATTTCTTTTCTCTTTTGGAGATCTCATTTCATTAACCTTCTTTGGCCCCTGCGTTTTACCATTAATGAGGTCTTCTAATTTGTGTTAAGGTTTTTTTTTTTTTTCACCTCCTAATTATATCAGTCTCATTTTTGGGTGTCATGCCCTTAAATATTTGGAGGATTTTGTGACAATGTACTGAAAGCTGATTCAAATTACTGTTGTAAGAATTAAATTGTCAGCAGTTAATTTTAACCAGTTCTAATATATGGCTTACTCAATCCAAATATCTTACCTGCTTCTGGTATTCCTTGGATAGACAATGGAAAATAGTGATCAGAGTGGAAAATCGCTAAAATAAGGGTGATTCCAAATGGTCCAACTTCAACTTCACAATTAAAGCCTGGTTCTGATAGTGTGCAGAATAGTGCTTCCTGTCATCCACCACAAGTTAAAGGGAAGAAAAGGGAGAGGGGAGATCAGGGCTCTGAGGCTGTTAAGCGGGAACGTTCTTGAAGAATGGAGGATGGGGATTCTGGTCACAATAGATCAGATAGTCTAAAATCTGAGATTGCCAAATTTACTGATAAAGGGGGACTTGTAGACTATGATGGCGTAGAGAAATTGGTGCAGCTCATGATGCCCGAGAAAAAAATAGATTTGGTTTGCCGATCAGTGCTTGCTGGTGTGGTGGCTGCGACAGACAAATTGGATTGCCTTAATTGGTTTGTGCAGCTTAAGGGTTTACCTGTTTATGATGAATGGCTTCAAGAGGTCCACAAAGGAAAGATTGGTGATGGTAACAGCCCCAAAGACGGTGATAGATCAATTGAGGAATTTCTCTTAATTTTACTTCGTGCACTTGATAAACTGCCTATAAATCTTCATGCACTACAAATGTGTAACATTGGCAAGTCTGTTAATCATTTGCGTACACACAAGAATTTGGAAATTCAGAAGAAAGCAAGGAGTTTAGTTGACACCTGGAAGAAACGTGTTGAGGCTGAAATGGATGCAAAACCAAATCAGGGTGTCTCCTGGCCAGCTAGACGCAGGCTTCCAGAAGTTACTCCTGGTGGGAACAGACAATCTGGTGGATCCTCTGAGGTTGCTGTAAAGAGCTTGGTGATGCAGCCTACTGCTTCTAAAACTGCTTCAGTCAAGCTTGTACCGGGGGAGACCACTGCAAAGTCAGCATTTGCATCACCGGTTTCTGTGAAATCAGTACCATCACCTACATCAGTGGGCACAAACCTAAAAGATGGACAATCTCGTAATTATGCTGTTGGTGGTGCAATTGAACTTCCTTCAAATCCGGCAAAGGATGAGACTAGCGCTGAACCATCCCTGGTTAACCAGCACCTTAGAGGCAGTGTGCCATCCCAGCCATCTGTTTCAAGCCTTCGGGTGGATAATTCAGAGACAGGGAACATTTCTTCATGGTCTTCCACTGGGAAGCACTCAGCCATATCAATTCCATCTATTTTGCCTGATAGAGCTGAGCAGCCTTTTCCCATTGTTGCCACTGGTGGGCCCCAAAGGATGTTGGGTCCCCCTACTGCTGCTACTCCATTTAGTCCTGATGTTTTCAGAGGCTCAGTGCTGTCATCTTCTCCGGCAGTGACCTTTCCATCCACCTCATTTCAGTATCCGGTCTTCCCTTTTGGTAACAGTTTTCCTCTCCCATCGGCAACCTTTTCTGGTGGTTCAGCAACATATGTGGATGCATCATCTGATGGGAGGCTGTGCTTCGCTGGAGTCAATTCACAATTATTAGGACCTGCTGGTGTGGAGGATGGGGATTCTGGTCACAATAGATTAGATAGTCTAAAATCTGAGATTGCCAAATTTACTGATAAAGGGGGACTTGTAGACTATGATGGCGTAGAGAAATTGGTGCAGCTCATGATGCCTGAGAAAAAAATAGATTTGGTTTGCCGATCAGTGCTTGCTGGTGTGGTGGCTGCGACAGACAAATTGGATTGCCTTAATTGGTTTGTGCAGCTTAAGGGTTTACCTGTTTATGATGAATGGCTTCAAGAGGTCCACAAAGGAAAGATTGGTGATGGTAACAGCCCCAAAGACGGTGATAGATCAATTGAGGAATTTCTCTTAATTTTACTTCGTGCACTTGATAAACTGCCTATAAATCTTCATACACTACAAATGTGTAACATTGGCAAGTCTGTTAATCATTTGCGTACACACAAGAATTTGGAAATTCAGAAGAAAGCAAGGAGTTTAGTTGACACCTGGAAGAAATGTGTTGAGGCTGAAATGGATGCAAAACCAAATCAGGGTGTCTCCTGGCCAGCTAGATGCAGGCTTCCAGAAGTTACTCCTGGTGGGAACAGACAATCTGGTGGATCCTCTGAGGTTGCTGTAAAGAGCTTGGTGATGCAGCCTACTGCTTCTAAAACTGCTTCAGTCAAGCTTGTACCGGGGGAGACCACTGCAAAGTCAGCATTTGCATCACCGGTGTCTGTGAAATCAGTACCATCACCTACATCAGTGGGCACAAACCTAAAAGATGGACAATCTCGTAATTATGCTGTTGGTGGTGCAATTGAACTTCCTTCAAATCCGGCAAAGGATGAGACTAGCGCTGAACCATCCCTGGTTAACCAGCACCTTAGAGGCAGTGTGCCATCCCAGCCATCTGTTTCAAGCCTTCGGGTGGATAATTCAGAGACAGGGAACATTTCTTCATGGTCTTCCACTGGGAAGCACTCAGCCATATCAATTCCATCTATTTTGCCTGATAGAGCTGAGCAGCCTTTTCCCATTGTTGCCACTGGTGGGCCCCAAAGGATGTTGGGTCCCCCTACTGCTGCTACTCCATTTAGTCCTGATGTTTTCAGAGGCTCAGTGCTGTCATCTTCTCCGGCAGTGACCTTTCCATCCACCTCATTTCAGTATCCGGTCTTCCCTTTTGGTAACAGTTTTCCTCTCCCATCGGCAACCTTTTCTGGTGGTTCAGCAACATATGTGGATGCATCATCTGGTGGGAGGCTGTGCTTCCCTGGAGTCAATTCACAATTATTAGGACCTGCTGGTGCAGTCTCGTCCCATTACCCTAGGCCTTATGTTGTTAATCTAGCAGATGGCAGCAATAGCGTTGGTGCTGAGAGCAGTAGAAAATGGGGAAGGCAGGTCCTAGATCCGAATGCAGGGCCTGGTGGCCCAGACATAGAAGGTAGAGATGAGATGTCTTCTCTTGCACTGAGGCAATTGTCGGTTGCCAGTTCTCATGCACAAGCAGAAGAGCAAGCAAGGATGTATCATATTGCAGGTGGCATTTTGAAGAGGAAGGAACCTGAGGGAGGGTGGGATGGCTGCAAGCAGTCCTCGTGGCAGTAGCAATTTGTAGTGTTACAACCCAATGACCCATGAAAGCTTGTAAGTTTTCTAATTAATTTTTCACTTGTGAAGGCCACACTGTTCTTTTGGCCATTGATAAGAAAGAGAACTCTAGTGACAATTGTTTTGTTACTGGTCTAGGACTTAAATGGCTTGTTCATGGTCTAGTTACCTGATTTCAGGGAAAAGGAAAAGAAAACGTAATAGAAATAAAATAAAATGAAGTTTACGACTGCTGTTGGCATTTCCTCTGCTATCACCTCTTTGTTTGTCTTTTTCAGTAACACTAGAGCAATGTTGGATGAATTATTTCAGAAATTCTGTGCTACAGCTGCTTTTTTATTTCCTTTGTTCTTGTGGGTTAACTTGACAATCAAATCCTTGTACATATGCTTAATTTGTTCAGTAGTTGGATTTGTTGCCACTTTTTTTGTTTTTATTTAGTTTGATTCGTTTCCAGCTCCCCAGCTTTTTGAGGATGGGCATTGGCTAATCCTGAGAGGTCATCATCTAACTTGTCTGCACTTGGAGGCTGGGTGTTAAGTGAGTTCTTTGATGTTGTTATTAGTCGTCTCCAATCCCCAGCCTTCCGCTGTATCAATTGTATCGTAAAAGAATCTGTTCTGGGTCTTTAAGCTGGGTTTGTTACTTGAGTTTGTCCTGGCTGGCTGCAGATCAGTTTCCCTTTTGTAGATATTTAACTGTTGGAAAGCTTGCACTGTATTACCCTGACATTCAAGTTGGTGTCCATACTGATGTTTAGTATCTTCAGCATTATATACCATTGGACCAACCGCACCTTCCTCTTTCAACCTCATGATATTGGGAGGTTGGTTTGGCTATCTGCTTTAAACGGATTTATTTTATTTTACTTGTCTTTGCTTCCTTGTATATCTTCTCTGCTTATTCATTTTTCTTCTTTTGTTCTTTTATAGACAATATGGCCATTGTACCCACCCTACCTGTCGTGAAAGTACATTTTTCTTGTATTGATAATCATATAGCCTGGGGTTATGAGACTCAGGCTATATTCACTAGTTATTCAATTAGGGACATTGTAGTGGTAGACAAGGTACTATAATTTAAGTACAAACGGAGCATATGTTAGCCTTAGCTGATTATGTTTTCTGATTCTTTTACTTGTATCGATTTGCCGGTTTCTCTTCCTTTGGATTTTCAATTCTTCTGTTGAATGTTAAGTTCAAAATTTCTTGTCATAGTTTTCCATTTTCATTTTTTTTGAAGCTTCTTGATTATTCTAACAATTATTCTGGCCATTGCCATCACCACCATTGCAATCTGATTATACTCATCCATAAATTTGTATGTGAGACGAACCTTTATGATTCAACTTTCTGAGTTTTGGCTATGACCCAAGACATAAAATATGGTTGATGTCAAACTCAGAATTATAATTAGAAAGAAAAAAGGCAACTTTCTACAATACAAGAAAAAAAAATGAAGGTAGACTTTTCAAGGAAAATGCAACAATTGGAGGTATGGTGAATGGAATTGAAGTGCCTGTAAACATGATGCTGCTCTTGTTGGAAAACCAAATACACGAGATTGAAGGAACTATTGTGCATGTGTCTTTTTTGTAATCCAAATTTCAAGGAACAGTAAGCCCATCTTTCTGGGGTTGAAACTGATGTTACATTGTATCGAAATAGAATTTGTCGATTCAATCAAAGCAATCTGAGCAACTCCTTTCTCATAATTAATTGCCGAGGCTGGACCAATCTAATTACTTGCACCAAAGCCATGACAATGACAAGTCTGTGTTTAATACCAAGACTTGTCATTTCTTCAATTTTAAATAAAATAAAAATAAAAATAAAAGGTAAATAAATGAATTTATTAAAAGGAAAAAATGATACCAAAACACACAAAAAGAAAAAGGGTGAAATTTGCCAAATTTGTCACAAGGCTGACGTGGAACTGTCAAACCAATAACAACTCACCAAGTAAAACACGTACACATCTGCTTTTTGCCGTCTCTCTCATTCATTGTTTTGTTTCGTTTTCTCGCTTCGGGCTACTTTCTCTCTCTAGTTCTCTGTTTCTTTTCGAAGAGGAGAAGTGAGGTCAATCGTTTCGTCGCCTTTCTTTCTGGATCTCGTCTTCAGTTAGATCAGTTTTACATTTGGGATTGGGGTTTAATTTTTTTATTTGTTTAGGTGTTTGATGATCTAGGGTTGGGTTGGGTGTGCTTAAAATCGTGAATAGGTGACAAAAGGAAGGGGTAAAAAAAGGGATTGATGGTACTCGTTTTAGGGCAAAATGCAAGGGTATCATGCGTATTCGTCTGCATGGATGGCGAGCTGGTGAAGGGGAAGACCGCCAGAGGAAACGGCACATGTGGACTGTCCCTCCACGTGGCTCCCCGATTTTAGATGCACTTGCTCATGGTGCTGCCTCTCCTCCTTTGTCTTCTTCTCCCAATTCAACTACTTTCTTTTCTCAGGTATTCACTCTGTTGGGTTTTTGGGATTTTCTGGGGCTTCGTTCATTTCTGTGCAAATGTTTGAAATTCTTCTAGTTTTGTCGATTTCCTGTACTTTCTTTTAGATTGTTGATTGATTGCGGTTCCGGTATTATATAAGAGCCTCACGTTTGTAAATTTCGTGGCTGTTGTAAAATTGACGAAATTTTTGAGAATTTGGTGTTAGGGCTTAATTATGAAAATTGAAGGGAGTGAACTGATTATGTAATGATTATATTCAAGCTTTAAGGTTTTTCTCTTTTTGGTGTCTCTGGAGTTTGTTTATAACGTGTAGGCCTCTAATATGTCGGGACTTTGTGGCAGAACTGATCTAATATGATTCGTGTTAGGCTGTGCAGTTGACAACAAAACTAAATTTGCAATTCATATTCGGAATATGAATATTTCTTTTCTCTTTTGGAGATCTCATTTCATTAACCTTCTTTGGCCCCTGCGTTTTACCATTAATGAGGTCTTCTAATTTGTGTTAAGGTTTTTTTTTTTTTCACCTCCTAATTATATCAGTCTCATTTTTGGGTGTCATGCCCTTAAATATTTGGAGGATTTTGTGACAATGTACTGAAAGCTGATTCAAATTACTGTTGTAAGAATTAAATTGTCAGTAGTTAATTTTAACCAGTTCTAATATATGGCTTACTCAATCCAAATATCTTACCTGCTTCTGGTATTCCTTGGATAGACAATGGAAAATAGTGATCAGAGTGGAAAATCACTAAAATAAGGGTGATTCCGAAACAAATACATATGTTCTTTGCCATATATTATGTATATAAGTTAAAGACATGCATGCAACAATACTCTTAATTGCTAGTTGATTTTGATTTTTGATTTTTGATTTTTGATTTTCTAAACTCTTGTTATGTTTTGGGTAACTGGTGCAATAGATAATTGGGACAAGGTTAGACAGGGGATGTAAAGTTTAACAGATCTGTGTGCTGAGGCAGTTCATTATCTTATCTCTGCCTTTCTAGAGAAATCAGGAATGCTTGAATAATTAATGATTGAAGTATTTCAGTTTCTTGCCTCTTTCCACATGATATTCTTGAATAATTTTTTCATGCCTGATTGTGGATAAGTTGCTGCTTCACTGTGACATGATTTTGTTCTTCATGCACCGATCATAGTATATGATGCAACTACAACTGCTTAATAGGGACTGCTTTAATTAGGGAGATTAATTGCATTCATTCCATTTAGAAATATTTGAATCCATGGAAGTTCATGATCATATTTTATTTGATGATAGCTGCTGTTGAATGTTGCTGTTTTAGGGTTTCATAAATGAATGTAATCAGCTTTATTGATAATGAAGATAATACTGATTTTAGGGAAGACGTATCATTATAAAATTTTATGTTTTTGTGTCATTCCAAAGAGTTGGTCAATTGTGGAATTCTCTATTTTTTTTTCTCATGCTGTTAAGTCATTCTTTAGTTCACCAATCCCAAAAATATTATCCACAGGATGGACGCAAAGTCGGTGTTGGTGATTGTGCACTTTTCAAACCTCCCCGGGATTCTCCTCCCTTCATTGGAATAATTCGTTCAGTGACTGCCATTGAAGAGAATAAGTTGACATTAATTGTAACTTGGCTTTATCGACCTGCTGAAGTAAAACTTGGCAAAGGCCCATTGGAGGCTGCGCCAAACGAAATTTTCTATTCCTTCCATAAGGATGAGATTCCTGCTGCTTCGTTACTGCATCCGTGTAAAGTCGCATTTCTTCCAAAAGGTGTTGAACTTCCATCAGGAATTGGCTCTTTTGTTTGCCGGAAAGTATATGATATTACCAAACAGTGTTTATGGTGGCTAACTGATAAAGACTTTATGACTGTAAGTTTTTTACTTTTATATTTTTCTTTCTAGATACTGTTTCTGGGCTTTTTTCAGGTAATCGATATCTTTTATTTTGCAGGACCGACAGGAAGAAATAGATCAGCTATTGCACAAGACTCGTGTAGAAATGCATGCAACAGTGCCACCAGGTGGTCGTTCCCCAAAGCCTATGAATGGTCCAACTTCAACTTCACAATTAAAGCCTGGTTCTGATGGTGTGCAGAATAGTGCTTCCTCTCATCCACCACAAGTTAAAGGGAAGAAAAGGGAGAGGGGAGATCAGGGCTCTGAGCCTGTTAAACGGGAACGTTCTTCAAGAATGGAGGATGGGGATTCTGGTCACAATAGATCAGATTGTCTAAAATCTGAGATTGCCAAATTTACTGATAAAGGAGGACTTGTAGACTATGATGGCGTAGAGAAATTGGTGCAGCTCATGATGCCTGAGAAAAAAATAGATTTGGTTTGCCGATCAGTGCTTGCTGGTGTGGTGGCTGCGACAGACAAATTGGATTGCCTTAATTGGTTTGTGCAGCTTAAGGGTTTACCTGTTTATGATGAATGGCTTCAAGAGGTCCACAAAGGAAAGATTGGTGATGGTAACAGGCCCAAAGACAGTGATAGATCAATTGAGGAATTTCTCTTAATTTTACTTCGTGCACTTGATAAACTGCCTATAAATCTTCATGCACTACAAATGTGTAACATTGGCAAGTCTGTTAATCATTTGCGTACACACAAGAATTTGGAAATTCAGAAGAAAGCAAGGAGTTTAGTTGACACCTGGAAGAAACGTGTTGAGGCTGAAATGGATGCAAAACCAAATCAGGGTGTCTCCTGGCCAGCTAGACCCAGGCTTCCAGAAGTTACTCCTGGTGGGAACAGACAATCTGGTGGATCCTCTGAGGTTGCTGTAAAGAGCTTGGTGATGCAGCCTACTGCTTCTAAAACTGCTTCAGTCAAGCTTGTACCGGGGGAGACCACTCCAAAGTCAGCATTTGCATCACCGGTTTCTGTGAAATCAGTACCATCACCTACATCAGTGGGCACAAACCTAAAAGATGGACAATCTCGTAATTATGCTGTTGGTGGTACAATTGAACTTCCTTCAAATCTGGTAAAGGATGAGAAAAGCAGTGGTGCTGGTCAATCCCACAACAATAGTCAAATTTGTTCCATTGACCATTCGAAAACTGGGGGATTCTCGGGGAAGGAGGATATTAGGGGCTTTACTGCTGTTTCAGTGACTGCGAATAAGGCCTCAGCTGGTTCTTTGCGGTCTCGAAAATCTGTTAATGGTTTCCAGGGTTCAAATTTTTCAGGGGCTCAAAGAGAAACTGGGTCAAACAGAACTTCCCAGCACAGGAATCAAACTTCAGAAAGACCATCACAATCGAGTTCAACAAGTGAAAAAGCAATTGATGTACCTGTTGTTGAGGGGAGTAACCACAAGCTGATAGTTAAGATCCCTAATCGAGGTCGCAGTCCAGCTCAAAGTGGCAGTGCAGGATCTGTTGAAGACCCTCCAGCCATAAACAGCAGGGTATCTTCTCCTGTGCTTTCAGAGAAGCAGGATCAATTTGATCATAGCCTCAAGGAAAAGAATGATGCACTTGTTGGAGCTGGTGAGGGAGATGGGACACCTTCTATTGCTCCTGATGATGAAGGCTGTCAGATTGGTGATGATGCAAAGGCATTTACTGAAATATTGAAAGATTCTTCTATACCATCAGGAAAAGAACATAAAAATACAAAGTGGCAACAAATTCCTTTCAGTGCTTTGGTTAAGTATTCTGAAGTTGCTGCATCTACCCCAGTTGGGGATGATATTGGAATGAATTTGCTTGCAAGTGTGGCTGCTGGAGAGATGTACAAATCTGATATAATTTCACCGCCTAGTTCTCCACAAAGAAACACTCCTGTACATGAGCAACTTTGTGATGACAATGATTCAAGAGTACAGTCATCTCCGGGAGCTGATCTTTCACTAGAACATAGTCAGTCTATTGATGGTGCTGACGATGAACATGATAAGCAGGTTGATCGTACTTTGCCGGCCAAGAATGCAAATGCTAATGAGGAGAAATCTGCAAGAGATCCAACTGGACATATAAATATTTCTCCAATGGATTTGCCAGAGACTGGAAATTCTTTTCCAGAGAACCATGAGAATTTGAAACAGGAAATAAAGGGGCAGATCTCAGACGCAGCAGCCAAAGATCTTGCGGGAAATGCAGGTAGTAGAGTGGAAGTAGATGGAATTCCAGGTGCTAAACAAAAGATGAGTAGCTCTTTTTTAACTGTGGATACGATCTCTGAACCTGGTGTAAAAGTTGAGAATGAAGCCCTTGAAGGATCATCATCATATCAAGCTTCAGAAATTGATGGTGAGAATAAGAAAGATGTGAATGATGGATTTAATAGCATACAGACAGAACAAAAACTTTCTCCTGTGGCAAAACACTTTGACTTTGCGAAAGAAATGGATGTGAAAGTGCTGCTTACGTCTAGTGGTAAAGATATAGCTTCTGAAAATGTGGATGAAGTCAAAGCCGAAAATGTTGTTGAAGTTGATGTGACTAATCTAAATGATAGTGAAAAGCTGAAAACTGAATGGAGAAGTAAAGCTCCCATGACTTGCAAGGATGAGAATGAACCGAATTTGGGCTTAGCCGACTCTGTTAACAAGTGTGAGCATGTTGAGGAATCTGTTGAACGCAATGAGGTTAAAGAGCGTCATTGTACTGGTCCAGCTCCTCCAGAGGCATCCCCTGACTTGCAAGGGCAAGAAACAGGACAGCATGTGAAGCTGGGGGAACCTAAGTTGGCTGGGAGTGAGGGAGATGAAGCAGAGGTGTCTTCATCAACCACTGCTGATACATCTTTCTCTGCTGCTGGTGTGACTGACAAAGAAGCAAAAGTTGAATTTGATCTAAATGAAGGTTTTAATGGGGATGATGGAAAAGATGGGGCCCCAGAATGTTCAGGTGCTGTGCAACAGTTGATTAGCCCATTGCCTTTCCCGATTTCTTCTGTCTCTAGTAGCCTTTCGACATCAATTACAGTAGCTGCTGCTGCAAAAGGGCCTTTTGTTCCACCGGAAGATCTTCTGAGGAGTAAAGGGGCACGTGGTTGGAAGGGGTCTGCGGCAACAAGTGCATTTCGTCCAGCTGAACCTAGAAAGGTTCTAGAGATGCCGTTTGGTGCAACTAACATACCTCTTTCTGATGCCACTCCTGGAAAACACAGTCGCCCTCCATTGGATATTGACTTGAATGTACCAGATGAGAGAATATTTGAGGATTTGGCTTCTCGGGGCTCTGCTCAGGATACATTTTCTGTATCTGACCTTACAAATAATCGTGATGTGTCACATGAACAGATGGGTTCTACACCTGCTCGTTGCTCTGGTGGACTTGACCTTGATTTGAATAGAGCTGAGGAGCTTACTGATAATTTCTCAACAAGTAACGGTCATAAAGCAGATTTTCCTGTTCTTCCTGTCACATCATCATCAGGTGGTCTTTTCAATGGTGAAGTGAGTGTTCGCAGGGACTTTGATTTGAATGATGGACCTGTTGTTGATGAGATGAGTATGGAACCAGCATTGTTTAACCAGAACACCAGAAGCATACCACCCCTGTTTAACCAGAACACAAGAAGCATACCACCCCAGCCACCGGTTTCTGGCCTTCGGGTGAATTCTGCAGATTCAGGAAACCTTGCATCACGGTATCCCAGAGGGAACCCTTATTCAACCATCACAGTTCCATCATTGCCTGATAGAGAGCAGCAGCCTTTTCAAATTGTTGCACCAGGGGCACCCCAAAGGATGTTGGCCCCCCCTTCTGGTGGCAACCCGTTTGGTCCTGATATTTACAGGGGGCCAGTATTGTCATCTTCTCCTGCAGTTCCCTTTCCATCTACTCACTTCCAGTATCCTGTCTTTCCCTTTGGAAGCGCCTTTCCTCTTCCATCAGCCACTTTCTCTGGTGGTTCAACAACATATGTGGATTCATCATCTGGTGGGAGGCTATGCTTCCCTGCAATCAATTCACAAATATTAGGACCAACAACTGCAATCCCATCTCATTACCAAAGGCCTTATGTAGTTAGCCTCCCTGATGGTAGCAACAGTTCTAATACTGACAGTGGCTGGAAATGGGGAAGACAGGCTCTAGACTTAAATGCAGGGCCTGGAGTCCCAGATATAGAAGGTAGAGATGAGACATCACCTCTTGTGCCAAGGCAACTATCTGTTGCTAGTTCACAGGCCATGGCAGAAGACCAAGCAAGAAGCGTTCTGAAGAGGAAGGAACCTGAAGGAGGATGGGATGGCTACAAGCGACCTTCATGGCAATAGGAATGCATATTTCATCATTTGCTGACCCATGAAATCTTGTAAGTTCTTCATTTATGTTCTCCATGCATGTGCAATATTTTTTTGCCTATTGACAGTAGTCCAACTTAATATGTGACTTTGTGCTGAGTTAGCTAGTATTGGCTCTAAGCTGGATCCCACCTTTAATCAACTAGGAAAGAAATAGGAAATTGATTTTTGAGATGTCTGACTTCTTTTGCCGCCTTCAAATTTAAAATAGACGTGCTTCTCTTCTTTTTTTAGGGGTGAAATATCATTCTTATGTATTGTCTTGTATTCTTGTAGATGCCCTTTGTTCGTAAAATTTTATTTTGGCTCCTATTTGCTTCTTTTAATGTCCTTTTTGTTTTCTCCAGTTCTTCAAGGATGGGCAGTGGCTAACCCCCAGAGGTTGACTAACTTTTGCTCTTGGAGGTTGGGTGGTAAGTGAGTTATTTGATGTTGTCCATAGTCTCCGACCCCCACCCTTCTGCTGTATCAACTTTGTCGTAAAGATCTGTTTGGGTCTACAAGCTGTTTGTTCGTTGAATTTGTTCTGGGTGGTGCAGATCAGCATCCTTCTTGTAGATATTTTAACTGTTGGAAAGCATGCACTGTGCTGCCTAGATATTCAAATTTGGTGCCCAAGAGGTGTTTATGCATCCAGAAAATACTGCTGGACCCAGAGTCACCCTCCTTTTCCAATCCTTATTATGGAGGTTGAGATGATCTGCTTTATGCAGAAAGCCCTTTTGTACTTTGACGTTAATTTATCTTTCTTTGCTTCTTCCCAGTTCGTTTTCTTTTAATCACCTATATATAAGCAGAGTGGTCACTGAATTTTGATACTCAAAGCTTTTCTTGATCTGGCATGGTTTAGTTGCTGTGGTTGATCTTGTATTCTTGTCTTAGCTTATTTTATTTATTAACCCTCATTGTAGTTCATCTACTGTGTTCTAAATATGTGCCCATTTTAGCTATCAGAAATAAGATTGCTTATAATCATCCTGATTACTGACAACATTTCTTTTGTCCAAGCTTGTGCATTTTGTCTGCAAATTGCATCTTTGTTATCATTTTGGATTTGATGGTTGCTATGATTGTCAATGGACTTGCCTGTGAAGATGACTCTGGTAACATGGAGAAATTGAACTACTTGTTATAAAGATTCCCTTTGATAATGTTGTTCAGTTGGGTCCAATTGTCAAAATTTTTTTTAATGCCTAATTTGAAAATTAAACTTTGACGAATGTTGATGCTATGTGATATTTTTGGCGTAGTTACTCATGGTATAATGAATTCTATGGTTAAGTTTACTGGATTTTGATTGTTGCTGGTGGTGATGAAGTCTTGATCCTGGAGAAATTTCATAAATGAATGAAATTCAGGTGCGAATTATTGATCTGAAATCTTGGAGAAAGATCAGGTTTGATTTTTCAAATGTTTGCGTTTATTGTTGGTGATCTGTCACTCTTGACACTCCATCATAAGCCATTAATGTAACCTGGTAGACAAACAAAATGTTGTTTTTAAGACCCCACTGGTTCTTGGTATCTGTTTCTCCATAAACCCATCTAGGTTTAGTCATGTTAGATATTGCTTGGCAACACCAGAATATTGAATGTAGGCTTTGTTCTGATGTCTATTTATGATTTCTTTTTTGTTTTTATTTAGGCATGACCAGGATCACAGAGAGGGGAATCAATGGCAGAGATTGAAATTGAATGATGAAACAAATGAACGGATGTCCCTTTTCTGTTTTTCTGCCACATTTTGCTTGATGGGCAGGATTCTATGTTTAAGGCCACCATAATTTGCTTGGTTCACAATGGATACATTTTGGCACCAAGGACATCACAAATTATACATCTCTTTGTCAGCAAATATATTTTGCGATGGTGAATATTTGTGGATGGTCTTGATCCTGTTGAAATATGGATACATATGTTCACTGCATGATTATCATAGCAAATGCCTTTTCACTCTAATCTGTCTTTCACCAATAGCAATCCAGACTGCAGAAATGAACAAGTCTCTTGCAACAAACTCAACTTTCATGGTTCGCTACCGTTAACTAAAAACAAGCACAGCTATAATGCAAATTCTCATTAACACAACTGAGCCTTTTAACTCTACAGCAAATTTAACAAACATATACATCAGTGTCTCGAGAACATCTTTTCTTCACAACGAATAGATGACACAATTATAAAACGCATGAAACAGCTGCAAAGTGAGTGACATGTCTACCAAACAAACAGAATCTGAGATGGGTTGCATGGATGAAACCGAACAGTGAGGACGCCAACTGCTGCGTGAAGAATCTCGAGGCAGTCATCGGTAGATCGAAACAAGCTAGAAATCAATTCATAATTATTCTGATGATTAACATCTTCATTTCAGACCCACCAGGTTCCTCCCACAAAAGACATTTCTGCAAGTTCAATGATCATTAGGTAATGCCCCCAATAACAAGTACAGTAAAAAAACCCGAATAACAAAGTATATGGAAGCAGAAAAATCTCACCAAATATTTTCTCCATGTTTAAGAAAAGAGGTTCTAAAACATTCATTAGCTGTCTTTCTCATTCCACAATCTTAATACAGGCATTACATATCTAACAGCTGACATATTTATCTTCAATCTATCTACTTTGTTGATAATTATTATGGGTTTAGCCACAAGCATGTATTTTTAACATGGACTTTGCTTACTCCAAGAAGCAGGACAATAAAACTACTATTCCCAGTTCAAAACTGCTATTGCTTGTTATGAAACAATTTGAGACAGAATACGGTAGGAATAGCAAAAGAACAATTTAACTGATATCTGTAGCATTGAAAACAGTGGAAACTTTTACGCACACACAAGACGAGAAAAAACATTGATAAAATGTTAAGAGAATCTTAAACTAACATCTATCTTATTTGAAATTCCCAACAGCATATTAGAATATGATGCAAAAGAGTTATCAAGATGCAAGAACCGAGTCTTAAGGAAGACTGAAATAAAAATACTGACATTAGGCATCCCCGCTGCTGCTTTTTCTTCTTCTCCTTTTGTTTCTGTGGAGGTTTTATAACTACCCTGATTGCTGCATCAAACACTGCCTTCACATTCTGCAATGGAACAAACTCAGGTCATCTGTAACTTAGTATCAACGGTATAATACAGAGGTGTCTTTGGGTAAATTTAATAGAGACTGCCTCTAAAAGCAACCTAAGTGTGTGTTCTAGTTGTCAGGGGAATAAATCCCTGGTCCATGTTTAGGTAGGAAATTTTAAGGCAGGGTACTGGATTTATATTTTTTAAATATTAAATAAGTAAAATATATTATTCAGTCATATTGTCACTGACAGGCCAAAGTTGATCAATTTGTTTAATTTCCCATTTCAATAATCATGCAATTTATAAATTGATCACCATCATTAGTTCAATATGTGTACCCAACAGCACTGGATCATCATTTGGTACTTTCACAAAAGAAACATCTAAGTTAAATAAATTTAGCCAAGTATTCAATTGGTGTGGAAAAAATACATAGAGCCTTACTAATGGGGATATCAGCATTAAACAAGCAGAGTCAAGATCTTCAAAAACATCCACAAAAGTTGGGAGGATATCAGTTTTAGTGTAATAGCACCATAGCTATGATATTACTCATGGTAAAGACTTTGGCTCAGGAAATATTTTGTCTCAAAGGGACTTAATTTTTCTTTTGAAAATCAGACAAAATGGGCACTGCTGAGTTTTAGCACTAACTTTCCTGCCAAGAATTGACATACCTGCTGAGTTTTTGAGCTGCATTCAATGTAATATGCAGCACCAATCTGTTTACGGAGTTCCTCTCCCTGCTTATATAAGAAAGATTCAACCAAGAACTTAGTGCACCGATTGTAATGTTTCCAAGACAGAGATTAAAGCAAGTGAAAAACAAAATCATACTTGTGCAGTGGTTACAGGCACCATTCCTGGGTGATCAGCCGAATAATGTTTATCCTCGCGAAGATCTGCATGTTGTAAACCACACATTTGTTGAGCAAATTAAAGTTGATACAAATAACTGATTTACCATGATAAATAAAGATGAGTGTAAATGCAGCTCATAACTTGTTCCCACCATAATATAGGATGAGAATGCAAAAAATAAATAATAAAGTTAATAGTTATGTAAGGTGCTGCAACTTCTTGTTCATTTTAATTCAATAGACCTAGATAATACTTTTTTTATAGGAAAGTGCAGTACCATCACTTCTTTGTGGGAAGATTTGCCTTAAACTTGGTGAAAAAACTGGAAAAAAAAAAAAATGGAGTTCCCTACTGAATTGGAACACTCAAAAATAATGTGAAGAGAAAAGAGAATAGAAAATGGTGTTGAGCAGTCAAGAAGCAAATCAGTCCACCTTTGTATACTCATTCAGCAAATTAACTAAATACTAAACGCAGTTCTCACATCTAAATAAGGGAGATGTTTGAATACTAATTGACCACAGAGACTTATCAAAGATGAGAACAAGGAAAAACTTTCGATGAAAAATATTACAAAATTGAGGTCTTCCAGCATTATCGCAAGTGCTTACTCAAATACCTTTGTCCTATGCATCTTGTCCATGATCTAAATTATGCCTCTTGTATAAACCACTTGATTACTTGGAAATAACTTATCATATTTTCTGGGAAAACTAGAGAATTAGTATAATTTGCCTGTAGTACATGTTTGTAGTCTTCATTAATAGTCAGTTTAAGTTGAAACTGTTGATGTCTAAAGCTGTGTGTTTGACAGTCAGTATCCGAAAAGCCTTTATTTAAATAGTAAGAACCTGGACTTTTTCAAATGGTACAGCACCCAATCAAGAGTTTCTTCCTTCAACAGTAGTTAAAAATATCAAAACCTAGATTAAATCACACTACAGAGTGATTGTTGCAGCTTGAACTATGGAGATTGACAAGTTAATACTGTTCAAAAGTCCTGTCTTGGATCACACAATAAGGTCACAAACCTCAACAAATCATCAAAAACTTCACCACACTGTCTTGGATTAATGAAACCCTCTTCCTTTCATGTCTAAGGATGTGTTTGCTGTCAGATAATTTGCCACTAATTGTTTGTTCAGTGTTTCGGTAAACAACACATTTTTCTTCCTCCAGTCCTCAAATGCCTAAAAACTGAATTACCTCCATGCCAGTGCATTTGCTCTTTAACTATGTACATGAAGAAGTGATATAAACAATATTGCTTCAATTTGATATCAATAGTCTTCAGTGCTGCAAGCTTCTTTAGTTGTATTTGTTTCTATTCTACTGCTTCCCTTATAAATTATGGCCAGAATAGTGCATGCTGCTTTAGGAAAAGCATTATTTGTGATTAGGGCAGTTCATGTAGATTGCTAATCTATAAGAACAAATTACTTTATAGGTTCATCATTTGACACTCTTCTATGGACAAGATCACTATGATTTCATCTCCTATGTAAACAAGTAAATTAAAATGACAGACGAGCCATCTCAATATCCCTTGCCGTCAAATGTTATCCCTGAAACCACTGACATCTGCAGATGGGCAATAATTGGAAAACGGTAAACCCAACTCTATTATCAAATCATTCTTCATCCAAGAAACAAGATGGGATCTATCTACCAAGACATTAATAACAATGAGTGGCACTAAAGGATGATTTATTTTCACAAGCAACTGACAACAAACCAGAAATAAGTTACAAATAGCACTGCATTGGGGCAATATTATAGATTTTATGCTTTCTGACTAACCTGATTTGGTTCCAACCAATACAACTGGTACTCCAGGACAGTAATGCTGAAGTTCAGGGATCCACTGAACAGGTAATCACATATTAGAAAACGGCAATACAAGAACATATTCTCAAATGAAACAGAAACAAAATTCAGGTCAATGCACCTTTTTCAGAACATTCTCATAGCTGGCCCGACTAACTAATGAGAAAGCTAAGACAAAAACATCTGCTCCTCTGTAGCTCAAGGGCCTCAACCTGTTGTAATCCTCTTGCCCTATGATATTCATTGAAGCATACATAACGTAATAAATTGCCTAATTTGGCTGACATGCTATCTTTGCTGTAAAACAATGAAGAAAACTCATGAAGCTGTGACTGGGAATCAGAAAAATCATACCAGCTGTGTCCCAGAGGCCCAAGTTGACAGTAGTGCCTTCAGCTATCACATTTGCACTGAAGTTATCGAACACTGTTGGTATGTAATCCTGAAAAGCACAATAACCATTAAAATTCAAATTATTATAATCTACAAATAAAAAGAGCCAACCAGAACAACGAAAGAATTTCCTTCTCCTTTAATCAGTTTGTCAGAAACAGAAGTAAAGTACACATAAAAGAATGCGTAAATCATCCATGAAAATTTTAAAGGGGAAATAAGTCACAATTAATAGGCCAAAAGGCAAGTTCACACAGAAGCAAATATTTTTAATTGTTATAAAAATAAGTCATGAAAAGCACAGAAAAGCTGCCATCGCCTGAACCCAGATGCATAAAAACACTAAATAATACACCCAAAGAGGAAAAAAAAAAAAAACTGACAAACCCAGATGGATGATGTTGAAGAAGGAAGAGTACATACAGTAGGAAACTTGTTACTTGTATAGCAAATAAGCATGCAAGTTTTGCCAACAGCTCCATCACCAACTGTCACACACTTGATGAACCTTGAACCACTAGAAGCCATTGCAACCAAAAACAAAACAAACCAACAACAAACAAACAAAAAAGAGAAGAAAGAGAGGTCTTTTAAGAGTTAACAGTGCTAGTAAACACTGAAAAAACTTCCCCCACAAGAGAACATAAACAAAACAAAACAAAAGGCAGGATTGTTGGTGGACAAATTTATGAGTTCTTTGATTAGTGGTGGATCACATGATTCTCACTCATTTACCATTTCTGTAGCAATTTTCTTTACTTTTTTGGTTTTGTAATTCAAGCCTCAAGATCGGGTTTTTATTGCTTAGACGATTGTTTATTTTGATTTTTGAATTTAACTTTCCTTTTTGTTCAAAGTACATTATATACATATGTATGTATGTATAGGCATTGCATTTATTTTAGTCCCAGAATTAAATTTGAAGGCAGGCTTTTGTAGTTTATACTATAGCCTTTAAGAATTGGACAAAACACTGACCGTCTAACCCCGTGATCGTTTCCCCAGAGTGTGATAAATACAAGCCATCAATTCAGAAATATTAATAACATTTTATATTTTATTTAATTAATTGTCATTTTAATCAGTCATCAAATCAAGGACCACGAACAGGGAAATAACAGGGTAGCTTACAACCACTCACTCTTGTTTGTTTCCTGAGAAAATTGACTTGGAAAAAGAGGTCTTTGTTTATAATAAAAATGGAATCTTTTAGTTAAATATAGAGATGTTGAACCTAACATTAATTCAAAATTAGTCCTTTGGGGCCATGGACACTGGAGCTGAATCATTTAATTGTTCCTTCAAGTGGGAATTTAAAGAATTAATCAATTTAGAATTTTTATGATCCAGGATTGAAATATATGTATGAAGATGAAGATATTAAATTGATAAAAAGGAAAAAAAGGGTGGTTGGCTACTCCACTATTTGTGTATAAAGTTGACAGACAAAAGCCAATTCTAAAGCAAGAAAATGGGGCAGGGAGGGACTTGAATTATTGCAGGCTTCAAAAGGCAGAGGAGCTGTTCATTGAAGGTATATGTAAAAGTTAAGTAACATAATAAAGAAGGATTTGCCAAAAAGATGAAATTAAAATCTTTTTAGACTATTGACAACAAAAGTTGGTGGAGGATTCTTTGATTCTATAGTGCAGTTTCATGTAGGGCAAAGGCTTTTCTCTTTCTTTTGTGCTTATTTGGCACTACCCAGTTGCATTTTGACAATTATTTATCTCTTTTTTAGCAGTTTTTCATTCATCATGAGACTAAGAAACTCTTAACAAACAAGAATGCTTGTGCTACAATTTTTGTTCTTCTTGTTATTAATTCACAAAGGCTCAGCAACACTATAATGGCACCAAATCTAAGGATCTTTGGTGAACATTTAAATGCAATTATAAACAATCTTCCAACCTTAATTTTAGCTTCAAAAGAATATTAGGTGTATTTATAATAAGTACCGATTTTGTGATTGGGTGATTTTAAATTAAGATAAAATAATATTTAATCATATGATAATAAAGTATTTATTTACCTATTTTATGTATTCAAAGTATATACATACAACATTATTCTTATTCAAATTCGAATTAATTTTAACTTATAACAAGGAAATCCTAATACATAATTAAAAGCCCATTATATTGGCCCAAAATGAATTGTGGGTCATCAGCCCACCCCAACTATTTACAATTTTCTTTCTCTTCTTCCCTCCTCCCAAGTCACTGACTGTAATTAAATTCTTAATTATTTACAATATTCCTTCTCTTCTTCCCTCTTCCCCAAGTCACTGTAATTAAATTCTTCTTTCGAAATCCTTCTTCCTTCCTCTCTCCCTCCTTGCCTCTGTCAACCATATGAATAGATTGGAAATCTTTTCCATTGTTTGAATCTAATTGAATATAACGCTTTACTTGATATCCCAAAATGTCTCAAGTTAAACCTAAACGTGGCCGCAAACCTAAAGTCCCCACCACACAAGAAACCCTAGATGCTCCCTCCACCTCCATTATCGCCTCCTCCGCCGTCATGGATGACGTTTTCTCCGTTTCTAATGTTGAAATAATTCCCACCACTAATCCTTCCACCCTCGCCACCGCCACGACGATCTCGACAACCAGTACCAACCACCAGAAGCATCCAGATCACCGTCCTCGCCGAGGCCGTCCTAAGAAAATTCTGAAACACGAAAACCCGGAGGAGAAACCGCCCCCACTTCCGCCCATTTCCACCTTGGGGGTTTCTTGGCCGTTTGAAAATGGCGGGGATTCTGTTGGAGGGGGGCCCGCCGTGGCCAGAGTCGTACCGGCTATGGACGCTGTTGTGAAGGTGTTTTGTGTCCACACGGAGCCAAATTTTTCGTTGCCGTGGCAGAGGAAGCGACAGTACAGTTCGAGTAGTAGTGGGTTTGTTATTAGTGGTCGGAGGGTGCTGACAAATGCACATTCTGTGGAGCATTACACGCAGGTTAAGCTCAAGAAAAGAGGCTCCGACACTAAGTACTTGGCTACTGTGCTTGCTATTGGGACAGAGTGCGATATTGGTATGGGATGTTTTTTTAGCTTATTTCTGGAAAGTTATTTGTAGTTGAAAGTTGGAAATCTTTCTTAACTAGTTATAGAGTCCGGTGTAGTTGCTTCAGTTTTTATGTTACCTGATCAAAGATAAATTTCGAATCATTGATATCATATATGGGATCCACTTCTTACATATCTTAACATTGGGATCCGCTTTATAGGCCATTCTTTGAATAAAGTTAGTACTTAAGCTATGATGTTATAATTGGGAAATTTATGTGATTAGGATTGTTATATTGTTTGAACAATAGAATTGGTTAGTTTCATTGAGTGCAAGAATTGTTTGGTGAATATTATAAATAGTCTAGAGGAACTAAAATGTGGAAACATGTGATTGTTATGCTTAAAAAGAGGATGGTAGGTTTCATCATTCATGAGTGTATTTTGTGAGATTGAAGTTCTCTTGTTATTACTGAATGTTGTAAATCTTTCTAACTATGTTTGGATGATATTTGGTGTTGAATGTGAGTTTTGGTTTGCAATATGTGGCAGCCATGCTTACAGTCAATGATGATGAATTTTGGGAAGGAGTATCACCTGTGGAGTTTGGAGAATTACCTGCCCTTCAAGATGCTGTAACAGTTGTGGGTTATCCAATTGGAGGAGACACCATTTCTGTGACTAGTGGTGTTGTATCACGTATAGAGATCCTATCTTATGTTCATGGGTCGACTGAGCTCTTGGGACTACAGGTTTTGGGATTACATTTCAGGATATTGGTTGATTTGTTGCCAGCCATCTGAGATATTGTTCTCATATCTGTTCCTGCTCTTGCTTTTGCAGATAGATGCTGCTATAAATTCTGGAAATTCTGGTGGGCCTGCCTTTAATGATAAAGGCAAATGTGTAGGCATTGCGTTTCAGTCTCTTAAGCATGAAGATGTGGAAAATATAGGTTATGTCATACCAACGCCAGTCATTATGCATTTCATCCAGGATTACAAGAAGAATGGAGCATATACAGGTTACTTGGTTACATACTTGACATGCTTGCTTGTTTTCAGATTTTTCTGGTTTGATTACTGTACTTTTTTTTATATGTAATTAAGTTTAATCTTTAAATTGTTATGGTATATGCTGCTTTAGCATCTCTTGCACTGAATCTTATGCACTTTATTTACACAACATAGGGTTCCCTATTCTTGGAGTTGAGTGGCAGAAAATGGAAAATCCTGATTTGCGTATGGCAATGGGCATGAAACCTGAACAGAAAGGTGTTCGTATCCGAAGAATTGATCCTACTGCACCAGAGTATGAGATTTTGAAACCATCAGATATCATTTTAAGCTTTGATGGGGTTGATATTGCCAATGATGGAACTGGTAACTGTAGATTTCTCATTATGGTGGTTTGTATCTGATATATGCATATTTATTCTTTTATATGCATGTTCATATCTTAGTTTTGTGTGACAATTGAAATACTTCCAATCGGTGCTCTTAGTGACTTGGTTCATACCTCCCTTGCTTGATGAATTTTCAGTCCCATTTAGGCATGGAGAGCGCATTGGCTTTAGTTACCTAGTCTCTCAAAAGTATACTGGGGATACTGCAGCGGTCAAAGTTCTCCGTGATTCCAAGATTCTTAATTTCAACATGAAGCTTGCCACACATAGAAGGCTTATTCCATCTCACAACAAAGGGAGGCCGCCGTCTTATTACATTATTGCAGGATTTGTTTTTTCAACAGTGTCTGTTCCATATATTCGCTCTGAGGTGTGTATTCTACTCTAATACCAGTGTCCATTTTGTATATAGGGTCCTGGTCTAGAACAATGACTTGAAAGCTGCTGCTCCTCACATATATTCTCTATGCTTTACTGCTGCTGTATGATCCTCGTAATGGTTCCAAGCTCATTTGCTTGGATCATTGTTGAATATGATGTGGACGATTCCTTCTTTATTCATTCTTGAAATTCTTAACTAATGGTCATTTCTAGTTTGAAAAATTTTGTTTTGTTATGCATAAGATTCCTTAGCATTGTTCAGTAAGTACTGACAATTTTTTGCATTGCTGCATGAACATATTAGCTGATTGATATTGTATATTTGTGTGTAAAAGTGAAATAAAATTGGTGCTAACTGCTCCAATATGTATGAAAACTCTGTTCTTCCTTTTCATTTATCCACATCATCATATATTCTTTGTAAATTGTAATCTCAGATGATAACTTAATTGTATGTCCTTAGGGCCTTCTTGATGTCTTGGCACCAATTCTGGACAAACATCTCTGCTATTGATTTGCACTGAAAGATCAAAATTCTGTAACTGATTTAGAAGAAAAATGAGGAATTTCTTGCTTAATTATTGAAATTGTACAATCTGTTTTCTCCCAAAGGTTTCCATTAGTTCCCATGATTTTGTACAATTACATTTGAGTGTGTTTATCCATTATCACAGTGACTAGTGAGGCTGTAGAAGGTCCTCCATCATATTATTCTATGGAATGCTTAGTAATACCTGTCTGCTATTTCACATCATCTCACTATTTTCATTCCCTCCTTTTAGTATGTGTAATCAGGATATGTGCAGTCAGTTACTTTTATCTAAATAAAGAAACATGTAGTTTTAATTATGCCTATATTGTCTCCATTTCTTGAGAGGTTTAATGTAACTTGTTTAGATGTTTTTCTAAGGAAGAAGCTGATGTTTTCATTCTGCCTATGCCATTGTGACTTCTGTTTTCTGTAAACTTTTGCTGCTACTTTGTTTAATTTTTCTTTCTATTAGGATCATTTTATGTCTTGTTTGTGATTGTGAATGTTCTAACGTGCTGTTAGTTCTTTTTCCATATATGTGCAGTATGGAAAGGATTATGAATATGAAGCCCCTGTCAAGCTTTTGGACAAACTCTTATATTCCATGCCACAATCGCCGGATGAGCAGCTTGTTGTGGTTTCTCAGGTTTTTTTTACTCTCTCTTGGCTACAAAGAATATGATGAGGTTTTACGTTGATCCTCTCATTCTAACTGTTTCCTGAACATTTGTGGTAGGTGCTTGTGGCTGATATTAATATTGGATATGAGGAAATTGTTAACACTCAGGTGAGGAATGAAAATCTGTCACAGCTGCTTTGTTTTTGTTCGATAGCTTGATATGTCAGTAGTTAAATACTGAAACTGTGCAGGTTCTTGCATTTAATGGTAAGCCTGTGAAGAATTTAAAGTGTTTGGCGGACATGGTAGAGAACTGCGATGATGAATTTTTGAAATTCAATCTAGAATATGATCAGGTCCTTATCTTTCTCACTCACCCTGTGTGTGTATGGGGATATCCACGTTGGACATTGATCTGTTGGGTATGTATAGATATAATGTTACTCATTTGTTGATGTAAGTGTCGTTGTATGCAGATAGTGGTCCTCCGCACAAAGACTGCAAAAGCAGCCACCCTGGATATTCTTACAACCCATTGCATACCTTCAGCTATGTCTGACGACCTCAAAAAATGATTTTGGATTATAAGTTAGGTTCACTGAAATTGGTATCTATCAGACTCAGTTGTCAAATATCACTGCAAAATTTAGTTTCCAGCAAGATCTGGAAAGAAATTTCAACTTCTGCCGGGTGGAGTTGCATGCCATACATAAAAAATTGCTTGGATTCACTATGAAGCCTCGGACACTAGGGCGAGGGTAAAGCTCACCTAGATACAGTTTGAAAAAATTGAGTGGATGGAGACCTTTTTTTTTTTCTTTTATTCATATATTATTTCTGGAGAGAGCTCAGCCATTTGTAATATTGATAGATTATTTTTTGTTTGTTGGAAAAAAACAAAAAAGAATGCAACCAAAAGTTTGAGAACATTTTTCATTTCTTAGTGTGATGGATTTTTACCCATCTTGGGAAAGAGTATTGTATCTTTTATCAGCTTATAGCTTTTCATAGCCAAAGGTTTTCGACTTCTCACTTCCAAATTTCGGGGAGAATAAACCTGGCCTAAAGAAGCTGGAATACGTTTCATAAATTTTACCAGACAGTCTAGCTAACCCAAGCCTTCATCAGAATTGAACTTACACGGTATGCACAAATCAGGTTAACTAGTGAGAAAGCTGTTCATGCTTTCCCAAATTAAAGTTGAACAGCAGAGACTTATTACATTAGTTTAAACATTTATGTGGCTCTCTAAGAGAGGGGTCTTTTGCGAAGATACCTGTTGTCTGTCATATTTTTCACCTTTACTCTCTTCTTCTTTGGACTGTGCCCATATCACACCGTAGAAACCCACAACAATTATAATTGCTCCTATAACACTGCAGAATGAGTGCTTTCAAGGTTAATAATATATTTCAGCTTTTGAAGGGGTTGGATTTCTTTTCTATAGCTGTTTTGATGTGCCGGAAGCAGTACATTTTAAGTACAGAGATTGTTACCTTCCAATATGGAGTGTGTCACCAAGGAAGATGGCACCCATAAAGGCAGCAATAGAAATCCCCACAGGCTTGAACATGGCAACAAACACAGGTCCTTTTCTTCGTATGCACCATGCTGTTACACCACATATCACCAAATTCCCAAACACTGCCTTCAAAAGATAAAGAGAGCCAATAGGCTACTGAGTTTTTTATGGATAAAAAATGTTAAGTTAAAGAGGTGGTCAAGACTAATCTTGTATCCTTACTGCATATACGACAGAGATGAGCTCAATATCAGGCCTAATTTTCCATGCATCTGGGTTTCTCTCCCCAATCAATGAAATTATTGTACACTGAATGGTGCCAAAGAAGCAGCAGAAGGTGACTAGAGTCATCTCTGATGGATATCCTTTAAGAATTGCTGCCTTCAAATATAGAATGAACAGATGTTAGTTCCATTCTCACAAAAATTATGAATTAGTAAAGAAATACACAACTTTCTAGTTATGGCATGAAATTGCCTCTTGCCTGAGAAACGTTCAGTATAGCAACTGATAAACTAGCAGTTGCAAGGAAAATGCCCCCAATGACCCAATCATTTGTTGTGGTCACGACAGTTGAGGAAGATGGTTGAAGCTGAGGCACAGCGCCTATTGCAGGACCC
Organism: Mangifera indica; assembly: GCF_011075055.1. NCBI lineage: Eukaryota > Viridiplantae > Streptophyta > Magnoliopsida > Sapindales > Anacardiaceae > Mangifera > Mangifera indica. The sequence goes on from NC_058139.1 coordinate 2,510,534, forward strand.
TTGTAAAGGGTTACAATCAATGCTCCTAATATTGACACCAAAGTGCCCAATATTTTGACCTGGCTTCCTAAACTTCTAAAATCCGACTTTTCCATCCTTACAAAAACAATTAATAAAAGGTCAATTGGCCAAACATCATACAACCACTAAACCTCTATGTTCACCATATATCTTTAATCTTCTCAAAAAAAAAATTGAGATATTCACTGATATAATAAGGAAACATTACTCATTTTTTAGTTTAGATTCAATAAAAGAAATATTTTTTTCCCTTGGAATTTCAAGCTAATTACAGGGCAAGCACTTTCCCATCTCTCTTTAATGAGTTATAGAAAAAAAAAAGAACCTGAAGATAGCTGCAAGCAAGAAAGTGAATGCTGGTGTTAAGTTGCCCATTGCAGAAGCAAGAGTAGGAGAGCTGTAGTTGATACCAGTGGTCACACAATTCTGCATCAAAGTAATCCTACAAAAAGCGCAGAGCACAATCAAATTCCAATTCTTCCACCATTTCTTAAATCGAACTCTTTAAAGGCAAATACACATACCCCACCAGAGTGAGGAGAAAGACTTTACAAAGGAAAGAAAAGGTCAGTGGAGGTCCCTTTCTCCTACACATAGGACACGGATCAAACAAAATATAAATCTGGGTAACTTTTGATTATCAATATGAAGAAGATGAAATTTAGCTACCTGATTATGATAAAATAATATGGGAGGAGTATGAGAGAAGCAATAACATTTGAGTAGACAACAAAGACGAAATGACTCAAGCCTGTAGACATAGCTGCTTTGCTGAGTGTTGTAAGACCAACAGCAAAGGTCTCAACAGCCACCATCGCCACAAACGGCAGCAACTTCACCACAAATGACTTCACTCCCATCACTCTTTCCCTCTAGATAGATGTTGGGGAAAAATTGATCTGTGAATTTTTATTTCACTATCAGAAGTACTATACTATTCTCGAGATCATCACAAAGAACAGTGATCATTTACCTTAGACTATTAAATGACTATCTGCTTCCGTGGAAAAATACCCAAAGAAGAAAAGCTTCTAAGGATAGTGTTTGAGATATTATGAACAGAGCATAGGAGCCATTGAAATGTATTGTTCAACCTTCCATTATTATTATTGGCTAGACGGTGAACCCATTCGTTTACTCTTGACACATGGAGAACGTGCCAATGTGAAAAGAACAAAATTTATAGCCAAAAGACAATGCCGGTCCCAAGGTTTTCTGAATTATCAATTAACACCTTAAGTTTCAAAAAGTCATATTTCCACTTGTCATCAAATTCCGTCAGTGAATTTTATTAAGGAAAAAAGCAGTCAGGTTATTTTACACAAATTTTTTTATTCTATTTTTTTTGTTCAAAACTATGTATATTTAAAGATGAGCTAAAATTCTAAAAAAATATTTAAATTCTCTATTTGATTTGGTGATTTCAATACAATAAAACCGAAAATGGAGAGAGAGAGCCGATGAATACATGGGTGGGAAGATGAAATCAACTAGTAAGATTTTGATCGTAAGAGAAAAAAGAAAAAAAACTCTAAAAAAAAATTAACTTTTCAAATTTTTGAATAGAGAAAAATTATTAGTTTTTTAAATTTAAAAGGGAATTAAGATATAATTTTAGTTTTTTAAAATTGTTTTATTAAATAAAAAATTTTAATAAAATGATATATATTTATATTTTTAAAATTTGATGGATGGGAGTTTAAAAATACACCAAACATCATATGGGAATAAGTCTTGTGGCCTTTATACTATTAACAAAAAAAAATTTTAACAAAATAATAAATTCTAAATTTTTAAAATTTTAGGGGTGTGTTTTGTAAGGGTCGCCGAACATTATATGGGAATAAGTCTTTGGCCTTTGTACTATTATTCACGCCGACACAAAAGGGGATGACTTTTTTGCTTTAGGACAATCTGCGTCTATGTGCTGCCTCTATTCAAACTCAGACTTATAATTGTCATTAATTATATATATATATATATATATATATATATATATATGTTGACCGAAAATTCAATAATTTGACACATTGGCAATAATATACTCCGCTGCCATCTTGCTTTTTCCTTGAAGTTAATGTTCCCTTGTTTGTATAGACATGTTGAGGATTCATAGAAATGTTGCTAGATAAAGAGTTGTCAATGTCTGCGGATACTGGTCCTCCATATGAAGACTACAAAGGCAGCAACCCTGGATATTCTTACAACCCTTTGCATACCTTCGGCAAAGTCTGATGATACAGGAAATGAATCTGGATTATTATAATGTAGGTTCAGCAAATTTCACATTTGAAAACAGTCACTACAAGTTCTCTTCTGCAAGATCTTGAAACATGTCAACCTCTGTAGGGTGGAGTTGCAAGCCGAGAATCAGAATTAGAAGTTATTGTATGCAAGAGTTTTCAACTTTCCCACTCCCCAATTCAGGGTAGGAGACAGTAAGATTTAGCATAGAGAAGAAGCTGGAATGCTGGAATACTTTGTCATATATTTGACTTGACTGGTTGAGTTTCTGATAATCAGAAATCAGCTTATACTGTTTGCTCGAAATAATTTGAACCGTGTGCACAGATCAAGGTCAACTTGCGAGCATGTTGCTCATGCTTTCTCAGATGATAAATGAACCGCGGAAACTAGCAACTTGGGTTTACACATTTATGTGGCTCTCTAAGAGAGGAGTCTTTTGCGAAGATACCTGTGGTCTGTCATGTTTATACACTTCACCTTTGGTCTCTTCTTCTTTGGATTTTGCCCATATCATACTGTAGAAACCCACAGGAATTGTGATTGCTTCAATAACACTGCACAATGATGAGGAACTCATTTGTTCAATTGCTTTTCAGGTTATTATAAAATTTCAGCTTTTGAAGGTGTTAGATTTCTTCTTTTATACGTCTTTGCAGGTGCTGGAAGCAGAATTATAAGCGAAGAGACTGTTACCTTCCAACGTGGAGAGTATCACCAAGGAAGATCGTACCGAAAAAGGCAGCAATAGATATCCCCACAGGCTTGAACATGGCAACAAACACAGGTCCCTTTCTTCGAATGCACCATGCTACTACACCATATGACACCACATTCACAAACACTGCCTTTAAAAGAAGTTATAGAAAAGAAAAAGAGAGCCTGAGTTACTGATTTTTTTGATGGAGGATCAAAGATGCAATTAAAGAAATGGTCAAGAGAAATCTTGTGTCCCAACTGCATATAAGACAGAGATGAGCTCTATATCATGCTTAATTTTCCATGCCTGTGGATTTCTCCGGCAATTAATGAAGCTATTGTACACTGAATGGCGCCAAAGAAGCTGTAGAAGGTGACTAAAGTCATCTCTGATGGATACCCTTCAAGTATTGCTGCCTTCAAATACGGAACGAACATATATTAGTACCACATCTAAAAGATTATGCACTAGTTTAATGAAGAATTACACAACTTTCCAGTTGTGGCATGGAATTGCCTCTTGCCTGAAAAAACGATCAATATAGCAATTGATAAACTAGCAGTTGCAAGGAAAATGCCCCCAATCACCCAATCATTTGTTGCAGTCACAGGAGTCGAGGAAGATGGTTGTGGTAGAGGCACAGCGCCTATTGCAGGACCCTTGTAAAGGGTAACAATCAATGCTCCTGAGATTGATACCAAAGTGCCCAAAAGTTTTACTTGGCTAATCAAACTTCTCAAATCCAACCGTTCCATCCTTGAACCAACCAAAAAAACAATCATAATAATGTAAAATGGCAAAAATCCACACAACCAACCCCGAATATATTCATCATACATCTTTGATCTCCTCAAAAGAATTAAGATATTCACTAATATAAAAGGGATTCATCACTCATCTCAGTTCTTTCTATCATCATTTCTCATGCATGTATGTACATGTTTAAATTGATTCTACAATCATCTATGAATTTCTAGTTAACTAAAAGGCAAGAACTCTCCTATTTCTCTTAAATGAGAGAAAATAAATAAATAAATAAAAGGATGAACCTGAAGAGAGCAGCAAGCAAGAAAGTGAAGGCAGGAATTAAGTTGCCCATCGGTAGGAGAGCTGTAATTGATACCAGTGCTTACACAATTCTGCATCAAAGTAATCCTACAAAACACCAGAGCAGAATCAAATTCAAATTCTTCCGCCATTTCTTAAATCAACCCTTAAAGGCAGATACAGATACATACCCCACAAGACTGAGGAGAAAGACTTTACAAAGGAAAGAACATGTGAGTGGAGGTCCTTTTCTCCTACAAATAAAGATCAAAACTTATATAAACTTGGGTTTTGTTGATTATACATAAGGAGGAGGAAATTAGCTACCTGATCATGATAAAATACGATGGGAGGAGTATAATATAAGGGATGCAATAACATTTGTATAGACAACAAAGATGAAGTGGCTACTTTGCTGAGTGTTGTTAGGCCAACATCAAAGGTCTCAACAGCCACCATCGCTGCAAATGGCAACAATTCCACCACAAAGGACTTCACTCCCATCATTCTTTCCCTCTTGCTAGATGCTAATGAAAATTGACCAGCAAATTTCACTATTGAAAGAATTATATTGTTCTAATCATATGAACACTTAATAGAGTGACCACGAAGATTAGTTTTTGAGGATAGCATTTCACATGTTCTATAATTGACTGAACATTTCGTATTTTTCTTATTGATGCAACAATCAACTTTTGGTATCACCATTATCATTTTTTTGTTTTCTTTTGTTTTAAAAGAATTTAATAAAAAAATTACAAAAATTTTAAAAATTTAATCATTTAAATAAAAAAAATGAAAATTTATCCACTCCAATAAATAATAATAACAAAATTGGATAATTTCTATCATCAAAAAAAAAAAAAAAAACGATCGTTTTCAAATATTATTATCTTCGTATTTTAATACAAGAAAGATTACTTCATCTTCTTAATACTTACAAAATTTTAATATCTTTTCATTAACTGCACAGTTTTGTTCATAGACCGTAGGTTTAAAATATAAGTAAATTAATACCCACTTACTTTGCAAAATTAAGGGTTTAATGTATCAAAATACCCCTAAACTTTTAGGTTGATCATTCTTAAATTTTATTATTTTTTAATTGATTCTTTGTATTTTTATTTTTATTCAATTATGATTTTCATATTATATCTTTCGATCCATCATTTCATGAAAAAATGTTATTTCAACAAACCTTGGATGGAAATTAATCATTCGACCTAATTTTTATTTTTCAAGAAAATGTGGGGCAGAACCCATTTGGAAACTATAAGATAGATATAAAATTTCATGAAAATTATGAGACTTTATAGTAAAAAAACCCTGTAATTTCTTAAGGTTTTATAAGTGACACAAATCACTTTAATGATAAACCTTTATGTCCAAATAAACTCATATTAGGATAGTTTGAATGACTATTTCCCATCAAAACTTTGATGAACTAACGATTTTTCATCTTTTAAGTTTAAAAATTTAATTTTCATTAATTATTCACTTTTGTTAATAAAAACTATTACATTAAAAAGCAAAAAAATCATTTTATCTTGAAACTCTTTAATTTCTTCTTAAAACTATTGCCTCAACTTTTACTATTTTTATCCTCATCGAAACTATCGTCTCCACCATTGTCAATTTCATGTGAAGACCTATTACCATCTCCATCACTATCAATTCAACTCTTGAATTGGATACTTTTGCTTCAAATCTCACTACCAATTGCAAGGGTGATTTGTTTAAAGAAGGGTTTGATACTAATTTTATTAACCTGGAAAACTAAATAGGAGGTAACAGTGATAAAGATGGAGATAAGTTTTTACATGAAATTAGTAGTAGTGATAATATAATAATGGTAACAATTAGGATGAAGATAGGGAAGGTTGAAGCAATGGTTTTGAGAGAAAATTAAAAGATTTTATAACGATTTTTATTGATGAGAGTGAATAATAGATAAACAAATGGAGTTTTCAAACTTAAAAAATGAAAAATACTGTTTCATCAAAATTCAGGCATAAGTTCTCATGTTCACAGACAACAAGGAATCAGTGTCATTTTCAAATATTTTCAGAAATTTCAAATATTAGTATCTGAGGGTGTCCTTGATCGTTTTAGAAGTATGAGGGAGGTCCATGTCCTTTTCCCAAAATTTAGTTCTGGTTTCAAACCTCCGTGGACCAATTTTATCCACGTAATATCAACTTAAAATTTATTTTTTAATTATTTTAACAGTTAAACATAGGCCTAATGATTATTTATCACCTTAGCTTTGATAAAATCACATTTCTTACCCTTTAAATTTGAAAAGTTTGTTTTTCTACCTATTTTATCAAAGTCAACGGTTGAAGATTATTTTTCTCACTTAATATAATATATAATATTATTATTAATATACTTACACCTGTAATATACAAATAAATTTATTTTTTATAATTCTATTTAATCTTTTTTTTTCCTCTTCCTCATTTCTTGATAGTTGGTTCTTTAACTTCTTTTACCTTCTTCAAGATTTTCTTTAGAAGCCAACACAACAAACATATACAAAGTTCCCAAAATCAAAGCTACAAATTTCTAATCAATCAACATTTAAGGGTTTTTTTTTTTAACCAAACTAAATCAGTAAAATGACTTATTATAGTTATAATAGAGTTTAAAAAACCCAGTTTTGATTATTTAAAAATTCAAAAATATTTTAGGTGATTATAAATAATTGAAATAAATGATATAAAAATAAAAGATTTGAGTTATATCTCAGGTGTCGAAAAAGAAAAAGTCAAAATAAAATCAATTTTAGAGATGAAATTCTCAAAGGAGATAAAATAATTATCGAACCAAGTGTAATAGTTAGAGAAAAGAATGAAAAATCATGTAAAGAAATTGAAGTGGAAGTTGAAAGAATCGAAGAGGAAGAAGAACACAAAGTTGAAGTATTATATGAGGTTGAAGAGAAAGATGAATATGAAAAGGAAGATAATGAAGGGAAAGAAAGTTAAGAAATTGAAAGAATAAAGGAGAATCTTGCGAAGGAATTGAAGAGGTACTATGACTAATAATCGTGGCAAAGGAGAGAGCGTTGATGTGATAAAATTTTTGGGTTAACTAGTATTTTGTTTAAATAAATACCAATATTTTTAAAATCAAACTGGTGATCGAATCAGTTATCTTATTAGTTTATGATTCGATTGTTTCAACTTATTATCAAATTATAATGAATAAATTTTGCTTAAAAATTTATAAAAAATAAAATTAATCAAGATACTCATATCTATAAAGATTAAATCATATCACTTTTAACAAGTAACAATTATTTATTTGATTTTAATGAAATAATTAAAATAAAAAATGTCTCAATTTTAGATACAAAAAAAACATAATTTTGTAAGTTATTGTTTATAAAAGAGATTTCAATAGATATGAAATACTTTTTTTTCTTCTTTTTAATTTTATTTTTGAACTTATATTTATTACAAATCTTTATAAATTCATTCATTCTAATAAAAAATAATCAAATTATTTAAAAATAATTAAATTTTCAAAAAATATCTTATATTTTGGTCAAACTTGATTCAATCGATTTTGACGTACTCATCTAATTTGATTGGATTTAATCGAGTCAATAGATAAACCGTTTTTTTATGTTAACTAGACCGGACTTTGAGTTGATTATCAGTTCAATCAATTGAACAGACCGGTCTGGTCAGGTTTTAAAAACATTGATAAATACAGAAAATATTTTTATCTTTTCATTGATTTAATAGAAAAATTAATTGGTTTTGTTACCAAATTTAACAAATGGACGGATAAATAAACTTTTTAAACTTATTAGAGCGCAATGTTATTTCATAAAAATTTGGATGGACATGTTATTCAGCCTAAACACACATATATTTGCACAACTCGATTCCAAATTGGAATCCACAAGCCAACCAAACTAAACGGGGAGGAGCTAAATAGGGCCGAACCCCGACATTCAAGAACTCGTAATCAGACAACAGAGACGATGGTTGCGGTGGAACCCAGTTTCGAGGACTTATTGGAGGAGAACAAGCGAGTCAGGAACCCTCTTGTTCCCGTTGGTATATTTTTTATTACCATCTCAATGTTTTCTTTTTATTAAATATTTCCATTATTGGTTTTCGTAATTTTTTGTAAATCGAAATTTGTGGACGAAGTGGACTGGTTTTTTTCTATGCTTATGTTCATTCTTGTACATGGATTTGGGATTCTTGCTATATTGTTTTGTGCAAATTTTCGTCATGTGAAGGAGAACCAGCCTCACTACAGCCTCAGTAAACACCTCTGTTGTTTCATTCAGGGATTAAGTAGGTGGTTTTGAGGGCAACACACAAAATTTACGTCGCTGGTTTTAGAATTCTTAGTAATGATTATGCTCCCGAAGCACCAGTCAATAATAAAAGAAAAGCTTTAGATTCATAAATTGTTTGTCGTGTCTATTAGTTACGGGAAGTGGATCAGTTCGTATTGCATAAGTTGGATCATGTGCACAATTATTTTTTTTTTTTCCCCAAAAGATCCACCACAACTTATATAAGATGAATTCTTATAATATAATGTTGGTTTGGTGCTGTTTGCACACTGCTAAGTACTACTTTGTAAAAAATGAAATTTTCACTTTTATGCTCTCTTCGTGCTTCTTGGAGAAGGCATCACTTCTTCAGCTGGGGCATTATTTGTTGTTTGATTAATGGTTGGCAGCAAGCAGCCACTAAGTATCTTGAGTTGGTTATGGAGTTTCTTACAAGATAAAAGGTTTCAGCCAGATAGGCTATGAATGATCCTAGCTGTTCTGTTGGAACACTGAAATCTATGCACTCCAAGTTAAATTTAAGCCAAGCTTACCTGAACCTAACCTATTTGGATCCTTCTAGAAGCTGATTGTCTTCCAAGTTGATTGTTCAAAGGTCTAGATATTTTACATTGTATCATGTGCCTCATAGTATTTTTATTTGTTCAAGTGTTTCACTCACAATGTTGTTTCCTTTATTGATTGGTCTTGGTGTGGCCTTTTAGTTGCCCATAAAGTTTCTTTTTGCTCAGGCTCATGATGCTCCTTTCAAAGTTTTAGTCCTGTTTTAGCCTCATTCAAATTTTTATTTCATTAATATACATTTGTATGTTCCCTATAATATCTTGTTGTATAATCCCCTTTTTGCTATTATTACCGGTATTCTTTTGATCGGTGAGGTTTTAAACCTGAAATCTACTGAACTCTACCCTACCTTTCCATTTATCATCTGAGTTGATGCGTCCAGGCTGAACCTTGTTAGATTGATAGGTTATATTATATTTAACTCCTAATTATAAGCATTTGAGTTTCATTTTGGGTTGCATTGCTAGCATTGATGGTTAAGCTGTTTAAACTAGGTTAGTTCTTATACTTTCATTTCAACTGATATGAGATTAGACTGAATTGTGCTATGTTAGTTTTAGAGTAGAACTCTGTATTCAATCTCAGATATATTTGATGTATGTGTCACAGGTGCACTTATGACAGCAGGAGTGCTCACAGCTGGCTTAATTAGTTTCAGACAAGGAAATTCTCACCTGGGTCAGATGTTAATGAGAGCTAGAGTGGTTGTCCAAGGTGCTACGGTGGCCCTCATGGTGGGCACTGCTTTTTACTATGGAGATAATCCATGGAAACCGAGATAGGCTAAAACAATTTTGAATTCTTCTAGTTTGTCATGTAATTCTCATAATGGTTGAAATTATTTGCCAGATGCCCCAATCCATGTCATTTTTGTTTCAATGTTATTTTATGAAATTAAAGGTGACAAATAGTTGCAGCCACCATATTGTACTCCCAATGGAAGATTTCGTGTTATATGCTTATGCTAAAACAATATAACCATAAAAAAGTGTCTTTTGTCAATCTATTTTGCAGCTAAACAGCTAATGTTGTGCCATTTATCTATATATGCTACAATATCCTCTCTGTTTTTCAATGGGAAGATGTGTTCCATATACTACAATTTGTTTTCAATATGTGCCCTCGTTCATAAATTAATGTTTTATCAAATTGCATGACTAAAAATTGTTAAATTCTGCACTAATTCCAGTATACCTACAATTCTTATCCTTCCAAAGTTCTAAAATATTTTTTCATGGCTTTTATGAACTTCATGTTTATTACAAAGCGTTTAGAGACCATATGGGGCTTTCTTCATAAAGATTGATGAGACCCTGTTGGAATACTCTTTCACAAGTCTGCTAATAGCCCAGGAAAGTTCATCACTTTGGACTTTTCTTTCATAATATATTGGTATAGTTCCGTTGCTGCATGCAGAAACCTTTAGAAATAAGATGATTTTTGGATTATTCCTCTCTTTGAAGCATGCTCATATTTGAATCATATCCTTAAAATCTGTGGGCCATCACCGTGATCAATAAAAATTTATGGTAAGCTATTCAGCATGCTAGATATAGGAGCTGTAGGAAAATATTTTGCAAAATATCCTTTGATCAAACGTTGCAAAATTCTAATCCAGCTTAGCTGTGATGATTGAGGAAATTCATACATTTGAGCCCACCATCACCATATGATACTTTCAGAGCATTAAACTTTCTTGTCCTAGTGTGGTACTATTTCAGAGCATTAAAATTTCAGATACAGCACATTTTGGCATCATATTTCTTCTTTTCTCATGGCTCCATGTTTTAATCATTGTACGGCTCTGCAAATCCATCAAAAAAATCCGTGTGGGTCTATGTAATATATTCCCAGTTCAATGAAGTTGCATATAATTCAGTCCGCTTATGAACTTCGTCAACAAAACATATTTTGAAGAGGCAAAAGTTCAATCAAAATTTTTTATGCTGGGAAAAACAGGTGAGGCAAGTTCAGGAGAGGATCCACGCATGGTCAATATGAATGCATTATCAGACCACAATGAGACCATCAGTCTAGCTTTATCAGTGAAGTGGCAAAGGCAGAACATGTGCCAGCTCTATCTTACAAAACTGTATCTATGAAAGATCCTCAGAGTTAATGCGGCATCAGATGTTAGTAGAGAGTGGGAGTGGGCCCATGCTGATTGATCTCTGTTTCTGTTTTTGTTGTTTATTGCCTTTTATATATACTGGTTTATGATTAAAATTTATGGATATATGGTGTGATACTGATATATAGGTTCAAGGGGCAAGGAGAAGTCTTGATTATATGCATGATTATCGCAATGTAAGTAATACTATTATCTAATAATTATCTTGATTTTGCTACCAGACAGAGGTACATGGAGGATCATTTCTTGAATTAAGAGGACAATTAATTTGATTCGTACATATGGGTCCTGCATGTGAACGATTTCAGCTTTCAAACGAGGTATGATGCATAATGTTGCTCAAGCTGATCAGATAAGGTGGTATCATGGGGTACTATTATCATCCCTTAGTGCTTCCCCATCACTGATGACTCCCAAGAACTTGTTATATGTGTAATTAATTTCATGGGTATTTGCAAGTAATATCACAAATTTGCATTGAGCTGGCTCTCCCCCACATGGGATCTATTGAGTTGGTGGATGATAATCATTCTGTTGTAGAGAAGCTAGGACCATATATAGATGCTCAATATATTCAACCGATCAATCATGTATTCATATTTATGTAGGGATTTGTTATAGACATGCATGTACATTGAAATATGTAACTCATCAAAGTACTGGTAAGCTGGCATGTCCAATACATTCAATAATTAATTGCATGTGCGTTATACTGTTTGGAAAATGAGAAATTGGGAGAAAAAATTACCGGGGAGTAATTGAGCAGGACTTATTTGTCACTACGCTCATCACTTGTCAGAAAAGTGCAGGGGAGGAAATAATGGAGAAAGAGAGAAAGAAATATGCCACAATGTGCTGCTTCCTTGCTCCCTCACCTCAGAATACAAGATGCTGCACTAATATATATAATGTAGACTGCTACTTCGACAGTAAAGAGAGAAGTTCATTGATGGAGGAGTATTCAGCTGATAATAGCCCAGTAGTTGCTACTCATCTCCTTCAGCACACATTAAGAAACTTGTGCCATGAAAACTCCCTGTGGGTTTATGCAGTTTTTTGGAGAATATTACCAAGAAGTCATCCACCACCGGAGTAAGTTTGATAAATGAAACTATAGTTTTAACTATATAGAGGCCGTTTTATTTCTCTTTCCCTCAATTTTTTTTTCGTTGGCTTTATAAACAGTTGGGATTCTCTTCAAAAGGGAGCTCATAACAAGTCAAGAGTGAACAGGAGAAACTGGTAACTCCTTGATGTTCGTTAAAGCTAGTTCATTGAATCCCATTTGATATATATTTCGGATGGCTAATTAATATGTGCCAGGATGCTTGCATGGGAGGATGGTTTCTGCAACTTTTTGGCTTCCACAGCTGGGAGCAATCCTCCGGGAAGCTCATCATCAGATGACAAGAACTGTGATATCCAACTTATACGACTCCAACCTGAGCTGTTTTTCAAGATGTCACATGAAATCCACAACTATGGAGAAGGGTAAGGAGAAAATTACCGCCGTTTTGTTATATGGTTTCTTTCCCTTCTCGGGGATTTTAAAGTCGAATTAAAAACTGGTCTCTTATGGCAGTTCGATAGGAAAGGTTGCTGCAGATCGTAGTCATAAGTGCGTTTACAGTGAACAAATCAATCTGTCTGTGTGGCAAAACTCTGAAGACCTGGTATTAAATTAAGTAATCTGAATTAATGCATGGGTTCTCATTGACATCTTTTACGTACTTTCATCTGCTGACCCAAAAAAATATTAATTTCTCATTGAATATATATATTCTCTTTGCAGCACCCAAGGACATGGAAAGCTCAGTTTCAATCTGGAATAAAGGTCCATATCGAGAATCTTTCTTTATTCTGGTTTATTTGCTTTCATTGTGTGAGCTGCATCTTCTGCTAAACCAAACTACTACATGCTTTAAACTGCAGACGATTTCTTTAATAGCAGTGGACGAAGGTGTTCTTCAATTAGGAGCTTTAACAAAGGTGAACCATTTACCCTACCATTAACATGATCTAGAAAAGAAACGTTCTTTTTGCTTCTTGCTTTAATAACCCAATTCATTTTTCATTTTCAGGTCCCAGAGGATCTCATCTATGTTGCTGAAATCCAGAAGAAATTCAATGATCTCCAGATTATTCCCGGTTTCCTCTTACCACGTCCTTCATCTTCATCTCCATCACCAATCCACTCAACTACTTTGCCCTTTCAAGTTACTGCACCCATCATCATCCACAATCCATTTCCGATCGAGGCCTTCAATGATTCTATCATTAGTACACTTCCAGATGATCAATATTACGAGACATCTCAACCACCAGTCAATGCTACAACTCCCTTGACATCACACATGGAAGATGTCTCCGAATATTTTAATAAACCACTTATGCACACTTTTTTATCAATGAACAGCCTCGAGAAACTGCTCATGAAGCTCCCCTCAGTAGCTCCACCACCATCATCTAAATCTTTGCCTTCCTTGCTTCAGTTCCCTGATGAATCATTGCCTTGGTTTTCACCCTCGCAATACCCATTGATGGGAATCGATCAAGAGGAGGCAAAAGATCATCAGATGATTCAGATTCATCATGAACAGAGAGCTTGTCCTTAATAAGCTAGCTTCAACTAATGTAACTCTCTCAAATTCAATATATTATTTACCAAATTTCTGCTTTCAGTCGCGATGTTTATGTATGTTCTAGGAAAGCACTCAAATCTTAACGATCTAATCCAAGAAAATAATTCTCAAATTTTTATTTCGTTGGATTAATTTTTACATGTATCAATAAGCACTAAAGATCAACAATTATTTATTAGATTTCTAACATTTTCTATCTGGCAAATGAAATTTTGACTTGTAACAAGAACTGATAAGGTCATGACATGACATGGGAGAAGAAATCCTAGCTGTAAGGATTCGAGGATTACGAGGATATAAATTGTCATGATCCGAAAATACTAACTAGTGGACTGTCATACAATTATGTACATTCCGTATTAATACTCAAACCCCACACGCACTCTTCTCTTACAACACAGCCGGCTTGGTCTTACAAGTACTCTCCACAAACCCAAAAATGAACCCTCAACACCAGTTGACTCCCACATGCATTCTCTTTCCTCTTAGCTTCATCATCGTATAAATATTAAGCCCTGATTGCAGTAGTGATTCAATAGCCTTTTTGAAGCTCTTCTCTTTTTGATATAAAGTGAAAGAAAGAAGGGAAGGAGAGGTGAGTGAAGGATGGGTTCATGAAATGAAGATGCAAAAGCTTCAAAGTCTTTTATTTGAGGAAGCAAGTTTATGTCCTGGAAGCTATTCTCAAACTTCACCAACCATGACCATTTTCATAGTGACCTTTAGGCTCTTTTTTTAAAGAGTTTCAACATCTTAGCATCAACCACAGTGAACTCTGAAAGTTTCACCATTGTTAACTGTTTTGAGATAGATCATACCCACGGGGAGATAGAAATAAATTATAAAATAGAATATTATATTGTTACCTAAAGTATCTTTTTATCTCAAGTTTCTATTCCTTAACTATGAAAATTCTAAACACTTACTCATGAGGGGTTAAGTCTATTAATTTCAAGGCAAAATCGTTCCTTCATCTATAATATTAAAAATAAATTAAAATTTAATCTCATTCCCTCCTCCCAAAACCCTAAAACTAAAAGTTTATCCCTTAGGCCAAATTTAAAAAAATGATATTTCCCCTTTAGGGTTTAGTTTTCAATTCTCAGTGTCAAATTCGACGCCATCGTTGGCGACAAAGATTTTTCAACACATTACCATGCTCCAACGGCCTCTCTCCCTCCTCTGGAACGTCGATCGACAAAGATCTTGTTTTTATCTAGGAAGACAATTGTTTTCCCAGACACCTGACGAAGTTCTTCGTCTCCCCAGCTTTATTCAACATCAATCAGACATCCAGTTAAAATGAGAGAGATCGTCGGAAGGAGAGAAAGTTTTGGGAGGGAGAGGCCATTAGCAATGACACTAGAGTTTGAAAACTAAACCCTAAGAGAGAATACAATTTTTTAAAACTTGACCTATAGAGAAAATGATTAGTTTTTAAGGTCTAGAAGGGGGAAAGAAACAAAATTTTAAGGGGTTAGGGTTCTGTTAATTTTAACCTATCATAGGTAGATAAATAAGATTTTCAAAGTTAAGAAATGGAAACTTGAGATAAGATAATACTTTTGGTGAGAAATTATCCTTTAGCCTATTGTTGTTTATATGAAAGTATATTCAAATTTCTAATAAGGCCAAAAGACTTATTCCCACCCGAGGTTTGTTCAACCCTTAAACGTATACTTGCTTACTTTTGAAAACTCAAATACCCACCTATTATCTAAATCCGTTAGTAAAATTTGTTAATATAATTGAAAATTACTATTTTACCTTTATTTTTATATTATTCAAAATTTTATCTTCAACCCCCCCCCCCCCCCCCCCCCCCCCAAAGTTTAGAAATATCATACTTGCATCATGTATTCCACCATTTTCACAAACAATGTCGACGACTTCTCCCCTCATCCCGGCCCAATGAAGAAATCCAAGGAACTCTGACAACTACTTCCTTCACTTATGGCTGACAAAGAAAACCAACAGTGCTATGATAAAATCAGAAAGAGAAAACCCAAAAACTCTGATACTCCTTGTATGAACACTAGTGTCATCGATCCAAAACGAGTGTTGACGAACCGACCATCCCTTTCCTCCTTCATTGCCCACCAAAGGAGAAGGTCATTGTCCCGAACCGATTCGATGAAGATGAAGACAAACTTCAATTTGATGATTTGGGTCTGGATGAGTCATCTTTGATTTGTCGTGCGTTAATGTTTCTTCGTCTATCATCGATTTTCATGGTCGACAGTAGAGAGAGAAGGATGAGATGAAGGTGGTCTCGATTAGAGTTTGGTCATAAGAGAAAGAAGATAAAAATTGAAACTCTATGCGAGAAATATAACTTTTTAAAATTCAATAATAAGGAAAATGTTAATTTTCTAAATTAATGAAAGAAATAAGATAAAGTTTTATTGTTTTTAATATATTATAGTCAAATAACGATTTTATCTTTAAAGCTAACTGATTCTATTAATTTTAATATTTCACAAATAAGAATTTGAATTTTTAATATTTAAGGAACACTAATTTGGGACTTTACTAAATCTTGGGAGAGAATAAGTCTTTTTTGGCCTTCCAATAATCCAATCGATTTTACAGAAATATTAATTTCAAATAAATTTAAAAATTTTAAATAAAAATAATATAATGTTATAATATTGATATTTATTTACACACTTTCATCATTTTGAAATATTTTACAGTAAAAAAAAATTCAATGGAAAACATGTTACTGACAGTTTAATAAAATTGTCGGTGAAGATAGAATTGTATGGACACACGAATGTTCATATAAAATGTTAAACTTGATGAATGATAGGGGTAAAATTGAGGCAGTCTTAAAAACTAATTCAAATAAGAAAATTTATATTTATTTGAAAAATTATATTAAATAAGAGAGATAAGATATTAGAAATCAACCCTAAAATCAAATAACTGAGTTCTAAGAAACTAGAATTTGCAAATGTATTAAACAAAAGTTTGTAGAATATAGACTAATTTGTCTGAAACACTCCATTTGGCCAAACAGGCAGACCTTGGTTGCCCTGATTCATATCTAGTCGACACCTCCTATTGACCAACCATTTTTGTTTCTACTTTAATCTATTTTTTAGCAAAATCCATGGGTTTCGGCCAAAAAATTGTAACCCAAAAAACCTTACTCATTTTGGGAATTAAGAGATGTTTGATTTAGTTAATATTTTATTACTAAAATTAAAAAAATTACTTTGGAAATTTTCTTTGAAGACGGGCTTCTGGCTGATGATGATATTGCAGGCCATGCAAATCCATACTGACCTGTGCAATGTATCCTTATGACAGTCCCATCTGTACAATTATATTATATTTTTATCATGTAATACCCAAGGGATGTAAGAGTTGTTGCCCACCATGAAGAGAGGAGTTGAATTCAATTTTAATATATGAGTATATGAGGGCCCATATTGAAGATGAAGGAAAATAAGAAATTGATAAGCTAATCAAAAGTTTTTTTTTTTTTGTTTTATGCACATTGTCTGTTCTCTTTCTCCTTTTTTCCCTTTGTGGGTTAATTCTGTGGCCACATTATCTTAAACGTTTAAATTTAAAGTTTTGAATATTCAAACATCTAATACAAGTTATATATTTCAATCTGTATTTCTGTTATTCTGAAATTAGCTTGTCTAGGGGATTTGCCTTAATTCTCTTGAGGTTTTATCTTTTGTGAACTGAGTAGGATTACCAATCCAGTTCATTGCAGTTAATTTCTAGATATCCTTTTCGTGGGATATGGATGAATAAGAAAGCTCCATTTGTATCATATATAGACAAGGATTAATGAACCATTCATAAGAGAAGCCAAGTTGACTGCGACACAATATTTGATTTTTCTGACTATTTCATTCAGCCGGCTTCCAGATTCTACAATGTTGATTTAGCCCATTGATCTAATCTGTAAGTCCTTATAGTCCTTCACAACTAGATGCCACAAGTTACCTTTGTAAGTTCAGCCAATTGGCACTTAGCGACGCCTTATTATTTGTTTCTTTCTTATTATGTTACTAGTGACCACTCTAGCTTCATTAAGGAAAATTCGAACTGGAGTTATTTTGCAAACACTTGTCAATCAAGAATGGATCGAATTTCCTTCCGGGCACTGCCAATTTTGATCTTTCTTCTTTTACCAGCTGCAAATTCTGAATTACAAGAAGTGAAGGATGCGCTAGTTCTGTTCATGGAGAAACTTTCACCAGGTAATGCCACAAGAGGTCAAAACTGGGGTTGGAACACAAGTTCAGACCCCTGCAATGACAAATGGGAAGGTGTATCTTGTGATGATACAACACAGCATTTTGTTAAAAGAATTGTTCTTGAAGGATTTAATCTCAGTGGCATTCTTGATTCGAGTTCTGTCTGTACGGCAAAATCTCTTGCAGTCTTGAGCCTGAAAGGCAACAATATTTCTGGAATTTTACCAGAAGACATTTCGAGTTGCAAACAGTTGACTCACCTCTTTTTAAGTGGGAATCGATTCACTGGAAAACTTCCAGATTCTTTATCACAGTTGAGTAATTTGAAAAGGCTTGAAATAGCCAACAACAGCTTCTCTGGCGAGCTTCCTGATGTAGCTCGAATTTCAGGCCTCATAACCTTCTATGTTGAGAAT
Organism: Mangifera indica; assembly: GCF_011075055.1. Classification (NCBI taxonomy): domain Eukaryota; kingdom Viridiplantae; phylum Streptophyta; class Magnoliopsida; order Sapindales; family Anacardiaceae; genus Mangifera; species Mangifera indica. The sequence continues at coordinate 2,528,846 of NC_058139.1, forward strand.
AATCAGCTTAGTGGAGGAATACCAGATTTTGATTTTCTCAATCTTCAGGATTTCAGTGTCTCCAACAATAACTTCAGTGGTCCAATCCCTGATGTCAAAGGCCGGTTCAATGCTGACAGCTTTTCTGGTAATCCTGGATTATGTGGAAAGCCACTATCAAATGCTTGCCCACCAACTTCCCCACCAGAGAAGAAGTCAAAAGGTTCAACTAATGATTTTCTTTTATACTTAGGCTATATTATCATTGGCCTGCTTGTTTTGCTCTTCATTACCTTGAGATTAGTCAGGAAAAAGAAGTCAAAAGCAAAGACTGATACTGTAAAGAAGGGGGTAGCACAGGATACTGGTACCAATAAGCCTAGTAGTACTTCAACTGGATCAAAGACTGGTGATAATAGATCAGAGTATTCTATTACATCTGCAGAGGGTGGAATTGCCAGATCATCGCTTGTAGTTTTATCAAGTCCTGCAGTGAATGGATTGACATTTGAAGAATTGCTTCGAGCTCCAGCTGAATTGCTTGGAAAGGGAAAACATGGAAGTCTCTACAAGGTCATGCTTGACAATGGGGAGATCATGGCTGTGAAAAGGTTGAAAGATTGGAGCATTTCAAGTGAAGACTTCAAGAGAAGAATGGAAAAAATAGACCAAGTGAAGCAACCAAATGTATTGCCCCCGGTTGCATATTATTGTTCTAATCAAGAGAAGCTCTTGGTTTACGAATATCAGCCAAATGGAAGTCTCTTCAAGCTTCTTCATGGTAAAACTTCTCTTTCTATGCATATTTTACTCACTTTTTTGAAGGATTTTGCAGTTGTTGTGGCTTTGTGAATATAGAATAACGATAAGTAGGAATGAACCAGTCATTTAGTCTTTTCAAATTGTATGCAAAATCAAACTTCAACTTGAAATGAACTTGGAATTTTGTTTAGTTTCTACGCTGCTTAAAATGCAGGTGGTGTAAGTTAAAAGCTGATACTCTAATTGGGTCCTGATTACACGAATTCATGCTTTGCTGCCCTTATAAATTAGAAATTAGCATCACTCATATCAATATAGAAGAATAAAATCTAGCTGCAATCAAATATTACTAATATGACCATGCATCTTTGTTGATTTCTGTCTTCAGAGTCCCCAAATGACCAATCATTTGACTGGGGGAGCAGACTAGGAGTTGCAGCTGGAATTGCACAATCTCTCGCATTCATGCATGAAAAACTTCATGAAGATGGAATTGCGCATGGTAACCTAAAATCCACCAATATATTGTTCAACAAGAACATGGATCCATGTGTGAGCGAATATGGCCTAATGGCAATTGAGAATCAAGGCCAATCATCAGCTGCTCAATCCAGCAGCTTCATGAGCGATGTCTATGGCTTTGGTGTGATTCTTCTTGAGCTTCTAACAGGGAAGTTAGTCGAGAATAACGGGTTTGATTTGGCTAAATGGGTGCACTCAGTGGTTAGAGAGGAATGGACTGTTGAAGTTTTCGACAAAGCATTGGTTTTAGAAGGTGCAAATGAAGAGAGGATGGTGAACTTGTTACAAGTAGCGTTAAAGTGTGTTAATCCTTCTCCAAGTGAAAGGCCAAGCATGAATCAAATTGCTGTAATGATCAATGCAATACAAGAGGAAGAAGAGAGATCCGCAGGCTCGGAACCATAATTAGCCAAGCAAATGACTACGGCAACATGTTTGATGTGAAAGAATTTGCTGGGAAATGCCTGTCAATAAGTACCTTAAAAGATGATTAGTTTTTGAAGTTGTAGTATTTAATTAATTGAGAAACAATTCTTGCTTCAAAATTCATTATTGAATAGTTGTAACTTATTCATGTATTCAACAATTTTCACTATTTCATTCATTGTCTGTGTTACTGCAGTCGATTTGTTGGCCATTTAATGAATCTATGACTTGAATTCTAGCCTGTTGATGGCAGATTTTGCAGAATTACTACTCAGGTCAGTTGACAGAGTCCTCTTCTCTGAAAACTCATGCATACATATACATGACTTCAAGAGCTTGTCCAAGTACAAGGAACAAACATCAAAAAGCTAAGAAGAAACAGTACAAATTACAGAGGACTTTGTTGATTGAGGCGTCCACCAACATCAGGAAAAAATGTCAACCATTCTAAAACTCGGAATTGAGTTATGACGACCACTCTTTAATGGGCATAATCATCTATGCATTTAGGTGGCATGCGTTAAAGAAAAAGCTATAGCACATATGAGTCAAGAGACCCACCACCATGAAGTTTTGTCTTTTGATATCTCTTGTATCATCATAGCCAACACGTTTAATTTAATAATTAATCCATGGTCTTATGCCCCATAAATGTAGATTAATCCCTCCTAATAACGTGATTTATCACTGAACTTGCATCAAATCTAAATGAATTATTGTTTCTTGATCATCATTGATCATAGCCTCTCTCATGTTGGAAGAATCAGAGTCAATACACTGCTTTTCTGCCAAGATTGATGGAAATTAAATTTGCCGTGATTAGGAGGCAGTCACACAGAAAAATCAATGTAAGTATTTATAAATGTTGACGATTCTGATGAATAAAGCAGGCAGATGGAAATGTGGTGGTGGCCCTTTTAATCATTCCCCATCTTCCTTGCAGTCTCCTCATTCTTGCTCAACTTTTTCTTTAGGTATCTAAACCTTGATACATGAGGCAAGAAAAGACAACAAATAGTCTCTGAGGCTTATTTGGTTAAAAGGGTGGCCACATATTCTACCAAAACGCCTCTTATGGTTATGGAATCATGTACCCACTGCTACTCTTTCTCTACATTTCCTCCGTTTATTTTGTTCAAGACAAGTTTACACAAAGAGCATCTTGTCTAAGGCTCATGAGCCCTCATTAGTTTTTCACTCGATAGTTTCATTTTGATATTCATTACCTTAATTGAAGAGAATTGAATCTTTTCTTTCTTATTTTTCCATCCCCTGTTCCACTCTTAGAATATATTCTTATTTCAATCTCTCACTCCTTTATCTCTTATTGATTCCAGGTTAAAAAGAGTTTCTGATAAGAGTTTTGCTCTTAGGCCGTTAGCTACAATGTTCAGAGTTATACATGAAATGGAACATAAAGATGGCTTTTTTATATATTCACCTCCTCCATCATCTTCTTCTTCATTATCAAGTCCAAACAGTGCTATCAAGTATGAAAATGAATCAACCCAATCATCATCACTTGGCAGAATCAGTCCGGTGATTCTTTTTATTATAGTAACTCTAGCTGTTGTTTTCTTCGTTTCTGGTCTTCTCCATTTGCTTGTCAGATATCTCATAAAGAGACCGTCGTCTTTACCAATCCATCGATCCAATAATCGACACCCAGAAACCCCTCATGCTTTTCAAAGACAGCTTCAACATCTTTTCAGGCTACATGACTCAGGTCTAGACCAAGCTTCAATAGATGCTCTACCTGTATTCTATTACAAAGATATAACAGGCTTGAAGGAGCCATTTGATTGCGCCGTCTGTCTATGTGAATTATCAGACCACGACAAGCTGAGGTTGCTTCCGAGGTGTAGCCATGCCTTCCACATTACTTGTATAGATACATGGCTCCTTTCAAACTCCACATGCCCTCTTTGTAGAGGGAGCCTTTTGAACTCTGCTCTTCCCACGGAGAATCCAGTTTTTAGTTTTGACGTTTTGAGGGAGATATCATATGGGTTCTCGAGAGAGGCAGAGAATGGATTTTCTTGTCATCAGAGTCCTGCAATTACAGAAGAAACTGCTCGCCCAAAAAGGGTTTTTTCCGTGAGACTTGGTAAGTTTAGAAGCACGAATGAAGATCGCAAAGAGAGAGGGGCAGGAGAGATAAGTAGCAGTAACTTGGATGCAAGAAGATGTTACTCAATGGGAACATATCAGTACGTGGTTGGTGATTCGGATTTGCGAGTGAAATTGTCCCATGGTAGCGCTGGTGTTAGTAGGGATGCAAAGCCTGTCAACGAGAAAGAAGAGCATGGAAATTCTTTAGTTGATGATGAAACAGAAGGGAAGAAAATCAGCAGAAAGAGTAGAGGTGAGAGCTTCTCTGTATCCAAAACATGGCTTTGGTCCAAGAGGAGCAAGCTGCCGAGTTCTTCGGATACACATATGGATATTCCTTCTTTTCTCTCTTACTACAAGTTTTCCAATGAAACGTAGCTCGAATGGGATGCTTATGGCGACGGCAGTACAACAATAGTGCAATGCTCATTGTTTCCAGATGAATCAATAAAATACAGAGATGATATCTTTTCATAGGGAAAAAAAAATGCATATTTGCAGTATACTCGTGTATTTCTTTCTTCTGACTTAAATAAATAAAGAGACATGGTGAGTTTGTCTGTGTAAAATTTAGAATTGGAATCCTCTGCATATGTTCTTCCCCTGCTTGAAAAGCGAATACTGCTTTCTTCGTGGCTCTTCTTAAAAGCAATTGCATAAGTCCGAAGTCTTCAATTCTATAATATTTACCTCATGAAACCCAAACAAATGTTAGTTTGAGCTCGAACTAGTCCATGGGTCAATCTCCTTTTGAGTTTGGATTCAATAAAATAAAATTATTCAAATTAATTTTGTATATTCTTTCTCTAAAATGATTATTTAACTAATTTTCAAATAAATAAGTATAATTTGTATAAATAACATATGAGGTATAAATGTTTTAAAAAGTATAAATAAAAGTCATGAATAATGGTAATTATAATAAAATAACATTGATATAACCAAAACTAGAGTTGAAAATAAGTCAACCAATTCCCAAGCTGCTCACAACTTAGTTTAATTTTTTTTTTTAAACTGACCTCGAACTCAAGCAATTCAAATTAAATTAAAAAAAAAGGCTTGAGCTTGTTATTAATTAGTTTGATGGGTTTATGATTAGTTTAAGTAAAATATCAATAAATTTTATAAAATTTAAAATTTTATATAGGCCAAAAGACTATTTCCCACTCGAGTTTTAGTCTGATCTCAAAAATACATTCACGATATTTCAAAAATTCAAATACTCACTCATGTAGGCTAAATTCTATTAGAATTTTAGTTATAGATAAGAATAAAATTGTTATTTTAATACTGAACCCTAAAAGTTAATATCATGGTTCCCCAAGGTTTAAAAGGCTAACACTTTGTCCTATTTTCAAAGTTTTAAAAGTTAACATTTCACCCTTAGGGTTTGTTTTCCTTCTCTAGCCATCGTCATTTCAATCGATGGCCGACACTTTCTACTCATCTTTTAGATCTAGCTACGAAAGAGACAAAAGACAATCACCCACTACCACGAAAGAGGACGTTCTAGACGACGCCTTCATTGTCTGGACCATGAAGGAAACCTTCAAAGAGAGAGATCACCGTTCACCAAATAGTTGGTCGAATTTGTTTTCCAAACCCTAGAAGAGAAAATGAATTTTTCAAAACTTAATTTTAGGAGGAAATTGTCAGTTTTCTAAATTAAAAGAGAAAATGTTAATTTTTCAAACCAATGGAGAAAAATGAGATATAATTTTATTTATTTTAATAGTATTGATAAAATAATAAATTTATCCCCTTATAACTAACGGTTTTTGTTAAATTTAATAATTGATGGATCAGTGTTTAGATTTTTGAAACATTGTGAGTGTGTTTTTAAAAATGACTTAAAACTTGCATGGAAAATAGTTCTTTGGCCTTTTTTATATATATATAGAGCATTCATTATAAATTTTTAAATCAAGATCAAGTCAAGTGTTTTTATTTCTAACTCTAACTCAAAACTTTCTAACTTGGTAAATTTAAATTTGAGTTCAAATCAAATAGCATTCAGATTGATTCAGTTTGACCCATTGTAAACCATAAATGCAGTATAAAATGGTTTTTACTTTATCTGGATCTAGAAACGCATTCATAGCCCAGTTGCAGTCGTGCCCTTTTTTTCTAAATTCAACTTCTAAAAAACGCGAAATGACTATTCCTATCCAAGGTTTAGTGAAATGACAATTCCCATTATTAACTTTAAAAAACTTAAATACTCTCTTCTATGTTAAAATTAACTATTAAAAGAAGGAGTAAAAATGTCATTTAATAAAACTATTTAAAAGAACTAAAAATTTATCATATCTTTTCTTAAGTATAATGCTTTTAAGCAAATCTCGCATCAACAAAACACTAAAAAGATATTGAGTTTGTTTAACTATATCTATACATCTCATATCGCTTGACGATAAGAAAATTTAATTGATTAAATAATATGTGAGCTTCTTAAACTGTTAAGACGTATTTTGGGTTACAAAGTTTAGAAACAAAATCATAATGGACTGTGTCTCTAAAGTCAACAATATTTTGACAATAGGTTAGACTATTGGATCGGAGATGTTACAAATAATATTATAGGGGCTCTGCATGTCCTTTTGAGTGAGGTGGAGCAAATCTCAACAAGGGCACTGAGTCTTACAAAGGGGTGAATATGTTACCCTTAGGTAAATCTTATATTAGTAAAGTACGAGAGAGATATTAGATCTGTTTATACTCTATCTATACATCCCACATCACTTGACAATAAGAAAATTTGACTAGTTAAATAGTTTGTGAGCTTCTTAAATTGTCAAGGTACATTTTGGGTTATAAACCTAGAAGCAAAACTATAATAGACTGTATATCCAAAGTTGATAATATTTTGACGGTGAGTCAGAATATTAAACCAGAGATGTTATACTAGATTTAAAAATCTAACAATTTTTTCTTTCAATCTAAGGTTTGAAAAGTGGTCGAATCTCCCATTAGTCTTCGCCTGCCTATTTCAACCGAAGATTGGCATGTTTCGATTAGAGAAGAAGAGTCTAAAAAGGCTAACTAGCAGAGATGGTCATTGGAGACGGGAAAAAAAACCTTAGTGAGAATTCGATTACTTTTCAAATCTTAATTATTAGTTTTTAAATTTATGGGGAATGCATAAATTCTTAGTTTTTAAAAATATTTCTGCTCAATAATATTATCCATTAATTTTAACAGATGAGTGGGTGGGCATTCAGGTTTTTTAAAGTTATTAGGTGCAAATTTGTCATTTCACTACCCTTCGGTGGGAATAGTCCTTCGGCCTCTAAAAAAGCAGAAAGCACAAGCAGCGGCGATCCGGCACTTTCCAAGTCCAATTTCTAAAGGAGCACAAAACACGACCAGTTGCAATCGTGTGTTCCTGCAAAAACTCAGTGACGAGTCACTCCAGATTCACAATGGGTGTTTTCGTAGAGAGACCAACAGTGTGGGTCTCAAACATTCCCCAATCCATCATAGCCGAGGACCTCCTCCAATACCTCGAGAGCCGACTCGGTCAAGACTCAGTCTTCGCTATTGAGATACAGACTGAACGGAAAAACTGGAAGTCCCGCGGCGTTGGTCGTGTGCAATTCACTTCCTTGGATTTTAAAACCAAAGCTCTAAACCTCTCTCTCGATCAAGCCCTAGTCTTTAAGTCTCATTGTCTGGAAATCTCTGAAACTTATGCTGATATCATTGCCAGGCCCATCAAGGACCGATTCAGAGTTGAGGATAGTATTTTGCATGTGGGGTTTATGAGAAAAGAGGAGAGGTTGTGTGTGTTGGAGAGTTGGGAAGGTGTGAGAGGGTGGCTGATGCCCGAGAGAAGCATGGTGGAGTTTTGGATATGGCAGAAGGATGAGCAAGAGTGCGACGAATGTTGTTATAAGTTGGAGATTTCGTTTGAAGATATTTTGGAGACTGTTGGGTGTCGTTTGGATGGGGAAGTTAATGGGATTCTTCTCCAGGCATGTTATTCGTTCTTTTTTCTTATGTGTATGTTGATGTTTTCCATGCATTTGATGTGTATTTTTGGAGAATGTGAAAGGAAAAAGTTACAAATGAGGTTTCGATTTTTTTTTTTTTTGAAGAATTTCTATCAATTCGTTGGTATAATTTTCTGGCACTGAACCAAACTCCTAGCACTGTCATTCATTTAGAGGATGTGTAGATGTAAATTTTGGACTATTATTAGTTTTTCTGATACTACTTTTCATCTTACCTGGTTTATGGCATTAGAATGCTTTTTTAATTTGTTAATCTGTACTGCTTCAGCTAAAGTATGGGCCAAAGATCTATCAAAAAATTTCTGGACCTAAGATAGCAACAAAATTCCGTAGGGACCGATATCACATGTGCAAGGAAGATTTTGACTTTCTCTGGGTTCGCACAACAGACTTCTCTGTTGTGAAGTCAATTGGACAATCAACTTCATTTTGCTGGGAAATTGAAGATGACTTATTGATGTCAGATCTTTTCTCAAGTTTTCCGTACTTTAAGGAAGACAAAAAACAGCTAATTTTGGAGGATGGAGAAGAGTTCTGTTCAACTTCTGAAACAGTTCCGCTTGTAAAATGCGGACCAGTTTCTAATATAGCATATGAAGTCCTTTTCCAGCTCAATTCACTTGTTCATACTCATAAAATTAGTCTTGCTGCAGCAGATGATAAATTGATTGAGATCCTTAGTGGTTTAACCATGGAGAATGCATTAATGATTCTACAGAAGTTGCAGAAGTTGAAGTCAACTTGCTATGATCCTGTTTCTTTCATAAAAATCCAATTACACATCTTAGGGAGAAATTGTAAGAGCGTTCTCTTGTCATCTGACAAAAGGTTGATAGATCGTAACATAATGAGCTGTTATAGGGCCTTAGTTACTCCATTGAAAGTTTATTGTTTGGGTCCTGAGCTTGAACATTCTAATTATGTTGTAAAGAACTTTGCAGAATATGCCTCAGATTTTATGAGAGTTACTTTCGTTGAAGAAGATTGGAGTAAGCTTCCTGTGAATGCTCTTTCGACAAGCATTGAACAAGGTATATTCGCCAAACCTTACAGAACTAAAATATACTATAGAATATTGTCTATTCTTCGAGATGGGATTTTGATCGGAGATAAAAGATACGAGTTTCTGGCTTTCTCAGCTAGTCAGTTACGATCAAATTCTGTTTGGTTGTTTGCTTCTAATGACAAGGTGAAAGCAGAAGATATCAGAGAATGGATGGGATGCTTCAACAAGATACGAAGTGTGTCAAAATGTGCAGCAAGGATGGGTCAGTTGTTCAGTGCTTCTATGCAAACTCTGTGTGTTCCTGCACAAGACATAGAAATCATTCCTGATATTGAAACTGCTTCTGATGGCATTAGCTACTGCTTCTCAGATGGTATTGGGAAAATTTCTCAATCTTTTTCTAGGTCAGTGGCTCAGACATGTGGACTGAGGGAGACTCCTTCAGCATTTCAAATTCGATATGGTGGCTACAAAGGTGTGATTGCTGTTGATTGTAAATCCTACCGGAAGCTGTCTTTGCGTAGTAGTATGCTTAAGTTTGAATCAAATAACAGGATGCTTAATATCACCAAATGGAGTGACTCTATGCCTTGCTTTCTGAATCGAGAGATTATTATCCTCTTGTCTACCTTGGGAATTAAGGATGAAGTACTTGAAGCAATGCAACAAGAACAATTGCATCTGCTAGGCAAAATGTTGACAAATAGAGAAGCAGCTTTGGATGTCTTACAGAAGTTGAGTGTGGCTAACTCCAAAAGTATTCTGGCAAAGATGTTGCTTCAAGGTTATGAACCTAATATTGAGCCATACCTCTCAATGATGCTTCAAGCACATCATGAGAATCAGTTGTCTGAGTTAAAAAGCAGATGCAGAATCTATGTTCCAAAGGGTCGGCTCTTGATTGGTTGCTTGGATGAGACTGGTTTATTAAATTATGGCCAAGTTTATATCCGCATTACCATGACAAAAGCAGAGCTAGTAGGCAAGGATCAAAGTTTCTTCCGCAAGGTGGATGAGAAAACATCCATAGTTTTAGGGAAGGTGCTTGTCACCAAAAATCCTTGTCTTCACCCTGGAGATATCAGAGTACTTGAGGCTGTCTATGAAGTCAACCTTGAGGAGAATGGTCTGGTGGATTGCATTCTCTTCCCTCAGAAAGGAGAAAGGTATAGTTTAACTCTCAAAAGTTACATTTCCTCTTATACCTTATATTATAGTTACATGCTTAGCTAGTAAGGTATGTTTATTTTGAATAATATGTGCACTTGTTCCATGTTATTTAAGTAGTCATGGAGTTTTTTATTGGATGGTTGATAATTGCTAGATTAAGAAGTTCATGTCTCTGAACTTATGATATTGTTCAAATGATGTTCATCTCTGAATGAGTGCCATAGTTGCTGCATCAACTGGCTTGGACTACCTGAAAAGGCTTTGCCTCATTCATCTTACTTTTTCTATTATTATTTTCAATATTTGCTCCAATAAGTTTGCATTTGATGCCAAGCGAGCGCGGCCAACCCCACCCTTCCAAAAATTTCATTCTGATACCTCTTGGCATTTGTTTCGCAGCCATGCCTGTGCCCATACTCAGGTCATCTGCTTACTCATGAACTCTATTTCACTTTCCCAAGAAAATAATCTTTCTTTGCCTTGATGTTTAATTGTCCACCTGCACAAAACATATTGGATTCTTACTTATAATGTTTCCTCTGCTTGGGTATTCTTGACTGTTATGGTGTTATATAATTAAGTTGTAAGAGATATAAGTCTGTGGCTAAGACTTCCTGTCCACAGGCCCCATCCAAATGAATGCTCTGGTGGAGATCTCGACGGAGATATCTTTTTCATAAGCTGGGATAAAGATCTCATCCCTTGTGAAACTCATCCTCCTATGGATTACATTGGAGGGAGATCACGAGTATTGGATCATGATGTGACCTTAGAGGTATTTTAAGAGTCAGTGAAAGATTTTCATTCATGTGGTTAAATTTGCCTTCTATAAGTTTTAACCCTGTAAGAAAATCTATGAAATGTGCAGGAAATTCAAAAATTTTTTGTTGATTACATGATCAATGATACTTTAGGTGCCATCTCTACTGCTCATTTAGTTCAGGCTGATCGTGATCCAATGAAGGCCCGGAGTGCAAAATGCCTACAGTTGGCAACACTTCACTCGATGGCTGTTGACTTTGCAAAGACTGGGTTGCCGGCAGAGATGCCTGTGGCTCTGAAACCAAGGGAATTCCCAGATTTCATGGAAAGGGTAGACAAACCCATGTACATTTCTTCTGGGGTACTTGGAAAACTCTACCGTGCCACCCTTAACTCAATGAACCAAATGACAACCAACCACTCCATTTGGTCAGAGAAGATAGCTGAAGCGAGCTATGACAATGATCTTGAAGTGGATGGTTTCGAAGCCTTCCTTGGAACTGCAGAAATTCACAGAGAAATGTATGAGGAGGAGATGACCAAGCTGATGAACTTCTATGGTACGAAGACCGAGGACGAGCTACTGACAGGTAATATACGAAACAAACCAGGGTATTTGCAACGCGATAACAGGAGATACGGAGACATGAAAGATCGGATCTTGCTGTCCGTGAAGACTGTTCAGAGAGAAGCTAAAGAATGGTTCGAAAGTAGCTGCAAGGCAGATGAACATCAAAAGTTAGCCTCAGCATGGTACCATGTAACTTACCACCCAACTTATTGCCGGGAAGGCATAAATTTCCTGAGTTTTCCATGGGTTGTGAGCGATATTCTACTCTACATTAAGTCTGTAAATTGCAGAGAAGTTAGTGAACTAAGCTAACAATCTGTTTAGCAGATCTTAGGATGTATTTTTCGTGAACATGATACAAGATAAAACCATGTCAATTTCTCATATTCTTCTTTTACCATAAATAAAATATAGAATCCAGAGATACTACGTCGTATTAAAACATACACACACCTTTATTTCCACAAGAAACAACTGAAAGATATGAACACCAAACTCTATAGAAACCCATCTTTATTTACACCACTATTTAGCTAGCAAATAAAATTGCTCCACCCTAGCGCCGCCAACTACTATCACAAAATCAACTGTGTAACTTTGGCTGACGCAGATCTTCACGCCAACGCCGCCACATCCTTCCCTCGATCATCCACTACAGTACTCGCCGTTGCCGTTGCCGCCGCCGACTTACTAGAAGCGTACCGTGTCGAGAAATCCCGGAACCCGCTGAAATCGTCATCATGGTCGAAATTACCGTTCCCTTCGAAGTTGAGGGAATAACTCAGAGGGTCGTATTGGAATTTTCCGTGAGGGTGATGTGAAGTGTTGGTATTACTTCTGTTTCTGTTGAATCTTCGGATGAAAGTCTTCCACTTAGGTCCGGCCACGATCTCTGACCACTCTCGGACTCTTTGTAAGGCAGTGACCGCCGGCGTCCACCAGCGGTTCTGTGATTGGATTTGCTCCCACCAAGACAATCCGACGGTGGAGGATCGACGACAGTTGAAACGCGGGAAACAAAAACAGCAGCGCGTATTGCGGAGGAGAGAGCTGGATGTTGTTTCACCCATAACGGCCGCTGAATCTTCTTCAGCCGTCTCCATACACAAGAAAAATGGGCAGACGCTCAATTTCTACACAAGGTTGTATTATATATTATTGGTAGGGGTATTATGGTAATTGGAATGTGCAGTTCTAGCCGTTACATGTGAGTGAATGTGAAGCAAGAGTGAGCCAACTGTGACGAGTAAGAAGTTTCGGGTGGGCCCTAGTCGTGATGAAGGATCCAGATATTATCAATTAGGTTGATATGATAGGGATAGGATTCCAACAAGCTAATGTGCCAGCTGTCAACACCTACTAATCATTCATTAAAATTAGAGCAACGGATTTAGCTTTTAAATACAGTTGAATCAGATAATTAAAAGACTAAAATGGTCATTAGAGGAGTTTAATCAGCGAGCGTAACAAACAGTTGTGTTGATGACATAATGTAGAAAATGGGTGATGTAAGCAGGTCAATTAGGGTAAACATTAAGCATAATTAGGCTAATTTATGTTCAAAAGTTGAGTTGGTAGAAATATAATTGATACTATTTTTTATAAGTATAATTTAATATATAGTTTCTAGGCCTAATATGCCAGAATATTTGTCACGGTCACCAAGCACATGTGGACATACTAATTCAGTATGGGCATCTAAAATCAATCTGGAGTTGGACGGAAAGAGGGATGTTCAAATATTTAATAAAATTATATATACAAATAATATACATAAACAAGATTATATCACCATATAATTGACAATTATCGAATCATATGATAACATGTTATTATTTGTATATAAAATTTAAAAAAAAAAAAAACTAAGAGTAATATGCTAATTGGAATGCCCCAATTGAAAATAAACCAAACATCCTTCATTAATTGAGATAGATGCCACAAAGTCATCTTTCCAAAGGCCTTCTCATGTATACAAACCTATCATCACCATCCGAATCTCTTTGCTAACTAAATTAATGTTATACCCTGTGCACCTAAACTACATCTGTCTTTGCGGCCACCTAATTCGCCTTTTATCCCTACCATTTATCTCATATTTTTCTGGAAAAGAAGATAAAAAAAGAAACAACCTAGAGCTGCATCACAAAGTTCACGTAAACAACCAGCTTCATGAGAAGTCCCTTGTTCAGCACCAGGATAGAATGATTAAAGTCAGCATCATATGTCCTCCCACCAATGGCAGTCCCATTGTTCTTCCAATCCTACTTAATTTGATTGCATTCCTCTGGAAAAATCAAATAGTGTTGGCGAAGAAACGTGGATTTATTATCTCCACAATTTAAACACGGATTCATCACCCAAACTTTCAATAATTGCATGAACATCTGTGACATCGTCTAGGTAGTACCTAGCTTTACTTGGTTTTTGACCAACTGTACAATCAAAAATCTCTGGAGGAGCATCAAGTGATGAACAATAGCTCAATATGCTTTCAAACATGTCCTCATCAGATCTATCGTCCCCGATGCACAGCACAAAATCAGGAACTTTCCCATTACTGATCATTGAACTAAGTACTTTCTCTGCTGCGGATCCTTTAGTGACTCCCTGTAAATTAATAGGTAATGGTAAGCCATTAATTGTAACAACTCTTAAAAAGAGAAAGAATGAAGATAATGGAAGAAACATAGACCTGTGGCTTCACTTCAACTATATCATGACCCCTATTTACAACAACAGGCTGATTCGCAAGAACACTTTCAAGATGATCCAATAGCTCCTTGGCCTGGCATGATCCAAAATCAGAGGCAGCATCTTGATGGTGCCACACCAAGGCAGTTTTCTTCGCTTCTATATAGGAACCATCAGTTGTCTCTGTATATAATTGCATCACAGGTTCTACAATATTTTTCCATGCAAAATCATCAGCTCGGTGACTGATCTGCCATTTGGAATCTCTAGTCCACCTGTAGGAAAAATCAAAGGAAACCCATACACATGAGAAATAATAAAACTAGTTGGATTATATTTGAATCAATAAACATACATACATACATACATACATATATATATATATATAGCAAAATTTTGCTTTCGTTTGAGTAAAAACACAGTATCTATAAATGGGCAATATTTGTCTTTGGACCACGCAGCTGTCTTATTTACCAAAGGAAAAATATGGGTTTCTGAAACTAAATCTTGAAATTAGTAGATATCAATATATACAAGAATATACCTCATGAAGTATCCATGCTCTGCTGCTATACCTAGATTTTGGCATTCTGAAAACATTTTACCCAGAGACTCTTGCCCCCTACCGCTAACAATGAACACAGTGTTTTTTGAGTCATTGCAGATACAGTTCAGATGATACATGAATTTAGCAGAGGGGTGGTTTGCGATCGAAGATCGGTACACCACTGTGCCATCATAGTCCAAAAATATTGCCCTTCTAGATGTTCTTTTATACACAGAACGAATATGATCACAGGACAACTTCCTAAAATATGGAGAAAGGAACAATATTCTACAATCCAAACCAAAGCCCATGCCCCAACAGCATTTACTATAGTGATCTTTGCATGCTTGCTCCAAATCCTGCATGAAGCTTTGAGCCCAATAAGCAAGATCGTGAGACCTAATATATTGATAGTGCTTCTCATGCCGCAACTGCTTCTCTACATCAGGCATACTGATGGCCAGATGCAGTGCATCAGCTACGGCCTCAATGTCCCAAGGATTGATCCTAATCGCCCCACTTAGGGATGGTGAGCAACCTATGAACTCTGAAACAATGAGTGCACTTGTGTGTGGGCACCCGGGGGCCATTTCCAACGCTTCATCCATTTTTGGAGTTCCCTGCCGACAGATGGTATACTTGTATGGCATTAGGTTCATACCATCCCTCACAGCATTAACAATGCAACACTCTGCCAAAGCATAATAGGCAGTCTTCTCATGAAGAGGTACAGGTCCATCAATCAAAATCACGGGTTTATAGCCTAAGAAACCATATTTTTCATTAATCCTTTCGGTCATCATATATGTCTCCCTTTTTGCTTCTTCAACATCTTTACCTGTGGACCTTGCAGGATTTACAATTTGAATCAGCACTAGTTTACCCAAAAACTCAGTATGCACCTGCAAAAGCCGTTCCATGGCTTCTAATTTTAAACTGATGCCTTTAAATATGTCCATATCATCAACACCAAGAATAATCTTCTTCCCCTTGAATTGCTCTTGGATCTCTTTAACCTTGACAGAAGATAAGGGATGATTTAAGGCAGATTCAAGTCGACCAATATGAATCCCCACATGCAAGATTTTGACACATATTGTGCGACCCAGATATTCAAGTCCAATATGACCTCGCTTTGATTCAGAGTACAGGCCTAGCATCCTACCACAACAAGATAGAAAGTGACGAGCATAATCATATGTATGAAAACCAATTAAATCTGCATTTAGAAGTGCTTTCAAAATGAACTTTCTGGAAGGCAATGTCCGATATATTTCTGATGAAGGGAATGGGCTGTGAAGGAAAAATCCCAACTTAATTCTATTGAAACGCCTCCTCAAGAATATAGGGACAACCATAAGGTGATAGTCGTGAACCCATACATAATCCTCTTCAGCATTTAACAGCTCCACGACCTTATCAGCAAATTTCTTATTGGCAGAAACATAGGCTCGCCACTTTGAGTCATCAAAGCGATTGCCAAGGTCTGGGCAAACGGGCAGCATGTAATGAAAAAGTGGCCACAGGTATTGCTTGCAAAACCCGTGATAGAACTTCTCCTGAGTGTCAGAAGAAAGATATGTGGGCACGCAGTTAAATTCCTCAAGGAGTATCTGCGCAACCTCTTCTTGTTCTATTGGATCTACATCAGCCTTAAGGGACCCCACAAAGAAAATGTCAAAATCAGATGATAAACCATCCTTAATTTGGTATAAAGGTGAGTCCTCATCAAAACTAAAGGACCACCTTCCAGAATTCATATCCTTTACTGCATGTAAAGGAAGAAAATTTGCCACTATTATCTTCTTTTTACGGGACATAGGTGAGGAAGCATTATCATTGTCAATGTCAGGTATAATTCCTGGAACAGTCATCACTCGAGGGAGTACTCTTTGACTTCGAGGGATACTAAACATGTCACTAGATGCTAAGTCCACCAAATTTATGCAGGATCTTGACACCATGTTTGCCAGAGAAGGTTTATGAATTCAAATTTAAGCAGGAACAATATGTTTTCAACAAAAAAGATCTTCAATGAGCTATCCAAGTACCTGTACCAGGGAAAACACTGTGCGTTATATGGACCATATGCCGGAAATTGATGAAATTGAGATCATGAAAAGAATATGTTGACAAGTATAAGGTTTATTATATTTTTCTCAATACCAAAAAAAAAAAAAATCCTGAAGGAGCAACCAAGAAAGAGGAACCAAATATCTTGTAGCCATGGAGGACAAGGAGTGTTATATGTGTTGTCTGCAGGAAATGATAACCCTCAAAAGATGGGAAGTGACTGGTGGTACAGTTAGTCATCTTGGA
The DNA here is from genome assembly GCF_011075055.1 of Mangifera indica. Classification (NCBI taxonomy): domain Eukaryota; kingdom Viridiplantae; phylum Streptophyta; class Magnoliopsida; order Sapindales; family Anacardiaceae; genus Mangifera; species Mangifera indica. Next base: position 2,545,729 of record NC_058139.1, read on the forward strand.
CCAGAAGATTTTTCTGTTAGAAGCAGCAAATAATCTAAATACCACACTCAGTCCATTCAGTTTATATGATATGTTAATTTCAACTTAGTGGAATTAACAAGTCATAGTTAACAACAGCCCCAAAACTCAAAGGGCATAATAGAAGAACAGAAGCTAATAATATTGCACTAGCAAGTTCATGAATTAACTATAAGATATATAACAAATTTACCAGAGGTTTATCTTTACCTCCCACAGTTATCTAAGCATCTTTCATACCCACTAAACAACTCGTTTGAAGCAGAGTTCCCTAATAATAAGTTAAATACCAGCGTTCACAAATGTAGGACCATTTTGCAATAAGAAAGCATAAAATCAACACAAACTCAGATGTAGGCAAAGCAATGACCTATAATCAAAACCATCCGATAAAAGGATCCTGTCATGTCTAGTTATATAAAATATTGAAAACCAATCAACATAAGGAAAGGAAACTATGAAACAGGAAAGAAAGATGCCTCAGATTGTTTATGAATTATAGATCATTCACAAAAGAAGAGCCTTTCAAACTTTGTGCATGTTTACTATATCAACATGACATCTTAAAAGAACAATTATCCCATTATAATCTAAAATAGATTGCCCTTAGTGTAAAATAAATGCCCATATGAAAGGACAACAAGCTCTCACCATTGAACAATATAAAAAAATATAGAAGCAACCATAGAAACATAACAATAGCATATCAAAACGAACGGTAGCCAAGAAAGAACAGGCCCAGCATGAACCCTTACCAGATTATAATAGCCACCAATATACAATTATTGAACAGAATACTGTGGTGTCATGAATCAACTGTAACGAACTGTAATGACTAAAATGTAAAGGGTAAAATGAGAGCAATCGTTCATAGTGCAGATCTAGTAATGAAAAGATAAATAAATAAATATATATATATATGTGTGTGTGCGTGTTCAGAGATGGAATATGATTAATTGAAAAGATGAAAGGAAAATACATATATTTCTGCATCAAATATCATTACCTCAAAAGCAAAAATCAGTTCTACCATATGGATTTTTTATCAATCTACGCCTTTTTTATACACCAAAAAAAAAAAAAAACTAGAAAGAAGGTGAAATGAAAACAAAGATCAGTTTAACCAATAAGGTAATCAAAGTAATATTTATCAGTACAACGGAATAACATGATTACATCCCTTATATCATTATTTTCCAGCAAATTCATTAAATCATCTTATCTGGCTTCTAATTACAACAGGGTAAGCATATTTAAATAATGAATTCAATCTGGCAACACATGCATACGTCATCCTTACCTTATTATTCAAAGAAATCACCTATGTAGAATAGCATAAAAGAAAAAGGAAATTGTAAATATGTTTACATAAAACAGAATTTTCCACTCTATTCTTTTCACGAGAGTTTCACTAGATAAAGCATACACAGCTCCTTATAAAGACAAATCTTGATAAAGTGAATTTATTGATAAATTATAGAGACAAATGAAAGAAGTCTCTGTCATGCAATATATCTGTATCATTATAACCCTTGAATTAAAAGACTAGTCATTACTGATATCATACCAAGAAAGTACTGGCGGAAACTTTATTTTCCTAATTGTGTACTCATTTGTTTAATTTCCAAATTCTTCAAGGGATATTTGTTTGTATCAGTGGATGCATTGATAGATCAGCTATAACAGAATCGTGGCATTATGTGAATATCATATGAATAATCTGTTCCACACGTTTTTATCCTTTTTTCCTTGGCCATTTTGTTGGTGGGGTAGAAAATTTTCAATGAGAACAAACAAGACGTTATAAATTAATTCCGAAAATCAGCTCCATGCGGTATAAATGAAGCTCTTTTTATGCCTCATCAGCTGTTTTAATCAACAAAAAGACAGAATCACACACGAAATAAACTTAGGAAACGTTACATCTTAATAATATATATTATGCATCTGTCCATATGGAAAAACAGGGATGAAAAGAAATGCAAAAAAATGACGGGAGACAGGAGAATGTTGAAGATATAAGTGCTTCTGCAACTTTTATATGTAAAAAGACTGAGCTTTACGATTAAATGTCAATTATTCTACAGAGAAAACGATGCACACAATCACAGAGAAAGAAAGAAGAATATTTGCACGCACATTAGAGTTCAAACCTACTGTAGCCATATCAGACCCAGATCTCAATCTTCTCAGAACTCTAACTTCAGTACATAAACACACATCATGCATACATATAAACATACTAAGAAAGCGAGAAACCGAGAGGGATACAGAGTATATTAAATTATGTTACCTTAAAGGCTTTAAACAATGATCCACCAAATGAACTCATATGAAGCTGCTTAATAGCATAAAGGACTACGATTGCTCTGCCAAAACAATCAAAAACATAGAGAAGTCAGTGAACCAGCTGAGAAAACCTCAAACTATCAACCATGAAAATGCCCATTACTCTTCCTACACTTTCCCACCAAACAAACGTACTAAAACGATAGAGAAAGGAAGCAAATGAGCTCCGTGAAAGATGAAAGAAAGAAGAGATGTGAATCAAACTTAGGAGATAATGATATATATATTGATGAAAGAAGAAATGTGTGGAGCATTAGATATTAAGGGGGGGAAAGGTGAGTTAGGTTCAAAGCTGGTGAGATTATTGTTGAGTTTAATGGGATTGTGGAAGCAGCGAAAGTGAACAGATAATTGAAAACTTGCAGGATCCGGTGCGATGGGTTGGGGGTTTGGTGCTTGTGCATTCAACAAAACGAGAAAGAGATGAGATTAAACGTAGAATATTGAAAGTCAAAAAAAAAATTAATAGATATCCAGAGAGAAAAAGCACCTGTTTGTACAGTTAGATTGCAAGTCCAGTTGGTCTTACGTTATAATCTTATGCTCCTTTCTTTCACATTTGCCCCTCTATTCCAACTTAACTACGTCTTTTGCCCTTTCTCCTTTTTTTACTTCTCTTTTTTAATGTAAAAAATCACCATACTCAATTTTTTTACCTAATATTTTACAAATTTAACAATCAAATGATTGAAAGGTTTTTAAAATTAAAAAGCAAGAAGAGATATTAATCAAAATAGGTAAAAAAAAATTTGTCTAAAGAATTTTAGGTAAATTTTCAATACAGTTATTTTTTAAAATAAATTTATCATTTATTCTAATAATATTTTTTTCCTTTAATATATTTTCTTTTCTTTTCTTTTTTTCCTCGATACAGTCAACAATAATACACTTTAACAGTGCATCATTTTATTGAATATAAAAATACTCTGATAACGTATACCATAATAAATTCAATTTTTTGTTGAAAACTTATTATAAAAACTTTCGCAGATAAAAGTTTAAAACTTTGAATGTTAATTTATGAGAAATGTTTAATTTTGTGTATTTGTTTAGTTATCGATTATATTAATTGTGTAGAATGTGAATATTTGTTATCTTAATAAAAGTAGAACAAGTTCTGATATCAGATCAAAACGAAAAGTAAAAACATAATTTCTTAGAAATTGATTGCGAATACGAAAATGGTTTTATAAAAATAAAAAAATATTTTTATATAAAAACATGAAATGTGCACGCAAGCATTCTCACACTTCATGTTTTTATATGAAAATATGTTTATATAAATATTTTTATAATAGTTGTATAAAAATATTTGTATATCATATTTATATAAAAAATTTTATATAACTATTTATATATAAAGTGAAAGAAATACATATATTCTCACATGTATGCACTAGCTCTTCGTATTTACATTTGCACTCGTATTTACACTTGTAATTGTATTTGATTTTCATAAAACTGCATTCCTCTTTTTTATTCTAATCTTATATCAAAATTTGTTTTATTGTATTACATTAACTGTATAGACAGTAAATATCTATTGTATTAGTAAAAGTAGAATAAATTTTAATGTAAAATCTAAACGAAAAAGTATAAATGTGATTTTCTGGAAATCAAGAACAAGTGTGAATGCAAAGTGCAAGTACAAGTGCGAATGCGTACATTTCTTTCATTTTATATAAAATATATGTATAAATTTTTTTATATAACATGCTTTTTATAAAAAAATATTTTTATATAAATATAAAAATATTTTTATATGAATATTATAAAAATATTTAAAACATATTTTTATATAAAAACATGAAGTGCGAGTGCGCATTCTCGCACTCAAGCTTTTATAAAAATATTTTTATATTTTACAAAAATATTTTTGTATTTGTGTTTACAGTGACTCTGCTATTGTGTTTAAAACATATTTTTATATAAAATTATGATTTTTATAATTTAAAATAACTTTATTATATATAATAATATGAATTAATATTCATACTAACATACATATTTTTATTATTTTATAATTATTGGGAATAAAAATTCATTAGCTGTAAAAAGCATCACCATCAATCAAAGATATAAAATTTGCTGATTGGGTCAAAATCTCAAACAGAGATTGATCTCTTACGCCACGCAATACCTAATTATTCAGGTATTATCACATTAATTAACATTATCCTCAAATAAATAATATTTTAATTATTTAATTTATTTTTATTTTGACCACCAAGTCATTTTATATTTTTTAAAATTTATTTATTGGCGAAGATGGGGATCTGTTTATCTTGAAAAAGAAAAATCAATCTTAATCTATCGATAATGGACCCATTGTTCTTCAATAAACCTATTACAAAAAGAAGGAATTTGTCGGGCAGAGACATCCTGTATGAGATGTTTAAGGTAAGGAAGAAGATGAGCTGTGGGCTGATAGATAACAGCTGGTGTGGTGAAAAGAAGAAGGCCAATGGATGGAAATTATAAAAAATAAAAAAATATTTGGTAAAAGAAAGAGAGAGATTGAACCGACAATGCATGCGGCTGCTCGACCACGCCGTTGCATGTGCAAACTGGCATCCATATTTTGGATAAGACCATCTATTTTATTTACCAAAATAACCTTTCTCATTTTCTAGTAGACATAAGGTAAAAGAAAATTTCCTTAATTTCAAGAAAAAAAAAAAAAGCTTAACCTGATTTATGATACTTCAGTGGCTAATCCTCTGCAATTCAAAAATGTATTTAATAATATTTAAATGTTGAAATTTTGATATAGAAATAGTAGTTGAGACTTGAGAGCACTACAAAGAAGAATGAGAGTGGCGGAAACGTAAATAATTTAAAGAATAAGGGTATAATGTAGTTGGAGAAACCAATGAAGATAAAATCTAGGGAACAGGGATGTTTCATCCAACTCTCCTTTCACACATTTAATTTCTTATGTGTTTTCGCCAACACAGTCGACAATCCACGTCACCACAACGCCGCTTTTCGGTTGGTCGTTCCATTCCACATTAATGCGATCGCCACCACTTAGAATTTTCCATTTTTCACATGTGATCTATTTGATCGGAATATCTTTAATGGGTCCCGTATCCGAAAATATATTACTAATTTATGCTTTATATTATTGTTAATTAAATTTTTAATAAAATTATATATAATTATATATATTATAATATAATTAAATAATTTTTAAATAAATATAAAATAATATCTAATCATATAATGATACATATAAATATATATTCATTTATGTATTTAAAATATATATAGTATTATTTTTATATTGTTAGAGAAAATTTGTTTTGATTTATGAATGTTATTATTATTATTTTTTGAAGTTAATAATAATTATCAAAATTCTTGCTCATAATAATGAATTTTTAAAAAGCCTAGAATAATACTTATTGCTTTTTAGATGGAATAAAGTAATTTAATTTTAATAAATGGTAATGGAGGTTGACGGGAACGAATGTAACATGAAAATAATATGGGATCAGAATTATTTGATAAGCATGTTCTATAAAACGGTGTCATAAATAAAGAGTTTTTTTGTGTGTGTGTGTGTGTGAAAGGAGAGAAATAAAGTACGATCCTTTTAATTCTTATCTATTCAAGATAATTATTATTTTTTATTAAGTAGGTTCTCTTAAAAATGTCTTGAATCTTATCTCGTCCTATCATAATGTGTTAATATAATGACGTTGCCTTAACTTTTAAATATTAACATAATCATATAAGTATTAAGAAAAAAATAGTTATTATCGTTATTTAAAAAGTAAATTACATATTTCTACAAAAGATTTGATCCAAAAACATTTTTTTCACCCTTTGACAATGTATCATTTTCAACTTCTTCATGCAATGCAGAACTCAAACATGAATCTTCCTTTGGCAAAGCAACACCTTTCCACTAAGTTCTGGTTCAATCTCAATTATTAGTTTTTTAGGATTATTCATTTGCAAAGTTTGAGGTTTGAGGTTTCAAAGTTTATTGGATTTATGACCAAATGGGCAAAAATAGCATATACTTAATGAGTATTAATTTGAGATTTAAGAAACTTTGGGTGAGGCTCATTTATTTGGTCCATGGCAAAACGTTTGGGGCTAGAACAAAAAAATTTAGGTCAGATCAGAGTATGGTCTAACAGTACATGATGATTACTGGCCAGGCTTGGTAATGTGGGCTTATGACCAAATGGGCATGAAGGTTATTGCTCATTAGCTAGGTTAAAGACTTGAAATTGGCCCCGTCTAATTCATGGGCATAGGCTAGTTAGTTCCTAAGATAGATGAATGGTTATCAATTTTAATAATTAGGATAAATTAGTTTAAGTGATAAGCCGAAAAATTAGGGTATGCCTTCTAAAAAAAATGTTAACATAATTTCTTTATTATTATGTTAAATTTAATGTTTGTATAAAAATTAAATTATTAAAATTTGATGTATTATTTTTTTATGTAAAAATATTCATGAAAATTATTCTTCGAGTTTCATGTCATTAAAGTGACTATAGAAACCAAAACCCTACGAAAGAGAATCCTGGGAATGATATATAAGATATTTAAAAGTAACGATAATTTGATTGAAAAAAAGTGAAAAATACCTAAATAATAAATAAAAGGTAAATTTGAAATCCGTTGACAAGATAATAAAATTAAATTTGTTATTTATATAATACTTTGGTGACGAGATAAATTATCGGATTCAAAATTTTATTTACTTAGTATAACCGATTTAATCTAAAATGAATTATTAGACATATATAAAGGCTTTTTTTTTTTTTTTTAAGTTTATGTTTTATTTTTAATAAATATTTTCAGTGATACTGAAAAAGAGGGGCTATAGAGAATTGAGATTTATTAAAAATTTAATAAATTTAACAGAAAGGTCAACTTAAAGGGTGGAAAAGTCATTTCATCACAGTTCATTCGATTAGAAGATATAAAAATGGAGCGAAAGCTGCCTCTTGTGTTCTTACTTTTTGAGGCAGCTAAAGCCTACACAGTCAACCCTCATCAACGAGCCAACACCCACTCACCCAGTGTTTTTGCATCCAATTTCTTACAATTTTCTTCATAACCCTACATCAGGTTATTGCATACTACATCCTTTTAATCAGAAAATTCTTTTCTTTTTCTATTTTATTCAATGATCAACTACAATGTTGTTCTATGTTGAAACTCAGATAGGGAGAGAGACCAGTCCATGCTCTTTCATGCGCCAACAGCAATTAGAATATTTGAATAAAGTGGGGATCTTCACAGTTTAATCGGATTTTCCTTTTACAGGGTAGTCATGCCAGGCCCAGGTCCTCACATGATGTATGCGATGGGATCGGGGTTGGGACTTATGCGAGTTTCTAATGGCCGATTCAACGCCCACCACATCTTTACTTACACCATTAACGCCTTCTTTGGTCCTGACATCGGCTCCTTCTCTGAATGGCTCGGCTCCTTCTTCTCTGACTCCTTCGGCTCCGCTATAGCCGAGGCCATTCACCACCCTTTTTATTATATCTTGATTCTTGGCTTTCCAATGTGTATTCTTTATTCTTGGCTCTCCAGGTTTTTGCTATTTAATGGACTTCTTGATTCCGTTTCTGGGGTGAGTTCTATTTTTTTTTTTTTTGGTGCAGAATTTGGATTTTATTCTTGTACTCTAAGTTATATTTTGATGATTAGGATTGCTTTAGGTTTTTGTTGGGTTCATTAGGATTGATTTTGAATGCAACAAGCTTAAGTTGTAAAGGTTTGTCCTTTGTTGATGTTATGGGAAAGAAGGAACATTGAGTTTGACTTTTTTTTTTGTTTTGAAGTTGCTATTAATGTTTTGGAATTATTGGAAATATTAACTTCGATAGTTTTTGTCAGTGTGATCTGTTTTGTTTCATGGTACTATTTTGATAACCAAATCGATTGTGTAATTGAGAGGCATTTGGCAGGATTATGATACCTATTTCTACTGCAATAGACTAGCTGGGTTGTTTATTTTCCAAATGAGATTTACTTTATTATCAATTGGGGTTATATTGTGCAGGTGCCTCTGTCAAGGAGGCAGTGCTTCTTGTTGGTCTCTGCTGGTTCTTTATCTCATTTTTTCCTTGACCATTTATTTGAGGTAACATTTGGAGTTGGATACGGTATTGTCTTTCATTTTTATTGAACAATTGTTTGTTGTTTGCCATGTATGGCTATCGAGATTACGAGAAGATGACGGTTTAGAAATCTGTTGTACAAGAACCATTTACTTCTATTTCTTTATTTTTTTTAGTTACAATTACCTCTTTAAATTTAGTTCTTTAATTTGTAAATGGTGCCCATGTTTGTTCTGAGGGAAGCCTTTATTTTAGTTATTAAGCTTTTGAAAATATTTGGTCCACTTCAGAGTGATAAATTTTGTGAAACAAACTTCTCAAGATACTCATGGATTGAGATAAAATTTTAAATTATGCTAGAATCATTAGAATCGGTACACTCTGAATTTCTTTTGGTTAATCTTGTAATCTAGTTGTACATATTCTTAGGTGGAAATTCTTGAATCTGTTTCATCAGAGTTTTATTCTGGGGTCAGCTTCCTGTTATAAACCTGTCTCTTCTTTCTCTACCTTGGATTGTAAATAAATAATTTGGCAAAGTTGTTGAGTCAGTTTTATATGCGTGGTTATGGTTTTGCTTTTGGTGCAAATTTCATAAATCTAACATCCTTTAATTGAAAAATTAACGTGGAATGATTGAAATCTGGGAATTTCAATTTAATGCTTTAGGGTACTGACGTCCACTACTTATCTTCTATAATATAAGCTCTACTTTTGCAATGTTGAAATGGAATAAGTAAATGCAGACTTTTAGAACCCTGATAGGTGGGAATTTTTCTAGGACAGGATTTTTTTTTTTTTTTTAAAGATAAGACTAGATAATTGACCATGCAGCAATTTCTAAGGAAAGACCTTGAAGCTTTTCTGGCTTGTATCGGAGGCCAATTCTTGAACCCCTTTCCTCTTATTTTCTTGTTCTTGTTCTTGTTCTTCTTTTTTTTTTTTTTTTCAACTTAGGTACATTTTTTTTTTCTCATGTGGATTTATTTTTCTCATCATATTGATAGATCAAATATCTTTAACTGAATAGGAAAATGGTCAGTCAAAAATGTATACTTGGATATTGAGCACTGGTTGGTGGGAGGGTCGAGCACCTATAAACCCAGATTCTGTATTTGTTGTTGGCTTCTTGTGCACTTGCTTAATTGGTGGCTTCATTTATATACACAGGTTTGAAAAAATGCAATCAATCTGTTATATTTCAGAAATTTATTTGGTAGTTAACTGACTTATATTGCCTGATAATTTTGCTATGCAGAGTAAAGCCTGTAAAGTCAGCTAGAGATCAATCTGTTCAGTCATTGAAACTAATGTTGATTATAGCAAGCTTGTATTGCTTATGGTGTGCTAGCCAGATATACTGGGTGAGTCCTCGTCGAGCACCTGTTGGTGAAGAGGCTGATCTTGGAGTTCTTATATTTATGGCCATTTATTTCTTTGTTCCTCATTGTTTGTGTATAATGTCCACAAATCTTAAAGATCTTGACACTGAGCCACTTCCTCTTTAACACATTATTCTTGTTAAGGTTTGAGAATCTCACTGTTGTGTGTAGTTATCCTGAGGCAGGCTAAAGACTTCAGTTTGTGCAAACAGTGTGTCAATTCTGAAGCATTACTGCTATTGCCTATTGTTCTACTGTGTAGATGGTTAGGTATTCTCCTTGGATTATCAGTGTAGTCTTTTCTAGCAAAGAAGGAATACTTATAGATTTTACTGTTTGGTCTAGTTGGCTTTTGTAGTTTGAAACACAGCATCGAAGGAGTAAAATTAATCCCTATTCATGGTCTTTCTATCTGTATTGGTTGATTGATTTGTGATAAAGTGCAAAGTTTTGGTCGTTAAGCTTGAATAATAATGTTGGGATTTTGTTTGATGTTATTTCTTTTCTGTAACCGAGGTGCTCGGAACAAACAGCTCAAGAGTATTGCTCTTCATACCTGCTGCTGAATCTATTTGATTATTCCTGTATTTCTGGCGTTTAGAGGCTATGAGAAAGTTTATTACAAAACTGGATCCTGAATTTGCATGCATTTTAGTCAGTTTAGAGAGGATAGAAAAACAAGGAGGAGGTCTGCACTTATCAGTATTTCAGGTGACTGTCCTTTAAAACTCATCAGTTTAAATCATAAAACAAACATGAATAAGAATCTGACTTCTGCGTTGTTACAAGTCCACCAGGGAGGTAGAAGAACATAATCACTTGATGAATTTAGGCAAATTTTTTGTTATGATTCGAAATTTTTGAATGTATTAACTTTCATCAAACCTCGAAGAGGAAATTGTTGTAATCCTACTAATATCCCACTGCCCAAAAATTAAAGGCTAAACTTGGAGAGAATCAAAATTCGTCAATTCATAAGATGAATGACTATTAATTTATTGACAGTCAGTCTCAATTGACAACAAAAATTCCATGTTTATTGTATTACCGTAAGTCACACTGCCTGAATTTGATTTATAGACCAACAAATTAAATGTAAAACCAATAAATTTTATCAAAAAATTAAACATGAATGAGTCTAAATTGAGTTGCTGTCAAAGCATTGATTCTGATTTCCGAGGCCGGAGTCTGGGCACATATTGGGCGTTGCTCACATTACTTACTGCTGAAACCAATTCTGTCAATCCTTAATGTTTCAGTTGTAATGGTTACACTTTCATTCTCACTTTAATTTCGGATGACTTTGGAGTTCATTGACTTCTTTGCAAATGATGGCAGACAAAATGCCGCAGAATGTACCTGAATATGCAGCAAAAAAGAAAGGAAGATTCATAATTAATACATAGATGGGTGAAGATTACGGGTGCTTTGATGAGCAGATACCTCTGAGTCGTAAAATTTCAGCGGCCCTTTTGCCACTCCGAAAGTTTGCTTTGGATCCATGGGGTTGACAGGATGTTTGAAGTCCACAGATGGACCCTCAGTAGAGCAAAGCATGAAACCTATTACTCCACTGATGAATTCAAACGATGTTGCTCTAAATTAAATACTATACAAATGGGAGATAAATACATATAACACAGAGAAAATTAGGAAAAAATGAGGAGGATGCATGCATGCATGCCTTGGATATGTTGGAACGATCGTCCATGCATAGCTGGAAGAGCCTTTGAATCTCCGGCGACAGTCTGCAACGAGATCATCAATGTTGAGGGCTGGATACCATAGACTTTCTGCCTGGATACACATCACCCCGCCGGGGCGGAGAGCTTTTGCCACCAACTCAAAGAAGGAACTTTTGAATAGTTCATCTTCAGGTCCTGCACGCATTACATTAATTAACCGTTAAGAATTTTGAAAGGCAAATTAACAAATCTATGACCGAAAATTATATAAATATTCTTGAAGAAAGAAGAGAGGAAGAGAGGTTACTTATTGGGTCAAATGCATCTACAATTATGGCATCATAGGTACCACATTGAACGGACTTCAAAAATTTAGTTCCTGACAATTTTGCAACAAAAAACTTCCAGGGTAATTATAGAGCAAAAGCTAGCAATAACAAGGAAAAAAAAAAAAAACTAGCGAAGAACTGAATTTACCATCTCTGACATGAAGTTTTACTCGAGAGTCCTCGTATCCAACAGCAATTTCAGGGAAGAATTCCTTATACACCTGAAATAATATCATATTATACGAAATTTACAGTCAGAATTTTGTGTCAAAAGGGGCAACTTTCACAGGGCCGTGCTATAATAATAATACCGAAAGTTAATGCTGACTTTGGTGCAGGCATGATGTTGAATAATCCTGGCATATGATTCATGTTTTTGAAATCCTAATGCTGAAGAATTAAATACCACTCACGTTCACTAGCATCGTATCAATCTCGCATATATCAATTTGCTCAACCGAAGAATGTCGAGAGATTTCACGTAGGATGCCACCATCTCCTCCCCCAATAAGCAACACCTAAAATTTCAAACAAATTCAACGACAGGCCAGTGATTTGAAGATAGAAAACCGCTGTCTAATAGTTTGTATTTATATAGAAGTGGATTTGGGAAGATCCTTAAATGATTATACATTATGATAGAAGAGAAACCTTTTTGGGATTGGGAATAGAGCAAAGAGGAAGATGAGTGATCATTTCTTGGTACGAAAACTCATCCTTTTCTGTGAGTTGGAGAGCTCCATCCAGAACAAAAACTTTGCCGTAGGATGATGACTGCAAATATTACAATGGGACAATACGTTATAATGAAATGCAATGAACAGACACAAATTTAACACATGAGAAGGTACAAAAATAAACTGCCAAATCAAAATTTATTTTATTTAAATATCATATATATGTGTATATACCTGAAACACCATCATACTTTGAAATTCAGACTTTCCTTGAAATATAATTTTTTCTACCTTTAAGAAGTGTGCTTGGCCTGCAAGATACATCAGACAATTTCATTATCGTTCTGTAACCAACAATCATACTATCCCAAGGCAAAATCATCGCTTAAAAAGTTTCAGAAATTTCGGGTTTCATATATATATATATATGATTAGGTCTCCTTGCTTAAGCCTGAAATTTGCCAGCTTTAAATCTGATCTTTGTGCTTATTTATCAAAGAAAATAAGGAAAGAAAAAAAAGACCAGTGCGTGTTATGAAAGTGTCGGTTGTCAAGAAAAATAACTTGATTTTACATTGAAATGTGCTCGGGAAAGCCTGAAATCAACAAGTGCAACAAATGTCAAACACATCATCCTCTTGACGATACTGTTTTCGAACAAAACCCCATAGATTTAAAATCTTAACCCAGATTTTAACTAACCAGTTATCATTTATCTTTTCCAGTTCTACATAGATGACAAAGATGGTGATGAAGTAAGAAAATAGATAGTTAGTGTAATCTCACTGACCTGGCCATAGTGGGCAATGCTCCGCAAACCACCCAGGAATGGTGGGATGATGATGCTCCTGAGTACTTTCATCATCTTCTTCTCTTCCAACATGAATAACTGAACTTACAGCAACTGCAGACCCTCCATTACAAGCCGAAACTATGCTCTTTGTTTCTTCCATGAGTTTTTCTTTCTCTAGCCAGCTTCTTCCTTTGTGTTCCCCGTTCATAGTTATGCGTTCATTCAGCAACTTTGTAAATGAGCACTATACATAGACATATTATTATATATATTGAGACCAGGAAATGAAACCCTGGTTGCTCTTACTTACTAAAGATAATCTGTGATTAGCACAGAAAATCTCCCACTTTTTCCTTTTCCAGCCATTTCTAATTATTCCATCATCAAACTTTCTTGCCCTCATTGGTAATAAAATGTGATTATCATGACATATAATATATAAGCTTTATTGAATGGGGTCAAATAATCCAGCCACCGGCTTTATTGAATACAAAAGAAACCAAAGTTTTTCCCTTATAATTAAAAAAAATATATAAGTTGTAATTTTTATAAATTAAACTTGAAGTTGGCAGCAGAAATTATCAAAGTATTTGGAATTTTTGTTTAATAATTGTGTCAAATGGGATTGGGAAGTCTAAAAGAGAAATCAGATGGGACATGTTATATGGTGTTTTTTTTCTTCTTTTTATAAAAGTTACATGTGTTTAGAATTAGAATGGAAAAAAAATGGTTTCATATGTCTTTCTTTATGTATGTCTTTTTCATATTTATCTTTTATAATTACTTTTACCATTTAATATTAAAAATAGTCAAAACCTTTGCCATCTTAATTCTGATTTTCACATTTCCTTTATTACTATTGACAGTAACAAGACAAGATCGGATGATACACGTTGAAAACTTGTCTATTTATAATAAAATTCCAAATATAATAATGGGTTATTCTTAAGTTTTAAAATAAATATATATTGATTTGAAATAATATTGTTCGTACATATAATACTATTTGAATCTACAAACGCTAGACCGAAGGAGTGGAGGGTCAGGAGAAAAGATACAGAGGAGAGGAGTGAATGAGGCACCGCCAATTGCCTCAAGACCTGCAAATTCAGAGGCAACGTGGAAGTCCTATTAGCTTATGCCATTAAGTAGCTGAAAAAGGAACTCTTCCGGAGGTTATTTGATTCATTTATCAAATCCAATGCTTTTATTCAGGTTCCATTTTGTGCACAAATGGATCAGGCGATCCAGTGGGCGAGATGCTTTTCATCATTAGAGGTCAAGTAGAGAGCTCCACAGCAATGGAGGAAGGGTATGATTCTACAATTCTATTGTTCTCAGAGTTGGTGACTTCTGTGGTGAAGAGTTATTGACATGGGCCTTCATGCCAAACTCTACACTCAATCTTCCATTATCAACTAGAACAGTTAAGTCCATTACTGAAGTTGCGGCCTTAAGTTTGTTGCAGGCCAATTTAAACGCCTTGACAGCAACCAACTCACCAGTGGTGGGCTCGGCCGCTTGGGCAGCTTACTTTTATACAGATTGATCGGCCTTATTATCATGACGAGCTTTCTTTGAATTCTGTCTGATTTCTGTTTTATCTTGAATGGCCATGAACAGAAAATTGTAAAATCCCTCCGGGGGCTCAAATGTCACATCACTGTGCTCCATTTTAGCTTGACCGTCACTCGTGTTTAGTTGAAACGTCACATCAAAATTTCAAGTGGGTCAATCATTTTTCGTTGAAAATTTTCTATGGACGTTTTCCTCAATTATTGGTCCGTGCTGGATCCACACTTCAGGCGGCAATAAGCACCTGTGACACGGTGACTCGCAACAACCAACCGAGCCGAATACCTAAAAGAGACGTTGAGTACAATAGAAGTGTTGAAGAGAGGAAAGTCAAGTCAAAATATGGAGCAATCAATTAGAGTCGATAACTTAGAGGTCCTAAACATTTTAGGCCGTGATTCGCTCGTGCGTTTGATTGAATTGAAGAGGCCAATGAACATTTTCCACCAAGGCTTGACAAATGGCATATTTGTAAATTTGTAAATTCAAAAAAATTATTTTTTAATCTATCAAACTCAAGTATTAGTTTTAACAGCTGAAAGATAAATGTTATTTTATTTAAATATTATAATAAAAATATAATTAATTATCATTTTGTCTTTAAAATTTAAAATATTATAATAATAATAATACCTTATATCAAACTAAATTATGAATAGAATTGTAAGATATAAATGTAATTTTTAAAATTTATTAAGAACAAATGAATATTTTTCATAAATTTTATCAAAAATTATCATATTCAACTTGGTATATTTTCAAAATATTTTATAACCCCAATAATTTGTTATATGACATATACACATCTAATTTTTGTGTTTAGTTAATAATTATTTTTAAAATTATTGAGAAGTATATTGAAATTTTCAAATTTTTAAAAATACTTTTAATTTATTTTAAATTTCCAAAATCCTTTGAAAATTTACTAACACCTTTTAATTTTTAAAAATTAAGTTTGCTATTAAATATATGATTATGTATCATGGACACCTATAATTATACTTTTACTATAAAATTTTTTATATTATTTTAATTAAAATTAATATAAAATAGGGATATAAAAATTATTTAATAAAATTTTGAGGTAAAGTGTTATTAGATTATTTTTTTTTTAATCTTTTCAACAAATGTTAAAGTTTTTTAAATATATTTAACATGGGGTCGGAAATTATATTTTTTCAAATTGAGAGTTATGGATATTGTTCCATCTAACCTTGGATGGGAAATAGTGATTTGGCCAATCGAATATTTTATATTGAATTAGATATATTTTAATAGTTTATATGAGTTTGGTGTGATGTTGAACTAAATAAGTTACCCGCGGGAAAGGGGTTTCTTTCCTTATGTTCAAAATAAGTAATATTATATATATTTATTTTAAATATAATAATAAATAATATTTATTTGTATTATCATATGATTATATGTTATATTATTTTTAATTTAAAATAATCTAATTATATGATGACACATATTAAATATATATCTATTTATATATTTAAAATAAATATACATAATTTTATTATTTCAGGATTGTGGACCTATAGGAAAGATGTTAACCAAAGACGCGAAAATATTTAGTTTGGTGCATGATTTTAGTGTTGATCACACTTGTAACTTCTCTTCTCAACTATGTTTAAGCATACTTCCCACCTAATTCCCACCTAAACGTTATCCGTTCATAACACGCCTTACCTTATTATACTTCTCTCTAACTAATTATATTTAACTTTCATGTCTTATTTCTCTCCTAATTATTCAAACTATGTTATTATTATTTAAATAATATATTATTAGATGTTATTTTATTTTTAATTTAAAATTATTAGTGATAAATGAATGATAAAATAAGTTATACAATATCAAATTTTTAGAATTTTTTGTCTACATCTCTTTGGAAAAGAGAAAATCCAGTATAATTTTATAAAAAATGGATTATTTTCCATCTTAGTTTTAATTTAATCTCAAAATTATATCACGACAAATAAGAAACTCAAACACCTACTCAAAGGTTAACTGCGGTCAAATTTTTTAATTAAAAGTATGGATAAAATTGTTATTTTATTCTAAAATCTTAAAATTTATACATTTCCCCTTAAGTTTTAAAAACTAATACTTCACTCAATTATCAAAGTTTGAAAATTTTATATTTCACCTCTAGGGTTTGTTTCCCTTTTTTGACCATCATCATTCTGATTTACGGTCGACACTTTCTATCCATCTTCTAGATTTGGTCAAGAAGGATAACCACCCATGACAACGCTTCGTTGTTGCATTTGGACAACAAGATGAAGTGTCGTCCTTCGTTATTTCTCTTCAATTTGGATAAAGAAGGGTCGTCTTTCTAGAGAAAACCTTTGCTTCTTCTCGATTACTGTTTGAATTCTCTAAATCACCAAAGATGAAACTTAGAAAGAGAGAAAAAGTAAATTTTTCAAAATTTACTCATAGGAAAAAATTGTTAGTTTTCTAAACTAAGGGAAATT
Organism: Mangifera indica; assembly: GCF_011075055.1. Taxonomy (NCBI): domain Eukaryota; kingdom Viridiplantae; phylum Streptophyta; class Magnoliopsida; order Sapindales; family Anacardiaceae; genus Mangifera; species Mangifera indica. The sequence goes on from NC_058139.1 coordinate 2,563,121, forward strand.
ATTATTGATATTGCGAGTTTAATAAAAGGCCAAAGGACTATTTCCACCTAAGTTTTAATGCGAATACAAATACACCTCTATAAGATTAGAAAAACCCAAATTCTCACTCACGAGTTAACTACAGTTAAAATTTTTTGTTAGAAGCAATGAAAAAATCGTTATTTTACTAATAATATTAAAAATATATAAAATTCATTTAATCTCCCCCCCCCCCTCCAAAGTTTTAAAAAACTAATAATTTCATTTTTATCTAAAGTTTTCCAACTTTTAAAAGTAATATTTCTCCTCAAAACCTAGAGTTTATTTTTTCACTCGCTCTAGCCACTAACGATGACGTTTCAACACCTTACCTTTGTCAATGACAAAGACAGTTGGGATGATGAAGCCTAAATCTTAAAACTCTTGTCTCTAATAAAAAAATTTTAATAGTTATTAACTCATAAGTGAGTATTTAAGTTTTTAAAACTTTATGATATTTATTTGTTTTTGTATTAAAACTTGGGTGGGATATAGTGCTTTGGCCTTCAGAAAACAAAGATGAGGCCACGTCCAGTCAGCCATGGATAATATCAGTTGTTTATGTCTTTTTTATGTTGTCTCCTTCTCCTACATGGACCGCATTTTCGTCATTGTTCGCTCCACAAAAATATCTTATCTCTTTTGTCTGTTTATACGATTGTGATGCAATTCCTTTTTTTATGGGCTCCAAACGTGGATATTTTTTCTATAAATAAATAATTCAATATATGTATAATCGTTTTGGATAGAGAAGAGGGTGGTATATGAGAAGTGACTCTGTAGAATAAAATACTGAGAGTTTTAGCGCTGAAGGGATAGACAGGTGCTGTTCTGTTTTGTTTTTATGCAAGCTTTAGCATAAATCAGAGTGAAGACCAGTTAGGTGTCCTAATTTTCAGGGTTCAGCCATGGCTGCTCGCAGAATCTCTTCGTTGCTGTCTCGTTCACTCTCTGCTTCTTCTCCTTCTCTGCTTCGTTCTCTTGGTGACTACCTTCACTCTTTTTGTGTCTATTTCTTTTTATCGCTGACATCCATCTGTCTCTGACTTCATGGTTTCATCTGAAATTTAGATGTGTCGTCTTAATTTATGCATGCATGATAAATCTGATATACTCTCTGCTTGGTCAATTAAACTAGAAAAAGGAAAAGATAACGTGGTAGAAATAAAACAAATTATTGTTTGAAATCCGGTAAATATCACCATGGAAGTTAGTAGATTCATTATTCAATCAGAGTAAGATCAAGACCTGATAACATGAAAGTTAAGATTTTTCATTGGATTCTTTTTTCTTGTTTACTATGTGTATTTCTTCAAAGAAACTAATCGAGTTTTTTTTAAAATTATATATTAGAACTCACTTTGTTTGAAATATTCTCTCTTCTCAGGTATAAACTCTAGCAGGGGAAGAGGAATCAGCCGGTTTAGCACTGCTGCGGTGCTTGAGGAGCCAATCATTCCACCTGTTCAAATCAATTACACTCAGAATCTAATCAATGGGCAATTTGTAGATGCAGCATCAGGTAATCCTTTATTCTTGTGATTCAGTGATAAAATGATTATTTTGTTTCTTTCCCATTACTCTTTTGAAATGATTTTTCAACAAAGGTAGGGTTGAATATTGTTTGATGTTGCAATATCTTTTGGCCTCAGGAAAAACATTTCCAACCTATGATCCTCGTACTGGAGAAGTCATTGCCAATGTTGCTGAAGGTGATGTGGAAGATATCAACCATGCTGTTTCTGCTGCTCGCAAGGCATTTGATGAGGGACCATGGCCAAAGATGACTGCTTATGTAATAAATTTTCTCAAGTTTTGCCATGCTGTTACATCACAGTCTGATGATTTCTGATTTCTTGGATGTTCACCTATGCCTTTTATTCAGGAAAGGTCACGGATATTGTTGCGCTTTGCTGATTTGGTGGAGAAACACAGTGATGAGCTGGCAGCTCTAGAGACATGGAACTGTGGAAAGCCCTATGAACAATCTGCCAAATCCGAATTACCAATGCTCGTTCGCCTGTTCCACTACTATGCTGGTGGGTTTACTACAGTGCATTTCATCTAACTTCATTATGACTTGTTGAGTATCAACTGATTTTCTCCTAAAATTATCTAGGTTGGGCTGATAAGATCCACGGACTCACGGTTCCTGGTGATGGAAACTACCATGTTCAAACACTGCATGAACCAATTGGTGTTGCAGGCCAAATTATTCCATGGAACTTTCCTCTTATCATGTTTGCTTGGAAAGTTGGACCCGCACTAGCATGTGGTAATACGATTGTTCTAAAGACGGCAGAGCAAACACCTCTGACTGCTCTTTATGCAGCAAAGCTATTCCATGAGGTAGAATTTAAAGTATTTATTAAAAAATTACCTTTATTAAGGAGTTGAATATCTGAGATGCTGAAAATAGTTAGTACACATGAGAAATAATTTATATGATCATGTTTAAGAGGCAGTCTGCTTCTTGCATATTACACTCTTACCAAGGGATGCTCAAGCACATGCAAGCAATCAGATAAGAATGTATTACTATAGGTGGTAGTTATGGATTGCCAATGAAAGTGAATGAAGATGCTAAACATGTGTTAATAAATTGGGGTATTGCAGTTTCCTCAAACTACTTATAGTTCACACATGATTTATCTTACTTTACTGTAACATTTGAGCCTCTAATCAAAGTTGCATCCTGTCACAGGCTGGTCTTCCTCCAGGTGTTCTGAATATAGTTTCTGGATATGGTCCAACTGCTGGTGCGGCTCTTGCCAGCCATATGGATGTGGACAAGGTATATTTTGAGCTTGAACATGTCCTTGCTCATTTTTATATATGCATAAAGGTATTGAGCGTTGAAATTAATAGCTTGATGAGTTGATAGCCTAATCAATTATGTGGAAAGCAATGTGACCTGGTCTTTTGGAACCCAATCTGAGCATTTGCCAGTTGCATCAGGCATTTTTTACTATAAGCCTAGCTGTGCTTCATTATCTCATGGCTTTTAGAATATCAGTGATTAATACCATTGCCACTACTATTGCAGCTTGCTTTCACAGGATCTACTAAAACGGGTAAGATTGTTCTTGAACTGGCTGCAAAAAGCAATCTTAAGCCAGTGACCCTAGAGCTTGGAGGGAAATCACCTTTTATAATTTGTGAAGATGCTGATATTGACCAAGCTGTGGAGCTAGCACACTTTGCTTTGTTCTTTAATCAGGTATTTTTATGAAATTTTCGGCATAGAGCTTAGCTTTTGAACACATAAAAATATAATTGTTTGCTGCCTGTAGGGACAATGCTGCTGTGCTGGGTCTCGTACTTATGTACATGAACGTGTGTATGATGAGTTTGTAGAGAAATCAAAGGCACGTGCCATTAAACGTATTGTTGGTGATCCCTTCAAGAAGGGTATTGAACAAGGTCCTCAGGTACTGTGCACAGTAATTTCTGCAGTTTTGAAAAAATTTTCTGAAACTATACCTATATGTCATCTTCATCCAATTCACATGTTACAACAAATTTATGTAAAGTGCTTAAGTTGCAAGATACCTCTAATGAACCCTATCAAACTCTCAGATCGACTCAGAGCAGTTCCAGAAGGTCCTTAGGTACATCAAATTGGGCATTGAAAGCAATGCAACCCTTGAATGTGGTGGTGACAGATTAGGCACCAGAGGATACTTCGTTCAGCCTACCGTCTTCTCAAATGTTCAGGTACTAAATTGTTTATCTCCTGCTATTTCCTCTACCCATGTGATATCATATCATTATATCTAAAGTGCTGATTACATTTCAATAAAACAGGACGATATGCTAATAGCACAGGATGAGATCTTTGGCCCAGTGCAAACCATATTGAAGTTCAAGTGAGTAAAAACTTCCTTCCCCCATTTGTTATATTTTGACATCAGTTTCATCAAGGCATCTCATCACAATTATCACAATAATCTCTTTCAGGGATATTAATGAAGCGATAAGAAGGGCAAATACCACAAGATATGGCCTAGCTGCAGGAGTTTTCACCAAGAGTGTGGAAACTGCGAATACAGCCATGCGGGCATTGCGGGCTGGGACGGTATGGATTAACTGCTATGATGTGTTTGATGCTGCCATTCCTTTTGGGGGATACAAGATGAGCGGCATAGGCAGGGAAAAGGGAATTTATAGTCTTCACAATTATTTGCAAGTGAAGGCAGTTGTTTCTCCTCTGAAAAATCCAGCGTGGTTGTAGTTTTTTGAGTTTCACCATGTCCATGCTTTAGCTTCAGTGCTTTGAACAATAATAGCATAAGAAAGTAATGTTTGTAATTGTGGATCCGAGGTGCTACGTACTGATACTCTCTCTCATTGTACTTGCTTATCCGTGTATTTCAGCGTTTTGGAATGGATAGTGTAATAATAGTTCTTGCCCGGGTAGGTATGAATATAATAAAATTATGTATATATATTTATATTATATAATTAAATATTATTTTATTTTTAATTAAAAATTTTTTAATCACATAATAATATATATTAAATATATATATACATATAAAATATACATTAAATAAATACGTATAATTTTAGTGATGTTAGTTATAGAATCTGATAGAGGATGCTTACAAGAGGTACATAGTGTATATATTTCTGTGTTTGTCACTACCCCTCTTAGCGATTCAAAGACCCATAAGAAAAAATTATATTGGAATAAAGTAATCAAATGATTTTTAATTTAAATATGTTTTTATTAGAGTTGTGTAAAATAATCAATTAGAATTGGAACAAGAGCCATCGATATCTAACTTTTAGTTTCAATTCTTATTCGAAATAGCTATACTCTGAATAAGTTCGACCTCCCAGTTTGTAGAATCGATTAGCTCCAATTTCGAATCTATCTCATAAAAAATTGGCATCGGAATCAAATGACTAACTAAAATCTGATTTATTGTCTTAAATCTGGAAGAGCATGCAAATTGAAATGGAGTGATCATCTTAAAGAAAGCTACAAAAATTAACAAAAATCATTATTTTGCAGTCCGCATGAATAAGGCCACTTCACCACCCATGCTTCGAAATAAACGATTTTCCATTGAGCAGAGATCCTGTGGGTACGGTACGGTGAAAGGCCTATCTATTTTCCTTCAACATTTGGGTTTGGCAGCCCATTTTCAAAGCAGTCAAAATCAAACATGTCGGCAGCCCCAAAACTTGATTCATACCGCATTAATGTTAAAAAGAACAACAATCCAACTCCGGGCTTATTTTCTTGGAATCTCCCTCGTGGGCCTTTGCATAAATAATTGCACTAATCACAATTATCTTGTCGCCCACACAAATGTCGTCAAATTATTGGTCCACGTATTTCACATATAGACTTATATTAAAAAAATCAGTATTAATTAGAAGTTAGTTGCATTAATTTGTAGCCACAAGTAACTTGATCAGATTTTGATTGCGTGACCTCTCAACTTCCTCACATTAACCATTTCAATTCATCGTTACTGTCTTGTTAACACGGGTAGCTGGCCGTCATCTTTTTCCTTTACGTAGACTCGCTGGATATTGTTCATAGGGTTCTTATTCATTGATTTTCCTATTTTAATAATAATTTTAAAAAGTTTCTTCTTCAGATAGAAAAAGACACGTAATTAATTTTCCAATTAAATCCAAGCTTGCCTTCTTCCCTGTGTAACATGTCAACTCCTAATACGACCACGTTTCTAGTCGGTTTCTCTGGGACCTATCAACTCTACTGTGAAATGACAATTCTCTCCGTACAATTTTGAAATATATATCCAAATCTAGTTTCGTCTATAATCTGAGAAACAACATCTGGCCAATCTGTGATCTGCACGTGTCCAATCTACACGTGTTACGAAAATCTAGTGTCAAACCCGTGCCCTTCCCAGTCAACTCAGCAAGCCCAGTTGCATTTCTTTGCCACGTGTCCTCTAGATTTTTCAGTTAAATTAAGGCCAAACGACTATTTCCCAACCAAGGTATGCTGTAATGACAAGTTTCCCCCCTTTAACTATGGAAATACCAAACACCCACCCATGGCCAGTTAAATTTAACGGGATTAAGGGTAAAATTGTCATTTTCTCTATAATATTAAAAAATAAACTAAAATATAATTTCCTTTTGCCCCCCTAAAGTTTGAAAACAAAAATTTTCCCCCAGCCTAAGTTTAAGAAAATGGCAGTTTCACCCTAGGGTTTGGTTTTGAAATCTCCGGCGACCTCTCCGGCTCCGTTGCCGACGGCTTCTCCCTCCCGAAGAATCCTCTCCTTCCGTGATCGGTTTCCTCCCATTTGGAGGTCCGATCGTCGCCGGAAAAGCGGTGGGAGACGAAGAACTTCGTCGGGGAAGACGAAGTTCTTCGTCTCCCACCGCTTTTCCGGCGACGATCGGACCTCCAAATGGGAGGAAACCGATCACCGGAAGGAGATGATTCTTCGGGAGGGAGAAACCGTCGGCAACGGAGCCGGAGAGGTCGCCGGAGATTTCAAAACCAAACCCTAGGGTGAAACTGCCATTTTCTTAAACTTAGGCTGGGGGGAAATTTTTTTTTTCAAACTTTAGGGGGGCAAAAGGAGATAAAATTTTCAGGCGTTAAGGTTCTGTTAAATTTAACTGGCCATGGGTGGGTGTTTGGTATTTCCATAGTTAAAGGGGGAAAACTTGTCATTACAGCATACCTTGGGTGGGAAATAGTCGTTTGGCCTTAAATTAACCCCCGCCCTTTTATATGCGGAACCAAAGCTCCTCGTTTTTACGTTCAAAACCCAAGTTGTAAAAGCACTCGCTCTGTTTTTTCTTATCTCTGCAATGATTAAAAGTTCAGATCAAATCAATCGCCGGATTTTGTCGTTTCCGGCGGTTCACCCTTGCGAGGATATTTCTCCGGGTATCCTTCTCGGTTCTTTAATAACTCTTGCTCATAGCATATGCAATTACCAATCTAACATATTTGCAACTCAGCGAAGAAATGCCCGTGAAACTATTCGCCAGATAGGAATTCTTTTGATATTCTTCGAGGAGATTCGTGACCGTGCGTTGACTCTTCCGGATTCAGTTGTTCTTTGCTTCTCTGAGCTTCACTTTACCTTTCAAAAAGTTCAATTCTTGATGGAAGATTGCACGAGAGAAGGCTCTAAGCTATGGATTCTAATGAAGTCTCAGTTTATTGCTGCTCAATTTCGTGTATTAATCCGGGGAATCTCTACGGCCCTGGATATTTTACCACTGAATTTAGTAGATGTTTGTGGGGAAGTTAAGGAATTAATCGAGTTGGTAGCCAAGCAATCGAGGAAGGCAAAATTTGAGCTTGACCAAGATGATGAGCGAGCCATGAAACGAGTTCTTGCAATATTGAAATATTTTGAGAAGGGCATCCAGCCTGATTTGGATTTCATCAAGTGGGTTTTTGATTATCTTGATATTAGAAGCTGGAGTGATTGTCACAATGAAATCAAGTTCATGGAAGAAGTTATAACCACGCAGTGCTCCGATTTTGAAGAGAAAGAGGTCCCCTTTTTAAGTAGTTTAGTGGGGTTCATGAGCTATTGTAGAGTAGTTATTTTCGAAACTCTGGATTACAGGAATCATGATCAAACTGAAGTGAGGTGCAATTTGGAGAGCCTTAGTTGCTTGAATCCTGAGGACTTCCGGTGTCCGATTTCTCTCGAGTTAATGACTGATCCTGTGACAATATCTACAGGACAGACTTATGATCGAGCTTCGATTCAGAGGTGGCTCAAAGCAGGGAATATGATGTGTCCCAAAACAGGGGAGAAGCTAAAAAACACAGAGTTGGTCCCCAATGCAGCTCTGAAGAAACTTATCCAACAGTTTTGTGCAGACAACGGCATTTCGCTTTGCAAAACCAGTAGACAGAGTCGTGATATAACGAGGACGATTCTTCCGGGTAGTCCTCCGGCCGCCGAAGCTATAAAATTTCTGTCAAAATTTCTTGCAAGAAGGCTGTTTTTTGGAACAAATGAAGAGAAAAACAAGGCTGCCTATGAAATTCGTTTGTTGGCGAAATCAAACATTTTCAATAGGTCTTGTTTGATTGAAGCAGGCACAATCCCACCTCTGTTATCTCTTTTATCTTCGTCCGATCGGTCTGTACAACTAGAAGAGAATGCAATAGCTGCTTTATTGAAGCTCTCAAAGCACGCTAGTGGCAAGAAAGTGATAGTTGAAAATGGAGGATTGAAAGTGATACTTGCAGTGCTCAAATCAGGCTTAGGGTTGGAAGCACAGCAGATAGCAGCCGCTACATTATTTTATTTGTCTTCCGTCAATGGGTATCGAAAGTTGATCGGAGAAACACCGGAGGCAATCCCAGCTCTTGTTGAGCTTATCAAAGATGGTACAATTTGGGGAAAGAAGAATGCAGTGGTTACAATGTTCGGGCTGCTATTGTATCCCAGAAACCATGAAAGAGTGCTCGCCGCTGGCACTGTCCAAGTGCTCGTTGATATTCTTGCATCCTCATATAATGCCGAGCTTATCACAGATTCACTAGCAGTCATTGCAGCTTTAGCTGAGAGTACGGAAGGAGCAGTCACAATTCTTCAGACTTCAGCCATGGCTGTAATTATGGGGCTATTACAATCGCTAACATCTCGAAGAGGGAAGGAGTATTGTGTCTCGATACTGCTGTCCTTATGCAGCAATGGCGGTAAAGAGGTGATAGCAATACTAGCCAAGGATTCTTCACTGATGCCTTCACTATATTCGCTTACAACAGATGGCTCATCTCATGCAAGCAGAAAGGCACGGTCGCTCATCAAAATTCTGCATAAATTCTACGAAACAAACTCTTGGGGTTTGATGGGTTCTGGAGTTCAACATGAACGACCGGTTCATGTCAGGTAGTGAAGTCAATTAATTTAGATTTTAGATTCCTTTTCTGCTGTAAATACATATATACTATATATAGATGGTGTGTAGACATACAGTACAGTTGATGGTTTGTTTCCCTTTTACAATATTTGAAAATTAGCTCAGTTTTTTAAGAGCTAATTATACCAGCCAGGCAGGTTGGTTTGCCTCTGTCAGTGCGCGCGCGCGCGCGCACACACACACACAAACATATATTTGTGCTTCGATCATTTTTCAAGTAATAAATAAGACGTGTAATATATGAATTCAATTTGTAATGCTGGTTTGATTCTTCCATTGCTCCCTTCCCTTCTCATGTTTGATTATTATATTATATTATATTATATAAGCTCAAAACTCTTATTTGACCAAATTGAGATTAGGCCATCATTTTATAATAAAAATAAAATTAATTTTGAATTTAAATTTAAATTGTAATAAATAAAACCATGATTGTCATGGGAAAAATTCTCGTAAATCTATTCTTATTTCTACGATAAATTTTGTTTTTGCTATTTATCATTGAAAAATTCTCGTGATATATTTTAAATTTTATGTCAACAATATGTTATATGACATATAAAGTTTGAAGTGAAATTCGTTATATTATTTAAGATAATGTAAAAATAAATTACAAAATTTAAATTGAATTTAAAAAAAAATTAACTTCAACAGTGTAATGTAATAAAGATTATTATTTATTTATATAAGCGGAAAAATGAAAAGTTTGTGCTAGTGCGCAACGTCGCCGTTTCATTGACTATCGTATTTTCCTTCCAGTTAAACCTGGATATAATTCCCGTCTGAACCACAACTCTCTAGCGGCAGCGTCAACTAAACCCTCATACTGAAAATCACTGTTAGTTGATCGTTGGCAGTCATTTTTCCCTTCATAACCAAGTGTTTGTGTCTGCTGTGAGCATAGCGATGGCGGCTGAACCACAGACAGTGACTGAGCATGCTAAGATCGATCTGTTCGAAGATGACGATGAGTTTGAAGAGTTTGAAATTAACGAAGGTATACCTTAATTTCCTCTTTCTTTCTTTCATTTCAAGGGTTGACTCAGTTGAAAGAGTAGCAGGTTATATTGTCTTTGCTCACTAGTTGAGGTTTTTATCTTTAAATTTAAATGAAATTTATGCCATCTGTCTGGAAATTTCCTTTGAATGTCGTAGTTTTAATATAATTATTGGTCTTTTCTCTGCGTTTAGTTTGAGATATGAAATTTTGAATGCTTAATTTTTTTTTTTTTTTTGGTGTATTTATCATGAATTTGACAGAGTGGGAGGATAAGGAGGAAGGGAATGATGTGACACAGCAATGGGAAGATGATTGGGATGATGATGATGTCAATGATGATTTCTCTCAACAGCTTAGGAAGGAACTGGAGAACAACACCGAGAAGAACTGAGCCGATTTTAGTATCTTTTGTTGTTTCAACTCCAGATGATGATTTTTCCTTTTTCATATATTTTGTCTCCAAATCGTGTTTGAACTTTTAATTCATTGAAATTTAGAAGCTTATTGCAAACTGTTAGTGCGGAACAAGAAGTTATGATTTTGTGAAGTTGATTCAAATGCTTGTTAGAGTTATATCTGCTTTGATTTTGGGTGGGAATATGAGTGTATGTTTAGGTGCATGCAATGAATGGATTGTATGATCAATTGTACACATGTTGATGAAGAAGGATACTTGCTATTTAAGGTGATATTTAGAATCGTCAAAATACTGCCCCTAACCACATGTTAATATGTTATAGTAGCTAGTTGATGCATTAGTTTTTAAATTTTGTTTCACTGGTTTGTGTCTTTGTTTTTGTGCACTAGTATTTTTCTTCTTTTAGGTGAACTACTTTAATTTGTTTATGATGTGAACTGTATGGTATCGATTGAGTTTAATATGGAGACATAATCTATATGATTTTGCTTGTTATGTTATGTTATGTTATGACGGAGGTATGGTGTAAATTGAAATATAATGTTTGTATCTAAATCAATAGGAGTAGTGGCTGAGTGTTAGTTTCTTCAATAAGGTTTAGAAACTGAATTTTTTTTCCTTCTAAATCCTTTTAACCCCCACGGTCATTTTCTGTATTGGTGTCAGCTAGATTTCATTTTTACTAGTTAGAATATGAGAGAAAAGGCTGGGTCATGGCCAGGATTTTCATCTCAGCTAGACATTGAAATTGCATTCTTCTGCTTTACTTAATTATAAGTAATAGCGTGTGCATTATTTATTGAATACACAGTTTTGTTCCCCATCCACACCTACTTGTAGATTTCACCTTATGCTTCTTACTTGAAATCTATATCTGAAAAACTACAATAGGATAGTCTGCTTGAGCCTGTGAAAAACTGGGTGCCGCCATGAATGGTCAGCCTAAAAACCTTATTGGTTTAGATAAGCTTCCAGAGCTATTGGAGTGTCTTTTGAACGGTTCTTTGTCATGGTTCAGTTCTTTTCATGTACCGTTAACATCAAGGTTTCAATTATGAGAAATGTTCTCTTTGCGGGAGTTGTTCATTCTTGTGTGAAATAATGTAGCATTATCGTTGAAGTGACCGATCCTTACCAAGAGCAACTGGGATTCAAATACGATCAGCGCAATCAATCATCCTTGAACATAGTGAGTGAGGCCTTACGAAGCTGTGAGGATAATTTCTCCTTAGGAAAGAAAAAAAATAGAAGCTTACTAAGCGGGTCCAGGTGGGTACAGCACAAATCAGAGAACAAACCGATATTCATCGCTGAAAGCCCTCACGACAATTCTGGTTCTCACTAGTGTTGCTAAGAGGTAAAATAACATGCTCATTGCCCCCACTGAATGCCCTCACCATAATACAAACATGAATCGATCTCAAAGCTACAATACCCAAGAAAATTAACGTCAAAGAGATTAATGTCAAGAAAATCTCCATAAGCTGTCTCTCTTCTAGACAAGCCAGTGGGAGTTTACCTTGCAACAATTAGAAGTTCAGTTTTCTCATCTCTTTTCAATTATAGCACGTCAATGTGACACTCATCAGAATGTCATTATTTCAGTACCTAAAGTAAACAGATGCACAAGCTGAATGAACAATTGACACTCATTTTAAGTGAATGTAGCATTGCCCAAAAAAGTAATATTGCTTGTTAAATACAGGGTGTACAATTGCAAAGTCATTAATCATTTTTCTATACAGTTTGCTACTTCAAGATATTTTTATCATCATTTTGGTCAATGAATTATATGAAAAAGTTTAGCTGGCTAACGGAAAATGACAAGGATTATGTTGAATATTTACAAGTGAAAGAAAGTTTATCTGGCCAGATATATGAATTCAACCATATTTTTGAAAAATTATTATTGAAGCCTAAAGACTGGATGGCCTAATATTACATAACGGATAAACTGAAACAGACAAAATCGCCATTTGCGTGGAGCCAAGTTTTTCTAACTATATCATCAGTCAGCAGACTGTCTTCTAGTTTTTCGCAGTCCTTTGTGTTCAAAATTAATGACAGCCATATGCTTAGACTGCTCAGTTTGCATATTTATATATAACAGAGAAGCAAGAACTTGAACATTGTCAAAAGACAAGGCTACTTGATTTTCAGTATTTGTAGATTACCTCACTACACAGTAATCGTCTCACCTTCTTCTTGATTTTTCTTTTCTACTCGAAGTTATGACGCTTGAGAACTCCGCCCTTAGAACCGCCGTTGGCGTGGCCGGTTAGTCCTCCAAAACACTCGTAAACTTTGCATGCATGCATGTGAATAAAGGGACGCCAATGGTCTTTGATCTAATGAATTTATTTTCTTATCATTTTTGCAGGAAATGTCATCTCTTTCGGCCTGTTTCTTTCCCCATTGTAAACTTCTGTCTTCACTTTTAGATTAGCGTTAATTGTTATTATAGTTAATTAAAGTCGATTAATTAAAGTTTGTGGATGAATTAATGCAGCCCAACAATGATGAAAATATACAACCAAAAATCAGTACAGGCGTTCAAGCCTGATCCATACTTAGCCACTATTCTGAATTGCATTATGTGGATGTTCTACGGCTCACCTGCTGTCACACAAGACAACCTTCTGGTTATTACTATCAACGTTGCAGGTTTCATTTTGGAGACGGGCTATGTTGCCATCTTCTTCATCTATTCTCCCTGGGCAAAGCGCGTATGGAATTATATATACATTCATATATAAGCTTAATTAATGATTTAATTCACTGCTTGTTTTCATGTAATAATAAGATTGTTGCTGTATAATTTCAGAGGAGGATTATGATGGTTCTTCTATTCGAAGTCATTTTCGCTGCTGTTGTGATTTTCATCACCTTGGTTTGTTTCCATACCCTTAAAGATAGAGCTATGATTGTGGGCATTGTCTGTATCGTCTTCAATGTAATCATGTACACTTCTCCTTTAACAGTCATGGTAAGTTAATCAATCTTCCATTGTTTAATCCATTGCAATTTTAATTAATTTTTTTAGTTATATCTACTAATTGAGTTCCCTTTTCTTGCAGAAAATGGTGATCAAGAGCAAGAGCGTCAAGTACATGCCATTTACTCTCTCATTAGCCAACTTTTTGAATGGTTGTGTCTGGGTTCTTTACGCAATTCTTAGCGCAGATCCATACGTCTTGGTAAGAAAACATTCAACAAGAAGAAGAAATATTAAGTTGATATAAGATATAATACTTTGTTTAATCCAAAAATTTATATATACCATTTTTTTTTGCAGATTCCCAATCTTTTAGGAACAATTTCTGGTATAGTACAGCTAGTGTTGTACGCAATGTACTATAAAACAACAAACTGGGACGAGGACGATGAAGAAGATAGACCACCAGAGATTCAATTATCCAGCGATGCTTGATTACCACTCCAATTCCACCATGCAGCTTTCTAATTTTGATACGTATAATAATTTTTTAAATTATTATGTTAGACAAACAGCAATAAGTTGTTTCATAACATCCGTTTCAAGATTCGGCTTGAAGTTTTGTTTTGTTTTGTTGAGTTGTTTTACCTGGAGCACAATCTTGTATAAGATTGTTTTCAAGGAATAATTTTTTTAACAATCTAGCAAGGTTTACCGTTTATGTTGCCTCCATCAGTTTTACAGCATTGTGAAAAACAAAATGTAACTTCAGTTCTCAGGTTTAGCCACCAACTAAAAGAAGAGCAAGATCAGCAAATCAAATCATATGGCATATATAAAGGGAGATCTTACAGGAGGTAGGCAAGGCCAATCTATCACCACGCTGGCAAGTCAAATAGATACACAACCATGGAACACCCAAAAAGAAAAAAATAAATAAAAATAGAGTAAGAATTGAAAAGCTTTACACCATTCAACCAGGTGAGAGATGTAGCGCAGGTCCTCAGGCTGTACTCACTCTCACCTCTCTTGGCTTCTTTCCGTTTAATATGATGTTCACTCCTCGCACAAATATTTCTTGTAACTCTTGGATATTAAAAACACCTCAACCCTTCATCTGCTTCAAGGCCCTCGATACCTTCTAAAGCAGAGACAACCTTGAGCTTGATCAACAGGGATCATACCACCACCCTTTGATGTGTCAATGGCCTCCATCATTGTAACTACCTCATCCATCTCTGGCCGTTTATCTGGATTAGCATCCCAGCATCGCTTCATTACATTTGCTAGTGAACTTGGGCAACATCTTGGGATCTCTGGTCTCAAATTCTGTTTCAAGATGGATATAATTAAAATCTAGAAATTAATAATTTTTTGGTGTAATTAATCTTTTCGATGAAGCCTGATTTTAAACACTCCATGTGCAATGAACAAAAACGATTGGTGTACAAGCAGACACCATACCTGATGAACCACAGCTGAGGTGAATTCCGAGAAACTAAGGTCAGGATATGGCATGTCACAGCAATATATCTCCCATAAACAGATGCCAAAACTGTAGACATCACATTTCCTGTTATATGGGTTGCCATTGAGAACCTGAAACCAAACCATTAATTTGATGAGTCTTAAAGCATTCACTTTTTTATAATGTTTATTGGCTTTTTTCTTCTTTAATTCACGTTCATGCACATTCAGTTTAGGTAAAAATCCTACTTACAAGACACCTTTAAGCAAAATGTTCCCATCCCATTAGTAAATGCCTGTGTACAGGGGCATCTACTAGAGCCGACATCTATTGATTACGTTTTTCAAAGAAACACAAAAAAAGAAGCAAGCACTCAAAATAATTTTCTTATGATCCAAAAATTCCATATAACAAATCACACAACAAACATAGTATAAAATGACCTAAAAAAAAATAAAAAAACAATAAAAAGACTCTATACCTCAGGAGCCATGTACCCTAGTGTTCCAGTCTCTCCAGTCATATCGTTAGGATTTGAAGCTTCAACACGAGCAACACCAAAATCAGCAATTTTTACCATACGTGTCTTGTCCAACAGCATGTTCTCTGTCTTTACATCTCTGTGAACAATCTTCTGTGAATGAAGGTAACTCAACCTACAATATAAAAGATGCTTTTAGCTCTTAATTCCCTAGGTAGACAAAATTTCAAGCCCTATATCATCCTTTCACAGCCAACAACAGTACCAAAAGTAAACAAATACCAAACAGAATTGGGATAGATGTAGATACCCTCTAGCAATATCAAGTGCTAGCTGCACAACCACTTTGAAAGCTAGTTTCCTTCTCCTGTTCTTTATGAGGTAAGATTTCAGAGCACCTCCAGGAAGATATTCAACAACAACACAACATATGCTACTTGGCATGCTAATTTGACCGTTTTCAGTTTGTATTTGTAGGTCTGATGAGCCCATTGTCGCCCCAATAAACTGGAATGAGTAAAAAACTACCAACTTTAACTCTTGTATCTCAGACAGTAACACTAGCATGTGTAAATTATTTTCTTGAAAAATACACATGAATAAAACAATCATACACCTTTTACATATATCCAAGCAGGTTTCTAATTCTTAGACCTGTAATTGATAGTTGCATGACATCCAAACTAGAGGGAAAGTCACTGCTCCACCAGCAGGGCACACATCGCAGAGCCACCAAATCTTTAACAATTTTGCACTAGTTGATCACTAAAGTCAAGAAACTCGTAGGGTGTAATACTTTTACGAGATTGAGAGGTTAGTAAGGCACTACAAGAAAATCTCATAGTGAGATATTAATCATTTTCAGTTGCATGAAAAGACACTAACTGAAGTGACCTTTAAACAAGCTTCCAACAAAAATCAGGACTGAAGAATAAAACAACACTTTACCCATAGTTTCTAAGAAAAGGCTAGACGCTGAAACAATGGACACTAGTTATAGCAGTGGATGTCCAATCAATATCCTAATGAGGAAAACGTAACCAAACATTACAAATCTTTTAAAACTAACCTAAAAGAATAATGAATCCTCACCACTGATGACAGCCTAGAATACTTCTCCTCAAATGCTCACAATACAATATTATTGGTTTCAAGATGAAAAACGATGGCATTTCTAGTACTTGTGGACTTCTTGGCCTTCTCTACTAAAAGGACAGCAGTGGGTAGTTCATTGAGATCAGTGTCATCAGTGCCCAAGTTATTCTCAAAATTATGAATAATAACCTTTTTTCTCTCATATCTTTCACCACAAAAGCTAGCCATGCAAATTCTACAAGAATTATGAAGCTTTTGAAAAGCTAATGCTATTCAGGTTCTCTATTAGAGAAAAGAAAATCAAAATCAGGAAAAATTTGAAAGTAGAAACTGACCTTAGTAACATTAGGATGATCAAGTTTATGCCAGACAGCAACTTCTTGTGTAAAAGCTAACCTTAACGAGTTAATCTCAGCTTCTGTCCGATGGCCCTCCTCTCCCCAATCAAGCAACTTGACTGAAATATAAGAAAGTGATCAAGAAATTACTGTCAGTGAAACTAAAATCAATTATAAAAGTATTAATGCAACCAAAAACTAATGTTAGACTTACTCGGATAAGAAAGAAAGAATAGGTCTGCATTAGTTATATTAAGATTTATGAAACTGGTAACATCATTACAATTGTTGTTATAATATTCAGAATTGACATCATATTTCCAGCGATCAGTCAAGCTCAGTATATTTTCTACTATTTTATGGACATGATACTAACAGATGGGATCACATGAAAGTTGAGAAGTCCAATTCCATCCAAGTTCAGGCTGTAACAAGCAGAATTCAACTCAACCCCGTAAATGAGTCACGGATTTCATAAGACTCCATTTACCATGCCCAATCACCAAAAACTCAGAATTTTATTTGAAGGATCAAACTATAGACAAATAAAAAAAAACCTAAACAATTATAGACTCTGTATCAGTTGTTTAAACTAAAATATGCAAATTTAGTCATATTCACTAATGCAGACAAACTGGGTATCATTCAAAACAACTAAAAAATTCGAAAATGGAAATGAAAATCTGAAAAGGGGACAAATGGGCATTCAAATCTAAGGGGAAAAAAAAACAGAATTTGAAATGGAACTAATAATTATCATCATGACAATACAAATTAAAGATAAAAATTTAAGCAAAGCCCGAAAGTAAAACATAAAAAAAGAGAGAGTAACACTGAGTATAAATGACTGACCAGCGACATCCCGACCGTCGTAGATGCCACGGTGGACAGTGCCGAAGGTACCACGAGCAATGACACTCTTGATGGTAAGTTTAGTAGGATCGATCTCCCAGTCTTGTCTTTGTTGCTTCTTAAAAGAATTTGGAATTGTGGTGGCAGCCGCCGTGATCAGAATATTATCATCAGAATTTCTTTTCTTGGTCTTCTCCATAGTCAATGCTCTATTTAAGTGTTTCTCGAGTTGCTCTAAACTTTTCAGATCAATCTGATCCGCTCTCACAAACCCATCATTGTTTTCCTTCATTGTTTCGCTTTTTCCCGACTCAAACTCTGTCAGTCTTCTTCTCCCTTACTTTGGTTTAAGTCTTCTGGTTGTCGCCGTTAATGTTCACTTCGGTTGTTCTGGTTGTGTTTTTTTTCCACGAAATTTTGTCGAGTCTTTCAAATGAGAGCATGTGGGCACATGGCAGCGCCTGAACACAGCATGTGTCTCTGACCCACTCTCTTCTCTCTCTCTCTCTCTACACTCCCTTCTCATTCCTATTCATGAATATATCCCATGCAACACCCTTGTAATTTAATAAGTTTTTATTATCTCCCCTAGATTTCCCTTTTTTGAAATCTATAGCAGGGAGGATGTTAATAATTCCAAAACCAGGTAGGATTTTTTCGTAATACAGAAGATGGGGAAAGTCAGTGAAATTAGGGATATTAATTAAAATAGGTAAAAATTTTTCCGTTTATACCTTTTTAGGCAAATACACAGTAGTTTTATTTTTATAAGCAAATATTTTTATAACTCCAAAAATACCCTCCCAGCCCTGTATACGTAGGCACTGGAAGGAAAATTTGAGTGCGTAAGTGCGTGCGGTGCGTGCGTGGTGCGTGCGGTGCGTGCAGTGCATGCGGTGCGTGAGCTGTGCGCACACCCTGATTAATATATATAAACAAAGTGTGAGGGTGCGCGCGCAGTGCGTGCAGTGCGCGCACCCTTTCTTTTATATATATATATATATATATATATATATATATATATATATATATATATATATATATTAAATAATATAAATAAATATATATATTAAATATTAAAATATTTAATATAATATATATAAATAATAATAATAATAATTTTTAAATATATATTATATTATTATATATTATATATATAATATTATATATATATATAATATATGTACAGTGCACTGTGTACTGTGCACTGTATGCGCACTGTATACGCACTGTGCGCGTACTGCACACTCACTGTGCACTATGTACAGTGAGCGCACTGCACATGCATTGTGCGCACCGCGCACTCCACACGCACTCGCGCACTCCGTACGTACCCACGCACTCAAACCTTTCTTCCAGTGCCTACGTATACAGGGTTGGAAGGGTATTTTTAGAGTTATAAAAAAATTTGCTTATAAAAGTAAAACTACTGTGCGTTTGCCTAAAAAAGTATAAGCGGAAAAAATTTTGCCTATTTTAATTCATATCCCGTGAAATTAATTACTTGTTTATTATTAATATATTTTATTTATTATTTGTTTATAATATTTATTCAACTTAGGATCAATGTTCTTTTATACATATCATTAAATAGATAATAGGAAGATTGAAATTTTTAGCACTATTTTATTCTGTGTAAACAAAATTGTCACTTATCCTAAATCTTTAACAAATATATCATAATAGTAACCATCTTTCCTAAAATACCCCTCTTTAGTCTTTCATACATAAATTCTCTCTCTTCTTCTCTGTAACTTTTTTTTCTCTTCTTTCTTTTTTTCCAAAGTGATAAAGGAATCACTTTCACTTCTTCCTCATCTTCATAAACAAAAGCAGGAAAGAAAAAACTGAATTCTTCAGATTAAAAACTCTGCTAAGTGAAGATATAAAAAAAAAGAGCAAACCACAAAAAAACTCAACCATATCCACTTTAAACCCTAGAAGAGATGATTATCGAAGAAGATTAATTAGTAAGATTTAACTAAAAAATAATAATATTTAAGAATTAAAATTGAAGAAAAAAAATTTATGTTTAACTGAAAAAAAAAAAACGTTAGCTGAGTTTACTGGGTTGGCGTTAATGCCAAGGGTTAGCGTAATGCCAACCCATAATGTTAAAGTAGGCACATGCAACCCATAAATATTAAAGTAGACCGTCATTTCAATCAAGTTGTGCCTGCATTTTTCATTGCACACAGTTTATTATAATATAATATAATAATATAATATAATATATTTTATATATAATTATATAATATTAATAATATATATATATTAATAATATATGGCGCCATGGGTTGGCGTGTTAACGCCAACCCATGGCCCCCAGACTCCTTTGCATATATTTTATAAAATATAAAATTATATTATAATATTATATAATATATTAATATTATATTATATATAATATAATATATTATATATATTTTATTATATATAATATATAATTATATATATTATATTATATTATATTATTTAATATTATAATATATAATTATATAATAATAATATATAATATATTATAATATATAATATAATTATCTATTATAATATAAAATAATATATATTATTATAAAGGTTCACAGAAATAGTTGGCTTGTTAACATTAATTTAGGTGGGTCTATATTTTATAAACTAAAACTATTGGTGTAAGAAAATTGGCGTTATTATAATTTAAGGTGGACCTACCTTTTATAAAACTTAAAGCTTAAAGTTAGTCATTTCCGCCAACTTTTATAATAATATATATAATTATATTATATAATATAATTATATGATATTATAATATCATATAATATAATATATATATATATTATATATATTAATATAATAATATTATTTAATAATACATATTATAATATTAATATAATATAATATTATATTATATTATATTATAATATATTATATTATATTAAAACAGGCAAAGGACGCCAACCCTTTGCCTGTTTTAATTCTTTTTTAGGGTAGCGTTCCCAACCTTTGGCGTTAACGCCAACCTTCAAAAATTAAAAAGGGTTGGCCATGCCAGCCCTTTTTATTTTTTTTTTCAATTTTTTTAATTAAATACCTATCTTATTTGTTAAAGTGGAAATCTAAAATTTACAGAACAAAATTTCATAGGTCTGCCCATCAGTTTTTTTTCCAGATTTTTTTTCTGCCAACCTTTTTAATTTTTTTTCAATAAAGAATTCTTAATCTGAAATCTATTTCTTTTTTCAGCTTTTTTCTTTTGTTTTGGAAACATTTATTCTATTTTCTACATGATTCATTTATCGAGAAAAAAAAGAAAAAAAAGTTACAGAGAAAAAGAGAGAGAATTTGTGCATGAAAGATTGAAAAGAGATATTTTGGGGAAGGTGATCACTGTTGTGCTATATTTGTGAAAACTTTAGGATAAGTGACATTTTTGTATACAGGAAATAAAATAATGGTAAAAATTTCAATATCCCTAGATAATAAGAATCCAAATGAATGAATTTGCAGTTGTGCTTCTTAATTAATTAAGATAAACCCTGAAGCAGAATAGACTATAGAGAAGAAAATTATTAGGGTTTTGCATGCACAATTTTTTATTATATTCTCAATAATTCTGCATCTCCACCTACCTGTGTTTGCTTCTATTGATGTAGATGGTTAAGCTCCATTATTGATTAATTCATGGTTAACTTACAAGTACATCTCTTCTTGCTCACCATGCAAAATTGAAATGTTCTGTTATTTGGGTCCCGATGATCTTGACTTTTCTGGGCGCTTTGCGGACATCTTTACATGAATAAACAGGGCTTTGAGGTGACCAATTGAGCTATACTGGCCCATGTGCCCATTTGAAACTTTTGCATCCAAACGGCCGCTGTAAATATAAAATTTGATGTTGACCCAAGTGTTTGCTGATGGGTAATTTTGAAAATGGCTTGCACATAATTGAAGGTTTAGCCGCCAATCACATGGCGGAATTCACAAAAATTAAAACAAGAATGTCGTGTGTTAGCTGGTGAAATATATATGCATCTAAATACATGGAACCAAATTAACGCAAGAAGACAGTAGTAGTAAAGATGCAAACAAAGGAGGATTCCAACACATTACTTCAAGCACGCAGTTGGCCCCTTGTCTTCTTCCTGGATGCAGAAAGCAAAGCTATAGCTATAATTCACACACACACACACACACACACACATATATATGCAAATGCAAATACATATATCAAATGAAAATGAAGTTCTGAGAACCTGCGTAAGCTGATGATATTTCATCCATCTCTTTCCAGTCCAACGTCAAGGATGAGTTAATAACAACGTTATATATAATCAGTATTACCTTGACTATGACCAGTTGCCTTGCACATTTTCTATAAGTATTCAGTGGGACTCACCTTATGTTGCCTTCTTCTTCATCTTCTTCTCTCTTGTTTGAACCCATATGCCATTTTTTTCAAACTTTTATATTCAGAAAACAACTTCAGGCCAATGTTATTAATTTTTACGTTCAGGTCAAAACTGATTTTCTTTAATCACTATCACTGTATTTGGAGTCATCCAGGGATCTGTCGTACTCGTACATAATTAATTGTGGCCCTTCATTAATCACTTGTCTATTTTTCTTAACCTGGTTCTGGAAATAAGCTTTTTCAGTCATTTAAGTTCTTTATTTTTCATGTGATGTAAGAATTTTGTCTCCGAAGAAGTAGTTGGGAGTTGGGGACCATTTCATTTATGGAAAATCCAAAGGAAAATTTGCTACCTCAACATCCTTTTCAGGATAAAATTTGCTACCTCAACCCAAAAAAAATCTCAAGCTAAGCCAAAAGTTGAGCATGGATTAAAATGGAGGAGGATGACAACAATATTTATACATACATGCATGCATGCATGTTACCTCTCTTCACAAACTTTGAAATCTTGAATCATGTGTTCCACTCACACTTTTGTCTCATTTAAAACAAGACAATTGCTCAGTTGTTCAAGACAAACCTATCCATAATGGTTTTGTCTTATTTATTTATATGTTATATACAATTCAATAAAATTGTGGAACAAAATCATCCACTTATACAGATGATATGCTATTATATGAGTAGATGATTTTGAATTAAAGATAAAATACAATAAAACTATATGAGCAAGTAACGCTGTGTCATTATGTAATCGAGTGTTATTTTATCTTTAATTTTTAACTATTCAATTATATGATGACACGTTATTTATACATAAAATTATGCATATAACACTACTTGATAATATAATATCAAATTATAAGATGACACATAATTTGTGTATTCAAATTATAAAAAAAAAAAATGCGTATGAGTAGTATTGCTCTTTGTATGGCTGAATGTTTGAAAAAATAAAAACAAGTTTCATGTGAGCTGCCTTATTGGTCTAACTTATATTGAATTCTTAAGCTTTTAAGTGGGATGTCAATATAATATAGACTAATAATTTTTTAAATAAAAAATTAAAAATAACTGTTTTTAATTTCATAATTAAATAGAAATTATTGTATTTTAATTCAATTAATGAGATTTTCTGATAAAAATTTCAAATTTTATTTTGTGGTCAACTAGTTATTTTTTCATTTTCATTCCTAAATATTCAGTTTGACTTTTTGACCTTCTCATTTGTTGAATTTGGAACTTTAGCCTTATTAATATGAATGCAACCTTTTAAATTGATTTTTGAAAATTACACTTCCAAAGGAAAAAAATTTGGCCCCGGCGTGGCTGACGTTGGTGAAAATTCTCCAGTCTTACAAGGAATTACTATTGCTATCATGCATTCTGCAGACTGCTCCGAAAAAGAGCGATAGTTCAGTTAGGTTAGTCATCAATGCTTTGTCAGATTAGTTATTAAATCTAAAGTTTTATTTGATTAATATGATTGATTCAATTTTGAGAAAAGGGTCATCGAGATGGTAATTTCTTTTTTTGGAACGATGAATACTTGCTTCTGGGATCATAAATCTAGTTCTTTTTAGAAATTTTTTCTGTTGATATATTTACTTCGGCCATATTTTGTGCCATGGAATTGAAGATGTGACAATACATAGCTAAAAGTTCTTGCATGAAAACTACAATATGGCCAACGTAGTGGTACAAAATCTACTAATAATGCTGCACTTCTTCTGATTAACCAGAGAGAAATTACACAAAATAATTTTCTTACGTAGAGGAGGTAAAACCATAACAGACTTGATTAACGAAAAGTAGGCTACATTTGTTTCCTCTTAAATATGCATAGTTCATTGATCGAAATTGCCTTGCATATCGTCACTATCAGATCTTCAGGAAGCCAGCCAACAGCAAAATCAACAGATAACCTCCATTAATTTATTAACTTGGTTTTGTCCTTCATCGATATCGCATAGGTGCTGATTTCTTCAGAAACGATTTACTTCATGAGTAAACCAATTCCTGCAACCTTTGGCAGACTCTTGAAGTCTCTACACCAACTCTAGAAATTTTAACCTACAAATTTGATTAATTAAAGTCAGTCTAATGATGCATTTATGAGTGGAAATTTATTACTAAGAATTAATCAACATTCACAGTATCACTCACCTGGGCATGTATTGAGTGGAAAAGCTTATCACCCAAGGTAGAAAAACTAGCATTGACAACTTCAGCTCCTTCTTCCTCGAGGATACTAATAACTTCATATAACATAAAGTTTTTTTGCAGCCCAGTTATCAAAACCACTTCAATAGTAGGACCAACTTCTCTTAATTCAACCAGGGGTAATCTTAAACCGATATTCGTTGTATCGGTTATGTTACTATTAGACGTTTTTGTTGACTTCGTTGCTTCTTCTCTCATCTCCTTTAGTTTTTCTATTCTATCTCGTAGCTGCTTTATGTAGGCTGCAGCAAGGTCGAGCTGATCTTGTTGTGATAGCATATCCTGAAAAAGTTGAAAAGAAAAATCATCCACTGATTCGTAAGGAAAAACAAAAGTTATGAATAGGAATATGGTCGGTGGGAGGCAACTGTAACATGTTATAGTAATAATAATCAATCCCTTCACTGAAAATCTGTGTGCAAATAATACCCAGACATTAATGTTTCTTACTGCATGAATAATTCTTTGAAAGAAAAACCTTTAAAATTATTGCTAAATACGTGGAATAGATGAGGCTTCGAATAGATTCATAACATCTATTTTACTGAATTTGCGGCTATAAATTTCTTGTGGCCCTGGGGAAACGAAGTAAGGGACCTACTTACAGAGATGAAATATTGACATAAAAAAAAAATCTATCTCTATATATTTTGTCTCTTTCAGGAAGAAGAAACAATAATTTTGATGAGAGTTAATTATCTTATCAATATAGATTAGCATAGAAATGAAAATTGATTTCAGAGCCACATTGTTAATTAAAAATTCTGTGCTGATAGTGTAAATTATTGATTATATGGAAGACAGAAGGGACTATAAAAGGAGTTCCTTAAAAGAAAGCACTGCCATGGGAAAATAAAGGAAATGCTAAAGCTGATTAATTTCTTCTTCACAGTTGCTTAGGGACTCAGTGACTTACGAAATGGTATTGACAAAGATTGAGCTTTTCTCTTCAATTTAAGTTGTAATTTTATTCATGGGAGAAAGGGTTATGATTCAGTGCAGAATTTTAGAGTTTTAAGTTTCAATTAGTGCAGTTAAGAGTGTGAGAGAGAGTGAGTGAGAGGTAAGAAGAGGAATAATAATATACCTTGGAGGTTTTGGTATGTTGAGAAGGAAGGAGAGAAGCAAGCTTGAAGCATAAAGTTTTCATGTGATTTCTCCGATTCCTTTCAATAACTTTTCGATCAAGTTTGGACGACTGGTCACTCATTTTTGCCTTCATCTCTTCGCTCTCACTCTAATTACACAACACAACAAACAGAAAAAAAAAAAGAAAGAAAGGAAGAAAGAAAATCCCAGAAGAGCAGAGAGAGGTTTGTGAGAAGTAGAGTAAGGATTCCAAATGTAAGCCAAGTAGAATGTATTATATATAGGCAAGAAATGAAGAGGGGAAACAGCATACGAAACCTCAGAGGGAGGAATGCGAGTTGAAGATGAAGATATGACGAGGTGGGCCCTGTAGTAACATGGTAAACTTAATAATACACTTGAAAATCCCTCTGACTACGTTTTCATATCATCTGGGGTTTGTTCTCCATTTCTTTTCTTGACCTTGACTTTTCTCTCTGTTCTTTTAATCTTTAATTTTCCCTTTCACCGACCACTTTTTTCCTACGTACTGAACTCCAAATTTGGCCTTTGGGAGCTTTCAAAAGAACTTTAAAACACGTTTGGTAATTTTGGGGCTCTTTTAAGTTGTACCTCAATGTACAAAAATAAATTCTATAATATTTTATTAATATTATGATGAATGTATTGTATTATATTTCTAGTTTGAAATAGAGAAGATTGGTTACATGACTAACGGAAAATAATGAAGAAGATTGAAGTTCAAACTAGTGTACGGACACATTACATGAGAAGAAATCTAAAGCGTACGTAACATGCGAGGTCATTGCTGTTTTTATAGACCGGCCAAAACATTCCGTCCTCCCATCTCCTTTCTCTTCATCTTAATCATGGAAACACGCGGATTCAAACTTTTCTACAGTGAAACTATTAATATGGCTCACAGAATATATAGACGCATGAAAAACGTTTGAAGAATTCCTTTCTCTATTGGGAAAACAAAATCTAATCGGGTAACAAAAGTAAATAGATAACATGAAAGAAATATTCAAAGGGAAAAAAGGGAAGAAGATATTTAGTTAAATTATTTTCCAGTCATGCAATTGAATCTGTAATATTTCCTGGAGATTGGAGTGCCAATAGGCTGCAATTTAAGCTTATTGCCTTTAGGATTAAAAAATTCCTTTTGTAGTAGTTGAGCGAATGTAGGGAACCATTCTCCTTGCCAAGTCCACATGGGGTTGTTTGGCCTTTTGTAAAAACACACGGAGCAGATGTATCTTATGTGTTAAATCTGATCTTGTAAAGGTGAGATAAGTGAGCCACCCTAATGCTTTAATATGTTGAAGCAACCTCTAGAAAATTTCCCACTTCAGCTGAGAGCCCATGTTGTTGTAGTATTGGAGTTACGGCAGCTTTCGCATCTTCTTGTCCTACTTCCTCCACAATATGTCGAGCATACTTTGTTTACTCAAGTAAATTCATTCTTTGGTCCGTTTCACTTCTAAGCCAAAGAAGTAATGCAAGGGCCCCAAATCTTTGATATGAAAGCAATATTGTAGATAGATGCTCAGAATTCCAGTTGTTATTAACTGCAATCATCAAATCATCTATATACAGGATTACAGTCTTTTTTCTCTCTTTATTTTATTGGTCATGGTACACAAAGCACTGTTTGAAAAACTTTGTATGAAACCATATTCAAGTAATAATGCGATAGAGAGCTTGTCAAACCATTGATGTAAGTTACATCCTAACCCATTATGCAAGTTGCAGATGTCTTTGATTGTCAAGTCCTTGCGGGATCTTACTAAACATTTGACATTTTGCTGCTGGCGCAAAAGTTTCATTAAAGTCAAGCTCATGTACTTGAATGTATCCCTAAGCAATGATTTTTGCCCCTACCCACTACCAAGGGTTAGTCTTTGCCGGATTTTGCACAGCCTCCTTAAATGTTGTAGGTGTTGAACTCTCTACAATGAGATCATTAGATTTGGCTATAAGATCCCTCAGTCCAATAGACTTCAACCTAAAACATATCTTAACAACTTAAAGAGCTTACATGTTATTTAACCGATTTCAACTTCTTATTTTTAAATGATGTGAGATACACATTCATACCCAATATTTCTTCTGTGTTTTATGACGGTTTTCTCTTCTGCATTAAAAATATTGTAACAGCCACATATTTACTAAAAGGGAGTTACAAAACGCGGTCTGAGAGTTGCAAAACGTGGTTCATAACTCCATGTTGCATTCTTGATGGGAGAATGCTTATTTAAAGTTGCAAAAAGGGTTCCTAGGTGAGCTTTTTCTTAAAAAAACACATATAACATTCTGTGTGAAAAAGAAATCATCTGGAAGACAAAAACTTACAAGCAATTTTCAAAGGATTATTCTGCATCAAATCGTCAAGCAATGGCCGGAGATTAGTGTTTAATATTCTGCAAATTTTAGTTTTGGTTTCTATCTTGCATACTCAGTATATATATGTTTATACAGAGACCATATACATGTCTTAAATTTGGTATCAGAGAGAATTTTATGCATCTTCCTTGCTTTGATGTGTATTACATGCAAAATTTTATGTTATCCCTTCTTTAGAAATAGAAAATTGGCTGTTGGTTTTTTTTTTGTTTAAAATTTTCATTTATATGAATTCTACATCAAAAAATGAGAATTTTGATATATGGAACGTCAAAATCGGAGTTTTGTAGGCTGATTTAGAGTGCAAAATGTATACGGGTCTGAAACCGGGTCGGTCGACCCGAATCTTGACCCGGCTGGAGGTCAGGGACGATCTTCAGACGACATGTCATACGCATTCATTTGCAGCGGATGACATGTCGTTCATATGCTTTAATAAAAATGAAAAAGTTCAATCCTACTCCCGCGTTTTGAACCCAGACCATAAAGCACAGGATTTTGGGTGAGCGATTTGCCATCAAGCCCCTTTCATTTTGTTGGGGATCTTGGACAACTTATTATCTTATACGTTTTAGTTTTGGTTTTCATAAAATTTTACCTTTTAATTTGCTTGAGCCCGTGACCTTCCGCTGCCATGAAAAATAAAATCACTAGGTTATTCAACTGCATAATATACATTTATTGTAGTTTGTTTATTAAATTTATGTATAGCGGAATTAAGATTTCACCCTTTCCACATACTTTGGTTTTTTGGTACCAAAGGCTTGTGAATTTAATATTATACATTTTGGCCTTAATAAAACATATTTGTATAGTATGTTTTTGCTAAAATTATTTTCTAATTGGATAATTTAAGTTTTATTTATCCAATTTTTAGTGTTTATTAAATAATTTAATATTGTTTATATGGTTAATTTTTTTGCATAATTTTGGTTTAAATGAAATTATACTTTAAATAATTTCTTAAGGATTATATGCATAAAATTAGATGTCATATAATTAGTTTAATTTTGATTGATCATAAAATAGCCATAACATCTTTGATTATGTCAAGGTTATACATTGAGTATCCTAAGATCACATTTAGTTATATGACATCAATTATAATTAATTATTGTAAATATGATAAATCTTATGCCACAAGAATTTGTATTATATTTATGTGATTAATTATGATGAAATAGCAAATTATTTTTCTTAATCTACCCACAGGAATTAAGAAAAAAATATAATTTGATAGTTTCATCATACACTTTATATATTTGTATATAAACCTATTTAAATTAAAAACTTAGCCCACAAGCAGTTTTTATGTTATGTGGTTTATATATTTGCAGCATGTTTATACATTGGTAAAACATGATATAAATTTTGATTGCTCCAAATTTTGTGACTTAAACATGTATGTTAATATTTATTTGCAGTTATTCAACCTGTGAATTTCTCTGTTAATGCATGTGATATTCCTATTTTGAGTGGTGACAATTGTAAAATTTGAAATGAGAGAATTCTTCTCCAATTAGGGTGCATGGACATTGGTTATGCTATTAGGAAGGATGAACCACCTACAACTACAGAAACTAGCATTCAAGCTGAAATTGCCCTCTATGAATATTGGGAGCAATCTAATCGCTTGAGTATGATGTTCATTAGGACACGCATATTTGGTAGTATTCATGGTTCAATCCCTGAGTGTAATAATGTTAGACAATTACTAAAGGCTATTGATGAACAATTTAAGTCTTCAGATAAAGCATTTGTCAGCACTCTTATGACAAAGTTTTCGTCAATGAAGCTCACCAGTGTTAGAGTTGTGTGTCAACACATCATGCAAATGAGGGATATTACGACTCAGTTTAAGGCTCCTGAGATTGAGATGCTTGAATCTTTCCCTGTGCATTTCATTCTGAATTCTCTTCCACAACAATACGGACCTTTTAAAATCTCTTATAACACACACAAAGAAAAATGGTCAATCAATGAACTTTCAACCATGTGTGTACAAGAGGAAGGAAGGGTGTTGATTGAAATGGGTGAAAGTGCACATATGGTTACACAAGGGAAGAAGAAGAAGAACCAAACTAAATATAAGGGAAATGATAAAATATTCAATCAGCCTGAATTTAAGAAGGCGTCCAAATGTTTTTTCTGTAAAAAGAAAGGACATGTGAAAAAGGATTACATTAAGTTTAAAGTTTAACTTGAAAAGAAAGGTAATTCAATCTCACTTGTATGTGATGAATCTAATATGATTGATGTTTTTCATAACACTCGGTGAATTGATTCTGGTTTTACAATCCATATTTCAAATACCTTGTAGGGCTTTCTAAACAAAGGAAGTCGATAGCCAGTGAACAGAGCATTTATTCAGGAAATTAGATGAGTTCATATGTGGAAACAGTCGAAACATGCAGATTAGTTTTAGATTTTGGTTTTGTATTGGATTTAGAATAGACTTTTTATATTCCAAGTTTCTCTAGAAACTTGATTTCTATTTCAAGACTTATACCCTTTAGATTTTCCTTTACATTTAATGAAACTATATTTAGTTTGATTTATAAATCTGCAGTTGTAGGAAATGATACATCGTCTGATGGTTTGTTTCGAATTCATTTACAAAACAATGTTTTATTTAATTTGATGCATGTTCAAAATAATGCTAGTATTAAAAGGAGTATTATGAATGAAAATTTCTCTATGTTATGACATCGGAGATTGTGATATATCTTTATAGAAAGAGTTAAAAGGTTAGTGAATGATGGGGTACTAAATACTCTAGATTTTACTGACTTTGATACTTATGTGGATTGTATAAAAGGAAAACAAACCAACAAGTCAAAGAAAGGTGCCAAGAGAAGTTCAGACATATTAAAAATCATACATACAAATATTTGTTGTCCTGATATGGATGTTTATGGTCAAAAATACTTCATCTCATTTATTGATGATTATTCACGATACATGTATCTCTATTTGCTTCATAACAAGAATGAAACATTAGATGCCTTTAATGTTTTCAAGGCAGAAGTAAAGAAACAATATGAAAAACAAATTAAAATCGTGAGATCAGATAAAGGTGGAGAATATTATGGTAAATACACTTATGATGGATAAACACTTTGTCTATTTGCAAGGTTTCTTAAAGAAAATAAGATTGTTACCCAATACACTATGTCTGGTTCTCCAGACCAAAATGGTGTAGCAGAAAAAAGAAACCGAACTCTATTGGACATGGTGCAGAGTATACTTAGTAGCTCCAAACTTCATAAATCACTGGGGGTTGAAGCTTTTAAAACGACAATATATATATTGAACCGAGTTCCAACCAAGGTTGTTTCTAAAACACCATTTGAGTTATTTGAAGGTTGAGAACTGAGTTTATGACATATAAGTGTTTGGGGATGCCCATCTGAAGTAAGAGTTTATAATCCACATGAGAAGAAATTAGACCTAAGAACTATACGTGGTTATTTCATTGGATATGCCGAAAAGTCTAAGGGTTATAAATTTTATTGTCCATCACATAGCACTAGAATTGTGGAATCTCAAAATGTAAAATTTCTTGAGAATGACTTAATTAGTGGGAGCGATCAATCTCATGACTTAGTTTATGAGAAAGATCATTCATATACTCAACCACCAGTTTTGAGTAATATATTGGTTGTTATTTACAACACCCCTTAAGTTCAAATAGATGTTGAATAACCAATTAATGAAGTTCCACAAGTTGTTGATACTGTTGAATCATCAGTTGTACACTCCGCTCCACAAGAGGATGTTGATACGACATCAAGAAAATCAACTAGAATTAGGAAATCAGTTATTTCTAATAATTATATAATGTATTTACAAGAAATTGACCATAATTTAGGAGCCGAAAATGATTCTGTTACGTTTTCACAAGCAATGGATTGTAGTAAATCTATTTTATGGTACAATGATATGAAAGATGAAATGGAATCTATGAAGAGTAATGGAGTCTGGGATCTTGTCAAGTTACCTAATGAGGCAAAAGTCATTGGGTGTAAACGAGTCTTTAAAACAAAAAAAGACTCATTAGGTAATATCAAGAGATATAAAGCAAGACTCGTTGCAAAGAGTTTCACTCAAAATGAGGGAATCGATTACACGAAGACTTTTTTCTTGTATCTAAGAAAAATTCTTTTCGTATTATAATGACATTATTAGCCCATTTTGACTTACAACTACATCAAATGGATGTGAAAACGACATTCCTCAATGGAGATCTAGAGGAAGAGATATATATGAAACAACCTGA
Organism: Mangifera indica; assembly: GCF_011075055.1. Classification (NCBI taxonomy): domain Eukaryota; kingdom Viridiplantae; phylum Streptophyta; class Magnoliopsida; order Sapindales; family Anacardiaceae; genus Mangifera; species Mangifera indica. The sequence continues at coordinate 2,595,011 of NC_058139.1, forward strand.
AGGATTCTCCTCTAGTGATGGTGAGCATTTGGTGTGCAAGCTTAAGAAGTCCATATATAGATTGAAACAAACATCCTGTTAATGGTATTTGAAATTTCATGAGATTATTTCTTCTTTTAGTTTTAAAGAGAATATAATGGATCAATGTATATACTAGAAGGTTAGTGGGAGTAAAATTTGTTTCTTTGTTCTATATGTGGATGATATATTACTTGCAACCAATGATAAAGAGTTGTTTTATGAGGTGAAACAATTCCTCTCTAAAAACTTTGATATGAAGGATATGGATGAGGTGCCTTATGTCATTGGCATTAAGATTCATAGGAACAGACCTCAAGGTATACTAAGTCTATCTCAAAAAACCTATATCATAAAAGTTTTAGAGAGACTTCGGATGAAAGATTGTTCACCAAGTATAACACCAATTGTGAAGGGTGATAAGTTCAATTTGAACCAATACCCTAAAAATGAAATTGAAAAGGAACAAATGCAGAACATTCCTTATGTTTTAGCTGTTGGAAGCCTTATATATGCTCAGGTTTGCACAAGACCTGACATTGCATTTGCTGTTGGGATGTTAAGAAGATATCAGAGTAACCCAAATATAGGCCACTGGAGAGCTACAAAGAAAGTGATACGATACCTTCATAAGACCAAAGAATACATGCTTATATATAAACAGACCGATAATTTATAGGTAGTTGGTTACTTTGATTAGGATTTTGCTGGTTGTGTTGATTCAAGAAAATCAACATTTGGATATATTTTCTTGTTTGTCGACAGAACCCTATCTTAGATGAGTGTCAAACAGTCATTGATTGCTACATCTACCATGGAGGTTGAGTTCATTTCTTGTTTTGAGGCTACATCACATAGTGTATGGTTGAAGAGTTCCATATTTGGGCTTAGGATTGTGGATTCTATTTCTAAAGCGATAAAAATCTATTGTGACAATTCAACTACTATTTTCTTAGCTAAAAATAATAAAAGTAGTAGTCGAAGTAAACATATCGACATTAAGTATTTACCTATTAAGGAACGTGTAAAAGAGAATAAAGTGGTTATTGAACACGTCAGCATTGAATTGATGATTATTGATCCTTTGACACAAAACATGCGACCAAAAAGTTTTAAGAATCATGTAGAGCGAATGAGAGTTAGTCTCATATTGTAATTGTGATGGGAGTTGGTTGCATCATGTGATTTGATGTATATACATTTTCTATAATAAAATTATTCAGTTTTTTAAATTAATTAGTTTTTCTTATTTTTATGTGCCTATTTTGGTTGAGAAAATAATCAAGTTTAGACCTTAAATAAACATAAAGTTTATTCATTAAGTTATAAATGAATGAATACATCGTGATACATGGAAGATAATACTCATTCTTAGAGGACTTATCGTCATGATTCGTGTATTTTATTTCTTTACTTTAATAATCAGAGTTGTGGGTTATAGACTAAGTGAGAGAATGTCAGTTTTCTCTTCTGCATTAAGAATATTGTAACAGCCACATATTAACTAAAAGGGAGTTACAAAACATGATCCATAACTCCACACATTGTCGTTGCATTCTTGATGGGAGAATGCTTATTTAAGGTTGCAAAAAGGGTCATTGGGTGAGCTTTTTTTGAAAAAAACACATATACTATTCTGTGTAAAAAAGAAATTACTTGGAAGACAAAAACTTACAAACAGTTTCCAGAGGATTATTCTACATTAAATCGTCAAGCAATGGTCAGAGGTTAGTGTTTAATATTCCGCAAATTTTAGTTTTGGTTTCTATCTTACATACTCAGTATATATATGTTTAGATAGAAACCATATACATGTCTTACATTTTACTGATATGAAATTTGTCTAAAAGTCTTACATTGACATTCAACTTGAACGAATGTTTAAGGATCTTACCATAAACTTGAGGCATGAATAAAGGGATCAAAGTTGCAGGGGGCAAAGCTATTGGTGTAGTTCAATACGAAGTCTTTTAACCTTTTTGGAGTTATCCTAGTTCTCACGGGTCTTCCTTGGTCTTAATTGACAGGTTGTGAATCTTCCCTTTCTTCTTCTTTATGTGCCTTTATGGTCACGTCTTTATCGTCACTGCTGTCTTCTATGCCCTCTTGATCTTTTTTCGTGGAAGGATCTTCATAAAAATCTAATCTGAAGTCCTGAATCTGTGCCTTCAGTGATCCATCCTTTTTCATTTTATTAACAGTTTGATTTTAATACTTACTACTAAGCAAACTTAACTTTCAATGGCACAAATCACAGTTTGTGACACCTAATGTCTATTTTCCCCCCACAAATCCTCCAGCTGAAATTGTTATCCTTTCATTTTTCAAAAGTAGAATTTTAAGATTTGAATGCAGCGGAACACATGTGCATATAATTTAGAAGCAGGGGTGAATAAAAGGACCAAATTTGAACAGAAGCTGCGATATTAGAGCAAACTAATTGCAGTTTTTTAAGCTCCAGGCCTCCAATTAATGACTAGCGTGTCACTTCCATAAAAACTATCTCAAATGGGTTATCCAGTTCATGGCAATATATAATCTCAGAGTAACGGTGTATTAAAATGCTATTTGGTTTGTATGACTGGTATTAACATTTTGACAAATAAAAGCAAGTAATCATCTACCTGGGTACATTATGATGATGATGATGATGATAAAACCTAAGAGAAGATAGTCAAGCAGCTGCAGCTCGAGATTCATTTCAATTCTTCAATTCTTTTGTGTATATACAGATTTAGTAAAGATTTACTGTCAATTACAGTTTGGTGGATTTAAACATTTATAAATAGCAGATGCAGGTTGATGGTAAGTGGGTATGCTATTGGCATCAACAAATCTAACTTCCCCTGGGGCAAAGGAAAGTTCACTATGCCTGAAATAAAATGGAAAAACAAATTGTCAATATACATTTATACTAGATAAAGATGAAAAGCAGCTGTAACGTTACCTTCGAAGGTCAAGACCTGTTAATCCAGCTTGAAGTATTGTTAAATTGTCAGAATCAGGTGAGACAATAATCACTGTGTCTTCTGAGTACTGTGTCTCAAGAATTGACATGAGCTGTGTAACACGAACAAACACATCTGCAACACTCTCGTTTGGGGTTCCATCATCTATTGGAGGAGGCTTAATAGTTGTAGAAATGCCATCTGATGCATATATCTGAAACATTTTGATGAAAGCAGTTGCACATAAATACTTTTCTACAACGTCTATGTGGCTCAAAACACTGGGGGTCAGGCTTCTTTTTGCTAGACAACTATCCTACTCTGTAATGGGCCTTATCAAAGAGTATAATTTGAGTGGTCTAGTAACTAATAATAACAACTACATGGCAGTCGCGTCTCTCATTCGTAGCAGGAAGAAAGTTAAAGAACTTACTTCCGAAACAGATTCCAATTTCTTGCCTTCGTAAGCTCCCAATCCACGAGCATCCAAGAAGCTGTACTCAGGAACTATATAACTGCAGATTGCATAGCAGTTTGCACCAATTGAAAGCAACTAAATATCATAAGAAGATCCTTGAGACACTATTATCAATTGTTGTTACAACAAGAAACCAGATTGTGAGCTCATTTGACTATCCAATTGGTTTCAAAGAAGTGGAAAGAAAAAATTACAATTCCATCTTATATATGTTTCTAAGAACATCGATGATTCACCTGTTTCCCGATCCAAAATTCATCACAAATGAAATAAGAAAGCAATACTAATAAGCTTACCTTCGACTGATTCCATTTATAGAGGCGATAATCTCAGCTGCCTGGTAAGCTCTCTGAGTAATAGAAGGCCAAATCCAGCAACCCCTTTCACAGGCCCCCATGGACTGCAACTCAAAAGCAGCCCTCACTGTCTGCTTCTTCCCTATCTCTGATAACCCATTATCTACAGATGTTTTTGCAACTGGGTTCGTATTAATTATCCCGAAGCTCTCAAATTCGGACTCCCCAGCCCTCACCAAATAGTATCTTGCACACCCTCAACAAATTAGAAAACGAAATGGATGAATTTTTAACATTCATTCAGAGGTGCCACTTTAAAGCCAAACTTAGGTTAACTATACCAGAATTCGTTGAATAAAATTAACCCAACTAAACGCATTCCTTATACTTAGTTATCCAAATTCAACAACTGGGGCACAATAAAATTCAAAAGTAGATTAATTTAGGGTATGCAATACTGATTCATTTATTCCATTTTCCTCTCTTTGTTCTTCAATTTTCTCAGAAACCAAACGGAGAAAAAACTAAATTAACGAAATAAAGAAACCAAATTTCTGATAAATTATTACCGGTTGGTGAGACGAACTGGAGGCATTTGGAAGAGGCCACGGGCATCGGCAACCTGCAGGATAAATGAATTTGGCTGCCAAGTGAAGGAGATGGAGAGTGTTAGTGCAGTTAAGAGATGGCGCCGGTAAATTGGTTTGAAGGAACCGTGAGGATTTTGAATGGCTGATAATGAAGACAGTAATGGAGATGTTGCAGTAGTGTTAGTAGCAATGGCAGTACAATTAGTTATTGTTAACATTTTTGGCTGCTATTTCAGACACCATACCATCTCTTCTCTTGCAAAGACTAAACCTTATCCTCTTCCAGTTATTTGTATGGGTCCACCGTAATACAGACATTTTTTTTTTTTTCAGTTAAAACAAAAATATTGCGAGCTTCTTTGTGTTGATCAGTAAACATTTGTCTGCATATAACTCATGAAGCATCAATTTTCCTGGTCAAATTAGAGGAGACAATGAAAGTCTTGAAATGGTGATCGAACAGTATGACCATTGACCAGTGACCACAAATCCACAATTATGACATCTAGCATGGAAGATGCCTAATTTCTTGGAAAATTTGGACATAAGAACATGGAAAGCATGGTCATGGTTTAGCCCACGTTCTACTTTAAAAATCAATCTTGCCAGATTGCATACTTCCACAGGAGAATGCTTATGAATTCTATGAGATTTCTTTTGTTCCCGATCACTGTGGATTAGATTTTCACATGTTTAGGATTTTAGAAAAGTGCTGTTTATATTACAGGTCCCATTTGAAAACTGTCCATTAAGGCATTAACTAAAGCAGTCCAAGCTCCACCAAGCTTATTTCGGTTCCATTGTGGAGTGGAGGCACCAATGGCTACAACTGTCAGTAACATTTCATTTTGAGGTTTCTTTTTGGTAATTGATGGACAGTCTTGTGTGTTTGTAGAGTTGTCAGTCACATCGTCATTTTTGAGGCTTGAACCATTCAAGAATAACTGGAATGAAGCAGAGTAGACCATGTCGACTAGACACCAATGTAAGGCTGGTGCAGTTTTGATGATCTAAAATGGGCATGGATGGCTGTTATTAAAAAGTACACTGATGAGTTCATTTTTTCGCATGCTTTAAAAGGGGCCCCATTAGTGGTGGGGTCCAATAGCTTTGCCTGATGAAATTTATGTCTTTTATGCTTATGGGATTGTGATGAACCATGATCAAAATCAACAGTGATGACCAAAGAAGAAACCAGCAGAGCCAGCACTTAGAAGATGCATTTCTTGAAGTTCACTCAAAGCTGCTGTCTGTCTGTGCTCTTTACTTTTGACCGCACTACAAGTTACACTACATGCTCACTTTACTAATCTTTTATTCCTCTTTACCAACTCCAATTTACAACACTCAATTCCTCTGGCAATTTGGGTTCTGGACCGCAAGCATATCTTGGATATCTATGGGGCTGATACCTTCAATCAAATACCGCCGGGTAATTCTATATATTATCTGTGCATCTGTCCTTTGCATCTCTCTATATGTATGTGCTTTAGCCCTAATTACGTAACTCGCTAACCAACTTTGATTTTGTTCCTTCTAAATCATATTCAGCCTTTAACTTTCTGCAATCTTTCACTTTTGTTGTATATTTTAAGACATCAAAAATAGTTGGATCATGGGAAAATATTGGAATAAACTATCAATAAGTTATCAGAAAGCTCCATGACAATCACAAGCCAAATAGGAAGCTGAAAGAAAGAATTCAACTTCGTCCACTCAATGACAAACATGAATTTATAAGCACATATGGCTAATACAATAAATGAAAATGAAGGCACTAGTCCTGGATCAATCTGCAATGGTCCAAGTCAGATCGTTTTCGAAGATCCAGTGGCAGACTTCAATCTGACCCGGGCTGGAGCCAAGTGCCACAAAGGCCCCGTGCGTCGGGCTCCAAGCTGATGTGTCAATATGACAAATGGCAACACCATGATTAATCTTCTCTTTGCTCTCCGCATCAAGTATGTCAACCTCGTAAACCCTAACCTTGGGCACAGAATGACAATAATACAGAAGATAGGGGTACAAACTCTGATGACAAGACACTGATTTGGTCACTTTCCCAGTGTTGATTCCTCTCACTGAGCCCATCATCACTCTTTGCTTTGAACCATTCACACTCTCTGTTGTCCTAGCCACAACCTTTTGACCCAACACTGACGTGGCAAAGTCTATCATGTCTTCCATTGAGCCCACGCACCGTTTGGTCTCACCCTGGCTCGGAGCCCTCTCGCACTCTGCCAGTGAGCTCACCATCACCGCCTCTGTGCTCGAGTTGTCTTTTACCTTGAATATTTCCTTCAACCGGGGTAACTCTGAAGTTGAAAATGGTAATTTAGACAAAATCGGTCGCGGCAAAAATGACCTTTTTGGCATTTTATCCCTTATGTCGGGCATTGCCATGACATTCCCCTGCTTCAGCATGGCTTCCCTGAAAAATTTACCTGGTTCAACCCATCTTTTCGCAAGATTGCCACTCTGACGTGAAGAGCCACCTGTGTTGCTATAACCAGAAAATGTGGCAACATTCTTAGCATAGCCCTTGAATGAACGGTCCAAGCCATAGCTTTTGAACCCAACCCTAGTTAGACCCTTTGATCCTATACCATATTCTTTGAATGTATCATTTCCTAGGTTGAATGTTTTCCCATAATTTGCGAAATTCGCTTTACCTGAATTTGCATTTCTGGCGTAAGATTGAAAAGAGTCATCACCAACATTGGCACTATCTCTATAACTTGAAAAGCTACTGACCCCCGAGTTTGAACCGAGCCCATAACTCTTAAATGTGTTATGTGGGTTGTTTCCTGAGTCACCATAACTTGTAAATGTGTCATTCGGTGCATTTCCTGACTCACCATAGCCTGTAAAACCCGACCCCACCGTGTTTGAGTTTACACCGTAGCCAGTGAAATCAGTTGGACCAGCATTTCCATTCTTCCCATAGCTGATAAATGTTTCAGCTCCGGAATTTGTTTCATCGCTATAGCTTGTGAATTTGAGTTTGTGGTTGTTGTCATCCGAGTCATAGCTTGTGAACCGTAGGTTGGGGACATTGACTTGGGCTGCGTAGCTCGTGAACTGACCTGAGCCACCGTTGGCTCCTGGACCATACCCGGCGAAGTTCTCATTGGCAATGTTACCGTCTTTACCATAGCTGGTGAAGTCCTCACTATGTCCAGTTCCATCTTTACTGTATTTCTTGAACGAGTCATTGGGCTGGTTTATCCCTTCTGAGTAATTCTTAAACGAGTCGACTCCGCCGAGTCGTCCGCTGCCATAGTTTACAAAGTTCCTACTGGTATAAACTGCAAAGTTAGCGTCTTGGCTGGTATGTTTGAATGTATATGCTTGTGAGTCAAATGAGCATATCAAATTGGCTAAGGAACAAAAGGCATCAAGGTGCAAAGATAGAGAGTTTTCAGTGGCAACTTTGGTGAGTTTCGCTAAATCAATGACGTTTAGTGGAGAAGCTTTTGAGAGAAGAAATGGTGGCGGTTTAGGAAGGTCGCTGGAAATGTGGGTGTTCCAGTAACGGATCAGTGATGCTTTTGATGTAAATGGGTTGTCTCGAAATGAAGTGTTTAGCTTTGTTTCACTTGCTCCATCACAATAAACCTGCAAAAGTCAGAGTGATACATAAATATATATTTGAAGCAAAAAATGATGCAATTGAGATCTAGAACAAGATTGAAGAATAGTTCTTACATTGAAAAAGGAAAGTGATAAGAAGAGGAAGAAGAAGAAGCAGAGAATAGTACTACTCATGGTATATTGAATTGTCTATTCACAGAGCGATAGGATCACAGAAATGGGAATAATAAATAAGCAGGAGGACCTCTGCTCTTTAACAAATTTTGCATACTTGCTTTTCTGGCCAAGCTCTCCTTTACAAAGAAAAGCAGGCCTATATATCTGACATATATATTATTAATTATCAACATAAATAAACTGATCTTTATATGCAAGTATATATATTGATCAAGCTAAAACATTCATTTGAAACAAGGAGATACGAAGAGATTAAGACAGATTTATGACACAACAAAACCATAAAAAGGTCAACTTGAGGGGTATCTTAAATGGATATTTATGGGGGTGCTAAATAAGATTAAGTAAGAAAGTTTAATTTTATAATATCTAGTTACTGGAAAACCACAGCATCGTGTTCCAAATCAGTGTGGAAAACGGCAAATTAAGTTTGGACGTATTTGGAATCTGACACGAAAATCGAAAGGCACAGAAAGTAGTTAGCAAAGAAAATAATATACAAATTGAAGATCTGAGTTAATAAGAAGCCAAAACTCTGTAGAAATTCATATGATGAGATGCTTCTCTTTTGACCTGAAAGACTTAACCAGATATCCTATTCTCACTACTAGGCCATTGTGCACAACTAGATTTCTCTATTATCCACGTCAATGGCTGATGATCCCTTCTGTATTTTCAAAAATGTTGAAAAGGGTTTTCAAGTTTTCTTTGTTAATCTTCAAAAACAGATGTTATCTAACTGTTTCATGAAAAACGTTTTCTCAGCGTGAGGAGAATCTTGATAATAATTTATCCTGTCAATGATATTTCCCATCATCTTATCAATTATCAGACTGAATCGGATTGCATTTTAAGAGCTTGATTATCGCTGTGATGTTATTAGATATGAAGTTGCATATGATATCCCAGTTAAGCTGGATTTCGAGTACAATAAGCTTGATCTTGACTCTTGATTTGTCGTGCCACTGACAAGAAAAAGTATGATAAATAAATCTAGTACTATTTTATCTGTTAGTGAATAACTTATTAATTAGGGGGTAGATGAAACTATAAATGAATTTGAAAAGACTTGTAGGTGAAATTGCAGAAAATTATTTAATGGCTCTGAGGGCCAGCCTCTCAGACTACAGAAATCTCGGCAAACATACATACAATTAAGTCTGAAACAACTTAATATTAATTGTATCTATGGGTAGACAAAACTATAGTAGCTGAGAGGAGCATGCCTGAGGTGAAAATTAAAGCTGCAGTTAAAGGATGTATGGGGGAATAAATATTCTGCACAGAGATTTGCCTAGTAAATTAACTTCAAAGGCGGGAAAGGATAATGATGTCTCCATTTTCAACAGCAGAGAGCCCACAGAAACAGTAAGAAATTGTAGAGTATTTCTAACTGGTATAGGAATTATAATGGGTTGCTTCACTCCCACAAAAGCTTAGAAGAATGATGATCCACATGCACATTCACAGCTAGGCAGGAAATTACTGCTACTGCAATTTGACTGTATTTTGTAGCAGGTCAAAAGGGTTTTCACAGCTAGTACAGACACGGTTAAGAAATTAATCAAGTACCAGCATCATTGTGGCTTCAAGCCTAGAAATATCTCAACATTGCACCATTGTTCATCTAAACAAATCCTAGCAAGGATTCAGCATAGGAATGCTGCTTGACGTTCTATATAGTATTACCTTTGTCTTCATATCTCATATAGTATTACCTCTACAATACATCCAGATTTCTTGGACGTTTCTTGAAAAAATCAGAACAATCTGTGCCTGTGTTCTGCATTTTCATTCAAACCTATCAGTTCTTAATTGAATTGCTCTTCTTCTACTACTGTATAAAAAGCAGAGTTCTGTTCATGGGCACTCATTATCTTGAATTATTGCTGAACTGGTGGCTAATTAGAGCTGTGCCCATCCTTACAGGAAATTGAAAAGCCATAAATGTGGTTTGGTATATGGCTGAATCCAAAGACTTTGAATGCACAAGTGTAGTGGCGATGGATGTCTTTGGGCCCAATGCAATGACTTCTCGCCAAAAATGAACTGGAAAATCATGAACTGCTTCAGAAAAAGGGTGCCAACCAACATGATATTTGACTGCAAAAATGGTGGAACATGCCTCTCACCTCTGGCCTCTATCCTCAGCTCTCTCTGATTTACAGGGTTTCTGGGCCATCCATGTGTAACTTGCTTCAAGTTCGGATCTTGGGCTGCTACTTCACTTTTCTTGTTCGTCTTCAAAGTCCATAATGTGTTCCCGCAATTTTCGGAGACAACATCTAATTGATTGGCTGTGATTGAATGAAATGTCAGTCCAACATTGCTTAGATAGCATGACTATTCTACATATTTATTTTAAATATATAAATAAATAAATATTATATTTATTATATATAATTAAGTATTATTTTATCTATAATTTAAAATTAATTAATCACATAATGATATAGATAAATATATATTAATTTATTTACTTAAAATGAATACATATAATTTTATTAATAAATATACCCGTAAAAAAAAAACCCTAAATTTTAAATTTTAATAGAATTTGGTTAGAATAATGATATCTATATAGAACTTGTGCAAATGTATCAAATAAATTGAGTCAAATTTAGACTAATTCAACCAAAACTCTTTTTTTTTTTTTTATCAGATGGACATTTTTCTGTTGGCCAAATTCGACCAATACTTGACTAATAGTTTTCTTTATACATTGGCCATATATTTATTGGTTAAAACTATAGTTTTGACCAAAAAATACAAGATTAAAATACTATTTTTTTCTCATTACAACCCATAGGTCTGATTAAAAAACCTGGCTATAAAATCCTAAAAGCTCTTAATTTAACAATAAATACCATATCAACCCACCATCTTCAAAATTAAAAGTTCAAAAAAGATATTTTATATTTCAAAATATAATAGGAATAAAAAGATTTAGTGAAAAACTTATCCAATACGAAAGACAAGTGAAGATGTAAAGCTGTAAAGATAAAGTAAATATAAAGCGGTGACTTTAAAAAGTCAGGAAAAAGTTTCAAAATTTAGTCTAATTTTGAATTTATATTCATCATAAATAAAAAATTTAAATACTTATTTATAGACTAATTATTATTCAAATTTTTAGTTAGAGATAAGAATAAAATTATTATTTTATCTATAAACCCTAAAATTTTGAAATCTATATCATTTCTCCTCTCCCAAATTTTAAAAACTAAACTTTAACATATCTCAAAGTTTGAAAACTTTATATTTCACCCCTATGGTTTTCATTTTGATCGACATCTGACATTTTTCATCTATCTCTCAAATCTAGCTACGAAAGAAAGCTGTTTAGATATAACAACAAATGATGATGAAGCATTATCCTTCGTTATCATCAAGTCTTTGTTGTCATAGCCAAGTTTTTGTTGTTTAGAAGACTCAACGACGACGAAGGATGACAAAGCGTTGTCTTTCGTTGAGTCTTCTTGATCTGAATAATGAAGGGACATCCTTCGTCGTAAAAGACCTTTGCTTCTTCCTGATTGTCAGTCAATTCTCTAAGTTATTAGAGATGAAACCTGGAAAGGAGGAAAATGTAAATTTTTCGAAATTTAATCATAGAGGGTAAATGTGAGTTTTTCAAACTAAAAAAAAAAAATATAATTTTTTTTTAGTTTAAGATTTAAAGATAAAATGATAATTTTACCCCTATTTTTAATTAAAAATTTAAACGATAGTTAATTCATAAATAAATGTTTAAATTTTTCATCTGTTGTGAATGTGATTTTAAATTAAAATTAAAACTTAAGTAAAAAATTGAATAGCATAATAAGATTGGAATACATACCAAATCCAAATATTTAGAGACGATAAATAAAATGACATGGGATATTTGTTTAAGTAGTTGATATAGCTAATCTAACTCGAACAAATTGTAGGCTTTCCAGTTGTTTCAGCCATCTACCATCTGCCAATTGAACGTGGCATCCACTAGCCGTCACGTACAACGTACGGCTTCTATGCAATAGTCTAATAGCCAACCTCAGCAACGCCGTCAAGTAACGGCACAAACTTTTTTTTTTTGGTCCTTCTCTTTTCACTAGTTCACTGAGCTTCACTTCACTTCCATTAGAAGCAAATGGTTTCATTTTCACGAACCGAAACTATTACTGGAAACGTCGACGTTCTGAGTAATTTTTTTAAACTGTTTTTGGCTAATGAGGTTTCAAATTATTCCATCTCGGTCTTTGATGGTCTCGTTCTAGGGCTCTGATTTACTGAACTGAGCACAGACCTCTTTTGTATCCTCTATGGCAATCAGAGGCGTCTATTTTAAGTGGTTAGTTTTAATCTTTCTGTACGAATTTCTTTTGCATTTATTAATCTTTGTTATTTTAAGATATAAATGTAATAAATAAATGTGAATTTTTATTATTGCAGGTACGATGGAGTTTTCTTGTCGATGCTCGCGACAAGTGTGTATCCTTTTGATTCTTAATTTATTGTTTTAACTTTTGGTTTCCAAGCAATGTAAGAAAAGAAAAGAAGTTGAACTTATTTTTTAGTGCTTATCTATGAATGGAGTGTCGAAAGCTTGTTTAGGTTTACACTGGGTGGATTTATTGAAGTTTTATAAGCTTATGAGTGTTCTTCCTTAATGATTCTTTTGCTGTTAGAATCATTGTTGCAATCAATTGGAAGGGTTACCATCTTTGTACATACCCATTGCACATATGGATCATGGTGGGTTTCTGAAGTTTGAGGAAATTTAATGGATTGAATTTTGGATTTCTGCTTAGTGTTTATATTTGTAAGTTGAAGTTTTCTCGCGATTCATCGCTTCTTGTTTATTCTTCAGGTTGATTACACTACTGTGTTTTTTTTTCGCCTGTTGATGTTTGTAGATAATGGACTAGCTGCCGGAATGGGATTGTGAGTATAAGAGGTTTCTGCTTTTTTTTTTTGTGATTACTTTTTGGATATCATTGTCGAATTATCAATACTTGAACTGTAAATGTTCTCTTCTATTGTAATTTTTTTTTTCTTTTGGTAATATAGCTAAATTTTACATAATATATCTTTCTTTGACTTTACATGCTTTCAGGGATTTTGGGTGGCAGCAGAGATATGCTCGTTTCTGTGGAAGAGTAGTGGTTCTTTCAATTCTATCTCTGATGCTTTATCCATTTCTCTGGGCCTGGACTATAGTCGGTACCTTGTGGTTCACACATGCAAGAAATTGTGTTAGTGTTCTATTTTCCAATTTTTGGAAGTTGGCTTGATCTGCAAACACTCTTAATGCTTGAAATAATGTCACTGAATGCTTGCAGTTGCCAGAAACAGGACAGAAATGGGGTTTCCTTATTTGGTTGGTTTTCAGCTACTGTGGACTTCTTTGCATTGCTCGCATGTCTATGGGAAAGGTTACTTTAGTACCCATCATTTTGTGCCATTTCCGTTTACTCATACATATTTTAGTTCTGTGATGTGGATGAGTATTCTCTTGTTGCTCGCTTAGTCACATTTTCTGTCATATGGCAATTGACATCTTAAGCATATAAAAGATATTGGTCTTAGATGCTTCCACTTGTATATTAATTCTTGTTCTATGAACTTCACTTTGGCAGTGGTTGACACGAAGACAAGCCCACCTAGTGCGTGCTCATCAGGGAATTCCTGTTTCAGAATATGGGGTATACTTGAAATTTTATAGCATGTGGCAGATTATTTATGTTTTTCTGTTTTCAAGTTCAGCTATCAATGCATTGATTAGTTCCTTTATTCCAAAATTTTGATCACTGAAGTGTGTTATTGAACTAGTTATCGAAATATAATTTGATGCAATGGTTTTACGTGATGGTTAATCTAATGTGCTTAAAGATTCATCTCTTTTTTTTTTTAATGCTATTTTTCCACTTCATGTTAAATATTAATATTTCGTGGTTTGGTTATCATTATAGTCCTTCTCAATTTTGTTGGATAACAGCAATATAATTCTTTGAACAAGTACCTTGCCTGCTCAAATCTGGATGTAGTTGCTGTGATTAGTGCCAAAGAAGTTTTGTATTTTACATTACTTCTGTTTAATAATGCTTGGATTAAACCTCTTACTGTGATCCAGGTTTTGGTTGACATGATCCGAGTACCAGATTGGGCATTTGAGGCTGCAGGTCAAGAGATGAGAGGAATTGGGCAAGATGCAGCAGCATACCATCCTGGACTTTATTTGACTGCAGCTCAGGTAATTACTGCATCACCAAGAGCTAGAATTGATTATTTTCCTTGTTTTAATTTGATTGTTGCACTTACTGAATAAGTGAGATAACCAAGAAGGTTTCCTTACAATGTCTTTCTAAAAATTCGTATACTATATTTACTGTAGCAGTTAAATATGAACTGAAGACATTGACTGACTTTCTTAACACAGTCAAAACTTAATCCAAATTTGGGAAGTTATGATTATGTTTTTGTGTTTGTTTGTAAGTGGTTGTCTGGTATAAGACATTTTTCATTATTCTTTCTTTCAATAGATGGGACAATTCTTTAGTTACATATGAGGGTGTATTAGTTGTCATACTTGTTTCTTTTTTTTTTAATTACAATTCTGTTTATTCTGAAGTTTTTTTTCAGATGTTTTAATCTTACAGTTTGTTTTATAAGTTCTGGATCCTGATGTTGTACAGAGAGAAGCAGTGGAGGCACTCATTCAGGAACTTCCAAAATTTAGGTTAAAGGCTGTTCCAATTGATTGTAGTGAGTGTCCCATCTGCTTGGAAGAGTTTCATGTGGGAAATGAGGTCAGATTTCTTGTATTCTTCATCTAAATGCTCGAGATTTTACATGCCTTAAATATTCATCAGGTTTAGAATTTTTTTCTGTTTACAATGCAATACTTCTTTACTGGTTTCCAACTGTCTGGAGTTGTCTAGCCTTTGATGCCTTGTAGCTCCATATGGTGCCATTAATTGTGATTGTCATGTTAAAAATTGTATTTCTCAAGTTTTCACTGGTTAGAAGATAGCCTCATGTAAAATTCTCATCTACTTTTTGGGATTTTTTATCTTGCTTTGCAATTGGTAGAGTCCTCGGAAGAAGTAGACATTAAGTTCTATTGTTAAAACTTAAGAGTTGCAGCTATAAACCTGCATGTGCAGTAGCAGTGGAAAGTAGATGTAAAAGTATAGAAATGTGGAGATGCAAGTCAACAGTCTTTTTTGCAAAACTTTTTATACACATTGTTATCTTTTAAAGTTTATATCACCGCCTTAGTGGATGTCTAATGTAATTCTTTCAATATAATTGTATGTTTCCTATCCAAAAAAAATTTAATGTGCACATAATCATATGTTTCTTTCTGGAATTGGTGCAGGTTCGTGGCTTGCCTTGTGCTCATAATTTTCATATAGAGTGCATTGATGAGTGGCTTAGATTGAATGTGAAGTGTCCTAGGTGCCGTTGCTCAGTCTTCCCAAACCTTGACCTTAGTGCCTTGTCCAATCTCCGCACTACTGATTCTGAACGGTCATCAGCCAGTGTTGTGATAGCTAGTCAATCTATAAGAACCCAGCCTTCTAGCCAGAGCTATCTGGTGACGCTGCAGGGTCTACTCTGCCCAGTCCATACAGAAAATGCAGGATCGCCCAGTGATGCGGCAGATATTGCTTTTGAAACTATGAGAATAGGGTAATGTCTCAAGCAACTCAAAATCAGACAGGCATGGAGCCATTTGCTTCTGTTGAACGCGTGTTTGTTGGTCAAGGCACCCCACTCAGACATTGAACTATTTCTCAGATTCTCGCTGACAATTTTTGCTGCATAGTCTTCTAACCGCAAGCTGCAAGAAGTGAAACAACATTGTCCATGGCCATTGTGTAATGCTAGGAGTGGTCAATGGTTGTAGGAAAGATTTATGAGTTTACCCATTGGAGTATGGTTTATGACACCTTCTGTTCTTTTGATAAACCAATGGAAACTAGATTTTCAGCTGAATGGATGAAGCCCCAGCCTGGACACCAATCCGGACAGCGGCAAAATCCATTTGAATTCTGGGCTAATGTTTACAATTCATTCATGTGAGCAATGTATCTAGTTAATTACTTAGAAAATATATTATAATATAAATAAATAATTTTAAATAAAAAATAAAATTATACTCAATAATACGATAATATATTTATTCATAGTATTGCTTAAACGAGAAAATGTGGAATCTATGGGGTTAATATAACGAGGATCAGTTGTGAGGAGAGTTGGGAGAACTAAAATGAATTATGAATGGCGGCTGTGGAATACTTGTAATGATTTCTTGCCATTCATTAGAGAATTTGTGAGTGCCTAATTTTTTTTTTAATTTTGGAATTTGGTTTATTATAGATTTAATAAATTATTGATAAATTAAAATTGTATTCATACGTGCTCGAAAATTAACACTTGCATTTAAATTTTAACCATGCTTTTAATAATTTAATGGGAAAAGACTTGTAATTGATTATTAAATTTCTGTATAAATAAAAAATATATAAACAAAGAGATTTTTATAGGCCAGTAATTGAAACGGGTCTAAATATTGTATTGAAGCCAGAACTTATCTAGCGACCCTATCCATATTCCAAACAACAGAAAACTGAAAGAGAGAGATGATGGTTGCAAATAATGGTTTGGGAATGAATATGAATATCTTTCATACAATTTCGGCACCCCAATTGAGCCCTTTCCATTTCTCAGCCAAGAAATTTAACAGTTCGAGTTTTGTTTTGGGCTGTTGGAGTTCGAGTTTCGCTTCATTTTCCAGATACAAGAACTCTAAGAACTTAAAATCTTTCTGTTGTCTCTGCAGCAGTAGTAACAATAATAATAATGCTAATAATAACTCTTCTTCTTGTTTGGATTGGGATTGGAATCGATGGACTCGCCACTTCTCTGAAATCGAACAAGCTGAGAGCTATGCCTCTGTTCTAAAGGTACTTTTTTTTTTCTTCAATCCTTTGGTTTCTATATGTTTTTCTGTGCCTTTTTTGTTTGTTCTTTAATCTTTGAATCTCAGTTTGCATGTTTCATACACGTTAATTACTGATAGTTTTGTGCATTTTATTTGTTGATATCAGCACTTCATTCAAACCGAGCAGACTAGATATGGCCACATGGAAATTGTAAAAATGATTAATTGGTCTAAGATAATTAGACTCTAAGTCTAAACCAGATTGAAAGATACAATTTTGTTTTTCCTTTTTAAACCAGAATGAATTGTTCTGCTTTGTAGTTTCAACTTGAAGATGCAATTGAGAATGAAGACTTCCAAGGAGCTGCCAAGTTGAAAAAGGCAATTGCAGAAGCTACTTCAAAGGATACTGTAGCAGAAATAATGTCTCAGTTGAAGGTTTGACCTGTGAAGTAGCCCCTTGAAGTAATCACCAACCGCATACTGATTTTTTTCTTACCTTGATCTGCTGTTTTTTTTCAGATGGCAATAGATGAAGAGCGCTACAATGATGCTTCTAGATTGTGTAGAGATACAGGAAGTGGACTGGTAATTTTCTGAACCTTCACTTGGTACCATTAGGTTAAAAAGATTTATTAACTTGAAGACAATTCAAGAGTAGATACTTTAGAACAAAGATTATTTTTCTTCTTACAGAAAAACATTATTCTGGATGAATTACTGTGGCATTAGATTTTTTTCAGCGCCATATTTTACCTCATTTTTCTATGCTGGAACTCAATTATTGGTTAAATGAAGGTAGATTGGGTGTTCATTTTTCTCATAGAATTTGTTGGGTGGCTGTTGGCCTTAGAGGAATGTAATGAATAGATTATCCATCCAATATCTTGACACTCTTTGTTTGTTATGGTGACTATTGATGCCATTAGTTTTTCTTACTGCTTTGGTTGAGTATATTGTGATATGGGTTTCTTAAAGCTGACCTGTGAATGTGGCTACTTAAAATGTTTAATATACCTCTATTGTTGTTTTGGCAGGTTGGCTGGTGGGTGGGCTACTCCAAGGATTTGGATGATCCATTTGGCAGATTGGTACACATAACACCTGGAGTTGGCAGATTTGTTGCAAGGAATTACAGCCCAAGGTATGAATCCTTTGTCATTTTATGTAAAGTTTGACATCACCAAGTGTGTGCCAGTAATTATAGTTTGCTACAGACAGTTGGTCACTGCATCCCCTGGAACTCCACTATTTGAAATCTTTGTGGTCAAAGATAATGAGGAATCCTATGTGATGCAGGTAAAGTTCAAAAAATCCTTCAAAGATAATAGTTTCTGATGCCTAAAAAGATGTAAACATTTGAATGCGATATTATCTGTTGGCAGGTAGTATATTTGCACCGAGCAAAGGGAAGTTCAACAAACTCTGCAAGTTCACCTTCCAAGTCCACTAAAATTCCATCAACTTCTGAAGTTGATAATTCCTCTGTTGTAGATGTTCAAGGAACTGAAGTTAAGGCAGAGAGAATTGATGACAAGGGCATAAATATTGAGGGAGCAACTGAGGAAGGGATAAAAAGTGTTATAAATTTTCTTAAAGAAAAAATTCCAGGACTCAAAGTGAAAGTTATGAACATTGATGTTACTGAGGAAGTGATGGATGGTACTGACTCTGTGAAGCAGTTGATGCAAGATGATGAGGAGAAAGGATCTAGAGAGGATTTGGCAGGTGAAACTGATAACTTGGAAGAGATTCAACCTGATGGGGTGGCTCTTGAAGCAGGTAGTGATTCCTCAGAAGATGGAAAGGATTTGGATACAAAACTTTTTATTGGTGGAGTTGTACATAATAATGAGGATATTCCTTCCAAGGATGATTATGTGCGTCGTCTGCCGGCTGATGTTACAGATATGGAGAGAGATTCGTTTGTACTTCATGTTCCTAGGAGAAGTCTTGATTATGATAATGGAGAAAGTAACTTGTCAAAAGTGAAAGTAGCTGCTATAGTAGCTCAAGGTGTTTCAGAACTTATGCCTTCTGAAATAGCCAAGGCATTTTGGAGTTCAGAAAAGGCTTCATCAAAGGTAAAAATTTGAATTTTATCCGTTAAATTGAAGAAGTTGGGTTATTTACAAGTTTTTCTTATATCCATTCAACACTGATTTACTTCTAGTTGGTACCATTGGTGAGGCTCTTTAATGAATATGGGTACAAGCAAGAGTTTGTTGAATCATAGACAGACTTTCAATTCCCATAATCTCATTATCTGGTGCATATAAATATACAAAAAATAATTACTTTCCTATGAACTTTCTTGGTTTCCTGTCAAGGTTTTAAATGCTCCAGCATCAGAATGGTTCATCTCAGAGTAATAGGAAAACTGAGAATATTTTATTTTTCTGTAATTCTTGGTAACAGTTTGGTAAGTCAAATTCTTATAATGGGTTGATATTCATTTACTAATTTGGAAACTTTTTTGTAGTGTATACTCATGGTTTTATTCATAGCTCCACCATTGGGAGTTTGTGCTGCTTGTGATTGTGATAATGCTTTTCTTGACAGTAACTAGGTTATTTGTTAACTTTTCTTAGGTCTCTAGAGATGTACGTGAAATTGTGAAACTTGCTGTCAGTCAGGCACAGAGGCAGAGCAGACTACCTGAATATACAACTTTTAGTCGAATTAGCACTTCTGAAGGCAACATAGATCCATTTGAAGGTGAGCATGATTGCATGCACAAGTATACACTCACACACATTCAAACACGCAGGTATCATCTTTTCCAATATATAAATTTGAGATCTACTTGTTGACATGTAGGACTGTATGTTGGTGCATTTGGCCCTTATGGCACTGAAGTTGTGCAGTTAAGGCGCAAATATGGTCAGTGGAATGGGGAGGATGGCAAGTCTTCAGATGTTGAGTTTTTTGAATTTGTGGAGGCAACAAAATTGACTGGGGACCTCAATGTTCCTGCTGGCCAGGTTTGTACCCTATATAATAACTTGGTATTTGTTCTGGTTTTTGAGTTCGATTATTTTAGTTTAATTCTCATGCAATGAGAAGTTTGAATTAATCAAAACCCTTTTGGATCTTAGGTGACATTTCGCGCCAAAATTGGGAAAGGCAGTCGCTTTGCAAACCGTGGGAAATATCCAGATGAACTGGGAGTGGTAATACTTAGTGCCCCCAATCTTTTTCTCTTCTTCAACACACTATTTTCTCTCCACATAAGCATTAAAAATATGTATTAATTTTGGCAAATCCCACACCCATGTCCATTTCATCATGTGGTTGAACATAGACGATTCCAACATTCTAATCGCCTATACGACATTGTCCTTAAAAAAGAGAAATGTGACTATGTGACATTGTTGTCACCTTGTTTATGCCCTTTTCTCATAAACACGTTTGTAAGTATAACATAAAGTTATATTCATTTTCATTTGAAATGTAAATTTAGCAATTGAGGCACTAAATTTAATTTCAAACCCATTGTTAACTTATATGTGTGTGTGTGTGTGAAGTAGATAAAATTGCTTATAACTAGTGAGTCACCAGTTAAAATGCAGTGAATTATTATTATATAGGACACTCCGTTTGGCGCCATCAGTTTTGTTGGATTAGGCTGTTAAGTTAAATGATTAATTGTAAAACCTCTTTTTTTTTTTTTTCCAGGTTGCAAGTTACAGTGGCCAAGGAAGAATAGCAGAATTTGGGTTCCGAAATCCCAAATGGGTTGATGGTGAACTGCTTCAACTTAATGGGAAGGTAGGTAGACTATATTGCCCAGGATATTTTATTGCCTTTATTTTCTGTATGAAGATCTTATGAGGAAGTACAACTCATTTTAATTTGGCTGCATCTTTAGGATGTATTTTCAAAGAATTTCTTTTTAATCCCTGTTATGGTTTTCTGTAGGGCATAGGACCATATGTCAAAGGTGCAGATCTTGGTTTCCTTTACATTGTCCCTGAGCAAAGTTTCCTTGTGTTGTTTAACCGATTAAAGTTACCCAACTGAGCCATCTAGTTAATTTTTCATTAACCTGTTATATAACGGCAAGAGACTAAGCATCCAAAACTGGACATGAGTTGGTTTGTATACTGTGAATGAGGAGAATGAGAGTTGTTATCATACCTTTGATGTTTGTAACTTGTTCCTTCCTTCTACATGTTTTGTTTCAAGGAGTACATCGGTTTTGTTTATGACTTAACATAGATGTTAAATGATGCAGCATAAAAAATTATGGACATGTTTGCCTGGTAACAGTTAAATGTTGTTGCCAACCTAGTTAGTGAATATACGTATTATACGCGTATACTTCTTCCTCCTTCAGTGGTGCATCATGTACTTCAGAGTCTTCCGTATGCAGAGAGGCATAGAAATAACATTATGGAAGGTGAGCAATTTTAGGCTTTAGAGATTTTGGAGATTTTATATTTATAAATAAGTTTATAAGTAATTTAACTATTCATATAAATTAAAACTAAAAGTAAATTATTAAATGGTATTTATATTTTTCTATCAACTTTCTACAGTCACAAAGGCCAAAGGACTATTTCCCATCCATTCTAGTTTATTTACAATTATATTTAATTATAGATTAATTATTGTTAGAAATATTTATTATAATTATGGGTTATATCGTTATTGTATTAATAATATTAAAAAATAAATTTATTTATGTTTTAAAGATGTAAATGACATTAATCTTATATTATTTATATATTTTATAAACTGATAAAATTATGTATTCACTATTAAATTTAATATTTGACATTTGATGAAAGTTGGAGAAATGCCATTTTTCGATTTTGAGGGTGGAAAGTGTCATTTTGACATAGACTTTTCTACTCCCTTCTAAGAATTAATTTGGAATTACCAACGAGGACGTAGACGTGTCGGTCTTGCTTTCTTTTTCTCACTTTTTCCCTCCCTTTGAATCCATGAACTTGAAGCAAAATTATTGGAAAACAATTCTTCAACTCCAAGCAAACGACAAACTGTGAAAAATTAAAGAAAGGCATGAACCGATCACCCTCAGACTCCGATTCACGCGCTCACCTCGACTCGCCTCACTCGCCACTCTGTTTCCACTCCCCGCTTCCCTCTCACCAGGGCGATCCCAGCCCTCTGGATTCCACTTCCTCTCCCTATGCCTCACCCATTACTTCCCCTCAAAAATCACCCATATATCCCGACGAAAAACCCATCTCGAAAACAATAGTTGCCGTGAGCGACAAGTTCACGCAGTGTTCTCCTGCGCCGGAGAAGATGCTGGAGCCACCTCTGCCGGTGAGTTTACACGAGGCTTTGCGGGAGAACGGTGTCTCGCTGTTGACCGCGGTAGACCCTGGAGAAGGTGTGAGATCGGGTTCGACGAGGAGGAGGGGATTAAGGACCAGTGAGAAATTGAGAGTGGTGAACATAGGGTTTAGGTTAATCGAGGTGGTTTTGTGCTTGATTTCTTTTTCTGTTATGGCCGCCGATAAGAGTCAGGGCTGGAGTGGTGATTCCTATGATCGTTACAAAGAGTTCAGGTGACTATTGCTCTTATTCTTATTCATATTATACAATTTTTGCTCTGTTATTTTGATTTTCCTCACAGAATTGAAGTGATTTGAACTGTTATAGTAGCAAAAAAGTAGCTTTAAGATGGAGATACTGTGATTGTGACTGTTCTTCATTTGATTTTGTAGTTGTTTGTTTGGCTACTCATTCATTAATTATACTCCATTAAATCTATACTAATTTTTTCTAAAATTTCTGTGTTTGGACCTTATTTTAAGATTTTTGAATGATTATTCAAGTGATGATGGAACTTGATGACAGGTATTGTTTATCAGTCAATGTTATTGCGTTTGTATATGCGGGGTTTCAAGCTGCCTACTGTCTGATGATGGGGAGCGAAATAAGGCGCATACATGTCGGGCATCTCTTTGATTTCTTTATGGATCAGGCGAGTCTATCTACTCCATAATTGATGATTATTCTGCTGATACAATGTTATATGCCATTCTGATTTTGATTGATAGTTTTACTCGTATGTGCTCATTGGATTGAGGGTTTAGGGTTTTGCAATTGCCACAATATGCTGCAATGCCTAAATATAGAAAATGTAAAGACTACCAAATTTTTTGTAGGCATTTAGTTATTTTTGTTTGCAAATTGGAGTCAAAGGGATGAATTCAATTCTGGGCATGCATGCTGAAAATAGTCGGGGGCAAAAGATGCATGGTATAGTTTGCTAGTTTTCCCAGTGATGAGCAGCATTGGCATAGCATAAGTGATCCTTTACTAGATTGGATGGCCATCTAATAATGAAGTTTTACTTCACAAATGCGCACACACAGACATAGTTACAGTTACATAATAGGAAAAGGGGGTTACATTTCTGTAGTACTGGAAGAAATGTAACTTTGTTGTTTCAACTGGCAGGCACTGGCTTATCTTCTTATCTCAGCATCATCAGCAGCAGCCACTCGAGTTGATGATTGGGAGTCAAATTGGGGCAAGGATGAGTTCACAGAGATGGCTAGTGCATCAGTTGCAATGTCTTTTCTAGCTTTTATTGCATTTGCCTTCAGCTCCATTGTGTCTGGTTACTATCTATGTAATCGCGATGCCACCTGATTTCAATTAGCAGCTGCCCATCATATTTCATTTGTAAGTTTAGATTTTGCAAAAATGAATGCAAACTCAATCTTCATGTATATATATACAATAAACTATGTGTACTTAATTTTGAATACCTAATTGAGTTATATTCAATCACACGATATCATATAATTTAGAAACTCAATTAAATACTCAAAATTGGAGGGCACATCACATTGCACAAACTTTCAAACATTTTCACTCTTAGTCTTGTGTTTCATTAGCTTGACCAATGACCACAAGAAAATTAGAAAAAGAAGAAAGTGATTGTGATTAATACAACAGGATTGTGTTTAAACTAGGATTAATACTGTACAGCTGTGATACTGAAAATTAACACGCCAAAGGATTAATCACCCCTAAAATTCTGATGTGTTTTCGAAGTTATATTTACGAAGTTATGGATCAAGCTAAATTTTTTTATTGAAAATAAAAATAAAAATAAAAATATTATTTTATTAATAATATTAAAAAAAAAAAATTTATTATATTTTTTTTAAATTTTAAAAATTAATTATTTTATTCTTATTTAAAGTTTTTTAATTTTAAAAAATTATATTTTTTTTTAAATCTAAAGTTTTTCTTCTCTCTTTGGTTATTATCTCTTGCATCGACGATATCTTTTCTCTATCCTAAAACGTTAGTCCACATCTCTTTTCTCTACAAAAATCAATGTTTAAAATAGAGATGAGAGGTTGTTGACGTTGAAAATGATAACCAAAAGGATAAAAAAAATAATATATTTAGGAGAGAAATTATGACTTTTTTAAGTTAAAAAATTTTAGACATAAGTGAAATTGATAGTTTTAAAATTTATAAAAAAAAATAAATAAATTTTATATATTTTTAATATTATTAGTAAAATAAACTTTCAATAACAAATTTTATTGGTAGTCAGCTCATAAGTAAAACTTTAAATTTTTCAAATTTTATGGTGTAATTTTGATAGTGTATCAAAACTTGGGGGGTGAACAGACCCATCAGCCTAATTAATATGTAGCCGTACATTCACTTGGGAGTAGTATCCCTAGGTGTTGACTTGAATACTTTTACTTTACATGCATCAAATCCGACATTAATTTACTTCTTCTTTTAGTACGGGTGGAGGTTAAAAAAACACCTCATACGGAAGAGGACAATTCTTTACTTACCACTTTGTTCCTCTTTCTTCTCTTTTACTTAACTGCCCCTCTTCCTTTCTTTCCTCCTTTTACTCAATTACCCCTCTTCTAATTTCTCTTCATTTACATTTCTAAATTCCAACTTTTTATAATAATTTGTGTAATAATATTATATTATATCAAAACTATTTTCTGCACTTTAATATGATTATCTTGTAGGTTTGATGTATAATCTATCAAAATTTATTTTGTTTATCTTCTTTTCATTTAGAATCATCAACCATCTTAAAAATATACTTTAAAATTTATATACTAAGTATTTTATCAAATATTATTATTATTATTATTATTATTATAATGATATAAGAATATGTTATATTTTAATATTTTATTTTTCATTTTTATTAGTTACTTAATTAATCCCCAAAGGTTTAATCATGTAATATCATTTTTGAAGTCTTTCAAATTATCTTATTGTTATATAAATAAAATTATATGTACTTATTTTGAATATATAAATAGGTATATGTTTAATATATATCACTATCTGGTTGAATAATTTTCAATTATAAATAAAAAAATAACTAATCACATAATTACATATAAAATATCTATTTATTTGTATATTTAAAAATAAATACATATAATACTGTTCTTGTTATATTTTGCATTTTGAGGTGATAATATAAACTAAACAAAAGAAATATTTATATATTGATAATAATTTATTCATGGGGTAGAGATTTTATTATTATATCAAAGTTGAGTTACTTTTTTGTTATTATTATATTAAATAATAAAATTATGTGTATAATTTTTGTGTATAAATAACGATATGTTATTATATGATTAAATATTATTTTATCTTTAATTTTTAATTATCTAATCATATAATAATATATCATTATTTATATACAAAATTATGCGTATAGCGATGCTCTATATTAAAAAGATGCATCAAATTGAAAATAATCAAGGGTAATATACAAAATTTAGATTAAACGTATATGAATAATCTATACCTAAAATTATGCCCTCTGATAACCAAATACTACATACAAATGAGACCAAAAAGAGGGTATTTTGGTAAATTGGTGATACTAATCAAGGAAATTAATTAAAATAGGTACGAAATTAACTGCGTAAATCTTTTATGACAAAATTTTAATAGTTTTGCCTTTTTAACAAATTGTATTTTTTATTTCAAGAATACCCTTCATCCTATTCTTCATATTCAGAGTAATTTTTACTGAAAAATCTTATTTTTGAGAGTATATAGATTAATTTTAAATTAATTTTTATATAATTGTTAAGATTTACAGATCAAAAATAGATTAATTTCTAATATAATAGTTGATATTTACATATCTTTTATAAAATGATAAACATAACTATATATGGTGCATATGAGTTGTGCACAAACGTCTTTTTACACCTATGCACAACTCATATACACTCTGTGTAGTTACGTTTATTATTTTGTAAATATACGAGAATATCAACTATTATATCAGAAATTAATCTGTTTTTTATCTGTAAATTTTAATAATTATAAAAAAATTAATCTAAAATTGATTTGTATACTTTCAAAAATAAGATTTTTTAATAGAATTCATTTTGAATACAAAAAAAATAAAATAAAAGATATTCTTGAAATAAAAAATATAATTTATTTAAAAGAATAAAACTATTAAAAATTTATCAAAAAAGGTTTATTAATTAATTTTCCGACTAATCAGGGTATTGAAAAAAACAAGGGAAGGGCAAAAAAGAGAAAGAGAATTGTACGGAGATTGAAAAGGAGCTGTTTTGTCTCCTCCGGAGACAATCGTTCACGTTATGATTGCCATCAAGAGAAACAATGAAAATGAGAGTTGCACAGTAAATGAATTACAGTGTTGACTGATGAGAGAGAAATCAGAAAGACAGCGAACGAATCGCTAGCTCCCTCTTTGCATACGCTTTCACTGCTCTGCACATTATCACCAACAACACCTCCACTCGACGGCTCCACCACCAACAACAACCACCCATCTCTCTTTCTTTCTACTGATGAAGCTGACTTTAGATTCTTGTGATTTTGTTCTCTGGTTCCGTTTCTTACATCGTTAAGATGATCGAGATGTGTTAAACTGGGTTTATATTATTTGGTGAAAATAAAATTTCCCGAAATGTAGTTAAAAGAGTTTAATTTTAGTTTTCAAGCTTGAAACTTTAGTTTTCTCTTTTTTAGTCTCTACATCCAATTGTTGAAGATCTTTAAAAGTTTAGATTTGATGATTTTTTTATCAAATCTTATTACAAACCCATGAAGAAATTTCAATGGTTGAAGCAAATCTCCATTAATACCAAACCTGATAAGAGGCTCTCTCTCAGTGAATATAAGAGAGCTATTTCATGGTCCGAGTATGTAGTCTCTTCCGGTGCAGCCATAAAAGGAGAAGGGGAGGAAGAATGGAGTGCAGATATGTCACAGTTGTTTATTGGATTTAAATTTGCTTCGGGAAGGCATAGTAGAATCTACAGAGGGATATACAAGCAGAGAGATGTGGCAATCAAGCTTGTTAGCCAGCCAGAGGAAGATGAAAGCTTGGCTTCTTTTCTGGAAAACCAATTCACTTCAGAGGTGGCTCTCTTGTTTCGATTAAAGCATCCTAATATTATCACTGTAAGCTCCTAAGGGTTCTTGAAATTCCTTGTTTTTCATGTTTCTGGAATGTAGTTCAATGCTTTACCTTTCTTATAATTTTAATGATGCAAGAATGGTGAAGATGGGCTAATGCAAATCAAGTACTAGTATCACCAGGGAACCTCACTGCAGTTGTTTAACAAAGAAAAAGTGCTTAATTTCTACTTTAGTCATATTAAAATGACAACTTTAAAGGTTTTTCTGCTTTTTTTTCCTTTTTGGTACCAAGGTAGTCCGACTTTTTGTATTGAACAACTTTCAGTCAGCATTTATTGATCCTTTTTTATCATTCCTATCCGTTACATATCACCCATGTCCACATTTATTACTGTTGCTCTTTCACTTGTGTAGATAAAGTTTGGTTATAATTCCAGTTGTGGCATTCAATGTGCTTGCAAACTTTAAAATGTTGACTCGATTTGATATCTTTAAGAATTCTTTCTTTTTTCATTAGGATCACTAGGATACTGTAGAGTGGAAATCTAAATCTAATACTGTAAACTGTATTTATGTTTCTAATACGCTATTGTAGCCAGCTTCTGAAGTGTATTTCTTCCCTTCTCTATACTTGGTCCACCTTTCCCTTAGCGGTCAAAATTTACATGTGAAAATTAATTCTTGTTAAGAAGCCCATGACAGCAAGGGACAAGTGGATTTTGTTCTTCTTTCAAGTTGATGATTTAGGATTGAACAGACAAATTGGAAAATTGGCAACACAGTTTATTGAGAGCTTAAGGATGACAGAATTTGTTTATGCAGGTCGTGAAATGGGTCACAGATGCCTAGGACCTCATGATATACATACTCCTTTTCCCTCTGCTTATGCTTTTGAGACTGCGTTATCCAATTTAAGATTCCTGGTCTAATGGTTTCTCCTTGTCTTTAAAAATGCTCTTTTCAATAGACTTTCCATCTTAGTCTTGTTGGTGTTAGGTTATTTTGAATGTGTGGGTTATTTGTATCTCTAAAGCAGTTTATATTGCCTATAAGATAGTATACATTATTGAGCTTTACTGTTCATCATATCAATTAGTGGGTGTATGTTTTGACAGCTAAGTTTTGGTTGGAATCAATCATTTTATACTGTGTATCTATTTTGCTTTCTTGTGTGCAGTTTGTTGCAGCCTGTAAGAAACCTCCAGTTTTTTGTATAATCACTGAGTATCTAGCTGGAGGCTCACTAAGAAAGTACCTTCATCAGCAGGGGCCACATTCAGTTCCACTCAAACTTGTTCTGAAACTAGCGCTTGACATTGCCCGTGGCATGCAATATCTTCATTCTCAAGGAATACTTCATAGAGATCTCAAATCAGAAAATCTGTTGCTTGGAGAAGATATGTGTGTGAAGGTAGCAGATTTTGGTATTTCGTGCTTAGAATCTCAGTGTGGTAGTGCTAAGGGATTTACAGGCACTTATCGCTGGATGGCACCAGAAATGATTAAAGGAAAACACCATACAAAGAAAGTTGATGTCTACAGCTTTGGCATAGTTCTTTGGGAGCTTTTAACTGCATTAACACCATTTGACAACATGACTCCAGAGCAAGCAGCATTTGCAGTCTGCCAGAAGGTAAATTTACCTGATTCAATCATGGAATGCTACATCTCCATGATACAATCCAATTTTGCTAATTCTGCAACACGACAATTGCATGTGTTACTCCCTTCCTAATTCAATAATGACTTCTCATCATTATAGACTGTAATTTCTCCTTTATACCTATTCCTGAAGTATAGAATGGACTGCACTTTACCTATTATATGGTAGAAAGACACGAGACTGAAAAGAAAATGACGAGCCTTGTTTAGCAATTGATATTTGGTACGATTTTGAAAAATTTATCCACTGCAGTTGTCCAAAAATCCTCCTTTTTAAGTTAGAAGATTTCATGGTAGAAATGCATTGTTGCAACATATTCTGTTTTCATTTATCTTTAAATAAGTGAACATTTATCCGTGCATCTTGTTATCTTTGTATGTTTGTGTCCCTTATTACTGAGTGCATGGCATTACATAAACTAGAATAAAATTAAGGACTTCAATTAGGCACAGCTGGGTCATCTATTTCCATTATATTGCTCGTTCATTTTTCTTTATTCTTTAGCGAATGTATGCTTATAATTTGGTGTGGAGATATAGAATCCAGAAAAGTATATACACTGAAAAAGCAAATTTTTTTCTAGTTACCTAAGGTTTCTTTTTTTTTCCTTTTTTAATAGAGGAAGCGTGTGGAGCATTTTGCTGCCACATTGCAAGTGACAAACTTTTGGAAAGACATAGGTTCAGTAGAACAACACTACTTTTTGGCACAGCTCTTATTTATATATGGTTGACTTGCTATTTGCTGATAAGTTTTACATAGTTATTGCTTCTTTACTGTTTATTTTTTTGATTCTTTCATTGCTATTTACCTAATGTATAAAATCATACAATTTATTAACCAAAAACAAATTTTTCATTTAATACTGATCACATCCTTTGAAATTCTTGGTCATCTAGATGCATCTTCACATGGTTCAGTGGCTTGAGTGACAGTCACTCATATACTGTCCCAGATAATAACATTTAATGTGTAGGGACTGCTGTTCTGTCTGTTACATGCACACACACAACCCCCTACACAGAGGCCAGTCTGGAAAGTTGTAGATGTTGTCATTTGATACAGACTTTTGAGAGAAACTCTCAGCATCTTCTGAGTCGAACTGGTTAGATTTGATCATCTCTTTAACATTATGAGTTTCATAATTTCAGCACTGAGCTTAAATCTTTTTAGAAAAATATGGTTAAGAAATGTAGCTTTATCATAGATCTATAGAAAATAGAAACCCCAGTTTGCTACCTATGAAGAACTGGTAAAATAGCTAAGATTACTATATACTGTAAAATAAAAAAATAAAAAAATCAAAGAGAGGAACTCTTGCTGTGAATTATTGGCCTCATGACACGTGTTTATGGTTTTCCTTCATGAGGCTTCATTCTTTAGTTTGAATTTCTATATTTTGTTACACATTGTTTAGGCACTTATTTAAATAATTCACAATGTTGGGATATAATCAAAATACTTATCATAGAAACCTCAGTATACTTACTTTCATATTCAAAATGTTGGCTCACCCTGCAGCTTACTTGCTATTTCAACCCAAGGGTGCTCTAGAAATTTGGGGAAGAGCTTCTCTATGTATCAGTAACTCTGATTTTACATTTCTACTTTTTCTTTGTCTCAGGGTCATGGAGTTCCATATTCTAGCTGTTTGCATATGTTGGTTGAGTTTAGTAATATCTACTCCCATTTCTGAACTTGCTGAATTGATACATGGATTAAGTATCTTTAAAAAAAATAATGGAGTCATCTGTCTGATGGTTTCCTACGTTGTGCAAATTTCTTTGATCATACATATTTTCTTACATTATTTGAGTCGACTGCAGAATGCCAGACCGCCCTTACCACCGACATGCCCAGTGGCTTTCAGACATCTGGTAAACCGTTGCTGGTCAAGTAATCCAGATAAACGACCACATTCTGATGAAATAGTTTCGATTTTGGAAAGTTATTTGGCATCCCTGGAGGAGGATCCAGAATTTTTATCAAGTTTTGTACCTTCCCCTGATCATACGACTTCAAGGTGCTTACCAAATTGTATTGCATGGCATCGTTCTGCTCATTCTAAGCCTCTGAGCTCTTCTTAAATTCAATGTGATGCTAAATATAGCATATTTTCAATTGTCTAGGTTTATACAAACTTTCAGATGTGCAATTAGATTGTTTACTGCTTCAAGCTTTTTGTTTGTGTCAAGTATATGTGAATCAGAGTGTAGCTGCTGGTTTTCCATTGTACGTAACCCATTC
Source organism: Mangifera indica (assembly GCF_011075055.1). NCBI lineage: Eukaryota > Viridiplantae > Streptophyta > Magnoliopsida > Sapindales > Anacardiaceae > Mangifera > Mangifera indica. Next base: position 2,626,361 of record NC_058139.1, read on the forward strand.
TTTTTAAAATTGACATGGCAACCAAAGGTTGAAATTTAAGGAAACATCAATAAACCTGTACATATTGATCCTTTCATCAGTATTGAGTAATTGCAGAAGTCTGAAAGGATGAGTTTGGGATGCATGAAACTACAAAGTGGACCTTGACCTACCAGACTATTTGGTTTAATATTGAGGTACAGGGGCCAGCCTAAAACTTCGAGGAAATCTAATGATTTGTTATTGATAAAAACTTACAAAATCGACAGTTTGGCCGAGTGGTCTAAGGCGCCAGATTTAGGCTCTGGTCCGATGAGGGCGTGGGTTCAAATCCCACAGCTGTCAATTATTTTACTTTTTGTTTCAATTCTGGCTCTGGTCTGTCATTAGGTGGGCTGTTGCTTTATCCAATCATCCAACCTTGAGCTTTGTAAAACTTACGAACTCCATTAGGTCATTCATCAAGTTCCCTTTATTCATTATCATCATCTTTTACTTTGCCACCTAAACCCACTCTCTGTTCTTCATCAACTATTAATTATCTCCTTCAGAATTTGAGAATCTGCAAAGGATATATATAAACCAACATAATTGCAATGCAGGCTACTTATTGCAAATCATGTGCTTCTGCAGTTCTGCTGTGTATCCAGTAGAACATTACAGTTGCTATAATGACACCAAATATATACCTGCCAATCTTAAGATTACTGTCATGCAAACATTCTGAAAATTAATCAATAATAAATCCGCATCATGTACTTCAATTATAATTGCCTGTGAGTTTACTAAATGAAATATATTCATCCACCGATGAAAACATATTACCCCGGGCCCAGATTCTTAATAATATTTCCATGCTTCAAGGACACATCTTTCCAACCTACTTGCCTGCAAAAAATAAAAAAGGTTCTGGGCATACATGTTATATGTTATGGAGGTTGACAATACTGTATGATCTTGCTTTATACTTTGAAGAAAAACATTGTAAAAGCTGTACGATTTGCTGTTTCTTTCTTCCTTTCATTTTGATCTTTTTCTTGGTCAAGTTTAATGTCTTCACATTTGAGACAAATCTTCTATGGCGTTAAGTTATGATTTCACCTTAGAGACCAAGCATGTAAGAGAGGAAGTAAACTTCATGATTCTGACACCCCATCTATGAGATCTTTCTTTTAACATTCCGCCACCCATACTTGGAAAACGTCAAGATGAACATCCAACTCCACAATTGACCCTGAACCAGAAGTAACCTACTCTACTCCCAAAAATTACCTTCTCAAGGGTATTTTTGTCTTTGTATGTAGTCACGTGGCAAGTTTAAGTGGAGCAGCAACAACAGATCAGCACAGCAGTTGCAGGCTTGCGCGCTAAAGCCGGGAGAAGTTGCCTCCCCTTTTTGCCTATCTAACATTCTTCTTCTAAACATTTCCTATTTCACCCTTTTCTTTTTACATTTTTCCCTCCACAAACAAATTCTCCGCTGCATCCCAAGCTTTATATGTGTACTTATAAAAAGCTGTAGCGAAGGTCGATCTTTTATATATTTACATACATATCTCTTACCTATAAAAGTGCCCAGATAAAATCTCACACTGCCGCTTCCTCTTTCATGGCTGGTCTGTGAGTGTGAGGTATTTGCTGCGTTTATGGCTTTCTTTTTTATTTAATAAATGTACATCTGTTTTTCGCTGAACTCGGTAATTTTCTTTGTCTTTTGTTCTTCTTTTTTTTTTTTTTTAATGGATCGGTTTGAGAGGTCAACTTTTCATTTATTTCGCTCCCTTTGCAATTCATATCTTTTGATATGATGTTAAGAAATTGTTTCTGAGAATCAGGTATCGTTCTTGATGAGTTAATGTTAAAATCTAGCGAAGGAAAATTAATTATTTTGATCTCGTGACATTTGCTTCTGAAATTTGTTGTCCATCATTAGAAAAATTACATGTTCACACGTTAAAGATTGAACCTTCATTGTTGTAATTGTGTTATTGTTTTGTTTTTAGTTGACTCTTCTGACATGTTTATATTTTATCACTATGTACTATGTAGCTTGTACGCTATTGAATGTTTTCTGGAAAGTAAAATAATATTTGCATTTCCTTGTTTGAATCTGTTGTGACAATTGGCACAGACTTCTTGTTGCAGATAAGTTATTGAATTCCAGGTTTTTTGTTTATTTGGGTAAAAAAGATGCCTGGAATTGTCATTGATGAAATTCATGAGGAAGAGGTAGTGAATGAATTGAACAGAGATTCTATGCCAGTTAAGGAGAACTCAGTTCCGAATAAGTCTCCGGAAAATACTGCAACTCAGCAAAGCCCTCGTAATGTTGCCTCTGATGTCCCTGATATTCTGGTGGTAGATGCCTCAATCGAGCAGCTTTATGAGAATGTGTGTGACATGCAGAGTTCTGACTGGTCACCCTCTAGACCTAGCTTTGTATCAGATGGGGAAGAGTCTAGAATTGATTCAGAGTTGCGCCATCTTGTCGGAGGAGAGATTATAGAGGTTGAGATAACAGAAGAAGAAGAATTGGAAAAGCCTGAGCATGACTCTCGTTGTAATTCATCTTCAAAGATAGGTACTTCATCTCAAGTTAAGCAGTTGCAGAAGTTGGACAAGACTACAAGTTCAAAATCCAATTCTCCAGAGAAAGTTGAAGCATCATCAAAATCGAGTCCCCAGGGCATAAGTCCTTCAAATAAACCCCCAATTGATAAGCGGAATGATAAGAATCTTAATCCAGGTGCACGAGTTACTCCCTTGAAAAAACGGAGGGGGAGGTTACAGAATGGAACCAAGGCCGAATCAAGGATAGACAATCCAGATCTTGGACCATTTTTGCTCAGACAAGCTAGAGAGTTGATTTCTACAGGAGCGAATCCCCAGAAAGCTCTTCAATTAGCTCTACGGGCGAAAAAATTATTTGAAATTTGTGCAAAGGGGAAGCCCAGCTTAGAAATGGTCATGTGTTTGCATGTTGCAGCGGCAATACACTGTAGTTTAGGCCAGTATGATGATGCTATTTCTGTTCTTGAACAGTCAGTTGAGATACCAGTGACTGAGGAAGGACAGGAGCATGCCCTTGCTAAATTTGCAGGTCACATGCAGTTGGGTGATACGTATGCAATGCTGGGCCAGCTGGAGAATTCATTATTGTGTTACACAACAGGTTTGGAAGTTCTGAAACAAGTTCTGGGGGACACAGATCCAAGAGTAGGTGAGACGTGTAGATATTTGGCTGAAGCTTACGTTCAAGCACTACAATTTGATGAAGCCAAGAGGCTTTGTCAGCTGGCTCTGGATATTCATAAGGAGAACGGCTCTCCTTCTTCTCTTGAGGAGGCAGCAGATAGGAAGCTGATGGGTCTTATATGTGAAACAATGGGAAATCATGAAGCAGCTCTCGAGCATCTTGTTTTAGCCAGCGTGGCCATGGTTGCAAATGGTCAGGAAGCAGAGGTGGCTTCTGTTGATTGCAGCATTGGAGACACATATTTGTCATTATCTCAGTATGATGAGGCTGTTTTTGCTTACCAGAAAGCACTCACAGGTTTAAAGAAAACCAAAGGAGAAAATCATCCAGCTGTCGGTTCAGTCTTTGTTCGTTTGGCTGATGTGTATAACAGGACAGGGCAATTAAGGGAGTCAAAATCTTACTGTGAAAATGCCCTTCGAATTTATGAAAAGCCAATACCTGGTTTTCTTCCAGAGGAGATTGCAAGTGGTCTAACTGATGTTTCTGCTATCTATGAATCAATGAATGACCTTGAGCAGGCAATTAAGTTGCTAGACAAGGCCTTAAAATTATATAATGATGCACCTGGTCAGCAAAGCATGATTGCTGGAATTGAAGCCCAGATGGGTGTCATGTACTACATGTTGGGGAATTATTCTGACTCTTACAACTCCTTCAAGAGTGCCATTTCAAAACTCCGTGCAGGCAGCGAGAAAAAATCTGCTTTCTTTGGCATTGCTCTTAACCAAATGGGGCTTGCCTGTGTGCAGTGTTATTCCATAAATGAGGCTGTAGAATTATTTGAAGAAGCCAGGTTAGTTTTGGAACAAGAGTTCGGACAGTGTCACCCAGACACACTGGGGGTGTATAGCAATCTTGCTGGTACTTATGATGCAGTTGGCAGGTACTGTTCTCTGTCATTCCTTCAGCATGTCATCTTCACCCAGTTAGTGTTAATCTTTTAGTGCTTTATCGATTATCCAAAGTTTCCTCTTGCTTGGTAATTAAGTAGTTTATTTCACTGCTTTTCACTTGGCCTTATTAGGTTGAATTAGGACCATAATGAACATGGAAGCATATATTTGTTCTACTCTGTTCAATTGATGCCAAAAGTTTTAGCAGATGAAATGATAATGTGACAGTCATAACAGTTGAAATATATGTTTTCTGTCTTTTTCGTTCAACTAGTCTTGAACTCATTGTAGAACATAACCAAATAAAGTTTGAGATCAAAGGAATGAGTGATGACCATATTGTTAGATGACAATTCTGAGCAGTACTTATTGCTTTTGTTGTTTTGATGCAATGCATAATACAGGTTGGATGATGCAATCAATATGCTGGAGTTTATTGTTCGGATGAGGGAGGAAAAGCTTGGGACAGCAAATCCTGATGTGGATGATGAGAAGAGGAGGTTGGGTGAGTTATTGAAAGAAGTGGGGAGAGCTCGAAGCAGAAAAGCTAGATCATTGGAGAATCTCCTTGATGCGAACTCCCATATAAATACAAATGACATTAAGGTAGACAAAGATATTTAAGTGTACTTTAGTATGAATATCATGTATTATAGGATTTATTTAAAAGAATATGAAGAGGCCAAAAAAAAAAAAAAAGAAGAAGAAGAAGAAAAGGAACAGTTTAGGGTGTTTAGATTTGATATTGGAGTGGGGTGAATAAAATAATTGGAGGCCTGGGATTTTGTTTGTGTTATTGATGTATACTTCACTGGTTGAAGGTCAGTTTATCTTGTATTGCGCCTTGAAATTATTGTGGTAAATTATCAAACTTTTCATTCATGTAGCACACTCCAAATATTTTTATTAGTTTTCCATTGTATGGAAATGATATATCTGTACATTACAGATATTCAAGAATCTTTGAAATAATAGAATCTTTACTTGGAATTTATTAATGAATTATAGATGTTGAGTAAACGATGGTGGTTTAATGTTTGGAGTCTTTATGGTGGGATAATGGTAATGGTTGTTGAAATGTGATGAGCATCTATAATTGTATTAAATTTTGGTGATCCCTTTGCATACCAGAAAGTTGATTATCATTAAATTGGTTGATGCTGTTACAAAATTCATGTTAAAACTAATTATTTCTCACCTTTTTTCCGCTTCATTTACCCTCAGTACCTTAATCTTCCACAGCTGCACTCTACTGCACTTCATTGCCCCACTTTATTTCAATGTCTTTGCTGCATCACTGCCTACTTTATGGCATAAATGTGAGCATGCGGGCTTGATACGAAGATGAAAATATGAAAATGCAAAACTTACCGTGCAAATTGATACGAAGATGAAAATTTGACTTTCATGGCATGAATTCTCTACTGAAAATTCATTGTCAATATGCTGTTCATTACCATAAAAGGGAGAATGGTTTATTGCTGGTGGGTCTTGAGGATGTAATTTGCATGGGAGAAGAAAACAAAATCCATTGCCACCAATGGTCTTCTGATTGTAAGCACAACCCCATTGGAAAATTTTTGCCCTTTTGCCACAGAATTACATATTAGATGAGTGCTAAAAGCCTTTGCTGGAAAATATGTCTTTTACAATCGATTAGAATGGGAATTGTATTCCAAAAGAAGGCAGCCCAAGGTTGTTATGTCTCTTCAATTTCCAAATCAAAGAGAAAGGGTACATTTTTTAAATAAACTTGTTTCGTTTTAATAAGTTAAAATTTCTATTTGAGTAGACAAAAGGTCAAAGGACTATTTTATCTCCTTTAAAATTTTATCTCTTCCCCTCCTAAACTTTAAAAACTAAAAGTTTTCCTCCAACTTAAGTTTTAAAAAATGATAGTTTCCCCTTAGAGTTTAGTTTTCAGATCTCTGACGTCAAATTCGACGTCGTTGTTGGTCGTTTATCCCTCTCAAAGCTTCCTTTCCCTTTGATGGTCTTTCTCTACCTATTTGGATGTTCAATCAGCATAGAATGAGGTTTGAAATACGATAAGAAACGAAGAGCTTCGTCGGAGAAGACGAAGCTCTTCGTTTTTCAAAAGAAGATCGATGTCAAACAAACGTCCAAATGGGTGGAGAAAGACCGTCAGAGGAAGAGAAAGCCTTGGAAGGGATAGACGGTCGACAATGTTGTCAGATTTAACGTCAGAGATCTAGAAATTAAACCCTAAGAGAAAATTATTATTTTTTAAAATTTCGGTTAAAAGAAAACTTTTTGTTTTCAAAATTTATAAGAAAAAAAATTATATTTTAATTTATTTTTAATATTATAGGTAAAATAATAATTTTATTTTTATTATTGTTTAATTTAATTATTTATTGATAAATATTTAAGATTTTTAAAATTAAAAAAAATATATTTGAGAAAACAACCATTCTTGGTTGGGAAATAGTCCTTTGGCCTAGGCAAGGCATCATAATTAATGTTAGAAACAGGACAGAATTTATTTAATGACAAGACATGTAACATTGCTGTCATTTCAGTTTCAGGGAAAGATTTATCGATAGTCACATCAGCTAAATAATAATCTAAATTTGATCAAAAACTTTGAATTATTATCTTATCTTTTCTTCCGGGCGAGCTGAACCCTGTTCTCTCCTGGCTGAGCATGGCAGGTACAGCAGAAGCTTAAACCCACATGGCAATAATGCAGCCCCTAATTAATGTTGCAGTGGCATGGGATACCCTTCATCATCAAAGCAGAGTAAGAGCCGATGGTTAAATCACATTAATTCCTTCAATCCTACTTCAATCACTGTACATCCTCAACAAACATAAAGTCGTTTCTCCATGAAACACGGTACAAAAGTGCATTTTTCGTCGCCAGCTTCATGCATGATGAGATAGGGTAACAAAGGGTGAGGATACGATGGATGCAAGAAAAGTGACACTCAAATAATAAAATATAAATATTTTTAATTTAAATATAATTTTTTATAATTTTATTTCATTTTTAATTGAATTAAATCTAAGTACTCACATTAACATAATCTTAATTAACTCAAAGTTTGAAAGATTTCAACCGTCCCTTTGTGTTGAAGCAGAGCGAGCCAGTTCTGCATTGTCACGGGCCAATAAGAGAGACTCAAGAGCTTTATATCTTGGCATGATGACAGCTAGAAGTGGAGAAACTTGGCTGTTTGTTCAGGATGCTGGGCGAGACACTTCATTTGTGAAAAGTTACTGATTAAATGAGTCATTGCCTTGATTTACAAGAAACACCAAGTCTGTGTATACATTGTCAATGCTTTAATTTTTACCACCAACTTCATATATTACAGGTGGTAAAACTAACACCAAAATGCAGCTTCTGTTATATTGATTTTAATTTTGGGAAACATGATGAACAAATTGTGTCAGAGGAGTGCTCACAAAGTTACAAATGATGGAGTGTGTCTTTTTCATTTCGGTTTCTGCAATTAAAGATTCTGGTGTCATTAGTTGCCTGCCATTCATCAAGATACTTAGCTTTGAAAATGGAATCAAATTTGCCATTATAATGCATAGAAGCTTTCAATTAATTGAGTGAAAAGATTGTTGATAAAGGTATGGCAATTTGAGCAACTGTTAAACCCATGTAAGCCATTTCAGCACATGCCATGCTCTGACAAGCTTTTGTTGAGTCAAAATCATATATGCATCCTTCCCATTCTGAATAATAATTTTCCAGTCAGAACGGGCTTAAATTTTTTGTCCAAATTTCTGATCTGGCCATCCTTTCAAATCATATGATAATGAAATTCGTTTAGATGTTTACATGGGAAAATCTGTGCAAATCTTAGATGTGACACGACTCTCTTTTGACTATGAATCTTAAATTGCCAAAGACGGTGGCCAGTACTACAATTGTAGTGACTTCAACATCCTCTTCTACTTTGTGCTCACTTGGGATGCTCATTAATCCTTAAAACCCGAAAAATAGGACTCTGGATCACCAACGAAGATTGAGACAACTAGTTTGTGTAAATCTTAGATGTGACACAACTCTCTTTCAGTCTTTTGACAATGAATCTTAAATGGCCAAAGACGGTGGTCAGTACTCCTTTTGCAGTGACTTCAATATCTTCTACTATGTGTCACTTGGGTAATTCATCATTCATGGATACTTAAAATTGACATATTAATTAAAATAAGTAAAAATATTTTCGTTAAAACTCTCTTAAGTAAACTTTTGATACAGTTACTTTTCTATACAAACTCATTGTTTATTATAATAATACATTTTTTCTTTAAGTATACATTTTCTTCAGTTATGTTCTTTTTCGACATATTTGATAATAATATACTCTAACAATGCATCATCACATTGAAAGCAAGTAAGTAAGTTTGGTAAATTATATTATAATAAATCGAAACTTTTATTAAAAATTTATTATAGAAACTTTCATTGATAAAAGTTAAAAACTTTAAATACTGATTTCTGAAAAAGGTTGACATCTTTGTTTGTTTGTTGGTAGTTACCAATACATTACTCATAGATAGTCAATATTTTATTATATTAGTCAAAGTAAAATAAATTCTAATGTCCAAATCGAAACAAAAAGTAGAAATACAATTTCCTAAAAACGAGAACACGTGAATGCAAATACAAATGTGTGAATGGGAATGCAAATGCATGAATGTATATGCTAATGTGTGAATGTGAATGCAAATGCATGATATAGGTAAATGTGTGAATGTGAATGCAAATACGTGATATATACAAATGTGTGAATGTGTATATAGTTAGGTATGTGAATGCGACTGCAAGAATGAGTATTCAAATTTCAAGGGCAAATGTTTTAAATTTTTAAAGATGATTTGATTTCTTGCTCTGGAATTTGGGGTTTGATTTGATAGATACCTAAAACTTTGACATTGCAACTACATATTTTTATACACATATATTTAATGCATTTTGATGTGTGAATATACTCATTCACAAATTCGCATTTATATACATAATTACATATATGTTTATGCATTTGCGTACATTCACGTATTTGCATTCGCATTTATGCATTCATATTCGCATTCTCATTTTTAAAAAATTATGTTTCTATTTTTCATTCTAATTTAGACATCAAAACTTGTTCGTCTCTGTTAACAACAACACAATCAAACAAAATTCAGTCAAATATATAATTAAATATATAAAATAATCATCATAAATCGATTTAAACCTTAAACCCTAAAAACTTTAACTGCTACTAAACCATTATATGCAACCCCCCGTTTTCATAAATCAAATCATAGTTTAAAGACATTAACAATATTATACAAACTTAAGAATCACTAGACGAATGACAAAAATGGAGTCGTCAGTATTATATTTGTCAAACATTCAAATTATAAGAATAAAGTCATTAATAGTATGTTATTGGTTTATTATTTTCGATTTACGCTTAATAAATTTGCGTTAGCTTAAAAAAAAAATTAGTTTTTATTAAATTTTAACATTAAAAATAAAATAAAATAAATAAATTATATATAGTTTACTTATAAAGATGATTAAATCAAAAGTTGTCTAAAAAAAAGTTTAAGCGAAAATTTTTCGTATTTTAATTAATATACACATAAAATCTGAAAAAAAAAAAGACTGTAGATCAAAAGCAACGGTTGAGATCACTACAACTACGACTAGTCCCACCAAATTAAAGATGAAATGAACACCGTACAGCTTTCTGCAAATAATTTATTGCCACCCATTTTCTGCCATTGCCGTGCATCGAGATTTGTGTTTCTCCTCTATGAATTAAATGCACATGAGTCCTCAGTAACAAATTGCAAAGCAAACAAACCTAGTTAACAACTGCCCATGTGTTTCGGGGTTCGGCAACAAAACCGGAAGAGAGTGATGCCTCGCTGTCCACACTCATTTCTATACGGCAAAGGACCACTTCTCACCCAAATTTTAGGAGGTAGATTCATATATTTGTAAAGTTTTAAATATTTATTTATAAATTAATTATTATTAAAAAATTTTATTAACTAATATTTAAAGTAAAATTATTATTTTATTGATAATATTAAAAATATATATAATTTTATTTTTTTTCTTAGATTTTAAAATTTTGTATTTTATCTCAGTTTCAATTTTAAAAAGTAATTTTTTTTTTTCAGAGATGGTGGTGATAGTCGTCATTGTCTTTATCTTTAGTCTAACTATCTCTCTCCTTGATAGACAACATTGAATTTCATCTTCATTGATGAAGATAAGATGCGATCATCTTGTATTTCATTGAGGAAGAGATGGAGACGATCTCTTTGTTAACAGAGACAAAAGACAATAAAGATTATCCGTTTCCTGTCTCAATTGAAGAAGAGGTAGAGATGAAGTTCTTTGTTTTTTTCGACGTCATCTGTTGAGGAGGGAGATGATTGGGCTAAAGGTAAAGGTGGTGGTAACTATTATTGTCATCGTTGAAGAGAGGAAAAAACCCTAGGAATATTGGGAGAGGGAGAGTTTCTTTTTAAAGTTGAGGCTAAGATAAAATGTAAGTTATCAAACTCTGAGGGAATAAGATAAAATTATATATTTTTTAATATTATTAACAATATGATGGTTTTATCTTTAACTTTAAAAGAAAATTTTAATAACAATTAGTCTATAGATAAATGTTTAAATTTTTAAAATATATTAAATAAGTATTTATCTTTACATTAAAATTTGGGTAGAAAATAGTCCTTTGTCCTTACTGTACAAATTATATGTTTACACTGCGATTTTCAACCACGTGCGTCGCAATATAGCCCCTCTCATTTGCTTTTCTTTTAAGTATACAAACAATTTCAATGTGCATGAAAATATTCCAACGGTCAGCCCTTGATATTTATTATTATCTCCATTTTCGATCATTGAACTTTTGAGCTTCTTGAGGCTCATGGCTATGGAGGTTGAGCAGATATGAATATATCTCTACGGAAATAATCTAAGACGCCTGATAGGAACGGGGCCCGATTCTTTATTATAATGCATGTGAGGCATTGGGTTACAAACAACATATCCCATCGCTTTGCTGTATGGCAATTTCACCACTACTAGTATAGCGACCCTACATCACCAATCTCAATCTCTTTCATTAATGTGTCTGAAAAGGGTTTCCAAGGGAAAAAATTTGGCCAAAAAAAGGTAAGGATTGGCATTGTATTTGTTGATTGATGGCACATCATAGCCTTTCACTATTCTTATCTCTCCGGATAACATTTCCGTGTGGTAAAGTTTTCGTTAAGCAGTAATTAGACAAAAACATATTAAACATGAAATATAGAATAAATGTATGTATTTTATAGTCAAAATTTTATATTTTAAAATAAATATGACACTATATAAAACACTTATAACCTAGCTTCCTACATATATTGCACCAGTTAGAGGCTTGAGCTCTCTATCTCTTTGTCTCTTAGTTTTTCTCCTTCTCTCTCTCTAGCTATCTACAAATTTTCAATCATAATGGAAGGAAGAAGCGAGTATAAGAAAGGGTTGTGGACGGAGGAGGAAGACAAGATATTAACGGATTACATACGAGTGCATGGCAAAGGCAAGTGGAATCGAGTGGCTAAAGTTACAGGTTAGAAGTGAAGTGAATATATAGTATAATGCTCTTTCTTGGCTTTTTAATTTAGTCAAGCAATATTTTCCCTAAGTACTGCTTGTTTCTTGTACGTTGTAGGCTTGAAGAGGTGTGGCAAAAGTTGCAGATTAAGGTGGATAAATTATCTCAGCCCTAGTGTTAAGCGTGGCAATTTCTCTGAGGAAGAAGAGGACCTTATCATTCGTCTCCACAATCTTCTTGGCAACAGGTTCATCATCATCTTTCATGAATTAACCTTAACTGACTTTCAGTTTTCAACGTTCAATCATATACAAATATTAGTTTTCTTTCTAGTTCTGTAGAATTAATTATCAAAATGAATCCAGTTGTAAATCATGGTTGGCCCTCGGCCTCTTCTTTATTTATTCACTTTTTGTCTTTAATAATGGTTTTTCTTCATGAATAATTGTAGCTGTTCTTGTTGGCTGTATATTGGGTGTCACATTTTTGAGCCACTGATCATTTTCATGGATATATATAATTAAAGCGCTTTTCATTTAGACATCTTTTTAATACGTCTAAATCATGATTCATACGATACATTATCATTGTAACACATGCTACTATGCAGCTTTTATCAGCAACTTTGCCAGACCATTTATCACCAACTTTGTTTAACTATCATATGTATTATTGTCAAATTTTCTATATATAAATTTATATCAAGTCAATTTCAATTCATTTTCTCAAGGTGGTCCTTAATCGCCGGCCGGGTTCCAGGAAGAACAGACAATCAAGTGAAGAATCATTGGAACACTCATTTGAGCAAAAAGCTTGCAGTTAAAGAGGATAAAAGCCGAGTGAGTGCTACTTCACCAATACTGTCCAAAGAATCAGGGGAAAGTTTGAGCGTCCCCTCAGAATCAACTTCAAGGCCTCCCAATTGCAATGCCGGTGCCGTAGGCGTTGAAGTCACTGGAAGTGGCTCCCTAAGCGCCACCGATTTCTGTAGCCCACTAGAGCAGCAGCCGTGGGGTAGTGATGAGTTTGATGATAATGCTTTTTGGTTATCTATCAATGATGGTCTAAATTTACAAGTTCCTAACTTAATGGAATTGCCTCTTGATTTTTTCTGACTTGGCCTGTTAAGTTATTTTCCTTTTGTACTAGTATAATACACTCCTCAATAAATTAAGTTTTCTATACATATATTCTTGTAATTAACTTAAATTCGTCCGGGGAAAATTTAACAATCGAAGAACAGAAGGGAGCAGAAACAACCGTATTTGTTGGTGGAATGGTGAAAGATACCGAGGCAATATGTACTTTTGATTTGGAAGTGTTCAATTAATCAAAAGATGGCAGACGGAGGATGTAGGGCAAGGTTGAGAAATGTGCAGGTAAATGCGGGAAGGTAGCAAACAAAAGGGTCTCACTCACGAGTCATGAAAATTCAGTCATTACTCATGAGACAATACCATAGGCAACCAGGTTTTTCATCTGTACATGTGCAAGAGATCATATGCTAGGCTTTCACAATTATTGGCCACCATCTATGGACCTCACTCTTCTGTTGCTTTCATTTTTAAAATGGCCAATGACTATTTCTATCCTAATTTTGAAGATAGAGATAAATACATATTTAAGAGATTTTAAAACTTAAATATTCACTCATGATAAATTTTTTATTAAAAATTTTAGTTAGATTTAAAAATAAAATCATTATTTACTAAAAAAAAGTTTTATTATATTTTATTCTCCTAAATTTAAAAATCTCACAATTTTTCTTCATCTAAAGTTTTTAGTTTTAAAAAATAATCATTTCACCTCTAAATCTATAAGGTTTTTTTCTCCCCTCATCGACGATGGTAACATTTGGAAACGCCATAGGAGAGTCGGAACCATCTACGACAGAGTTCTTTCGTCTTTATCGACAAACAGACGCTATCTCTTTATCGACAAAGATGAAGAGATGGGGTTTCTTATTCGATAGGGAAGAAGTAGCTCTACCAGAGATGGTTTTGGCTTTTCTGTCGTGTTTTCAAAAGTCCCGTTGCAAGAGATGGTCACTAGTAACAGGAGGAAGAAAACCTAGAAATTTAAGGATAAAATTGTTACTTTTTAAAATTTTAAAACTTAGGGTGAGAGAGAATTATGAAATTTTTAAACCTAAAAAGTAAAATATGATAAAAAAAAATTTTTTAAATTTGTTAATAGATGACAATTTTATCTCTAATTTCAAATAAGATTTTTAATAAAATTTTATCATAGATAGATATTTAAAATTTTAAAATCTTATATAAATATATAAATCTTTATATTAAAATTTAAGTGAGAAATCCCGCTTTCGACCTTATGAAATCATCAACTTTCAATTGCATCCCACTGTCATGGCAGAACTCTGCCCTTTTATGTATTTTTTTCTACTGCATTTTACTGATAACTTCTTGATATTTTAGCCAAGTTGTAAATTTTTCATTTAAATCACCCGTTACAGGAGGAGGTGGGAGAAAGCTAAGGCTCGTTGTAAGGCCAAACGACTATTTTCCACCCAAGGTTTGATGTTTTCTCAAATATCCCCCCTTTAACTATGGAAACACCAAACACCTACCCATGGTTGGTTAGATTTAACAGAACCCTTCCATAGTAAATTTTTGAGCCAATCTATATGTATTTTTACTTGTACTCTTCCTATTGTTAAATTTGGATGGGGTGCTTCAAAATATTTAAGTTTTTTTTTTAAAGAAACATCACCTTTTCCTAATATAAGTTAATCATTTTGGCACTTCTTTTAAGATTATCATTTTGTGTTAATAAAATCGCTTTTAGATCTGAATTTGATAAATAATAGTTCCAACTCCATTATTTAACTTTGATTTTCATACACATAATTTCCGGATTGTGATGATCATGATTCATGATGAATCTACTACAGCTTTATGTGATCATAGGGCTAAAAATATGTCAATCACTCACATCTAAAAGAAGAGAAAGGTTGAAGGAAAGAGATGGAGGAACCTTCGTTAACTAAATGTAAATTTCCCAGACAGCATCAAAACAAGGAAAAAAAAAAAAAAAGGGGTTCCTCAGACGTCTAGGTCATGCGTTGAAAAAATATTTTTATGAAAGGACGATGACTGCTTTTGCAGCATGAGAGATGAGCTTCCCACGTTTTTCTCTATGGTCTAGTCAAATACTCAGGCAAATTAAGCCATAACAACCGTACATTTTGGAAATTACTCATTGAATTCTTTTGCATATATGTTGTTGTTGTTACCCTACATGTTAAAAAATAATAGCGTTTTGCATAGGACAAGTCCTTTTTGCTTGTCTTCTCTCGTCTATTTTTTTTCAATCAGTTTTGCCATACTTTCAATAACTGATTCATTGCTACTGAGAAAGGTTCAAAGTCTGGATCCTGTCCTGCTTTATAATGCAGATATGTTATTTACATCATGTGCGACTTCATAATTACTAATGTGCAATTATGGGCAAACGCACTCGTGCCGGCACCGCCAGTGGGACGCCCGGTCTTGCTATTAATAGTAAAGGAGTAGTGTGTGTTAGACTTTTGAATCCCTTTCTATATCAAAGAAAGTTTCATGTTAAATTACGGTATTCATTTTTATTATACTTATCTGTTTAATATGAAAAGAATTGTAGTTGAATAGAGAGAGAGAGAGAGAGAGAGAGAGAGAGAGAGAGTTTGATTTTGGTCGTAGTTTGGTTGCTTTCTCACAACAGTGTGAACAGTTTTGTATATTGATTTCTGAAGGCTGCAATGGATGAGCCATTCTTATGAGTTTATGCTTTCCTGGTTTGGCGCCGGCTGAGAAAATGGCACCCCAGTTCTCTATACTTGCATATATAGTGAATTTTAATTAGTTTTAATTTAATTTAGCTTATCAGAGTTTAATTTTAATTATTGACATTTCTTGGCACTATTAATGAGTGTGAATCGAATTAGCCATTTCTTCCTGTGAGCATTCTCTAATTTATGACATGTGTTTCACATTATTTGCAGCAGCAGAAAGTTGTAATTAAACTCATAGAAGTGATAATTGAGGCATTGACCAATCCAACCAAAAGATGAAAAGTAATGCGACGTACATAACTTTATGTATAAACAATAATATGTTATCATATGCTTGAATAGTTAAAAATTAAAAATAAACTAACATTCAATCACAAAAAAATACATTATAATTTGTACATATAGTTTTATTGAACAATGAATTAACAATCACCATTTTATGGGAATGGATCCTTACATATATTTTTTATTCATATTAAAAATCAATTTAAATATTAATAATGATATATAATAATATGGTAACTAATTTTAATTAAAATTAAAGTAACAATGGATATATCATTATTAATATTCAAGTAACATCACCCTATATATATGATAATAAAAAGGCCAAAGGACTATTTTCCACCCAAGATATGATCGTCTTCTCAGACGAAGAGGACAACTTCGTCTTTCAAGGCTTCTCCGATGTCGATCGAACATCCAAATAGGAGGAAAGAGATCGCTCGAAGGAGAGGATGCTTCGGGAGGGAGCGATCGTTGGCAATGGAGTCAGAGATGTCATCGGAGATTTCAAAACGAAACCTTAAGGTGAAACTGCCATTTTTTAAAACTTAGGCTAGGGGAAAATTTTAGTTTTTACAGTTTAGGGGGACAAAAAAAAAAATTTCAAGAGGTTAGAGTTTCGTTAATTTTAACTGTTCATGAGTGGATATTTGATATTATCAAAGATAAAGAGTGAAAACTTGAGATTGTAACATAGCTTGGTGGGAAATAGTCCTTTGGCCTAATAAAAAAGAAAAATATTAAAATGAAATTAATTTATTTATGCTATTAATATAAGTGATATTAACCTTGTTATATTACAGGGTGACGAAAATACGAATGAGTGGAAAAGTAGAGTTTTCAAATTTGGTAGGCGGAAAAACATTGTTTCAACCCTGTTTGGGTATCAAATGTTAACACAAAGTAGGAACTCTCTTTCTAAGTCACCGGAATTTTTTTCCATTAAATGAATTTATTCCTTATGAATTCATTGATTCAAGAATCATAAATAATGGATTACAGTGCTTTGTGGAAAAATAAATGAATCAATGAGACTTCTGATTTTCACCGTCAAAATTAAAGAACTAGTAAAGGAGGAGCCATATTCATGATTGATAAGAAACTTATATGCCTTTTTATTATTATTTCAGGTAGAAATATGGAGAAGGAGCTCCACTTCATTCATAAGTGAATGCTTATTCATAATAAAGGCCAAAAGCAACACAAACTTTGAATTAAAACACAACAAGGGAGGATTTAACATGGTGATTTATGACCCCAGAAAGAGAGACTTGATAATCATGGTATAATGATAGGAGGAGAGAGTTCTGTGTTCAATTGCCAAAGCTCAAAACTTCCCTCCACAAAATCATAGTAGCCACCCCTCAGTACTAAAGTTTGGTCCGCCACTGCCTTTCGAACGTATGGATAAGAAAGCAGGTTCACCAATGACAAATTCACAGCTTCCTGCGTCATATTTATGCATTAATTAATGAGAAAATTAAGTGTCGTCATTAGCTTAAATAATAATGTTCATTAATTTATATATAACTGCAGGGTTACCCTTTCACAAAGTGCATTTTGTTCTTCAGATGATAGGCAGCTATGCTCTGCTTTGATTTTGAGCTTTGCAGGTAATGCAATTTTCATCCAGTCATCAATGAAATCACTGCAGATCTCGTTTAATAGGTTAAACCAGTTTGTAAATAAATTAAACTAATTGAAAAAAAAAACTTGAATTGTGTTTAATGAAAGCCTTACAAAGGAGCAGATCCATTCTCTGGAAAGGACATAAGCCTTTCTATCCCACCGCAGCGACTATGTCCAATCACCAAGATATTTTCAACCTATTCATGTTCATTATTTTTAATGTTAAAATCTGTTTTTTTTTTTTCTTAATCAGATGCTAAAAAGAAACAAAAAGTGTTAAACCCTTTATTAATTAATGTAGAATTTTAAAGTGAATCTACCTGAAGACTTGAAACAGCATATTCAATGGCTGCGCCGACCCCCGTGTACCGTAACTGTCCAGCAAATAACACAAGCTTAAATGGGTAAAGCTATATAGAGAGATTTGTGCTAATCGATGAGGAAATATTTTGAGCAAGTAATTCACCTGATCAAAAGGGGGAACCAGGTTAGCGATGTTGCGGACCATGAAGGCTTCTCCTGGTTGGAAATCCAACACATGAGAGGGGCTTACTCTGGAGTCTGAGCACGCAAATACTAGAAACTGCGCATCGTTTTGACTCAATCAGAAGTGATCATGCAGATCAGCGTAAGCAATCCATCAAGGATCATAAGTGTTGTACCTTAGGATGTTGGCCTTCGGCAAGTTCTTGAAATAATTCTGGGTATTTGCTGCGAAAAAAGACAAAAATTTTATAACCAAATTACACTAGCGAAAATGTTGAAAGGAGTAGCTAGCACATGCAAGAGTAGTTGTGGCATCGTACTCAAATTTGCAGGTCTTGAAACGAATGAAGCCATTTTTAATCCTTTCAACTGCGTTATCGTCTTGCTCCTCTTTGTCTCTGCAAACGTTAAAACTTACCAAAATGTTAAGAAAATAATGAAGATGCATGATCAGAGTCCAAATATAATAATAATCATCACATTCAACGTATGAATCATACATGACTAATTGCCATGCATGAATATACATACATGCTAAATAAAGTTAAATATATATATAGTGAAACTGAAACCTGAGATCCTTCTTCAGCCCTGAAATGAGATCCTCAGTATATTGTTTAGCCATGTGAGTAAAAATATATGCCTCTCGGTTCTGCAAAATTAAGCAACAGGAAATCATATAAACATGAATATACATAAACCCACTACTATTTCTCGAGGTTTCACTTGATCATATAACAATTATGAAACAAATCTCTCTTCTATATAAAATCAAAAGGTTTTTGATCTTGGAACTCGAAGAAACGTAAATGTATATGTTTGAACTTACTGTTTCGAATATTTTTCAATAAGACTAATAGAACTGAATGATGAGTTGCATCAATCGCAGGTTCCTATTTATAGGCTGATCGAGTTTAAAGCCTTCTAGCTATAGCTTCCGCTAACTTCAAACATTTTTCACGAGAAAAATATTTCCACATTCTAAAGTCAAAGTCTAGAAAGAGAACTACCCACGGCTCTTTTACTATTTGCATTTTCTCAAGACAAGTCCATACTTGGACAAACTTTCTGTCTGCACGAAATAAACATTGACGTTTATGCATGTTTATATACAAATTTTATATCATTTGTCTTTGATTAATTTAAAATTATGAATCATCAAAGCAATTTCGTAATCTCCAAGGAAAATCTTCCCAGGAGAGAACACGACTAAACAAATGTTCATTGATTGCTAATTCGGACCCTGTTATCTTCATTCTCCACTGATCGCCATGCATTTAAGTTTTTATATGGCATGAAGCAGTTGGGATTAGCACTTTGTATGGTTGGGAAATTAAGCCTCTCTTGCCCGCCAATAATGCTTTGAAGCTAGATTACTTACACTAATTACCAACATATATGGGTTCCACAGTTGAATTTCTGTGGGCACCCAATTTCTTATATTACTAGATATATAAGGAAAAGTTCATAAATAACTAAGTGACATTAAAATCACATGGAAGGGCGGGCCTAATTTGAATCTTGCATTTTAATTCATCTCTTGTTGATGTAGAATTTAATGGTACTAATATAAATATATACATCATTAATTTGTAATTTCTATATCGTTCTTTGTTCTTTGAATATATCGAGTGAGTTTTTTATAATTACTTTTTGTTCATTTTATAGTAACCTGTTTATATTTTAGAACTTATTGTCATTTAATCTTATCTAAAGTTTTACATAAATATTTTAGATGATATGAGTAGTATTGAATTTGAACTGAGTTGATTCGAGCTCCAAAGCCGACTCAGTTCAATTCGGTTTAATTCAAATTCATTTTGTTTGAATTTGAACCAAATTCAAATTAAAAGATTTTATTCATTTTAAGGCCAAATTGAATTTAAATGAGAGAAAGTTTAGTTCGGTTTGACTCATAAACTAAGTAGATGGGTCTATTCAATTCGAACTTAACTCATAACTCATTCGAATCATGTTAAATAATTGTTAAACTAAGTAGTTTAGTTCGGCTCGAGCTCGATTCGAGCTCAACTCGGCTCGGTTCGAGTTTAGCTCGGCTCGTTTTCAGCTCAGTTTGACCCGTTTTTCATATCAAAACGACATCGTTTTTAATATATATGGATCAAAACGATGTCGTTTTGTATAAAAAATTCTAAAAAAAATATATCGAACCAATCCGAGCCAGCTCGAGCTCGATCGAGCCGAGCAGAGCCCGACTTGTTTCGGGCTCGAACCGAGCCGAGCTCGAGCTCAAGCTAGCTCGGCTCGAGTCCAGCCCTACATGAGTTGTCTTCTCTTTCCATTCATTACTTTGCATGATAATGATAATAATATGAGGTAATAATCTTTCTCTTTCCATTCATTAATCATGAGGTAAGTCTCGTTCACATATAGTATCTTTCTCTTTCCATTCATTAATCATGAGGTAAGTCTCGTTCACATATATGCATGTGAACGAGACTTACCTCATGATTAATGAATGGAAAGAGAAAGATACTATATGTGAACGAGACTTACCTCATGATTAATGAATGGAAAGAGAAAGATACTTACCTCATAATTATTACCATTATCATGCGAAGTAACGAATGGAAAGAGAAGACCAAAGTTTTTAAAATCGGATCAGAATAAAAATCGTTTTAAATACTGGTTTTGATCGAATCAATTAGACCGTTTGGACTGATCGGTTCGACCGGAATTCTAGTTATATATAATAATCTAAAAAAATTATATTTAATCATATATATTTTACATACTAAATTTTATGTTATATATACTTTTCATAATTAACAAAATATATGAATTATTAAACATTAACTTAATTAGTAATAAAACTTATTTTTATCTGCAGACTAAATAAAGTTTAGCAACATAAGGGCAGATGAGTTCAGTAAGAAGTTAGACAAGTGACCTGACATCAATCTCCTTCATTAAGATCTAGGGGTTTTGTTGGCCAACTGATGTCTACTCTTTAATGAGTTATTTACTCTTCCCCTAGACCATTCAAAATAAATAAACAAATATGAAAAGTACAAGTTTTAATAGTTGCCTAAGTTCCTTCTTATTGAACTTGAGGTCATCGGATATGTGCTGTGTGGTGAAAGTTTATTGTATGAATGGCCCCTGCTTTATATGTTGGATCCCTTGGGTTTCTCTTAGCAAGAATAGATTGGGTTTGTATTGTTCAATGTGATAAAGGATATCTGAGGACTGAGTAACCTTTAGATTCTTGGGAAGAATGTAGAAAAGGAAAGCACATAAAATAACCTTAAGCTTTTCTTATAACCAGTGCAGTTCCTTTATTTATTTTACTGCCGATTGAAGGAGAAATGGTTAAGATTGTAAAGGGTCAGCTGAAATATGTCAATATTTTTTTAAATGTTTTCCCATCAAAATCTATTTTCATAATAATAGCAGCTTGAACAATTCAGTCTCCCTTCAATGCAATTGGCTGGAGAAGGGATTCATTTTAAGAACTTAATAAAAATGGTGGTAGTGTTGTTTATTAAACATTAATTAACAGTCAACGGAGCTTGCTCTTCTGCGAGCACAACAAGGAGGAAGAAAGCAGAAAGGAATAAAACTTTTATTTTATATGCAAAACTTTGAACCGGAAACACCCTAAACCGGGTTGGACCGCGGTTCAGGTGCCAACCGGCGGTTCGACCGCTGTCTAACCCAATTTCCAAGCTAAAACGGTTTTGTCTTCTACAGTACTCGTTTACAGTATCGGTTCATGGTCCAACCGGTTAGACCGGTCGGTCTGGTCCAGTTTTTCAATCCTTGGAGAAGACAACTCATGCATGATTCACATGGTTTCTGAAGAAATAATTTATACATGTTAGTCAAAATCAAAGATGATGAATTAGGTAGATTAATGATATCTATATATATATAAATTGTAACTTCAAATGACAACAATCAATTTTATTCTCTTTCGTGTAAGAATTTGGAGATCACATAAATTGTAACTTTATTCATAGATAGACACGTCATTTGGGTCAGATCGAATGGAGGTTTGACACAAAGCACAAAAAAAAAGCATGGCACGAGAAAGTCTGATATGATACTATAGCATATCGGGCTAGGCCTATTGGGTTAGGCCTCGGGTTTTAATATTAAGCCCATGGGTTAGCCCGGCCCGATCCGATACTGTTTAAAAATGTTTTTTTTTTTTAATTTGTGTTGGTTGCTTCTGCCTTGTGTATCCTTCTGCGTTGCGACAGAAGGCAGCAGAAGCCTTTTTAGGGAGAGGGAAGCAAGGCTTAGAAGAAGCCTTGGCCTTCATTTTTTTTAATTTTTTAATTAATTTATTTATTTTTACATAAACCTTTTCAATTTTTCTTTATTTTCACTTTCACTTACAAATCTCTCAATCTTAATTATTTCATTATATTTTCAAGCTCATTTTCTCTCATCAATTATCTTTCAGAAAATATCTGAATTCATAAATAATAATTTTTTGTGTTTATAATTTTAATTTTATTTTAATTTTATCATTACAAAATATTATAAATAGATCAAGTATCAAATAAATTCAATCCATTTAAATAATATCATAGTATATATTTATTTATGTTTTATAATTTAAAAAATAATTTTTGTTTAAAAATTTTTAATATTTAAAGCCCGGCCCAGCCCGAACCATTTAAGACCCATTTTTATATGGGTCGGGCCTTAGACCTTTATATATTAATGGGTCGGCCCGACCTGAAAGCCCATTACTGTTTGAGCTTTAAGCCTAACCCTGCCCATTAGCCCGATGCGTTGAGCCTGAGCTAGCCCAGCCCGATCCATCGACACCTCTATTCATAGAATTGGAAAGGTCAAAGGACTTATTCTCACCGAGGGTTGTTACATTGTCAAACTGGTATATATTAAATATAAAAAAATTTAAATTTTTACTTATAAGTTATTAAAATTAATAAATTAAATTAGTTTTAAAAATAAAATTATTATTTAACTAGTAATATATTAAAAATAATAAAATATTATCTATTTGCTCTCTTAAGTTTAAAAAACTAATAATTTCTCTTAAAATTAAACTTTAAAATATTACATTTTTCTTCCCAGAGTTTATTTTTTTTCTCCCTCCTCTTTTTTGGTTCGTTTCCAAACGAAGATGAATTTTCTTCGTCCAAAGACAATGTCAAGAAAGGGGAAGAAAAAGGGAGAGAAAGAAGCCAATTAGAGATGACATCAAACAAGGGGAGAAAGAAAAAAAAGGAACTCTAACAAAGGAAATGTAATATTTCAAAGTTTAATTTTGAGAGAAATTATTAGTTTTCTAAACTTAAAAGAAAAAAGATAACATTTTATTATTTTTAATATATTTCTAGTTAAATAATAATTTTATTTTAAAACTGATTTATTTTGTTAATTTTAATAATCTATAAGTAAGAATTTGAGTTTTAAAAAATTAAAGGATATTAATTTAGGGATACAAGAAACCTTGGGTAGGAACATGTCTTTTGGCCAACTGGAAATGGCGGGAAACCTCCACTTAAATTGAAAAAAAAGGACCTCCATAATAATTTTTCATTTTTGTTCTCAATATTTATTTCTAATTTAAATACAAGAATTTGTAAAACATTATACATAGAACAATATTATACGAACAAACTTTTGAATATATAAATATGTATATATATAATATATAATTATTTTATGATTTTGAATTAAAATAAAAATAATACTTAATCATATAATGATACATCATATATGTGTATATTTGTATACTCAAAAGTATATACATATAATTTTATTAGTATACATATAATAAAATAAGGGCAATATTATACACAATTTGAATATACAGATAATGTGTCATCACATTATTAAATGTTATTTTATCTTTAATCCAAAATCATTCAATTATATAATGACACATTATTTATGTATCTAAATTATATACAAAAAAATATACATATAATTTTATTGATAAAATAATTAACCGTGTTTTGAGTTTGTATGTCATCAACAATGTTAGTGTCCCATTTTAATGCCTAGCTATTCACTATGACCTTGGCCTTATTCTCGTCCGGTGGTCAATGAAAGCATTGCATGTGTATCTCATATTTAATAAGTGGTGTTTTATTAAGCGTAATAATTCATTTTTGGTTATTGACATAACATTATTTGAATTATTAAATAATAAAATATTACAGTATTATCATACAAAAATGAAAACAATCTTCACCATTAGTGGGTCTTAGCATGACATTACTTATAAGCATGATATGTTCTGTCCTAAACAATTTATAATTGTATTATTATACAATTAAATATTATTTTATTTGTAATTTAAAATTTATTCATCAAATTTATAATATTTTATTATTAAATTATTATGAAGCCCTTAACTTACAAATCTATTTGGGCCCAACAAAGGCTTATCAGGTCCAAATCCAATCTTATCTTACCTTAACTCGAGCTCAATTCTAGTGTTTCTTTCCATTAGAATCAATCGGTCTCAGTCTCAACTCAAATTGCACTTTAAAATTAAAAAGAATTGTGGGTTTTTGGCTCCATCCGGGTAGTAAAGCTGTGAAGTGGGCATCGCGGCCTGTGCAGTTAGCAATCGTAGCTTCGGGATGAGCAAAAACCACCTCTGACTTCACTCACCTTTCTCATTTTCGGAAGCACTTCTTCCACTATCATTTCACTTCGCGCTTTTTCTTTCTTTAACTTGCTTTTTGTTCAACTAACCCTCCCCTATCATTTCAATTGCTGAAAGGAGTGCTATGGCGACTCAATCTCCGCCTCCCACCAATCCACCGGCTGATGATCCTCCAAAATTAGGTTCTCTTTCTTATTCTTCTTTTGGTCAATGTTCAAACTTATATTTATCTTTAATCTGTAACTTTATCTTCGGTTGCAATTTATTTGTTATTTCTGTTTCCAAGGCTGAAGTGAAAAGAACTAGAAATTTGAATTAGCGAAATTCGATTGGATTATGACTTGAATAGTTTAATTTACGGCTTATATGGAAGTTTAGTAGTTTGTTTACTTAGTGGACTGTTCTGAAATGGTAATCATTGCAAAAAGACGACGGAATTATAGATTATCTTGATATTCCATCCAAGGATGCCAGTTGCTTGTCAACAATCAATTCAGACGCATATTTAAGTTATG
The DNA here is from genome assembly GCF_011075055.1 of Mangifera indica. NCBI lineage: Eukaryota > Viridiplantae > Streptophyta > Magnoliopsida > Sapindales > Anacardiaceae > Mangifera > Mangifera indica. Next base: position 2,651,414 of record NC_058139.1, read on the forward strand.
GAGGTAAGTAGGTGCAAATGAGACGGAAAGAAAGATTTTGGTTCGTGTGAAATTATATTTTAATTTGAGATGAAAATCTTTTATGACTAGGCGTAATCGTATTGCAAAACTATTAAGGGAGTTTGGTCAGGGGTTCATAAAGATTATGTTGATAATGTATATTTTATTTTTTAGTTTATAATTAATAAAAATTTTTGATAATCTTTTATTATTAATAATGTAAATTTTAAGTATTAAAAGATTATCTCTTATCAAACATAATAATTATTTATACTTATCAATTTTTATTAAATTTTATTAAACATAATAATAATTTATACCGATTAATCTTTAAAGAAATCTATCTTCAAGATAATTTTTCAATTTTGATAATAAAACATTACCCAAATTAATTTAATTTAATTTAGCTTATCAGAGTTTAATTTTAATTATTGACATTTCTTGGCGCTATTAATGAGTGCGAATCGAATTAGTTTTAATTTAATACGAATGAATGGAAAAATAGAGTTTTCAAACTTGGTAGGCGGAAAAACATTGTTTCAACCTAGTTTGGGTATCAAATGTTAACACAAAGTAGGAACTCTCTTTCTAAGTCACCGGAATTTTTTTCCATTAAATGAATTTATTACTTATGAATTCATTGATTCAAGAATCATAAATAATGGATTGCAGTGCTTTGTGGAAAAATAAATGAATCAATGAGACTTCTGATTTTCACCGTCAAAATTAAAGAACTAGTAAAGGAGGAGCCATATTCATGATTGATAAGAAACTTATATGCCTTTTTATTATTATTTCAGGTAGAAATATGGAGAAGGAGCTCCACTTCATTCATAAGTGAATGATTATTCATAATAAAGGCCAAAAGCAACACAAACTTTGAATTAAAACACAACAAGGGAGGATTTAACATGGTGATTTATGACCCCAGAAAGAGAGACTTGATAATCATGGTATAATGATAGGAGGAGAGAGTTCTGTGTTCAATTGCCAAAGCTCAAAACTTCCCTTCACAAAATCATAGTAGCCACCCCTCAATGCTAAAGTTTGGTCCGCCACTGCCTTTTGAACGTATGGATAAGAAAGCAGGTTCACCAATGACAAATTCACAGCTTCCTGCGTCATATTTATGCATTAATTAATGAGAAAATTAAGTGTCGTCATTAATTTATATATAACTGCAGGTTTACCCTTTCACAAAGTGCATTTTGTTCTTCAGATGATAGGCAGCTATGCTCTGCTTTGATTTTGAGCTTTGCAGGTAATGCAATTTTCATCCAGTCATCAATGAAATCACTGCAGATCTCGTTTAATAGGTTAAACCAGTTTGTAAATAAATTAAACTAATTGAAAAAAAAAAAAAAAAAACTTGAATTGTGTTTAATGAAAGCCTTACAAAGGAGCAGATCCATTCTCTGGAAAGGACATAAGCCTTTCTATCCCACCGCAGCGACTATGTCCAATCACCAAGATATTTTCAACCTATTCATGTTCATTATTTTTAATGTTAAAATCTGTTTTTTTTTTTTTCTTAATCAGATGCTAAAAAGAAACAAAAAGTGTTAAACCCTTTATTAATTAATGTAGAATTTTAAAGTGAATCCACCTGAAGACTTGAAACAGCATATTCAATGGCTGCGCCGACCCCCGTGTACCGTAACTGTCCAGCAAACAACACAAGCTTAAATGGGTAAAGCTATATAGAGAGATTTGTGCTAATCGATGAGGAAATATTTTGAGAAAGTAATTCACCTGATCAAAAGGGGGAACCAGGTTAGCGATGTTGCGGACCATGAAGGCTTCTCCCGGTTGGAAATCCAACACATGAGAGGGGCTTACTCTGGAGTCTGAGCACGCAAATACTAGAAACTGCGCATCGTTTTGACTCAATCAGAAGTGATAATGCAGATCAGCGTAAGCAATCCATCAAGGATCATAAGTGTTGTACCTTAGGATGTTGGCCTTCGGCAAGTTCTTGAAAATATTTTGGGCATTTGCTGCGAAAAAAAACAAAAATTCATAACCAAATTACACTAGTGAAAATGTTGAAAGGAGTAGCTAGCACATGCAAGAGTAGTTGTGGCATCGTACTCAAATTTGCAGGTCTTGAAACGAATGAAGCCATTTTTAATCCTTTCAACTGCGTTATCGTCTCGCTCCTCTTTGTCTCTGCAAACGTTAAAACTTACCAAAATGTTAAGAAAATAATGAAGATGCATGTTCAGAGTCCAAATATAATAATAATCATCACATTCAACGTATGAATCATACATGACTAATTGCCATGCATGAATATACATACATACTAAATAATGTTATATATATATATATATATATATATATATATATATAGTGAAATTTTACATATATAGTGAAACTGAAACCTGAGATCCTTCTTCAGCCCTGAAATGAGATCCTCCGTATATTGCTTAGCCATGTGAGTAAAAATATATGCCTCGGTTCTGCAAAATTAAGAAACAGGAAATCATATAAACATGAATATATGTAAACCCACTACTATTTCTCGAGGCTTCACTTGATCATATAACAATTATGAAACAAATCTCTCTTCTATATAAAATCAAAAGGTTTTTGATCTTGGAACTCGAAGAAACGTAAATGTATATGTTCGAACTCACTGTTTCGAATATTTTTCAATAAGACTAATAGAACTGAATGATGAGTTGCATCAATCGCAGGTTCCTATTTATAGGCTGATCGAGTTTAAAGCCTTCTAGCTATAGCTTCCGCTAACTTCAAACATTTTTCACGTTCCACATTCTAAATTCAAAGTCTAGAAAGAGAACTACCCACGGCTCTTTTACCATTTGCATTTGCTAAAGACAAATCCATACTCGAACAAACTCTCTGTCTGTACGAAATAAACATTGACGTTTATGCATGTTTATATACAAATTTTATATCATTTGTCTTTGACTAATTTAAAATTATGAATCATCAAAGCAATTTCGTAATCTCCAAGGAAAATCTTCCCAGGAGAGAACACGACTAAACAAATGTTCATTGATTGCTAATTCGGACCTTGCTATCTTCATTCTCCACTGATCGCCATGCATTTAAGTATTTATTTGGCATGAAGCAGTTGGGATTAGCACTTTGTATGGTTGGGAAATTAAGCATCTCTTGCCCGCCATTAATGCTTTGAAGCTAGATCACTTAACACTAATTACCAACATACAAGGGTTCGACAGTTGAATTTCTGTGGGCACCCAATTTCTTACATGATCAGATATATACGGAAAAGTTCATAAATTACTGTAAGTGATATTAAAATCACATGGAAGGGCGGACCCAATTTGAATTTTGCATTTTAATTCATCTCTTGTTGATATAGAATTTAATGGTACTAATATAAATATATATATCATTAATTTTTAATTTCTATATCGTTCTTTGTTCTTTGAATATATCGAGTGAGTTTTTTCTAATTACTTTTTGTTCATTTTATAGTAACCTGTTTATATTTTAGAACTTATTGTCATTTAATCTTATCTAAAGTTTTACATAAATATTTTAGATGATATGAGTAGTGTTGAATTTGAATTGAGTTGATTCGAGCTCCAAAACTGACTCAATTCAATTCGGTTTAATTCAAATTCATTTAGTTTAAATTTGAACCAAATTCAAATTAAAAGATTTGATCCATTTTAAGACCAAATTGAATTTAAATGAAAGAAAGTTCAGTTCGGTTTGGCTCACAAGCTAAGTAAATGGGTATATTCAATTCGAACTTAACTCGTAGCTTGATTTGAATCATGTTAAGTAATTGTTAAACAACGTCATTTTATTAATAAATCACAAATTTGAACTATAAATTTGAGTCACATATTTAAACTATAGATATAAACTATAATTTAAGTCAAACTTGAATAATTTTCATTCGAATCAAATTTGAATCGTCTTTAATGTTAGCTCGTTGAACTTGAGTTGAATTTAATCAATTCATATCCACTTTTAGATATGAGTATCGGTCTATTTTTGAATAAATTAAATTATATAATATATATATATATATATATATATTACGGGTTCAAAGAGCAAATTCTCCATTCTGCTGAATTCCCATTTGGGTTTTGAGATTAAATTTTAGGGTTGAAATTAAATATAATTTATTTAGGTGATAACTATGAATGGAGTAGGTAGCACATATCATTCATCTACCTAATTCATCATTTTTTATTTTGACTAACATGTATAAATTATTTCTTCAGAAACCATGTGAATCATACATGAGTTGTCTTCTCTTTCCATTCTTTACTTTGCATAATAATGATAATAATTATGAGGTAAGTCTCGTTCACATATATGCATGCATAATAAGGCTTTGTTCACGCATGCATGTATGTGAACGAGACTTACCTCATGATTAATAAATGGAAAGAGAAAGAGACCTAGCTCATAATTATTATCATTATTATGCAAAGTAATAAATGGAAAGAGAGGACAACTCATGCATGATTCACATGGTTTATGAAGAAATAATTTATTCATGTTAGTCAAAATCAAAGATGATGAATTAGGTAGATTAATTATATTATTTATATATATATATATATATATATATAAATTGTAACTTCAAATGACAACAATCAATCCTATTCTCTTTCGTGTAAGAATTTGGAGATCACATAAATTGTAACTTCATTCATAGAATTGGATAGGTCAAAGGACTTATTCTCACCAAGGGTTGTCACATTGTCAAACCGGTATATATTAAATATAAAAAAATTTAAATTTTTACTTATAAGTTATTAAAATTAATAAATTGAATTAGTTTTAAAAATAAAATTATTATTTAACTAATAATATATTAAAAATAATAAAATATTATCCATTTGCTCTCTTAAGTTTAAAAAACTAATAATTTCTCTTAAAATTAGACTTTAAAATATTATTTTTTCTTCTTAGGGTTTTTTTTTTGTCCCTCCCCTTTTTTGGTTCGTCTCCAGACGAAGACTAATCTTCTTCATCCAAAGACAATGTCGAGAAAGGGGAAGAAAAAGGGAGAGAAAAAAGCTAGTTAGAGACGACATCAAACAAGGGGAGAAAGAAAAGAAAGGAACTCTAACGAAAGAAATGTAATATTTCAAAGTTTAATTTTGAGAGAAATTATTAATTTTCTAAATTTAAGGAAAAAATGGATAAAATTTTATTATTTTTAATATATTACTAGTTAAACAATAATTTTATCTTAAAACTGACTTATTTTGTTAATTTTAATAATTTACAAGTAAGAGTTTGAGTTTTAAAAAATTAATGAACATTAATTTAGGATTACAAGAAACCTTGGGTAGGAATATGTCCTTTGGCAAACTGGAAATGGCGGGAAATCTCTACTTAAATTAAAAAAAAAGGACCCCCCATCATAATTTTTCATTATTAAATATGATATATAATTATTTTATGATTTTGAATTAAAAAAATAAAATAACACTTAATCATATAATGATACATCATATATGTATATATTTATATATTCAAAAGTATATGCATATAATTTTATTAGTATACATATAATAAAATAAGGGTAATGTTATACACAATTTGAATATACAGATGACGTGTCCTCGTATGATTAAATATTTTTTATTTTTAATCTAAAATCATCTAATTATATAATAATACATTATTTATGTACCTAAATTATATAAAAAAAATATACATATAATTTTATTGATAAAATAATTAACCGTGTTTTGAGTTTGTATATCATCAACAATGTTAGTGTCTCATTTTAATGCCTAGCTATTCACTATGACTTTGGCCTTATTCTCGTCCGGTGGTCAATGAAAGCATTGCACGTGTATCTCATATTTAATAAGGGGTGTTTTATTAAGTGTAATAATTCATTTTCGGTTATTGACATAACATTGTTGAATTATTAAATAATAAAATATTACAGTATTATCGAACAAAAATAAATACAATCTTCACCTTTAGTGGGTTTTAGCATGACATGACTTATAAGCATGATATGTTCTGTCCTAAACAATCTATAATTGTATTATTATACAATTAAGGCCAAACGACTATTTCCCACCCAAAGTATGCTGCAATCTCAAGTTTTCACCCTTTAACTATAGAAATATCGTTTACCCACTCATGACCAGTTAAATTTAACAGAACTCTAACGCTTGAAAATTTTATCTCGTTTTGCCCCCTTAAAATTTAAAAACTAAAATTTTTCTTCAGCCTAAGTTTAAAAAAATAACAATTTCACCATAGGGTTTCGTTTTGAAATCTCCGATGACATCTCTGGCTCCATTGTCGACGGTCTCTCCCTCCCGAAGCATTCTCTCTTTCCAACGATCTCTTTCCTCTCATTTGGACGTCTGATCAATATCGGAGAAGTCTTGAGAGACGAAGAACTTCGTCGGGGAAGACGAAGCCAGACAAAGACGTAGACGAAGCTGTCGTCTTCGTCTGGGAAGACGGTCGCCTTCCCAGAAGAAGACCTCTGAGAAGATAATAGTCTTCCCGAACGAAGACGACGACTTTGTCTTCATCTGAGAAGACGAAGAACTTCGTCTTCCCCGACGAAGTTCTTCATCTCCCAAGGTTTCTCCGATGCCGATCGGGCATCCAAATAGGAGGAAAGAGATCATCGAAAGGAGAGGATGCTTCGGGAGAGAGAGGTCATCGACAATGGAGTTGGAGATGTCGTCGGAGATTTCAAAACTAAACCTTAGGGTGAAATTGCCATTTTTTTAAACTTAGACTGAGGGAAAATTTTAGTTTTTAAAATTTAGGAGAGCAAAAATAGATTATATTTTAGTTTATTTTTTAATATTATAGAAAAAATAACGATTTTACCCTTACTACCGTTAATTTTAACTGTTCATAGATAGGTATTTGGTATTTTCATAGTTAAAGGGTGAAAACTTGAGATTGCAACATACCTTGGGTGGGAAATAGTATTTTGGCCTACAATTAAATATTATTTTATTTGTAATTTAAAATTTATTCATCGAATTTATAATATTTTATTATTAAATTATTATGAAGCCCTTAACTTACAAATCTATTTGGGCCCAACAAAGGCTTATCAGGTCCAAATCCAATCTTATCTTACCTTAACTCGAGCTCAATTCTAGTGTTTCTTTCCATTAGAATCAATCGGTCTCAGTCTCAACTCAAATTGCACTTTAAAATTAAAAAGAATTGTGGGTTTTTGGCTCCATCCGGGTAGTAAAGCTGTGAAGTGAGCATCGCGGCCTGTGCAGTTAGCAATCGTAGCTTCGGGATGAGCAAAAACCACCTCTGACTTCACTCACCTTTCTCATTTTCGGAAGCACTTCTTCCACTATCATTTCACTTCGCGCTTTTTCTTTCTTTAACTTGCTTTTTGTTCAACTAACCCTCCCCTATCATTTCAATTGCTGAAAGGAGTGCTATGGCGACTCAATCTCCGCCTCCCACCAATCCACCGGCTGATGATCCTCCAAAATTAGGTTCTCTTTCTTATTCTTCTTTTGGTCAATGTTCAAACTTATATTTATCTTTAATCTGTAACTTTATCTTCGGTTGCAATTTATTTGTTATTTCTGTTTCCAAGGCTGAAGTGAAAAGAACTAGAAATTTGAATTAGCGAAATTCGATTGGATTATGACTTGAATAGTTTAATTTACGGCTTATATGGAAGTTTAGTAGTTTGTTTACTTAGTGGACTGTTCTGAAATGGTAATCATTGCAAAAAGACGACGGAATTATAGATTATCTTGATATTCCATCCAAGGATGCCAGTTGCTTGTCAACAATCAATTCAGACGCATATTTAAGTTATGGAGGTAAGTAGGTGCAAATGAGACGGAAAGAAAGATTTTGGTTCGTGTGAAATTATATTTTAATTTGAGATGAAAATCTTTTATGACTAGGCGTAATCGTATTGCAAAACTATTAAGGGAGTTTGGTCAGGGGTTCATAAAGATTATGTTGATAATGTATATTTTATTATTTAGTTTATAATTAATAAAAAATTTCGGTAATCTTTTATTACCAATGGTATAAACTTTAGATGTTAAAAGATTACCTCTCATCAAACACAATAATTATTTATATTTATCAATTTTTACTAAATTTTATTAAACACAGTAATAATTTAAACCTATTAATCTTCAAAGAAACCTATCTTCAAGATAATTTTTCAATTTTGATAATAAAACATTACCCAAATCAAACATCCCCTTAGTATCATATGAGTTGGATTTGAAATTGCATCAACATAAATTATGGAAATTCTTTTGTTTGTGGATCTATTTTGCATATGTATAATTGGATTTTGTGGTCAAGGATAACCATTCTCCATATTTTATTTTATTATTTAACATTCAGCTACGGAAATAGCACAACCAGCAAATGAGGCACGGCAAGATGCTCGAGATACTGCTAAACCAATTTCTTCTCCATCAGTGTTTGTGAACTCAGAACCTATGAGGGAGGAGCAAGTGCAGAATGCTGTAAAATTCCTTTCACACCCTAAAGTTAGGGGTTCGCCTGTTATCTATAGACGATCTTTTCTGGAGAAGAAGGGCCTCACAAAAGAGGAGATAGATGAAGCATTTCGGCGTGTACCTGTAATGAACTGATTTATTTTGGTTCTCTCATTATTACATTGAATTCTTTCATAAACCTTTCATTGTCTCTTATTTGTTACTATTTATTGTTTCCTCCCTTAATATTTTCAGGATCCATCCCCAAGTGCACAGGCGACTGCTATTAATCAAGGTAATGAACTTTGGTACTAAAGTGGGAGCTTTGTCTTTGGCAGTGCACTTATTGGGTTTGACAGAGTTTGGCTGAAGCTTGTAATGCTGATTCTATTTTATGTTGAAATATAAATTGAACAGATGGACAAGTGAAATCATTTCCTAACGTTCAGCCACAGGCAACAACACAAACTTTGCAAAATGCAACAGCTGCTTCTGCTGGTGTCCTTACACCAGTGAGGACATCAATGATGTCCCAGTTTAACTGGTATCATGCTGTTCTTGCTGTTGGGTTTCTGGTCTCTGCAGGTGCTGGAACTGTTGTTTTAGTCAAGGTAATAATTTCTCATTTACATTCTATAAAACTTGTAGTTGGAGATGTTAATGCCTATCCTTCATATTTTATTCCCTTTTTTGATGGGTTGCTTTTGTGGATATCCTTTTGCCTTGCTCATATATAACAGTATACTGTAAATTTGAATTCCTAAGTATTTCATAGGGAAATTACCCTAAATGGTCACATTTATAGGTCAAAATTGAAACATGCTCTTCACATATTTTCTCTCTTAACATGGTCTTTTGCAATTTGGTTAGACAAAAATAGCCTTATTTGCCAATTAAAAAATTGCAAGATAACACAAGAACTGTCATTCTTTCAGTGCTTGGATTTTAGCATTGTAACACCAGTAGAACATATATATGCTGCTTAAACCCTGTGGTTCTAGCACTTCCGTTGAGGATTTTGAACGGTTCAGTGTATATTTTTATAGTTCTTTATGTTGGAAATGCAAAAGAGACTTAATTTGTTGCCAAAAATTAGTTTTCCATGTTCATGAACACATATTCTGCTAATTTTAGTGGTCTAGAGTTTATTCCTGCACAGTGCCAGAGAACACTTGAATTGCAGCAGTTAACACTGTTGAGCACTCAAATACCCCTCATACCTTGTGGTTCTAGAATTTTTTACTTTGGTTGGAACACTTAAACCAGTCATACTGGTGAATATGTTCAAACTGTGTGAAGACAGTGTCTACAGCAGTGTACTGTACTCACGTTCAAGATTCTCAACAACAAATAGTGTACACAGGCTAAAACAACCATTTCCATGAATACAGTACACAGTGCTAAACAGCTGATAAATCAACTAGACCAAACAATATCATTTTATTTTTTGAAGTGTTGCAATGGTTGTGATGTAAAATGTAGGTGATAATAACTGGTTCTCTTAATAAATATAAGTTCATGGATTTGATGAATGGTGTGTGTGAAGTAGTAGACAAGAGCAATGAGGAAGTTGTATTATGATTGTGTGTTTCCTTTTGTTATTCATATAGAAGAGCCATTTTTTCTTTTTGTTTCATGAGTAGCAAGGTAGGAGAGAAAATATTGGGTTGGTTATGTGTTAGGTGTCAGGAGTCACTAGAGCTGTTCTATCAAGAGGAAATCAAGAAACTCTCCCAGTAAAAGCAGCTCCGACGGATATCCGATCACAACTTTGCTAACTGCTCAAATATTTTGATGTTGTATATGGATAAATATAAGAGACAGAAATGTAATAACTGCAGTGTGTAGTGTATATTATACTGGAAAATGAATACAAAGTTCGATCTCCAATCACTCTTGTTTCATACACTGAACTGATTAATAACCAAAATACAAAGGATTAACAAGCCAGTAACAAAGAGTAGCAAGCCAAAATATATCCGACTAATCCAGCATTCGAGAGGCTGGTCTCTCCCTCACTCTACTTCTTCTTCTTCAATGTTCTCTACCTCTCCCTTCGTTCTCCAGGCTTTTGTAATTTTTTTCCCCTCCTTTCTCATTGTTTCTCCATTCTTCTGGCGCCACATCAGTGTCTCTTGACTTGATGGTTCCCAATGTTTGCTGCCTGCTTATCTTTTTTGCTTTCTGTCGATCTTGGTCTGTAGTGGTTTCCTTAGTTGGTGAGTTGACATTTGTTCCACAATTTGCTGCAGTTTCCTTAGTTAATTGAGTAGCATTCATGTCTCCTGCACTGTTGTCATACGGATTGTTGCTGCCAAGTGGACTTTCTCTTTTTTCTTTTTCTGTCTTCCTCCATATGTACACTTTCACTCTAACATTATGCTTCAATTTTCACTTAAAAATTTGGCTATTTATACTAATTTGCTCAATGTTGATTACAATATTAACTAACATATTCCTTGTTTTAGAAAACTTTTGTCCCTAGGTTCAAGTCTTGGATACGGAAAGTTGTACTTGAAGAACAAGATGACATTACAAAGAAAACCAATGGGAAACCAAGTTTTGCAGAAGAAGCAGTAGTGGCTGCCAAAGCAGCTGCAGCTTCAGCTGCTGATGTGGCAAAGGCAAGCCAAGAAATGCTGAAATCACAAATTGATGGTCGGATTATACTTGTCTTAATTTTATTCATTCGTGCAACATTTCTTTTGCCACTATTTTGACTGTTATTTTCTTTGGCTGCTTTGAATTGTTCATTGACGAGATTATATATCACAACTTGTTCCTTTTTTTTTTTTCAGAAAAAAGTTGTTTTGAGGAATTTAAGAATCTGTTAGATGTGCAAGTTAAGGAAATGAAGTCCATGGGTAATGCCATAAGGAAGTTGGAAGGTACATTACATCTTTCAATAGGATCAAGCATATTGTTTAATCATTTAGCATTTTGGTTCTACAATGGTGGCCTATTGCCCAAATCAATGGCCTTTTGTGCAGCAGTTTTGACTTCCAAGGAGGCTAGAAACATTATTAGTGTATTGTGAAAAAAATGCGGATCTAGAGAAGAAAAATAGTTTCCTTTTTTTTATTTTGGGGTGGGGAATTTGGAGTCTGTAAAAAGTTACTGGAACATTGTTAAGAATGGGGATTTTCTCTCCATTGAATTTTTTGTTTGTACCAATTTTCTACTTGCAACCTAATTCTGCATTAACTCTGAAAGGTGTTGTTAAGGCACTTTGACAAATGAATCCAACAACATTTTCATCTATCCTGCCCAATCTCTTCTTCATTTCTTTTTCAAGTTATAATAATAAAGTGTTTTGAGATGCCTTGTTATCAGAATTAACACCAGCCAACTTCAAATTATTCAGAGGCCCTATGTGTTGGGAAGCCTTAGAGCAAAGGGTCAGATGCTGTGGGCTGACAGGGAGATTCATATCTGAGTCTCTGACTATGTCTAAGTTTATCGATGTTTTATTCTGGCTTTGATCTATTCTCTTGGCAGGTGTCTTGTTGATAATAATTAATCTGTGATGTAGCTCTTTCTTTAGTTGTTTTTAAGTTTGATCATTTCATTTGCAGAACTTTGACCCAACCCTTTTTTTTTTCCTTTTTGGTTATTGGGGTTGGTGGGGTACCTTCGCCATGGAGTTTAGGGTTGGGTACCTCAGATGTACTAAGCTACATGACCCTCAATTGGTTTGACACAAATTTGTGGTAGTTCTTGTTGTTGGCTTCTTATGTTGATACGTTTACAGAGATTTCTGCAAAATATGTCTTCTGTGAATGGGATTTGGCCAAATTTCTTATTGTATGTCCTTTGTTTGTTTGTAATTTCAGGACAAACTACTCATTCTGGGAGAGTCCCTTTTGTCAATCAAGAAGATGATAGGGTCTCAGCTACAAATGTGAAGGTGAACTGACAATAGGTGTAGCGTTAGATTGTTTTATGATATGCATTGTAGCATAAATATTCTGATTTAAATTTTAGAGATCTAGTTGACATTGTACTAATTCAAATTTTTGTCACAGCAACCATATGTGAATGGAAAGTCAAACTTTGACTCTCGATCAGGTAGCTGGATCGTCCTTGTTTAATCTTTGTAATGGCCGTGAACTTTTATGCAGTACTAACTTGAATTTTCTGTGCAGTGAGGTCTTCCTCACCTCCAGCCATTGGGGAACCCTCTGTTCCTCCCCACCCGAAGTCATACATGGAGGTTAGTTTTTGTGATCCTCTTAATTTCTTAGAAATCCTTATTTTTCACTGTGAAATGAAGTTTTCTTTTTTCCCTCGTCATATTTTAGCTAGCTGTATACATATCTGTGTTAAATGATGGACTGAAAATATCCTATCACATATCTAATTCTTGGCTGTGGTTGCAAAGCGTTTTGCTTATATATATATCTGTAATTATATTGCAGATTATGACGATGGTCCAGAGAGGGGAGAAACCTTCCAACATTAGGGTAACTAACGTTCTTTAAAGAGCTGTGATACTTCTTTGCTAGTCAATGGTGATTCTCCATCTTTCTGTTTTCTTATGCAGGAGATAAACGATCAACCTCCGAACCCTAACCAGCAATTATCAAATCCACGCTTAGTGCCTAGAGCTAAGGTTTGCTTCTTCACTAGATTTATGGATGGATTTTGGACAACCTTTTTACTTTGTTGGCAATATGCATTTTGTTGAAGAATTGGTCAATTTTATAGATTGAGGCCATATTTTTAGTTTGCATTATCGGTTTCATATTTCAAAACAGGATGAACATCAAGGAAAACATAAATGTAAGATGGCCAAAGTAAATTTTCAACTGAAATGATGCAAAATTGGCCTCTTATCTGGAGTAGGGGTTTCATCATATTACTGCTAGAGATAGAAATAACAGGATTCATATGAGAATTGATGTTATTTAGCTAATTGCATTGAGATTTGGCTGGCATAAAAGAATCTTGAATTCACCCCAAACTGATTATGTCTTTTACTGATCCTGTGTAGCCTTGGGAGGTTGGTCAGGCCCAAAGTGGCTCCAACCAAGTTCTTCAGTCTCAAGTAAGTCTGAAAAGCTTGAATGCCAAGGTTCAAGAGAATGGGCAGAACTATCAGATAGACGAGGAGAGTCCAGTGCCTTGGTGGCACCGGAAAAAATTAAGGATCACAGAAGTTGAGAATGAAGATGAAGTCAATACAGGACCTTATGGAGTGCGAACCAATGAGCAACCAGTTCAGCGAGCATGGGTTCCACCTCAACCACCTCCTGTTGCAATTCCAGGAGCAGCTGAAGCCATCCGAAGGCCAAAACCAGCAGTTCCGAAAGAACAGTTGACTGGTGATCAGTCAGTAACTAATCATTCAGATGTTACTGATGAGTTGCAGAGGATCACGAAGATATCTAAAATTGGAGGTGCAGTAGAAGCGATGTATGGTGCGAGCTCAGCCACAAAGGCAAGTGAAATACATGAAGAACAAGAACACAGCATCGAGGGTAACTGAAAGGTGATTCACTTTATGTGATCAACTTGACCTAAGGTACTGAATACATATATACTTGGGAATGATAATAGTCGTTGAAGAATATTTTGAATCAATATGAAACAGTAAATTTGACTAGACATCTATAAACGCATTTTGCTATCGATTTTGCTGGCAAGAATAAAGTTTTAAATTGGTATCTGAAAGCAAATTGAAGTGAACTTTGTGTATATACTCTACAAGAATTTTAAGGCATTGACTTTTATGGAATATATGCTTCTTTTCTCCTGTCATGTATCAGGCATTTATCTTAATCTTAATCTTAATATTCCGTGATATAAGTTGGCTTTGCTTTAGTGCCTGGGCAGAGTGTTACTATTTAATGTCAAATTTGATATCAAATATTAAAGAAGGAAGTGGTTCCGTGAAGGTGGATGTTTTTGACCGACCAACCTCTTTCGCTGGAACCAGAGGTAAACACGTGTACGTTCTCTTTTTCTCTTATTGAATATAATTAGGGCACGTGTTACGTGTTAGGCATGACAATATATTGAATAAAGGATTTTGTGTATCTGGGACTCGTTGACGATTGTGCTTCTTTCAATCAAAATGTTTCAAAAAATGTGGTTTTACTTTTAGGTTTTAAAATTTAAAATATATTTTTTAATCGAACAGTATGGGATGCATAGGCCTTTTTTTTTTTTTTTTTAATATGCGATTTGCTTAAAGGCGATAGGCTAAATTGGCATTTAGTGCTTTCTGGGTAACTTCCTCCTTCTCCATTGAAAATTTATAATATTATTATTATTATTGTATTGTGAAAGGTGATCTTATCTTGTTAGGCCAAGTGATTAAAGTATCATTCATTGGAGGCATAAACTAAATTCAATGTGCCTTGGAGCTCAAAAGAGGCCAAACAGAAACAACTATGGATCTTATTTCTCAAGAAGATTAAGATCCCTCCCTCCTCTCCTTATCCCACCATATAACTCAATTACCAGCAGCTAATTTGATATTAATATAAGTGGTTGGTTAACTGTTAGTAGTTTCTAATCTATGGAAGCGTCGTCCATGGGGTAATAAAAATGATAAATTGGTCTATATCAGATTTCTGTCACAAACAGAAGCCTAATGGCTGTATTATAAGTGAAAACATCGTGTAACACCTGTGATTTATGAGTCAATCTTTTTGTTGGAATCATATCAGACAAAAATGTATTTATTTTCAGTACCTTCTCTTTGAATTTCTCTTTCTGGGCACATGTGATGTGAATATCATGGTGTTTTATTTTTCTGTTTATATTCATGTTTTTTTCTTTTTTTCTTTTTTTTTTGAACTTTCTAGAATGGTAATTTATAATTGATTCTCTTACAAATAAATAATAAAATATTAGAGATTTTCTAAATAAATGAAAAAAAAAATTACATGTTTTTTAAAATCAAAATGTGATTAAATACTGATTTTCAACAACGGGCAACTACTATGAATGAAAAAAATTGATTTTATAAATAAGGATGCCACCAAAATATAATAAAATTTTACGTTTTCGGTGAGTACAATAACGACATCGTATCTGTTTTAAGGTGCCTCAGTTCCACTAAATCCACGAGATTGAATTGATTCCACCTCGTCTTATCCTGGTCTTGTCTTGTCATTTCATCTCTTCCATGCACCTTAGTTTGTCGGCCGAATTGCTAACCTAAACTTTGATGAAACTACATGTCACCCATTAAGTTTGGAATATCTATTTTCTTACCTATTTATCAAAGCCTTATTTTATTTTTTACAGTCAAATGATATTTTTATTACTTTGCATAATATATAATATAATTAATATTATTTGATGCAAACAAATTATTTTTCATCCTAATTGTTTTGTATTTTTTTATTTTTGAAAACAATAATATTATATATACAATTGTCATACATAATTTTAACATAGATAATAATATATTATTATATGATTAGATGTTATTTTATTTTTAATTTTTAACTATCGAATTATATAATGACACGTCATTTTTTGTATATAAAAATTATACATATAAGAGATATGGGTCATAGTTGTTCTTTTTTTTTTCATGTTATTGTTTTATTTTCAATATTTTTAGGGGTTTTCTACACTATACTTTAACTTTAGACATTGTTCAGACGACTTTTCGACATCGTTCTTCTATTTTCGACTTCATTCGTTAGTGTTTTCCAACTTTTGGCATTGTTGTAATGACTTTTTCTAGGTTGTTCTCCAATTTTTAGCACATTTCTTCTGCTTTTCTGTCTTCTCATGGCTCTTATTATCAACGTCAAGTTTCTAAAACACTATTCTCTTGTTTCTAATGTTATTTTTTAATTCTTTTAATGTTTTATTATTCTCGGGGCAAACTTCTCTGGTGCTTTTAGCCTTTAATAAGTTTAATTATTTTGAGGGAGAACTATTATTTATCTTTAAGAATGGATGGCATTTTTTTTCACTAAATGAAAAAAAAAATTTATTAATAAATTTAAAATATGGGTGAGAAGTGGACTTTTCAAACTTAAACTGTAACAAGTTTATTTCATCACAGTTTGGGTTGGACATAGTTTTTCGGCCTTAGTTTGTTATAGCTTATAATTAAAATTAAATTCAACCACAAATAATTGGCTAATTACACTTACATTTCTGTATAAATAATAATTATTATTCACTGCAGGCATCGCACTCCACAAATACTTCACATCTCTTTCAATCCCTCTGCACGTTCTTTCGGTGCTTTGTTCTTGACTGTAAACTCTTTGCCTTTTCTCTGAAATTTCAAACTTTTTTCCATGGCTTTGAGTTTCCTATCTCCCACCGAAATCAAAGCTCTCTCTTTCTTGGGTACCTCCGAGTCCAGTCACTGCCCCAAGCTTCCAGGTACCTCCTTTAGTGGATACATTTTTTACTTTTGAGTATGCATCATTGTATTTTCTTTTGTTGTTTTGTCAGCTTCCAGAATTTTGATAAGCTAAAAGATCAACCCTTTTTCCTGGGTTGAATTAAATTGCTCTGTCAAAATTTGATCTTTGTTTTGTTCTATATTATTTTTCTAATTAAAAATTTTCGGGTTATTGTATATGTGAAATTAAGGTACTTGTTCTATGAGAGACGTGATTGAGGAGAGTCTTAAAATGATGGATTTCTAAAGTTTTTTGATTGTGCATGTCATAATATATTGACAAGATTTTAGTTCGTTATGCTTAAAGATAAATAAATATATATTTGCAGAAGCGTTTGAAGAAAATTTGCAAACTTTTTTATATTTGGATTTACTTGTGACGATATGCTTGCTCGTTTCTTTTGCTATTGCAGGTGAATTAGTCCTCCAATTAACTTTTGAACTTGATAACGAAACTTCATTCCTAAAAATAGAGATAGTTTTCTGTCTTAAAACATAGTCTTAATGGGATTTGCTTGACTTTAGTTTTCGATGGTAATTACTGTTGCTTTTTAAACTTTTCTGTGGTTCACTTATTTTTCCATGTTCATTATCTGGATCAGACTATGTTTATGAGCTTCATCTAAGCGGTGATTGTGTTTGTTCTTTTAAGCTTTGAACAATTAGAGTTTCTGCCCTTTCCGTAGACGAGATGAAGTTTCAGTTTGCTAATTTGTGACTTCAGGTGGATTCACTTTGAAGAGGAAGGATAGTGGAAAGGCATTTGGAAGAATTGTTCAGTGTTCTGCTCAGCGGCCGCCTCCAGCCTGGCCAGGACGAGCTTTTCCAGAGCCTGGTCGTAAGACTTGGGATGGTCCAAAACCTATATCTGTCGTTGGATCAACTGGTTCTATTGGAACTCAGGTAATAAAGGACAATTGAAAATTCATGAAAATATAAAAAAGATTATCTATAAGAGCCAATGCCAAGGTGTTTGCAAAACATATTCTGGTCTTTTTGATAGGTAATAATATTAGCTGTAAAGGGACAACAAGAGTAATGGAAAAAAGACCTAAAGGAGACAAATGATTGTGATTTATATAACTGAATTTACAGTGTTTTCCTCTGATATGCCTCTTTCTGTTTTCAAATCCTACTAATCAACAAAAAGTTTTTTCCTCTTGTAAACAAAAAAAAAAAAAAATTTCTAGGTGTTTATAGCATGTTTTGGACCTTCATTATGCAGACATTGGACATAGTTGCAGAGAATCCAGATAAATTCAGAGTTGTGGCACTCGCAGCTGGTTCAAATGTAACTCTTCTTGCTGATCAGGTGAGCATCAGTTTCACAATGTTCAAGAGAAGTTGCAGTGCTTGATCTATTTCTTCTGAATACTGCTCTCAAATCCTTTGATGACAAAATCTGACACTTCCACTTGAATTGTTGATTCACATGATTATTTTCATTGATAAACTACTAATACAACTAAGCATAGTGGGTTTAGAGGGGAAACTCCCAAATAGTATTTTATCCTCATTTATTTTGTAGTTGATTGTACAGAAAAAGCTTGGAGTTCGACTTCTTTTTATATCTATTTGTTATTTTCTAGGATAATAAAACTTGAACATAACTAACTGGAATAGATATATTCAAAATCAGCATGGTAGCTCTAAGAATTCTTTAATATTTTTCCATTCTACAGGTAAAGCAATTCAAGCCACAACTGGTTGCGGTTAGAAATGAGTCATTAATTAGTGAACTCAAGGAGGCTTTGGCTGATGTTGAACAAAAGCCTGAGATCATTCCAGGGGAGCAAGGAGTTATTGAGGTAGCTAACATGAGATTGTTCCGTTTTTATTTTTATTTCCTTTTAGATGATAAAGCTATTCTTATTGTTGGGAAGGCATCACTTTGAATTTCTTTTCAGGTTGCCCGACACCCAGATGCTGTAACTGTGGTAACCGGGATAGTCGGCTGTGCAGGATTAAAGGTAAATCCACAAATTTGAAATTGAATTCCTTAAGAATCAGGATTTAAATGCTTACCAAGATATGAGTCATCAGATAATATGAAATAGCCACCTTATGTTTCTCTTCTTGTATAGCCTACAGTGGCCGCAATTAAAGCAGGGAAAGACATAGCCTTGGCCAATAAGGAGACACTGATTGCTGGTGGTCCTTTTGTCCTTCCTCTTGCCCACAAGCATAACATTAAAATTCTTCCAGCTGATTCGGAACATTCTGCCATTTTTCAGGTATGAAATGTCTGTCTTCATTACTGAGTTTATCCAACAAATATTATAACTACTTCTGCATTGATGTGTTTGGCTTGGTGAATGACCATGCTTTTTACTGAAAAAGGCTTAAAGAAATCTCCTTTCTTCAGTGTATTCAGGGCTTGCCAGAGGGTGCACTTAGGCGCATTATTTTAACAGCATCTGGTGGAGCTTTTAGGTATGGCATAAAAAATTCTATCATAAATTGGGTTTCCATTAACTTATCAATATCCTTCTATTAGTTGGATATTTGTGTGGTATATAATATATGGATACTTGATCTAATTATTTTTTTAATGGTCTATTTGTTTACTTTTTCATTGACAGGGATTGGCCAGTTGAAAGATTGAAAGAAGCTAAAGTAGCTGATGCTTTGAAGCATCCAAACTGGAGTATGGGGAAAAAAATTACTGTGGATTCTGCTACCCTTTTCAATAAGGTTTGTATCCATCTAATGTCTTGAATCTGTGTTGCAAGTACCATGTTATATGTTGATCAATTGCTACCGATTAACAAAACTAATTTATTTTCCAATTTGACAGGGTTTGGAAGTTATTGAAGCTCATTATCTATTTGGAGCTGAATATGATAATATTGAGATAGTAATTCATCCACAATCTATCATACATTCAATGGTTGAAACACAGGTCTTGCTCTTTCCAGAAGTTATATTTTATATTTTAGAAACACCGAGAGTAAAATGACAAACTTGTATTTTTAAATCTTGACAATTTCTTTTTGTATTTTCTTGACTTTATATTTGTATTTATTGCTTTTCAGGACTCTTCGGTTCTTGCACAGTTGGGGTGGGCTGATATGAGGCTGCCAATCCTCTACACTATGTCATGGCCTGAAAGAATTTACTGCTCTGAAGTGACATGGCCTCGCCTTGATCTTTGCAAGTAATTGTGTTTTTCCTTATTCATCATGATTTTGAAGTTCCTGTTTTTTCTTCCAAAAAATATAATTTTCATGTGGATTATGTTTCTGAAAGATATAAAACCCATGTATCATCAGTGGTAATCTTCCTTCCCAAAGCGACCTTTATTTTTTTCATTTTTTTCTGTAAGAACCAAAAGTGACCAAACTTAAAGGCCTTTCACTTTCTATTGAATGAAGCTAAGGTGCTTTTCCTGTGCATATTTTGATAATTCTTTTCTTTCATTCAGTACATATCCTTGTAACATGAACAATTGCAGATATTTCGCTTAATTATGTTCATACCAATTTGACCTGTCATCTAATCCTAATTTTTAATGGAGTAGATGCAAACATCAAGTTAGGGAAGCCTTTTTTATGTAAACCGCAAGGGTTGAGCTTAGTGGTGAAAGTTTTTGGTTCAGCTAAGAGGTTAGGGCTTCACGTCACCCTTGGGGCTAGCTACTTCAAGGTTATTTAGAGTTCAGTGAACATATAAGGAAGGTCAATAGATTTCTGGGTATCGGGAAAAAAGAAAGCTTATTTTTTGTGAGCATTTTTTGGTGTGATGGTGAATTTAGTTTATTGGGAGATTTATGTCTTTATATAATTAATGTGACTTTTGCAAATAATTGTAATGTTAAGCTTCCATCATCAGTTTTTTTATGTGTGACTAAAGTTGAGAAGGGCTGATGCAGGCTTGGTTCACTAACATTTAAGTCTCCTGACAACGTAAAATACCCATCCATGGATCTTGCTTATGCTGCTGGACGGGCTGGAGGCACCATGACTGGAGTTCTTAGTGCTGCAAATGAGAAAGCAGTAGAGATGTTCATCAATGAAAGGTATGAATTCTTTTTTTTTTTCTTTTTGATGTTCTTGTTATGGAAAATGTTGCTTTCTAAACTTGTAAGTCTTATCTAGAGGAGTTTGTTTTCCTGGTTCTGCCTTCAACCATTGTTATTTTAATTTTTTGACAAGGAATGCCTAAGAACAACAAAGTCTGCTTGGTGACTAAGATATCTGTGTAAAGTTGCATAACTCCCAAAATACAAAATTAATGTCTTTTTACTAGAATGTTATTTTTGAAATTTAATTTCGTATTTGAACAAAATATGCTATTTTAATGAAATATATTGTCATTGTACAATCAAAAGTAATTTCTGAAATTCATTCCATGGACCTTAATTACCTTATGATCAGTTCATGGAGGAGAAGTTTCGCATAGTACTTTGACATCGCACAATTGAAAATAATTTCTGAAATTCATGTTAATTTTGGCCTTAATTGCTTTGTGATGATTTCTTGGAAGAATATTTTTAAAATATGTTGGTATTGTACAATAAAAAATAATGTTTGAACTTCATTTTCACATTGACCTTAATTGATTTGTGATGCTTTTGAGGAAATTTTTCATGGCATATGCTTGAAAAAATGGTTCTTTGACAAACATACCCAGAAGAAAAGAAAGAAGAGATATAAAAAGGTTTTTCTTGCAAATTATATGACCTACTAAGTCTAAACAAAATTATTCTAGTGACTCCCATTGAGAATTTTTCACAAAACTTTATTTCAAATATGCTACAACAAAATAGTGAATGTGATATACATCATGCAAAAATATAGATTAAAGATGTAATGTTGTTTGATAATTAGATGACTTTGCTGTTTCTAGGCAATTTATTTCGATACTGAGGAACTTCTGTTTCACTTTTGTTATTGTCTTTTGATTTTTTCTTTTTTAAACTGTATACAAATTCATTTGCATGCACGGTCGTTTAATTTGTGTTTAATCTCCATTTATGCAACTTCTTATAAGTTGTACCAACAAGTTCGTTGCTTGTTTTCAGGATTGGCTATCTGGATATATTCAAGATCGTTGAGCTAACATGTGATAAACACCGTGGAGAAATGGTGGCTTCCCCATCCCTGGAAGAAATTATACATTATGATTTGTGGGCACGAGATTATGCTGATAATTTGCAACTCTCTTCTGAACGAAGTCCTGTTCGTGCTTGAGTGATAAAACTTGTGTTGAAGAGGGCATCGATGCCATATTTTGAGAACCGGGGAAGTATGTTTTCTTTATGTAAGGGGCATTAAGCAAGTGTATCATATATATGAATATGAGGCATCCGGAATGTATTCCCCGCATTATAGGTGTTAAATTTATAAATGCTTTCCCCAGTCAATTGAAGCATTGAATTTAATTTAATCATACTGGCAACCAATACAGAATCAAAAGGAAACCTCAGAACAAAGTGAAAAACGATGAAAAAAATACAGCTCTGCCAAGATGAAATTAGTTCATCATGTCATCCATCCCTGTTAAATAATTCCATTTTTTAATGGTCTTGTTCGATTGGAAGTAGTTTGTAATACTGAATTTGGAACAGAGCATTGAAAACATTAACTCTTCTGCGTGGCTGCGTAAGATTTGCCTAGGTCGATCATCAATAAAACACCATAAATTTATGGTGAATAATTCACCCATTTCCAGGTTTTATTTCGGTTTTTATTTTTTATAATTAAACCTAAGGTGCTTTTTTTTATTGAAAACAAGAGATGATAATACAAATTTTGAAGTTAAACCCCTTCTTTTGTCCTTGATATAACCGAAAATGGTGGGAGTGGGACAGCTATTTGCACTGTCAATTCAAAGCGCAACCCTCTCTAATGTGTCTCTCTCTCATTGTTAACCATACTTTTCTGAAAACTCTAATCTTCAATCCTGAAGTTGAAAGGAGAAGAAAATTTATTAACCCTTATTGAACAAAAACAAAACCCTTTCTGATGTTATTGGTGATTGATCCATTTGATAATTTAATTGCATTATGGTGGCGGTGCCGACCCCTTACATTATTAGAACCCTTTTCAGCTATTAATTATCTAGGAAGATTAATTTATATATAATAGGGTAATAAATTAACCACTCTACTCACTTAAAAAGTGAGTGGGATTATAAGTTTAATGTATGCGTTTTTATTTTCCCAGCGGTTTTAGCCACTTTTGATTGTTCAAGATTCATTAACATTCCTCGTCTGAGATGGGTTTTTGGAAAATGCAGTAACACACCCACTAAACACGGATATGATGTATCAAACACTCTTTGCCAATATTGTCACATTGACTGTCTTTGCCTTGCCCCACTTTTGAATAGTGTGAAGAAGAATAACTTTTAGAAAAAGTGATCTGTCTTCTTTCATTGAAAATGTTGAAAAACGTTACTTACATTCTACTTCAATTATCAATTGGGAATTACAGATGAAATGTGGGTTTAGAAGTTCTAGGCTTCCAGCTTTTGCCAACTGGGAATGCTGTCAAACAGCTATTATAACATTCTTTACTATCCAATCCAGTGTTTAAAGCATGAAGCATCTAATCCTCCCATGGATATTATGCTTTTGTTCTGTGTATAAAAGTAGAGTCTATGTAAAATGAGGAAAGTATGGTCCTTTTTTTTTTTTTTAACTGTAGGTTTATGCTTCCTACTGATAGAGATTTGGCATTCTAATGGAAGAAACAGTGGCATGTACAAAGACATATGGAAGATAAAACATGGTCTGCCATTTTGAGAAAAAGGAAAAGTAAAGTGGGTGTCTCTTGTGAACATGGCCAGCTGATTCATTAAGGAATTCTCACTCACTCTTCCACATAAATCCAATCACAAACTCAATTCATATCCAACTGTAGTAGAAACTTCTATGCAGACTTTCTTTCCTTATGAGAAGCAGTATAATTGCCATACATAGTACATCCCACAGTTGCATTGGAGAGTGACCTTTAATTAGTCTTTGATGATTTGATGTGAAATCATAATTCAGTAGGAAAGATTCATCTTGCTATAGATAAGATTCAATTAATTATGTGTGCATCCTTTTTTCTCACCATTTTTTCCACAGGAAAAAGGGCAAGTTGAAATGGAAAAGAGTTTCTGGAAAGCCTGGGTGATGTGGAAGCTATGGAGTGTCTCAATGGAGATTTGGTTGAGTACCCAAGAAATATGGCCACCTGCGAGAGCTGACTCAATACAGGATTTGCCATTGTAAGACCATCAGGATAAAAAAAAGTAAGAGAAAGGATGTGAAAATACCCCACAGCTAAAGACTCAGATGCCCTACTGCAATTTCTCAGTTACTCTCTTTATGGAAATGTGTACCAGAAGCTGCAAACAAAGCTCCACTTAAATCATTTAGTAGATATCTTCTTTTCTTTTCCTTTTTTTTTTTTATAAATTCTGTTTTAAGAATATTGTAAATTGTTTAGTAAAAACAAAAGTAGACCATTTTTAAGCACACATAGCTACTTTTTTCTAAATTCTCCCAAGTTTTAACTTCACCATTACAAATTTCCATGTTTTGAGGCCATTTGTCTTCCTCATGTGACTTCACCCCAGTTCACATTTTCCCCAGTGGAGAAGCTCTTTTATTTTATTTTTTTTCTACTTTACACACTTACCTAGCATTTGTTGAATAACAGGACAAAAGACACAGACCTAGACCAAGACCAAGACTTACAGCTCCACTGAAATTGAACATAAATCAGGATATTTCAGCCTACATTTTTTATCCATTCATTTTCCCTGGTGTTTAGTTGCACTCTGCTGTTTGTTTTCCAATGGATCCCACCACGGACTAAATGCCAAGAAAACTAAATTAAATATTAGAAATTGTAATTGAATCATGGAGCTGTTTATTTCATCTCATCACCCTCCAACTCACAAAAGATCAATGGGTGCCTTTTAGATGCTGATATATTTTTTTTTCTGGGTAAATAGACACCACTGCATTATTTATCCTTGTCTCTTTACCTAATTCTTTTGCAGTATTCTGTACATAGTTTATGCATACCCACCTGAAACACTAAACAAGAAAAGTAGATTGCTTGAGATATTCATTTGTCAACTTCTGATTATGTAACATTCCTGTAGTTTGTACATTCCCACAAGGTTTTCAATGATAAATTTCTTTTTATTTTTAATTTATGAAGTTGATATTGACTTTGTAACCTGCAAAAACAATAGTGGATTTATATGTTTCTATTTGTTAGAGAGATATATCATCCTCTCAAATATTGTTAATTTATTTCTGAAGCTGTAGAAAGCATGTTTTCAAATCCCCATCAGCCAAATCAGAGAGGTAACCACTCAAAATCAATTAGAATAAAAATTATTCTGAGTCTTCAAAAGACTTATTGCCTTTTATGACTAGCCAAATGCGCTGGCTGGCATATGCACTCAATTGTCTATCTTGTCAAAGCTTGTATGATTATGCAAATTCTAGAAATTAAATGTGTACTTAAGAGAAGAGTTGACATCCATATTCAAGTAAATTATACATTAAGTTCTGTTTGGATAATCCAGAAAATATATCAGAAACAAGATTTTATCAGGACACAGAATTTCATTCCCATAGACTAGCTTTTATTCACATAAAACCAGAGTCAATTCTCTGAGTTTACAGCCGAAACTGTGGAGTTTGTCTGTCTATATATGAAGGTAACAAGGTGTTGAATTGAAACCCTTCAATCAATTAATTGGAAAAAAATATAGTTTTCCCAGAAAATAAAAATATTTACAGAAACCCCATTGCTGTATATTCTTTTCCTCTCAAATGCGAACACACGGAGAAACAAACAGAGATAAACCACTCATAATTACATAAAATTAGAAAATCTAACTTCTGTTTAATCCTACTAATAAAATCCATATATATTATCTTTATACAGAAAATTAAAAAAAAAAAAATCTCTAACAAAGTTACCACTCACCAGTTTACATTATATTATTATGCTCACATAGGAAGTGCAGAAGAAGAAGAAGAATTAAGCCGTCTTTGAAATGTTGAAGAACTCAGAACGGATGCAAATTCCTACTCAAGCCATTAACATTATTGAAAAATCCCACCAAGTCTTGCCTGTAAGGCAAAAAAGACTTCCTTTTGTCATCCTCCTTGTTGAGTCGGTGGTTTTTCACATAATGCTCTTCAACGACTTTGACCTTCCCCTTGTTTTCTTTACTGTTCTGTTCACCCGCTTGTTTTTGATCATTAGTCTTCTTGTTTGGTGCCAAGAACACAAACGTAACTTTGCCATCACTGTTACTTCTGTAAAGCAAGTCTCTGAATTTCCATCTCTTCGAAGATCCAGTTGAATTGCTCTTCTTGCATGACCTTCCGGGTGAGTCTTGATGGGGAGAATTAGCATTAGGCGTCCACACACAGTAGGTTCCCGGCTGTAAATTGTCGAGATCGTCAGCTTCAGATGATGAACAAGACGTTGTGCTCTCCCGTTCTTCACTCATAAGCTTTCCAAGCGGTAAGCGACGGGAGGTTTTCGATGACGACGACGAACTTATTGATAAAGAGTTGTTGTTTTCAGTGTTTTGATTCATGTGGGTGTCGTCCAAGAGCAAAGATGTGTCGAAAACGGGGTAGATTGGCCTTATTTGGCCGTTGCAGAAGATCTCATCAGCCGAAATAGCAGAGTCAGATCTTCTACAAACAACAGCAAACTCAAATTCTTCCTTTTCTTCTTCTTCTTCTTCTTCTTCACTTCTTCTTCACGGTTCTTGTCAGAATCCTGCAGCTTTTTCTCAGAAAAACTTTCTTGTTCTCGTTCACCTGAAAACAAACTCTCAGTCTCCCATTCGTAAATACTCGAATCCAAGTCGGATTCTTTCCTGAATTCTTCAACAACTCTGGCTGCAATCTCTGCAAGATTGGCAGAAGAGTAACTATTAAAGCTAGGAGAACTCGGAGACAAAGAAAGAACTGCGCTTGCCTGCATTGCTCCCTACACTTTCCTCTTCTGAAAGCAAATGAAATGAAATTTTATTCTTCTCTCAACCCCAGAGCCGCCTACAGAAAACTTAAAAAACAAAAAGTTGATATAGAGAATAGAAAGAGGTTGGTTGAAATGAAGAAAAGCGTGGGGATAGAGGTGAGATATATAGAGCGAGTACCTGCAAAATCATTTGATAATTAAAAAAAATTAATAATAATTAACAGAAGATTAACACATAATGATGTAAATAATAAATTTATCCGCGCTTTGGTATAAAGGTAGGCGTGGAGTCTGGATCGTCATGTATGACCAATAATAAACCGTTTACCTTTCAAGACTTGAGAAAATAATATTCGTTTTAATCTGGCTGATAGGAGAAACTTCTTGTCTTCGTTCACACGTAACACGAGCTGAGTTCACACGTGTTAGATTAAAAAATTTACACCATCTAGAATTGGAAACTGGTTCTTACTATAATTTATATGTGATTAATATATATATATATATATATATATATATATATATATATATATATATATATATATATATATATATGTATATATGTATATATATATATTAATCGGACCTACAAAATTGTCGGCTGCAAACTCAACAGTGATACATACGGAGGAAAGAAATACCCTTTAAATCAGATTATGGCATTTATATAAAAATTGCAGAGCCTGTGAAGGTTGGTGCTTGTACGTCTAAAAGTATGGTAAGCGAGGGAAAGGCGGTGGTGGCCACCGTCAATGTGGCGGACGATTATTGCTGTCTCAGTCTGAAACCAACACGTGAATTTCAAACGCCTCACATAATTTCCCACCATTTTCTTGGTTGTTCATGGCTATTATCTCATATGTCTGTGCGACAAATCCAACTATTTTAGTCTTATATTTTTTTATAGTTTTTGCATTAAAAAACCATCAAAGACTAAAAAGAGATACCGATTGCAGGGATTGACAACGTATCGAAATGAATCATCAAGAAAAACATTCGTATCAAAATTTAAAAACAAAAAGAAAACACAAAAATTTATTAAAAATGAAATTAACCTTCACCTTTCCTATTTCCATTTATATCTGTACTTAAGGTTTTACTGAACACTAAAAGGCAAGTAAAATCTGTCGCCACAGATATTGAACGAAATTGGCATCCAAAATCTGGGAGAGGTAGAGTAGCAACTTGCAACTTGCAAGTATATGCATATAATATTGATAGTAATATGAAAGCCTTGTTGTGAAAGAAACCAGCCAACTTGGCTAATTAATTAACTTATTATGTTAATGATGTTACCCACCAATTAATTAATCACATTAATCTGAATAAGATAGATAAATAGTTACTATGTGTTACCTACTAAGCCAAGAATCATATCCATGATTTGTTTGAATGAGTTAATTAACATAGATGTGAGAGTTTGTTTCCGGTCAAGAAGGGTTGAAATGCCACTGTCTTGTTAGGTAGGTCTAATTGTTGTTTAGCTGAAAATTTTTGGTTAAGTCATTGCTTCATTACTGCATAAAACATTATTTTTTTTAATTATATAAATGTGTTGAAGAGTTTTCATGATGATGATTATCCCACAAGTGATTTCTGGGTTATGATTTACAGCACGTTTAGATTGAAAATACTTTGCTGCTAAGTAAAGGGCACTTCTACTTCTGCAATCAAGACTGTATTGGTCAGCTTCATAATTTGGACTGCTTTGCTTTGTAATGAATTTATTCGGAAGCAAAAATAATAAAAGATATAATTATGAACAGAAAAGATTTAAATTAAAACAAAAAACAAAAACAAAAACAAAAAACTGAAACTTGCTGCCTAATCTTGCAGTGAAAGAAGCTGATTAGAATATTTTATGATAGGCAAGGCAACTTGTGTGGAGTCTTAGATTTGAATAAAATGGCTTTGACAAAACATACATATTAATAGAAAATGAAACAAAAGTCAATGAAAAGGTAATCCATAAATCTCTACAGCCTCCAATAGAAAAAAAAATAATGAATCTGATTTTCTTCTTTTGTGTGGGTAATTGGCAATTCACAAAAGAAGGAAAAGATATTGGGTGGATTGATGATCAAACTATCTATCAAAATTATTGAATAATATCTTAATAATAAATAGAGATATCAGATGTGAAACTGCAGAGCTGATTTCGTATTCAATCAAGATCAGTGTTAGGAAAGTATTGAACATGTTATGAGGAATTTCTATGGTTTTTTCCAAGAAGAGTTACAGTAAGACAGAATTGGAAGTTTGCTCTTTCTAATGGATATAATTTTGTTTATAATTCTTCCAAAATGAAAAGAAAGTTTATTGTAAGGCTTGAAGTCAGCCTCATGGGATTAGGCTTTCACATTCAAATTAAAGGAAACGAAGTTATGTTTTCTAGAAAGCCAAAAGACAATTTCGCACCCAAGGTATGCTACAATCCCAAGTTTTCTCTTTTTAATTTTGATAATCTCAAATATCCACCTATAAGTAGTTAAAATTAACGGTAATAAATACAAAATCGTCATTTTCTCTATAATATTAAAAATAAATTAAAATATAATCTCTTTTTGCCTCCCCTAAACTTTAAACACTAAAATTTTCCTACCCTAAGTTTTAAAAAATAACAGTTTCACCTTAAGGTTTCGTTTTGAAATCTCTTATGTCATCTCCCGCTCCATTGCCGATGATCTCTCTCCTCCCATTTGAATACCCGATCAGCATCGGAAGAGCAGTGGAAGATGAAGAGCTTTATCGGAGAAGATGAAGATGAAATTATCGTCTTCGTTCGGGAAGATGATCGTTTTCTTAAAAGAAGACCTCTGGAAGGATAAAGAGTTTCGTCTTTTACTGCTCCTCTGATATCGATTAGGTATCCAAATGGAAGAAAAGAGACCATCAGAGGAAGATGATGTTTCGGGAGGAAGAGACTACCGACAATGAAGTTAGAGATGACATCAGAGATTTCAAAACGAAACCTTAGGGGTTAATTGTCATTTTTTAAAACTTAAGTTGAGGGAAACTTTTAGTTTTTAAAGTTTAGGAGGGTAAAAAGAGATTATATTTTAGTTTATTTTTAATATTATAGAGAAAATAACGATTTTATCTTTATTACTATTAATTTTAACTGTTTATGGGTAAATATTTAAAATTATCAAAGTTGATGGGGAAAATTAGGATTACAGCATATCTGGGAAATAGTCCTTTGGCCTTTCTAGAAAGTGCGAAAGTATTCAGGAAGTTTCAGTGATTGGCGGCGGCTTAGAATCTGAGGGAAAATCAACGGCGGTCGTCTGGTTATATTTATATGAAGCAGTATTGGGCTGAGCTTTCGTTTCATAAATTTTGAAAGGATGAAGTCTCAATATTTCATAACGGGCCTTTGATGAAACAAAACTGAAATCTGTTCTGGTCAAAGAATGGCTTAGTCATAGTCCAAGTCCAAATTTAATATTTGTTTGATGATTAAGATTAGAGTTCTGCTTCGAAAAGTCCGATGTAAACCGACCACTCCAAAGAAAAACTAAACTAAACGACACCAGGGTCGGTTTGATGGGTTCAATTATTTTGAATGGTATGATAATAACAATCATCTTCCCAATTATTATCAGAATATATTTTTTATATATATTATTAAGTGGTTGGATAATTTTAAATTAAAAATAAAATAACATTAAATCATATAATGACATATCATATATATGTATACATTTATATACTTAAAAATGAGTACTTATAATATTATTTTTCATGTTTTAATGTACATCTATTTCAATCATCTTTTTTTTGTGTGTGATTTTGTAGTTGGCTTCAACTACTATCTATAAAAATGGGTTACTTTGCTAGGCCGGACGAGATTCCGGAAGAGTTTGTATCCAAAGCCTCCATATTTTATGACTTTAAAAAAAAAAAAAAATCTTGCTCGAAGTTTGTCTTATAAATTACAAGTTAAAATGATATTTGTGCAAGACCATTAATTGTTGTTAGAAGTCGGTTGATCGCGATGGGCAATGTGTCCGCAACTGAAGCAAATAGGGTAAATGAAAGGGATTGTGTGACTGTGATTTGGTTACTTGAATGAAATTTCAATTTGAGTCTATTTTTGGTTATGTCACAGGAAGTATGGTTAGAAAATTGAGAAGTTGATGCGCAATTTCCGTCTACAGAATTGAGTGGCGAAGACCATAACATTAAAAAGATAATTGGCATTTGTTCGAGGAAAAAATATACATAATTATAATTAAGATTTATAATTAGTTTAAAGTATTTTTATAATTTGAATAAAATAAAAATAAATTAATATTTGATATTTTTACTAAAAAATATAAACCAATCATTTTTCCTAAAATCGATCTGATTTCACTGATACTAAAACCCATCAATTTTCATCATCGAAAGTAGACAAGATAGATAATAGACTTTCCAAATTTGACAGAAAAAGAAGATCATCATCATCATCATCATAGTTTGGGCGGGGAATGGTTTTTATTAAACAAACCAATCAACTGGCCAATTGTTTTAGCCTACCCATTGTTTTTGCTGGTATTTATGCATTGGAATTTGGATAAGTATCTGTGGGAGGTCTCTGCAACTTGTTTGTGAGTAAATACGACAACGAACTACCCATGATCAACTTCTTCCAATACTGAAACAACTGAGAAACAGTTGTGAAGATGATGACAATCTAGGTTGAATTTTTATTAGGCCACCAGATACGCAAGGTCACTTGAGTTCTTTCTGTGATATAACAGTAAACCATAAAAGCTCTGAAATTGGAAAACTAGTCAAAAAATGCCAACCCCAATTTCCTGCCTAAGTTGCTGCTATGATTGTGCTCACTGGACTTTGGTTTATCCAATACAACATCTTTCTCTTGGTGCTGTAAAGACTATTTTTTTACAATTAATGATATTAGACAACAACTGTAGAAGAAAATTTTTACTCAATTGAACAACGAACTGCGCAATGTTATTAGAAAAATGCAACTACATAACTTGAAACACAACTCACTACCTTACAGCTAGGTAACATCTAAACCCCCTCTTCACATCTGTTGGCATTTGTTACTTGATAGATATCTCACATTTCAGTTTCAAGTGCGCTGGTTCTTCCTCATGTCAATCGTGATGTCTAAACGGCCAGAATTCTGAATATTTCAGTAGAAAAGTTCCCAGTTCCTGTTGGCCAGTGTCCATTGAAGTCCATGCCTGTATTCAGAGTCTCTGGAGACACAAGCATACAATTCTTTGCTATGAGAAACTAATACACAAACTTCGGTTGATACAAGGAAGGCCCAAATTCAAAATGAAAGAAGAATTAAATTGCAAAAGAGAAAGTACATATAATTAAAAATAAGTAAATCAAGTATTGTTGCTTTGCGTTACAGTGATGTATTATGATCAAATTGCTGCCATATGTGTTCTCAATAACGAAATAAATTTGACATCCACTTAAGGAAGGAATATTCAATTATGGCCTACAATATAAATAACATAGTTGACTAAAACCATTTTCCTTCCATCTTCTAAGGCCCTATCAGATCTACATTGTATTATTCCTCCACTAGCACAACCTAGTTCATACGCAAGAAAGCACAGGTCCACTCAGAGCATATATGATAAAGCTAATAACACCGGTGAAAGAACTGGTCTTTTAAGCAAATTAAGATTCTGCCTACCTTGGAAAGCAAAAAATCATCAATAATTTCTTACTCTGCTTAATGCTAGCAATTATACCTGGGTTCCACAGCAAACCTGGTCCCATATTGATGTAGAATAGATATTATTTCTATACAATCTTGGGAGATCACTAGGCAATGTATTTTTAAACCAGTAATACTCATAGGAGAATATCGCAATTTTTTCCATTAAACAGACTGAAATTTGTTGACTATATCAAATGAACTACTAAATGAAATTTAACAGTAAATAAACTGCTGAGGAACTCTATGATGAAAATAGAATTTTCTTTACCCAGTCATGCTTATAAATTAAGCCAACAAACTGATATTAAAATAGCTGATTCATTTAGGATAAACTATGACAGAGATTAGTCAAGCAGATTCTTCAACAAGAATATAACGATTAATGAACATGAGAGAATCAGAAGTCATAACCAGAATACTAATTCCTACACAAGTATACAATTTTGGAACTAGATGCTGGTTCCTAAAACAAGATGAGTGATAGCTTAGAGAACTCTTCCTTCTTGTAAAACAAATTAACAGGATTGAAGAACCATTTTAAGTACAGTGGTTTTATGTCAATTCAATTACTTTCGAATTTAAACACACCATTGCCATAATCATCATATATAGAGTTCTCCACTATTATAAGTATTTTTACCTTAGCCCGATAAGATTTGATGACCGCAATCAACAACTGATCTCCAGCAATTTGTCTCACTCGTTGTATGAGTTCACGCCGCGATATCTTATTTTCCTGGAAATAAAAAGTTCAAGCACACGGATCAAAAAATTGAAAACATACCAGATAAAATAGAAAAGAAATAAAACTCTCTGTAGAAGCCAAAAAGT
Source organism: Mangifera indica (assembly GCF_011075055.1). Classification (NCBI taxonomy): domain Eukaryota; kingdom Viridiplantae; phylum Streptophyta; class Magnoliopsida; order Sapindales; family Anacardiaceae; genus Mangifera; species Mangifera indica. Next base: position 2,684,732 of record NC_058139.1, read on the forward strand.
GAAAAATCGGAGCACTTACTCTATGATCTCTATGTTGTTTGCTGATCAGAGCAATAGTGGGTGCAGGTAAAAACTTTGACAGTGCAGAAATGAGAATTGGAAATGGCATCCAAGGTGAAGTCGGCATTCTCAATGATTCCCCAGCTCTCCCAAAACCTACACAATTGGACAACGAATTAACAAACAATCTCGTCTGAGGACTATCAAAATAAAATATAAACAAGCTCATACTAAAAGTTCTTCCAAAAAAAAAAAAAATTCCTTACCCTTCAAGGAAGAGGGAGCTTTTAAACTTATGATATACTCTGGCAAGATATGAGTGTTCATGTTGCTGGTCCAGACAATATACCTCTTTGGCACCTTTAAGTTGTCCACGCCAGAATCAAACTCCGTTGAACTCGGATGAGACTGATCAGAACCAGGATGCACAGCCTCTACCTTGCCCAACATAACCCGGCACAACAACATATATCGTACTCCATCTTTATCAACATCAGAGTTCTTCAGACTGCAAAGCAAAGAAAACACAATAAACAATACTAATACATGAAAGCAAAAAATCATAAAACAAAACAACAATTGCTCACCATTCCATAGGTGAATCATCAGGAAAGAGATAGATGCCGCTACCGTACAATCCATTGTTATTAGGCTTCCCATAGCAGCCAAAACCATGCTGTGTAATCTTGCAAATCTCATCCTTTGTACTTGAGTACCAAGCGTATTTCACATTTGCATCACCGCCACATTTTGTAGCCAATGCTTTGGCGAAAATCTGAAACGACTGGATCCTAGCTTGTCCTGTAAACCCAGGAAACGAGTTTCTTTGAATGGCCACTAACTCAGTTTGTCTCCCGAGCGCACCCAAACCCAAAATCAATCTTCGTTTTATAATATCATAAACTTTGTCTCCTTCATGCAAGCTAATCAACCCCTCACCAAGCGATGGACTTGGATCAAAAGCGGGACGAGAATTGGCACTTTCACAATCAGAAATGATCGAATCATCGTCTTCATCATATGTAGTATCTAAACCCGAATTCCTTGTATATGTTTGTTGGGTTAACCGGCTATCTAATGTGTTTTTCGTTAGACTGTTAGAGGCTAAAACGCTATAATTCATTTTTAAGCGATCAAAAAAACCAACAGAGACTTTATAGTTTAATTACAGAGAGAACCGACAAGAACAACTATCTAAAAAGAAAACGAAAGATGCAAGGAGAAATTCAAAAGCAAGAAATCTGTAAACTATACATCTCTAATGAAATCATAAACTTGAAATAAGAAACTGTAAATTTGACAGGAAATTCAGAAGCGTGCAGAAAAAGGTAAGACGTAATGAGAAATGAATGCAATGAAGAAACTTGGAGAAGGAAACAGGACAAAGAAGGCGTTATGTATTTATAGTTACTTAAACAACCGACCGAGTCTCCATATTATTAATTTCGGGTTACGGGGTTTTTTGGCGGTGCGGCGCTGGCGGATTTGGAGCCCGTCGTTTTGGTCTAATTTGAGAGGCGGTACCCTCTGGCACAAGCTAACGGATTTTATTAACCGGCCTTATTGAGACAAGTGTATTGATGGAATTTACAGTTTAACCCTAATGAATTAATAGCTTTCTTAAGGACGTCAATTTGCAATTAATTTTGGAGGACTAAGATGCAAATATCAATTCTGTTCAAGTAATATTAAAAAAAAAAAAAGAAAGGGGCACGTGCCTGTGGACGTAACTTAACACGTAAGTGGCTGGAGGTAAAAGCGAGTTTCAATAGGCCAAGGCAGCTCGATTTGGATTTGACTAGGCATCGCTAATATTGATAAAATTAGGGATTCTGAAAGTGACCAACTTGGTAATTCTTTCTAATTTAGTATATGAGTTTTGCAGTTACGTAAGAGAACATCATGGGTGCGGGAGATGCAGAGAGAGAAAAGCTTAGGCCCCAAGAAATTCAAAACCAAAAAGGATAACCGCTTAGGTGGGCAATTCAACAGTTTCAAACCTAAAACAGTTACCGTCCTTATCGTTGCCACGTTCCTGCACAGTTTCAAATAAATTTATAGAAAAAGGGCATGTGGTCCATTTATAAAAATATCTCTTTGCACACGGAAAACAGGGCAACCTCCCTCACATGTTGCTCATATTACCATGGATCAGGAACTGCCATGGTGAAACTTGTAACTGGAATTCATCAAAATCTTTGGTAGTTTATTTTGAGAAAAAAATTTTCAAAAACGAATATGCCTCAGGCATAAATTGCAGAAGCAGATTTCCTAGTTCTCGTTTTGTCATTTCCCCAGAACTGTTGCAGAATAAAAGCCCAAGCAACTCTATCAACCGGGCCTATAAGGCCCAATGTTGAATTGGATCAATTAGCGGCCCAAAGACTAACTTACGAATGGGTTCAGGAGGAAGGATGTGCAGATGCAGCTCGAGTCCAATTCAAAGAATCATGGGCACCAAAAGGCCCGCTTGCTGGCAGAGGTGATCCAATTAAGAAGAAATCTGGATCACGCCCATTTTCAATTACCTCCGACTTGTGCAAAATTTAATTACCGCCAATCTATGTAAATGTAATTAGGTATGACTAAATTTAATTAGGAAAATCAATTAAAAATAACCCAACTATAAGGGTCTATATGATCTTCAGTATTAACTCATTTATACAATCCCATACATCTAACATTTCACACTTTGGATAATATAAACATATACTAAAATAGGTGAGATAGTTCTGAAAAAAATCTAGTTGTCATTCTTAGATAACTCTTCAAAATTAAAAAAAAAAACTTCAAAATTAAGTCATTTCCATTGCGCATCCTTTCATAAAACTTAGCTCATACTTTGTTGAATCGTTTTCCTTAAGTCATGCATAACATAATTCAAAACAATAGTCGAAGAGTAGTATTATATGTATAATTTTATGTACATATAATGATGTGTTACGATGTGATTAGATAATAAAAAAAATTATGTACAAAGTGTTATTGATAAATTGAATTAGGTAAAAAACTTCTCTATATATAATCTACAAACTTTTGATCTTCTTATTATGATGAATAACAAAGTTATTTAACCGATTATAACTTTCACATAAGACTCAAAGTTTGTTTACATATGCTAGTAATGAGAAATCCACCAACAAAATCCAAACGAAAACTTACGACCCAACAAAATAAAACAAATCAAAGTTTATCCGAAGCATAATCTTTATAAATCGAATCCCAATCAAATCAAATTATTTAGTAATCCAACTTCAATTGGACTCTTGTGAATGCGGTTAGTCAAAGACGAATTCAAATGGCCTTCAAATTGATTAATCACGTCTTCAAGATCTTACACGAGTATACTTCCGTTCACACGTGCAATTGCATGATTAAAATAAAAATAAGTGTGATTATAATCTTATTATATACAAAAATATGAAGACAACAAACCAGTCCAACGTTCTTATCAACACAGCCATCTAGACGCCGCCAGCAATGTGTTACATGATCTACAAGGGTCCATGGCCGTGATTAAATCGCGATTAGAGATAAGAACTGGCTGATTAATTAAGAAGAGTGCATTGACACAAATTAATCAACAAAATTAACAACATCATTAATTTTTAATACAAATAGAAAATCTGGGACCCAAATGGCCTGTAATGGTGTAGCAAAATAACATAAATCTCAATCAACCATATCTGCCTACAAAACAAATGGAGAAAAAACAAAGCAATAGAGAGGTAAAAAATACAGTGGGGTAGAAGATCCTACCCACCGACCCATCAGATTCTGCCCCCATTCATTTCTTTGCCCTGCGCTGCGCCGCAGTCAGTCATCGCTGTAGGTGTCGCGCATGCGCACTATCTGTGACACGTAATCTTTCACATGCATGGGAGATAAACTTGGTTTAGTTCCGAGCTGTTAAGTTGATAAATAAAAGAGCCGTTGGATCAAGGGACAGGGTGATCATCTAAAGCTGTTCGAGCCAATCATGGTCCCTAGAGGAACAGGTTCATCAGCAAATAATTTGATGGCATCATTGTCATACACGTGGCTTCAAAGTTAATCTGGGAATATATAAAGAAAGAACCTCCTTGACTGAACAGATTACGAGGTGCATAGTTGTTTGACCATCATCATGAGGAGGACCACACCAGATTCTGATCATCATCAGAGGGAACCTGCCCAGTTTGAAACAGTTTGATCGAAATATATAATCGTATGCATAGTTTTTTTGACGCATTTGAGTTTAAATTTTTTAGTTTGGTGCCTTTACAAAGTGGGGAAAAGAAAGAAAGCTTAAGATTTGTAAGAGAATAAAACTTTTGAATAAATTGTCTTGTGTTACAGTGAGCTAGCAGTGTTGAGCTTCAGACTGAAGATTTCCCCGATTGAAACTTATTTGATTAAGGGAGATAGATTGAAAGGAAGAAGGGGCTTTTGTTTTAAAAACTTGTGAAATGGACAGAAAGATGGTAACATAATTTAAACCTCCAATCACGCTAAAGCGTCGACTGTGATCTGATCTTTTTGCATGAAGATTAAAGCTTTGCCTGTATAATAAATAGGGATTCGTTTTTCTCTTTTTGCCTGGCTGCCCAAACCAATGGCAAATTAACTAGGTAAAAAAATGGTTGCTTGTGTTTCAAGTAAAATATCTTCATCATCTAAAGCCAACCCACTCCCACACATAAGGATCGATCGACTCATACATTTTGGCCTGGCGGGGGACATTCATAAAGCTCCATTCACATTCTTGGGCATCGAGAAGGTGAATTCATCAGTGGCATTTCATGATGAAATCCAGTTAAATATATTGTAACATTCCTTATGATTGAAACGATGATTAAACCTGTACGAGATGGCCTAAAAATAGCGTTTGGGAAAGTATGAATTGATTACTAAATAGACTGTAACAAAAAGGAATGTCAGCTGTACGGTGGAATATGGCCATTTACTCTTTATTCACCTGACAGTGTCTGCTTTTGGGCCCTATTTTCTCAAGTGTGTTCTTCACGCAAGCTGCAGCCTAAAGCACCCTCGGCTCAACTCATTTCGTTTTTTAAATCCATCCACCCAGCCGCCTACTTTGGTTGGGGCCATTTCTTATTTGAAATGGGCATATTCATTCGTAGGGGAGGGAGGGAGGGGAAGGGAAAACACGTGAGAAGGGGGTGGTGGTGTGGGAATAAATCCTTTGCTTGTAGGAGGAGAGCGAGTGTGGGCCACTCGAGAGGGCCCGCAAGTGGAGTGCTCTTTCGTTATGCTTTTCTCTCTTTATCGATAACTGCAAAAAAAATATTATTCTCTTCTCTTTCATCTCTGTCCTTGTAAGCTTGTGTCACGTCAGAGAAGGGTGGGCCCAGTTGTAGTAAATTGTAAAGACTAAGCCGCGATCTCTGACGTTAACTCTTTAATAATCCAACGGCTGTAGTTAGAGCAAGGCAAAATCTTAGTGACATCATAGTCTGTCAGTTTGGGGAGACAAAAGTGGGTCCATTGTTGTTCTAACATTGGACAGACGAGTGGGGGCCCATTGAGGCTTGGCCACCGACGCTGTTTGGACCGTATTTTGCAGATTTCCACCACCTACTGTCTACTGTCTACATTACACCGCTGCTCCACTTTTTCTCCCCTTCATATTCACCACCAATCCTCCCCAGCGTTCCAGACAAACCATTCATTCCCTCACTCTTCTCACTATCTGCTCATTCTCTTCTCTTCTCTTTAACTTGTCGTTTTCGCTTCTCTCTCCTTCAATTTCTCTCTGGTTGTAACTACAAAACAAGGAGATAAACAAAGGAAATGGAGGCCTGATTGGGAGGAGGAGGTGGCTGGATTGTTTATTAGAGTGTCGATTCGTTATTTTCTTCTGTAGTTGGGCTTGTTTGATGGGTCTTACTTCTCTGCAAGTCTGCATGGATTCGTCTGACTGGCTTCAGGTAATTAATAAGCCATCGCCATGCATTAATTTGTAACTTCTTTGCAACTTTTTTCATCGTTGCTTTAGCGTACTGTTTATGACTCAACTCTAGCCAGATGCATGAATGAGAGAAATCACATTCATAATTTTGCTAAAAGAATACTGTTAGTCCTTAAAGCTTTATCAGCATTATTTAATGAAGAAGAGCATTGTAAATTATTCGGTCATCTGGACATTCTGGTTGGTTGCTGAAAATAGCAGGGAATGTTTAGCCCTTGTAGTGATTGGCACTTAACAAAATAACAAAGAATGTCTAGTTGTAGAACTACTAACACATTTTGCATTGTTTTTTTTAATATATCCAGGGCACGATTCACGAGGACTCTGGCTTGGATTCTTCTCACCATCTGGTGCTGACATGCTGGCTTGCTCTAGGCCTTTGATAGAAAGGAGGCTGAGGCCCCCTCACGATCAGGCGCTTAAGTGTCCACGCTGTGACTCAACACACACTAAATTTTGTTACTACAACAACTACAGCCTCTCTCAGCCACGCTACTTCTGCAAGACTTGTAGAAGGTATTGGACAAAGGGCGGCACCCTGAGGAACATTCCTGTTGGCGGTGGCTGCAGAAAGAATAAGAAAGTTTCTTCTAAAAAATCCAACGATCATCACCAGTCATCCATTAACCAAAACCCCGGATCTTCATCATCACATAATCCCACTGATCTTCACCTTTCATTCCCCGATATGCAATTCTCACACCTTGGAAACATACTTAACTCTCATGGTGCACTTGCTAACAACCCTAATTTCATGGATGCTAAATATAATGCCATGCTTGAAAACCCAAGACCTATTGATTTTATGGAGAGTAAGTTAGAAGCCATAGTAGGTAATTCTAGAAATTATGATTTTATGGGAAATGGTCATGAATTGGGAATGGTTGGTGGGATTGGGGGTTTCAGTCATGGACTGGCTCCAAACGTTCATGGTCTTTGCTCCCCTTTTGGGATGCCACTCGATGGAAATGGCGGAACTTTAATGGACACTTGCCAGAGGTTGATGCTTCCCTATGAAGATCATGAAAATGCCATTGATGTTAAACCAAATACGAAGCTCTTGTCACTCGACTGGCAAGACCAAGGCTGTAATTCTGATCAGGTTGGAAAAGACACATACGGGTATTTAGGAAATTTGGGATCATGGACCGGAATGATGAATGGCTACGGCTCATCCGCCACAAATTCCTTAGTCTAAATCATATGTGAAATATATCTAAGGTCATTTTATTTTTGTATGTTTGATTGAGGAAAGGCAGCTGTCTTCAAATATAGTCAATAGGAGTGTGAATGAGAGACATCCCAAGTCTCCAAAAATGGCTGCCATAATTGGATTTGCATGCCTTAGTGTTGGCTTTGTATTTTTGTTTGTTTTCTAAATCATCTTCTTACTATCCAATTTGGTGTCTTATCACCATGTAAGACATTCAAAACTCTAGCATTTTGTTGTAATACCGAGGAAGATATAGCAGTGCTTCTTTATATTCAGATTTCTGTGTGTTTTGTGAGTCAGTATTATTATGTTATTATTCCATAAAGTAGCCCACTGTGCATATAGATCGCTTGATACCAAAAAGAAAGAAGAAGAGGAAGAAGAAGAAAGCAGTGTTTTCAGGGAAAGCGAAAATTCTCATTGATTTTCGTGCCAATTTCCATGTGACCCCGTTGAGCTTTCGTGGCTAGCACCTGGTTATCGCAAATTGCCCAAAAAAAAATTTGCCATGTTTTAATCATGCTTTACAATTATTTAGAGGAAGCAAATTGTAAAGAAGGAAAGCATGGCAAGAGAGGAGAAGAATACGAAGTTAATTTTTAAGATTTAAAGCTACTTCTCTGTGAAACACGTTCTGTGGAATAATTATTCATTGTGACGCCCTTGTTAGCTCATTGAGGATGTCATCTAAGGTTACTATATTTTACTTGTAGTACAAATATAATCTTCATCTCGAACGGAGAGAAAATTCCAGATTAATTAATTACTTTAAAAGTAAGTTTCAATGTGCTCGCTAAATATTGTTTTAAAATTAATTATTTTATAATATTTTTAAATTAATAATTTATAAAATGAGACTTTAAAAAAAAAAAAAAAAAGTTGGACTAATGGAGATGGCACTTGCACCAGTAAGACTAAGGGTTGGATTTTGATGGATGGTGAGAAAGTGTTGTTTTTATAGTTGTGAGGGTGAAAAATTCATTGAGGCAAAAACAGGTGGAAAATGGTTATTCTCCTTATTTTGAAATTTGAAAATCTTATAATTTGGTTATTTTATAATTAGCTCTAATTATGGTTGTTTCAAAATTATTTGATATATTTATCATATGATTGAATGATTTTAAATTAACTATAAAATAACATCCAATAATATAATGACACATTATTTATGTATCTAATTATATTAAATATATATATATAATATTGTTCATTAATTATTTATATTATTTATCACACATACCCGTCAAATGGAATGAAAAAAAAAATAAAAAATTAAACAAAAGTTTAACTAATGTACAAAATCATTTAACCAAACTAGTTAACCGAATCTATAAACTTAAATGAATTTAACAAAAATTTTAAATCAAAACTGAACTAACATAAAAAAGTTAACCATAGAATATTACATTTAAACCAATATTTAATCATAAAATTTGTACAATGTAGAATGAGATTTAATCAGTCACAATTAACTTTCTTTCACAGCATGCATAATCAAAAACACTTCAAACATGTGGGTACAATGACAATCAAAGGAGACTGCCCATAAGAAATGAACAATGATCAAGAATGATAAACATAATTTTGAAATACCTTATTATCCTAATTAAGTGTCGTACAGATATTCTATATCCGTATGATTAATTTTATTACTAATCAAGAATGATAAATTTGGTATGATTAATTTTATACGAACCCTTTAAAGTTTGATTATTTTAATTAATATTTATAAATATAGAATGAGGTCAAATAGTTGGTTTCATCTTAATCTTATCTCTTCATGGATATCAAAGTCCATTTTTATGTCAAACTAAGAGATCCCATTCTCTTGATTTTCTAACAAGCAAATTGATTAAAATTTCCTTTGTTGTTAAACTACCAACTAAATTGTTTGGTTATCATTTCAATAATTATGTTTCATTGACCAATGCTAAAGTTAACAGTCTAGGTTAGACCAAATTTCTTAGGTGTATGATAAATAATTATTCAAACGAAAAATGTTTGATTTGAATAATATTTTACTATTAAAATTAAAAAATTATTTTAAAGATGAATTATTTAAAAATTATTAAGTATAAATAATTATTATATTTAATAAAATTTGATAGATATAAATAATTATTATATTTAGTTTAGAATGTCAAAAGAATACTAATATATTATTTTACTTAAATACTCTTAGATATGATTATTTTAAAATATTTTTATATGATTTATTATATTAATTGTAAATAAAATTATTTTTATCCTTAAAAAAATAAATAATTATAATAAAATTAATATTACTTACGTAATTTTTTAATACTTAAGGTAAAACTAGTGATCAAATTATCATCTATATTATTCATCACGTTATCATTAATAATATAATATTATCTTAATATTTTATTACTAATAAACTAAATAAAATAATATAAATAATAAAAAATAAATTATCAAGATAATATTTATTTACTTAAATCCAAACGACCTCTCAAGATAAAATTGTACGAACTAACAATTGATGCAAAAATTTGTACTAATTGAATATTTTTAAATAAAAAATTGGTTTTCATATGACATTACAGTAAATTGACTGATAAAATAATAATTATTAAATAAATGATACGTCAATTGATGTAAATTTCCGTATATTTCATAATTTTATGTAACATTACTCTAAATAATAATAATATGTGTATCGAAGATGACACGTCACAATCTCTTATTCAAATTCAATCAAGCATATGACGATATGGATGTTATTATAACATAAATTAGTACTAATTTTTTATTTTAATCAAGAGTTTGTTTTGGGAACAGTTAGCCATTGGGCCTGTCTCAATATAGTGTACGGTGATAGTGGGCCTCCATAGGAGCCCATCACATGGGCTTGTCCCGTCGTTTGGATTCTAGGGTTTATGCTTATTGATACAAAACTGGGTTTTGATTACTGTTGCTGATCTTCTGTCACTTTGATTTCATTCAGGTAAGATCTTTGATTCCCTCTGTATTTGTTGCTTCTCAGTCATTTCTGAAACATTCAATTCTTAGTTTGATTGGAATATGAATCTAGGGCATTCTATTTCACCAGCAATTATAAACCTTACGAACCCTAATTTACCTTCTTTTCTTAACCGTACTCGTCTCAAATTTCCCTCTTCCTCTTACCACCACCAACCCTACTCCCAGCACCTCCACCACAGTATGCACCCCTCAACTCTCCTCTCTCATCCCCCAGCTAACGAAAGACCTAACTGAATTGAATAGCGCTGACTGCCATCATGCGACAACCCAATTTTCCTTTTTTAGTTTTTTGTATGTATTTATGTGAATTTTGTATCAGTTGTCTAGATTCCTGGGACGGCAAATAATGCCAAAGTTAAGTGCCAGCTTTGGGCATTTGGTTGTTAGGATATATAGATGGTTTATATGCATAATGTTTTGATAATGAGTTATTGATACCTATTCTTATAGTAGATGCAATTTGTTGTAGGGAAGTATGATTGATTCTGACTCGGTAAAGGTCTCTAAGTTGCTCTTTAATCACATTGTCTTTGAATGTATAGTGCTAATTGTGATATTTGCAGTTTGATACTGGCATAGAGTTAAAATTTTTTTTAAAGGAGACATTTTCCTTTGTTTTAACTGATGTAAGCTTTTATTTATTTTTTCCTGGTGCTATTCAGATATGTTGTGAAGTGGGAGTCCCGTTTCATCCATTGCTGTGATTTTTCATAGAGGAGAGAATCTATTTCAGGTCATTTTGTTTCATGACTGCTTTTTTTCAAGAGCACACAACCATGAAGCTGATTGCACTTGCCAGATCTATTCGATCTCGTCCAACTCTCCCAGAAATAACCGGACCTTTGCAGTTTCGTGCTTTTCAGCCAAATTTTGTTCCGAGAGATCCTAAAGCCAAGCCCATTAAGTACAAATATCCAGCATTCTATGATCCATATGGCCCAAGGCCCCCACCCTCTGATAAAGTTGTTCAACTTGCTGAGCGCATTGCTGCATTGACTGTTGATGAACGCAAGCAACTTGGATCTGCTCTTACTGAGCGGCTGAGGCATCCAAAATTGCAGCCAATTTCAACAGAAGGTATGGACTTGGGTCCGGGGGGAGGGGCAGCTACTGGATCTGCAAAAGTAGAGGAAAAGAAAGAAAAGACAGCTTTTGATGTGAAATTGGAGAAGTTTGACGCAGCTGCAAAAATCAAGGTAATTAAAGAAGTGAGGGCTTTCACTAATTTGGGTTTGAAGGAGGCTAAGGACCTTGTTGAGAAGGCACCTGTACTACTTAAACAAGGGGTCACCAAAGAAGAGGCAAATGACATTATAGAGAAGATAAAATCCGCTGGAGGAGTTGCAGTTATGGAATGAAAATGTCAAGTCACTTTGTACCAGCTTTGTTTTATGTTGTAAGTGGTGACTTCTGTTGTCAACACAATGGTGTATCAGACATATTCCCAATGAATTTTGCCTTGTTAAATGGCCAGCGATTTTATAGAGATTTGAAGAAACAATTAGATTTCATCTTCCTCTTTTGCAAACTGTGAACATTATTAAGTTTGATTGTGAAGCTAATTTGCAATGTTAGGCAACGTTCTGATTTGTTGCTTTTGTTTTCTAAACTTACGTTTCTTGAGATGTTCAATTTCATAAAGTTTCCAGATCCCACAATTCCAGACAGATGATAAATTGGTATTCCTGTTTTGCTTAGTTTGCGTGGACATTAGTATTTGCATGATCATCCGAACCGATGACTTATAATTTGGGCGGTAATCAGCAATAACTTTGACACAGTCAGGTGGGTTTTAGTTGACTTGTTGGACGCGAGCCAGTTGGAGTTTGTATGTACCTGTGCTCTCGCACATGGTTTGCTGCTAAATGCAGTAAATGTTAGCCCAGACAGAGGAGAAACAGAGGTTGAAGGCCTCTCTCTGGGAAGAATTGCATTCTACCACAGCATTCCTCAACAAAAATTGGACGTATCTTCTATCATTTCATTGAAAGGGCTGTTTCCAGTTTCAGTTAAACTGTGGTTCATATTTAAATTGACAAGTGGTTGTGTCAAAATGCTGGTGCAATTCTCGTGGTAATTTAGAGATATGAGTTAACGGCCGGCAATCATTTGTAGTAAAGATCTGCAAGAACCTGAACTGCGCAATCAGGGCAAATCAAGTTGACATTTGAGATCATTCTTGCGTTATTGTTTTTTGCCACACATTTACACTAATTGGATACCTTGATTCGGTGTCAGCACAAAGTGCCAATGGCTAGAGAAGGTAACTAAGGTTAAACTGGGATAAAAAAGCAATAAACTGACATATTCTACTGCTGTCGCTGCAGAATTTATGCATGATCGGGATAAAAAAGCAATAAACTGACATACCTGCTTCGGGTGTCTAATTTTTCGTCACCGAAGAAGAAACATAAGAAGCCAAAGAAAGAAAGAAAACACAATTAGTGGAATTGATTGCAGCTCCCAGGTTTGTACGCTTCAGTGTAGCAAAGACTAAACAGTTCTAGGTGCTGGCAATATCAGAGGGAAGGAAAATAGATACAAAGCAACAGCCCATACGGACGACAGAACAAGGAAAGCATAACAATCTAGGGTCACTACATAAATAAACCACCAAATGGTATTTTATATCTTACAACTTCAATTTGGGAGATGAGGAGCTAGGCATGGAGCTGACCTTTTTCAGGAGGCCCTTAATCTCATTCTCCAGTTTGGCTTTCATCTCTGGAGAAAGATTATCTCCTGAGTTCGCTAGCATTGAAGTCATCATCTCAAGATTCTGCCTTATGAAGTCAAGAGGTGGTGCCTCACCAGGCTGAGGAACTGATTCCGAAGGCTTTTCCAGGAGCTGATAATTGAGAAGGGCTTCACCAAAAGGGTTACTCGTCTCTAAACTTTGAACAGCATCTCCAGCATCTGTGCTCCTCATGAAAACAACCTGGGCGATATTAGTATCTTTCAACAACTGTGTTTCTGTTTCCTTCAAGGGCCCAAACTTGCAAAATGTTGTGACTAAAACATCTTTAGAAGGCACAGAAACTCCTGGAGCAAATGTCAGGACAAGAGCAGTTCCTAAAGAATCTCCACTTTGGTCAACTCTGTCCTGATTTCTGTTCATATTCAGTATCCTGGAAGCAAATCTTCTACTCAGCTGCCCTGCACTAGTTTCCCTTTTTCTCCTCCTCTTCTTCTCTGGTTTTCCTTGAGGGGATGCACAGGGTTCGGTACTGGTTCCATTTAAATCTGGTATGTTAGCAGTAGTTACAGTCTCCTGATGTTCTGATGCTGCTTTTGCTTTTCTCCTCCTCCTTTTCTGTCCAGGCTTACTTTCAGTTGAGAGCAGGCCAACTTCTGGTGGAACTTTGACCCACAAGCCTGGTACAGGAGAATCTCCATTTCTTTGTTCAGGGATAGAACTGATTGAGTATGGGCCCTTCGCCTGCAAGTCTACCACCAATGAGCCAAATTTTGCAACATTTCCATTTAGATCTTGTGAGCTGGCACTAACACTAGTCTGTGAACACCCAGCAGCAGCTCCTTGTTTCCTCTTTCTCTTCTTCATCTGAGAACCCACTTGGCCAATAACCTGGGCATTTTCTGCCAATACCGTGGGTATAGCACCATTAACATTCAAATCAGGTATGCAAGTACTTTCTCCAGTTTGCATATTGTGGGTGCCTGTACTGTGGAAATCTTTTACTGATAAGCTACTTGCATCAATATTCGTATTCACATCTGGTAGGGCAGAACGAGATTTAACTTTTGATTTCGTGGAGTTACTATTTTTGTTTCTCTTTTGCACCTTGTGCTGAGGATCAATTTCAGAAGGAGGCCGACTCATTAGTGGTGGATCTTTTATGAGAAATGCATCAGGGCTTTCACACATATCAGGTTTACCATCTTTTAGCTTCTGGTCAACCATATTCTTGCAGTACATCTCATAAATGGATTCATCATGATACGCTGATATTCTGAATCTAGAAAAGAACCACTCAATTAAATCAAAATTATCGTTTTTATCTGGATAAAGGCAGTCTACAGCTGTAAAACAGAGTTCGGAGAGCATTTCTGCCGAAGATGCATTAATGAGCCCTGGTTTTGTAGATATATCACTTCCACTGATGAATTTTTTGAACCATATTTTCTGGAACCTCTTACCACTAGCTTTAACAGCTGCTGGGGAAACTGCAAACAAACCACCACTGGTTTCCTCCATTCCATCATGAGTGTCACTCTGTGCCTTCAGATCTTCCATTTCACTTGGCAGGCTTTTGTCTCCCCAGTTTACATAAGGATATGATAGATACTTGCTCTTCTTCCGTTCTCTCAATTCAAATCCCTTTTCAATTTTCCCCTCACTCTGATCATCTCCATCTGCAATAGTTGGTGATCTCATCAGCCTGCCCTCCTTTTCTTTAGATGAGGAATCCATTGCACTGGCATCAATGCCATTTCTAGCTTCAGAATCCTTCTTTCTCTTTTTCTTTCTGAAATTTGATACCATTCTTCCTGAGGCACTTCCCTCAGCAACATTACCCATGTCCCCTCCCGATATCATGGCCAGAGCTTCATTCTTCTTCTGCTGTAAAATTTTGTCATTGCTTCCAGTTATAAGCTTGTCAACATCACTATATTCAACATCAGCTCCCCATAGCTGATCCATAGGCACTTGGCTATGTCCAATAGAAAGATAGAAGGCAGACAAACGATTTTGTGCAGCCCTACGCTCAAGCATGCCAGGCATGGGAAAGCCCAGCGCAAGATCTTTGAGTTGTGCTAGAAAACTGGCAGGTTCCAAATCAGTGACTGAAAACTTCCCAAGTTCACTACATTTACGCTTTGAAATGGAAGCTCCCTCGGTAAATTGGTGATTTTGCTTCGCAATACAAGAACAGGTCATCTCCGATTTCAGTCGTTTACCAAACTCCTCCACTGCCTTTTCTACCGCAACAACAAATAATCTAGCCTTACATTTCCCAAACATCTGTTCAAAGTTCTCATAGAAGGGCTTCAACTGGGATGGGTTGCACCAAGCAACATGCCCACTTCCAAAATAACCTACCGGTAGGTAGTCCACCTGGTCACTTTTTGCTGCAGATGTTGATGCATCTAAAGGGTCACATATCTTTCCAGGCCACCAAGTCTGATTTTTGGTTTTAACCCAAACAACATCACCCACAGAAAACTTGCAGTCTTGATTGTCAATTACAACTTTCTCCTCCTCTTCCCCAGTTTCTTTTAACTCCTCACTCAGCATTGATCCAGTATCAGTTGCTCCATTAAGATTTTTCAGATCAGATCTGCTTAGAGAACCAGAAAAATCCACGAAAAGTGATATATTGTCTCCAGATACTTCAATCTTTTTAACTGAACCAGCTTCATTTGAACCCAAAACCGTCTCTTCATTCATTTCTTCATCTTTCACAATCTTCTCAACCACAACTTCCTCATCCCCATCCCCATCCCCAGCCGAATCGAACTCAGCAACCAATTGCGCCTCCACAGCATCCACTTTATCTTCATTCTCTTTTACAATACCATCACTCAGCAAACAACAATTCTTGACCCCAGCAACAATAATACTATCACCTTCAACCCCAGCAGCTCTAACACTCATCTCTTGAACCCTAGCAACACTAACATCATTATCTTCAGAACCAGCAATACTAACATTATTCTCTTCACACCCAGCAACAATAACACTATTATCTTCCACTCCACCAACATTATCTCCATTCCCTTCGACATCAGCTGCAATGAAACTTGACTCTTGAATCCAAGCACGACTATCATAAGTCTCTTCACACCCAGTAACACTAGCATTATTCTCTTTCAGTCCAAAAAGACTCGCTTCCTTCTCTTCAACCCCAACAGCAACAACACAAATCTCTCCAACCCCAGCAACACTAACACTATTCTCTTCAACCCGATTTTCTCCTCCATTGTTATTAACCCTTCCTGCAACTTCCACATCACAAGCATTGCTACCACCACTGTTTATATATACCCCTTTATCATTTTCCTCACCAGATACTAACCCAGTAAACTTTTCAATAGAACCGAATAACCCAGAAGACCCCTGAGATTCTTCTAGGGTTTCATAATTTGGATATTGAGCTTCCAGGGTTTCTGGGGTTTTAGGGTTTTCCATTATCAAAACTGTCTAACAAGCTCTCTTCTTTCTAATTCAGCCTCTATTCTCTAATCTCACAATCACCTCACAGCTGATCAAGAACAAAAGATAGAAATATTATAAAGATCCCGGCTTTATCGTACAAAAACATAAATTTAAAGAAGAAATGAACAAACCTAAATTTGAAAAAAAACCAGAGAGAGAGAGAAGTTAAAAGTTAAAAAAAGAGAGAGAGGGAGAAAGAAATCAAGTAAAACAAGCCAAAACTAAGAAATAAAAAGAAGAAAAGAAGAAAATACCTGAAAATAGGAGTGAACATTCTCATAGCGAGCCGAGCGGATTAGTAGGTTAGTGGAAGTAAATACAAGTTAGAAAAAAGCCTCATGGTAGTGGGTAAAGGAGAGATTTCAAAGAGAAAATACAGAGAAAAGAAATGAAGTCCACAGTTATGAAGCTCAGGCGACATATACGGCAATGACAAAGACAGGAAGAGAGCTGAGTTGTGGTGTCAAATTGACATGGAGCGAGTATTTGTTTCATCCACTTTCTGTGCTTTTACCACTTATTTACTCCATGTAAAAGTAAATCATCCCTGCGCTGTTTATTCGGATTAAATCAGGGAAAATTTCAATATAATAACCCCTCTTCACCTCGCTTCAAGTATTTTTGACTAATTCTGGACATTAATCAATCCAAGAAGGACAAAAATTCTTTCTGATATTATCGCAGTCCTCCCTAAGGTTTCGGTTTGATCTCACGCCCCAAAAATATAAAACATTCTTGACATCCCTTCACATTTTAGATATTGTCTAGATACCTCCCCTGTATAATGTAAGCTATTTGTTAATAAAACTTTGTTCGAATTCGACTCAAATTGATAGAGTTAAACTCGATAGTACTAACTCCTTAACTTAAGTTAGAGTTTGAATTTTTTATCTAATTAAATTAACAATTGGATTCAAGTCAGTTTAATTTGAATTTAACCTTGTTCGTTGACAAATTTCTTTTCAACATAGATTAACAATCTAAAAAATAGGTGTGTCAATTTTTAAAGATCGGCGCTAATGTGCTATTGGCACTCTAATAATAATATTTTTAAGTCCCACTTAAAAAATATTTTATACTATAAATTTATTCTTAAATGAAATTATTAAAATGAATAAAATTATTAAAAAAATAAAAATAAATATATTCGAATTGAAAAAACCTAAATCAAAGAATTAATTTCATTTTAAATATATTTTTCCCTAGTTTGTTTGTTCATCTTATGTTGTGTACTGAAAAATTCAAATAAATATTAAATTCAAACCATGATTATGAATTTTAACTATCAATTTGGCAAAGAAAAGTTGATGTACTTAAAATTTGGAGAGAAGAATGGATTAAAAAAGACCATATATATTTTGCAAAGGGCAATTTTGGAATGTTATTTTTAACAATTCTCACTATAGCATGGCAATTAACAATTATCACTAGCAGTACTAGATAATAGGTGGGGAAATGTTTTTTTTCAAATTAATGGGTAAGAAAGTGTCATTGAGACAAACCATGAGGGGTGGGGGGGTTTAAGGTCATTCGGCCTAAAATTAAACACGCACAGGTTACAACCTTAAAACTTAGGGAAGATGGAGATACAGTTTCTTCTTAAATCATGTTAAGGGGCCGCCCCAGTTACCCACCCTTAAGGCCACCACACTTATCATTTGTCTGTCTTTTACAAGCAGAAGAAAAGAAAGACCAATGAATCTATTGCCCATTGCTCTGGATGGTTGACTTCCTCATCAATTTAATGAACTGAAGGTTAGCTTGCTGGCTCGTATCTGCAAACACAGTCGTATATGTCCCCTTGAATCAATTTTTCTGCCAGCCTCTGATTCTTCACCATTGCAAGCTGCGAAAAAGGCTCTTACATGTTACAGGAAGGGTTTCAAATTTTACATTCTGAAATAAATATAAAACTGGGGGGGTTATACCTTCAGAGCATCACATTTAAACCGAGCATTAAAGTTGGTATGCAGAGCTCTACCCATCCCTTCCAAAATAATCTGCAGGGAAGCAACTCATGATATTAGAGTTGCATTCATTTTCTCTACATTGCCTACATTTCTGTTTGTAGCAACTAATACTTAATGGAGTAGGAAAAATAGAATACAGAGAAAGCTACAAACACAAGAAAAAAAAATCTAAAGTTTCTGAAGAGGATTTTTTTTTTTTTTTAAAGTTTGTCACTAGCGAGTATTTCAGTAATTAAATTTAGCTTCATACCAGATCAGCATTTTTTGCAGCAGCTGCTAGATCAGAGCTGACTTGCCTTAGGTCAATGCACGGACTTCCACACCCATTCTCAACTACCATCAGAGGAACTGAAGATGAATTCTCTTTGCTACCATCTGAAGTATTAACCATTGCATCCACCAATAAGCCTCCTGCCTCGGCAGCCCTGCGAAGAATGTCACAATGCTGCAGGTAGAAGAATCAGTTTGGTTTCTTGTTTGATTGATATTTTGACATAGTAAATTTAAACTATCGAGTGTTCATGGGTAAAGACAGACCTTGGCAGCCTCAGCTACAATATCAGGGAGCTCCATAGCAGTTACATCATTCAGTGCAGGGAGTGAATTAGCAACCAAAACAACCTGTGAAACATTATGTTATTGCTTCTTAATGCATAAATTAAGTTGTAAGAAAGACGACAAAGCTCTAGCAGAGAGTCTGATCCTGCATGAGATGATGAAAGCACTACTATTTTTAGACTAGGCATCAATTTGCAGTCAATAACATAAACTATTTAACAATGGAGATCTAGTATATGTGAGAGATTCAGGTAGGAAGGAACAAACATGATATATATTCCCAATTTTAAATGTTAGGTCATAGTCATATTGGTGTTTAGTAAAGACTCTTCAGACTCAGGAATTTAAAAAAGAAAAAGAAAACATCGGCAAACAGACAAGAATGGAAGGGAAACCGTATATAGTAGTACTGGATGTCATTTAAAGCTTTTTGCCAACTTTACACAGAAACAAACTTACTTCAGTTCCCCGTCTCAGGAGCTCCCGAGCCAGGGGTAGCATCCCTAGAATTATATCAGCACCAGAGTTGTCCACAAAGAGTAAAGCTCTCTTATGTGGTTGAGGCTTCTTCTCCCCAGACCCAAACATTCTCTCCTTGAAGACATCAAAATCATCCACCTAAGTTAAGAAATAATAACTCTTCAGAAAATTTCACCCAATCAGTTTATTTGCACAACACATAACACAAATTAAGAAATCTCCAAAATTAAAGATTATTTTCCCTACTTACCCGCCAAGGTCTCTGCATTTTGTCGCGACTCATTCTATAAATTTCAATAATTGTTCCTTTGTGATAAAGATCCACACAGGCTCGAGACCCCCAGTCAAATATGTTTGCAGCAAGTACACCCTCAATAAGTGTAAGTAGTCTAGTCTCCTGCAAAGCGGAGAGGGAGTTAGAAGGAGACAGCGCAATGATAGAAATGCTGCCACTTAGGAGAGGGCAAAGAAATTTTAGAAGCCTCATTTATGTTATAACTGGACATTTGTTAATGTAAACATGGTTTTGCCAACACAAGATTGAAGGTAGAAATGAACCTTCATTCACTTTTAACCCAGCCGCCTCCAAAAACTCACATCTTCTCTCTCTCACATCTCACCCCATCCGTCACTGTAAATGCCAGCATCACCATGATATTATTTGCACCGTCACATTGTCTTTTTTTTCTTATTTTCAATTTTTTATGTTGTTTGTATTTTATTTATTTTTTAATAATAAATTCATGATAAACATCTGGGAAGTGATAGTGTTGCTATTTCGTATCTATTTCTGAATTTATTTTCTTATGAATTTCTTACATACTAGTTGTTAATAAGGAGTTTCAAATCTTCAGTAAAACTGCACCGATATCGTGTGGTTTGGTCTAGCTCAAAATTTACTGGGTTCAATTCAGTACTTGAGAAAAAAATAAAATAGAATTTGGCTTGATTGTGTCCATCCCCAGTGCTCAGTGAGCTGCCAAAAAGTGCGCTCCAAGAAGGAAAGCACCACATGTTTGTCCCAAACATAACCATCAAATTTAACTAGGGTCAGAAGTAGTTTTATAAATCTCTCAAATATTTAGGGAATATCTAGAGATCAAGACTACAATAGAAAATAAAAAAAGGCAAGGGGTAAGGCTGTAATGATAATATTTGATATTGTCCACACAACTTTAACTTTTAGTCTTTGCAAGAGGTTGAAATGAAGGGTAAATTTGTAACTACTCGTACCTCACTCATACTGTCCAGCTCCACCAATAAGTCAGGTAAGACAGCTAGCGATGCCTCATTTTCCCTATCACATTCACCAAAAAAAAAAAAAAAAAACCATAAATTACCCTTTGTTTATCATTCATTTAGGAACCTAGATGAGTGTATTTTATTATGCTCACAACTACACAGCATTCATTGACCCATGTAAACAGCTCACATGGGTATGCAAGGCTTAACAAATATAAATACAGATGCATTGACTGAAAAGGAAATGGTTTTGAAAAGTTCTACTTGCAGTATGTTAGGAGAGACACGGAGAATAATATTCAAGCAAACACTACTTGCCTATGTAAAATTGAGTAAAATGTAGTTACCTCTGCTTTATGCTTCTATAGCAATCAAGAAATTGGAATTCTCTTAAGCATTCTTCCCGTAATTCCAAAAGATTGGCCAAGCCTAACTTCCCATATGCAGCGGGCTCCTCCATCAACCTATTCAATGGGTTAGACATTAGTAAATGAAAAAAGTCCAGGGTTAGAACGATTCATTCATTTCTTTATATTGTAGCATTGTTACATAAGCACAAATTGTAAAGACAGGAAACAATTAATGGAACCAACAGTCATTGAAAAGGCCCTGAAGAAATATGACAGGTTTAAACTTTAGCCCTTCACTGGCAAATGGAATGCACTTGTGATGTGAAGACTATGAAGTTGAAACTCAAACCGGCGACCAAGTTCATGTCATCCCTAAAGAACTGGGGCTATGTAAGACTAGGAATGAAAAACCATCACCAATTATACCCAAAAAGAAGTTTACACCCACACACAAAAACACCAAAAACATAAGAAAAAAAACAAAAAGCCTCAACTTAAAATCAAGAAGTAAAAGTTTGTGTCCAAGAGGACTGCTCTCAACAGTTAGATACTCAAAAGCTAAAGGGACTACCTCATAGGAATAAGTGAGCAAGGATGTGTGAGTGGTCATGCAACTGAACCTTTTTACCAAATATGGAATCTCTACAAATCTTCTAAAAGGATAAACAGTCAGGTAAGTAATAGAGGCAGTGAAGCATCTAGGAAGTTAATTTCATAATTAGTCAATTATCATTATTTTAAATTTCCATACCACAACATTCAACATATTAAATTGGAGCCGGCACTTCCTTGAGCCTGGAACCATTTCTATAAATGTGAGCTAATCTGATGAATGTAACTTTGCATTTATTTTCCCTTCCCAGTTGTAGCAGAAGAATGAATATAAATCTATACTACAACCAGGATGAAGGTCATTCAACTTACTATAGATTCTACAAAGACTAATATTGCACTTACTAAACTTTTTTTACTAATTTATTCATACAAACTAATGTGTATGAATGTTATTGAGTGATTTTGACTTAGTGATAAAGTAAACAATTAGACCACCTCAATCACATCCATACACATCAGTTTGTATGGACAAGTTTGTAAGAAAAGTCAGGAAGTGTAGTATTATTCTTTTAAAAATCCCTAGCTGACCTCTACAACCTTCACAAGTAAAACAAGTCGATAAATCAATGAGAAATAATCTTGAGAGTGCAGTTACCTTGCCAAGTGAGCAGAAAATGCACGAGCAAATGCATCTCCCCTTCTTTTAGCATCATCAGTTCCACCTTCACTTGCCACTGCCTACCATATTTTACGGCAAACTCTCACAGTCAGCAACTGATATCAGAAAGTAATAAACTAATTCTTTCAGAAAATGTGAAAAAAGACAAAAATAATAATAATAATAACGACCTTCTCACAATGTAAAGATGTTACAATATAACAACATAACAAATAAAATCACGGAGTTCAAATATCATATACAAATGATCAAAATCAGACTTTTAAACCACTTAAAAGTCTAACTCTTTCTTTCCTAGATAAGAAAACACAAACTGTTTTCTAGGGCTCTGACCATGTGGTTGTATTCAAGAATGAGACAGCAACTCACAAGTAGCAGCAAGGTTGAGCAGACCCAGAACAATAAATGGGCATTTATATCTTTATCTCTTACTGAACCTAGAGCACCTTGAGATATGGTCTTGCCAAGTAGATTTATTTTGCGACATTTCAGGCTTGATTTGAGTTAATGTGGGAGACAGAGAGAGAGGTTTGAGGATGATAATCTCTGTTTACCTTATCAACAAGGTCTGGCAAATGCTCTGACAGCACAGTGAACCAATACCTGCGGCAACATAAAACTTCTTCAATATACTAACCAAACCTTCTAATAGCAGTTATTTTTTTTTTTTGGAGGAAAAAATGGAGCTAAATTATTAGTATCAGTCTCATCAGACATTCAAAGTATACATATTTACAGTGTGCACTCACTCTAACTCGCCGTGATCTGTAAGATCAATGGTATTAGGCTCATATCTGTAGGCATAAGAAAAGATGATTAAAACATTTATAGATCAGAAACTGATAAATTATACGTACAAAATGAAACAAACAACAATAAACTCCAAAAACATAAGCAGCCATGTGTAATTAAAAACTGATATATTAACAAGAAATCAAGAGAAGCATATGCTTCTTTTCTTCTTCTATGGTGTATGCACTCTATCTGTTAGTTACGTGTACAAAATTATTATCTGAAGTATTATAAGAAGGCAGTGAATGCAAAATAAAAATTCATCAGCAAAATTTAATGCATAGCTACTTAAGAAAGCAGCTACAAATAGGAAAATGTGACAGGACATGAGAAACAATATCCATAACTCATACAGTGAATCATAACAACCCAAAATAAATTAAACAATTCAAATTCACATGAAGTGCAACATCAGCAAGGAAAAAAATTAGCTTAAATTGTCAACGAACAAATTTATAGATTCACGTACGCTTTAGGGTCGGCCAACAGTGGAAACACCTCCAATGAAGGTACGAGATGCAGAACACCAACATTTAATGCACTTGCATCAGGACGTAAAGTGCCACCTTTGGATAAAGGAACTTCAAAGCCTCCAAGTCCGGTGGTTCCAGGTGGAGCCATAGGTACAGGAGCAGTAATCTCAGTACCTTTCAAGACAAATTTTTCCATCCAAGAAATCTAACAATTCAACCAACATACATTATTTGATAGACATAAGACAAAGACAAGCTGAAAAAAGATATTCTTCCAGAGAGTTGAGTAGCTGAAGCAGGAATTATAAAGCGTTAATCCAACTTCCCCAGTGGTCTACTATATAAATAAGAACTTTATTCTCAAATTCAAATGATTCCAAGATTCCATCCTTTATAGCTATTAGACAAGTGGCTTTGCAAACTTTAAAGTAACCTAACTTTGTTAGAATATATGCTCATACTTTAATGATGCTTAGAATACACACACACACATATATATTGAATAGAATCATTATCATGGAGTTACTTTACCGAATTTCTCTAGTGTCATACCAAAAGCAAATTGCCATATGATAGTTTTCTGTTAAAATCTGTTTCACAACTAAAGTTAGACATAAAACTTTTTCTTATTCACTAAAAGTTGTGTGTGTCTCAGTTAGTGCTAAAACCATGTAATGCCCAAATAGAACATGAAAAGGGAGTAAGTAGTTCAGAAAAAATGTAAATAATATAAAGATAATTTATATGTGATTAACAAAGAAGCAAAAATTCCAAAGTTCAAAAAAAAATTCCATCTCGGGTAGATAAAAATTCATATTTGAAAATATAATCCTGCAAGATTTGTCAACACTTCATCCTTGAATTTGCTAATAAATGAAGGGTGGCTTTGCATTTACAAGCATGTAGCAAAGTTACTCTTACCCTATTAGGGGTCTGCATAAATAAACCCCAAAGCTCAAAAGTGGTTAATAGATATAGAAATGTTGATATTATATTCTATATTTTGAAAACTTATTTATCATGTTTTAAAAAAAGTACATAAATCAAAATATAGCAAAATACTGATTCCCTGTTAAATACATTGAGCACTAAAAAGCAAAACCACGAATGCATTTACCATCAAATCAAATTGCAGTAACCCTTAAAGGTAGAAAATTAGCAGACTAAATAATTCAATTTAACTGGAAAATGCATTTGAGGGTAGATTTTGTGAAGTCAGATTACACTTGCCTTCTCATTTAAATCCCCAAGTGGTGGACCATGAATCTTTCCACCAGTGTACGGTGCACCCATTGGGAACCTTTCAACCAATTGATGGACCATCAAGTCATCCAGACCGTGTTTTTCATAACTCATGAATGCACCTAAAGCTCCTAGGAACCCTTCATGCCGCAAAAACATTGCTTGTGCCTGTCCTTTTGACCTAAATATTTAATGTTAGAGTTGTCAAGAGAATATAAAATACAAAGAAATCCCACAAGAAGAAAAAAAGTTACGGAAATTCATTGTGAGAATAAAAGAGAGAAAAACTATGAAGCATAGGTCATTTAATTATGGGCATAACCAGTTTCACGCAATTATTAATTAGAAGGAAACAGAAACCATAGTCCAAACAAGGTACTCCTTACCAGAATTGAACAGCAAAGGAGATTGTGTCCATGGTATAAGCATGACCTCTTATAAAAAATCCTCCAAAAAAGATACGTTTGAGACCAAACCGAAGTGCATTCAAATAAGATATCTGCACAGTGGAACAGCCAAATAGAAGAAAAAATCTTTACCAATAGCCAGGAGATTCACCCACAGTATTGATGTCAAACAACTTCCAAGAAAGTCATGTAGAATGGAGAACATTAAAGCAATGACACATTATTAACATATATCATCCCAATCTTCATCTGAATGAATAGCATTAGAATTTATAAATACATAACATATCATCTATGGTGGACTATTTCTATCCTTTTTCACCTTCCCATTCTTCAATTGGAAAATAAGTAAATAGAAAAATATGACAATATTTAAAAAAAATAAAAAAAAGATAAGAAAATTTGTCCATTAGCATTGCAAACACCTTAAGCTGCTCCAAGGTAGGGCCACAGTACATTACAGTAGCAAATTCAAATATCTGTTGAGTTCAAACACCAGCTACTTTATGCTCTTGAAATTAATTAAGAAAATATAAGCACTGAGCATTTAATGCATTGAGCTTCATTTATGGGTGAGATTGAACTATGCACATGTTAAGCTTGTCTAACTTATCAGTATTGGCAATTTATAAAATAATCAGTATACATACAAAGAAAGGCTGACTAAAATATAAATCAAATCAGAAACTAAAATAAAAACTGAAGGCACCTCTTTAACTAAAATCCAAGCTACAAATATTTTGAACATAGGAATGCACATATAACCAAACGGTTTCCATACTCAACATGTTCCATATAAAGTGCCGTCTATATTGCATTATTGGTCTCCTGCGAATAATGAACTTCAAGTTTTACATATCACATAAAGTGTAGTCTACATGAAACTAACCTGCCCAATGTTATATGATATCATACGCAAGAGGGACAAAGAAATATCTTCAGGCCTGTGGTCTTCCAGCTCCTTCTTGTCAGATATAGCCTTTCCAAAACTAGATGCAATGGTTGATGCTGATAGACCAATCTATGGTAATAGATTGACTTTGTCATTCCAAAGATTAAGAAAAATAACATCTCATGCTAACATAATGAGAAAACAGAGAAGGAACCAGCCCATCACTCACTTAACCAATGGTTTAGCTATCCCAACCAGTATCGAAACAAAGAATACAATTCAAGACTAATGTTCCTTTGCTAAGCTAAAGACAATTCAGATATACCTTAGAGTAATCCATGCCACCATAAATGTCTCCAACTAGCATATCTATTGTCCTATTATCTCCCTTTTGACTTAGCTCTAGCAATTCATCAAAACTGAAATGGAATGAGAAAAGTAAGAGTCATAGTAAGAGCTCCCAATGTAGAAGATACAACAAAGCTCAAAGATCAAAATAACCTCTTGCACTTAGTTAATAACCGTCCCAATCCCCAATATGTACCACCTCCAACATTTGTCCCACTGACCCGCTGAAACTTCCCATCCCCATCAACCTACACCAAATTAGAAGCATAGATCATAACTTTATAAGTTTTACTATAGTTGAGATCAAATTCCCAGTTGAAAATGAGGAGGAAGATGATTGTACCTTGATCATACTAACACCGGATCCTATATTTACAAGAAGATACGGAAACAAATCATTATGGTCAATCTGCACAAACTCTTTTTGGCCCTCCATGTGTGTGAAAGCTTCATGACGAATGGCCTACTCAAAATATTGTTTGAAGATGAATTAATAATAACCATGAGATCTAATTAATATTAGAAAGTACAGTGAAAGAATTACAAGTACATAAAGATTAAAAACAATTAATTGTATTATTAATTTATATTGATCCATGTATTCCCTCACATAGGTAGCAAGTAAATGCCATGGCAATGGTGACAGGAAGAAAAACCTTGTTTTTACCGAACTAATTCACTCTACTTCTCCCAAATTTTTTGAAAGCTAAATATACTACCAGATTCTGGAGGAAGGGAAAGAGAAACACGTGAAGAAACATTCTAAAATTCCATTTTCAAGTTGCTAAAATTTATATTGGCAGTCCCTTATATGAAAAATGCAATAAACCCAATTACACAAGAAATAGAAGATGAAACTTGAATCTAAAACACACCTTAAGCAAAAAATTTGCTCCTGCCACAAGACAATCCATTTCATCTTCTTTGTCAAGAGTAACCCCAAGCCTTTCTTTAAAGAGGTCAGTAAACTTGTAAGCCCCACCACCTGTAGCCTTTTGCCAATATCAACTAGCTTGCATAAGTATATTGTAACAGTACACATCCTAACTAGTAGAACAGGACAAAATAAAGAAGACGATAATTTATAGTAGCTATAAACACAGTGTTACCTTAATAACAGCATTCTCATTGGCTGGGCCCTTGGAATTCCACTGGGTTGAATCAATTCCTGACCAGAAGAAATTACTGTATTTAGAAAGAAAAATGTAATGTAAAAGAACAAAATTTCCCAGCAAACAACATGAATGTGTATATATATATAAACTACATTAAATCCACAGATATGATAGTAGAATTCATAGCAGTTTGACTGCATTCACCATTATAAATTAATAAAAGAAAGACATTGAGAGAGCACTGTGAGAATATATATACCACCCTTATGAAGCTGCTTGGAATGTATGAAGTCTAAGCACTCATTTATCTTGGTTGTCTCAAACTTCACAAAATGAAGCCTCCCACCAAGAACAGGGTAGCTCCTCCTGTTACCATTGGAAATACCTAATCTCTCCTTAACGGTCTTCTTCCTTTTATCATCAATTGGTCGGTCCTCATGCCTTGAAAAATATACCAACTTGATGAGAGATCCTGTAACAAACCATAGTCTTAAGTTTCATTTACTGTTCATGCCTGAAAATTGGAAGAGAGAGAGAGAGAGAGATTTTGAAAGAAAGAAAATTTGCTGTAGTCACAAACTATTTCCGGTTAATCAGTTGCAGCTGTCATGCTAAACATCTATCAAGGATGTTTATACGAATTAAGAAGTAACATGTGACTCTGTCTGTATAAAGCATGTCCTTGCAAGTATTTGACAAAATCATGCATAGTCTATAAAAGAAGGCCACAAATTCCACGCTACACTAAAAGTTCCTTAATATTATTCTTTAGTTTACACAAAAGAAAGCAACAATATTAATAAATAATGTTAACCAATACTGATCAATATACCCATTTGAAATCTCAAAATACATTAAAATCATAAAAACAACATATTAAGCATTTGATAAATTGTTCTGTAATGTGAGAAAGCTGTCCAACACAAATGAAAGGGAAAAAAAAAGCATGATGAGAAATGAAGTACACAAAGCCACTCAAAGCAAGTGACAATTTAAAATCATAAAAACAGAGTGAAAACCAAAACAAAATATAAGAGTCCTTGAAGAAGAAGAAGAAAATTGCACCTCCAATATCAAGAGCCAAATGAGAGATATCATCAGATTGATTAGGCAACAAAATAGTAGGATCTCTCTCCTCAAAATTGCCTTGAATTGCAGCCTTGCTGAGGTCCAGTTGTGGTCTGGAACCTGAACGGTGAATTGAAGACATCTCTCTCTCACCCTGGTTAGGGTTACTGTCTTCTCCTCTTAACAAAACACCTCCCTTGTCTTTAGCTTTATTATTTTCTTGATTTATTACCTTTCCGTGAATTTCAAGAACTGGGTTTTGGTCATCTGTTGGACCAGCCATTATTTCCTAAAATTCCCAACACCAGCCGCCTAACGGCAACCTCCAACTGTTATTAATTGGGTCAGAGTCCTACTTGGTCACTTAGACTTATCCTACAGAAAAAAAAAATCACACATAATAAATGAAAAAACATCCAAAAAGGATCGTGAAGGAGAAAAAACAAATTAGATAATAAATTTACAGACAAACACAATATGAATTAGCAATTAGAAATTAAGAAAATACAATGGTAAAAAGAACAATCTGGGTAATTAACAGAAATTTAATGCAAGCAACGAGCTCAACAAAAGGGAAACCATGCATTGAATAAACTCATTTTTAATTAGTGGTCCAGATAATATAACTTGAGTTCAAAGATTCAAATTGAAGTGAGGAATGGATCTAGTCTAGATATGAGTAAAATAGAATTAAAAGGCGGGCTATTATGGAGTGGGTGTAAAAGCAAGTGGAAATGATGCATAGAAATAAAGAACAATAAAGAAGGAACAGAGAAACGGCGTGGCAAATGCAGACCTTAAATAATTGTTGATGACTGGCCTCTTAAGATAAGGGAAACACCCGGATTGGACAGAAACATCAAACCATCAATGAGTTCCTTGCAGCCAAAGTAAACCGGGATCACTGCTGCAACTAACTCCTTGTATATATTTATCGTATCGAGAGTTTGTGAAAGCCTTGGTTTTGGTTTGTCTGAATCAACTAGTCGTAGTCGCGCGAATAGCGCGTGAGGGTTAATCCTTGGGTTAGGATAGAATATTCTTCTCCCCTCTCTGGAGGAGTGGTGGTAGGTGGTGGTGAAATATAATATACGGATAGGTGAAGTGCTGAACTATTTTGGTTAAATAGTTTTGGCTCCGCCTCTGCGTAAGTCAACTCATAAGGGATTCCATTAATAGAGATTAGAATGCTTACGAGGTGGATGAAGTCGGATTATATTCCAGACGGCTAGGACTTTGGACTGATGCCAAACAGGAAGGCTTTGATTAACAGAGGGGAACAAAGCATGAAAAATGAAGCTACCCTCAACAACCGCTAGTCTGGATCAAAGTCAACATGTTCAGAAAAAGGATTTTTTTTTTTTTTTAAGGCGAAATATTTGCCCACCCAAGATTTGGTGCAAATCTATTGTCTATTTACTATTAAAAATCTAAATACTCATCTATATATTAAATTTTATTACTAATATTGAGAATAAAATTATTATTTAATAAAAATATTTTTAAAAATATAAATTTATCATATTCTCTCCCTTTAAAAGATTTAAAAACTAATAATTTATCTTATGTTCTTTCACACAAAATTTGAAAAACTTATAATCTCTCTTAAGATTTTTGTAATAACTACATACGGTTGGAGATGATGGTGACAACCGTGTTCTCCTTCCCTCTTGACTTCTTTCTCAGTAACAATCTATTTTTGATCATCATCGACGATCTTCTTCTCTTACCAATAATGAGAGCAAAATCTATGCTACGATTGAGAGAGAAACCAGAAGGGAGGAAAGATGCCACCATCATCATCATTTCTAACCATTAATAACTACTGCAAAAATCTTAAAGAAGAATATAAGTTTTTTAAACTTTAGTTAAAAAAAGCTTTGCTTTTAAACATGGGGAATAAAAATATAGTAAATTTTTAATTTTAAAAATATTTTTATTAAATAATAATTTTAACTTTAATAATAATAATTAAATTTAACAAAAAAAATAAATATTTAATTTTTTAATAATTAACAAATAAAAAATTAGATTTATAATAAATCTTGGGTGGGAAATAGTCATTTGGCCTTTTTTTTTTTTTAATTATGAAAAGACATAAGCCCTACTTACAGTTGCACAAAGTTTACGAGATTCCAAATATGATAGCAAGAGTTCTCCAACCAAAAAACATAGAAAGGAATTCTTGTGATATGGCATTACTCGTCTCATTCACAGTCAATTACGCAAGCACAAATCTTATACAACATGGAGATTTACATGCCCCTTTCACATTTATTCATAGGAAGTTTTAACTAATAACCAATATCCTTCTATTGCCAGACACAATACTTAGGAGTGTTGCCTCCCAGGATGCAACACTCATTCTATACTTGGTACGTAGAAGAGTTCCAAAATATCCAACATCATTAGAACCACATGGAAACTTTCAGATTGCAGCAACTAGATAAGCAGAAAATTAGCGTTTAGTTCTGATATTACATGGACATAATTCAAGCATCAGCAGCCTTCTCAATATGGGCTCCCATTGTACTGGCACTTGTTTTGGAGCGCTTCACTTCATAATCTTTTACAGCAGCCTTGATAGCATCTTCTGCCAGCATGCTGCAGTGAAGCTTAACCGGAGGCAGAGAAAGATGTTTTGCTATTTCCCTGCAACACAAAACAAAAGTTGATGGACTATGAGAAACTTGAAATTTTCTATTCTTTCCAATTTCCATAGGCACTTGAAGTATTAGGTCACTATATTACAAGCAACATCAACAGCCCGATAGAGAAGCAGAAAACAAGATAGATTTTAGTGTCGGTACAAATGGGACTTATAATGGACCATCAGGGAGACAACTACTTTTTCTCATGCCAGAAATGAATATACCATTCTATATCTAAGTGGTAAACCTCGGAACATCTCAGTCCACAATTGAAACAATATATCCAAAGATTTCTAAGACTTTTCGAACATATATGGAATCTATAATGAGAAAAAAAAAGATATGTAAATGTTTTAATCATAAATTTTAGCACATAACCGTTCCTTAAATAATGCAATGTAATTTGTACTGAAAATCCATGTGATAAATGAAAGATAAGCAAACCATTTACATGTGCATGAGGATTTTTCTTCGTCCACACAAACAGTGATTTCCATGATTTTATTTAGTATTAGGATTTTAATTTTTACAATGACTTGACTTTGTTTATTGTTTCTAACATTTTGCAGAGTTGCACATATCAATGTCTGACTTATGAATGTCAAATCTAAAAATTACTACAGGCATAGAAACCAAACACCACCTACTCCTAACAAGAACTCTGCCTCTTCAGGAGAGATCCACAGAGCAGCCAAAATAAAATTGTCCATAGTGCAGGAAATAACTGTTATTTCATTAATTTTTTGTTGATGCAGACTAAACGGGAAGTCTCAATCAATCTAATACAAATAGTTCATTCAGCAACCACTTCCATGTCCATAATGAATTTCCCAATGAGAGGCTAGAATGCCAAATGGCATACATGAAACCTATACAGAATACAATCAGCAAAGGGCAAATAAATATGAATTACCCACAAATGATAATAGCGGCATTTACCTACATAATTCAAGTTTAAAACATTGAAGGATGTCAGAAATATATATTAGGTTTACAAGTGTGAAAATTGAAACATATACTATACAAAACCAATTGGCTTGTGTTAAGGTCCAATCCACACACTTATATACCACTTTCTTATATTCTATTTATTAGATGTGAGATTTCTTTTAGTTTCCAACATCCCCGCTTAAGCGCAACCACCTAGATTATTAGATCTGTCGTTTAGCTTAGCCAGTTTTTCGCTAGATGCATTATCACTTGCATCCAGAAACACTTTTAGGCCGTTAGGCCCGTCATTTGACTTGTACTCTGATAACATGTCGGAAATATATATTGGGTTTACAAGTGTGAAGATTAAAACTCATATTGCACAAAATCAATTGGCTTGTGTTGAGGTCCAACATACACACTTATATACCACTCATTTTACTCAAGTTTATTAGATGTAGGACTCTCTTTCATTCTTTTTTATTTAAGTCTCCAACAAAGGGGCATACTCATCTTGATCAACTAGAGCAAGCAAACACTATTATCAATTTACATGTTTTGAAAATAAACCTCAAAGCTTATCTGAAAACACTATTTGAACAAGCAGTAAGTCTATTCAACTTTGAGATTAAAGACATGGAACTTACGAGTTTTTAATGGTCAAGACCTCCTGCATTTGCTTCCCCTTAACCCATTCCGTAGCTGAAGCATGATAAACACAACAATGTTAAACAGATAATTAAAGCAAGTAAGTCAGTCAACTAAACTATTTCCATAACAGCCTTGAGGAAAGATAACGAGCTACCCAAAAAAACTAACTTAATAAACAAAAAAATATGATTCAAAACATCCAAAATTCATTCAGCTGTCATAATCATATTTCATATTATAATCAATCTAAGCAAAATAATATTTAATCACATAAAAAGTTTCCGTAAAGAAATACCATACAAATGCTTAAATAATGTAGTAACCAGCCATTACACGTAAATAGACATCAGAAAACCAAAACTCAAAACAATTCAAATGGATAATAAGTAGTTTGAATTCTTATACTGTATAGGCATATGCAGGATTTAAATAAATGAATAAAATTCCTCATATTTTTCTTATCCAATAGCAAAACAACCGAAACATAAAATTACATACCAACAGATGACGAAGCAATTGCAGAACCACACCCGAAGGTCTTGAAACAGGCGTCGACGATTTGACCAGTCTTGTCATCGACCTTAATCTGGAGCTTCATCACATCGCCACACGCCGGCGCACCTACAAGGCCAGTGCCGACCGTGGGATCGTTCTTGTCAAACGAACCGACGTTCCGCGGATTGTTGTAGTGATCAATCACATTCTCATGATAAAATCTTGGCAGCGCCGCCTGGACCGGCCGCGACACCCCCTGTGCCTGGTCTGTCGCTAGCCCTAATAGTCTCTTTGAAGCGAGTCTCAGCATTTTTCTTTTTCAGTATGTGGCCTCAGAAAACCCTTGGCTCTTCGCTTCGAATATTTATTTCTCTATTTTTAGGTCAGAGAAGAGAAAATAAAATAATTTTAGGTTTTTACGAACACGTGGACGGTGGAGATGGCTCTCGATGAGAATGCTTAGCTGCCTGTGCTTTGATGTGAAATCTGTGGAAATCTCATT
Organism: Mangifera indica; assembly: GCF_011075055.1. Taxonomy (NCBI): domain Eukaryota; kingdom Viridiplantae; phylum Streptophyta; class Magnoliopsida; order Sapindales; family Anacardiaceae; genus Mangifera; species Mangifera indica. The sequence goes on from NC_058139.1 coordinate 2,718,500, forward strand.
CCTAGACCACTAGATGAGATCGGTTTGGTTCTCTTCTCTCCGATGTTTTGCCTACGGTTTATCTAGTTCACTAAATGGGCCCATTTTGAAATTCCAGGCCCCATTAGGTGGGCTTTACAAACCAAATGGAAAGGACATATTGGGCCTAATGTGGCCCAAAACAATTAATTGGATGGGTTTCGGTCTAGTACTAGAATAGCAAACACGAGGGAGAACAATGGATTCAAAATTATTTAAATACATTTTGATATATCATCGTTAATTATATATATAGTTTTATTATTTTTATTTTTTTATAAAAAAAATGTTAAATTCTTTAAATAATTGTACCCATTCAAAAATGGTAATTTACACTATGATACTAATAGTAAAATAATAATATGGTAATAGTGTTACATATCCGGATGGTTTCTCATCTAATCAAGTCAAGAAAAAGTGATGGGAAATCATTTATTATTGCAAATACATGGAAGAAGAAAAATAGTGAGGGCTGACGCAGGAAGAAGAAATAAAGGAAATTAATCAATTTTATTAGGTGATAAGGGTAGCGACAGACTAATATATAAACCCCATTTTTTATTACTTGTGGATATATGAAAAAAAACACTGAACTCTCTTAATTTTCGTTTTTGCCTTTTTTCTCTTTTTATATATATTTGTAGTTATCATGACTACCTATCAATTAACTTTATAACGAATAGGATATTACAAAAGAGAGTTGTAGGCGGGTAAGATGGGTAAATTGGGTATTTAATAAATTAATTAATTTGGAATTTTGGACATGGTGGGCAATTTGATTATGTTAATACGCTGACTTTGTAAAATGTAAACAAAGAATCAAATACATAATAATACTTTAAATTAAAACGTAATTGTTTCGTTATATGGGAAGTTTCTTTTAATTCATTTGTGGCCCATGAGATAAAATATTCTTCTTTTACGTTGAGTCTTGAACTTCTTCTACGTGATAATACAAAAAGGGACGTCACAAACTAGAAATGTGATGGCTAGTTCAATTCTCGCTACAGGAAAAGTGTCAAATGAGCGTTCAACATGAAAAGAAAAATGGTGCTGGTTTTACATTATTGGCTCAAGTCAAATAATGCAGGCCTATGAAAATGAGCCGTCCTCAACCCCGTCGCTGTGACTGATAGCTAATTTTCCAATTTCCTGTCGTCCTATGAGACAAAACAAAACCCTCAATCACACTTTTGTCATATCAACCCTAGCAAGTTGTCACTGCAACGATAACTCACCTGCGTGTTAGACTCACCAATAATCAATCTTAACCAAAAGTGTCAACGGATTTAGCTGCCAACGAAAATAACTCGCTCATCAACTTGGTGGAATATTCCGAAAGCCTGAGCATGGGCAATTTCTTAGGTATTCAAAATTACATGATGGCTGGACCCAGTCCAGATTTTATATAAATTTTCAAGAAATAACAAGACAGAGACAAAAGCAGATTCAACGCTACAGTAGTAATTTTATATACTGCAATGAGTTGGCTGAAATGACATACACTGAGAGTAGACTCTTGGCCTATTCCATTTCAGAGAAACATGATTGCATGCATGGAGGGTCACTTTAATAATGGAAGCCGCAATATTCACATTAAAAAATACAAACAAACAGTTGAAAACAATTATAAAATGATCAGATAACTTCACTGTATTAATACATGTATAAAAAAGCGAGTGAAATGCATTCATGAAGTCCAGGGTGGAGTCGAGGACACTCTGTTTTCATTGTCATATTTTTGTGAAACATTCACGATATAAAGGCGACACTGCTAGCTACGGCTTTCACTTTTCTTCTTTCTTCTCTTTATATCTGATTGATATTCCCAATGAAATGATCTTTACAAATTTGTTTCATTCTCTAGAATCTCTACTTGGTTTCCACTTGAATTCGACTGCATGTCCTAAAATGGCTAAAGCTCAAATGAGAACGCAAGTGACAAGTCAGTAGACCAGCACTCACACCAATCATCGACCATTGTTCTTCCTCTTTATTTCTTTATTTTTATTTAACCCAACTGTTGGAACGAGAGGTGTGAAAAATTTGGCGACAAATCTTACCTAACATATATGGTCCAATCAAACAAGCGATTAAATGAATTAAACAAGTACAAGAAGCGATTACTGGTTGAAGAAATTGAGTTTGTTACATATAATATTGGGATATTAATTAAAATTGATAAATTTTTTTCCATATAAACATTTTTAGGTAAACGTTCAATAGTTTTACTTTTATAAGTAATTTTTTTTGTAACTCCAAAAATACCCTTTGGTTTATTATGTCATTTTCAACAATTCTGTGTGTGGGATGTCAAGGGTCGTACAGGGTGCGTGCAGAATGCATAGGTGCATGCGGGTGTATACAGAGTGCGTGGGTATGTGGAGAGTACGTACATGGTGCATGGGTGCGTGGGGAGTGCGCATAGGGTGTGTGCGGAGTGCGCACAAGGTGTGTGGGTGCGTATAGGGTGTGTGGGTGAGTGCGGAGTGTGTATATGGTGTATGGGTGCGTGCAGGGTGTGTGGGATGTCAAGGGTCATACAGGGTGCGTGGATGCTTGCAGGGCATGTGGGTGCCTGCAGGCTGCGTGCGGGTGCATACGGGTGGGTGCAGGTGCATGGAGAGTGCGTGAGTGTGTGTGGGGTGCGTGAAAAGTGTGTGGGTATGTGCAGGGTGCGTGAAGAGTGCGTGGATACATGAGTGCATGCGGAGTACGTGAATGCGCGATGCATCCTCATATATATATAAGAAAGAGTGCAAGAGTGCGTGCAGAGTACGAGCACCCTTGCACTCTGTTATATACATATATATTAAATAATATAATATAATATTTAAAAAATATAATAAATATAGATATTTAAAAATTAATTATTTTTATTTTTATATATTATATTAAATATTATAATATTTAATATATATATATATATTTATATTTATATTTGTTACGCACTCCACATGCACCTACGTATCATGTATTTATCCTACGCACTCTGTATTCACCCTACGTATCTTACATACACCTATGTATCTTATACGTATCTATACACTGTGATACGTACATATAAATTGTTAAAAATTACGTAATAAATCAAAGAAAGTATTTTTAAAATTAAAAATAAATTTACTTATAAAAATAAAATCATTATACATTTACTTAAAAAAATTTGCGCAAGAAAAATTTTATCATTTTTAATTAATATCCATATAATATTATTAGCTTATCAAAAGTCTTCAACTTAAAAAGCTTTACTCAATGTAATACATGCATGCTTTTTGACTATGTCCAATAAATAATCGAATGCACGTACATAACCTACTAATTAAGGCGTTGTCGAACTCGAAACTAGTGAACTCATTAAAGAAACGAGACATGTGGCTTTAATATTAGAAGAAAAGATCATTCGGTGGATATGATAGGGCACATAAATGATTTCTTGTGCAAGTTGATATATATTTGTATTGAGTTGTGAATTAGTGCCCATGCTATTAAGTAACTAGTTGAAGATGTTACATGCGAATGTGATAAGATTACGATGAAAAATGTGTCAGGGTGTGAGAAAGACCAAATAATCAAATAACAATATTAAAAAGAAGTTTTTAAATGATTCAGTCATCTAGATAATACATATATATACTGTAATGATATTATTCAAATAGAGTATTATTGAAATGTTAAAGAGAATTTAAAAAATATTAGTTTTGTTTAAACATGGATTTGATATGAGTTAAATTTAGAGTTGATTCGAGTTTAAATTCGTTTGAACTAATATACAATATCATTAAAAAACTATGAATGGAGTAAAAAATATCGTCAAATGAGTAAACTCAAAAATTTTAAAAACAATCTGATTTCTTTGTTTTCATACGAGAAAATCTTAATTTCAAGCTCTTATAAATAAATAAATAAATAAATATATATATATATATATATATATATATATATATATATATATATATATATATATATATATATATATATATATATATATATATATATATATATATATATATGTATACTCGGTTTCATTAACGGATCCATCTTACTCTTTAATCTTAATATTATTTGGGTTCGTTACCAAGCCAGGAAAGTTGAAGAAAGCTACAGAAACATGTAGCTTTCCAACTATGGCCAAATGGGTTCCACACACAGCTTTAAAAAACCTAACCCTTGACCTAACTTGCTTCACTAGCTCTGCAATAATTTAAAGTGTTCCTCTCACTACAATAAATCTTACTCTGAAGCCCCCTATACACATACATACATACATACATACATGCATGCATACATATGTGTGTGTATGAAGCCCCCATGTACATACATACATATATGCATATATATGTGTGTGTATGGCCACAGAAGGAGAGGTTAAAGACTTCTATCAGTAATTTAGCCTGGGTGAGTCATGGATAACTCAATCTCCTCTTCTTCTGTCTTACATCATAAAAAGTCCCTTAGAAACATTATGTCGCCGGCCATAAGGGGTAAAGATAATATATAGAATTGTTTGTAAGTTTATAAAGTCAAATGATCAAATAAAGTAAAACTAATTACCCACTCGAATGAAACGAGTGTCAAGCTACTCTAATCCAAATTGTCAATACTAGGATTACTTAGAGATGATGCATGGATTACGTAATTAATATATGAATATTATGAGCCCCACTGCCCATTTAATCCAAACATCTAAATGATTTAATGCTTATTTTTTAACCATTTTCATTTACTTAACAGAAACAAAGATTGGAATATCTGTATAACTTAAACTTTATCAATTTAACAATATAGATTTCAATCTCCTATATATAAATCTAATATATTTTTATATAGTATCGAAGCTAAAAAACCAAATGAGACTAAGTAACAATGCATCCAATCAAATCTATGATATTTGCACTTAAAGGAGGGTCTTAGAACAATACAAATATAGCAACGATGGGTCTAATACCCTATAGAGTCGATGATAGTTACCCTTAAAGAAGAATAATACAAGTGCATTTAAGAGGAAGTTTTAGAGATTGAATAAAAATAATATAAGCAGGGTAAAGGCTACAAGAACTATCGCATAATTTTGCTTAGAAACATAACTGTCAAGGTAGCTTTTCATCTCCTCATCCTAACCTATCTCGATCATACTTTTAGGTCACCACTATAAGTTTTTTATATTATATTTATACTGATTGCTCGTCTATAGATGAAAAGAAACAAAAAATAAATTATAATCGCCTAATGAATTTAATATATGATATAACATGTTCATCTCATAACTGTTTACTCAAGAAAAGTCCACAAATAAAAATGCATATGAAGCTTGACGCCGAAAGGGTCGAAGCGATGCAAGGCAATGTTTTTTAACCTATAGGGAAAAGTTTACGTATCCAACCATGCAACTTGAAGCTATACAAATATATCATGTCACCTAATTGTTGTATAATAAAATTATGTATATTTATTTTTGATGTATAATTTATATACACAGATGATGTATTATTATGTGATTGAGTGATTTTGAATTAAAGATAAAGTAATATTCAATCGTGTGATTAGACATTATCTATATATATAAATTGTATACTAAAAATAAATACAGATAATATTACTCATTACTATATAACACATGCATTAACATTTAAACATTTATGATAATATATGAAAAATAGCTAACTCTAATATTATGCATAAATATTTTTGAGTATATAAATATATACATATATGATATGTTATCAAAAAATTAAATATTATTTTATTATTAATTTAAAATCATCTAATTATAAGATAATATATCATATATATCAATTTATTTATTAAAAAGTGGATTCGTATAATTTTATTGTTTAGATGAAACTTGGTTTAAACATAATTAGACAAATTAAGGGTAGATTAATATTTGATATTTACCTTTTCTTTTTTCACATTTTCCATGCTATGGCATCATCATTGGCATTCATTGAATTAATAGGAACACGCATGAGATGAAAATGGAGAGGACTGGTTAAATGGTGTTGTCAATTTGAAAAGAGAAACTCATTTTTCTTTAATTTTGCCTTTTAATTTAGACTTTAGGGGTTTGAATTTGATATTGAAAATTTCACAGACTTCAGTGTTAAGAGTTCCTTTTTCTTTTTTCGGTCTTTTATTCTCTTTTTAGTTATACAGTGGATTCCAATTTTTTTCATTTTTTTATCTTAAAAAATGTGAAATAATTGTTAAGCATGGAATGTCTCGATTGAAGATGATGGAACAGTAATATATCATTAAATATGAAAATCAAAATTTATATTACATAAAATTAATTGATTTATATTAAGATTTAATCTTTTCCATTTATATACGATTTACTTATATTATATTTATTAAATGTGAGACTTTAATCTTTAACAACCTCTCTAAAGTATAATCATTACAGAGTATTAGACCTATTATTTCGATTATGTTTTGATATCATATCAAAATATATTAGGTTTATAAATGTGAAAATTAAAACTCATATTATAAAAAGGGAAAAAGACTATTTCCCACCTAAGTTTTAGCCTTATCTCAAAAGTATACTTACCCCTGATGAAAAACTCAAATACCCACCCAAAGTTTAATCTGTTTGGACTCATTCACATATTTTTTGTTAGGGTTAAGGAGCAAATTTGTTATTTTATCAATAATATTAAATAATTAAAATTTTATCTCATTTTCCTCCCTTTAATTTGAAAAACTAACATTTATCATCTGAATTAAGTTTTAAAAAATTCACTTTTCTCCTTTGAAATGCAGCTATTTTCTTCAACGATGACGGAGAAGTTTTCATCCAGAGGTCGATCACCTCGTCGTCCAGATTTAGATGACGCTCGTCACTCTCTCTCCAGCCACGTCATCGTCGGTGAGCGAAGAGAAAGTGAAAAAAATTAGGGATTTGGGAGGGTGAAAGTCACTTTTCAAAGTTCAGAGACGAGGGTCAAAGTTAATTTTTAAAATCAGAGGGGAAAAATATGATAAAATTATATAACTTGAATGTAAATAGTAAAATAACGGTCTTACCTCTATATTTAATAAAAAACTTAATGATAGTTTAGAGATTGGTAGGTATTTGAGTTTTTCATCAGACGTAGATATACTTTTTGAGATAAGACTAAAACTTGAGTAGAAAATAACCATTTTTCCTTGTAAAAAACTAACTTGTGTTAAAATTTAATCTCCCACACCAAAGTCAAATGTTAAAATTAATATATGCATATAGGTTTCTAGGTTTTAAATCCTCCCATTGCGTGAATTAGAAGAAAGAAATAGTCCATAGCTATGACCAAACTTAATTATTTCTTTCAGGTGATAGCGATTAATCAACAACAACAAAAAGAAAAAAAATTCAAAGCCATCCAATCACCATTATTGAAAATGCTTTTTCAAAATATTGTTTTAATTGATTACATTTCCCTTAAAGCAGCAGCTCCATACATCGAAGATTCAATTTCATACCCACCTCTCAAAAACTTCAACAATATAAAAATCGGTAATTAATTAATTAAATATAATTTATCTCCATTCTCAATTGAAATTATTTTTTTTAATTTTAGGCACATTTAGTTTAAAAAATATTTTATTATCAAAATTTAAAAATTATCTTAAAAACAGATTAATTTGAGAATTATTAGATATAAATTGTTATTATATTTATAAAATTTGATAAAAATAGATAAATACAAATAATTATTCAATAAAACTATGTGTACCCACTTTGGATACACAAATGTATACATATTTATATATATCATCATGTGATTGGATGATTTTGAATTAAGAATAAAACAATAACCAATCATATGATGACACATATGAGTGTGTATACATTTGTGTACCCAAAGTGGGTACACATAGTATTGCTCATAATTATTATGTTTAGTTAGAGATAATAAAAAAAAATATCAATACATTATTTTACTTAAATACTCTTAAGTATAATTATTCTAAAATATTTTTATATTATTTATCATATTAATTAAAAATGAGATTATATTTACTTTTAAAAAATTAATAAATAAAGATATAATTATAATAAAATTAATACTATATTAATATTCTTTTAATACTTAAAGTAGAGATAATAATTTGATTATATTTTATATTATTTATCGCATCACTATTGGTAATAGAAAATTACCAAAATCTTTTATTACTTATAAACTAAATAAAATAATGTACGTAATAAAAGATAGATTATCATAATAATCTTTAATCTCCTCTTAACAAATGTCCCTTAGTACGAAGAATATTTCCTTGTATCCGTAAACTTAGCTATAATTAGCATTGACGGGAAGGATATTTAATTATTGAATTACCAATTTGTGGGAGAGCTAATCAATGTTTTAGGCCATTAACCTCGATTTAATTATATAATTATATTTTTCGCATTAAAGAAAGAAAAAGTCGAGGGACATGGAAGGAAGGTTGTCAGGTTTAAACCATTTTATTCAATTTCATGTTTTTAATGTGATGGCGATAAAAAATTGAAGTCAATCCTCATAATTAAAGTGCAAATTTGCATGAATACCTCGAGGCAATTGGATGAACAGACTCTTCTAATAAAGGAAATTTCGCGTGTTCATCCATAAATAGGATGGGAATAATAATTCCACTAAGATGGGACTATCAAAGAATAATTCACATTTCACGAAATGTTAAAAAGGGGTCTAAAGTTGGCGTAACCAACCACGAAAGGTCAAGCTTTTTTTAATATGAGTAAGAACTATATATAATTAAAGATAAGATGAGCACAATTTATTTAAAAAATAAATAATTTTACCTACCCAATCTAACTGTTATGAGTTAATATAAGGTCAAAAGGCTTATCCTCACCTACAGTTTAGTGTTTTCGTAAATTTTTAATCATTAATTTTAAAAATTATAAACACCTATCTATTTATTAATTTTTTTAGTTATTGTTAAAGGTAAAATTATTATTTAATAAAAATATTTAAAAAAACTAAAAAATTGTTATTTTTTTATATTTTTAAAAATTTAACATTCCCCTCTCCCACTCCCATCCAAGGTTTTTATCTCCTCATATTTGGTGAACAATAATTTCTTGATAATCGGTATTCTCTCTTATAGTTTGCTTATCTCTCTCTCTCTCCCAATCTCTCTGTCGCTCTCCTCTGTAGTCATTGTCTCTAATGAAAATGAAATCATCTTTGTCAAAGACGGGATAAAATGTCTTCATCTCAAATGTAAACATTTCATCTTCACGACGAAATTTATCCATATAGGTGAACAATGTGCGACTAATGAAAACCCATGAACAAAGACCCTAGTCAATGAACAACATTCAGTCATATCTAAATACGTTTTAGATACATCTTTGTCTCTTTTTGAAATGAGAAGAGTGGTGAAAAGACTGGAAGAGGGAAATAAGTTGATCAGGAGAGAGAACGCCAATGATTGGAAAGTTGTTGTTCGTTGGAAAGAAGATGATCAAAACTCTAAGGGAGAAATGTGATAAATTTTTTAATTTTATAAAATATTTTTATTAAATAACAAATTTACCCTTAATAATAACTAAAAAAAATTAACAAATAAAAAAATATTTTAGATTTTTAAAGTTAGTAGATGAAAATTCACAAACAATTAAATTTTGGGTGGGAATAAGTCTTCTGGCCTTACTATAATATAACGATGTATGGTTTGCCACTAATAAAGATTAAATAGCCCGTGGGCATTTGTTAAAGGGCTGAAAAAATTGCTTGTAAGGCCTTTTTATCCACGAAAATTAAGAAATTATCTTCTTTCAATGCGCTATAGGATGACTTATTTAATAGTGTTTGGACTAAAATGCCCTTAACTTCTTTATCCTATCACTTAATAACACTACTCCCGTATAAAACTCAAACAAAATAATTACAAAAACTAAAAAGAGGATTTATCTTTTCCTGTAAAGAGGGATCTTTTCTTGAGTCAAACTGCAATTTGGACTCAAGTTCTTTGAATAAACCTTCATGTTGATTTGAGCAAATTTACTATTCAGGATTTTTTGTATTCAATTACCCAAAAAAAGAGATAATATTTTAACATTTTAAATGATTTTTCATAATGAACTTTTCTTGTATCTTAATTTTTGATTAATTCTTAGACCAAACTAGAACAGATTAATTCGTTATAACATGTTTATATAGAGCGAGTGGGACTCGGTGACCCAGTCAACTCTATTGGGTCGGAAGAGATTGCACTCACGGTCTGTCTTCCTTCTTGGGAAGGGCGTATGTGAGATAGTTGAAGGGTAATTTGGGGAATGTGACTGGAAATTTTCCTTAAGTCACTTCTTTTTCCAGTCTTTTCCTTGTCACAATCGTAAAGCTTTCCGTTGCATTACTCTTTACTGTATATTTTTGTCGTCTCCTTCTCATCTTCCAAAGAGAAGGCCAGTGGCTACAAATTTGGGTCATATATTGATTACGATTATAATCATTATTTGCTGAAAAATTATTGATGTTATTGATATTAACTCTTATATTTATTTTAATTCAATAAAAGCTTAACAAATTTTTTGTTTTTTATTTTTCTGTAATTTCTGTCCTTTCAGCCAACGGTTTATCCATTATTTTCAAGGCTATGCGTCTCTCTCTTCGTCACATAGTTTGTTTTATATAATGCTTAGTCACCACACACTCTTGCCATTTTCACGCGAAATCCTTCTCTTGCAGACTTTCTTTCCAAAATCCCTCATCACTTTCGCATTCTTCTTCTTTTTATAAATATATGCCTCTATCTTCTCTGTTCTTTATGTAACTGCAATCTTTAATCAGACATCTTGTCTCCCACTTCTTGAATTGTCTGTCTTTCTGCTCAAAGCTCTCTCTTTTGTATAATGTAATCTTGGTTTCAACTCTTCTTGTTCGTTGGTAAATGCCCATTTCCTTCAAATTTGAATAAACCGATTTTCTTATTATGTCAATTATGTCAATCATGTCTTCTCGTTAATCTTGCTGTGCGGTGTCCGGTTTCTTCGAGTTTTATATTGAGTTTTGTTGAAGACTTGAAGGCCATTTCCTTTAAATCTTGTTTGTGATAATGGGGTTTCGTTAATTTGGAAGTTTTTGTGCTCGAAGTTTAAAAGTTCTCTACTTTGACTTGCCCTTTACCTCAAAATTAAGTCAGTTTGTATGGTTATATCATGTAAGTTTTCTTGTAATGCATTTTGTTTTTGTTGATGCTGTTTTTGGCGGGATTCAGTTGATGAGTAAGTAGAAAGCAGTTAGTGATGGATCTTAGTTCTGTTGAAGTTAGTCGTTAGTGGAATTTCTGAGGTTATGGAGAGCATCTGTTCATTCCGCTAAGTTGGACTTTTTTCTCTCTTCATTATGGATTTTGTTCGCTAATATCTTTGATTTTCATATATGGAATCCAAGTAATTCCAGTATTGACTGCTAATTAATTCTTTTGTTCTTATAGCAATATACTGGTATCATTCTTTTTAGATTACACGAAATGTAAATTTAAAAGATAATATATTTGGATTTCTTAATTATGTACCCAAAAATGGTGAATTCACATTTTTATTCTGAAATCTTATATGAAGATGGAAATACTTGTCTTTTTGCTCCTAAGTCCTTGTACTTTTCTCTGGTTATGCAAGTTTAGTTGCTAGATTGGCCTCTCGAGTAACTTTAATCTGTGTTTAATCCTTGTGTTTGAATTTCATTAAATTTGGTTTCCTTCAAAAAAATTGGAGAGGGTGCAAAAACCTCAATTCTGTCATATTTGCGAATAAAATTGAATTATCATGGAAGAAACTTTTGTTCCCTTCCGTGGAATTAAGAATGATCTCAAAGCAAGGATCGCATGCTATAAGCAAGATTGGACTGGTGGTTTTCGTGCTGGTTTCAGGTTTGTGACTTCATGATTGACTAGAAAGTAACATAATTTTCATAGATTATGTTCTTCTTATTTTGACCTTCATTTCTGTTTCAATGTACACAGCTTAAAATGATTTGAAGTATTAGTATCTTCTAAGCATATATGTTTTCTGTTATCTAGGATCTTAGCTCCAACAACATACATATTCTTTGCTTCTGCTATTCCAGTTATATCTTTTGGGGAGCAGCTTGAAAGAAATACAAGTAGGACCATACTTAATGCAGATTTCCTCAACTTTTTTGGTGCTTCAAATTGTCCTTTGCTGAGACATGCTTTCTTTGGTTATATGTTACAGATGGAAGTTTGACTGCAGTGCAAACCCTTGCATCAACAGCACTCTGTGGTATTATTCACTCAATTCTTGGTGGACAGCCCCTACTCATACTTGGAGTGGCTGAGCCAACCGTGTTGATGTACACATTTATGTTCAACTTTGCCAAGGAACGCGAAGATTTGGGTCAGAAACTATTCTTGGCCTGGACTGGATGGTATCAATACTCTGCATCATTAAATAGTACTCCCTGATTGATTTCCTGGTGACACTAAAATATCCTGTATTCTGTTGGGTTTTCAGGGTCTGTGTTTGGACGGCTCTACTGCTCTTCTTGCTGTCCATTTTAGGTGCATGCTCCATAATTAATCGATTTACGCGTATTGCTGGTGAATTGTTTGGTCTGCTGATTGCAATGCTTTTCATGCAGCAAGCCATAAGGGTGAGTATTATTCATGAACTTATCTTATTAAATGACTGACCAGCTAGAGCTTAAGGATGTTGGAATATTCTTGAAAATTCTTTATTTGCATTTTTGGAGTAATTTTAGTTTCTAGCATAATTTTTTAAATAGTGATAATTCTGGAATCTGACAGATTTATTTAAAGCAGCCCTTCATAGACACAATTTTATGCTGTCAAAACTCTGATTTCTCTGTAATTTGAACTAATGAACTTTATTCTACAGGGAGTTGTGGAGGAATTTGGCATTCCACAGAGAGAAAATCCTAATCAGATTGCGCTCCAATCCTCTTGGCGATTTGGCAATGGGATGTTTGCATTGGTTCTGTCTTTTGGCCTTCTTTTAACGGCACTTAAGAGTCGTAAAGCTAGATCATGGCGCTATGGTTCAGGTATACTGTCACTCTTTCAATTTCATCACATATGAGTTATAGATTCTACCTAACAGATCAGTAAATCTCATTCTTGTGATCATGCAATTGTTTTCTGAGTCTAGCATATTTCATTCTTAAGCAATTCATGTTGAACTTACAGTACTGTAGAATCTGTACACTTATCAGTTCTGTACCTCTTTAACTTTACTGTTTGTTGGATGGGATTTCAAATCTCTAGGTTGGCTAAGAGGATTTATAGCAGATTATGGGGTTCCTCTTATGGTGCTTGTATGGACTGGAATATCGTACATACCTACAAATGATGTTCCAAGAGGGATTCCAAGGCGACTTTTCAGTCCAAATCCATGGTCTGCTGGTGCTTACTCAAATTGGACAGTTATCAAGGTGAATCCTATAAAACAAACTCCTCAATGAGTGAACATTATGTTGGCGCCTGCTTGAAACAATGCTAAATTTTTGCTCTGTCATCCTCAGTCATGCAAGAAACTGATGCTTATTTGGTTTACAGGAAATGGTGAATGTGCCTCCTTTGTATATAATTGGAGCATTTATTCCAGCAACTATGATTGCTGTTCTTTACTACTTTGATCACAGTGTTGCATCTCAACTTGCTCAACAAGAGGAGTTCAATCTGAAGAAACCATCTTCATACCATTATGACCTTCTTGTTTTGGGTTTCTTGGTGAGCTGTTGTCTTGGCAGATTTTTTTATCTCACGAACTTAAAGAAATTCAAAGCAAACAATTAATTAATCCATTATTGGGGAAATTTATTTAAAATTTTTCCTGACCAGGTAATATTATGCGGTCTTCTTGGCATTCCCCCTTCCAATGGTGTGATTCCTCAATCCCCCATGCATACAAAAAGCTTAGCTACCCTGAAACATCAGGTTATTTCTAATATACTGGGTTCTTAAATTTACATTGAAGTATCCAACAATCAATTTATTTATATAGTTTTTATTGTAGTAGGCATTCTTGCTGGGTTATTTGATGTTATATATATCTTTATTTTTATTATAACTCTTATCCAAATTTTGCTTCTCTGTGACAGCTTTTGAGAAATAAGCTTGTATCAACAGCACGAAAAAGTATACAGAAAAATTCAAGCCTGTGTCAATTATACAGGAACATGCAAGAAGCATACAATGAAATGCAGACTCCACTTGTCTATCAACGTCCATCCGCTCTGGTATATTCATTTGCACATTTCTTTTGGATTGATATAATTTTTTTCCTTCATTGCTCCAACATTTAATTTTAAACAGGGACTGAAAGAACTGAAAGAATCCACAATCCAACTGGCCTCAACTGCTGGGTACATTGACGCTCCTGTTGATCAAACTGTTTTTGATGTGAATAAGGATATTGATGATCTTTTGCCTGTTGAAGTCAAGGAACAGCGTCTCAGCAATCTGCTTCAGTCAATTATGGTTGCTGGTTGTGTTGCTGCCATGCCTCTTCTGAAGAAGATCCCAACTTCTGTTCTTTGGGGCTACTTTGCCTTCATGGCCATTGAAAGCTTGCCTGGTAATCAATGCTGGGAGAGGATATTATTGCTTTTCACTGCTCCAAGTAGAAGATACAAGTAAGTGCATCTTAATATATGCAGCTATAAGTCCTAAGATATAATATCTGTCATACTTTACAAATATATCTACATTAAAAATTTTATTTTCTATTTGTTCAGTACTGTGGCTGGAGTTATAATATAATGTACATACACCTTGAATTTTCCCAATTGATGCTTATGATGAATGAATAATTTGAAAAGTAACCAAATCATATATTCAAGTTGTGAGCATAATTGCAACCAAAATTATTAGGTGAGTTAGTTGGCTATCATTATCATTTTTATAAAAATAGAAATCTAATTGCCAGTTTTGACTTTCAGGGTGTTGGCGGACAATCATGCAACATTTATTGAAACTGTTCCCTTCAAAACAATTACTGCATTCACAATTTTCCAGATAGTTTATTTGTTTGCATGCTTTGGCATAACATGGATCCCAATAGCTGGGGTCCTTTTCCCACTGTTGATCATGCTTCTTGTTCCATTGCGACAATATTTGCTCCCTAAGTTTTTTAAAGCAGCCCATCTTCAAGACTTGGATGCTGCAGCATACGAGGAAGCTCCTGCAGTTGCTTATAACATGACATTTGAAGTAAGTTGTCCAGATGCTTTGTTAGTTTCATGTAAGCTTAATTGCAAATCTGGTTGGAACATGAAACATTATTGGTTTTCCTAACTTCTTTTTGTAAAATAAGTAAATAAAAAAAAGAAACAAAAGACAAAGAAGAAAGGCATATGTGATCCGCTTGTTTTCTGCTATATCTATAATTAATATCAGACTTAGAAAGTACTAGCAAGTCAGTATTTAGTAATTAGTGTTAGGTACGTGTATAATTTTGCATTCAGGTGTTGTCTGGGGGATGCACATCGGCAAAATTGGGGTTATCTTGAGTCTAAGATTATGGAGCTACCCATGGCCAGGCCAATATAATTTTATAAACCTATTTTTGAATGCTTTTTTTTTTTTTTTTTGTAATTCACAGGATCAAACTCAGGCTAGAACTACTGACATTGACAGTGGGGAAATCCTAGATGAAATTGTTACAAGAAGCCGTGGTGAGATCCGCCGCATACAGAGTCCAAAAATTACCAGTGTGTCTCCAACTCCACTTCAGAATATAAACCATTCTTACAGTCCACGGGTGTCAGAGAGCACATATAGCCCCCGTGTTAGAGAATTGAGGCGGGAAAGGAGTGCCGGTTTGAGTGGACAAGGAATTGAAATAAAGCATTCACCCAGTCCTCGGCCATCTGGTCTTGGAAAAAACAGTCATGGTTCACCTCCAGTCTGAAGTCATAAATGCAAAACTTGGGTGTGTTTAAAAGTCAATGGTGCTCGAGAGGTCGTGTTAAAGTCATGTAACTAAGTTTTAGGTGTGTCTTTTTCTTCCTCTTCTAATCCTACATGTTCTCCTGTGACAGTTCTCCTTTTATATCTAAAATAAACTGGGCAGAGGACATATTTATGGAAATGGAAAAAATGCTTTATTTTGCCGGGCTTTCATCAGAAACATTAAATCAATCTCATGACAATCCCCTTGATCTATTCTGATGGATCTTACTAAAAGATACTGACCCACAAGAACACTATTTCTTCTTTGTACTGTGAAAATAGCTTCAGTTGGTGTTAAAGATAAGGAATTTACAGCTCATGCAAACTTCTTCTAGCTTCATTCGCTTCCACTTGTCAGACAGACAATGTCTCTGAATTGCACTCTCTTGAAGAATTTATGTGCTTCTGCTTTGCTTTCTTATTCCTGATTGTCATCGAGAAAGTAAAAGCTGTGGCACTGAGTCTAAGTGAGTTAGTGAAACTGATGAATAAACGGCGCCAACATGTATCATTTTACAGTAGGGGAAAGGAAAAGAGGATAGCAGAGTCTCTCTTATCTCTCATCTCCCGGTACTCACAAATTATAATGGTACAAAAGTCTATTTCTGGGTGCGGGCTTAATGTCCAGTTTCTGACTTACGAGCTTTATTTCATCCTGAATTTAAACATTCTTAATGATAAATCTTTCTTTATTCTTTAACTAATCAACTCCAGGGAAACAGCGTAGTAATAAATGAAGAATTTTCAGTTTAGCCATGGCTGATACATGTTAACCATTTTTCAGATTAGTACAGTGATGTCGTGATATATAAAATATTCATAACTGGATCCTGGTATCATTATATTTTATCTCTTCACCTAATTTTCGGATTTTTTAACTTTTTTAGTTCTTGCACAAATCTTTTTGAGACTCCACCATGATATCAGTGCTCAGTCTTGTCTGCTCTAGCATGATCAATGACCTAAATGTACAAGAAATGTTGATAAAATGGATATGGAAACGACTAGCTATGACTCAACTCAGCAGGCATGCCCATTTATGGGGTTACACAAGCTAGTGCTTAGCATACAATACATTCCACTATCTCTATTCTACAAGTAGCAGGGGCCCCAAATTTTGAGTTGCTTTAGAATTCTTCTTTTGGTACTTGCTTATCTCTACCGCCCATGTGATACTACTAAATATTTATATCCCACTTAGGCCCAGGCTCCAGGAATGAAAACTCGGACTGTAATCTTGCACAAGTAGATTTTATTTTCGGTACTTAAATAAAGGAATAACAACCACCTACAGCGTCAGTAAATAATCTTGTGCAACAATTGCAGGGTATGGATATCATTGGCTAACAACTGGGTAGTATTACATTACTGTTTCCTTAATAAAAAGTAAGAATACCGTTGAATCTTACATCTATATTCCAATCTCAGTTTGTTAATATACTCTTCAAGATTCCAATTCAACGATTATGGAACCTAAAATGTTATGACAACTTCGGAGGCTTAAGGGCTTTAATGTGAAGTGTGTGAAGAGGCATTTGCAGGCTACTGGGTATCCCCTAACTCCAAAATGACTTGGACTAGTTTTTTTTTTCGGTAAGTGGTTGTTCAGAAAAGAAATTCCTTAACTGGTTGTTCAGATGCTAAAAAATGATCACGTGGGCTTGCTGTTGCTACAGTTCAACTCGTTTAAGATTAGTTTCAATATTATTATGATTCAGTTGTCTTTAATAGTACAGTTGTAAAAGGAAAAAATATAATATATTATTAAAAAGCCTTTAATAATGCAGGAATCCTTGTGAGTTAATGAATATCTTGCCAAGATGGTGCAGGACAGGACAGGCCAGACCAAAACAAGAGGATGAAAAACAGTTTAAAAGACAGGATCGTTGTATTGTAAGACATTTCTTCTCAAGATCTAAGTTCTATAGCCTGTCGAGTCAATTCCAATATGCAAGGGAGGCCTCAAGTAGTGTTATTTGGAGATTCAATAGCAGAGCAGTCTTTCAGAACAGGTGGTTGGGGTGCATCTCTTGCTGACACTTACTCTCGCAAGGTTCTTCTTACATTTATTTAACCTTAATTTCTCTCCTTATTAAACAGACCCAATATTTATTTTCTAGTTTCTTCAACTGGGTTTTTATTTGTTTCTCATTTGTGTAGGCTGATGTGTTAGTTCGTGGCTATGATGGTTACAACACTAGATGGGCATTGATCTTGTTACATCACATCTTCCCTCTGGTAATTCATTATTCTTTGTTGTGAAATGCCAGATGGGTTTGGCTTGTTGTAGGCATTGGTTGTTTTAGTGGGCATTTTCTAAGCCAAGCAAAGCAAATTTTGCTCCTTGTTATTGTTATAGGACAATAAAAAACCTCCGGCGGTCACCACAATTTTCTTTGGAGCTAATGATGCGGCCCTTCTTGGGAGAATGAGAGAAACGCTGCATGTTCCTGTGGAAAAGTACAAGAACAATCTCATAAGAATTTTTCAGCATTTGAAGGTTCGAATTTTAAAATTGTCAAAATCTGTAGATATGCTTCAAACAGTCAATACTGAAACCAAGCATTGAAGCTAGAAGGGTGAATAGATATATATAAACAATTGGAGATTGAGAATAAAGAATAAGCATAACAAATAAATCAATATTAAATTGGGTTCAGATAAGAATCTTGGTCCCAGCCCATGAAGAAAGAGTAGAAAAAATTGTCCCATCCCATTGTCTTGCTTTCGTTGCCTATAAATTAACAAACTCACCAACCCTTTTGGCTATACAATAAAACAACTTCCTATTAACCCATCCACCCTTCCCCAACATGTTAGAAATTTGGCAAAGCCCAGATTTCAATAAACAGTGACAATGGTGAACATGTTTGAATCCAAAATTTCCTTTTTCGTGATTCAAAAGAATTATTTTTTGCCACATATTCTGTAACCCCAAATCTGGATTCCAAAAGAAAAAACCAATAATTTAAAAAGAAAGCCAAAAGCAAGAAGACATAGATGGAGTGGCTGTGGTGTTAATTATTGGATTCGAAGTTTTCTCCTATTCGGTGTAGTCCATTCAGATTCGACTAAGTTGAAAATATCACTCTCAATTAAACACAAAAGGGTGGAATCATTACTTAAACAAAACCCAAGTAAAGGAAGAAAAATTCAAAGTTTTAAAGTTTAAATTAGTGGTTGAGGGCATGTAATTGCTGTGGTTTTACCAGCACCAAACCAGGTCTCTTGTCATTTCAGGGCCTTGCCTCTTACAAATAAGCTAAAACATTACATGTGTTATTGCCTGTTGGGGTGCATTTATGTGCTTCAATTTATTCATTACTTTGAGGTCTCTAATTTATGTGCTTGTCGTTTACTAGATGCTGCATTTGTTTAGGATTGAACTTCTTGTCTATATTGCATTCTATATATGGCATCTTCTGACTGGTACAAAAGTGCCATCAGATCATGAATTTCTTTTATCTGGTGTAATTTTGCTCCCTATACACTTTATCTGGTTTTCAACAAGTATGAATTCAATTTCTAGGTATGTGTATCATTTTGTATAGTTATTCTATTTGCAGAAATGCTCCCCAATCGATGAGGAAGGACGTGTAGAATATGCACAGTATGATAGTTCTTCTCCTTATATGAACAGCTCAATAGCTCTTACAAAAACTGAAACATGAACACAAATGCACACAGTGTATGCACCCCACTATCCTTTAATTATAGATAAAGAGTGAGAGGCAGATTTCCATGATAGAAGACAGTGAGAGGCTGATGCCTTCGTAGAACATTATGGATGCAGACGCTTTTCATTTACTTGTTTTGGGTGCTATCAATAATATAATAAGATCTTAATATATTGTGTTTCTTGTTTGAGATCCAGGATTGATAGGGTTTCAAATATTGCCTCCAGATTCTCAACACATAAAAATCTCAAACCTGAATTTTCAACCGTAAAATTTGTTACTGTGACACATTATTACTTTGATATGTCTCTTATATGTAATAGGGTCTTGCAGATCCATAAATGGTGAGAAAGCTAGGACAGAGCCTGAAGGACAAACGAAATGGCAGGAGTTTATGCAAGACAGTGTGTTGAGCTGGCCAAGGAACTTGCTATCCCTGCCATTGATCTGTGGTCCAAGATGCAGGAAACCGAGGGCTGGCAGAAAAAGTTCCTCAGGTTTGTGATATTAAAAGCAAGGAGTATTTCCTTGTATTACCCAAGACTAGTCTAACTGGTCTGAATGAATTGAATGAAGTAGCTTGTCACCTTTGATCTTTCTAGAAAGGTGTCCTAAAATGATGAGACCTTGAATGGAAAATTTTCAACTAGGATTGCATTGGTGACAACCCAATAGTTCTTATTATTACGGGGAATCCATTGTGATTATAATTTTTATTTTTATTCTTTTTGACAACAGTGATGGGTTGCACCTGACGCCAGAAGGCAATGCGTTTGTTCACCAAGAAATTGTGAGAGTTTTCAAAGAAGCATGGTTTTCACCTGAACAAATGCCATATGATTTTCCTCAATACTCAGTCATTGATGGAAAACACCCTGAGAAAGCTTTCCAACTGCAATGCCCTACAGAATTCTAGTCAAGAAGGGCTTGGAATCTGCTCTCTCTTTTAATTTTTCTATTTGATGAAAGGATTTGGAGTACTTTTCCCTAATCATACTACTGTACCCATTTAAAAAAAAAATGAATTGGCCTTTTTTAATAAACAAAAAAAAGAAAAATGGGTTGCTTCTCTTGTTCTTGCACAATCACAGCTCTTCTAGTTAAATAACAGGAAATGCATAATTAAGGCTGACAGCAAATACCTACTGTTACTCTGACCTTTCTTCCTTTTTGAAAGTAGTCATTAATTAATATTAAAATTGGTTTTTAATTGTGTTTAATTCTCTAATACAAAATTAACATTAAATTTCTTCTTAATGTCCCTCTAAAGTTTGACATCAATGTGAAAGAGTGAAGTAAATTTAATCCTTTCAGTTATAATTTTCTTATTTTAATACATAGAACATTTATTTTTCGAGGTCCTAATATGAAAAAAGAAAAGAAATACAAGCCTAAACCTTAACAAATGCAAGCTTATAAATGGTCTTGGGCATAAAGAGTGAAATGAGAAGGGACTCTGGCCATGGAGCTTGAAACTGGTACAAACCTTAAACAAAATCATGCTCCATTTTTCTTCTCTCATGAAAATTACATTAAATCCTTCATAAAATCTGAGATTCTTTTCGATGAAGGATCTTCTTCCAAAGGTTACCTTCAAGATTTTCATCATCTTAGCCATCACTTTAATGCTAATGGGTGTTCCTCAAATCCTATGTTTGGAGTCCACATTCCATGTTTCGACTCTTTGGATGTCTCTGCACATGCTTACTCATCGTTAAACTTCGATTTTCATGAGTATAAATTTCAAAGTGGAGGATACTTGGAGAATCATCACCAAATTATGAATCCCCTGGTTGATATTACAGGATCCAATCAGAGCCACATGCCATTAAGTTTCATAGAGCCTGTGAATTTTGTAGTATCAGATGAAGTCTCATCTGTAAGTGCTGATAATATTAGTAGTTACCATAAGAAAGCTGGCATGAATAAGAAGAACAGGCCATATCTTTCGACAAGGACAGGGAAAGTTGGGAAGAAGTACAATGTAGTGAAGGGGCAATGGACAATTGATGAAGATAGGTAAAGAGTTTCAGTTTCATAAAATTTATGCATGTTTGGCTTGAATCTTAATTTCTTCTAATTTTTTTCTATGACTGTGTATTGATGCATGTTCGTAGGCTCTTAATTCGACTGGTTGAACAACATGGCATGAAAAAATGGTCTCATATAGCACAGATGTTGCCTGGGAGAATCGGGAAGCAGTGTAGAGAGAGATGGCATAACCATCTGCGGCCTGA
The DNA here is from genome assembly GCF_011075055.1 of Mangifera indica. NCBI lineage: Eukaryota > Viridiplantae > Streptophyta > Magnoliopsida > Sapindales > Anacardiaceae > Mangifera > Mangifera indica. Next base: position 2,740,359 of record NC_058139.1, read on the forward strand.
TATCAAGGTTTGCATTATGTTTCTTTCTTCCTTTTGAAAACAGTGAAAACCCGGAATAACATCCATTGATATTCTAACATATGCATGCAGAAGGATAGTTGGAGCGAAGAAGAGGACAAGGCACTGATAGAGGCACATGCAGAGATAGGCAACAAATGGGCAGAGATCGCAAAGAGATTGCCTGGAAGAACAGAAAACTCGATCAAAAACCATTGGAATGCAACAAAGAGAAGGCAGTTCTCTAAGAGAAAATGTCGTTCCAAAAACCAGAGAGCCTCAGTCCTGCAAGACTATATTAAGACCTTGAATTTAACTTCAACCGCCACCAAACATCGGACAAAAACTTCCTTCAAGTTTAATAACAAAACCAAAATATTATCAAACCAGGCACCTGTTGATAATGACGAGGTCTCCCCGTGCGATCACTTGGTCCTTGATTTTGATTTTAGTGAAGTCCCGGATTTTGATTTTGATGATGATAAGTTATTCGAAGATGACTGTAGCCTTGATTCTCTTATTGAGCAGATGCCTTGCGGTTCTGCTGTTGGTGATGATGATAAGAAAAGCTTTGAAATGGAGTTGTCACCACTAGATGAGAAATCTCAAGTGGGGGACATGGATTTGGTGGAGATGATTTGTCAAGCTAATAATATGTAAACCCTGCCAAACCAGCGCACATTTAACAGGTATCGTTGATCATAAAAAAGGCCGAAAATAGGTGATTTGAAACATTTTAGTTTCTTTTAAGTGCCCAAAGTAGATAAAAACAATAATCACTGTAATAAAAGTGAAGGGCTATGAAAATTGTTTGCAACGTTTTGTTATGAAAAAATAGTTATACTTTCGTATTTTTATGTGCTCAACCCCTAAGATATCTGAACATATACCTTGCTGGGAAAGTCCAAAAGTGTTTCGAAGCTTCACAAAAGGCTCAGTAAATCTGAAACTTGATTGCCAACTTTGACAAAAATCAATAAAATTATGTATACTCAATTTGAAAATACAAATAAATATATATTTATATATGTCACTAAATGATTGAATAATTTTAAATTAAAGATAAAATAATACTCAATCATATAATGATATATCACAGACATACAAAAATGTATACATATAATATTGTTTTACTAAAATTGGTAGGAGACTAGTCTAATTATGTCCATAAACTAGATCTTAACAAAATACACATTGCAAAGCATAATAGGGTAAAAAATAAATCCATGGATCCAAGGGACCCGACTCTATTGCCCTGCAACACATTGCATTAACGTCCACACCTTCTCGCCTCATGCGGAAATAATGTAATATATAAAGACGAACCAATTTGCATTTTTTACATCCACAGCATTAACCAATGGAATCCCGATGAAGCTAAAACTGGAAAGATTAACATACAAAAGTTTTCAGAGCAGTCTTCATTTTTTCCCCATGTAACTACAAACATATATCAACCAAATGAAGAAAGGGGGAAAAAAGGAAGATTGCAAACCAAAATGGTTAATTAAGTTCCTGCCCCCAACTACAAACATATTTTTAAATGAATGGTAGGTAAATTTCATCAGCTAACCAACCAATTTCACTATCAAATTTTCCCCTCGCAAAATTTCAAGCAGTCTTTGGCTTTTCTTTAATACGCTTCACCCTTGAATACAAGAAAACTCCAGCAAGAGCTACTCCAGTGCCTGAATCAAATTTATGAAAATTAATTTTCGTAACTTGAAAGAAAATGTATATTAGAATTGACATGGCCCAGGGGAAACTAAAAGTAGAATTCAAATATGACTAATTTACCAAGAGCATTGATTGGTAAAACAGGAGTTTTGAAGACAATAACAGAGCTGACAATGACCACCACCCGTTTCACACAATTGCCAACAGAATGGGTAACAGGGGATACCCTCTGTAATATCATATATGAAACCTGCACAGTTCAATCAGATTTTTAAGAAAACAACTTGGTGTATCTGTTAAAATGTGCAATTGAAAAAACCTGCCATCCCTTAACACAGCTTTGTTTCTCATTGATGCACAAATTCATATGCAGCAGGTTCAATTTGAAAGGATACTTCAACTTTCATTTAATACAAAGCTATAGTTAAGAACTTACATATTTTGATACTTAAAAACTAAATATTGACATCTAAGGTATCCTCAATCAATGCCCACACAATCAAAAAATTAAAATGAGCAGTCCAAACCAACATTATATGCAGAACACATAACAAGGTATCTATATAGAATGTCTTCAACAGCCTATAGTTTATACCAATATAATCCAAAATACATGGGTATTTTCTATAAAATCCCGCAAATATAATAACTAAAATAAAAAATCAAACTTTTCTCAGCCATAAACTTGAATTCAATCCATCTTGAGGGAAGCAACTGAATCCCCATAAGAAGCATTTTTTCTCAACTCTATGTCGATTGTTTAATGCCAAATTACCTAATAACTAAATAAAATACTAATAACAGAATGTTACTGTGAAACTCAAAATGGAATACAAGAATATAATGACTTCAGGGAAGGCACAAAACTGAAAAAAGAAAATAAGAAAATGATGCACAAAACTGGAAAAAAAAAATGATCACCTGCTGATAAGCATGGAAACAGAGTGCAGCAAGAAGAGACTTTGTGGCTATAAGTTTAACATCCAATCCCTGTCAAACAAGATTACACATATAGTAAACAAATACCAACTTAGATAGACCAGATTTCTAGTAAAACAAGAATTCTTGTATAACAAGAATTCTTGTATCAATAGTAAGTTTTGTTACAAGGTGGAAACTTACAGCTGATTGTAGGTATGTAGGGGTAAACTTGACACCTTCCATGAACAGAGCCACAGGAGCTAACAGGAGGAAAGACATGATTGTTATTACTGAGAAAAGAGTGATGTTGTCCAAAGAATCCTGTAAAAAAAGATCCAGACATTAAGGGACACTCCAAACAAAAAGAATTATACAAAGGCGCATTCACACTTGTAACTCGATTCTCAAACTGGTTTGAAAAAATTCCAAAGTAATGCTGCATTGCCTCCAAAACCATGCCAAGGAAAGCTATAAATCTGAACAATGCACGTTACCTCTTTCTTAACCATGACCTTTTTGCTAAGAACATTACGAGATTGGTTTGCCAAATTGGAAGCCATTGCACTCCAAAAACCAGCCCTTTCATGCAAAAAGAAAAAGAAATGTCATATATCCTTGTTGAGAACATTGATTATTATACCAAGATCAGGAATGGAATCATGGTTATAAAATATACAAATAGTGCAAGGACGTCCTCTGACTTTTTTTTTTGGCATCAATATTTATAATTTATATGAATATGTAGCATATTTTCTTACCAATTAAAAGAGATCTCTGTGACTGATGCAAGGGCCACTCCACCAACAATCGGCACAAGAGAAGAAACCACCCAGAGAGTAGGCAACTGCATCAGCATTATGACAAGAGCTAGAGTCAGCAGTGAACAATCAGATATAAGAAAATGTGGATTCATCTTCCCATCATGCATCCACAAAATTAACAACTGCGGCATTTCAGTTTCATGAGGCAAAAGCAAAAATGAGCAACTCAAAGTGAAACAGATCCATATCAACTTGATGCCCACTGATCATATCCAGGTGATTTAGATAAATAGCAATAGAGCAAAATTCGGGTAAAAAGGTGATATATACCTCCCCTAGAAACATAGCAGAAAGGACAACAGAGAAAAATGGCTCCATAGCTTTAATTGTGTGAGTGAACGAAACAGCCACTTTCCCAAGACTCATGTTGGTAAAAACGTTGCCCAATGTGTGCACCACTGCAAGCGGCAAAATTGCAGCAAGCTGCAAAGAGAACATAGCCCACAATCAACATCAATCCCGAAATTTAATATTTTCTAAATAATAAAAATGAAAACAATGGAGTAAAACACATGAAAACAGACCTGGGCGCCGCTAACTTTCGGCCTTTTATAGAGGTTCAAAGTCCACATAAGCAATACCAAAACAGTCCCAACAGCAAATTGAATCACTGTTACGGTTACTGGGAAGTGGTAGACCTTCAAAACCTGTGAAAATTAACAATAAGTAATTATTCGCATCAGAGATGCAATGAACGAATAGGTATCCCAAATTCCTAATTTCTTAATCTCAATATTATCAAATAAAAAAAATAAAAAATCAAACAAAAAATTAGAAAAGGAACCTGCTTGTTGTAGATATTGAAGTAGATATTAAACAGGTACCACAAACCAAACAACAGTCCAAGCTCCAAGATCTTCAACAAGCTATTCGACTTCTCTTCCTCACCACCAGCACTCTCAGGGACAGCCGTAGCATTGACTTCAAAACGACTAGTAGTTTCCAGATCGCGAGCGGCAACGGATGTCCATGGCCTGAACATAGAAGTATTGGAGGAAGACAAGGACCACGATCGACGCAGAGGAAGCGAGGGCGACGACGAAACGACATTGATAGAACAGGAGAGCTCTTGTCGTTTGGAAGAGCAGAGGACTGGCTCAAATCTAGGACTCCGCAAAACGCTCTTCCGCGGCCTGAGGAGCGGGACCGCGGGCGAAAGCGCTGTAAAGGCGGCAGCGCTTTGCATTTTCGAGATCTGAAAATTCAAAGCGCGAACGAACCGGCCAAATAAGAGAAAAGAGAAATGGGGAAGAGATTGTGTGCGTGATACCAGAGAGCGGACGCGTTGGAAAGTCCGCCCGCCAGTAAGGTTGGTGTAACAGCAACTGTTACTTTGAACCGTACCTGTAATGACAAAACTTTTATATCTAAAGTATCGGAGATGCTTTTTTCGCTGCATCTGTCGGGAAAATACGGATTTTAAGATGGCTTTTGACCCAGTAAATCACATGTTCCCACCCAATGTTGGCCTAAAAACTTTTACACCCACTTTTCTATCCACTACTTTTTAATAGAATTTTTTTTTTTTTAAAATGAAATTTAGTAAGAACAATATTTGAGATATTATAGGCATTTAATTACCAAAAAGAAAAAAAATATTATAGGCATTTACAAAAAATTTGGCTAATTAATAACATTAACAGGTGGGCTAAACTTGTGGACCAAAAAGTAAATTAATCTTGAATTATTTATTTTATGTAATTTAATAAGAAGATCTCAGGGTAAGTATATAGGGAAAGGATAATTTCTCATTAAGTTTTAATTTAAATTCAAAATTATATCTATAGTAAATAAAAAATTTAAATACTTACTTATAAACTAATTACCGTCTAAATTTTCAGTTAGAAATAGAAGTAAAATCATCATTTTATCTATAAACCCTAAAATATAAAAAATTTATATCATTTCTCTCTCTTAATTTAGAAAACTCATATTTACCCCCATGATTAAACTTTGAAATTTTCATTTTTTCTCCTTTTCATGTTTCATCTCGATGGCTTAGAAAAGAAGCAAAGGTTTTCTTTGACGAAAGATGACTCTTCATCGTCTGAATTGAAAGACTTGATGAAAGATGACGCATTCTCTAAACACGATGACAAAGAACAACGCTTCGTCGTTGCATATGGACGACTATCTTTCATAGTAGGATCTGAAAGATGAGTGAAAAACATTGGTTATCGATTGAAATAATGGTGGTCAGAGAAGGAAACAAATTTTAAGAGTGAAATTTAAACTTTTCAAAAAATCTGAGGAGAAAATGATATAAATTTTAAAGTTTTAAAGTTTATAGATAAAATAACAATTTTACTCACGTTTTAAACTAAAAATTTAGATAATAGTTAATTTATGAGTGAGTATTCAAATTTTTTATCTATTATAGATATGATTTATAATTTTGCTAAAATTTGGGCGGAAAATAGTCCCTTTCCCGTAAGTATATTGAGCAATGAAAGGAGGGAATGGTCAAGAGTGTATTGAGACGTGATTACGGTAAGAATACTGTGTCATTGTGAGAGGTATTTATTATTTAATTAGGGAAAAGGGTAATATAATTGGAATGGGCCAATGGGAGGTGGTGGGCTGGTGAGATGTGACGAGAGGAGAAATTCAGACGAAATCGGAATAGGGGAAAGTGAAATGAATTAGGTCAAGTGGAGTGTGGGGTTTGACACTTCGGTGGGTGGGATTCTAAATTATAATGCTAGTACTAAATCTATGGTACTTTTTTAAGTCTTATTTTGAGAACTCAATCCTGATTTTACTTCCGATTAAGAAACCATTGGAATATAAAATAAAATATTAAGATCTGGATCAAAACTAAATCACTGCTTTCCATGCAAAGATCAGAGAAATCCAGTTCTACCCCTTGGATTCCTCAACTACAACTTTTACCTAAAATTTACCTGGTTAACTGAAAAATATATTGACACGGTAATAAAAATGTAAATTATCTTATTATCACTAACTATTTCATTTAAATAAAATTATTATATTAATCTAAAAAGGGTTAACTAATGATCTGGTCAGATTTGATCAGATGTTGTTTTATGATTTGATTCTAATTTTTTTTTTTGTAGTCCAATGTTTGGAATCGCACCCATCTTGGTCAATTTAGATCACACTTTGACCTCTCTAATAGCAATTTCGGTTGGGTTTAAATCAAAATGTGTAATTCTAATAAAATCGCATTTTCCTTGAAACAGTCAAGCAACTCTTGCGACCAACTGTTTTTTTTTTTTTAAATAACAGAATGAGAATCTATAGTTTTTTGTTTCAATGGGTGGGAATTGTGGTTTTCTCAAACCAATTTTTAATTATTTTTTCAATACTTTTAGAAGGAAATGTTTAGTTTGCCAAAAACTGCATTTAACCAAAAGGAATAATAATTGATAGTTATTGTGCATTGATCAAATGTTGTCATTGTTTTATCAGACAATGTTGGTAAGGCAGTTGAAATAAAAGAGGTTGGGACTTGGGATTCATTCATTCATTCTTTCTTTGTTTTTAAGTGACCAACTCCAGGTGATGGCTGCATCTCATCTCATCTCATCTCATGCAGATATAATTAATAGAGATATTCTTTAATCAAAATCTCCATGCACACTTAACATTTAATGGTCATATTAACAATATAATTTAAACAAATCTCTTCCCCTTGTGGGGCAATCACAACATTGGCAAGTGCTTAGACACATATACTCTCAAGTCTCAACACATGTATACTTGAACACTTGCAGTCTTCATTGCCTTGCAAATGGGACAAATCTCAATAAACCCTTCACAATCTTTACATAAACATAAGTGCCTACATGGCAAGAGCAAGATCGACACTTCCCGTACCTTACAAGCTCTGCAACTTGTCTGCTTCATTGTGGGGCTCGAATTTCCTGAACCATCGACAATATGGTTCACATTAGTGTGAGAGGCTGCATCATCCACTTCGCTATCCCCACAACCTTCTTTGCTATGCATAGCACCTTGTGCCATTGCCTGCTTCAGATTGTTCTTCAGCATATTAATCACAGACTCGTTATACTTTGCTCTGTACTGCCATGATTGAACTTCCATACTAGCTTGCTTTATTCTATCCACTAGCTCCTTGTTCTTGTTGTTCATGTTCTCAATTTCAAGCTCCTTTTCATGTAAATTTCTTGCAACTCCTCTTTCTATGGCACTGAGAAATGAATATGTGTGTCTCTGCTTTAGTTCTGTTACACCCTTCACAATATTCTCTTCCTGCATGAAACACACTGATTAAAAAAATTTTGCAGTAAATTTTAGAGATCAAACAACAGCATCAACTCTAACCAAGAGCAATTGTTACTGATTACACATTAATCAGGTTAAGATAAGCAAAGGTGCCATAGTAAATTTTATCATATTTGACAAATTTTTAAAATGTCTCATTCCCATGCTTTGCCATAATACTGCATTCATTTCATTGTAGAAAACAAGGCAGATATCATCTCTTTTCATATCATTTTACTATATCTAGTACACTATCTTACTAACTTGTACTTTCTTCCATTTCGAGACAATATGAGAGTTGACGAAAGTATTACATACGATAATGGTGAAATCAAAAGACAACAATAAAGCTTATGGCAACATGTCAAATAAGAGGACTAAGAGTGTATTAGAGATTGTCCTTGGCATTTATCTTCCCTAAAAGGTGGTTCTCCTCAAAATAAATCAAAATTAATCATGATATATGCTGGTCAGTAAACATAACGTAAAAGTTCCATTATCAAATGTAAATGTTTATTCTCTTTAGTCAAATATGAGCATCAAAATTATCTTACAAGCTTTAGATATTCGAAAGATGTTGGTAGAGTGACAGAAACCTGGATTGCTACCAGTAGATATAATAAATGGAATCTGATTCTCACCTGAAGTCTAATGTAATGATCCAATTCTGCCTTTTGACGGTCAATCTCAGCCTTAAGATTACCCCCAAGAGATAATACAGGGATGGCACAAGTCACATTTTCACAAGCAGAAGAAACAGAAGAATTATGTTCATCTTCCTCGCATGAAAGTTTTAGACCAGTTGAGATAGGGTTTGGATTCAGAACACAACCAGGCTGACCAGATTCATCTCGATGCAAGTTATCTTTCAAAGATACACGTCGCTTTTGCTGTCTGGAAATAGATTCCACCTCTCTGCTTCTTTTCAACTGCTGGTCCACAGTAGTCACACGCTCATTTCCCACGTAGTTTAAGGGACCAACACTACACCCAACTGTAACAGTCACAAATTGCAACTTCATTTACAGTGGAATACTAAAGAGAAGGACCAAACATATATTGTAATTAACAAAGTCAAAGCACCCATATTCAAGGCCAGCATTGTAACAATTGCAGCTGGAAACCAACACAAAGTAACTCAGATTGCAATCATTGCAAGAATAAGCAGAAGCATTAGAGGATTAATACTCCATGGAAAGGGAAAAATTAATGAAAGTAGAGTCAAGCAGAAAATAAATGTTTCCTCTGTACATGCCAATTTCCTAATTAATCATATGATAGCAGAAGGTATTAAAAATTCTGTTAATTCATGAATTGCTGCATTTTATTTATCTTCTTCAGGTCCTGCTGATAGAGATGCACCGAACGTGCTATGAAAATGTCGCACCCATTACTCCTATTGAGACACCACGATGATTAAGAAGAAAGTATTCATTAACATGACATCAAATTTTTAAACTTGTTCAATGTCCCCCACTCAACACCCATTACAAGATACAGGATTCACAAAATTGACCATTGGATTTCATACTGCAGTAATATCCTCATTGCACTCTCCAATTAAAATTTATCAAAGATCTGAAACTAGATGATCAAAATTGTATTCAAACTTCTAAGTTCATTATGTACAAAAATTTGAGTCTATGGGTTGGGCAGCTACAGATATCAGGATAAACAAAAGCAAAAACTTCATATCTGGTTTAGAACTACGAATATCCAATTAATAAATTCATTTCTAAAGAATGCATTATAAGCTATACAAAGATTGATGAAAAGATCATAGTTTTGAGCCATGAATGGTAGTGAAAACTCACCTTCTCCAAATAACTGAAGCTGAGGCAATGCATTAGCATTATACTGGAACCGGTTCTCCCCATGCCCAACAAAAACAGGAAGCATCGGATTGTTACTATCGCCTCCAAACATATTCCTAACGGTACCCAACACCCAAAAAAAAAAAAAATCATCATTCAATTTTCATCCTCTCATATAATATCATTAATCAATGGATCTTAGAGTGACTGAATACCTGGTATTGACGGATATTAGAGGGTAGACCGATCTAAAAAGCCACACAAAAAATGAAAAAGAAGAAATGGCTAAGCAGAAAGACAAGGAAACACCATGGGGTATTATTATCAATGAAGCAAAGGCATCGGTTTTATTGTTGCTGAGAGGGGTGGTATTGATAATGGTGCTGTAAAGGGAAAAGGGCTTCGAGTGGTTAAGAAGAGAGGCCATGATTCCATTTGTACCATCACTTGTTGTTGGTGTAGTTGTTGATTTTATTGTTGTTGTTCTCTTGCTTTCACCACCCCAGCTTCTGTTTCTTTTTCTTTGCCACCACACCAGTAATTAATTTATTTTTGTTGGTTTACTCATAATCTTGACCTTGCCTGGTTTAAGTTATGGAGTTTGATTGATTGAATTGGTCAGACTGGTTAAAATTAAATCAAATCTGTCAAAGGGGATTAAATATAGATGAGTAAAATTTGATGATGGGTTTTAAACAGAATGATCGGATGGGAAAGAAAGAAAGAATTTGATGTTTACTTTTTTTGTTTTGAAGAATTTTTAAAAGAGATTGGATTTGGTTTATTGGATGCCATTGCCATTGTCTTGTATTGCAATATAGATAATAATAGTTCTCTTTCTTTTTCTTTTCTTATATTGGAAGTTGATCAAAGCATCTTTTTTCTTGTTGTTAAATATCAGTAAATAGATAATTAATCAAATTATAATATATGATAATTATAATGGTAGAGCTAAAATCTTGATCCCAAATGTAACAATAAATAGTTCAAAGTTGAACCAATTTAGATTGAAAAGTTAGTGTGAGTTAGAAATGTTTGTTGTTTGTTTGGTTAGGAAAGAGGGGAAGTTGGTAATGGGTTACTAAAGCTCCAACCAACAGGAGGGTTTCCAAATACTCTTGAATTAAATGGAGTGAATACGATGCTTCTTGGAAGATGAGAAGTGTTGAAAATGAATAAGAGTTTGCATGTGAAGGGATGAGGTGGGTGGGGGAGACTAACCAATCAATGAAACATAGAATGTGGGAGAGGAGGAGGATGAGGAGTTTTAAATGTGAAATTAATTGTAATGGGAGGTTGTGAACATTGTGTTTCATGGGCTCATCCTTTCTCAGCTCATGTTTGCTCCACTACTCTTTGTGTCAAATGCTAAGGATAAAAGAGGGAGAATAACCATTTCACACCCCTTTGTGCCAAAATGATAATAGTCACCTTTAAATGATAAATTCTTGCCTTTATTAGTTTTATTAATAAAATTAATAATTTTTAGGGAAAATATAAAAAAGAAAAAAAATACTTTTATAATAATATTAAAATTATAAAATTTTCATTTACAATTTTTGTCTATAATCTTTTGACATTTTTATTTTCTCTTTTATCAATCATTTTTTTGAAGTTTTTGCACATTTTCAATTATTTCGATCACATAGCCATTATTATGCTTCTCTAACAATGTGTTTTTTTCTAGTCATCCATTGTGTCGCATACATCTTGTGTCATTGTCATCTTACTCCATCATCCCCATCTATAATCAACTTTACCCTAACACTTGCACATGTACCCGTGAACTTCTTTAGTTGTTTGTGCTTGTTGTGTGGTTTTCATCTGTGTTAATAAAATTATGTTTGGCTTGTTTGGGAGTTGTCTTAATTTAGTAGAAGTCATTGGGTTGTCTAAGAGTTTAATTGTTTTGGAAGTACTGTTCCGAACTGTTAACTTGGGTGCCCTCAACACCACCACCATCAATAACAAAAAGTTTTAACAAGTTAAATTAAATTAAACCAGCGAGAAGCAATTTTCAAATGAGAGCAATTGTATCAAGTTGCAGGTTGATATCTTTTGACCAAACCTCAACCACTATCAAAGGTAGACTTTCCAACTTTAATTCATTCCATCTACAAATAAAATCTTCCAATATATGCCATTGAAAACCTAAGTAATAGAACAATTTTGAAATCATAACTCTTTAACTTGTTTTGGAGGTTGAGATTAGGGAGAGGAATAGCTAGTGTATGATGCCCATCATAGTTCTTAAGCAAGCTTTCTTCACACTTGCTATTGCGAATCTCAACTATGTTGTCTTTTTATTCTTCATCTAACTTATTTGGTTTCCACTTCAACCTTGTAATGATTTTGGTATATGGTTGAAGTGACATCATTTTTTGGTGAAAATTGACATTTTTTCAGCATACCGTAAGTAATATTTATACTTTTTAATTATTAAAATAGTTTAGATTGTATATTGAATTTTGTCTTACATTGTTTGTTTAAGAAAAGTTATAAAGAACATTTTGTCTTATATTGTTTGTTTAGAAGATTTATAAGAGTTTTTCCTCTTATAATTAAATTGTTTTGTTTTTAGGTTGAACAATCATAAATAGTGAAAAAATGTCGATAGAATAACAAATTTAAAAAAAATGTAATGGGGTTTTTGGGATTCAATAATTGAAAAAATTTTTTTTCCTTATCCTAAAAATCACATATATGTTCAGAAGTTTTGTGACTTCTTTCTTTCAAAAGTTACATAGTTGTAATGATTAATTGACTAGTAAATTAAGTCTTTGAGTAAGCCACTCTAAGTTAGATTGAACAATATATTTTTATGTTTTCTTTGATCAAAATTGTTTTATTATCAATGAGTTTTGGCACATGTCCTAATAAACGATATTAAAATAATGTCTATGACTTGAGAAAAGGCAAGTGTAATTTGAGGAAAAGCTTAATTGCTCAGAAGGAGTTTGTGCCCAATCTAAGATAGAGGTAGATTGTTGAGAATAGTGAAGATGATGACTTTCCAATATTTTGATACTTTTGAATTGTTAAAGATTCAAGTCAAAAGATGATATGTTACGATTATGTTTTGGATTTTATCTCATATTTCTTGTTTAAAAACAATTGTAAACAATTTTTTATCTCAATAATTTATAAGGGTTTTTTTTTTTTATAAATATATTATTTTGTTATTAGATTAAGAGTAAACGACAATCAAATAAAGTAATTAAGTTTTTTGATATTCGAAAGTTAAAAAAAATTATTTTTATCTTTCCAAAATCAAATTAATATAATAATTGATTAATTAAAGATTAAGTTTTAAAATAAATTTATGTAATTTGAATCAAATCAAATATTTATATGTTTTTTTAATTGTGCTTGCTCTATTTTTTCGTGTGATTGAATGTTGTACCCCAACAAAAGTTAACGAGAAAATTTGGAAAAAAAGATAGAAATTTATAGCCTTTCAAATATAGAGATGACAACTTATCGTGTTAGTGAAAATCGGTGCAAAATAGTTGTTCTCCCGTTACAGATTGATGACGCCAAATTCTTAGTTTTATGAGAGGAAGGTGACATTGGCCTAGGGCCCCTAGGCCCATTGTCCAACTTGAGGCCATAAACAAGACAGACCATACAGGTCTTAATAAAGGCCTCAAATATCAACACCAACAAAATCTTCCCACGTGTCACGTTTTCGTCCATAATCATAACCAGGAAAAAAATCACCAACCCCTCCGTCTGAGACAACCATAATTAGCCCAACTCCCAAACTCACTTACCCTTTTCTCCCCAAAATTACACTCACATCTGCGTCTTTTAGACCAAGTTCCTGAGGTTAATTTCGTCAATCCATGTCAGACAGGCAGATGCCAGACAATGTTCAGTGCCGTACGTAAAACATATCCCGAAAAAAAGGAAGCAACAATTCTCATTCGTTCGTGTGTTTTTTCAAATTAAGAAGACGCCTTTGGACTTAAAAGACGAAGCTTTTTTCTATTTTCTTTTTTAATTTTCTGATAGAAAATGAATGCAATAAGTCTTAAAGTTGCTGTAACGTCAACGAGGAGCTGTGTGTTGCAGGGTAGAGGGAGTTATAGTTGGATGGATTTAGAGTATGGGGGGAGGAGGGGGAGAGTCGGTTGGGGTTACAAAGATGTTAACAGAACATGTGGAATTGTGGCTTGTGTTGGTGCTGGTGGTGGAGGTGGAGGGGAGAAGCTGAGTTCGAGTTCGGATTCAGCTGGGTCAAGTCGGAGTTCTTTGTTTTCTCGGAGCCAAACTTATGCTCTCTTGAAGCACCAAATGGAAGTTGCTGCCAAATCCGAGGTTTGTAATTTAATTTGATGTTTATTGTAATAGTCCTTTCTATGAAACATGCCATGGAATGAATGAATGATGTTGTTTTCGCTTTTCTTAGTAGCCGTGTAGTTTTTTCTAAATGAACGCGAGATGGTTTTAGAATTTACATTTTTTATCCATTTATTACTCAATTTTGAATTTGGTTGGATTTTTGTTTTTTCTAGTACATTGTTTTGTTGCTGAGAAATGTAGGAAACGGAATGAGAAACTCAACTGCTCTAATTTAACTATTAGTTGATAGAAACTACGTGTAACTAAAAATCTAATGTTAAGTGTTGCATTTTAATCATTTTATTTTATTCCCAAACAAATGAGGGTTTAAAGATTGCATGATATGAGATTCTTGAATTAGAAATTTGCATTGTTTCTTTTAATTATATTTTTAGGATTATGAAGAAGCTGCAAGAATTCGTGATTCATTGAAATCATTTGAGGAAGAGGAGCCAGTTCTTCGACTTAGGAGGTTAATGAAAGAGGCAGTTCTGGAGGAAAGGTTTGAGGTAACCTATTGATGATGCCCAATATGACTATTTGTGCCCTTATGTTTTGATACATATATCAATATATTGATATGTACAATACCTATGTATGCATATACGTTCACCAATGCTTCAGCAAAATGAATGCAGCAGACCAGACATACATTTTTTATTTTTACCCGTGTGGCTAGCGAAAAGGTTTCTTATCTTTCAAGACAGACAAATTTCTTGATAGTTATGAGTGGTACAATCATCTTCAAGTTATGGGGATATGTCTATGGGCTTTGTGGACCTCGATAAAGCAATGGCTCTCTGTATGCGGAGTGATTGGTGGTTTAACTCGTATAAGTATTTGATAAATTAATGTTATTGTAGGTTAACCACCTTAATGTCATTCCTCTCTCCCTTGTTGTTTAAACTAATGGGTCTAGTTTGCATCGTTGAATGCTATAATTTGGTGGTGCTCCACTTTTTTGGTTGAAAGACTCAAAATTTTTTTGTGACAGTTCCTCTATCTCCCATAACTGGTAGTAGAAGATTAAGCTTTGCCTGTTTTTGGAGCAAACCTTAATTATGAAGCTGGTAATAAGATTAGTTTACTGGGAGAAAAATTATGTACTAAATGTCATAAAAGACCCAAGAGAAATCCTTAATCAAGACAAACCATCAAGAAATTTGTAACTAGACTGGCCTAAAGAATCCCCTGCAGCTCCATGCAAACTTCAGCTGGGGGAGATTTCAGCCACAGTAAAAAAGAACAAACCAACCCTAGGTTCGATAGCTTGTCAGCAGTGTCAGGAGAGACAATTCAATGGTTCCTTCGCTGCTATGGGGATTAAATATAGGACTCTTAAAGCACATTAAAGCTGCCAAGGTGTAATATTCAGTTCTAAGCTATAACCAGCCTTGGTCATGCACAATTTCAATAGCCTAGACCATGACAGTCAACTTTGCATAATAATCTGAGTGATACCCAGAAGGGATGGAAAAATCGGCCCCTGAAATTTCCATTACAACCTGTAAACACAGCTTCACAAGCAAATGGTCCAAGATTCCTTCAGCCAACATCATCATATATTTACCTTGATCCAAAGAATTTGGAACCTGCATGAGCAGAGGTTTTAATTTGATATTGAGGGACTTATATGCATGTCGCTTTATCTTCAAAGAAGCCCTCAAGCTTAACTGCATCATTAATGATTGTTTTGATAAATTATCTTCCATTTTCAATTGTTAGCATTCTAGTTAGATGGTTGGAGTAGGCTAATTTGAATATTTGTTTCAATAATAAAATAAATGATTAGTAATAATTCTTATGTTGTGGTCTAGATACAATTTCTTGTTAAAACCTTCGAGTTCAAGATTGTTTGCAGAAATTGTGTTTTTAAGTGTGATTTATATACATGCTGAGGTGTTGTATCTTATTAGCTATTTTATGATGTTTTTCTTTTACAATATTCTATACCAGGATGCTGCCAGATATCGTGATGAACTAAAGGAAATTGCTCCATACTCACTCCTGAAATGTTCAAGTGATGCAACAACCTTGGTATGACAACAATTTCATTATTACTGCAAATGTTGCATGGTGCCTACATGTTTTGTTTTAGCTGGCTTATGAAAGGCTTATGTAGTTTCTGTTAAATGCTTAGGTCAATTTTTTTTGTTTGAGTGCCTTGTGTATGTATAACAATCTGCTGAACTGTTGTTCAGTCCAATCTATGCAACAGTTCATCCAGCTTTTCTTTGAAACTCACTATAGACCTGTTTGTGCCAATTATTGTTGTCTCATAGTACTGACATTTCTTGACAATCTAATGAAAATTGTAAGTATATTTCTTATGACTCTGCTTCTGAGAAAAGTGACAGGAATGCACGTCATGGGTATGCTTTACTTCTCTTACTGGCCAGGCTTGCTGTATATTTTTCTACCTTGTATTAGGTTGGATGTTCAAAGTGTCCAAACTGAATAGCATGTTGCCACTCTTTTTATTCGAATCTGTGTTACTTTAACTGGCTCGCTTTAAACAGTCTCATTCACTTTTATTAATATAAAAGAGAATAAAAAAGGAACTTATACAAACTGAATGATGATATACAAATTCTGTGTTACCTTAAGTGGCTTGCTTTAAACCAGTTTCATTCACTTTTTTTAATATAAAAGAGAATAAAAAAGGATACAAACTCAATGTTGATATACAAAACCTATGATGGACTCTAGGGGATCAGGGTTCAAGTCAGGAGTGTGTACATTGAGGGTCGAAGTCAACCTTCAAAGGGGCAGTACTTTTTTGCATATAGAGTGAGGATTACCAATAACTCAGATCGTCCTGTTCAACTTCTTAAAAGGCATTGGATTATCACTGATGCCAATGGAAAAAGTGAGAATGTCTGGTGAGTCATTGTCATGCTATCTGGGGTCTTGAGATTTTTCTCTTGTTTTTAATTTTTCCAGTCTGAACCTCCATATAACTCGCTTTTTTTACAGGGGAATTGGAGTTATAGGTGAACAGCCGGTTATACTTCCAAGGACAGGTTTTGAATACTCATCTGCCTGCCCATTAAGCACTCCCAGCGGCAGAATGGTAAAGTGGGAGGATTTCGTTCCTGCATCCATACTTATTAATTTAAGGATCATTAGTTTTGCCAATTAATGTAATTAAAAATTTCCAGTTTGCTGGATTGAGTCTTGTACTATGTGATAGCATGTGCATGATGGTATGCCATCAATATTTAGTGGTGCACAGAATGAGATGAAAATTTCTTATGTTTGAAGATTGTCTCAAGTGCAGATATGCTTGGTCGACAACCCCTTTTAGACTTTTGGGTGTCTAATTATTACAGACTGCATTTATGGTTATTGTTCTATGATCTAGACTTTTATGTTACATATTGATACTTAGAAGTCAACATAGTGCCTCATCCTAATAAGTTGTGGTCCTGCACTATGGCCATGCCCCTTTGTCCAGTTTGTGGTTTTCCTCTTGACTTTTGTAAAAGAGGATATGTCATAAATTCTTAATTCAAAGTTGGTTAGAGACATAAATTTGTAATCCTTGAAGTAAAACCTATTTTTATACATGCATTTTAATGTCTTACAATTGGTTAATGCTGTTATCATCATTCCTTAAATTGTTGTTGAGATCTTATCATTTTTCAACACTTACGAAAGATTATCTTTTGCTTGTTTTGAATACAGGAAGGTGATTTTGAGATGAAACACATTGATAGAGTAGGGTCACCAACTTTCAACGTTGCTATTGCACCGTTTTCTCTCTCCACACTGGGTGATGGTGATTCTTTTTGATATTGGTGTTAGCATCCCTACGGAATGGTAGAGGTGCCACATCCCTAGCATGAATTCATTAATTTCAGAAAACCTTACTTCAACCAGAATTGTAAAACAGTGTAAGTGTAATTATAGGTCCAAAATCTCATCAAATGTTTCCCTAGATGGATGTGTAAGTTGTCAACAACCTATGTAGGGAACTTAATGGAAGAAATCAGTGATGAATATGTATATTTTATGAGAAATATATGAGGAGATTCTCAAACGAACAGTAAATAAACATTTTATTACAATTATCTGGTAGCACTATGTTTACCAAGAAGTTCTGCAGCATGTCCTCTTTGGTCATCCCCATTTTGAGTACTTTTGCGCCATAGAAATGCTTAAGCTCCTAATTTTTCAATTTTCTAGTAAAATATTTTTCATTTCCTGCTGGTTATCACATCCTTAAAAGTAAGCTAGTTGCTTGAATAAACAAGAAATCACCTGGAAGTTTCTTGGTTAAACCCTTGTTTTGTTTTAATAAAATGTTGATTTTTGATTAGTTAGACATTATATCAGATTCATTAGTCGCATGAAATCTGCATGATATATCAGATTGATTACATAAACATTTATTATGATTATTTGGCAGCACTAATATGTTTACCATGAAGTCTTGCAGCGTGGCCTATTTGGTTATCCCCATTTTGAGCACTTTTGCAGCTGAGAAATGCTTAAGCTCCCGATTTGCAATTTTCTAGTGAAATATTTTTCTTTTCCAGTTTGTTATAGCATCCTTGAATGCAGGCATATTGTTTGAATAAACAAGAAATTGCTTGAAGTTTCTTGGTTAAACCATTGTTTTGGTTTTTATTGATGTTGATTTTTTGATTAGTTAAACATTATAATTTATATCAGATTCATCAGTCGCATGAAATCTGCATGATATACAGATGAGATAGTTTCATAACTTTCATTAATGCTTTTAGCAATCATACAAAGAAGAGTTTTGTCTGTTGGTGTTTCTGTTCAAGGCTTGTTCCTTAAAATTGGTGTTTGCATACAAATAAATATATTCGTTTACACAATTTACTGCATAAAACTTGGAAAAAAAAATTCCACTCCATTTGTCCCGCTTGTGCACATTTCTAAAGCTATATCCTGTCTCCGATAATCATCATTGAAAGTTCAGGAACTAAGCTCATCAATACCCACTGAACATGAAAGGTACTCCTTCCAGTTTCTGTCATGCAGAATTAATATTCTATGTTCTGAAAAGAAGGTTTTGAGCTAGCTTTCTACTCAAATAGTTAAGGATCCCAAGTTCAAGATCTGAGGTTTGGATGTTACACCAAAAAATTTAAGTTTTGATGTAGGGTTTATATAGTTTTGTGTTTTCCAATCTCAATAGTTAGTTTGGCAAGCGGTCTTCACGTTTCTTGTCTTCACAAGATTCATATAGTTTTGTGGTTTCTAATCTCAACAACTCTCTTTTGAGATTCATATCACACAGTTTTTTTCTTTAAAGTCAAAATTTAATGTGGTTCAAGTTTGCAAAACTGTGTGATTAGTTTAAATGCTATAGAGTATGAATGAATTAATACTGTGATTAATGATACTTGTAAAAAAACAGTGTTTGAAGTTGTAGTTGAGTGTTGGGTTCGCCTGGGCAGCTAATTCATGCTTTTGTAATGTCAACCAACTATTTGTGACTCTCCCAATATAAATCAAACCATCCTCTCGATTTGATGCTCACATTACACTAGATTCAGAGCTTGGGCTCATCATTTTAATCCCTCAAAATTGATTGAGCTAGCTTGCCTAAATGATAATGCCAGTGTGGTTTCAAAGTTGATGTTTCAGATATATGCATGTAGCTGATACAGAAGACTGAATTTGGTGGTTTCTCATCTGGGTTAAATTCATGATGAACAGAAGGTTTCTTATGGATTTGTTCGGTTTGTCTTCAACCCATAACCCATTGCTTTCATTGCTTTTTATCTTTTTCGGTTAATCATTTAAGGGTATCAAATTAATCAGTCCTTGTCCCTTCGTATTAAAGGGATTTAGTTAGGTGGGTATCTAAGAATCCACCAAAATATTCATTGAATTGGATTTAGTTTGGTGGGGTTTCAATTCAAGCAAAGAAATTAAAATATTCCTTAATGGTATTATATAATTTGGGTATTATATAAATATTCATTAATGGTACTAAAGTCAAGTGTAATTGAACTAGAAGCAATCTGATGGGCAAAATATTAAGAAATGATTAATAATCTCTAGATGTCAAAGATGGACCCAGATTCCATTAGCCTCTTCCAAGGCTTGTATTTGTACAAAAGCTTTGTCCAACAGAGGAAGAAGTTGTTCATTCACCAAGTAATTTGTGGCGTGTCCTTTATTTTTTTTTTGCTCTTTCTTGGAAACCAAGTCTGTCTAAGTCATCAAGTCACTATCAAACTATCATTTTCAAATCCCCATCAATCACCTTTGCAGTATTTTTGAATACTTTAAAGATTATTTAGCATTATTTTTATTAAAATTGAAATTATTACATTAACAATTTTTGCTACCGAATTATCACTTTACCCTTTTCTTTCTTTATTTATTTATTTATTTTTGTTTTAACTCTTGATAGTGTTAAAAGTAAAAAGCCATGAAAGCTATTTGCAATGTGATATTAGAAGGACCTGAAGTCTGCAGGTTTTATAATAATCACCTTATAATCATGCAAAACGATGAGTTTCAATCTTTGATGAATCATGATGAGATGCAACTCTAAACCCCAGGAGGATTCTCGGGTGGGTCATGACAGCTTTGCCCTTTACTATGCAGGGGTTAAGTCCTGGACCAGGGGTCAAATTGGGTCCCACTTCTTGAGTATCATCAATATCAAAATCATGAATCCCCATGAGTAATCCCTCAGTTAATCATGAGTCTTGATTGGTGAATGATGACCAAATAGAATGGTAAAAATCATCAGTCAAAAAGTGGGTTCATCAAAGATAATAGTACTTGAGTCCACCATATAATTTCTGAGTTTTTTAAATGGTAAATATTCAGACTCAGAGAAAGAGAAGAGCACATCTATACCATGCTTGTACGCAAAAAGCATCAAAAGGATTCTAAACACAAAGTTTATGGCCCTCTTACTGTCTCTGAAACTGTAAATAAAAAATAAAAATGACTGGAAATCCAAGAAAAGGTGGCCAACATTGACATGTTTTTTGTAATTTTATATTTGCATGGACATAACAGGATTGAGACTTGACACAACTCTGGTCCATTTTACAAGACACAATAAATAAAAATATTTTAAAAGAAACACATGAAGCTTGCGCTCAAAGAATAAAATCCTTTTATGTTTGTCCCTTTCTCTCTCTCTCATTTTCTGTCTAAATTAAGCAAAGAAGCAAAGCATCTCCTATAACACAGCACCGCATTTTCTTGCTTTCCCTTGCAAGCATCAACCTTTCCTTGGCTTAGAATTTAGCTGCTTCTTCTTCTTGTTCTTTGAGGAGCAAATCTTCGATTACTTAAACCTTTTGAAGAAACATTCCTAAAGTTTGGAATATCTGCTACCATCCTAGATAAATGGGTTCAAATTGAACTTTGTTTTGTTTAATATTTTAGAACTTCTAGTTGTTGCCATGACCGTTTATTGCTTGGCGTAGACACTGGGAAATTTGGTTTCATCAATTTGTATTTTGCAAATCAAACACTGTTAAGCATTCAACTTTACTTTTCTGCAACTTATTCTTTTACTTTATCCCCAGAGTTTTTCACTTTTTACACTAATGCGTGTCCTACAGATAATTTCTTTGAACTTATTATTTCTGAATTTATTCTCTCTTGCTTTATCTTCAGGTTTTCCTCAGATTTCACTTACCATATTCACAATTCTTCTCCTTGAACTCTCTTGAACTCCTGTTAATTTCTTCCATTGTTTTTATTCCCTTCATTATTCAAAGATTTTCACTTTTTTTCCGCTCAGGGAATCATATAAAGAGCTCATGATCATAATTCTGCTAAAGTTCTTGCAGTGACTTTATGAATTGTTCGATCAATTTAAAGATGGTTATCATTTAAATGTCTCAAGTTTTGGTCTTTATAGTTTCTCTTCACCCAAGTGAAAATCTGTTGATATTAATTTCTCCAGAATCCCAGTTCATATTAGTAAAGTAACATAATGAGTGACATGACAGGATCCACAAAAGTTTCATGGCAACCAGCCATGAATGAGGATACAACCACATCAGATTACTGGTTTAATTGGAGAGTACTACTTTGTGCCATTTGGGTAATCATTTCGATGGCTTTTGCATCTTTTCTCATATGGAAATATGAAGGCTTCCGCGAGTCGAATCGTGGAGAAACAGACCAAGAATCGCCAGGAACTTTGTTTGATGATGAAACTTGGCGGCCATGCTTAAAAGGAGTCCATCCTGCTTGGCTCCTATCATTCAGAGTTATTGGTTTCTTTGTTCTTTTGCTATTGCTAGTTGTCACAGCTTTTGTAGATGGAAGCAGCATTTTTTACTTTTATACTCAGTAAGTTCTATTCGATTTTGTCTTTTTTATATTTCCCATATGGAAGTTTAAATTTCTTCACAACTTTCGGTTCAATATACATTTCATTGTTTTCTTGATTCGGATTCAAGTTAATTATATTTTATGTTTCTTGGTTCTGGACAGGTGGACTTGTACGTTAATCACAGTCTATTTTGGAGTATGTATTTCTAATAACTTTACAGAAATTTCTCTCAAGTTGATAAACTTTCGTGTTCATTTGTTATTTATTTACCATTTCATTGTATTGCATTTGTAGCTTGGATCATTACTCTCCATATATGGATGTTGCCAATATCAGAAAAGACTTAGTGGTGAAAAGGTTGGTAATTTGGAGATGGATGCGGAGAATGGAACTTATGAGGCTTCTGCTCGAGGTGAAAATTCGAACAATGCTGCAAAAGTCACAAACTCTAATGAAGAAGCTGATGTTCGCCAATATGCTGGCTTCTGGGGCTATGCCTTTCAAATAATTTACCAGGTAAATTGCCAAGATTTAGCATCTGAATGTCGGGTGTTTCAAATTTTTTAATAGTAGACAAATACAGAATAATTGTGTGATTCTCTAGCTGAATCCTGCTGCCTGCAATGGCAATGCAGTTGTGCTCTGTGTGGTTGAAGTATTGAAACAAAAAATGGATGAAGTTGGTTTTTTTAGTTTCATACAGGAGGTGACTGATTTATTGTTCCTTTTGTTAACAGATGAGTGCAGGGGCTGTTTTGCTCACAGATTGTGTTTTTTGGTTCGTAATTGTTCCATTTCTTGAAATCAACAATTACAATCTGAACATTGTAAGTATTATGCAAAGCTTCAATTCTAAGTTCTGCACATTATTTAGTCAATTGCTTTTCCTGAAATAATGTAATCGATTCTTTTCTTTTTGCTGGGCAGTTAATCATAAATATGCACACAATAAATGCTGTTTTCCTGCTGGGTGATGCTTCTTTGAATTGCTTGGTAAGTTCCCTCAATCAGTTTCAATCTCAAGTAGCTTCCAATTTCTTGCAAGATTCATGTTGACTTGGTTTCCTTTTTCCCTTTCAGCGCTTTCCTCTATTTCGTGTTGCATACTTCTACATATGGACAGTGACTTATGTTATAGTCCAATGGATTGTTCATGCTTGTGTTAAACTATGGTAAATGCAAGTCTCTTTTTTGTTTCTGAAATGTAATCTTCAGTCTTCATTTCATTTTTTATTACAACGGGGATTGTTTGTACTGGTGAAACAGGTGGCCATATCCATTTCTTGACTTGTCATCTTCATATGCCCCTCTCTGGTATGCATTCTTAAATCATCACCCCCTTGAATTCAATACAAATTAGTTCTTTCAATGAGTAGTTTCAGTTAATACTGATGATTTTTCTCTCAATTCAATTGGAATTTGAAGGTACTTTTCAGTAGCAGTAATGCATATCCCATGCTATGGCGCATTCGCTGTAACGATAAAATTGAAACACTACCTGCTGTCAAGATGGTTCAAAAATTCTTATCAGTGTGCAAGGTAACTTGGCCTGATACTTCATGAAGCTATACAAGTGTTCAAGTCCTTGAAGAAAATGAGAATTTTTTTTTTTTCAGAGGAAGAGATAGGAAAGAAACAGCCTCTACAGCATACATGAGAGTTATTGATTTCTTCATTCTGTATAGTTAGTTTTGGAGAATACAGAAACCCTGAATCCAGAAATTAACATTCTTAATTTTATTATAATCCATTTATATGGATAAGAGGCATAATTGTAACCACATTATACAAGTTTATAGACAAGTTCATACAAATTCTTAGACCCTCCCAATCCTCAATTTCTTTCTTTTGTTTTTGTATTAAACTTAACAGCCATAAGTCATGGGTTTAAAGTCCACTTATAACAAGTAAGAAATGCAAAAGATTATTAAAAAAAAAAATCCCCATTTCTGAATAATTTGTTAAATATGTAGCCTGGTTTAGATTTGTAACTAGAGTTATTGAGCAATGATTGAATTGTAAAGAAATGTCCAAATGAAAAGAGACTGTGATCGGCCAACTTTCTGTATAAATACAACTCCAGGGGAGCATAGCCTGTTAAATAAAGAACTGAAGTGATGATTCAGAGGAACAGAGCACTATGATGGTCTCGTGCTTTTAAATTGTGATCACAATTTTTTTTTTTTTTAGGGGGATCGGCTTCCAGGATCATCAACCAGGAAAGTTAATTGAACAAATTGTTTCTATAACTGGGCAACAAAAGACCCATTTAGTTTTGTAGAATAAAATGCTACACTGCTTTCATAATAATACTTCATTTTCCTGCACTTTCAGTCATCTGTAACCTGCAAGTTTCTCTGATTATGAGTTCTTCTCCTCCATTTTCATGCGCCTGGAAATTCAGAAAATGACAGGAAAATAGTTCTCTTCATTATGATTAAAAGAACAGAAGTTAGGACATCACATGGAGATCTCAGGAAACAATTATAACTTTGATTTATACATACGTTTCAGCTATACAAAAAATTAATAATAAAAATAACCCAAAAAGAGAAAAAATCTCACCTCCCAATTTGGTTGCAAGCCTCATATATAGGCCACTTTTCCATTATTGCGATATTTACCTCAAATAGTCAAAGGTGTAACAAAGGAAATTGCACTTTCAGTTCAAGCTAGAATACAAATAATACATTACAATTACAGATTATTACAGAGTAGTGCTTGGAAGAGAACCCATCAAAATAACATTATCGCTTTTTTCCAGCTTTGCCCTTGAGAATAGTCCCGAGAGCAGTCCAGCAGAAAGTCCAAAACCTGTTCTCTTCTCCAGTGTGATCAATGCTCCATTAGTCTCACCACTGTCATTGTGGCTTACCCTTTTGGCGGAATTTGCAGCTTCATCCATCCCAAGACTTGCACCGCAGGGGCATTGTGCCAGCTTCCTAAAGCAAGGCTTATGGAATACTGCTTCACAAGCTTTACACTTTTCTGTGTCACCTTCCTGGTAATTATTTTACACTGTCAGCTCAAAATATGACATAATAAACAACAATATTACAATTTTGAACTTATCATTCAAAATATGCAGAATAAAGATCAACACATTCCATGCAAACAAAAACAGTAAACGGGAACATTAGTTATATCATATAAATATGTGGCGCCAATGCTAACTGATTCAAAATTGAATTTCACAAGGCCTAGCACCAATGAACTTAAAAAATATAATGTGTGAATGTAAATGCACAGTAGCCGCCATGCTTGGGACAGACCTGAGCATGAATTGGTGTGCTTACACAGACACCACAAATGTAGTTGACGCACAAGTAGGGAACGGGGAAATTATTTTCACTAGAAAATCAAATTATCCTAATTAGTGGCAATTATGGTCATTGAATGGGTACTAACCTGAAAAGTGAAAATGAGAGAAGATGGGTCATTACAAGCTTGTTGAGCACTGCAGGGGACTCCAGCATCGCAACATATAAGGCATTGCTCTGTAATATGCTCCAGTATTTTTCTTGAAACATTTTCCACCATTACAGGTAGTGCTGCCACAAGAGTTACTTTTCAGTTCAGTCAACTACAGATTCAACATATATATGCTGCTCTAATAGAAGCCTGGTAGAAATTATACTGAAAGGCTACCCTCTTCTCTACAGGGGTTAATCAGCTCTTTAGAAATTCAACAAATTGCTAGTAGTAATACTTATTTTAAAAGGCCATTAAATTTCACAGAGCAGACCAAAACTTAAGAATAGTAGCAAACCTAAATACAGGCAAATTATTCAGGCGATGGGAACAGAGAAAAAGTGTAGTAATGGAATTTAGTACAAGCCCATAAATCTTACTAAAAATCTTAATGCTAAACACAAATAAAAAAGAAGCTATTGATAAGAGTTAACCTGCAAATGGCCCTTTGGAAAGGTCAATGAGGTCTCTGAGTGCAAAAAAGTCATTGTTTTCAAGAAGATATCTTCGAGATCCAAGTCCTTTGTCGATGGATCTACGAAATGGGCAGTGAACCAATGAAAGCATAGCTCCGATTTTTTTCCTAACATCCAGTGCATGCTGTAGGGCTGGGACCTTTGAGTACAGGAAAGGATTAACCGCACTCACGCAAAGCATGGGCTGCAAGAATAAAAAGATATATATCATCAATAGTCTCAACTAATAATTGCATAACCCTTGAAAGCTTTACCTGAATCAGTGATATATGAAGTGGAGAAATTCAAACACAGTAATGTTTCATCTCAATACATACAGAGCTGCTTGTTGAGTAGTCCAGGTTGGAAAAAAGAAATATTTAAAAGAAAAAAAAAATCTAGTTTTGACCATCTAGTTAGATGCAGCTATCTCAGTTCCTTCAGCATAAATAGGATGTAAAAGGTTAAATTTTTTATCAGTCCTCAGTAAACAGATCTTTTGAATTCCCTTTTTCTGTCTTTTCTCCCCTTTTTCCAGATTTACTAGAGATGGGAAACAGAAAATAATCCAACAAATGTGACCAAGGAAGAACAGGGGGTATTTAGACTTTTGCTCATTGTTTTCAGTACTTTTTTTTCCTTTCATTTTCCATTTCTGTGATCTGCAAATCTCAACTATGGTCAAGATTTGAGTTGGGGCTTTCAGGGTGGCAGCACGGAGCTCTCTAGTTCCATTGGCATTATATTTGCAAATCAATATCTACGGTGACAGTTAAGTGATAAAACAACATATAATCTATTAGTTATGTCACCTCTTGTATGACATCAATTCTTCCACAAACTCAAATCTGCCATGCAATGTTGATAACATAATAAAAGCTGGTTTAAAATTAACTCAAATCCATCATGTAGTGTTGACGGTAAACACAATTAAAGCTAGTATAAAATTACCTGATCATGCACAGAATCCAAATATGATTTGGCCAATTGAGATACTGGATATTGTGTGAAGTCCCAATGATGCAATACTCTTGCCGGCAAGACTGCCGTGTCACTTGTATGGCAGGAAGAACAGAACAATTGACCAGTGTATTCACAAAGTCGAGGTTTTCCCCACCCAAAAGTCTGGACAAAGTCTTGTATTAGAGTCATTCCATCATCAAAATGTTTGCGGCATCCAGCACAAGTATAATGTTGTACTTCTATCATCTGTTTCATGGATTTTTGTGGTTGAATTGCAACAATAAGAGATATGGTCTTCCCTAAAGGAGAAATGTTTTGGGCGTCTGCCCCTCCAGTAAAAGATGTGGACTGAGAAACTGGAATATTTGAAACAGGGGAACTAGGTAATGATTCCTGTGGAGACAAGAACCAAATCAGTGCACCTGGAAGGCTGGAAAAAGAACTGGAACAGATGACAGCTTGTAAACACTCTTGAATGAGAACACTTCTCTCAGCAACAACATCAGGAGATGCATTTCCAAATATCTTGCGTGATTCTTTTTCTACAGATGACCAGGGAGAAGGGAGAATCAAGCCCTGGTCAGCATAAAATGATTTCAAGCGACGATAGAGAGTAAAGAAATCACGATATCTACGTTCAACTTCCCACTGGTCTTTTCTGCTCCACACTCTTATTTTATAAACAGTGTATTCCTTCACTCCAACCAATCTTTCACTGAGTGAAACATCACCTTTCTTCTGCTTGGCACCTACCACTTCAACCCCATCAATTTTCAGAGGGAGTACAGTCGGTGGGTAAACATCATCCGTACCAGAAGTAGAAGCTGTGGACCCACCATCTCTCAGAGGCAGAGAAACTTGAGATTTAAAGATTTGGTTACCCGGAGAGAACATAGCCCCAGGGGACTCATTGTAGTCAAGTAAAATTTCTTCCATCTCATGAACAACCTCATCATAAAAATCATGTAACTCAAGATTCTCTTTCTGCAATATATAAGAAAGCAACCAACTTAAATGAGACAGAAGCAAATACATGCCAAATGAAGAGCTACCACTTGGCTTCACCAATATGTTGGTTGATCAACTATATAAGAGTTTCTGAGCAAAACACCGATAATAAGAATGGATAAACACCAAAAACTGAAAAATAAGTAGGGCTTAGTCTCATAAATTATTATAATAAAAAGGTATGGTCACTAATTACAGAACACAAAAACTGAAAAATGGATAAACAAGAAAATCATTACTCAATGCTACGTACTGACCTTGGTCAAGGCCAGATGGTTGTCAGAAAGATCTGCAGAGGCTGGAGCATTCTTTGATGGACTCAAGATATCTACAAAGGTAGGAGGGGATAGTTTTGGCTCACAGTCTTCAAAAATTTCTGAATTTGACATGTTAGCAGATCCAATTGAATGAACACAAGGTTGATCTATGGGAATATCAGCAAGAGGGGCCAATTGCGCTTTAAAATACCCAAATTCTTCCTTCTCTAAAATTCCACTGTCATTGGTACTGGGTTCCTTGTTACTCAAATATTGATCAATAATTTCCAATCTGGAATCAATAATGTCCAACCCCATCTTCAAGGGAGCCGCCTCAACCAATGGTTCCTGCTCCCACACAAATGCATTACTAACAGAGCCAAAATTATGGTACTTGGTCACATCATCAGCATCTTGGACTTCACTATTAGCAATAGAAATATCTCCTTCATCTTCATTTGGGCCAGAAAATCTTAGCAAACAAATTGGCATATGGGAAGAACTTTCAGTATTTTCTGTCCCTTGGACTTGATTTCTGACAAAAGAGCTTACACCTTCATCAAGCCCAGCAAACCTTGGCAAATTAATGGGAGCTGAGAAAGAGCTTTTAGAATTTTCAGCCAAAACATCAGCACCTTGAACTTGATAATTATCAGCAGGAATGTCTTTCTCTTCTTCCAAAGGCTCCTGATTAACATGACAGGGAGACCAAGCAGGGTTTTCTACTGTGATATTAATGTTTTCTTCAGAATCATTAGCATCTTGAACTTTTCTGCTGACTCCAGGTAAATCTTTCACATCATTGTTTTGCTCTTTCCGACAGTCACTTGGAATAACAATTGGGCTCACAGAATCTAAAGCATTCCTATCACTTTCAACATTCGCTTCTCTCTTCTCTTGAAATTTATCTAGCATCAGTGAAGAAATAGTACTTGTTCCCATTTCTTGCTCAAAATCATCCCAATCTTCCAAACCAAATGCCACATGTGAATTGATAAGTAATGGATTTTCCTTCTCATATTTTGCTTCCTGTACATATTCTATGTTCCTCGGATAATATGATTTATTTTTATGCCCCTCATCACTACCATAATTATGGCACATGGTCACATCATCAGCATCTTGGACTTCATTAGTAGCAATAGAAATATCTCCTTCATCTTCATCTAGCCCAGAAAATCTTGGCAAACAAATTGACATAGGGGAAGAACTTTCAGTATTTTCTGTCCTTTGGACTTGATTTCTGACAACAGAACTTACACCTTCATCAAGCCCAGAAAACCTTGGCAAATTAATGGGATCTGAGAAAGAGCTTTTAGAATTTTCAGCCAAAACATCAGCACCATGAACTTGATAACTAGTAGCAGAAATGTCTTTCTCTTCTTCCAAAGGCTCCTGATTAACATGACAGCGTGACCAAGCAGGGTTTTCTACTGTGATATTAATGTTTTCTTCAGAATCATTAGCATCTTGAACTTTTCTGCTGACTCCAGGCAAATCTTTCACATCATTGTTTTGCTCTTTCTGCCTATCAGTTGGAATAGCAGTTGGGCTCACAGAATCTAAAACATTTCTATCACTTTCAACATTCACATCTCTCTTCTTTTGAAATTTATCTAACATCAGTGAAGACATAGTACCTCCTCCCACTTCTTGCTCAAAATCATCCCAATCTTCCAAACCAAATGCTACATGTGAATTGATAAGTAATGGATTTTCCTTCTCATATTTTGCTTCCTGTACATATTCTACATTCCTAGGATAATATGATTTATTGTTATGCTCCTCATCAGTACTATAATCATATATTGAATCCTCACCTTCTGAGTGCTTTGAAGAAGTCTCATCTTGCTCCAGCTCTATCTCCCTTCCATCAAACTCTGAACCAAATTGCAAATGCAAACCATCTTGGCAACTTCCCTTATCTTTATTATCCACACAAAGCGAAGGGGCCTCTTCAATATCCACAGCATCTCTCACACCATTCACACTCCTCTCACCACTCCCAACATCACTACAACTCCCTCCAATCAATAGATTGTCAACAGGACCTTCCAATTCAAAATGATCCCCACTCACCATTCCAAAACTATTCAATGTCATATCCTCATTAACGATTCTTCCCTCATAACTATCATCACACAATGGCAAAGCACTAAAACCACTCCCTAATTTTACATCCTCATCATCATTTCTTTGTTTGCAAAACTCAATTTTATGATCACCTAAAGTAGAAACCTTTCTAATACCACCCAAACTAAAATTCTCAAAATTAACATCTTCTCGGAATCCTAGACTCTTTAAAGACCCAAACTCAGAATCTAAACAATCGTTCAACGATGTAACATACAAGCTACGCATACTGGATGTGCCCGTAACAGAGTTCGCGCTACGATATTGCTCGAACTCGAATTCCCCAAACGAGGAGCACTGTGACAATGACGCGGGTGGCACATCACCACCGTCCAATTTCGGCGGGAACGAATCAGACACGTCCGGAGAGGCGACTTCGGAGGCGTTCTCACGAGTCCCCTCTCCATTATTCATTGGAATCAATTAATTAACAAATCAAGGTGTCGAAAACGGAATCAAAGATGGTGATTTAACATAAAAATGAAAGATTCAGTAGGACATACCCAGTCGATAAAAGCCAGATACTGTATTGAAAGAAGAAAACTTGGGAGGGATCCAAACTGAGAGGGAGAGTGAGAGATGAGAAGAAAGGAAATTTTCAAAACAGGGTGAGAATTTTAAAAACGTTTTCTGTGTTTTGATTTTGCTTGTTAATTTGCAAGAAACGGATTGAGGAGCACGCCTAGTTTGACAAGATGTTGCATGTGTCATATTTAATTACTGTCCTTTAATAATAATAATAATAAATCCACAAAAATTACGTGAAATTATAATTAATCAATTAAATAATAATGCGATGATTACTGTACAGATTCAACTGACTGAAGGCTATCCACTTATAATTTTTCACACATTTTTTTAATCTCATTATATAATATATTAAGTTAAACATTATTGGCCAAAAATTTCCTACCCAAGGTTTGTTGAAGGGACAATTCTCACCCTTTATTCTGAAAATGTCAAATCATTTTTTTTTTTTGCTAATTAATTCAATTAAGTGAAATAGTAGTAATATAATACTATTTTATATAGTTTCGTTTATCCTTTTTATTTTTTCCCAATTTTTCTTGAATTTTTATTTTTTTTATTTTAGATTATAATTTATAATTTTTAAAATATTAATAAAAATTTAAAAAAATTAAAAAGTACATTTGAAATTTTTAAATTTTAATATATGATTTAATAGTTTTAAAAACGATAATTATATTTTAAAATATTAATTAAAATATAATATAATAATATATATTAATAATTTAATATTTATATATACAGTTAGAGATAGTTTTTTTTTATTTTAATAAAATTATAAACTAGTTATTTTTTTAAAAAATGTAACATGTTCATTATTAATAGAGATGACAAATTTGATCTGAATTTAGAGATCTGACTCTCTTTCATCTTAATTGAGAGAAGATTCTTTGATAAAAAAGAGAAAGAGGATAGGGATGGGAGTGCAAAAAAATTTTTCAATCAGGGACGGGCTAAGGAGAGAAATACATGTGTCTTCTCCTCGTTCTAGTCCTCATCCATGTCATTTTATATCAATATACTTACTTAAAATACTAACATATCTTTATAGTTTTAGATTATTTATATTTTTCAAATTTATTTATGTTTTTGTTGTGTATATTAAAATAGTTAATATATGATATTTATGATATTTGAAATAATTGATTGATTTTAATTTTACTTATTTTATTATTTAATATATTTATATTATGTTTAGAGAGTATAAAGAAGAGATTTTTATCTATGAGGACAAATAAAAGAATTTTTTCGCAAGGAGAGGACATAAAATCTTTGTCATCTTTATAACAAGGATGAAGATTGATATCTCTTAAGGTAAGGGGACAAAATCCTCTCCCCTCCCCTTTCCGTTGCCATCCCTAATTATTAGATGACATGATGGGTGACAATTTCTTTTTTCGAAACTTAAGGGTAGACATAAAACCTTGGGTGGGACAAAATATTTGGCCAATACAATTTAATATTCATGTTTCGGATACACGCGCGCGTGTACTTAAGTACTTTCTTACCTCCCTCAATTTATTTTCTTTTTTTTTTTCGAAAATAAAAATAAAACCCTAGTCCTGTTAAACCCCTTAATCAGAACCCTTACAGAGTAAAAGGCATAGCGGACATGGCAGCCTCAAGTGAAGCGTCACTTGACTTGGAATCACTGCACCGCCTAAAATCAACAGAGCCGCCATTATGGCTAGCACCGAATGCGGAGCTTTCTGAGACGGCGCGTAGTGCTTCACAAAAGCTGTTTTCATTCCTTAAAACTTATTGCCCAAAATCACCGTTCGATCAATTATTGGTAAACGGGTTCGACGCGGAGCAGATTTGGCACCAGATAGATTTGCAGTCACAGCCTTTGTTGTTGAGTCTTAAGAGAGAAGTGAAGAAGTTTGTGAAGAATCCGGGAGAAATTGGGAAAATTAAGAAGGTTTTAGAAGGTGAGGAGAAGGGTTCGGGAGGCGAAAAAAAGGGTCTTGAAGAGGCAAGTGATGGTTTTGATGAAGAATTGGATGAAGGGTTTGATGATGATATGGATGAGGAGGAGGAGGAGGAGGAGGAGAAGGAACTGAAAGGGGAAGAGGAAGAGGAAGATGAAGATGAAGGAAGTGAGAGTGAGAAGGAAGAAATGGAGGTAGAAGAGAAGGGAAAAGGAGGGATAGAAGATGATTTTTTGAAGATAAATGAATTGCAGGAGTATTTAGAGGAGGATGAAGCTAGGGAATATGGATTAAAGAAGGATAGTGATAATAAGAAGAAGAAAGGGAGAAAAGTGTTGGATGAGGATGAAGATGAAGAGGATGATGACGAGGATGAAGAAGATGAGGAGGAGGTGAGGCTTCTTTTATTTTATTCTGTCTTTGTTAATATTGAGAAATTTTGGTGGGTCTGAACTTGGTTAAGATAATTTTAGTATATAATCAATATCTTTTCATGGGAGTTGCAATAAATTTATTTCTTTGGAATCAGCTCATTCTTTTCTTTTTTGCCCTTTTACATAGTTTCACTCTTCTTGAAACTCGTGGTTGTGGTTTTGCAGCTTGGTCTTTTTGATGATGAGGACAATGCAGAGGCAGATGAGTTGGAGAATGCTAGGTGGTTTCTCATTTCTTTTTCCCTGTATATTCAAGTCTGCTTTGATGTTGGCCACAATATAGCTTTTTTTATTTTTTATCTTTTGGTAATTTATTGGTTATAAGATCATGGTAGAACTTGTGTTTTATAATTTTTGTGCATGAAGCTTTTGTTAAGTGTAGTCTAGCTTCATGTCTGTATACATTGTAATCTGAGTGCGCATTTATTTTGCCCTTCATTTACCTTGTACAGTTTTTTTCAATATTTAGGTATGAAGACTTCTTTGGTGGTAAAAAGAAAAAAGCTCCCCAGAAAAAACCAAAAACAATTGATGAGTCACAAGAAGATTCGGACTTGGATGATAAACCAGATGATGATGAGGCAATGGAAGATCGGGTACATTTTTTTTTTCTATTAAGCATATTAATTGAACTGTGATTGATAGTGGTAAATTTTCTATGGTAAATATTAGATTAAAATCACTCTTAAGGTCCTTTGCTCTATTTGATCAAAGAGTAAAATAAAAATAACTCTTGAAGCATCTTTCCTTTTCCAGAAAAATGATAACCTTTCCACGCATGAGAAACAACTTAAGAAGCTTCAGTCTGAAATAGAAAAGATGGAGAAAGCAAATTTAGACCCAAAAACTTGGACCATGCAAGGAGAGGTAAGTTTTTTATTTCTTAAATTTCTTGTGTTAGATATTCTTGTATTTTATTCTCTTGTTTTAGATGTAAATCAACTATGTATAGAAATTTGTGCATGGATTTTAGACAATATGGTTCTTGATAACAGGTAACTGCTGCACAAAGACCGAAGAACAGTGCATTAGAAGTTGATTTGGATTTTCAACACAATGTGAGGCCTGCCCCTGTAATTACTGAGGAGTTTACAGCATCAATTGAAGAGATGATTAAGAAGAGAATTGTTGAGGTGAACTTAATATTATAATTATTTTCTTATGCAGTGTACTTTGATTCTTTCGAAAGTGGCTATGATGGATCAGTGTGTATTTATTTAAATTTTCTATCTCCAAATTGTAAAAAACTGCATTTCTATGATATCTTTAGGGGCAATTCGATGATGTTCAAAAGGCTCCTAGTTTACTCACTAAAGCACCGAGAGAATTGAAAGAGTTGGTTAGTACAATTCTTTGAAGTAGTTAACTTTTCAGGTTTTATCTCCCTCTTACATTTGTTAGAATAAAAACTAATATGTTCAATCCCGTTTTGTTAAATTTGCAGGATGAGAATAAGAGCAAAAAAGGTCTCGCTGAAATTTATGAGGTTTGAGCATTATGACCAGTGCACATTGTTGAATTAGCTGCTTTCTCCCTTCTTCTCTAGATCTGTTATTCTGCAGATGGGTTGTATATATGTTGCAAGCATTAGTGACTGGACTATTGGTCATGTATTTATTTGCAGGAAGAATATGTTAAAACAACAAATCCAGCTGCTACACCATTGTTATTCTCTGATGAACAGAAGAAAGAGGTGCATACCTAAATTGTTTTATTGTGTTCACTGTTGCCCCTAATTAATTCTTTATTGTCATTTGTCACTTTTTTTGTTTTGAGAAGATTATGTTTTCACCAATTAGTTGTAAAAATTAGACCCAATTTTATTCTGTTTCTTTGTGTTCTTTCAATTTTAATCTATGATAGAAATGTTAGATTCATCTAACTTTTTGGTTGGTAATCTTGCTAGGCAAGCATGCTGTTCAAGAAACTGTGCTTGAAGTTGGATGCTCTTTCTCATTTCCACTTCACTCCAAAACCTGTATGCTTCTGAATAATCATAATAAATTTTATCTCTATTTGGAGACAGTACATGCATTTTCTGGAAATAATCTGTGTATACATATTTGATGTCTTTACCTGAATAGGTTATTGATGACATGTCTATACAAGCAAATGTCCCTGCTTTAGCCATGGAAGAGGTATGGGTTTTTCTTTCATGTTTTAGAAACAAGTTTCACATTCTTGTAATAAACTGTAACTCTAAACTAATACACCTGATATGTCTTCTGTGGGTAGATTGCACCTGTTGCTGTTTCAGATGCAGCTATGCTTGCTCCTGAGGAAGTCTTTGCTGGCAAAGGTGATGTGAAAGAAGAAGCAGAACTTACTCAGGCAGAGAGGAAGAGAAGAAGAGCTAACAAGAAAAGGAAATATAAGGGTAAGATTGGGTAACAGGAATGTAAGACACTTTTATTGGCTGGGGTTTCTTGTTTTTCCGCGTTGGCTTGAATGATTATGTACCTATCTTGTCTCCATTAATTTTGGCTGTCATGGTCACAGCTGAAGCTGCAAAAAGGACAACGGCTAAGAAGGCAAGAGGCAACGCATCACTAAATCACAATGATGGTGACTTATCTGCTTCTCTAACTGACAAAGCATTATTTTTGAAATTAATGAAATACATTTCCCTCACATATACTCTTCTTAAAATTGCAGGCAATGAGGAATAAAGAATAAGTTGATGTATCGGGAGTTCTCCGAAAAATCTTCTGGTTACTGGTTAGTTTTCAATTCAGGCAGCAGGGGAGGGGAAAAGATAAGAGAGCAAATACTGGGCCATAATGATCTTTAGTGCAGTTGTTTGCTAGTTCTGATTGAGGAGTACAGAAAGTGTGTACAAATACAAATCATTTGAAAATTACTTGAAACCCAAGGTCAGCAAAGAGTTGGCTTTCGTTGGTTATTCCTAGTGAAGAAAAAATTTTGGTAGAATCTGTCGTGGATGACATTAATCTTAGAAAGAGATTTCATTGTCGCGCTTTTCTCTCTATCAGCTCATTTGCTGTAAGGAAAGACTTCTGTTTGTTGCAAATACATTTACTTCGTAAAACCATGTCTATTGATCAGTTCTTCTTCAACAAAACCGGACCATTATGCCATACGCACGCTGCTGCAAAACAGGCTTTTACTCCTGAAGAGTTGGACCGATTTCCTGCCTAGTTAAAATTTACAGTGATTGATAATTTAACATGAAATATTACAGAAGAGCAAAATTTGACCATAAATTATCGACAATGGATACATCTTACAAGATAAGTGAACTTACATCCGTCATTAAATTCTTCACATGAATTTTTCCCTCTATTATTATCGATGTCAAAACTAATTGCCTAATTCTGGGTTCATAGCCATCATTTTGATGTATCTATTGTCACGCTTCAGATCGATTGTATCAAAATCAAGATTTAACTTGTTGAAAGGGTTTCAAACAAAAAAGGTAGGATTTAACACGCCAATTCTTTTTACTTGGACCATCAATCCAGTGGAGTTTCAAAAACCAACAAAACCAGCCCATATTTTGACATCTGCAGCGCCAACTGGGTTTCTTTTAGTTCAAAAATTGAAGAACCTTAGAAATCCACTGTTATGGTCACAGACAAGCAAAATTTTACTTGATTAAAAAGCAACCATCGCCTTCTTCCGGCAACACAAAAAGCAAACTAAAGCTATATCCCCAGTACAAAAAGCAGCCGAACGATTAATTTATAAAAGAAAAAAGAGAAATTCCTCAACAATTCATGTGAATAAAGTCCTTAAAAATCATTTCTTGAACTAAGCAAAGTATCACCATTCACCACTGCCTCCACTTCTCGTCCTTTCCTTCCAGTTTCCTCTTCTTTCTTGCCTCCATGTCTAAACTGTTATTCGCCGCCCTCCCATTTATTCTCTCAGCTTTAGCCCATGCCTACGTCAACAAATGCAGGTCATACTGCGGAAACATCACCATCGACTACCCCTTCTCACTTCAACAAGGCTGCGGCCACCCCGGTTTCAGAGACCTCTTGTTCTGCATCAACGATGTGTTAATGTTTCACATCACTTCAGGATCTTACCGTGTCCTAGAAATCGACTACGCTTTTCAATCACTCACCCTCCACGACCCTCACATGTCAACCTGTGACACCATCGTACTCGGCAGCAAGGGCAACGGCTTCGGCGTTGATCATTGGAGAGCAACGTACTTCAATCCGACGGCTGATAATGTGTTCATGTTAATAGGATGCTCGGCTCAGTCTCCACTCTTCCAAGGTTTTCCGGGGCAGCACTTGCCTTGTAGGAACGTTTCCGGCATGGGATGCGAGGAGTATTACGGGTGTCCGGCTTGGAATTTGGTCGGCCGGAAAGGGGTGGGCTCTATGTTTGGGTCTGGCCCGCCGGAGTGTTGTGCTGTGGCTTTTGAGTCGATTAAAGCGATTAATCTTACGAAGCTTCAATGTGAAGGGTATTCTAGCGCTTACAGCCTTGCGCCGCTGCAGAATGGTCGGCCGAGTGATTGGGCTTATGGGATTCGTGTGAAGTATTCCGTTCAAGGCAACGATAAATTCTGCAGATCCTGTGAGGCCACCGGTGGCACGTGTGGGTATGGCAGTGATGGGGTTAGGCAACTCTGCATGTGCGGGAGCTTGAACTCCACGTCGAATTGTGACACAGGTTAGATCATATCAATATTTGATCTTCAGTACGATTGAAGAAAGAACCAAAAAAAAAAAAAATCTTCTTCAATAAATATTGTTGAATGGAATCTGAAAAAGCTTTGAATAATATGTAATATTGCAGTTGGGTCGTCGTCGTCATCAAGCAGAAGATCATGGACTCTGTTTGAAACTTTTGCAGGTATTAATTGCAAGTTTTTAAATACATTTTTAATCCTTCATTTCACTTATTCCATTAAGCTATTATAGTTTCTGAAAATTTTGCAGGAAAATTTTTTATGTTGATGTCAGTGTGGCTGACAATAAATCAAACCTGAAAGCAATTATTAATGGTGTTGAACTGCACCTGGGCTCATCATCTGCATTCAAGTTTTGATTTATGTCCTAGTCTACTGAAGAGTGGGGGATGTTTGCATTTATTATGGGCATTTATCTCTGTTATTTTTCCATAAATTTTTGTGTTCTTCGAGTTCTTATACAGTGACCATCTTATTATTTTCATTTTTTGCTTTAATCTTGTGATTGCCAGTTTCTTCTCGTGACAATTGTAAAGCATTGCAAAAATGAAAACATAGTATACTGACAAAGAAAGGCTCATGCAACAATCTCGTACTTGGATTCCCACTAA
Organism: Mangifera indica; assembly: GCF_011075055.1. NCBI lineage: Eukaryota > Viridiplantae > Streptophyta > Magnoliopsida > Sapindales > Anacardiaceae > Mangifera > Mangifera indica. The sequence goes on from NC_058139.1 coordinate 2,778,934, forward strand.
CTAGATCCACTCGTTCTGCCCACTAAACGACGGGTCTTGCAGGCCGTATTAGTTTGCGGTATGGTTAGGCTCAGGATACAGATTAGGGCTCTCGTTCCATGCCTCTGTCGGTCGATCTCCTAAAGCATACGCCCAGTCTATTGTATTATAGATTTATTTATTTTTTAATATAATTTTTATTTTTTTACTTTTTCTAACCAAGTTGGTCGGACCTATAGGTAAGACCCGAAGTAATAACACAACCTTCACAACCCTTGAGTTATGCTCCGACAAGTCCTGCTTTTGTTCTAGTAGGTAGGCTTAGGTCTAAATATGATTTGAGTCGATTCAATTTCGAAAATTAATCCGATTTGATTTATTTTATATTAAATTTATTTAATTTGAATTTGAATCAAATTTAAACTGAAAGATTTGACTTATTTTTTAAACTAAATTGAACTTAAGTTTAGAGGTATTTAATTCAGATCGGTTCAAGTTTAATTCGAATTTTTTATTCAAATTAATAGTTTAATTTATAGTTCGAATCAATTTAAATTTATAGTTTGAATTAATGGTTCAAATTTGTGACTCAATTTAGTTTAAATCTATAATTTGAATAATTTTTTTTAATATTATTTAAATAAAATAAAATCTTTTTATTAATAAATTATAAATTTAAACTATAAATTTGAATTATATATTTAAATTATTAATTTGAATCAAATCAAATTATAAATTTAAATTTTTAATTTGAATTATAAAACTAAATTAAAGTTAACTTCGTTTAAATTAAATTATTTTTCATTTAAACCAGATTTAATTATAACTCAACAAATTTGGAGCAAAGTCGCTCTTTATTTATTTCAGCTAAGAGATATTTCAACTTGAAGCTGCTTATATAGGTAGACATGTCTATCGCTGACCAGTAATCCACTTTATCAATAATTATTAATATTCAGATCAAATCAAAGCAAAGGCCACGTAATTTCTGAGAAATGTCATATCATGAATGGGATTTTTACCATGTTACAGCATTTTGTCGTCCAGAATTGTGCACAGAGTCACGTGCACTCCACTGAGACTTTCTTTTCTTTTTTAATAATCAGAGATTCTGTTAATATTTTATTATTATTTTATTTTTTAAAAATACGTAAATAAATATTTTTTTATAATATAATAAATATAATTTATGATGATAATTATAAGATATAAATTTAGGGTTTTAATATCACTGGCAAGAAGAAACAACAACGGAGTATGTTAATAAAAAAATTGCAAGTTAAAAAAGAAGGAAAAAAATGGAACATAAAATAAGAAAAAAAAATATTTATTATTTTTTACTTATATATAATAGAAAACAGGGGATTTATACATTCAAATCCCGTTATTATTCTACTAATAAAATAATTTTATTTTTAAAAAATATTTGATTAAAAGATATTAAATATTATTTTGATAATTTATTTTTTATTATTTATATTATTTTATTTAATTTATAAATAATAAAATATTATCTATGATGATATAATAAGTAATATAAAAAGTAATTTGATTAGTATTTCTATTTTAAGTATTAAAATATTATCGAGATAATTTTTATTTTATTATAATTATATCTTTATTTATTAATTTTTTAAGGTAAAAATAATTTTATTTTTAATTAATATAACAAATAACATAAAAAAATATTATAAAATAATTATACATAATAATATTTAAATAAAATAATATATTTTTATTTTTTTAATCTAATATAATAATTATTTAATTTATCAAATTTTATTAAATATAATAATAATTTTAATTTAATAATTTGTGGAAAAAATTTTTAATTTTAATAATAAAATATTTCTTTGTCCGTACCTTTCGTTAGAGTTAAATAAATGCATTTGCAGTAGATTATTTCTATACGTGGAAATCCTCCTGGAAACGTAGCAGTTTTGAAATGATAACATTATGTATGGGTTTTTTTATACACGTTGAACTCATTTGTGCCGCAATTGTGATCTTGAATCGAGAATGGCCATCAAATTTCTATTCACACGTGCTGCCACGGGGCAAAACTGTTGTACTGTAGCTCCTGGGGTTTCCGTACAAGAAAAAAAAGCGTATTTTTCTAATGCCGTCGCTGTATCTGACATTCCTATCCTTCCATTGACAAAGTTGTCCAATAATGGCGAAGGCGATCGGAGTTGTCTCTAATTTTCCTTTAGTTAATGTTTCTTTCTCTTCATTTAATCGCAGCCACCTACGTTTATCGAGCTTTCTTTTTGGTGTCGGAAGCTGTAAATTCAATGAAAGAAAGAGAGACTTCACTGTCGGGCCTTCCACTGTGGTTGCTGCCCTGCCAACTGTTTGTGAAAAATCTGCTTCACAGATTACTTCATTTAATGAGGTCAGTTTTGACTTTAGTTTTCGGGTTTGAAGACGTTTTTGTGATTGACTTAAATTTGTTAAAGGGGTTTTTTTTTTGGTGTTTCGGTAGTTGATTGAGTCTTTGATCAGTCGTGTGGATTTATCGGAAAAAGAGGCTGAAGCGTCGCTGGAATTTTTGTTGAATGAAGCCAATGAGGCTTTAATTAGTGCTTTTCTCGTGTTGCTTAGAGCCAAAGGAGAGACTTTTCAAGAGGTAACAAAAATGAATTCAATCGCTTCAAACAATTTATGTAGAACCTCGTTATTGGAGAATTCGTTGAGACAATCTTAAATCAATAAGTCATACTGAAACAGGATAACAGAATGGGCTTGATCTATTTGTTGTTTCCGGGTATTTGTTGAAAAAATTACATAACCTCAAAAGTTTATGCAAATAGATTGTGGGATTGGCGAGGGCAATGATAAAGCACGCCAAGAAGGTGGAAGGGCTGGATGATGTGGTTGACATTGTTGGAACTGGTGGTGATGGCGCAAACACGGTGAACATTTCTACTGGTGCTTCCATACTTGCTGCGGCTTGTGGTGCAAAAGTTGCCAAGGTAACAGATTTTGTCATCCTTATCTATTTGGTATAATAGTTTCTATACTTCAATTATTGAATCCCTATCATATTTGGTAACTATCGTTAGTTCTGTTGTGAGCCGTACAGCAAGGGAATCGTTCTAGCTCTTCTGCATGTGGAAGCGCTGATGTATTGGAAGCTTTGGGTGTCATTATTGACTTGGGCCCTGAGGTAGGTGCATATGGAATTAAAATCATTGTAGTTGAATAACTGCTTTTGATCTGAATTGCTTTTTTTTTTTTTTTCAAATTTTTGGTATGAGAACTGAGAAACACGTATTTAATATTGCATTGAGCTTTATATGAATTAAAAGCACCCAAATTGTTGGTACATTACTAAGATTATGAAAAAATTAATCAAGCTAACTAATAAAAATTCTAACTCTTGTCATTGTTTTATGTCACCCACTTTTTCTTAACCTATATTTGATGGGTGTTTTCTGTGCTTGTGTAAATCCCTCTTATTCCCATGGTTATTACTCAGACCCCAAAGAATACAATATTTCATGGGTGAGTCAAGGTGACAAAATTAACAAGAGCTGTAATGGTTGTACCAAAATTAACTCGAAGGTTTTTGGTATAGTCATCTTTAGCAGTAGTCATCATAAACCATTAGTTAGTTTGGAAATGACATGAAATGATTTGAGCTATTGCTTCATTCAACCTATTGGACAAGCAACATAAAAATAAAACAATGGTATATGCCATTTGTTGAACTCTTCTTATTTTATCTTAAATCAGGCAGTAAAAAGGTGTGTGAATGAGGCAGGAATTGGTTTCATGATGGCTCCACACTATCATCCTGCAATGAAGATTGTCAGGCCTGTGAGGAAACAGCTTAAAGTGAAAACTGTATTCAATATTCTGGGTCCTATGTTGAATCCTGCACGGGTGCCTTATGCTGTAGTTGGTGTATTTGCGGAAGACTTGGTAAGTGCCTGCATAGTGCACTGTAGTCGTAGTTGAAATATTTATCTCCATAGAAGATTTCTTGTCAAATCAATGTTATTAGCCAAAAGATTTGTAGGTCCTATGCTTCTTTTCAGCCATTTGAACTTGTTAGTTTGTTGGAAGCATTCATTTGTGTTGATGGAATTGCACTTTTTCTGCATGAAATTGAAAATTCAAATCATACTCTTAGATTGGCACACTGGTGAGAAAAGCGACCAAAGTGAGTCTTGGGAATTAAGCTGCCAGCAATATTTCCAATCTTAAAATCCTGTGCATTGCATGCCTCCAAAGAGCATCATGTAAACCATCTGCCCTCTCCATTCCTGCCTCGCTGTTTAGTATGATTGATGATTGAAGCCTCATGGAAAGATTCTCTTTTCATTATTTTTCTTCTTCTTTCATTTGTTTCATAAAGGAGACTGAACTAGATGTAGAATTATAAGGTCTGTAATTTCTTGCTTAATTATTTACATGTAGGGAGCTATTGACTGTATCTTTTGAGTAGCTTGTTGAATGTAATCGGAGAACCTTTTTTCATTGTTTGATAGGTATATAAAATGGCAAATGCATTGCAACGATTTGGGATGAAAAGAGCATTAGTTGTTCACTCTGAGGGCTTAGATGAGATCAGTCCCCTTGGTAAAGATTCTTTCATTTAGATGATCTGGATACGTTTGTACGTCAGATTCTTACATTTCACAAGATTTATGCATAATTATCTGAATACAGGACCTGGTGTTGTCCTTGATGTCACCCCAGAAAAGATTGAGAGATTCTCATTTGACCCATGTAAGATCATGTAACCGATGTATAAGTTATCAATAAAACTATGTGTACCCGCTTTGGGTACACAAATATATACACATTTATATGTGTCATCATGTGATTGGATGATTTTGAATTAAGAATAAAACAATAACCAATCATATGATGACACATATGAGTGTGTATACATTTGTGTATCCAAAGTGGGTACACATAGTATTGCTCATAAGTTATTTCTCTCCATTTTGTAACTAAATTGATTGGTAGACCTGAGTGTCTCCATGGATTTATGTAGTAGGGTTAAAATTAGATGTAGATAATGCTAAAAGTTGTACTTAATTTTGTTTTGAAATGGTTTCTTTTGTCATATTATTACATGAATGTTCCACTAAAATGAGTATGTTTACTTGGCAGTGGAGTTTGGCATTCCTCGCTGCACTCTAGAAGATTTGCGAGGTGGAGACCCTGACTATAATGCAGAGGTCTTAAGGCGCATACTGTCAGGCGAGAGAGGGCCAATTGCAGATGCATTGGTGAGTTTTCTACTATCATATTTCCAATACAACTGACTGCTACCCTCCCCTTATTCCCAACTCCATTGTGGGTGTGCTTGTTCATGCATGATGCTGTTATTAAGGAAAAGAAAATTTAATTTTACAAGAATTGGACAGATCCTTAATGCTGCACCTGCAATGTTGGTCAGTGGCCGTGTCAACACGTTGGCTGAGGGAGTGGCCTTGGCGCGTGAAATCCATTCATCAGGGAAAGCTATTAAGACACTGGATTCATGGATTGAAATCTCTAAGGTAAGTAAAACCTGGCTCTGACTTAATTACTTCTTTAGGGATTAAATGTAACCAGTTTATTTTTGTCTGTTCACTTGATTAAAGCAGAAGGCGAAAGAAGATGTTGGTGTGGGTGGAGTGCCAAATTTTGCTTGAACACCTTGGAGATTTTTACAGAGATTCTAGTAGACATGATTCAAAGTGTCAAAAAAGTTTTTGGACAGCCTCTAACAATGGCATTCACGCAATATTAAACAACATACATCGCTAATGTTTACAGAATGTATGGTTTGATTCTCTTCATCCCATTTCATAAACATCTCATTTTGGTTATAACCTCTTATGCAAATGAGTAGTGTTATTACTTATCCACAATGGCACCGGCATCAGTAAGAAGGGGCACTAGCTTTCCTCCCTGGTGCTTCTCAACAACAGCTGCAAAGATCAAAGCAGGAAAAAAGGGTTGAATAGAAGAAAGCATTAATGGACTCCTCTCTTTACCCCTTGCAATTTACAAGATAGCAACAAGGCACGGTTGTATCGCACAATAATAGTTGAGGCACAGACATATTCAAAAACAACACTTTCACCCTTACACACTAACATCCCCCCGTAAACTTAACCACCTCCACTTCTCAACTTTACTCCAACACTATACCATACAGGTCTTTTCTGCAAAGAAACTAAGCACAGATTAAAAGTAAAAGAGGGGATGAAAGGCCTTACTGTCACAGCCACCGATGTGTTTTCCCCCAATGAACACATTAGGTACAGTCCCTTGCTTAGTCCACTCTGCCAGAGCTGATTGAATTTTACTTCCATCACCTTCAACAAGAAAGAGAATTTCCTTAAGATTTCATAATAGCTAGCTTAATCTCCTATGAACTCAATAGAATTGCTTGATTGGGCAAAACATATATTAATTGGTAAAGAATGAATGATATCATCTTCGCACTTTGTTTCATTTAGCCAACCAACCCTAATCCAACATATTCACGTAGACATAAATAATTAAAAAAGGATGCTTCATCGTAAACCCTATTCTTGGAAACGAAAAATATGCAACAGCCAGAAATAGATTTAAACTCCATCTTCAGCTGCACAACTTGAAATTGAATAAGAAGGGCAACATATAAATCGATTACAAAAGACTACTGAGTTTGCTCTTACTTTCTACATCCAGTTCTACGACCTTGTAAGTAGCTCCAAGCTTTGTGAGCAACTGCTTCACCCTTGCACAATAGCCACAGTAAGTTTTGCTGCAAACATTAAATCTTATCACTCATCACAATTCCACTGATACGGCTCTCAAGTCAGTCGTATAATTTAATTGAAAAGAAACAAGGAAAGGGTACCTGAAGACAACAACTGGAGCGGAGGCGGCGATGTCCTTGGCTTTACCGATCGTCGTTTCAAGCTCTTCTTTGCTCGAAAATAAACTCATCGCCAATCCCATTTTTTATTGAGCAAAACGGGTTTGATTGGAAAGAGAAGGAGATGCGCAAGCGCAACTCAACCAAACAAAATATAGGCCGCAGTTGGTTGCGGGAAACTTAACAAAGGAACATATTCTGTGAACACAAAATATAATATAATCAACAGTATCAACTGAATATTTTATTTTCAACTATTAGTTCTACCACAAAGTAGAGGTTATTCATACTGATTTATTTATATAAATTAATAAAATAACCATATATTGTTGTATCAATTTGTATAAATAAATTAACTTATAATTTTGATCCTCAACAATTGTGTTAACAAAATATACAGCAGCTCTTCAAACACCAATGACAGCATAATTATGTTGCTTCAAGTTTTTTAAGATTTCACTTGGCTGCAAAAATGGCTTCCAAGTCTTTGTCCAATCCTTTTGGTTTTGGCTCGGACTCTGAAGGTGAATTCAAAGATGAACTTCCACTCTTTTTGAAGCTCCAGAAATCACTCCATTTCGGATAACCACTTGAAGTTGAAGGATCATTTGGAGCTCCCCTTCCTTGTATACTGAAGCTGGATTTTGCCAGTTCTCTTAGTTGTTTCATCCACGGTTTGTCGGTTGTACCTGAACTCTGACTCCCAGTCCCGGAGCTCCTATATCTTTCTGCTGAAGAAGCAGCATCCCCTGTTCCGCCTTCCTCACGTTCAGTTGATGGAAATTTGCTTTCCAAATTTTTTATCAGTTTCTGAGGGAGGACAAGCTGGAGAAATCCAAATGAAGCTATTTTCAGACCTGTTAAAAAAGAGCTTTTGGCACCATCGAGCTGCTTTGTCTGTCTATATAAAGCTTGCCATTCATTCATCATCAGCGCAAAGTATCCCACCAAGAAAAGTATAATCATAAAGATTCCAATTTTAGTGTCTTCTTCAACTGAAAATTCTTTCTCCAAGAGAACCAAACAGAGAGTAAATATACCCACTTCACAGGCAACTGAAATGATCTCAACCAACTGAACCTTTTTCTTGATGAAAGGTTTCTTCAGAACAAGGAAAAAGAGCTGAAAACAGGTAATGCTTAATAACACGATTGTACGCGATTTAGATGACCATTCATCCATATAACTAGCACCAACCAAAATTCCTAGAGAAACTCTTTTCACAGATTCCAATAGCGTGTAGTATATTCTAAGTATCCCAAACAGCTTCTGTATGAAAGGTGCTTCTGCATCTTCCGTTTCATCATCAGAGTCAATTATGTGATCACCATGCTTGTGGGGATTGCTCCCAGAGATCTGTGAAAGCATGTATTTTGGTGGACCTCTCAGATCTTCGAAGAGAGGACCATAAATTATCAGAAAAACAGAGTTTGGTGCATTTTTCCATGTCCATTGACCTCTTTTACCAGGACCAAGAGTCACTCGAATGATCTCTTGATACCAGTGAAAGATCTGTCCTTCTTGATGAACTTCCTTGTACAGAAGCAGTTTCGCAAATGTAATTCCAATTGAGAGGAAAAAGAGCAAAAACAGCAGAAGAAAAGACACTATCCCTAATAGCAGAACACCTACTGTAAGCCCTGATGGTGTTTCACCTAGAAGACAAGATATAATCTTATGCATTAATTTACATTACTTGCTATAGCATGCGATGCCAACTTCAGAAACATAATGTTATGGTACCTGTAACTAAAGCAGCAGAGGCCTTGCAAACAGAAGGTAGCGCAAGAATTACAAGAAATATCTCAAAACGTGGGAATGTCAGTGCTCCATAACCACTCTTTGTTTCAGACTTTTTCTTTTTAAACTTTAAAATTAGAATGAGTAAAGCATGCAGAAGTATCAAACTGCCACCAATTGCAGCTAACCAGAACATGCTTCTATAGAAATCTCTCCAACTACAAGAAGGTGAGAGCATTGAGATAGTAAGGAGTCTTTTTATAGCACTTAAATCATAGAAATGAAACAAGGAATTAACTCAAGCCTAATGTGATAAAAGGTTCAGCATCTTGTAATGTTGCAGATCTTTAATTTCAGGTTCTCAATAGCACTTGAAAGATGTCTATGATTGGAGTGGAAAAGTAGCTCTACAGATGAAAACTGCACTGCAGTCTATATAATCATTAAACAATGTAGTTTTACCTCTAAAATGTTCTCTTTATTGTTACTTTTTTCAAAGATGTTCTGCTTAGCTATTAAATTTGTGTCAAAATTTCTATAATATTTCTAGAATCCATAGGCAAGGAAAGAAATATTGAAAGATCAAAATAAACATTCAATAACTTACCCATTCAAATGTTGTGAGTCCATATATTCTGCTTCAGGTTTCATAGTTTCGCTCTGCATACATTTAACACACTGGATCACACAAAATATTCATCAAATGCCAGTAGGAGCTAAAACAAGTAGTAGAAAAAGTGATTTTCGACCTCAAAAAATATTATGTATTCCATTGGAGTAAGCGGGGTCCCATAAACCATAGGTGCCCTGTTGAAATTCCTTTCTTTAGGTTGTTCAATTCCAAAATTCTCTAAATGGTGAAATTTGGAAACATAGGAATGGGGACTAGGAGGGTGACTGGAGCTCATCGTGACTGGCTGAACATTCCCAGTTTCCCATGGGAGATTAAAGTAGGGAATACTCCACTGTAAAGCCCTTGCAAACTCATAATATTCAACTGGCAAAGTAACTGCCAACCATCTAGACAGTGCAAACACCTGGATGTGGCATGCAGTTCTCTGTTTAAAAAGAACACATAAGATCGAAGATTTCAGTTTACAACTTAATGAAACTTGCAGATTATATCTACACCAATTCCGACACAACAATATTTTCAAAACTCCATTAAGTTAAAGCTCTTTTGGCTCAAGGTGTCATATAGTAAATGACATAACAAAATAGATATTTACAAAGTTTAGGAAACAACTGGACAATATGGGAAACATAGAACTTCTGGAGAATACATTTTCACCAATATTGCATGCAGTTTATGGTTCATGGTGTCACAATGTGAATATTTTGAAATATTCATGATATGTGAGGTTGTCAAGAAGGCAGCAAGAACGAATTTCACAGTTAAAACTACAATTCAAATTTCTAGACTAGCTTATCATTAACATGTACAAGCCAGTCAATGACCACGGAATTGCTCAATCAAATAATGGTTTAAATAAGTTAGGTATTGTTACAAAGAGATTCCTTGCAGGATCAGAGATCAATGAAAAAGATGATTTTGACAGTGCTCCAGCAGATAGAAGGCTCGCGGTAGAGACAGTGAGCAATCCCGCAACAGAAGATGTCGCCCAAAAAGTAGCAGTTACAAATGCAGAAATTACACAATAAATAATAGGTACAGAATCTGCAGATACATCATAACCTATATCAGAAATATATTAAAGAAATCAATGTTGCATAAAACACATCAATTGAGGTCATAACAATCAAAAAGTGAGAAATTTCTCACATTTTCTCACTTGTAGAACATTAGATGCTAGATTTTTGTTGCCAGCAACATCTCCAGTCACATTTTCAGGAACATTAACAGAAATAACACCATCATCAGCTGCTTGTATCTCTACAGTGTATATACTCCTACTTACTTCATAAAATCTGGAGCACATTAAAAAATGAAGTAAAATTAAACTTAGAATTAAATTTTGATATTGTTCAAAATTATCTTAAACGTGTTATTCCTTTCAATAACCTGCACATGGAGCAGAAAAGTCACATTTTAGGAAGTGCCACTAGCAAGTGCATGTATTGATTGCTAAGAGAAAATAACTTGCCTTTGCAAATGTCCTCCTGAGATTGATATGAAAGAGGAGTTAAAGCCAAATACAGGTTTCAAGAACTTTATCGAGATTGGGATACTGTGCTGATTAGTCCTCATACTAGATGTTGTGCTCAATCTCACAGCAGGCCTCTGAGAATCTGATGGTCACATCTATACTTATGTCATAAAGAAAGAATGACATCTACAAAATTATTAAAGGAAGAAGAAAGTCTGTAAGAATTTATATTCGCTTATAAAGACTGATTTGCACTGAATATAAAAGCTTTGTGTCAACCTCTTTGTTTTAAAGTTCAGTTTGGGAAGGTAAAAAGAAAAATAAACTTAATCTATAAGAAAATAATGTGGTTTATACCAAAAAGGAAAGTAATTGGTTCAATTGGAGAGACAGGAATCCCAGGAATGCTTATAATGGAGTTCGTGTCAAGGCTTATAGTGATAATAGCAATGCTAGATACATTTGCAACCTGAGAAGAAAGAGTTCATACATATGTAAGGTTCCAGAGATGTGAATGGCAATACCAAAAACTTTAGTAAATTAAAACTATAAATCAACCAACCATAAAGCCAAATCTCCGGTTTCCATGGTTTGCACTACTAATAGGAAGAAGTGTGCCTTTACTTATATTCATAGAGTTCAGAATTTCTGCAGAGGAGTTCAGAACAGGTTCCGAGAAGTAAAAGTAGACTTTCAAGTTGTCATAATTATTAGTTGTCTGTACAGTTCTAGTTTCACTATCCAACTGAAGTAACTTTTCAGGAACACGTGACCTTAAATTAACAAACACACTTCTTCTATCTGTAAAAGCAAACAGCCAGCAATAGAATTGAGTAAATTGGCCACAAAAACAGCCTTCTAACTTTAAAAATAAATTTGAAGAGTTGAAGAGAGGAAAAAATAGGAAAGAAAAACTCAAAGCTACAAACTTAATTGGTCTGTTAAATTTAATTATTTCTAGGAAATGTTCAAGCAATTAGAAACAAAAAAAATAGAAAATCTGTGAGTAAGAATCTGCAAAGATTCAACATCTCAGTGTAAAATGATTTCACACGTTGAAACCAAGCCCTTCCCTAAATTTTGAAGGCCTAAAAACATGATAAGAGCTTTCACTGAGATCAAACTAAAAAAGCAAAAAAAAAAAAAGAGGAAATTATTTTTCTTTCATTACTATAAGAATGGTCATGTTTTGTACAATTATATGGATAAATTTTCTAAGAATTACATGATGGTTGAAGATGAAACAGAAATTAACTCACCAAAATGCACATAGAAAATCGAATTTGCTGTCCTTGTAAATTTGTTCCCAGCACTGTCAGTGCAAAAATTCTTACCCATTACCAATATCACTCTCCCATATTGAACCATAGGTGATAAACTCACAATAAGACTGTATTTGAGGGCTGGTTGCAGGGTGACAAGTGAAGATGGTACAACTTGGCCAGCACCATAGACCAGTAGCTGAAGAAAGACATTAATATGTAAGGAGTTAATTTATATCCAATTAACACACCATAATTAACCTGATGGTGCTAACTTATTCACCTAAGTATTTTCAATTGATCAATTTTATCTTTGAGAAAAATCAACTCCATATATGTAAGTGTTTAGGATTCTAGCAATAATAGTGCCAAAAGAATAATTTTTTATGATACAATCAGAACGATGTATTCACACAACTTAAAGGTTGACATTATTTTGTTGATTGAATCAAACCATATTTCATTTATAGGATTTGGTAAGAACTAAGAAGTCACACTCTTATCAAAATTTGTCACCTACTCACATTGCAGGCATTCACAGAAGAACATCTGAAACCTCCACCAATACAAGGCTCAGTAAAAGAAATATTTACAGAGACATTTAGTTCACTTGTAAATGACGATGATGCAGTTATATATGCTGTAGGTGGGACAGTATCTGCAAAAATGAGATAAAACCAAACTTTAGTCCAAGGATTAGACAGCAATCAATGTCAATATAACTGCCAACACATCCAAGCCTGAATATCAGAAGAAACAATATCTTTGTTTCAGTAAGCTTTGTAACTTTAAGTCTAAACTTCTCATTAAATGAACAAGTAGATAATTTCATTTTTCAATGTTTCCTCTCCTTAAACTGTTTCACTGCCTAATTCTTGGTGTTTGATAAAATTCTAGAACTCATTGTCTGCAACTTTTCCATGTTCAATTAGGAAACATCCAGAAACATAAATACTATACTTTTAACACATTTTTAGACTAGCAGAGTTCATTTGTAAATAGATGGAACAATAATAAATATCTCAACAAGTAACTGGAAGGTTCTTAACCAACAATCCAGTTATAGCTAGAGCAGCCAACTCCTAGCGATCCATTCCAGCAGACAATAAATGTATGATTTCCATCCTGCAAGCCTGTGTATAGAACCTCCCTAGTTCCACAATGTGAAGCAATGCCATCATCCAGCTGCATGCATAAAATATACATGATTATCATCAAATTTACTCGCCAAAAAATTCAAAAACAATAAATATCCTGTATTTTTTCCATAGATACATCGACCCACCAATTTGTTAAAAGAAAGTTTTAGCCTCGCATGTAACTCAAAATTTTGAAAAATCAGGATATCCGGAAGATTATAATTTACATGTTTTTTCTTTGGTAATTAAGAAGGAATTTTTAGCTTTTATATTATTATTATAACAAATAAATTCCACAAATAAATCTCAATGCAAAGTTGCACAAATTACCATTACAATTTCAAAAACCAACCACTTTAATTCATGACCATAAAACGTGAAAAGAACCCCACAGAAACAAAAATAGGATTAAAATATTGGATTGTGAGCTAAAATGATACAACCGTTAAAAGTTCATCAAACCTTGCAACTGATGACGCAGTCTGAGCAAGTGTCATTTCCATCCACCAGTACTAGAAACAAAAATGTAGCTGAGTTGACATGTGAAAATGGTTTAGGAGCTTTCAAGAACTTGACGGAGGCCTCTGAAGCATCAGCATGAGCTTTGGACAACAGAAGTGAAAGAAGCCAACAATGCAAAACCAGCCATGGAAACTTGCTAAAATCCATTTCAGATTACAGATAGAGCCCCAAAGGCTCAAACTGAAGTGTCAATTAAGCAGAAGGTGAAATCAACAGGCATAAAGAAGATATTTCACTAGTAGAGTTTGTGTAGAAAGTGATGAAGTAAGAGAGCAACGCAATGCATGAAAGACTGGTGGGAAAATGTGGTACAGAAGAAGCAGAAGAGAGATTAGAGAAGATAGTAATAAAGTTCAGTGGCTGGTAAATGTTTCCAACTTAAGAATAGAGCACATAAGCCAGAAAGCTCAAGACGTGCGATTTCACTAGATAAGGGAGAGAGTAAAAAGGCAAAGACTTTTCATTTTTGATTAAAGGGAAAAGGACTATTTCCCACCCAACTTTTAGGCCATTCTCAAACCTATACCCACGGAAGATAAAAAACCTTATTCCCAGCCATGACCAACCTGCCGTCCAAATTTCTAGTTAGGGACAAGGGTAAAATCGTCATGTTACCTATAAACTTTAAAATTTCACTATTTCCCCCCTTCAGGTTTTAAAAACTAACACCTTAACCTATCATCAAAGTTTGAAAAGTTTATATTTCACCCCTAGGGTTTGCTTCCTTCTTTGGCCACCACCAACAGCCGACGTATTCCACCAATCTCCCATCTCTGACTACAAAGGACGACGAAAGACAACCCTTCGTCACTCAGATCGAGACAACGAAATATTGTTCAGATCTAGAAGAACAAACAAAAGACGACGTTTCGTCGTCACATCTAGATGAAGCAACGAAGAGAGACCTCTTCGTCACACGGTAGTGCCTCTTCGTCACACCATGCGACGAGGAGATGAAGATCTCTTCATCACACCACCGTCATCACATCAGGAGAAGGAGGAGGTCGGAGACGATGTCGGAAGATGTAGTTGAAGAATAGGGGTGAAATTATTAGTTTGAAAGATATATGGGGCGGCTGAATTTTAAAAAATGTGGAAACCTTAAGTTTGGGGGTGAAAATGTTACTTTTCAAAGTTTAAAAACTTTAAATAAAGGTGAAATATTAGTTTCTAAAACCTAGGGGGCAAGGAGTAATAAACTTTATAACTTTTTAATATAAACAGTAAAATGATTATTTTACCCATCCATTTAATAAAAAAAATTAACAGAAGTTTGCCTATAGGTGAGAATAGGGTTTTTCATCTCCCGTGGGTGTAAGTTTGAGAATAGCCTAAAAGTTGGGTGGGAAATAGTCCTTTTCCCTTGATTTAAAATATAGACAATCATCTCATCTCTACAGTGGAATAAATAAATCAAGAGGCGTTGATTCTTGATATCCTATGAAAATGATCTTCACGGTACCTAAAAATAATGTCTATAATTGTAGGTTAATCTTGTTCTTCCAAACTAAAATAAAAAATAAAACAGTTTACACCTTGCAGCTTGGTGTTCAATACATAATTTCCCAATCTGTGGATTGTTAAAGACTTGAGCTTTGACACATTTAACTAGCATGCAAAACTTAGGCATCTCTGTCCCTAAATTATCCTGCTCATATTTGGAAACTTTCGGATACTTTTGTTTCAGCATCAACATAGAACTTTTGAATAAGCTTACCACTCAGGCCAGTCAAGTAGATTTTATGGCAAATTTTATGGGCTAATAGAAGGGCTAAATGATTATTATCATAGTCTCTTGTTTTTAGAGTTCTGTTCGGTAAAGAAAAATCAGTTGCAGTGCAAGAACTGCCTTCAATGGCAGACGCCATGTTCTCTATTCAGAGTTGTTCAATATATTTTCATACGGCCCCTTTAATCCAGCTAATAAAATGTGACCCTGCATAATTCAACTTTCTCTCGTATTCAAGTTTAGTTGTCACAAGTTAACTTCGAAATTGCAGAAATTGAGAGATGTGGTTGGGTGGTATTCTGAGATATGAATTGGGCGCCATCAGTTTAGTGAATGGAAGCGAAACCAGAAAGGGATTGAAAGAACAAGGAAAGCTGTGTCTCTTTTGGAGGTCAAGGCCCCACATCCAGGAAATAGAAGAGAAAAGACAAAAAGGTAAAGGAAACATCTTCATCCAGTTGCTGCAAGATGGACATTCTTTTAAGCTCAGCCTCTACAACATTATCTCTTCCCCTTATCATTCTGCTACCCTAATCTTTTCTAGTGCTGCGTTAGGCCCAGTGAAACTGCTTCAACAAGGATTGTGTATTTTTAGAGAAAATCAACGAAGTTAAAATGATTTGTTCTATTTTTCTTTCTGTGAAATTGCTTAAAATGAATTTGTTCTCTTTGTTTAGAAAGTTCAAAAAAAAAAAAATCCCAAAAATATCAAACACTTTCTGGCTATTTAAAAAGAAAGAAAGAAAGTTGCATGATAAAAACAAATAGACTACATGTCATCCAGTTAGAATATATAGAGACGACGTGTAGTCAGTTGACCATAACGTTAAATCGCAGTGTCATGTAGACGACAAGTCGTCCTTCCTTCCTTCCTTCATGAGACGTACAGGAGGACCCTTTGCCAGGTAGTCAAAATGTAACACGAAAAATGATATTAGGCTGGAAATGGCATCTGGTAATAACATAATTATCCAAAAATTTTATGGTCAAAGTTGTAATTTCAATGCAGTGAAGAATGCTTTTGCAATTAACAAAAATAATAAAACAATAAAATTAATAGTTTTTTAAGTGATTCGATCGCGAGATCGAAGCCTACGTACAATATTATATTAATGCTCTTTTTTACAATAAAATTTTTAGAAATAATTACATAAAGTAATCTAAATAGTGTGTCAAGAAATTTAAAAAATAAAATAAAATTTAATAAGATTCCACAAATATAAAATAATAAGAGATTTAAAGCCAAAACTTAAAGACCTATTATTATGTTTTTTATTTAATTTATGTATTTAAAAAAAAGATATTACCGTTATTTAAAAATAAATAGTGTTTAAATAGATAAGACGATAACTATACCAAATTGTCTATTCTTATTATAATTTGAATATTTTATACAAAGGTGAACCCTTGATTATATCAAGGCCAAATATATACACTTATACTATATGAGTTGAAATTGTTTTATATGTCCATGATGAGATACACATCTCCTGAGCTGAGCAGATGGACACATACCAAAGATCTGCCACATGGTGTATTGTGTTTAAAGTATAATTATTAGAGGGTGAATCCTATTAGCACAAGGCCATCCTAGGGAAAGGTTGCATTGCATGCCACATTCTAAAATTCTATAGCTCAAAGAAAAAGGGAGGGCAAAAGCTTAAGGCTTTTTGTCGATCAGTGGCCCACGTCACACCCAATTATATATTTTTGACCAGTCAGCAGAGCATAATTAAGATACTCGTGTAAGTTTTTAAACAATTATATTATATATTCACATAAAGGCCAAAGGATTTTGATTTTTTTTCAATTTTTTATTAATTAATTAATTATTAAAAATCTAAATATTCACTTAAAGGAGTATAATTTTAATATTTTTTATTAATAGAAAAATATTTAAGTAAAATATTTTATTTCTTTAAATGTTTAAAAATAAATAAAGAATTTGTTTTTTCTTTCTCACTGAAATGTGTTTGGAAAATTTAATGCAAATGAATAAAAAAGGAAAAATGAATTCCTTCCCGGCCTTTCCTTTGTTGCCCCTTAGTAGAGTGAGTCTACATAGTGAACGAACTAACAGGATGCAGAGATCGATTGATCAATATGAATCTCGAGGGTGGATGATTCACCACTGCCCCTTTGTCTTGGAGGCTCTTTAGCTAGAGAGACACTTGCTATCGTAACCTTTTCTCCCCGAGAAGAGTGACAAGCCCATTTTTGTTCGTGGCAGACACAATTTACAGAGCTCGTGTTTTGACGATTTTCACTGATTCGTTCGGCGAGTTTTTTTAAATTCTTTGGCGTAAAAAAAATTAAAAAAAAATTACTCAACAATCAAGCAGAGCTCTTACTTTCCTTACGCCATAACTTTGATTAAAGGCTACAATTCTCCAAGAAAAAATTTAATTGAAGCTTCTGATTGTTGATTAATTGATTACTCTTTGCAGAATGTTTTCTGGAACCGACGGGCCATATGCACTGTTTGCTGGGAAAGATGCATATAAAGGATTGATGCTGGGTTCATTAACAGAAACAAGTGATTTTACATAAGTACCCTTCTTACTAACAGAAAAATGTTAAAAGATAATCCTTTATGAGTGTTGAAGTTTTTAATAATTAATAGATGAGAGTTTGATAACACATCGATATCAAACCTTGGATGGGAATAAATCCTTCGGCCTCACATAAAAAAGAATTATGTTCCCAAAATAAAGGTTGGCACAGTTTAAGAAACAACTGTGAAATTTCCTCCTCAACGTATAAAACACTTTGAAGAGATCAGTGTACCAGCTCAACATTGAAAATCTTCGTCCCTTGTATTGAAGCAAACACCAACAACTAATTTTAAAGCAATTAAATGTGATGACATTGGCGCAATGGTTAAATACACAGTGAAACTATCAATTGGGTAGAGCAAGTGTGAGCAGCCAAACTACTAAACCTTTATTTCTACTATGACAACAGTATCATAAGGTTCCTTTGTTGACCTTGCCCCCACAAGCAAAACAGCATCCACAAGCATCCTTCATAAAATAATGATCATACCAATCATTTACAGAAGGGGGGTCTCCTTCCTTTTACAATATGGACAGTGACTTCATTGAAAAAGATTATGGAGACCACCACCAGTCAAGGTTCTGGTGAATTATTAAACAATTTTCAGTTCTTGACTGGGACACGCATAAAGCAATGACAGCTACATATTCAGTCTTGAAGGAGAATATTTAATTTCTACAGTGAGTTTAAGGATCACAACACGATATCTTCGATCAAATAACTAATATGGTAGCATATTTAGGTCCATGCTTTAAGGATGGCTGTCTGACCTCCACTTTAGACAAAAAGTTCCAAACATATAATTCTCTAACACACCAAGAGCTATAATTCTTCTTTTTGATTAATTATAAAGCATAAAGATTAACTATGAGGACTGATGCATACCTATCACAATAAGACGATGGAGAATTCCTCACAGTATTGCTATAGCATCCGTCCGATCTAAGTGCATAAGATAAACTTAAATGAAGCAAATCATGTGAGGATGTCACTTTCTGGCATCCATATCCGGAGAAGCTGATCATAAAATGAGGAAGTAGCCACCAAACTATTCTTTCTTTTGCCTTCCAGAGATATGCTCCCTCTATGCCAATCCGCACCATAAGCAAGGGAGTCATGCTTGGTATAAGTTTCAATTACTTTGGCTTTCTCCCCTCTAACATCAACAACTGCAAATCCATTGTGCATACAAGCTGTCAAGACCACACCTTGTATAAAAGGGTGGTGCTTGATTCTCCAAACTCCTCCCCCTAAACAAACGGAAGTTTCATTCACCGGCTTTGAGATTGACCTTACATCCCATAACCTTAGATACTCATCATAACTACCAGTAAGAACAATATTAGGATCATTAGGACTCTTCGCAATACAACAAACACCCATCTTGTGAGTCTTGGAGTTCTGAAATGCCAGTATGGATGAACCATCCCGTATATCCCAACAACTGAATTTGCAGTCATCTGAGCCAGTGTACACCAGATGAGGTTGGTGAATGTCAAACGTAATGGCCCATAGCTCGAAATCATGTGCTTTCCATTCTTGCTGAATTTCTAGTTTTGACTCTTCAAGGGAGATAATTGAAACAGAACCATCAGAAAGACCAACCGAGATAGATGTGGCTGATGGGTTCCACTCCAGGCAAAGGCACATGGAGGGGCTGATCTTTTCGCAATTGACATCTCTTAGAAAACCCCCTGCAATTTTAATGAATAATTAAAAAAAAAAAATCATCGCCAACTTTATAATTTAGCAAGCAACATTGTTCAAAGCTTCGGTAAAAAATTAACACACACTTGCTGATTACTATACTAAGAAGCTAAGACAATGCTAAGTTGCTAATATATTAACTTATACACCTCTAGTTTCTGAATCGTCTAGAGAGTACTCGAGGTTATAAACCTTCACATAACCATCAGCATCAGCTTGGGCAAGCAAAGGACCCACACTACCACCAACTGGGCTCCATTTAATATCAAAAATTCCAGCTGTATCCCTTCTATACAACAATTCAAGATTGTTCTCTTCAGCATTGACATTGAATAGCGAAATGCTCCCCGTTCGACTTGGCTTATCACCTTCTTGTAAAGTATACGTAGAAGCCGCAAGAACCCAATGGTAACCGTCATGTGGACAAAACTCGACGGCGTCAGCGTTGCCGTCAAGCTTGCAGTGCGCCACATCCATAACAACAACTGTTCAAACATAAAAATCCGAAGAGATTTGAGCTCGGCATTTCATCAAACAGTTTGTGTGTAAATGAGCAACCCGATAGACACAGAGAGAGAGAGAGATTTTACCGTTTGTGAAGGAAACGTTTAAATTTATGAATTTGTCGGGAGGGAATACGAAGAAGCAATGCAAGCGAGAATAGAGTAAGGCGATGTTTGGGGATTCAGAATTCTTAGTCGAGAATCGGTTAGAGTTAAATCCCGCGCTTGGTTTGGAATGGAGACAGAGCGAAGTGGGAGTTAAAAGAATAATAACTTAATATATGCTTTTGGTGCACATTTGTGAGCTTATTATATCAAGCTATTTTACACATATTCTCAAGGGATAATTTATTTATAATATAATGTTTGAGGAATGGCTGCTCTCACATGCTTTATTCTCTAAAATAATAATAATAATAATAATACTAAGAGAATGAATCATGATTATAAGCTAGCTCCACTCCACTACTCCATTTGATAATAATTCTTAATCCACCACAAACCAAAGAATTTTAACTACTTGTAAGGACTAATGCTTGAAGCATGCATGTTACATATTCTATTCTAGTTTGAAAAGCATCGAGGGTTTATTTATTTTAATTAAAAATAAAATTATATGTACTCGATTTTAAATATTTAATTAGATATTTTGATAATATGTTATTATATGATCAAGTAATTTTAAATTTAAAAATATATTTAATTATATTATAATATATTAATTTGAGTATCCAATTAAGTGTACAAAATTAGGTGTATATAATATTTTTTTTCACCTAATTCTACCAGCTATGTCCCTCATTCTTTATGTACTATAAGAATCATGGGATGAGTTTATAAATGGGAAAGGGTGGGGTTGAAGAGATGGTTAAAGGCCACGAGATCATGGCTTAAGTGTGAAAAGCTTCCAATCTATTATTCAGGTATTAATTAAGTTTATAGTATGTTGTTACAGTTGAATTTCTCAGTCTCACCAAGAGATGGAGATCTTTTTATCGCATTACCGTCGTTGCACCAAGAGAAAAAAGAAGTCAGAGACGACGTCTAAAGATAAAGTTGAAGAATGAGGGTGAAACTTGCTATAAGGGGCGATTGAGTTTTAAAAAAAATATCGAAACCCTAAGTTTGGGAGTAAAAAGGTCACTTTTTAAAATTTAAAAATTTTAGGTAAAGTGAAATGTTAGTTTTTAAAATTTGAGAGAAGAGTAATAAACTTTATAACTTTTTAATATAAACAGCAAAACGATTATGTTATCCCTCCCTTTAATATAAAAAATTAACATAAGTTTGGCTATGGGTGGGAGAAGGGGTCTTTCACCTTCTATGAGTATATGTTTAAGAATGGTCTAAAATTTGGGTGGGAAATAGTTCTTTTCCCTTTTTAATATGCAACTTGCTAAGTAAACATAATAAACAAATTACTATTTAAGTTTTAAACTAATTCTGTTTTTTTAATTTTTTAAATTAATGGATTTTGTTAACTTTAATAACTCACAAATATATATTTAAGTTTTAAAAAATGAGGTGATGTGAATTTGTAAAAAGAGTAGACCTAGGTGAGAATTATGATTAAATTTAAATCGAATCGAGTTTAAATTTGGTTCGATTTATAATAATTAAGCTTGAGCTTAAATTTGGGTTTGTCGAGCTCAGTTGGAGCTCGATTCAAATTTGAACTTTAACTAATTCGTTATTAAAATAACATTATTTTAATAAATATTGATCAAAATGATATCGTTTTATATCAAAATTTATAGTTTATGAACTTGACGAGTAGCTTGAGTTCGAAGTTATAGACTCGAGTTTGAGCTCATTTAGGGTTGACTTATTCTGAGTTTATTTAAATCAAATTTAAATTTGAACTTGAATAAATCCGATTTGATTATAGTTTTAATGAGAATAAATCCGGCTGCTTTTTGAAAAAATTAAAAACTGTGCAAGATACCCAAATCAAGTAAAAATTACGTGTCAAAAAGAGGGAATATTGATGTGTGCATTGGATGAACTCAACCGTTGAAGAAGAGACAAGTAAAATTCAACTCTAACGTGAGCCGTGAAGGAATCTCAAAGTAGAGTTTAGGGTTTAATATATTTATTTAATAGAATTTGGAACACTTTTCAAAGGGAACGAGAGAGAGAGAGAGAGAGCTGAAAGGTGATTCAACGGTCATAAGTCATTGTATCATCAATGATAATCTCTTTTTTGTTTTAAATGAAAAGCGATTTCCACTATGATGATCAGATACAATTTATTAAGTGGGGACTCCGAGTCCAACTAGCTCAATCATGAAGCAAGAAATGTTCATTTTCTACTCTTAAAAGCAATTTTATTTATAGGAAATTACAAGCAGACAGACAAGTCTTTGTTGAAACTCATAATTTAACCTTGAAGACGATGAAGTGAATTGTTTATGTTGATTTATTTGGTTCAGGGTTTTTAATTAATTAGTGGAAGAGATGAAGATGAAAGCATTGACTGACATGAGGAAGAGGAAGATACTTCACAGGAAGTGATGATAACGCGCTTCAGGGAAACGTGGTGGCAGCAGAGATGAAAAGAGTGAAAAGAAGGAACTTACAGAGGAGGGCCAGGGAGGTCTGAGCTTCTACTTGTTCGTACGCTAAAAATCAAACCCTCCAATATGGCTTACTGTGTCTATCTCGACCACTGTCACTAGACTCACTACCATCTCCACGAAAGCAATTACCCTTGTTAATTTCACTTTCACTCACACTCTTCATCACTGTAATATTAAGACTCTCTCTGTCACTTCATTTATTTGCTTCTTCACTTCTCTCGCCTTTTCCACACGCAACTTTCCATGTCTTTTTAACCCTCGTTTCATTAACTCCATCAGCACCATATCTTCAGGTGTTTTGTTATTAATAACTACACAAAAACTCAGTTTTCTGTATCTTCTTCTTCTTCATCTTCTTTAATGATGGATGAGCTGTACGCTCTCCATTCAGGCCTAGATTATTCTATGCAGCAGGCGCCTGCAGAGAATATGGTTACTTGGACAAACTATCAAGATATTTCAACCGCCGTTGTTACTTTTGGTGATAGGCATCCTGTTTATGGATCGGAACAGTTGGGGTCCGGTTCTTCCGGGATATCTGATGCTGCTTCAATGGTGCCTGAAATTCAAAGAAACGGTTCAGACGAACAAGCTGCTGTTTCCAGTGCAATTAGAGCTAGAATCGCTTCTCATCCTCTTTACCCTAAACTACTTGAAGCCTATATTGATTGCCAGAAGGTATATACGCGGATTATATTAAGTCCTGTAAGGCCTTCACTTGTTTTCTGTGAAGACGGTGTTCCATTTTCATATTGCAAATATGGAAGTCATAATCTACCTCAAGCTTGTGAAAAGATACAGTGAAGAAAAAGCTAATTTAGACGATAGTAAAAGCTGTAGAAAATTAGAAAAAACAGAAGATGAGAAGGATATTTTAGTTTGTGTATTTATAGTAATTTCTAGTTGTAGATTCAACTACTTAATTATCAATATCAGGTCTCACTTATGTAACCTTGAAATAGAATGATATTTATATGTCTTATTTGCTTAGTAATTAGTGTTGTTCAGTGCTCGTTAAGAGCCAGACTTTTCCCGCGGTTATGATCGTTGCTTCAGACTTTCAGGACTTAGAAATTCTATTCGTCATTTTTTCTGTTTTTGATTTTCGTTTTTTCAAGTTGGCTTTCAGTGAAACTTTAGCGATGCGTGTTTCAGGTAGGAGCGCCACCGGAGATATCTCTTTTGTTGGATGAAATCAGGCGAGAAAATGATATTAATAGGCGAAACACTGTCGTTTCGAGTTGCTTAGGGGCCGATCCCCAGCTTGACGAATTCATGGTTCCCATCTCGCTCTCTCTGTAAACTGAGTTTCTTGTTTATTTACACCAAACCCTAATCGGAATTGTCTCTCTCACAAATCTCAGTTTCTTATCCAATAGACCGAAACCCTAATTATAAATTTCCCTACTATTGTCTTCCCCCCTTGTATTGTCATTTCAGTGCAAATGCAATCTCTCGACCATTCATCTTTCTTTGATTTCATTTATGATTAATTTTCATTGATGTTTTTTTTATTTTTCTCAAGGACACTTACTGCGATATACTGGTGAAGTATAAATCGGATCTCTCGAAGCCTTTTGATGAAGCAACCGCGTTTATAAACAATATGGAAATGCAGCTCAGTAAACTCTGCACTGCTGGTTTTAATCTCTCTCTCTCTTCTCTATCTCAATAGCATGCTTAGCGATAATTTTTAATTAATTTAATGCAGTTTGTTGATGTTTGTGCTGTAGAGATGTTAATTTTCCCCGTGTATGTGGCTACCTTTGTATTTCTTTATTAGCTTAGTTGTGTGTGATACAGCTACATGATCAAATAGAAAGTAGAAACCTATTTTCTTAAGGGAAGAAAATTAGGCTCACGTTGGCAGGCAAACGCACATGAATAATAGTGATTGCATTTATAGGCCGTGCTCCCATGTTGGGTTCTGAATTGCCTCTGCAGCCTAAATATTAGATCAGATCTTCGTCCTTTCTATTGTTGATTTGTGATTTTAGTGCTTAAAGTCTTTTATGTCCGTAGCCTCCTGTTTCCTTTCTGCTATTGGGAATAAAACTTAAATCTTAAAAGAAATAAAGAAAACGTGGAGACATCTTCGCCACAGTGAGGCTTTTAAACAATTGAGCTGGTTTTTCTTCTACTAAATATGGTTGTTGCTGTGCTAGTATGGATGAGGCATTTAATACTTGCGAAATCATGATCATTGTTTAATGTTTTCAACTGTCTATATCAAATTGGCTACTGCATGGATATCGGTAATATTAGGGAGGGTATTTGGATGTATATGAAAAACTTTGCTGAAGCACTTGTTGAACCAACTTGTACTTCATGAGTCAAATTTACTGAAGCAATTTACATGTAAATGTTTAATTTCATTTTTTCAAATCTAAACCAAATCTATCTCCACCTTGGTGTATGTGAGATTTACTTTCTATACTGTTTGTACAACACCAACACCAAACGTTTCAATTGGTTGAGCATACTAGTGGTCCTAGTTTTCTGCAATATTAATGCAAATAGTTATGGTAATTCATTTGCCTTTTTCTTTTGTCTGCTGTAAAAGATTTTTTTACTAATTGACATCTGTAATGGTAGTGTTTTTATCCGTATTTCTGGTTTTATGACTAGATTTTCTGTTTCCAGTGGAGTGTGGGTTGCTGTGCATGCCTGAGTAGGAATTTAAAACAACTACTCGACAATGGTCTACTGTGAAAGTCTATTTAAATGCTTGTCTTCTGAAAAATATTTCTTTTCACATTAAAAAAAGTCTAGAGAATAGTTGCAGTTCACATGTATAAAATATAATCTCAAGTGAAAGCAAATCTCGTTTCTCCATCATCCACATCATTAACATAAATGGATACCCATTAGAATCTTTCGATGAACACAAGATATCATGGTAGAGTCGAGTACAAATAGTTAGGTTCCCAAAATATTACATTTCCTTAAGTTAGGTCACTGATCTCCTCTTCTATTACTTTCGATTTTCATGATCACTGATGATTCTATTTTGAGGTTGAGTAAATAATAAAATAATGGATGGATTTATAGGGTTTCGTAATGAGTACAGATGGACTTTGTCGCCGGAGTTGGTATTTATTTATACTTTTGTACTGTCACAGCAACAATCGTATATATATAATATGGTTCTAGCTATTTTTAGCATCACTTGACAGAATATATGTATTATTAATTCGTTATACCTGTTGCTGCACTGCTTTGAGGTTCTGGATTTGGATTGGAACGAAGTACCTTTTATGTGTAAAGCCAGTGATTAATATACTTTTCGATATGGTTATGTGTGAACCTAAAGTCTGAATTTAAAAGGAAGATATCACTGTAGAGGCATATGGCTTGTTAGCCATTGAAGGTTTTTGTCTGAGGGGCTTTGTTCTCTTTTTCAGTTAATGCATGCTGGAACTGATTCTTTGAATTTTCTAGTGTGGCGCTTGTGTACACTAGACTTATCTTGAAAATAAAATTTTGAGTAACATAGGATCATCACATGCTCTTAATTTAATTATATAGGGTCTAATTAAAAATCTGAATCGTATTTGTCTTTGAAATGTTTTTATTAAAGCTATCTTTGTTTGTCTCTTGGGAGATTCACGACATGTTCATAACAATCCTTAAGATTGAACGTATTTATCAAATTTATAAGACTTGTTTAACATCTTATTGGAGAGATCTTGAATCACCCCAAGATATGCCTCTTCTTTATACGTTATCACATATCGTCTTTTTTCCATATGATAATTCGTCATCCTTAAATATAGTATTTGGTGTAGAACGCACATTTGATGAATTAACATTTAAATCTTGTTTGTATGTGCCTACCATGTATCTTGTCTTCTCATTGTTTGCTAAAAAAAGTCGTCTTGTATCTCACCATGAACATGCAGCATTAATGTAATTGGTTTTTGTTTTATGTGGATATCCCTAGAATTTGAATATGCAGTGCAAGATTGAAATCATTCAAAAGGTTATTTGTCAAGGTTTTTGTCTGTGATGTTACATTTATGAGGTGTGATGGCATGTTCATTCTCTAGATCTATTGCTTAGTTACAGGTGGGCAATGCTTAGCCTGCAATTTTAATTTTCTCTTTATTTAAGATATTTTCCTTTGATGTTAATTACTTCACATCCTTAATAAACCTATTACCATATGTCAGTATTTTGTTGATGCTGATACTAATTCATACCTTTACAACCAGACAGTTGACCATATTTACAATTTTTTTGAGTTTAGCCTTACCATGTTATTATACATGGTCATTTTTAATTTTAGAGTTATTTTGAACGACTTTGGACAACTGGACTACTGGTGCAGGAAAATGTACATTTGGATTTATCTATCTATAATAAGGTATGCTTATAGTTTTTGTCTTTGTGCTATAAAAATTAAGAATTGCTGACACTCTGTCTGAATATGACTTAAAAGAGTGTTGTCTCTACCAATCGATAAGTTTTGGCATTCTTATCTAACACCTACTGGGCACTGGGTGTTTATCTTAAATCAGTGATTAGGAGGTTCCTTGTTTTGTTTTGCCTGTCATTTACAATGCACCTAAAACAAATTTAGCTTTACCAGAGAAACAATAAAGATGAGATATCTAGGGTTCTGTTAATTTGTTTAAGATTCTGATTTTCCGGTTATGCTCTATTATTTTCAAGTAAGCGGCACTTTTTTTTCCTTGTTGAGGCAATGATAAGTCGAGAGTTGGGTCCTGTTAGGAATTTACGTCTCTTGTGCAGCGGGGCTGCATTTGTTTATCCAACTGAGAGCTCGGGGATGGCAAAATTGCGGGTCTTCAACTTCATGAATATGGAAAATTTAACCTACGTGGGCCAAGCTTCTGCATGGTGATTTACATGCTGCCTCAATTCTCGAACCGATAAACATAAGGGAAAGCAGAAACTGTAAATGCTAGTGCTAGGCTATTTCAAAGATAAACCATGCACAAATCAATGCCCTCGGCCTCCATTATAAGTAGGGGACCATTTAATCTAAGTGAAAAAATGGAAGTCTCCCGCGGTTATCGCTGCAGCCAGCTGCCATATCATCATTAAGATTCACTCTCTGCAACCCAGTTAGGGTTATTCGCTTTAGAAAGTGGTTTCTAGCCACAATTGACACATGTGATATCACTGTCACTCCTTTCTCTGTGTTTGGCTCTGTTGTCTCGTGGGAGATACAAGTAATAATTTATTATACTCAACTTGAATGACTTTTCGATAACTGAGTCTGAACCCAGAACAATATCTTTGTATTTTGTGTCCAAATTTTCTTTTCCAACAAAACTGTGTGGTTGGGGGGAGTGTACGTGAATGGCTTTGCTGTTTTAGTGACAGAGATTGGGAAGATGAAAAAGTAGTGCGTGCCTTGCGCGTTACCTCTTTCTATCAACAGTCAAACACTCGACAGTAAACTATGCCTGCCGCAAGACCGCCGTACCCTCCATCTGTCATTCTGATACGACTAGACGGGCCTTCCGAATATTTTTCTTTGCCGCCACTCTCACACACCCCCACGCTGTCTCTTTCTCCGATACACACACACGCTTTCTTTAAAATGTGAAAGAAAGTACAAGTGTTACATCACATCCGGGGTAACCATGCAGCAGGCTTATCTTGCATCTTTCTCTTTCTAATTTTATTTATCAAATATTTTTTTTAGCAGTTTTAGGAAAACTACAGCATGGGTAGGTATATGAATGGAAGATTTGTGCAAGATTCTTTAACGTGGACAATTCATAAGAAAATAAATATGTTTAGAATATGTGACAATTTCTTACTTAATAATATGATTAACATCAATGTTCATGGCAGATGAAGGTTTTGGGTCATCTGATGAAGATTATAGTGGGGGTGAGAGTGAGGTTGCTGAATGTTTACGGACGCCACCGGTGGACCGGGAGCTGAAGGATAAACTCTTTCGTAAATATGGTGGTTTTATTAGCAGCTTGAAGCATGAATTCTCTAAAAAGAAGAAAAAGGGAAAACTACCTAAAGAAGCCAGGCAAATATTGTTTGATTGGTGGAGTGTTCACAACAAATGGCCATACCCCACGGTATAATTATTTCCACAGTTTTATATATCAGATTGATTTAAGCAGATGGGCATTATAGTTTATTGTTAATTTGATAATGGTTTGGAATATATTTTTGGCTTTGTCCTGATAATAACACAGGAAGCAGATAAGGTTCAACTGGCGGAATCAACCGGGCTAGACCAGAGGCAGATAAACAATTGGTTCATCAATCAAAGGAAAAGGCACTGGAAACCTGCAGAGAGTATGCAATTAACTGTTATGGATAGGCTGTATGCACCATTTTACATGAATGAATAAGTGTGCTGGGAATGGGATTAGCTTCATATCACTTATGTATATTCTTAAGCACTACCTTGTGGTTGTCCCAAAACACAGCAATCTCCTAAAATGATTTAAGATATATGTAAATGGTGAATTAATATTTGATATAATGACAGTTATATTTAATCAATGCTCCTCCATTGTTATCTGTATGTAAACTCTTTTAATCTTATTTTTCTTCTATGTGTTAATGCCGAGGATGGAATAGCGGTAATGCATAAGAGTGCCGCCAATTTTGTCATGCAAACTTGATTTTGAAATGCATTTATATCACATTAGTCAAGTGTTAGGCTAAAAGACTTGTTTGAAATTTTAAACATATATCTTCTAACTTTACTTTTATAAATTTAAGCATTTATGCATTATTAAAATTTTTTATTAGGACAATGATAAAGTTGTTATTTTATTAATAATATTAAAGAAATTATAATTTTTTTTTTTTTTTTTTTAAAAACTAATAATTATATTCTATTTTCAAAATTTTTTCAGTTTTGAAAAGTAGTTGCTTTCCTGCCCTCTTAGTTATCGTTGTTATCGGATGATAGTTGGAAAGGGAGGGAAGAACCCTAGGGATTTGAAGGTGAAACAGTTACTTTTCAAAACTGAAAAAGTTTTTAAAATGCGGTGAAATTATTAGTTTTCAAATTTTAAAGAGAAAAAAATAAAATTATAATTTTTAATATTATTAATAAAATAACAATTTTACCTTTAACCTTACCAAAAAATTCTAAAAAAATTGAGTGATAGATAAGTATTTAGATTTTTTAAAATTGACAGTTATGTGTTTGAGATTTCACTATAACTTGGGTGGAAATAAATCTTTTGACCTGTGTGTTATTTATATGAATAAAGTTATATGCACGAACAAATCATGATTTTTATACCCATTTTAAATATATAAATATATATAGTTATATGTGTTATCACATAAATAAATAATTTTAAATTAAAAATATAATAATATTCAATTATATATATAAAAATATATATATTTATGCCGTCAAAGTGAATACATATTACATTTCTCATATTTATTTATCCGCGATCAATAGCCATGAATCAAGCTTTGAATTAGACACTTCTTATAACATAATCCCGCCCCGGAGGCCATCGGCAATTCAGCTACAGCAGTCCAGCCCAAATAAGTAAAATCCCTGGGCCTGTGCTGGGTTTCTAACAGTAGCAAGTTTATGTTCAATCTGTTTACTTGTTTAATTATACAAGCCGGTTATTTTGGGGCATGGTTCTTCTTGGCTTTTAAGTTAAAAAATAAATTAAAGGCCAAATGAGTATTTTTCATCAGCTAATTATCAAAAATTTAAATACTTATTTATCTATTAAATTTTATTATTATTATAAAAATAAAAATATTATTTAATAAAAATATTTAAAAAATAAAAATTTATCACATTTTTACTCTAAAGTTAAAAAATTGATAAATTCCCTACCCCAAATTTGGAAAACTTATATTTCTTTCTTAAGGTTTTTTCAGTATGTTGTCAGAAACGACAATGTTCTCCTTCTTTTTCGGCTTCTCTCTCAATCTCGTTCTATTATTGATCGTCATTGACTAAAGAAATAGGTTGATGAAGATCGTTCTTTATCCTAGAAGAAAACATCTTCGTCTGAAGACAAACTATTCGTCTTTGTCATCGATTGTTTTAGTTGATGAGGGTTGAAAATAAAATACAATTGAGAGAGAAACTGAGAGGGAGGAAGAACGTCATCATTACTATCTCTAACCACTGATAGTGACTGATGATTGAAAAAATCATAGAAAAAAATGTTGATTTTTTTTAAAATTCTATATAAAGAGAAATTTATTAGATTTTTAAATTTAAAAACAGAAAATATGATAAGTTTTTAAAATTTTTAAATATTTTAATAAATAATAATTTTATCATTAATAATAAAAATAAATTTTAACAGGTAAATAAAAATTTAAATTTTTAATAATTAATTAATAAATAAAAAATTAGGTGTATACCAAATTTTAAATGAAAAAAACCCATTTAGCCTATATTAAATTTCATCGTCTTTATTATAAGTAGATGAAGCTATCAAGAGCTTGAGCCTAATGTCAACAAAGTCGATGATTAAACTATTAGGTTGACTACAATATTGAATGGTTTGTACTGCATGTACGTCCCGTTCAAAAATTTCGGCGAATAAGTAGACTTGCATGAAAAGATTGCGGAGACATCCCCCCATGAACATGTTTTTGAAAACACTTTTCTAAGATTTGTCATAAAGCTTGTGGAATGGATTGTTATAATTGTTCTTAAGGAGGGATCAAGTTTTCAAAACTTTGAAACAACCGTTGACCTTCACCCCTTAACAGGTGTTCCTTCTCCATGACGATTATTGTGGAACGGCGTTTATGCTTCTCTTAAAAATAATATTTCGTATGGAAATAATGATATTGATACAAGTATAAACAGGGATAATACCGGAGAGAGTTGAGAAGAAAATCTCAACCACCATATTTATTTTTATAAGAGATATCAATTTTATCCAGAGCTAACAAAAATTTGTCATCCTCTTTCCATAAAAAAAAAATTATTTCTCATCTTATTTTCGTTTTCACAGAAAAAATCATTTATTTATACCTTTATACATAACATAAATATATTAAATAAGAAAATTAATTAAAATTAAAACTAACTTACTATTTCAAATAACATAAATATCATATATTATTCACTTTAATATGTACAATAAAAATATAAATAAATTTAAAAAACATCAATAATATAAAATTATAAGGAGATGTTAGTATTTTAACTAAATATATTAATATATAGGTGTAAGGATGGAGAAAGGGGTGAAAATGGAACACATGTATCTCTGTCCCTAATTATAGTGACATTTTTTGTTCGTATTTCTATCAAAAATTTTTCTCTTCATTAGGGTTGAAGACCCTAAATTATGATTAAAATTATCATTTTTAAATACAAAAATTAAAATATTATTATATAATTAATTAATTTTAAATTAAAAATAAAATAACTGATAAAATATCAATATATGCATGTGTGTTTGTACCTATTATTAATATAATAGTATTACTCATTAACAGCCAAAATACCAATCTTTCTTTTGTCGTCCAACCCCACGGCACCTGTGCTGCATTTGTTTAGTGCACGAGTTTGAATAGTAAGATATGATATGGCCAAAGGATTATTCCTTACCCATATTTTAATGGTCCTCAAAGTTATACATACAAGATTTAAAAATGTTAAAGTTTCATATATGAGTTAACCAGAGTTAAATTTTTCATTATAGATAGAAGTAAAAATACTTTTTATTATATATAGAAGTAAAATTATCATTAAACTAATAATATTAAAAAAATAAAATTCATTATATTTTTCCTCTAAATTTTAAAAACTAATAATTTCATTCATACTTAATATTTTTTAACTTTGAAAAGTTATATTCCCCCCCTCCCCAAACCTAAGGTCTTTTTTCTCTCTTTCAGTCACCATTTCTGACACCAACGACCTCTTTTCTTCATCATAAAATATTAGTCGATGCCACTCCTCTTCAGGTCTCTTTATCTCTTTATCAGAGACGAACAAAGAGATTTGGAGATGAGAGGTTTTCGTGCATCAATCAACATTTTAAGGTAGAGAGGAGAGGTTATCGACGTTGGAGAAAGTGACCGAAGAGAAGAAGAAGAAAACCCTAAATTTTGTAGGAAGTAGAAGATGTGACTTTTCAAAGTTAGAAAACTTTTGATAGAGGTAAAACTGTTATTTTTTAAAACTTAGAGTAAAAAAATAATCAAATTTTATATATTTTTTAATATTATTAATTAAATAATGATTTTATCTCTGTCTTTAATATAAAATTTTAACGTTAATTGATTTATACATTAAATTTTAAATTTTTTAAATCTCGGGGATATAACTTTACAAATACATCAAAATTTGGGTAGGAATGAGCTCTTTGGCGATATGATATTCTTCATTCATATTTGTATAGTCAAAATCCGTGAGTTACCTGTAAGAAAATCTGTATCTTCTTATTGTAAGACGTATTAGTAGTCAAACTAAGAAATAATTCATAAACGGAAATTTCTTCGAAACCAAGTATATTCAATGCACCTGCAAATGGGAGTGATGAAAGTTTGATGGATAAATGCACCTAATAGCGCAGGGCCCAGCGATAGCTGTAGCTTGCTTGGGTCAGCATGTTTCAGGAATATTGTATTTGTCAACCAAGGCCGCAGCACTGGAATTTAGTGCACCGTCTAAGAGTCTCGGAAAATGACAATAACCAATGGTTTAATACCGAAAATTCTTCGAATGTTAAGCATTGTGACTTAGTCAGTCAACGTAAACATAAACCCACTGTTTAAAAAATTAGATCAGATTAATTAATTCAATTAATTGAATTAAAAACTAACTTTAAATCTGATTTAATTAATATTTAAAAGTTATTTACTTATTAATTTAGTTAAACTCAATCAAAATTAATGAATCAATATAACTGCATTTGATTAAAGTTTAGGGTATTTTAAAAAATTTAATTATTTTTAGTAATTTGATTATTTTATATTAGACTAAATGAATTTTTAAATATCGATAAGAAAAATATAAGTTCTAAAATAAAATAAAAAATAAGAAAAAAATATTTCATATCTATTTAAATAGCTTCTATATGTAATGAGTTATAGAATTATATTTTTTTCTATATCATGAAATGAGGGTTTTTTTTCATTTAATTATTTTATTGAAATCAGATGAATAATTATTACTCCTTAAAAAATATACATTTTAATTATTATAAGTTTGAGTATTTTGATTGATTTTATTTTTTGTAAATTTTTAAACAAAATCTGTTGATTAATATGATATTATTTAAAAACATTAATTATAATTTGATAATAAGTTGACTGGTAAGTCCTTGATTGAATCGATTAAACTATAAACCAATGAAACAATTAATTTGATTATCGATCCGGTTTTAAAAACATTCTCAATAGTGTCTTTATTTTTAACGTGTCAAACAAGTGCCACTTTGGCGACTTAATTTGGCAAAAACTGTCTTGTGTTTAATAATAGGCCAAAAGACTATTTCTTATTTAAGTTTTGATACGTTTTCAAAGTCATACCTATGGAGTTTAAAACCCGAGATAAAAAATTTCTGTTAAAGATAAGGTAAAATCGTTATTTTATTAATAATATTAAAAATAACATTTATTATATTTTTCTACTAAGTTTTTAAAAAACTAAACTGGTGGCCGACCCACAGGAAACAATCTAGAGCAAATATTTTCATTGAGAATAAAGAGATCTAACAATGAAAAGATCTAGATCTCTTTGTCTCGTCGTCGAAGAGAAATGATCTAAAGCTTTTCTTCAATAACAAGAAGAAGAGATCTAGATCTCTTAGTCAACGATGAACATATTCCAAATCTTTTCATTGTCTTTCTCTTGAGTCGACCACCTGTTTAAGGTGGAGATGAGAGGTCGTTGGCACTGAAGATAATGGGCAAAGGGATGAAAAAATTGAGAAAGAGAAATATAACTTTTCAAAGTTAAAAAACTTTAGATAGAAATGAAGTTGTTAATTTTTAAAACTTGTGTGAAAAAATTTAATAAATTTATATTTTTAAATATTATTAGTAAATAACGATTTTATTTCTATCCCAAATGAAAAAATTTAACCATAATTAACCTATGAATGGAATTTTAAATTTTCTAAATTTGGTAAAGCTGATTTAAAAAACGTATCAAAACTTGTATGACATTAGACCTTAATAATAATACTAATTTAATATATGGAATTTGGGCTTGTGTTTTGATTCTGACGGTGCACTTCTAAATAAAGAAAACATAAACAAAAGCCACTTCATCAATCCCTTTTTGTTTAGGCCGAAAGACTTACTCCCACCCCAGGCATAGTAAAAATTCAAACTCGTATACTCTAATTTTCAAACATTTATATATTTATTAATAAACAAATTTTTAATTAAGATTAAAGATAAAATCGTTATTTAATAATAATATTTAAAAAATAAAAATTTTTATCATTTTACCTCATTAATTTGAAAAATTAATATTTTCACTCAAAATTAAGTTTTGAAATATGAGATTTCCCCCCTACTTAGGGTTTTAATTTTTGTCAACAATTTTTTGAAGAAGGAGGGTCGATCTCTCTCTCTCTCCTGACGATATCTTTTCCTTTGGCCTTTTTTCTCCAATCGACGATATTTAGATTCAACAAAATCTATATGAAAAGTTAAAACTTTTTATCTGGACGTTCATCGTCTAGATAAATTGGCTTTGTATGGATCTTTGTCTTTCAAATGAGGAGAGATTTCGTCAAAATACTTAATTTTGAGAGAGAAACTATTAGTTTTCCAAATCAAAATATTATCTAAATATGTCTTTTGAATTTAGATATCATCGGTTAGAGAGAAAGATCAATCATCATTCGACAGAAAATTATTAGTGAAAATTGAAACCCTAGATAGAAAAAAATGTCACATTTTAAAATTTTATTTTAAGTGAGAAATTATTAGTTTTTTAATTTAATAAAATAAAATAATATAAATTTTTATGTTTATAAATATTATTATTAAATAATAATTTTATTAGAATTTTTAACCAAAATTTGCTTGAGTTTTTTAAAGCCGGCAAGATACGACTTTGGGTTTTTCAGTTCCTTAGGTGGGAATATTTTGGCCTCTAGTTTATTATCTCCATTTTCATCCCTACCTCTGCAAAAACACAATTCTAAAATTAAGACTTTTTTTCATTATGACTTCAGAAAACAGAACCAAAAACCGCTCTTTCCCTCTCCAACACCCTCTATAATTTACAGAGAGAGTGATAGGGAAGAAATAGAATGAATCCATCATTTTGTTCTGCTTTTTTCCTATCCATAATCAACATGACCATTTGACGACAGGGAAAACAGAGAAAACATATAGAAACAGAGGAACCCCTGTTTGCGGTCAATGCAATTCCAGATCAGGGTTCCGAATTTTCTTATAGGCCTCATTTGGGCATATTTGAAGTTTTCGACATTTGTTTGTCCCTCATTCTCCGGCTCTCGTACCTCCGAAAGTTATTTTAAATGCGGAAGCACAATGCAGACCGACAACAACTTAATCTCCAATTTTGTTGAAGTCATGAAAATTCTCTCTGCCGAAGTTAAAAAGCAAGGACATGGAGACTTCTACATCAACAACCCATCTCCCTATGTCTACGGCTTAGCTCAATGTCACGAAGACCTTTCCTCAACTGATTGCGAATTGTGTTTTGCTGCAACCAGAACAAAAATCCCTGGTTGCCTCCCTGCTGGCTCTGCTCGACTCTTCCTTGATGGATGCTTTCTTCGCTACGATGATTATCATTTCTTTGAGGAAACCATTGACCCCGCGTATGATACCGTCAACTGTAGCTCCCCGTCCGGATCCTTGGCCGATGAGTCGTTGCATAAGCAATTTGAAGCTAAGCTTGCTGAAGTGATCACCAGTGTGATTCATCAGGCTAAGTCAAATGGAGGATTTGCCGTTGCAGAGGGGAAAAAAGGAGCTGTCTCGGTGTATGCGTTGGCACAGTGCTGGGCCACGGTGAGTGAAGACGGCTGTGGCCAATGCCTGGACAAGGCGGGGCAAGAGCTGAGAAACTGTAGCCCTAGCACTGATGGCAGGGCTATGTATACTGGTTGTTATATGAGGTATTCTGTTGAAAGATTCTTTGATACTGAACCCGAATCATTAGAAACCGGTAAGAAATTTTCAATGATTGTGTATTGTTCTTGCTTTCCGTGCATTTGAATCTTGTATTTTGATTTAACTGTTATCAGCTTCAATATTTATGCATTTATTTCTTGAGTTTTCAGAGGAATATTCCAAGATGACAATAGCGATCAGTCTAGGAGCAATATCATTTACCATACTTTCTTGTTTTGGCTGTTTCCTGGGATATAGGAGATTATCAAAGAAGAGAGATGGTAAATTTCTGGCAAGAAATATAGACTTAATATGATACAATCCTCAGTATTTTGATACAATCTCATCTTTTTCTCCTTAGAACAATACTGTTTTCCTATTGAGAACGTGTCTGGTTTAAATTTCAAGTATGAAGTGCTTGAGAAAGCAACAAATTATTTTGACAACTCAAGGAAATTAGGCCAAGGAGGTGCCGGTTCTGTATTCAAGGGGACTCTTCCTGATGGAAGAAATGTTGCTGTTAAAAGATTGTTCTTCAATACACAGGGATGGGTGGACCAGTTCTTCAATGAAGTGAATTTGATTAGGGGAACTGAACACAAGAATCTTGTAAAGCTTCTGGGTTGCAGTATTGAAGGCCCTGAAAGCCTTTTCGTTTATGAATATTTACCTAACAGGAGCCTTGATCAAATTCTTTTTGGTAAAGAGAAAATTCTTCAATTATTCAGCTGTAATTTCTTTGTAACTATTCCAGACAACACCCTAAATTCATTATGTTGATGCAGCGAAAAACACAAGCCATATTTTGAGCTGGCAGCAAAGATTTGCAATCATCTGTGGAACGGCTGAGGGGCTTGCATACCTTCATGGAGGTTCCCAAACAAAGATTATCCACAGAGACATAAAAACCAGCAATATTCTCCTCGATGAAAAGCTCACTCCAAAGATTGCTGATTTCGGACTTGCCCGATGTGTTAGCTCTGATAGATCCCATGTTAGTACTGCAATTGCAGGAACACTGTAAGCAAATTGATCTGATAGATTTAATATTGTGAACTGATACATTTAATAACAATTTTTGATTGCCTATTTCTGAAAACGACTGTTTGTTGCAGGGGATACATAGCTCCTGAATATCTTGTTCACGGGCAACTGACAGAGAAGACAGATGTTTATGGCTTTGGGGTGCTAGTAATTGAGATTGTGAGTGGTCGAAAGAACAGTGTTTTCTCAGAATGGTCGGCTTCAGTATTGCATACTGTAAGATGAGATTGCTTTTCCCCATATCTCCTCTTAGTAATGTGTAATGCACAATGGTGTGCTAATGGAAGTTGGTTTAATTTCTTTGTTCTAAGATCAGGTTTGGAGGCATTACAAGGCAAAGAAAATAACTGATTCTGTCGATTCTGAGTTAGCAGGTAGATTTCCTGAGAAAGAGGCCACAAATGTGCTTCTAATTGGGCTACTATGCACGCAAGCTTCTTGGTCACTAAGGCCATCAATGTCTCAAGTAGTTGAGATGTTAAACAGCAAAGATTATGCAATTCCCTCGCCAAATCAACCTCCATTCTTGAATGCCAGTATGATAGCCGGAGATGAATATCCCAGCAAAAATCCGGCTGTTGGCAGTTCCCAGAGGCCGTTCATCACAGCTCTAAAAAAATCTTCATCCATTAGAACAACTACTGAACCAACCTAGCTAGCCTCTACTCATATTCTCCATGCATTTTGGAGAGACATTTTGGTTTAGATTCAGGACCTGCAGGTCAACAGATGGCTCTTTTTTCGCTGGTGAGTGATTGAATTGGTTAAAAAGGATGACCCCAAAAGGCACCGTCAGCGGCATTGCAGTCATTTGTACTGGATCTTGTTGAACAATCTAATGTAGATTACAATGAGGTAGGAGCCTTTATAACGGGAGGTACTTTGTTACATAATGAAAAGGTACGTAGGGGCTTCTGTATATACAATAATACAACTTTTCCATGTGAGGTAGGGAGAGGATTTTATTTAGTTTAGGTGACTTTTTCCCCCTGATTCTTTCAACGTTGATTTGTTGCCATATAAAGATGTCTGTGTAATCTCCGTTACAAAGAGTCAAAGAGACAGTTTATTTTTTCGCCAAAATGAATTTGATTATGTAGCTCCAATTCAAGCATACATGTTGTATATATAAGCAATTTATGGTTCTTCAAAACAAATTCGGTATGTTGCTCGTATATATGGACATAACAACCTGTCCGATATATCTAATATATGAGAAGTCCGGTCATATAAAAAGAGTATTTAAGATGATATTTTATTTTTAATTCAAAATCATCTAAAAAATACAATCAAAGAAGAAAGAAAGCCCAATTTTGATAAAGTCGTAGCATAATAAGAAGGAAAACAAGATAAGCCTAGGACTGGGTCATTGAAAGCGAAAAACGCAATGAAAAAAATCAGTGTTCTAAAAAGAGTGAAGACTTTGAAGCCCATGAGAGCTATCCCGGCTCAATGCCAATAGTAGTGGTGGTGCAGGTTGATTAGACATTCAATAGAGAGATAGAAAAATTATAGATGTAAGAGAGAATGGCATGGTGTGGGTGTTAGAGCATAATAATGCAATACTAATGGGGTGAGAATGATAATAATAGAAATTTGATATTTAAAAAGAAGATATAATAATTTTAAAAAATAAATGGATAGAAATAATATGTTAATTTAACTTTTTTGACAATGGTGAAACTTTTTTTTGCCAGCAAAATTTGGTTTTGGGCGGAAGAGTACAATTTATGTATTTAGGGGTGAAAAATGTTTTTGGCCGAAACTTTGGTAGGAAAATAAATCACTCTAATTGGAATGGATAACGTAGCACAAGCAAGGTGAGGCAAAAATTAAAGGAGAAACAGAGTCAGTGTCAGTGAAGAATAGAATACTCCGGTGCAAGCATTTTTCTTTTGTTTGCTTTGTCTCTCAGTAATGGTTAGATCGCTCCTTACAATCTAACGACGTCGCGTTTCTCTATCTGAACTAATGGTTTTGAAGAGAGAAGACGCTTCCACTCCTTTGGAATGGAAGTTCTCTCAGGTCTTCGGTGAAAGAAGTCCTGACGAAGAAGTTCAAGACGGTTAGGGTTTAAAATTTTTGCGCAATCAGTTGTGGATTTTGTTAGTGTTTTTTGACATGAGGAAATTATTAATTAATTGAGCCTTTTCGTTTTAATTGTTTTAGTTGATATCATATCAGCAATTGAGTTCGACAAGACCGGTGATTACCTTGCCGTCGGAGATCGTGGTGGTCGTGTTATTATTTTCGAAACAGATATCGGAAAAGATGTCAGAAATTTTCACATAACAGATAGAAATTTCTTCTTTCTTTTAAAATTAGCCATTATTCTTGAATTCATTTTGGGTTACGTTATCTTTTTTAGGGTGGAAGATATCTAATGTTAGGATAAATTGACCTTTGCTTCTTAGACACCGAGCCAGCAGTTTTCAATAAATGAGATGGAGCAAATGGATTCAAGTCAAACAATGCATATTCAGTATCAATACAAAACCGAATTTCAGAGTCATGAGCCTGAGGTGTGCTTTCTATCTGTTACACAACTTCTCTTTTCGAATATTTTATAATTTTTTTGTCAAATAAATTACATAAACTTCCTACTGTAGCGAAACGATAGGTATCCAAGGGGTTATTTACCATTTCTCTACTATACATGGGAATTTTCTGTTATTTATCTACATTTTCTTTCTCTTTTTTTAATTCCACACGTATTTAGAATCATGATGGTTTTCCTTTTGTTTAGTTCGATTACTTGAAGAGTTTGGAAATTGAAGAGAAGATTAACAGACTTAGATGGTGTGCAACAACCAATGGATCATTGTTCATCCTTTCGACAAATGATAAGACGATTAAACTGTGGAAGGTTTATGCTCCTAGACAAAAAACTGTATTGTTAATGCTTTTTTCATCACAATATACTTTACAATAAGCTGTATAAAGTAGTGGAAAATTTCTGACTTTTGCCAGTGTAGAAATTGGAGACCAATTCTACTTTAGTTGCCTTTACTACTGTGCTAGGATGGTAACACTGCTGTGTGATTTATGAGGCCAGATTAAGGATCGGAAGGTGAAGAAAGTAAAAGAAATGGACCCCTCTCCTTATGTGTATTCAGAAAACACTCTTCTAGCTGAGATGAGTTTCATGAGCAAGCAAAACACGCAGTCTGTACCCAATGGATATCTTCAGTGGACAGAGAATATGGATAAGAACATGTCACCATCTCAAGAAGTGCACACCAAGGTAGGTAGTTGTGAATCCTGGCAAGGCTTTTGTAAATATCTTGATTGTCTATGTTTTGTTCTGTATGCAATTTACTTTTCTGTGTTGTTGCATTGTCGCTAGATTGCCAATACTGGAGACAGTGCTCATACTAGATGTCAAAAGGTGTTTGGGCGTGCTCATGATTTTAATATCAACTCAATCTCAAATAATAGGTAAATTTTTTTCTTGGTATCTTATACCATACTCTTGTTTTTGTTTTAACTTCAAAAAAAAAAAAAAAAAAAAGAATGTAGATAAAGAGAGATTATCAATAGACGTACAAAGTTTTTAGAAACTTATTAATGAAAGACAAAAGTTTCAAAACATGCCTAAAAGGGACAATTAACTGTGGTTTGCTGTTAAAATCAATAGAAAAAAATAAAAAGGCTTCAATATCCCTGTCTATTAGTAATTTTAAAGTAATTTAGTTTTTAATTTTTAAATTAAAAATTAAGAAAAAACTAATAAAGTTAAAGAAACCAAATAAATAAAATACAAAAAAGATAAAAGCCAGCAGTATCTAGTGTCTCCAAGTTGGCCTTGACACCTTCCCTGGTTTTTTTAATTCTTTCTTACTTTTTTTTCCCCTCTAGTTTTCCTTATTTTTTTCATTTTTAATTATAAAATTTTTTAATATTTATCTTCTCTTTTTTAAGTTGATTGTTTTTTCACTTATTTTATTTTTTTATTTTGGCATGTTTAATAACTTCTGTCCTTTATCAACCAGTTAAATTTTGTACCTTTGTCGATAATCCTTTCAAAAACACATTTATATGAATGAAAGAACTAAATTCTTTGTTTCATATTTGTATGCAAACCCCTTCTTTTACCTAGATTTAGTTCCCAATTTCTCCAAAACATTTGATCAGCTCAAATTAAGTACAATATGAAGTAATGTAGATATTTTACTGCTCTAATGATAATTTGCTTTCTGAGCTATGCACAGTGATGGGGAGACGTTCATCTCTGCAGATGACCTCCGAATAAACTTGTGGAACCTTGAGATCAGTGGCCAGTGTTTTAATATTGTTGAGATGAAGCCATCAAACATGGATGACCTTACTGGTGATTATTTCCATTATTCACCATCTATTTGTTCCATAATTTTGCATCTTATATGCGATGACTGTTGAGATCTTTCAAAAGGGAGGACATATATATGTGAAAGACTTAGCAAAAGAACCTTTTAAGAAGAGGGATGGCATCTTGTGTTGGAATTTTGGGTTGATATCTTAAATTTTTTGTGCAGAGGTCATTACTTCAGCACAGTTTCATCCAATTCAGTGTAATCTGCTTGCATACAGCAGCTCGAGAGGTTTTATTAGACTGGTTGACATGCGGCAGTCTGCGTTGTGTGATAATAGTGCAAGAATGTGAGTTGTAGCTGAGTAGCTCATTCAAGTTTTTATTCCATTGCTTGTGTATTATGACTTCTAGATCTTAAGTTTAGCTTAACATTTGTATTCTTTTACTTCCATGATACATGGAGATATTCTGACACTCTTCATTTGGAACCTTCATCTCACAGATTACATGATTCAGAATCCCATGGGTCAAAATCTTTTTTTACGGAGATAATGGCATCCATTTCTGACATAAAGTTTGCAAAAGATGGGCAGCATCTCTTAAGTCGTGATTATATGAATTTAAAGGTCCTTACACAGAAATCTGGCATGAGTCCTTAAATTCAAAATGTAATTCATACATGTATTTTCTGTACGTTGCTTCTCCACTCTACAAAGTGGGAGGAGGGAATAAATAAAAACCTGTTAGAACTGAGAATCTGATGGCATGCTGTCTTCTTCTTTTTTTTCTTTGTGTGTGTGTGCTTTTGGTGTAGTACAATTATCTTTGTTCTAGGACTTCTTTCTTAGAAAGGAATAATCAAGTTTTAGGTTTAATCTAGTTGAAAAATGTTTTTATTCCTCATGTCTGTGGTTTTTGAGGTTCTGAAGAAGTCAAGTCTATCTGTTTATTTTAGCTTTAAGTCCTCATGATGCTTGTTTGGCAATCTATGTGATTGTAGTTGTGGCAAATGAATCTCTTCATGC
Source organism: Mangifera indica (assembly GCF_011075055.1). NCBI lineage: Eukaryota > Viridiplantae > Streptophyta > Magnoliopsida > Sapindales > Anacardiaceae > Mangifera > Mangifera indica. Next base: position 2,822,053 of record NC_058139.1, read on the forward strand.
TTTTACCAACTAATGTTTGCCGCAATATGTTGCCTTAGTTGTGGGATATGCGTATGGATTCTACACCAGTTGCAACATTCAAGATTCATGAGCACCTACGCCCCAAGGTGAGAGCATAGTTTATTCTTTTACTACAGTGGAATCATTAGCCTCTATACAAGGGCTTTTTTGTTTTTTTTTTTAAATCATTACCATTAAATTGCGGTTTCAATTTTTGGATTCTAAATTACACCAATTTTAGCTATCATGAACTAAAAGATAGTGATTTGTTGTTTATTGGCATATTGTGGTCACTTGCCGAACTTCATAAAGTTAAGGGATTTACTTGCAAATCGACCTTAGCTCAGCGGAAGAGCAGAGGACTGATCCTCTAGATCGTTGGTTCAATTCCAGCAGGTCGAATGATTGGATTCTGTTAAGAATGAAGCATTTATATCTCATGGATATACTCTGGATAAACATGTAGACTATGGATCTCGTTAGTTTATGCTATTAGAGTTTTTATGTAAGTTTCACAAAGTGATTAGCAAACCTATCTCTTTGCTTGGCTGACAGCAGATCATTTGTCCATGCAGCTATGTGAGTTGTATAATGATGACTCCATATTTGATAAATTTGAATGCTGTGTCAGTGGAGATGGACTACATTTTGCAACTGGATCCTATAGGTTTGTCCTTTTAACTAAACTGCTGCATCTTTAGTAATGAAAAGCTGCTATCACCGAAATGTTGCATTTCTAATTATAGTGTTTTAATTTCAACTTAGCAATCTTTTGCGTATCTTCTCCTGTGGTATTGGAAGTGCAGAAGGGGTCACAATTGAAGCTAGCAAAAGTAGAAACAGGTTGGTTTTTTGTTTTTATTCAGAGCATCTAAGTATTATCGTACTCACTGAAAAATGAATCCCAAATTAGAAACTTCTGGTATGCTTTTCCCACTTGGATCGGTGTGAACTTGAAAAATATGATGGGAAAAATAGAAAATGTTTGGAAGTGCTTGAAGGTCACCTTTTTTTTCTTTTAACAGATATTTAATCAGTTCCTTTTTCCTGGTGTTTTTCTTCCCATCCCTGCATTTTGTTTAATAAATGGGGGTTTAAACACCTTTCAGTAATTTTTGGGACCCATAACATTTGAAACAACAAGAATAAGGAGATCTCACTCTTTGCATGTCCTTCGTGGAACCATATGTACATGGTGTCTTGGATCGGACTTCTGCCAGTTACCTGGAAAATGAGTTGCCTACCTGCACTTATAAATGTGAGATTTAATTTATTTTTATTATAAGGTGGGATCATAGCATTCTTTTCCCCCAATGATGTGATTACCTTGTGTTATGTTTGGCATTATTCTTGACCAGTCATCTCACCTTTTAGTAAACTTAGAGTCAATTCTGAGAGCCAACATTGTGAATAAGAACTTGAGTCTGCTTTCATACAATTTATCATAGACTTGTTTTGATACCATTTTGTGGACTGGACATTTGCCAACTACCTGCCTCTATATGGTTCGAGATCTAATTCATTTTATACTATATGAGATTGCAAAAATTGGATTGATGTTTTTCCTCTGATTTATGTTGATTACCTACAAAATTCCATTATGAGGTGTTGTTATAATTATTCATTTTATGCACAGAAGAGAAAAAGGGAAGCTATAAATCCGGCGTTACAAACAATGATAACAACTTGTCATTTAATTTTATGTTTCCTGATTGATTAAAATAGAAGGTCAATACTTCAAGCTGCTCCAAGGTTGAGAAGGTCTTCTTTAAGCAACCTGACTCGTGGGTTTTATCGGCAAGGTAAGAATATTCATTACCTGAATTCAGAATGACATTGTGCCCCGAGAAGGGGTTCTGACTTCTCTTTTTCTACTTACCGTGCAGGGCATGCATATTTCAGCTCAGATAGTAATGAATTTTCGGGTAAAGTGAGCTCCAAGCTGCTGCATTTAGCATGGCATCCAGCCAAAAACTTGATTGCCTGTGGATCTGGAAATAGCGTGTTCTTGTATTGCGCATAGTTCCCTGAACCGACAGACGTAAATATATTAGAATCCAAATCAAACAGGATATATTTGTTACAAATCACAGAATGGGAAAAGTAAAAATTAGAAAATGAAATTTCTCTCTCCTCTCGTGATGTCTTTGTCAGTTTGTGTATAAAGTCAATGAGTTAGGTATTAAATGAATTCAATTACATGGAGATGGAAACTCTCTTAGCAACTCTTCAATGATGAGGTTGCTCCACCTATAATTTATATGGTAAGTCTAATGCTTCCTCCCTTGTTGAGATGTCTTTCGTTTTCCATCAAAAATTTGAGATTAGCTAATGTTTTATGTATTCAGACTTGCAAAGCCAAAGTCAAGGTTAGTCAACTCACAATGTAGGAAGGCTAGAAATTTCTTATACTAATGACGGAAACGGGAAAGTTACATAGAATGATAGTGGCAAACCCATTAGGTAATAAAACTTCGTCGAGGGTACTTTTGTCTTCTTATTTTGGGTGCCTACAACCATCTTGCACCATAGAGGAATTGTCTGTCTCATGGAATTGACGATGAGATTCTTCATCCATATGCTTTTTCGAAATTTGTTATATTGGGAAAGATAATCCACAAATTGAATTATTTCTACATTAATCAACTTGCAATTATCTACACCTAATCATCCAATATGAAGACAATACAATGATGAGAGTTTATTGTACCTTCATTGTTGTCCCTCTATGTGACCTTTTCAAATACAGAGATAAGATCATTGTATGTTGTTGGCCTCTTATACAAAATCTATGTCTTGAAATATTCTTTTGTCACACTAAGAAAAGAACATATGTAGATAGGTTAATAAACTTGTACCAACTAAATCGCACATCTACTCTATTCAGACGAAAAAAAGCTCATTAATAGGTTTCATGTTGCAATGGTATTGAATATATTGTGTTGTACACTTTGAGTCTCATAATGACAAGGTTTCATGTTGCAATGGTATTGAATGTATTGTGTTGTACACTTTGAATCTCATAATGACAAGGTCCAAGAAGGCTCGAAAAAACATATCCTAAAATATAATTTTTTTTCATTGTCATTTAGCTTTTTGAATATAGTGCCCACTGTGTCTTTGTGTCATCTCTTAGTTACATGGGCCCCTAAAGTATAAAAAGTAAAAAATTAAAGCTTTTCTATTATTTCGTATGTATATTTTACAAAATATTAAAAAAATTTGTTAATAAAAAATAACAAATTCAACCACAGGTTCAAAAATTAATAAAAAATTTTCAAAAAGTCTTGAAAAAGGAAGAGTTAGTGCAAGTTAGTGTAATTTGTATGTAAACTAAGAAAAATATGATAACTATTAAAACTATTACATAGTTTACTTTTTTTTAAGATCGTATAGAAATTAGGTCAACCCATATAGTTGAATCTTATACAACCAAAAACATTTTTGCCTTCTTCTATCTTAGCAACGTTTACAACATTGTTTACTTTAAACACCAATAAAATCTATCAAATTTAATATATAAACCTAAAACCCTAACTTTTTAAAAAATTTAAAACCTTTGAAAATTACATATTAACCAATATTTAATCATTAAATTTGTAAAATATAGAATGAAAACATATACAATCAACCTCACTTCCCTTTTTATAGTGTAAAAAATATTTCAAATACACAAATAATACATCAAAGGAAAACAATGAGAAATAATATTGGATAATGACTAAGTATGACACACAACTTTAAAAAATGTACTTAAAAATTTTAATGCAAAAAGTTAATTTATTATATATAATCATGTTTTGATTAAGAAGTGTCTCAAAGATGTTTAGATTGATTTTCGATAATATTAAAAAATAATTAAAAATTCAATTTATATACAAAATAATCTTATTAAACTCAAAATTTATAGTTATATAAAGATAAAAGAGAAAAAATTTGTTATTTTTAAATAAATTTTTATAATTTTGACTCGGAGAATTTATATAAAAATATTAATATATGTTAATTTATATAATAAAATAACTTTTAATTCAAAATCATCCCATTAATAATTATAGATTTGAATTTCTTTTGGGTAAGGTTGAAAATTGAAATACAGTTGTATACCATGTCTCTACAACTGTCACTCCTAATTTTAGTAAAGGCCAAAAAAATTTATCATCACTTAAAGTTCAGTGAAATTTTAAATTCCTATTAATTAATTTTTTAAAATTTAAACACTCATTATTCTATTAAAAATTATTATTAATATTAATAATAAAAATATTATTTAATTAAAAATATATGATTTATTATATTTTTCTTCTTTAATTTAAAAATATAACAAGTTTTTTTATTAATAAATTTAAAAAATAATAATTTTTTCTTTAAATGGAGATAATTTTGTCTTCGTCTTAGATGGAGATCTCCAAAGAGGGGGGAGGGCAGACAAAACATGGTTGGAGATGGTAAAATTCATTGTCTCGTGGTGACAAAAAAAAACCTTTTAAGAAAAAATAATTATTTTTTAAATTTTAAGTAGAAAAAATTATTAATTTTTGAATTAAAACAAAATGTACAATATATTTTTAAATTTTTAATATTTTTATCTTTTATTTTAATAGTGTATTTTAATAAAAAAATTAAAATTGAAGTTTTTGAAATTTGAAGAAGGGTAAGTTGAATTTCTCCTACCTTGAGGGGGAATAATTTTTTGGCTTTAATAAAGGCCAAAGGACTATTTTCCACCCAAGGTATGCTGCGATCCCAAGTTTTCATCCTTTATCTTTGATAATACAAAATGCTCACCTATAAGCAGTTAAAATTAATGGTAGTAAGGATAAAATCGTTATTTTCTCTATAATATTAAAAATAAACTAAAATATAATCTTTTTTTACCCTCCTAAATTTTAAAAACTAAAAGTTTTCTCTAGCCTAAGTTTTAAAATTTTTGAAATCTCCGATGTCATCTCTGACTTTATTGCCGACAACCTCTCCCTTCCGAAGTATCCTCTCCCTCTGATGGTCTCTCTTCTCCCATTTGGACGCCCGATCTACGTTGGAGGAGCGGTGAAAGACAAAAAGCTTTGTCCTCTTCGTCTTCCCCGATAAAGTTTTTTGTCTTCTATTACTCTTTTGACATCGATCGAGGGTTCAAATGAGAGGAGAGAGACCGTTGGAGGGAGAGGATGTTTCGGGAGAGAGAGACCACTAACAATAAAGCCGGAGATGATATCGGAGATTTCAAAACAAAACCTTAAGATGAAATTGTCATTTTTTAAAATTTAAGTTGGGGAAAACTTTTATTTTTTAAAATTTAAAGGGGCAAAAAGAGATAAAATTTCAAGAGGTTAGAGTTTCGTTAATTTTAATTGCTTATAGGTAGATATTTGATATTATCAAAGATAAATGGTGGAAACTTGCGATTGTAGCATAGCTTGGGTGGGAAATATTCCTTTGGCCTTTAATAAAATATATTTTTCTGGACTTACTGGAACATATCTATATATGCTTTCTTTCTAACCTGGAGACACTGTTTATGCCTCCAAGGTGAAGAATTAGGTTTGATATTCAATTTTATGTATAAACCATATAATCTAGCAAGAGGTGGAGAAAGGTTAAGTCTCTTGGTCTATATTGGGCATGGAGAATTTACTGGTATTTTAGGCGCTGTCCAAGAGATTTTAAGGCTTTGTCTGGTTTTGGTGGCAGTTGGGTCTTGGAATCATTCAACAGTAAATAAAAAAATTTAAAAGCAATTTTTGAGGAGGTAAAATCAGGCATTTTCTTTTACTTTGCATTTGCTAATTTATCCTGGTTTTGGACTTTTTTTTTTTTTTTATGTAAATAATCCTTTTCATGCATGCTATTTTTTTGGGCTTCACTGTTTTTTTACTTTTTTGTAACTTCTCTAGAGGCTTTGAAGTTTAACCTCTCTGCATGTTCTTAGTTATAGCTGAAACATTTTTTAAATTCAATTCCTAGACAACTCTTCTTTTACATTTCATTGATAATATGAAATCCCTGAACTACCGTTTGAAACTTCTATTGCCACGGTTCGCCCCCACATAATATGGGATACTTTTCTGTTTTTATCAGCGCTGTTGAGGTATTATTTGCTTCTGCCTAAAAGGCTTATGCTTATGGAAGTTATACATGCAAGTGTTTAATAGCCCTCTCTAATTAGGATATATGAGCTTTTGATTATTTAATTATTCTTCTACATATAATTGTTATGGGATTTTGACACGACCTGACATCGGGGTAATATTGCATTTTGACACTTAATCTATCCCTCTAATGAGGTAATATGAAATTTTGATACTTCAGTTTATCCTTATATGACATCTTAATCTAGCATTTCTACTTGTCACTTAATTGGTCCTTAATTGACTGACATGAGATTTTGAATCCTTGAACCATCCATCCCTCGGTTGTTTTTTTCATATTGGGATTTCTAGGTAAATACTTGTGTTAATGTATTTTGCATTTTTGCTGTTATTATTATTATTATTTTTTGGGTTCATAACAAGTAGTATTAGAACCCAAGGTTCAAAACAATTCCATCCAAAGTCCATATAAAGATATTAGTCTATGTGATTCCATCTTTAACTTTGGTAAAATCCCATCTTTTGAAGCCTAGATGAGGGGAGGTTGTAAGTTTTGTTGTGAATGGTGTTGGACAACCCAATGTGTGATAAAGGGAGGATTATTGTGTATGTCACATTGGTTGCGAATTAAGATGAGCATGTGTATATAAGTGTAAGGGCAAACCTCACCCTTTAAGCTAGCTTTTGGGGAAGGAGAGATCCATTAACACTTTTGATAGGTCCAACACTAAGTGATGTGATTTTGATATCTTAACCCTATAATTTCCACTTTTACCCATTAAAAGTGTGGAACTTGATCTTAGTTGATATATATATATATATATATATATACGCGTGTCTGTGTATTGTGTTGTCTTGAAAACGTATCGTTTTGTGTGATTCCAGATCCAACTTTGGTAACATCTCATCCTTAGAAGCCCAAATGAGGGGAGGTTTCTATCTCTTTTACTCCCCAATCAGCCTAGTTGATGGGAGGTTGTTGGGTTTGTTGTGAGTGATGTTGGATGACCCAATGTGAGATAAAGGGAGGATTATTGAGTATGTCACATTGGTTGGGAATTAAGTTGGGTGTGGGTATGTAAGTGTGAGAGAAAACCTTACCTTTTAAACTAGCTTTTGTATGAAATTCAAAAGCAAATCAAAATTAGATAATTGATATATAAATGAAACAGAAAAGAGATAATATCTAGCAAGTTAATTAGACCTTAGTTGTTTTGGGGATATTAGAGCCAACTTGTGCTATAGTTATCAGATTTGATGATGCAAAGTGGTTGTCTTTAAAAAATTTTGAAGTCTAAGAGAAGGGTATGTCACATTTCAAATTTCTAGCAAAGATGAACCTAAACTAGTTTATAAGCCTTGAAATGACTAAATTAAATAAATGTATTTTAGGTGAAGAATGTGTGAATGAAACTTAAATGCAAAATTTGTGATGTTGGACGATGTGTTTGTAAAGTTTAAAGAGGACAATATCTATTTAGTTTGTTGAATGTGAGTCATTAAATCGATTCTTTGAGAACAATGATGAAACTCCAGAAGAGAAAAATTTCTGTTCAATTAGTTGGACTTTAGCAATTAGGTGAAATTCTCTAAGTACAATGCAAACTCCTAACATGAAATATTTCAAACCTCCTTGGCCATATCCCTCAAGGAGGAATATCTATCATTAGTGGTTTAAATTTGATACTTAATGATTAGTGAATTACAACCATGATGTAGAACTTTTCGTTCTTCAGGGAAGGATAAAAGGCCTAGATTGTTAGAAAATGGGTGGTTCTTACTCGTGTTGTTGTTGGAGTTTGGATTGCCAAATTTTGGTGAATGATTATTTTACAGCATGGTTGTCAAAGACGAAAGGCACCAAAAGGCGATGAAGGGGTCCTATTGGCTAGGCCAAAAAGGCGAAGCGAAGACATTGTTTTTTTACTTAAGGCAATTAAAAAATCCATTGAAAACAATTCAATGTTAAATACTTTTTTACTACACCAATAATAAAAAATTGATCGACAACTTCATCAACGGTCTTAGATCGGATCAACAGTTGGTTATCATGCTTAGACCTCTTTGGCAACTATATAAAAGATTAGTGACAACAACCTATCCGACGATCTTAAATTTCTCTAGTAACATTTTCGACAATCTTAGTACTTATCGACAACCTCTTTGACAACCCTAGAACTTACCATCGACCTCTTGACGACTTTAGAACTATTGGTGATATTTGAACCATTAGTTGCCTTGATCATACTCAAGTCGATGGCCTTGGCCACATTGCCTTGAGTAGAGCGTTGCCTAGGTGCACCTTTGATAACTATGTTTTACAATAATGTTTTTGAAGCCAAGATTCTAAATCATCTTACTATAGTGCAACCTACACCTATTGAAATCCTATTCCTTGTTAGGTGGAAAGAGTCCTCTTGCGTGGTAGATAGCTATTGCGATGTGCAATGAAATTTTTAATTTCCACATTTATTTTATAAAGAAAATTAATCTAGGTTTACTCTATTTTATGTTATGTGAATTTAGAACTTGTATCTTTTTTACGTTAGGGTTCTAGCTTATTTATATGTAGATTCCCTATTTAAAAAAAAAAAAAATACTTTATACACTTTTGGAGAAGATAAAGTTTGGACTTAACTACTTGGACAAGGAATTTGCATAATTTTGTCTATGAAGAAACTTCTTGATTAAGATCATTGGGAAAGTTTTTAAAAAATTAAGATGCCCAAAACTTTAAAAATTTTAAGACTTGTACTTTAGAATTTTCATTTTCTATATATGTATGTATGATAAGACTCATAATATTTTATATAACATCCCTAAACAAATCTCACATTGACAAAACATGAGAGAGATGTTGGGTATGAATATTTTAGATTGTTTGGAAATGATAAAAGAAAATTGGTTAAATAGTTTATGAGCTCTTAAGATGTCAAGACGAGTTTTTGGTTGATAAAACCAAAAGTAAAATCGTAATGAACTATGTACCCAAAGTAAATAATATTTGGACAGTAGACTAGATTATTGGATTGGATGTTTTGATTACAACGGTCCAATAACCCAACCTATTGTTAGGATATGACTCAAGATATTATGAATAGACCGACCCACAACAAGATATTATTTATTTTGGACACACGATCCGTTACTAATTTGCTTTTGAGTTTTGTAATTCAAAACGTGTTTTAACAAATTTAAGAACTCATAGTCTATTTAACAAATCATCTCTTATTATTTCCAAGTGATATGAGGTGATTATATCCAACATCTTTTTTGTATTTTGTCAATGTGAGATTTGCTGAGGGGTATTACATGTTAGGAGTTCACAAACTATTTCACCAGTGATTACATAGCCTTCCAAAATGATGTGGGATGCATATACATACCCAACATCTCTTTCGTATTTTTTTAATGTGAGGTTTATTTACGGGGGCCACATTCCCTTTTTATGAGACTTAATGTCCTCGTTGAGGTTTTCTCTATCATTATTCAATAGGACATATAAAGTGACTTTGATACTATTTGTAACATCATGATCCAAATAGTCTGGTTCATTGTCAAGATATCGTTTACTTTAGACACTGTTAGGATCCCAAGTGTAAAGTATAAAACTTGGATCCTATATCGAAAAAAATAAGCTCTTGGTGTGTTGTTCATATGACTTTGGGCTCTCTAATCTCACAACTAGAATTTGAAGTGTGGTTCTTCTAAAGTTTAAATTGTTTGAAATCTGATTTATTTTCATGTATATTAATTGCAATTATGCGGCGCAGGTTGTGACGCTAGCATTGTAGAATTGCATTATTTTCCTAAGGCTAGCAGAGTGCTCGTAGATTGTTAGTCTATGTTAGGGTTGCGGAGCGTGGTGGTATATTAGGATTCCAAGTGTAAGATAAAAGACTTGAATCCCACATCGGAGATTATGGTTTCTGGTGTGGGGTTTATATGACTTTGGGCTTTCTAACTTCAACAACTAGTTTTTAAGATGTAGTTCTTGTAGGTTCATATCAAACACATAGTTCATCATAGTATTATTTTTCGGTTTTGCAATTTAAAACACATTTTGACAATTTAGGAGCTCATAAACTATTTAATCAATATTCTCTTACTATCCTTAAGCGATGTAGGATATACATACATACCAAGTATTTATGTTGTGCTTTGCCAACCGATGTGAGATTTGCTTAGGAATGTCACATTCTGGTATGGAGTTTATATGATTTTAGGCTCTTCAATCTCAACAATTAGTTTTGAGGTGTCGTTCTCCCAAATTTTATATTATACACATAATTCATTGTGGTTTTGTTTTTCCGCTTTGCAAAAAAAACATGTTTAAATAACTTATAAGCTTACAAACTATTTAACTAATATTCTCTTAGCATTGTTTAGGGATGACACATTCATCCTCCCTTATAGGACTCAACCTCCTTGTTGAGGTTTGTTGCACAATATTTCAAGAGGACATGTGGAGTGATTTTGGAACAATTTGTAATATGATGATCCGAATAGCGCAATCCATTATTAAGATATTGTCTATTTTGGACACATAATCTATCATGGTTTTGTTTTTGAGCTTTGTAGCCTCAAGTACTTCTTAACAACTTGGGAGTTCATAGATTATTTAATTAGTGTTCTTTTAGCTTCCCAAGCAATGTGGGATGTACATACATATTCAACATCACTTTCATGCTTTGCTGATATGGATTTGCCTATAGATGTTACACTCTCTATTTCAATTTCCTTACTTCTAAGATTTCTGTTTCTTGTTATCTCTTATTGGTCTTACATTTAAAATCCAATAAAGCTGTATGTTTCTATCACCAACAAGATTTATGAAAAAAATGAGATTATATAGAAACAAGATATACGAAACCATGAGAGTTAATTGGGGAAAGAAACTATACTTCTTTTAAGTCTATATTCCCTTTGATCTCCTGGCTTTCTGGTGTTTTCTTTTCCTGATTCCTTGTGTCTTTTTCCTACTGTATGCCCCCTATTTTGGTTCAACATTCCTGATTGCAATCGTACTTCCAGTGACAAGATGAGCTGCAGACACATTGTGGACTTGAGTAGTGATGATGAAGCTGGACCAGTGGATCTAAAAGCTATTAAGTTGGAGCCAGATTCTGTTGGGAGCACATTCCTGCAAAAGTACTACCATAACCAAACATCTGGGCATGGGGAGTCCAAAACCCAACTTAGAAGACAAGAATCTGAAGAAAATAAAAGCTCAAATGGGCAAAGCATCAATAGCGTATTGGAGCAGGGGCAGTCACCAATTGATGACACAGGCATCTCTTCAACATCATCCATATGTCCACCACCTCTTTGTCGGCAGTTCTGGAAAGCTGGAAACTATGAAGATGGGCTTGGTTCTAAGGTCAAATTTCAAAGTATGCATCTATAAATACTTCATGTTGATGCTTAAGCAATCTGTCTGTGGTTGTTTACATATACTGGTTCTTAAAATTCGTGATAATCTGTTCAGTGGGTTCCGATAATTGATCATCAAATGAAATGTTGAAACAAACTAAATGCTATGCATAATCTTTTTATTGGCCAATATTTTGCTTGGATTTTCTATTGGATGATTGTGATAGCCATTACATGAAAGTCTTCTTGTAAGAGTGGTTATAGATGTCTAATTAATTGCGTCTGACGTATCATTTTTGGGATAACAGATGGCAAAAATTTTTTACATGTCCACCCTCTGTTCCTTCATTCAAATGCCACTTCACATAAGTGGGCCTTTGGTGGTATGTCAGATAATATGATATTTGTTTCACTTCCTGCTCTCTTTTCTGATGACTCAACTGGCTGTGGTTTGTAAATTCTACAATTTTCACTTGATCATTCCTGTTTGCAGCTGTTGCAGAGCTGCTTGACAATGCCGTGGATGAGGTGATTTTCATTTTTATTTTAAAACTTTCCATATTTTTTATTTCAATTCATTCTGCAATTCTGGATCATAGTCACATTACTATTTGGTTGCATATATTTTGACTCAAATTGTTAGTGTTTTTTTAAATACTTCTTTGAGGAAAAAATGATCTTTTCAAAATTTTAATTATTTGCTGTGTTGGTTTTTATCTGCAACTCATTCTAAAAAAATGGGGTTTTGCATAATAAGTTTTTGATATTCAACCGCCCATTGTAATTTTTATCTGTCTGCAGATGACCTAGATTAATGCATTTGGCTATCTCTAGGGATGTTAGAAGCTTGTTGATCTATGGGCTTCTTCTTAAATGTTTCCTTGACTAGATGTAATTTTGACACAGATTATTTGCATCTTTTTCTTCTCATATTATTAAAATGAATAAGTATCAATATCTTCAAAATTCCAATGAAAAGATATTTCTGGTTGGATTTACTTTTATCTACTGCATAGGTGCATATGTGCATATGTGAGCTAGATATCACTATTTGTGTTAAGCTATCATATCTTGACTTCGTGTTTTGCATTTCAACTTTACTTTTTTCTTAATTGGATAGATCCAAAATGGGGCCACTTTTGTCATTGTAGATAAAACCACAAATCCAAGGGATGGAAGTCCAGCATTGTTATTTCAAGGTATTTTGAATTGAATGTTTATTATCATAATATCCTGATGGGAGAATGCACTACTAACTATTGTGTTTCCTAAACTTTCCAACATGCAATTAGATGATGGAGGTGGAATGGATCCTGAAGCAATGCGAAATTGCATGAGTTTTGGATTTTCAGATAAAAAACTAAAATCAGCAATTGGAAAATGTACTGGTCTTATGTTTATTCTTCAAGAGTCAAATGTATATATTTTTTTGTGCATTACATTTATTGCTGTAGTTGTGGCCTTTCAGATGGCAATGGCTTCAAGACTAGCTCTATGAGACTTGGTGCAGATGCTGTTGTCTTCAGCCGCCATGTAAATGATAGGTTTGACCCAATTTTATAATATTTTGTGTCAATAGGTCATGTGTAATCACATAACACCAGTGGAAGCTGATTAACATATCATATATGATGTCTTTAGTAACAAACAAAGTTATGGAAACCGGACCGGTTCAACTGGGACTTGTAGGCCAGCCTGGCACACCATGCTGATGTTAGCATGATGTCATGGCAAAGCCAACAATCACACAACACCAGTGGAAGCTAATTAACATATCATATATAATGTCTTTAGTGACAAACAAGGTTATGGAAACCAGATGGGTTCAAATGGGACTTGTAGGCCAGCCCAACACACCGTGCTGATGTCAACATGATGTCATGGCGAAGCCAACATGCATTTTGCAATTGTTTTTTTTTTTTTTTTGCAAAGCTGGGACTTGAACCTGAGTCCCAGCCTTTATACATGCAAGGGCAACACCACTGTGCCACTATAATGTTATAAATATTTTTTTATTTAAAGAGTGTTCTTTTCCCGACTTAACTGCCGGTCCAACCACTGAGACTGGGGAAAACCCAGACTGTGCCTTCGACCGGTTCAAGGCCCGGGAAAGGTAATTTAAACATTGGTAATAGAGTTCTTCTGCAATTTATTGAAAGTCATTGGAATTTAATTGCATTATTCTTGTCATATTACTCTCTGTTCCCCTCTTCATTTTGAGGAATTCTTTCCAAAAGAGATCTGAGGGTGCAACGGCCTGGCATTTTTTGTTGTGAATTTTGCTACTTAGTTAATTCTTACATTATTGAATCATTAAATAAAGTTTGAGGGCTTTATGTTTTGTGCTCCAACATTGATTATACCCTATTGAAACATTAATTGACATATAGCCCATAAACCAAGTCAGAAATGAGATATTAGGTTCTAGAGAGAATGAGAGACTGGAAATTATGCTTAATACCTTAAGCTGAAGTTCTTTGATAAAAAAACTCTAGAGTTGGGTAATAGATTTTTCTTCCTTTATTTTTTTCTTTTTTCTTTTTTCTTTTTATGCTTTTTCCCTAACAATGATATAAGATACTAATGTGGAGCTGGTATTATTATGTGTAGCTGTGGATTAGTTTTCCTGAAATATTTTGTTGCCTATTCAAATTTGACCTTTTCAGTTAATTCCACTGTCAGGACCTTTACCCAAAGCATTGGTCTCCTCTCATATACATTTTTGACACAGACAGGCCTTGACAGAATCATAGTACCTATGGTGAGTCTCTCTGTGTATTTGAATTTCTCTTTGAATTCCTAGTTTAATTTTTTTGTCACTTTCAGGTGGATTATGAGTTCAAAGCATCAACTGGCACATTACAGAAATTGAATGATAGAGAGCATTTTGAGTCAAATCTTTCCTTGATGTTGCAGTGGTCTCCTTTCCCTTCAGAAGCAGAGCTTCTGAAGCAAGTAAGCTTACAAAAATATTTTTGTGGTGATTTGATTTTTTTTTTAAACAGTTGGATGATTATCATCCAGCTATTTGAAACACTAAAGAAGCCCAAAACTATAAGCTTTGAAGAATGTTATTGTGATGTACCTTTTCACTGTGAAATGTAGTAGAAAATATGTGAAGCACTGCTGTGGTTTTTTGGTGATCTATTCATGTTGTTCTTTATCCATTACTTTGGTGAAAAAAATTCTTACACAATGCCCCATTGATGGGATTAGATAGAGTTGATTTGTGAAGTCAAAGAAGATGAGTGTATTTGAAAACTTCTGAGGTGCTTATCATTAGGATTATGGAATTTACCAAACCACCCCTCTACATGATTAGTGAGTGTTATGATGTAATTTGATTGATACTGTTGCTATATTAATTGTTTGTGGAGTTGTTTTCTTTTTTCGAGATTCTCTTGATAATTTTTCCTCCCCTCACGAATGCAGTTTGATGACATTGGACCACATGGCACAAAAATTATTATATACAACTTATGGTTCAGTGATGATGGTAATACAGAGCTAGACTTTGATTCAGATCCTGAGGTTGACATTCCCTTCATATTTTAATTTTCTTCATTTAAAAATCTGTGTTCTTTATTCTCCGATGAGTGATCTTGTGGTTGGGTGATTTCAGGATATTCAAATTAATGTGGGTATTATAAGCAAAAAGAAGTCAATAACTGAACAGCACATAGCTAGCAGGTTCCATTATTCTCTGCGTGTAAGTCTATAGTGGAGAATTTGTGTTTGAATATACTTGTAGAAAGGAACTCATGTCTTCTTAAGCCTTTTCTTTTACTTCACAGGTATACCTATCCATATTGTACCTTCGGATTCCCGAAAGTTTTAACATAATATTGCGTGGGCGCATTGTCGAACATCATAACATTGCTAATGATCTCAAATTTCCAGAATTCATCTTATATAGACCCCATAGTGGTGGATGCGTGGAGGTTAGTATTTAATTGTCGGAACTTCTCATTCTTGGTTACAGAAATGTCATTAGGAAAGCATCAAATTGTAACCTTATGTCTTGGCATAAGTTCAATTTCTAGTGATTTGCAAAGCCAACTTGATATTTGCTTTTTCTAGAAGCCTTTTTTACTCAGAGTCAAACGAAGACCCCTTAGAATAACCTTTAAGTTTGAAAAGTAAATAAGAAAAAAACCATTCTAATGACTGCAATTACATATCTGAACTCTTTACACAATAATAATAGAATTTTTTTTCCTCTTAGTATCAATAACTTTCTAAGAATTTATTAGTACTTGTTTATGCTTCCTATGTTGCTAAGTTTCAGTTGATGGTTCTGGATGTACTGTCTTTGAATAATGGTGAATATCAAACTTTATTTGTTCTGTATTAGATTTTGGATATATTTGATTTTGATCATAGTTTACATTGGTGTACTCTGGTATAATTGTGCAGGGCACAGTTATAACTACAATTGGGTTTCTTAAGGAAGCTCCACATGTTAACATCCATGGCTTCTGTGTGTACCACAAGAATCGTCTAATTTTGGTATCTGTCTTTAACTCAAAAGGCTTATAGTTTTCTGCTTTAAGTTATTTACTGATGTGAAGGAGATTTTTTATGCAACTACAATATGAAAATTTCTTTCTATTGACAACTTCAGAATTTTGAAGGACCATTGTCACTAAATTATTTAGTGTTGTTTGTATAGTCACTTTTTGTGGCCATTGATTACAATTTATTTCACGTATGTAAATTCATAATGAAATCGAATTTATTTTCCAGTTAGATCTTCATAATGCCACTTGTTATGGTTAATGATAGAAAGGCTACTGGACTGACAACACCAAGTGAGGGAGTGAAACCATTGTTCTTTAATTGTACTGGTTTAATTTAATTCTTGTCATTTAATATTTTTTGAGGGAAATCATTGTGTTTTGATCAGACAGGTTCAGTTGTAATTTTTGGTCTTTATTGATTAATGATTATGAATATGTTTAAAATCTATGCACAGACACTTGTACTGGAACTATATCTTTGCATGGTTACTATGCTTTTTTTATTTTCAGATTTTCGCTGTTTTTGCAGCCATATTGGAAGGTCATTACCTATTGTGGAAACAGTAGGGGAAGAGGAGTAGTAGGTGAGAATTTATGTAGCCAAGCATTTGTTTCACCCAGTTTTCTGATGAAATTGTTTGTTCAACATACGAATTTAATACATGTTAGATTTTCTGTTGTTATTACTCTAGGAGTTTTGGAAGCAAATTTTGTGGAGCCAACTCATAACAAACAAGACTTTGAGAGAACTTCCCTTTTCCAAAAGCTTGAAACTCGGTTGAAGGAGATGCAATGGGAGTACTGGTGAGCTTCAGATAATCTCAGAATTACAGGATTTACATTGGGTATAAATTGTTGAAATCCTCTCTTTAAGTTTGGTCCTGCATTGTATCTTTTGCCTTCTCTTACTCTATTAGCAGCTATTCAATATTTCGGATCAGGTTCTCTAAAGACATTACTATGAGGACATTAATTTTGTTTCAGACTATATGGTACTTGTCCATATATTATATTCTTTGAAGTTAATTTAGTTTGTTAATGAATGGGGTGATTTAGAGTTCTTTAAGAAATAATTACTGAATTCAATGTTGTTATCTTTGCTGATTTAATTTATGGTTAAAATAAATCAGTTTTGAAGTGTTAAAGATTGTCTTGATATACTGAGTTGATATCTGGAATCTGGCGGGCGAATTTCCATAGTGATTAGAGTTTGCAATTAGCAGTCATACCTATCTGCGCTATTGCACTTTGACAGGGATTTTCATTGTGCCCTGATTGGGTATCAAGCCCATAAAAAGCCTCGAGCAACGGTCGCATCGCAGGATACACCTCATTCTGCACCACCTAGGAATATAAAACCTGTAGTTTTAAATCAAAGTTCCATTGCTGTTGGTAGAGCAAAAGCATCCAATCCTTCCCACTCATTAGTTGGAAGAGCAGAACAATTAATTCCCAGCTCACAAGGCACCACAAAACTAGGTAAAATTGCTTGACCGTAAATAAAATGATTTCATTTCTAACTTAAGATTTTATATTTTGCATATTGTCTTGTGTTGCGGCAGGATCACGTAAGAGGAAGGCACATGGAGAGTTACTGGAATTTGAAAATGTTGTAAAGCACTCTGTTGAAGCTACTAGCGTGAGTGATGCTGGGCAGAATTTGGCCACACAGGTTGATATGGTAGAAGCTTTTACTTGAAACCATTTTCTATGCTTAAGCATCTTTCTCGAATATAATTTCAGTGCATCTCAGCTAACTTTATTTGGTGACCATATATGTATTATTAGTCCTTGGTTTTTATATCACTTCCCTGATGCAAGCACATTTTATTTGAATTTGGATTTGGTTATATATGATTGTAAGGACAAATGTGGTATAGCCTTTCATGTTATTTCAGAGTTAGCATTTCAGTATCCAAGAATGGTAGTGTGGCTTGATAGACTGGATGTGTGTTTGCATCTTCCAGTTTTTTGCTTTTTACCTTGATTAATAACAAGGATACACAAGTCATCTTCTTAAGGAGTCTGATGTTGCTTTAACCTTTTTTTAATCTTTATCTATCATTTCTGCAATACATTTGTTAATTGGGCTCTAACTTATTTATCTTTTGTTGCCATCATTGCTGCCGCAATCAGTCGAGAAGTCATGAAGCCATAAACTTGATGCATGAAAACAAGAAACTCCATGCTAAGTGAGTATATAAATATTGTAGTTATATGTGGTTATCTGTAGTTTGGCTTGTGTCATAGAATGAATTGTAGAAACTTTGGTTTGTAAATATTGATATTTTCATCATTTGGGAAATTTACACTTTTTACCATTATTGATCCCTGAATGAAGACAGCCAGACCTTTTTTTTAGGCTGGCTCTTGCGACCCACATCTTTCAATGCTTAATGCTTGTCGGGTTTCATGTTTATTAATTTTTTCTTTTGAAATTCCTTGCCACTCACATCCTTCAAAACTCGATCCTTATTCGGATTCATGCTTAGTGACTTGCTCTTTTTTATCTTATTTATCATTTCAAATATTTATATGGAACACTTTATTTTTCAGCTGCCTGGAATATGATAAGAGGATTGAAGAACTTAATCACAAGGTATTTCAATCATTTTGAGTATGCACCTCCATTGTACTAAAGCAAGCAACAAATATTTGAGCAATTTTATGGGAACTAATGAGCATTGTTATCCGTATTTATGCAGGTGACACGGCTGCAAAGTGAACTTGAAGAGTTGGAACGGGAATATAAGCAACAATTCACTGAACTAGAAGCATTGGATGCCATAAAAGAGGAAAGAAAGGTGTAAATATTAGGTTAAACTTGTTTTTATTTTTAATTCTTTTGTACGTAAAAGTTTGTTGTAGCGACAGGTGTATATGCTGATATGTCCTGGAGTTCTTAATCTTGATTAAGGTGGTAGCAGAGAGATCCTCTAGACAAAGGGAGGGTATAGAAATCTTCTGTACTCATTAGGATATATGGACAGGATATTTTGAATATTTGTGTACACAAAAATAGTTGACTATTTTCGAATACTGGAGAAAATTATTAATTTGTTTTACTTTTTGATTTAGAAAGAATCTAGTTAAAACATTATGAGTTTTGATTTGTTTCCTTTGTTCCGGGATTGTGGGGGGTGTCCACTTCTTACATATTTATAGCTTTATTTCAGAAATTAAATATCAGAGTTGTATGTTGTTTCAAAATTAGTTTCATGGTATAGAGGACAATCCCAAGGTTTTTTAGACTCTCTGATAGAGAGAAATTGCTTTGAAAATGGTGACCTGATTGTTTTTTCTTTTTGCCTTGAGGAGACCTGGTTGAGAGTTATGAGAAAAGTGCAAACACTGCCAGAAAAGTTCAGAAGTGGCCTGAAAAGCCCAGAAATTGCCAGGAAAGGCAAAACCCTATCGGAATAAAACAGAAAGTGCCTCTGGCTAGCCTTTAGAAAGTGTTGATTTATCTTTGGTGTTACCAGAAAACTGTACATCTGTTTTCAGAGACTATTAATCTACGGATCTACCTCGTATCGCTTCTTATCTCTTCAATTTATTCTTAAAGACGTCCAACGATGAGCACAAGAAATGATGCCTTTAGGGTAGACAAGTATCATCAGCTATTTCAGCTGAATCAATCCAACAAATTGTGGTCTGAATCCTGTGGATTCTAATAGTCTTTATAGATTTGCAAACACAAAATGGATGAAAAAAACTTCTTTCAAAGGTCCCAATCAATCCTCTTAATAATCCGTGAAAGGAAAAATGGAACATATCACAAATGAGGCCAAACAATCCAATACCAAAGATCTAAAATATGCTGTGTGGGGGCTCAGTTATTCCATCGTCATGTCATGGCTTGATCGTTTGACTCAATGGAACCCTGTATCAATTGCGCTTATCTCTTTCTCTGAACTATCCTAGTTATTTAGATTGTTGTCAAGGAGAATTATAGTAATCTTAAAAATGCCTCTCATAAAAAACCAACTCAAATACATGTGACTAGACAATTCATATGTGATTGAATACTAAAATGCATTGCAGACACCCTAATAGGCTTACAAACCCAATTGGGGAAAATCTAAAAGAGAATGCAAAATTTAAGAGGTACCTTGAAAAACAGTAGTACTTAAACTCATTAGTTTAAGGTCTGCATCTACTCAATTATATAATGATGTATCATTTGAATATTTAATTGGGTACTTGCACATAACATTGCTCTTTGAATTAAGGTGTTGCATTTGCTTCTCAAAATCTTCATTGCCAGTGAACATAATAGTGATTTTACCTCTTTGAATTGTACAAGTTCAGACTAAATCAGAAGGCTGGCTCCCAACGAGAATTGAAATGGAAAGTAGCAAAAGACATCGTATTTCAAGTTTTTAGCCTTTTTAAACTAACATATATGTACACTCAACTTCTTGTATCACTCGAAAGCATTTGAACCACACTTAATTTGTTAAAGAAATTGAAGGGCACACAGAATTTTACAGCCAATAAACCCCAACAAATTAGAAGGTAACGTGGAAGTGACCTCATCTTTCGAATGTCAGACCAAGTCTTCATCCATTTCTTTGTTGTTCATTTTCAACTGGAATATGCATTCTGTAGAATTTTTTTCATCTTGTGCAGGAACCAATATCATGGACTTCATTCTCCAGTACTCACCATTTCTTCTTGTTTCATCTCCATAAGCCCATTTCTCCTCTTCTTTCTTCTGTTCACTCCCACCAACACCCTCCGAATTTGAAACGGAAACTTTCCTCCAATTTAACCACATTCTAAGCATGATATAAAGCATAATCAGGCATATCACTGTTGAAATAAACACAATCACCGCAGTTATACCTATAACTTCAAAGTTTGACAGTCTTCTTCCTCCTTGTTCCGCTGATTCTGGGCATGATACTAATGGTGGGCCACAAAGCTTCACATTCCCCAAGAAAGAACTAAGTGGGAATCCTGCCAAGCTTGGAGGAACTTGGCCCTGGAGATTATTATATGACAAATTTAATACGTGGAGGCTTGTCAGCTTTCCTAGTGAAGATGGAGCTTCTCCTCGGAGTTGATTAGAAGAGAGGTTCAATCTCTCTAACTTCTCAAGACTTCCAAGAGAAGATGGAACTTCACCAGTGAAAAGATTTTTACTTAGATCCAAGATCACTTGTAGTTCAGTCAAGCTTCCCAGCTCAGTTGGTATTGAACCTGTAAAGAAATTCTCAGACAGCCTCAGTTCATAGAGCTTCTTACACTGCTGAATTGTTGAAGGAATTTTTCCTGAAAGGTTGTTCCTTTGCAAATCAAGGACATTGAGAGAAATGAGATAGCCTATCTGTTGTGGGATCTTGCCAGAGAGGTTATTGCCATGGAGAGAAAGCTTAAGTAATCTTGAACAATTTCCAATTTCAGCTGGGATTGTTCCATGGAAGTTATTAGAGGAGAGATCTAGCTCCCCAATTTCTTGTAAGCTGCCTAGCCAAGGTGGCATTTCGCCAGCAAGTTGATTGTTGTTAAGTAGGAGGTGTCCTAGTTTTGTACAGTTTGAGAGCTGAGGATCTAGTTTGCCAGTGAGATTGTTGAATGATAAATCAAGAAACTTGAGCTCCGTGAGTTGGCTAAATTCAGAAGGAATGCTACCAGTAAGATGATTATGGGCGAGGCGAAGACGGTTTAGGTTTTTTGACATGGCTAGTTTAGAAGGAATGGGGCCTGAGAAACTATTGTTTGTTAAGTCCAACACAGTCAATGAATTTGAGCCAGTAAGAGGCAAGATGGTTCCACTAAATCTATTGTGAGAAAGATTTATGATTTTGAGTTTTTTGAGTTGGTAGAGAGACGCAGGAAGAGGACCTTCCAAGGAGTTGTTGTAAAGAGTAATGAGGCTGAGTTCTGAAAGGAATCTGAATGTGGGTGGCAATGTTCCTGAAAGTTTGTTGTCAGCCAAGGTCAAGGATTGTAGTCTTTTGCAGTAGCCTAAGCTTGGTGGGATAGGACCTGATAAATCATTCTGCCTCAGTTGAAGAAGTACAAGATTTTTAAGCTTCCCCATAGTCTCAGGAATGGAACCTGTAAAATGATTGCCAAAGAAGTCAATCATGGTTAAACTGGAGCAGTTTGTTAACTCTCTCGGAATACTTCCTGACATCTGATTATCGTACAGGAAGAGAATGCTCAACCTCTGTAACTTTCCAATAGTCACTGGAATTCCACCAGTAATCTTGTTGTCGAAAAGATAAAGACTTGTCAATTTACTCATGTTTCCAAATTCAGGAGCCAAGTTTCCTGTAAAGCTGTTATTATTAAGAGCAAGATCTTTTAGGTTCTCCAGCTTGGCCAGGCTTGGCGGTATCTCTCCTTCAAAATTATTATCAGAAAGGTCCAATAGCTGGATCGATGAACAGTGCAATAGCTCCAAAGGGAACTCACCCGACAACCTATTTCGAGCTAGAATGAGTTGTTGCAAATTTGAATTGTTGAGACAGAAGTTGACTGGAATGCTACCTGTCAAAGCGTTATCGGACACAACCAGAACTTGAAGATTCTTTAGTTGAGTATTGAGAAGGCTTATGTTCCCTGAGAGGTTGTTTTCTGACAGGTCGAGCATCTCAAGCTGAACCAACTGATTAAGCTCTGAAGGAAGGTCCCCACTCAATCGATTCCCAAGCAAATTCAAGTAACTCAAATTAAGAAGCTGACTTAACTCTGTGGGAATTGATCCAGAAAGGCTGTTGTTGGCCAAGTTCAGAACTTGTAGAGATTTAAGCAACCCCATTGAAGAAGGGATGTCTCCTTCGAGCATATTGTTTGAGGCCGCAAAATTTTGAAGCTCCTCGCAGCCATGAATGGCTTCTGGAATGGGGCCTCTGAGTAAGTTGTTTTGCAAGTTGAGATATATCAGATGCTTCAAATTACCAATTTCTTCAGGAATGCTCCCATTTATTTGGCAGTATGCAAGGCCTAATACTCTCAACTCAATCAAGTTGCCAATGTTTGGAGGAATTTCGCCCCATAACATGTTATCACCTATTCTAAGGACTTGCAACTTAC
Source organism: Mangifera indica (assembly GCF_011075055.1). Taxonomy (NCBI): domain Eukaryota; kingdom Viridiplantae; phylum Streptophyta; class Magnoliopsida; order Sapindales; family Anacardiaceae; genus Mangifera; species Mangifera indica. The sequence goes on from NC_058139.1 coordinate 2,845,082, forward strand.
TCAAAAGGCATATCTCTGTAGGAATCTTACCAGAAAGAGAGTTTGAATAAAGAAGCAGTGTCCTTAGATTTTGAAGCTGTCCAAGCTCAAAAGGAATGAAGCCAGTGAATATATTTGAGGACAAATCTAGTGTTTGAAGGGAAGTCAAGTGCAACAAGTCACGCCAGATGGACCCTGATAGTCCTGAGCCTGATAGATTCAAGCCTAAAACATGTTGTTGATCATCTGAGCATGCTATTCCATGCCAGCTGCATACATGAGCTCTTGGAGACCAGTTGTCAAGAACTCCGAATGGATCAACTATTTCTTGTTTGATTCTCAGAAGCCAGAAGGAATCTGTTAAGTTATCTCCAAGAGTAACAACACCAAGAGAAGCAACAAACACCATTAAAAGAAGGATGAAATGAGACATCTGAATGCAACCCATTTCGAAATGCATGAAAAAGATAAATTTGGAATCAATGTATTAGATTACAGATTCCAAAGTTTCATTGTCATAACTTGTGAAGAAGCTAGATTCCATGTTGAACAAAATGCAAGAACAAGCAACAGAAGTTCATGAAATGGAGTAGAACGTCTTAAGGAAGCAATTTGAAAGAGAGAATCAACGGTTTGATCATATAGAGCTTGAGTTTAAATAGTGAGACTGAGGCTGCAAAATGATGTTGAAAAGAAAGTTAATAAAAAAAACAATAATGATACAACAGGAGTTATTAATCTCTAACGTCAGATTATCATCAGGTAGCCATCATTTCTTTCAGAATGTTAGAAGTAAGGAGTTTTTTTCTTCCTTTCATTCTTAAGGCAATTATGAAGTATTGAAGCATGTTTTACTATCGTGTGGGATGGGAAACTGTATGAAGATAAGAAAGAGTGATGGGCATTGTAAAAAGGAGATGGAAAAAAAAAGTGTAAAAGGGCACACCCACAATAGTGGCCACCTCCCAAGTCTCAATGTCAAATTCAGACAGGATTTTCTCTAAGTATAATGGTAGATTTTAGCACGATATTTAGATAAAAGTTAAGAGAATTTATCTGAATTGTTACATTAGATTAAGTAGGATTTAACATTCTTACAGAAATGTGGTCAATCTTAACAACCTCATTGTCCACTACATTGGCATAAATTTATTCTACTGCTGAAATTATGGGATGTTCAAAAGGAAAGGTAAGCATGCATTGGTTCTATGGTCCAGTTGGGTTAATAATTTTCTTGATGTAGATCAATGGACCTGCCATTGCCAAAAATCTAAATCATTAAAAATGAAATAATAATGAAATTGAAAAGCCTACAACTTGATAATGCCTTTTGTGGGTAGTATTTTCTCTTACTTTGTGTGTCAGTGGTAGTGCATTCCACCCTCAATGTTTTCATCTGTCAAAACTTCAATGTAAAATCTTATGGTTGAGAATTTGGTTTGCTGTTTGTCCTTTCTCTCAAACCTAAACCACCTAATACCAATTTTTAATACAGCAAGAAACAAACAAAAAAACAACCACAATTCTTTAACAGTGAAAACCAAATTTATTAATCATATTGAACCCATTTTTGTGGGCATCACCTCTAATCAAATCTTGTTGTAAGAACCAGAGATAAGGACAGTAGATTAAAGGAATCTTCTAACCATAAAATTGAATAGATGGATTCTGTGGAATGAGAACCCAAACAAGTGAAGACGAAGTGGTTAACTTTATCAATTGGATTTTTCTCTGATAGAGAATTCTGAATGGTGATTGCTGAGCTTTCTATAAGACCTTTTATTATTATTATTATTATTTTTTGACCTTTGCTTAAGTTATCAGTTTTTAAGCAAATGCAACCTACCAACAAAGTCCAAAATGAATCGACAAGGAAACAAAAACACTTGACTACCTGGACCAGATGTTTGATGAATTTCAAAAGAAACAATTTCTACTTGATAATTGGCATCAGATAAATGTGACTTCAGAACCTAACTCATCTTTTTTTTTTTTTAAACCTTTTTCTCTCTCAACACATGCGGCATCAATATGCTGAGATTTGAGCCAGAAGCCTCTTATTTTGTGCACCCACAATCTTTTTTAATGGTGAAAATGATGAGCTATCAGTTTATTAAGTGGAATGTTTAGAGACTAATATTTCAATTTAGGAGAATTTGTCTAACCTTCAACACGCCATCAAACTACTACCTACTCTGTAATTTAAACAGAAAATAAGTTGGCTTTTTTTTAACATATCATAAGACTGAAAGTCAAGTGTCAAGACATAACAGACATAATATAGAGCCAACGAAGAAGGTACATTATTGACTATAACAACGTTAGTAATGAAACCTGGAAAGTAGTAGAATAATTATAAAAAGGAAAAATTGCTTCCCAAAAGACAATGTTTCTGGTTAAATGAGTAAAAAGAGAGAATGATTTCGCTAAAAGCAGATAAAAAAAAGCAACCACTAATACTATTGACTTCACACTAAGATGCATTCTCTGAATAAAATCCCTATTAGCCTGTGAACAATAAAAAGAAATATCATAGACGACCCAGTAGACTAGAGGCTATCTCACTGTGCACTTGCATCAGTTTATGCTCATTCTGAAATATTTCAGTTGATAAAAACATAAATTTGCGCAAGGAAAACACATGGTGGCTATTGGCAACAAGCCATTTTAAAAAAGGAGGAATATGCATTATCTTAAAACATTCAAAGGAGTCTGGAGAAGTAAATGTTGTGGATCTAAATAACATAGATCGGACAAAAAGTGCACACAATCTTCAAAGTGAAAAATACATTATCAGTTAATCAATCCAGTTGTCACATAACATTTACCAATTACTAAGAAGATTATTTTACTATGGAACAGAGTTCATCCACTCTTATACACCCTAAACAAAAATATGTGGCTATCCATTATTTCTATTCGATATAATTTCAGAAAGCAAGGAAATATTACAGCTTGGATTCAATACATGATACATCAACCTAAAAGTATCTATACAATAAAAAATTTCAATGATTTATTTTGATACACAATCCAGTAAGTTGATGCCAAAGGAAGCCAGGTGTGGATGCCATGTAAGCAACCTACATGATTTTAATCCCTTTAAAGACTTTTGTAACAATTGTTGAATATGGCCAATCTATGACAATTGACAAAAGATTCTCAATTTACAAGTCACAAATGTTTTTTTCATAAAAACTAAATGCTGTCCAGCATTCCAGTCATATAAAGTCAAAAATAGGTCCCGGCAAACATAAACATGGAGATATAGCAGCACAATACTTGCCCTTTTTCAGATCTTTACTGCTTTTAGCATCTTTAACAAAACAATCCTGCAATAACCTTTCAAAATCTCTCAGAAAACCTGGATTCTTTTGGAACTACAATTTCAATTCCCAGCAGGCCAGAAACATGAGAAAAAAGCCAGGCCTCTAGGTCCTTTTTACCTTAACAAGACCAAACTCGGCATTCTACTATGAAAAGCAGGATGATTATAATACCACTCCTAAAATTAATTTTATTCCTCACACAGCAGTTGTGACAATGGGAGAGAAAAACCTCATCAGGAAGCTTGAGAGTGACCAAATGCAGACAACCCCAAGGAGCTGAAGGACGTTCAATAATGCACCCAAAGATTTGTTTATTGCCAAGTTGTGTGCAGTCATTTCAGCTCCTCTCACTGTGAATGACAGGGCTGTCACCAATTGTGCTGCTCTATTCAGCTGGTGCAACCTATACACCTGTGTTGCATATAATATCTCTTCAATATACAGGCATCAAAGATAAATTAAAATTATATTAGGGTACATACCTACATCTCAGTTATAGACTCCAGACGGAGCAACAACTAAGATATTACCCAGCCAAAAGAAAAAAAAAATCAATAAACAAACTCTACAGATTTTTTTAGTGTATGTATACCTACATAGGTTTACAGTGCAAATGTATTAAATTGAAATATACATGTCTAGAAAATTTATAAGTAATAAAACACTTGTTAAACAAAAAAAGATTATACTGAATGAATTTTAATTTCTTTCTGCTATCCTGAATGAAAATAGATGTTCCAAGAAGGTGAATTATTAGAAATAAATCATGACAGCACTTACTTGAAAAATAATTGGAATGACAGGCCATGATGGTGATTTCTGATATCTTGCATACTGCTCAAATGCAAATTGAACAACAATACCAACCAGGTATGGAGCGAGAGTAGCAGAAGCAGCAGGGCCCGTCCATGGCCAGACCAAGCCCATTGTCACAAGAGGAATTATTAGACTGAGTACCAGGGCAGCAACAGAAGAGATCCATTGTCCTGATTGAGGAGACAGGTTTCTATTATCATTTGCAGCAGAATCTGGCCCAATAGGCCTTCTGAGATGGTCTATTAGCAGAAGAAATACCGCAACACCACAGTAGAAGAGAGCTTCTGTAAAGAACAATATCAAGAAATCTGCAGATGGAGAACAGCAAGCAATTTAGAGAATGAAACAAATTATCCCCAGCTATAAAAACAAAACTGGAATGGAAATGGAAAAAAACCATTGCAAAAATATAGTGATATTTCATATCAAAAACCCCAAGATAATGTTAACACTCTAGCTTTACATCTAACGACTATTCTGCTGTCCACCCTACTTCAGGTACATATAATAGTAGTTCTTTAGATCTCAATCAATCTTCAATAATTATGCAAATCTTCTTGTAGGATTCTGCCCTTGCATGCCAGATATTTCACCTATTTCCTCACCCTATTTTCCATCTTTAGTTTTGGCCATCTTTGCTACATCATCTTTCTAATTTCCTATCATGTTTCTCAAACTGCAAATATCATTGAATCAAGCCAGGACCATCCCATTAACTCAAGACATCCTTCAAAACTTGGCTATGGTCCCTGTTCTTGCCAATAGTGCTCCCCCCTAATCAAAAGCCAGCAGTATCAACCATCACATTCTATTGGGAAGCTGTAACCAACTCAAAATTAGAGTTCACTATAAACCACTTAGATTGTGGATAGAAGTTACAATAAAAGATCCTTAGATATTATGAAACACACCAGAAAGATCCAAATATCAACCACCTTTCCACCAAAGTACTTTATTGACCTTTCTAATTTTATGTTATTTGAGGTTTTTCAGAAGAAAAAATGGATTTAAAGTGTAAAAAAATAAAATAAAATAAAATAAAAATAAACAAGAAGAAAAACACTGCATAAGCATAAGGAAATTCACTCACCTGTCAAAAGAGAGTCCTCAAATATTGTGGAGATTATTCGCCGTAAATAAAGTGAAGGAAAAATAAAAGAGGCCACAAGGACAGCAGGACCAACAAACCATAATAGACTGCTTTGACTCCTTTGCAAATCAGATATATTGACCTCATCCTTAATTTTATATGGATGATTATAAAAGGAAATTAAGCCAGGTCTTCCATTAGCTCCCTCATGATAGATAGATGAACTACCAGCTAAAGAGATATCTTCTGAATCAAGATGCTGATTGACTTGTTCTGAAGAATTTGTTTTGAACTCAATATATCGTGACTGATCCTCAGAAATGGCACATTGCACATTTTGCCTCTTCTGAAACCTTCCTTGTAATTTCAGTGGTCCATACACAAAGACGCATGACTTGACTGCTCAATATAAAATAAGGAAACCATGAGAAGAATAATTTAAAATCTCTAATACTCAATAGGCAACCAGATTGGTGAATTGGTATGTTAACAAGATATTAAAGCTGAATGACCTGATTACCATTGTCAGTAGCACCTCACAGTCCTTGAGGGAAAAATAGAACCGAGGTGGGTATTAAACCTTACAAAAATATTTTTAGAGCTTTAAAAATTATCCAGCAAGTCATGAAAGGTACCTTTAGAATTTTGAAGATGCAGAATTTCGTAGTGCCTTCTGTCATATGTTTCCGGTAACAAGGTCATCTGGGCATCAAAGCATTGGAGTTGTAAGATTTAAAAAGCAGAAGAGACCTTTCAAACTAGAGAAATACCAAGAAGCTAAATGGAAGATGTTATACAAGAAACAAGCAGAAACTGTTTGAAAAATAAAGTTAGAAAGTGGTGTGTTAAACATAGTTAAGTTGTATTTTGGCTTTAAAATGATCCAAAGTGGAAAAGTGTCTCTACTCAACTTAAAACTATATCCTCATTGTTTTTAAATACTTTAACTCCCTTACAGTAGGAGATTTAAAACAAATATCTAGCTCCTCTTAGAAATGTTGAATTAAGATCTACGAAGCACAATACAACTAATATTTCTTCTCAGTGTTCTTTACTTAATGAATGGGGCAGCGGCAATACAACAGGGATATCACTTCTAAATAACATCCTGAAGCAGCCAAAGTAAATCACTGAATGAGAAAGGGAAACACTGATAAAATCTAGTAGGGGGTCATTTGGCCAACACAAACTAACATGCAACAAAATATCCAAATCAATGATACACGTCTCTCAATAAAGTTATAATTCAAAGGTTAACAGATATCTAAAGAACATGTAGCAACTCTATGAAAGCAAAGACACATATACATGCCAAAAAAAAATCTTAAATTATAATTAACAACACAACAAGATATACGATTGCTAAAGATAAAATTAAAGTACACTTCACCAATATATGGATGTAAATATTCTATGCAAACTAGAGCAGATTATATAGTCAAGTTGAATACAGACCTAAAGCAAACTGTAACGTATACAGAAAATTAGAAGTTGAATAAAAAGTGAAAGAAACTAGCACATTCTCAATGAAAAATTGCACAAACCATAGATTTTTAGAAAAAATAAAAGCCATTCAAACTCTGTGATGTTTCAAAGGAAATATATAGGGAGCTTCCAAACATAATATACGAAGGAGAAAGAATTGCAGTATTGAAGCAAAGGTCTACCTTGGAAGACATTCTAGGTTTAGGAGGGAAAAGAGAATTGGTCGCGCAAGAGAACGAGGAGGAACTAAACTTAACAGCCATAAGAAAAGCTACAATATGAAGGCCAAACCAAATAAATAACAGAAGGCTCAGATGTGTATTTTATTAGGAAGTTAAAGAATGCATTTCGGAGGACTTTAAGGCAGACTCAACAGAACAGAAGGACAATTAAGAGTCCCCATTTGAGAAATTAGAAGGAGAAGAAAGGCAAAGATGGGAAAATTGATAGTTCAGAAAAACTGGGGTGGTGTTGGGGATTTTAGAGTGAAACAAGAGGACGGCTTATTTGTATTTATATTTATATCTGTCTATTTCTATTAATTGTGTGGGTCCCGGAAGGGTGATTTTTGGACAATTTTACGTCTTCTATGGACCTCTCATCAGTGTTCCAGTTCTCTTTTTTTCCCATTTTCACAATCATTTTTTTTTTTTTTTTTTTACGTAGTCTCTAATTAATTTCCATAATACTTCAATATTTTTATTTTAAAAGCCAAAACACTATTTCTCATCCAAGATTTAGTGAAAAATAGATTCTTATTTATTAATTTTTAAAAACCTAAATACCCACCTATTTGTTAAAATTTACTATTATAGTACGAGTAAAATTATCATTTAACTAAAAGTTATTACATTTTGCCCCTTAGGTTTAAAAATCTAACAATTTTTTTTATTTAAGGTTTAAAAATTCATCATTTCCCCTAAGGTTTGGAATTTTTTTCCAACGACCAGAGCCGACATTCCCCATTCATCTTCAATTGATGACCAAAGAAGAAGGTTAACAGATCTCAACCACAAGCAGAAGCATCTCCTTGGGGTCGTCATTGCGTGATTCATCTCCCCAACAATGTCGCGCGATTCATCTCCCTGAAGTCTCTTTTGTTGTGTGATTAGTCTCCCTGGTGTCATTGTCACAGGATTCATCTCCCCAGTGTCTCTTCTATCACACGTTTAGTCTTCCTAAGGTCATCTATCGTCGATCGTCATTATGATTAAAACCCACTCATGGGTTTTAAAGTTGTTCGTTGTGGACGGTGAAAATCGATGATGTTTGGAGGGAAAGGGAGTGCCGATAAGGGAGAGAGTGCTAGAAGGAAGAGACTGACGGAGAAGCTCATCAAAAAATCTAGGAAAAAATTGGAAAGGAAAAAATGTTAGATTTTTAAACCTATAGGGGAAAAATGTTTCGTTTTTTTTAGCTAAATAACAATTTTATTTTTAATCCAAACAGTAAATATTAACAGATAAATATTTATTTAGATTTTTGAAAGTTAACGGGTGAAAATTTATCTTTTTACTAAACCTTGGGTGGGAAATAGTTCTTTGGCCTATTTTAAAAACATCCATTAAAGCCTTCAACTCTCAACTATTCTATTGAACAAGATGCTAAAATAGTATATAAAAACCCAAAAAAAAATTAAAAGTTTAACATTGACAATCATCACCGAATTTAAGCAAAATCCTGGGATGAGATAATTAACCATGAACAACTTTATGTGTTATTAACTTAGAATATTTAATTAAATATTCAAATAATACGTCATTAAATACTTAAAACTAGATACAAACAATTTTATTGAGTAATCATAGATCCCAAATATATATAACCAATGCAAACCAAGAAAGCACAGCCAACTAGAAGCTGGCTGTTCACATTCCGTGGCACAGTATTCTTATTGCACCATTTATGCAGATGGATGGGAAATGATCCACAAGAATGTTTTAACTACGCATTAAGCCATTCAAACTTTAGCTACTGAGTGTGAACTGAATAAAACCTCATTTAATTATAGAAACTCAGTTTACCACTGAAGAGGAAAAGAAATGTATAGTAAGCTCCTCAAGCAAGAATAATCAAACATCACCTTACAAAAAAATTACACAAATTGGACAATTTGCCTTTCCTAATCATGACTTGCCGACTGTGATTTAAATGACCCACAAACCTCCCACTTCCCCCTCCTAAAATGGGGTTTGGTAGCTCTCTTTCTAAATTTTCAACTTGGGATGGGCACATTTTCAGAAAGAAAACTCTAATTGCAATCTTACTACTCGGCTAAGACTTCTCTCAAAGCAATCAATTCTATATCAGATTAGCCCTCTTTAGAAACCTAATGGTTCTACAATACAAGGGCCATATTGATTCCACATAGTCCAGATATTTCTCCATCATCCATTCTTGCATTACTTTCAGATTTCTTCTAGTCAGCTCTTCAAAATCTGTGTTCTTAAAGTCCACCACAGGTTGCCAGGCACAAGCTCGAAAATCTTCTTTAAGCTTCCCCTGGAAAATATAATTAGAGGCCACCCCATAGTAAGTGGGCAAATTCTTAACTACTTTAACCGTCTGCTTGAAGCAGTAGACATAAAGTCCAAACAACCATCGGAGCATCTTGATGTACAAAGCAATAATTATGGGCCCAAGCACCCATAAAGGAATCAACTCCTTTGAAACTTGAGCCCCATAAACAACATTAACTGCCAGGTACCAAGGGACACTGCAAATACAGCAAATCAATCATCAGAAGAATGGATCTGAAACATGGTCAGGTTCATATTAATCCATATAAACAACCAACAGATTCCAACGTGGATTTAAGTTTCAGAAACATAGAGCTGCTAACAAGATGGAAACAACACTCATATTAATGATACCAAAAGCCTTCCACGTGACTGCGTTATGTTGAGTGACAATTTAACAGTGTCAGTACCACAAAGTGGGAACAAAAAGTTTCATGTTTATTATGCTCTTTCGCCATTGTTTAGTTTACAATACATTGCAGCAACTCATGCAAAAGATTGAAGACCAGTCACACTGAACAGCAAAATACTATTGAATTAATACCATGTTTTGTAAACATCCTAACGTAGGGAAGCATTATTATCACAAAGTGCACAAAAATTAGATACATAGATTTTTATAAAAATTGGAGACAAAAATATTTTGACTTGGCAAAAATTTAGATAAACACATAGAGCCAGAAGACTAAAAGGGAAGGGTGTGAATTCAACATCCCCAAAAGCAGAGCCAAAAAATCAAATATACTAACAAAGAGTTGCAGAAAGCAAAATATACATCATACAGTTAAAGCACGTTCATCTGTGTCTTCCAATTTGTAATTTTATATTATAAATGAGTACTCAATAAATCATGCAGAACTGAGAGAAACTAAAATCTCATGCACAAACCATTCTACTTACAAGATCAGTAAAGGTATCTTTACTGTTGCATCCAGATCCCAAAAGTGGCCCCAAACCGCCTTTAAAGTCTCACCTCTTCCACTGTTCTGCATCTCAATATTAGTTTCAGATACCTCCTTTGGAGGTGGCCTTTCTCCCAAAACCTCATCTACCTCTTGACACGGAGATTGTGTCTGCAACTTTGTCAACCATTTCTTGAATAGTCTCTGAATAGCAGGGGACCCTGCAATAGTCTCTTTAGTTTCAGAGGCATATGGCAGTGGAACATTATGTGCCTTTGAAGATTCTACTACAGTCTCCTCACTCTCTTTTGGGATATAAGAAAGTTTAACAGAATTTTTATGAATCTTTGATTCACTTGCCCTGCCTCCTGATTCATCATTTTGGGCAGTGCCCTTGAAGGCAGAAATTTTTACAGGTTTTACTTTTACTCCACGCACACAAGGAGCCCCTATACTGCAAAAAATGATTATCAGAATTAATTGTACAAGATACATTTAAAAAAAAGAGAGAGAGAATGTCAAGGATGGGAAAGCAGGGAAAAGATAAACAATGACATATTCTCACAAGAATATTCTAAAAAGCATATCAGTAATCCAAATAAAGATTTGATAAGACAGTAATCTGCAACACTGAAAAGCCACATCCCTCTCCAAAATAAAAGAGTAAGAAAGAAAAAAGCCACAAACAAGCATTTAATAGCATGCAACCAACCTTACAACAAAAACATTGAAATACCAAAGATATTTAATTATAAAAAACTAGATTATAACAAGGCCTAATATATAATGATATATAATGGGAACATAGGGCTAAAACAAGATTTTGCACAAGATGCAAATTCAACGTTAATGATACTACATCTGTAGTCACTATATGAGATTGCAAACTTGGAAATTCCAAAAGCAAATCACATGTAGCAAGAGATAAACAACCTATGCTCACTTCAACATACTTAAACCAAAAGAGATGACAATTAAACAGGAAGCATTTCTCACCTTAAAGAAAAATTATATTTTAATGGTGAAACTCTCTCTGTTTTCCCAACCATGTGAACTGTTGTTACATGTCGCCTCAATATTAACCCTTTGCTCCATGCTAAACGCTTCGTAGGAAAAGCTACACATGAACCCTGAAATGCAATAAACAACACAAAGACTCAAAAACTTTAAAAGAAGTAGCATAACTTTAAAAGATATGACCCATCAGAAGAAAACAAAATTGACAAGATTCAAACTAGGGAGGTTCCATGAAACATATAATCACCAACAGGATTGAACGAGTAATTCATGATCAAGACACTGGATAAGAGCAATTAGATAACAAGGAAGCTGAAAGCTAATAGTTCCTCTCAAGAAAATAGAGTATAAATAATGCAGCAAGTAGCATAGTTTCTGCTTATTACCTTCATGACATTAAATTCCAAGATTTTTTGGAAACTAGAAATGGTCCAGATTATATGTAGGGTATATACACTTATATCAAAAAGAAAGATAAAGGAACATTAGTACAGTGCCCTCACTTCTCCAATAAGTTCATAAAAAAACAGATAGTCATTTCAACTGCAATCTTGCTAGTAATACTAAATTTGGCATATAATAAAAACAAAATCCTTAAACAATTTGAACTCAGACACTGAGACCTACAATGATAATCAAATTATATATTCCAGCAATCATAATACCACGAAGGCATAGATTATACAATATTGATTTGCTATTAATTAATATCATGTAAATGGGGCAGAAAAGGGTTTATGCAATTATCGGACCACCACCAACTATAAGCAGAAGTCTACAGTTCTGTACTAGAAACTAAATAACCTACAGCCAAAATTTGGAGCAACACAACCACACAACCATAACTTAAATTATGGGGTTGGTTATGCCTGTTTCAAAATAAATACAAATTTTCCCAGATGTGTAGGCTCCATGAATTTCAGTGGCAAAATAGACAAAAAGACACATGAAAGAATGCCCACTTTACAGGCTTACCTGCAACTGATGGGTTACCAACACCATTTTCTGGAGCCTAAGCACCGGATCATTTACTCAACAGGACCTATTCAATAATCAGTTGCTAGATCAGCACTACTTTTTCCACAATGATAACCAAAATACAATCTTAAAAGACCAAAAGATAACAAAACAGATAAAAGTATTTTAAGCGAAAGCAATAAGTTCCAATTATTTTGTTTTCCAAAAACCAAGTTTTACAAACGCAAAACGTAAAGAACGTATATATAAACAAGAAGCTCAAAAGCTTCACCCTAAAGCAGCAAAAATTAGGATAATTAACATTTAATTCTCGCTTGTTCTTCTTTTCCTCGGTTTTCTCAGCACCCAAAGAGATGCTGGAGCTAAAACCTTACCCAAGACATTTCCTCACGGCAAATAAATTTACCCACAACCTTAAAAAACCAAAATCAACAGACAATTGAAACCTTCAATTAAGTAATTTTTTTAGTCCTTCTATATTATCCAAAAAACAAAAAAAAAAAATCCCATCCAGAAAAATTCGTAAGAAGAAGGCTAGAATTAAAAATTGAAGCTGAAAACAAAAATAATACCTGGGTAAACGAAATCATGAGCGTGCGAGCGAGAAGGTATAAAGATGCAATTGGTTAACGAAGAACAATGGAAGTGGATAGGGAGAAGGGAGAGCTTTAAACGGTGAATTTAGGGTTTATTTAGAGAGGATGGTTTCTTGTTTGTGGATTGATTGATTTCACGGTGGATAGAATTTGAAACCAAAGGGTAAGACAAGACAAGGCGAAGTAAATTAAAATAATAATTTAACAAAAAACAAATTAGGGCCTTTTGAAATTATTGTGAATAATGTTCGATGTCGGTGTTTTACTTTCTTTTGGGCGTGGCCCGTAGCTTGAATTCTCACGGTGTGATTTTACAAGCCGACACAATTTCACTTAAAAATAAAAATATTAGTTTGTTTTATTATTTTTAATTACTTGTTTATTCCTGCAATAATTATATATGTTCGATTTTTATACATAATTTTATATATAAATAATAAATTATTATTATATAATTAAATATTATTTCATCTCTAATTTTTAATTATTTAATCACATATTGATACATCATTTATGCATAAGATTATAAACAAAAATTTGTGCACACACTACTCTTATTCATGTGAAGCGTCATTTTCTTAGAATTAATTGGCTTTAACAAATCAATTGTACTTTTAACCAGTTTAATCACCTACTTATTCGTGTATTAATTATGTTTGGCTCGATCAAACATAATACAAAATGATCAATTTAACTAAGTTTCAGGTATTTTTAATATAACAGCAGCTTGTTGAAAACATGTTCAAAATGGGACTTCCAATTCCAAAGACATACAGATATATGCCTATTCCTGTCGAATTCTTATAACTAACAAAGAGCTGATCGGTTGAGTTCATACAGACTCCAAACATCAACCACAAACAAAGCCACAACAAAGGATTAAAATGATATGGAGGGTGAAGCGGGAGAACCAGAAAATTTCTTCACTACTCCATTCCCCCTGTCTAATCGTGTACCAAATTTAGCGCAACAGGAAATATCAATCACCAAGTACAAGGCTCAATGAAAATGTCAAAGGTTCCATATTAACACCACCAACCATGACCAAATTACAATGTTGTTCTCATTTCAGCTACATTATAAAAAATAAGGGTAAGAAATCGTCCACATCCAAGAACCTCCATTCATTCAAATTCACTGTCTAGCACCATCTTTGCTTTCCTCCTAGGCCTCCTGCTAAATTGAAAACCATCAGTTCCGCAATGATTTAGTTTTAGATTATATCTACCATTCAAAATGCAACCTCAACTACTATACCTGGAAACCTGAAAACTTGAGGGATCAAGCCACTACACTTCATTGGGATTTGATTTTTAACCACATAATGAACCACCCAACTGGGCTTATTTTCTTCACTAATCATAGCTAACATCTGCTGCTTGAACAGTGCCACTTTGCCTTCCATGGAAGTTCCCCCCACCACGCCTTGAGTGACTTTGACCCCTCTCCCTATACCTTCCCCCCACTGCATTATTAGGGGTGTCTTTTGGTCCTTCAAAGTTGTTTCCCCTGCTATTTCTATTATTGTAAGATCCAACAGGCTGATACTCATACTGCGAATTGTGTCTCTGCCTCTCCCTGTTAATAGGTTGGTTATGTTGTTTGTTATCTTGTGCAGATGAGGTCCAATCTCCAAAAGATTCAGTGCCCCTTCCATAACGGCTACTCTGATTTCCATTTCTACGGAACCCTGATGGTATGCGTTGCTCATGTCGAATCTCTGTATTTGATGAAGCATATTCAAATTGGTTACCAGGACCTTGGTTTGGGGAGTGGGGGCGTCCTTTTAGTGAAGGTATCCTCCTTTCTCTCTTGGGTTCTTGATTGCCAACATTTGGTGCTTCTTCCACTTTGCTTGCATGGGATGCAGCCTGACCATGGTGAGACCGAGCCATAACTTCATTGGTCTCCCTGTCTGGTTGAGGTTGGTGTGGGAACCCACCTTCAGAAGTGGAGTCCTTTTTATTAGCCTTCCCAACTTCTGCCCCTGCATTTTGACCACTGCCGGGCCGGCTTCCCCGCTGATTAGAGGCTGAAAATGCCTGTGGTTTTGGTTGCCAATGAGAGGTTCGATTTTCTTTTGAAGCAGAAGGTGAGTCAGATTGACCAATGTCAGGTACAGGTACTGAAGATTGCAGTTGACTTTTGTCAGAGTCCCCACTATTGATCTTCATGTGATCATGATCATGATTATTTCCTGTGCCTTTCTGTCCCTTGTACTGATGCCTCTTTCCTCTGGCTGTCACTCCCTGATCTTTTGCAACAGGAATAGTAAATGGGACGGCAGAGTCAGGGTTTTCAGGCATGTTCCAGCCATCAGAACCCCAATCATCATAATTCTTGGGCTGCTCTTTCTCAAAGCTTACATCAGGCCTTTGGGGTTGGGAATGCTCAGATGATTTTTGAACATTCCTACTAGCATTTGAAGACTCTACATCATGCAAACCTTGCAAGACATCTGAAGAAGCACGATGGAACCATGATCTATGCATTTTTCCCTGTTTATTCTGCCTATTATCCCCATTTTTAGACTCCATAGCAACCCCCATCTTCCCACTGGCAACGCCAGCAGCTTGGAAATTGTCTGCACCAAGAGAACCAGAATCTACTCTCACAACAATCTCATGCGGCATGGTCTGATCAACTGAAGGAGTCAATATATGCTGTTGAATACTACCTTGCTGAGCCATTTCTTTGGCTACAGGCTTCGGAATATATCTCTCCATTTCTGCCCTCTTGTTTCTTGAATTATTTTGCACTTGATGATCACTCTTCACAGATGAAGCCTCAACCATAGATTTTTCACTGGCATCAGCAGCCACCTCAACTTTGTTCTGAGTGCGCACAGGCGCCCAGACAACAGCATCATTGGTGTGGAATTTCTCTCCCAATTTATTAGCTTGTGTACTTCTTGACGTCCTACGAGGATGCTGAGATTTCCACTGGTTTGTTACTCTTCCATGGTTATCATCAGTCGGTGAAGATAAGCGCAGATCAGAAGACTGATTTGCATCTTTTGGATCAGTACGTGACTGAACAGTTTTAGGATCCAACTCAGATTCAGAAGCCTTCGTCTTACTTTCACTTGAAGTGTTTATACTATGTGTAGTTGTTACTACTGGTAAAGCAGCCACAGATGAAGCCTCTTCTACTCTGTGCTTCTTGCCACTCCTGTTATTTCTCCTCTTTTGATGCACGGAGGACTCAGCCATGACATTCGGATTTCCTAGCAAACTTGAATCACTGCTAGGGGCAATTTCATTTGATACAACCTCAATAGATTTTGTGGCATTAACTATAAAATCGGTATGGCCTGTGAGTGACTCAGTTGTGCTAGTAGTACTCATAAACTTCTCAGAGGAATTCCTTTCTGACAGAATATTCTGCTTTTGCTTATAGTTTACCCGCTTCTGTCTAGACACACTACCATCATATACCTGTGAAGCATTATTTCGATGAACAGAATCAATAACATCCTGTATTGTAGGCACAGATTCATCATGCTTATGCATCCCAACAGAATCCTTGTTAGCACTCTTTGGCCTCTCTGGAAGAAGCTCATTGGACAAAACAGTGGATTTCTCAACCCTACTTCTGCTGCCAGTATCACTAATTTGTGCCACATCACTTGAGTTAGCAACCAAACCTGAGGTTGATGATACTCCAGACTTGCTAGCAGCCTTCTTTGATTCAACCAGAGACTGGGAATCTTCTTGTTTAGTCTTGGCATCAACACTGGGGAAAACCTCAGACTTATGGGTTAAACCATCCACTGCTTGCCTACGTCTGTTCAGC
Organism: Mangifera indica; assembly: GCF_011075055.1. NCBI lineage: Eukaryota > Viridiplantae > Streptophyta > Magnoliopsida > Sapindales > Anacardiaceae > Mangifera > Mangifera indica. Next base: position 2,861,588 of record NC_058139.1, read on the forward strand.
TCCTCCAACTTTGCAAGAGCCTTGACCTTCTGGTCTCTTGCTCGTTCTTCCTCCTCCTTCTGGCGTTGTTTGACACGTTGCTTGGCTAGTTCTCTCATCTTAGCACGCTGATGGAATAAGTCAGAAAACTGTTACATAAAATTTCTGAAGCATAAAACCAGTAGTGTACAATATAAAAGTAATTACCTGAGCTTGGCTATCATTGGGATCAGACATGGGTGGCATGGACTCCCCCTCATCCTTCCCTTGAAGATATGACCCAGACTTTTCAGCAAACTCCTTGGGAGCCTTATTTTGCATGTGAACAATAGAATTTTCACACTGTGTACTAGATGTTACACCTGGAGAATCAGAAATTGGGGCTTTCTTCCGCCACCCCTCAACCTCTTGGGAATTAAATTTTCCTTTTCCACGATGATCAGTTCTACCATGCATGGAATGAGCAGATCTCCTGTGAATCTGCAAAGTCAGTATTTCCAAAACAATGAAAATAACAACTATTCCCTATAGAAACCTATAAATGAAAACCGACCTTGAGACAACTGTTCCACTGGCAGCTGCTGAATCAACACTCTTATCTCCAGCAGAAAAACTCCCATCATGCACAGCAGGACTATTAATTCCACTGGCATGACTTCTGCCAGGGTATAAAGAACTAGCAGCAGCTTCATTAGCAGAATGGTTAGCCTCGTGATTACCATCTTGTGGTTCCTTCTTCTGTTCCTCCTTACCAGAAACAGATATTAGATCAGATCTACCATCTGAGGAACGCGCCTTAGCATTTAAACCCTCTATTTTCTGAATCAAAGCAGAATCTTTTGGGGAAGCAGGGTTTTCTGAGAAAGCACTAGCTGGATGTTCCAACTTCTTCATTGAAATGTCACCAAATGCCTTTGTTCCCATACTTTCAGGTGACTTAATTTTGACAGGTACAGAAGAACCACCAACATGGTCAGATGCCCGAAAAGAAGCTTCCTCACCAATAGCCTTTCGTTTTGAATTGATCTCTTCATCTTTTCTGTAATCTCCTCTCCAGTCATCCTCCCATGATGACACTCCTGGTTGGTCACCCTTTTCAACATGTGATGAATCAAGTACAGTGTCTTCGCAAGTCTGTTCTTCATCCTTCCCATCCCAACGATCTTGCTGCTTTAAGAGCACCCTGTATGGTCCTCCAACATTGAGAGGATGACCAGTAGGTTCTACTTTTTCTGAAGCCAAGCCTTTGCCATTAGGACCATATCCACTGGATCTAAGATGGGAATTGCTGGGATCATGAGCATTCTGACCTGATAACCGGTTAAAAGCAGTGGGACCAGCGACCATTCCCATAAATGGCCCATCTCGTTCATTGGGATTACAATAACCCATTGGAGGCCTATAGTAGCCCTCAAAGGCCACTGGACCTGGATAAAAGCCAGGCCTAATTGGCATACCTGGGCGCATATAAGCATCAGGCATAGGAGGTCTGTACATATCCCCATTCTTTGGATGGTGTCCCCTTGGTCCGGCTCCCGGTGGTGGAACAGGCTGTGGATTAGGAAGCGCAGTTCCAGGCATAGGAGGGCGATAAAAATGAAATGGTTCCATGGGGAAGCCCCCAGGAGGAACTGGGGAATATGGAGGACCTCCAGGATTATTGATTGGAGGTCCTCTATACCAAACACCACCTGGATGATTATTGATTGGAGGACCATGCCAAGCCTCATAATGCTGTGGGGGCATAGCAGCATTTGGGTATGGACGGGGTCCATGAGAATCTGCTTGCCACTTCTCCACATTGGTCCTCCCTCCATCTTCACCATACGGAATATTATCTCTTCTCCAGGAATTTGCAGTTCCACTCCTTACATTTGTGTTAACAGAAACATCAACTGAGATAGGGAAAATATACGTAATGTGTTAAGAGATTGGCACTACTTTATAAGCATAATCAAAATCATCTTTCTTATCTTTCTTTTTCAATATAAAAATTGAGTTCATACACACGAACCAGATAGAGAAGTATCAGTTCTTTCTTTCATTGGTGCCACTTGACCCGAAGACATTTCAAGCTGACCATGAGAACTGCGGTCTGCAATGCAAGAAAATGAAGTTTCATTGACGCTGAAAAGGTAACATAAAGGAACCATTCAAGAACAAGGATCCAATCATGCTCACAAAACTACAAAAAGCGCAGGCTAACATACAACTACATGGTGTGTGTTAATAAATAATTAAACATGAAACCTTGTGGCTCTGTGTTCTTTTCCACATTGTCTTTCTCTGCACCAAGTGTTGGAAAATCTCCAGAAGTTAGAGAAAACTCATCATTCCTGGAGGATGTAACCCCCTGCATATATAACAGTGAATAACTAGCAAAATTCAGACCATTAGGAAACAAAAGAGAAAACCTCAGAGAGCAAACAACATGAGGTTGACCAGGTGCTGATGGTTTTCTCTACCCTCCCTTTCTAATAAGAGACTTTTCTATTTCATTTTAAATCATAAAAGAACATAATCAAGCAAGTGTTCAAGTCCTTTGGACGGTTTTTGTATAACGACAATATTAAAAAATCTTATATAGCTTCTCATATAACTTGCTTTGGAATGACATATAATGCTGTAATAATTTTATGCAAAACATAACATAATAATTTCACTCATATATACAGGTCAACAAACATGCTGTGTTACTAGTAACTTACCAAGCATATTTTGTAAGTTACAAAATCATCAAATAGGAAATCTCTTAAAATAATAGTTGGAACTTGATGATGATTACGTATTTATTTTGAGTAGATGATAATTATAACGAAATAATTAACCACGGAACCATACCAACTTTTCAGTTGTTGCAGATAAACCCCAAGGCACCGATTTGTCAGACAATGGTTCAGCAAACCGGGACAATTGTGAGCTACCAGGTCTTGTTTCTGCACTTCGAGGACGTAAAGATGCTGCTGATGGCTGGTTTGATGCCAATACTCCAGACGCTGATGATGGCCTAGAATTTGAACCCCATGCACTAGCAATTGGTTCATGGGCTCTATCACTACTTGAACTGGACGGTCGAGTACCACTCCCGCCAGATGAAGGGCGGCCACTTAAATGACTAGGAGAGCCAGTGCCACTGTCAGCATTTGGAGACAATGTCGAGGAAACCCATGCATTTGATGCAGAAGAAGATGATTTACTTCCCCAGCTAAGTGTACCCCTATAATCAAGCATATAGAAATTATCAATAAATACAAACACCATTTAGGCATTTTTAAACTGAAAAAAGGAAACAATCAAGTGCACTCGGAGGCATTAAATGCTAAAAAAATGGGGAAGACAGCAAAGAACCCAAACAGAAAGACATGTTACTCACTTGGGGACAATTTCCACATTCGGGTCCAGCCCATGATTTTCTAACCTTGAAACAAAGAGAGAAAACATGAGATTTAAAAGAGAAACCCAAACAAATCCACTAATTCAACTTTAATAAAATGAAAAGATAGAAAGAGAGCAGTCAAATGGATACTTTTGGCTGGGTAAGTTAATAGGTTTAGGAACAGCAACTTTGCCCAAGACAGTCATGCCACCTCTTCTGGTAGAGGCCCATCTGCAAAATATTAAAATTAGATAAAATAAAAGTTAAAAAAATTGCTTATAATATGCCTATATTTCCAACAATGCTCCCAGGCGTATCCTGATTGTAAAATAATTAGTGTCAAATACAGCAAAGCAACTCATGCAAACGGGAAAATGACAAAAATAGGCCTAATAACATCATATTTCAAATAAAAATCAAATACCCATCCCTTAATAACCTTACACATAATTAACTACAACTTCTTAACAAGCCCAAGCCCTAAGAATAGAATAGCTTAACTACTATACCATATATTTCCCATACTTCTTGACTGGAAAAGGTTTTAAATGAGGCACAAGCTCATTAGCAACTGATAACATGCCGGGGATTTGTGAGCAACAAATCCCCAGTACGGGATAGTAGCTCAATTATTATCCCATATAGTTCCCATACTTTGAATGACCTTTCTTTTTTTCTTTTTATAGAAATTTCAAGTCAGTGTTCTCAATATTCTGATGCGAAAAAGGGCCATTCAAAGTCTGCAACTGAGTGAAGCAGTTAACATAACATGGCAAGTCAAGAAAGAGCTACAGTGAAAGGCAATGATGTCATTCAACTTTGCACTAGAAACTAAGCCTGAAATCAACCCAGGTTAAGGCTTGAGATTGTTTCTTCCTTTTGATTGCAAAATAATAGTTACCTTCGCTCTCCAGTCAACATACTTGAAGTCATGGTTCAACCGTCGTTGCAAGGTCATTCAAACAATTTTGAAGCAATCTGTGTAAAATTAAAACAATTAAATCAATATGTATAAAGTATTAATAAATATTGATGTAATGATTTTTATTTTAAGGCAGCCGCAGGAAGAGACGTAAAGATAATTTACCAATAAACATTTATTTGATAAGAAACAAAACAAAAACTATTGAATAGGCTTCTTTCCCATCTACAACACAAGCACAATTACCACATACTATAAGAATGTACAATTCAAAAGCTCAATGAAATAGGCACATCCACCTTGTACGTACTTACACATATAACGTAACAAATCAGAACCAGAATCTTTGACATAATATCCAAAATAATTAAAACTCACAAATATCCAATCTAAGGATGTGAATAAAATATTACAACCAAGGTGTTTCGATCCCAAGGCTTGACTAGTCCCCTTAAGTCAACTACCAAGAATATGACATCAAACGAGTTTCTTATGAAAGGATTATCAAGCCAAGTAATCTCACATTTATTGTGGTAGATATGATGAGGGGAAGAAACTTCACAATTTACTATGCATTTGACTAATTAGGTATTGAAAGAACAATTATGAGCAAACATATGTTACTTTATGTTTACCTACATAACACTTTTGACTGATAGAAGCTACAGTAAAATTAATTATTATCTTATGGTGTGCATATGCAGGTCAATAACTTGTAACTCAAAAAATATTACTTCAGCAAAGGAAATTATAATGAAAAACTAAAATAAGAAAAACAAGAAAACATGTTAAATTTCAAAACTGATAAATGCATTTAAACCAAGGTAAAAAGGCATCTTCATCCATCCACCATCAGTGAAAAAACCTGGATCGAGTCATCTTTGTAGACTATGAAACACCAAATTTATGAGTGAAGTGCTCTATAAAGGTTGGCCATGATCTGAAATCCACATATTCATTCTACATGTACCACTTATTCTTAAAACTGGTGAAAATACTATACACAACTAATATATGAAATGGTCCATTAAGCAAAAAAGGTGATTCTATTGTTTACTCACTATTCTTCCATAGAAAAGTGGTACCATAAGCCTGACACATTTTATATACTAGACTTCTAGGACAAATCCTTCAAAAATTATTTCTCAGCTAGCTAAATTCCATCCCTTAGAAGAACAAAAAAGGTTGAAGCTCAACAAAACATTCACCAACAGCCAGCAACCAACAGAATAAACAAAGTTTCTGTCCACTAAGGGTCCTACCATGCTAACAACAAGCTTCACTGATTAACTCTTCACATGAAACACCAAGTCACTCACCAGATAGTCCTCAACAAAAGTACAAACCTATTAACAAACAAATCACATCTAAACCCAAGCTCATAACTCAAGTGTTAAGGCATTGTTAAGGTGTGTAGAGCTAATGCACTATATCCCAATTCATATACTTGCTAACAGCACTTCTCTATGGCAAGACTGGGATTAGAAAACAAATTAATCTTTATGCAGGCCATAAATTCAATGAAACAGAATGAAAAACGTTAGTTAGATTATCATGTAATTTTGAGGACATTTCAAATATTTGACATGCAGTAATTAACTAAAACGTTCAGGGGAACATAACAACCCAGTAGCCAGCCATATGCTCTCTTGGCATCACCATAAAAACCTCTTCCTGCTAATCCCATTTCCAAAATCCTTCCACCAAAGCCCAAAATCATAACACTAATAATCGACTTACACTTATCCATTGATCAACATATTTAACTATCTTAGTTGAAACACTTCATGTAACAAGTCATAATTCAAAAACCATTAATCCTAATAAGCACGTCAAGATTTTTTTTTTAAAATCAACATTTACACTTCAATATGTACTAAGCCACCAAACACCTTCTAAGCACTCGAACACCAAGAATTCAAAAAAACGCCAGTAATCAACAAATAATCATCCAAATACACTTAACAGTCCATAAAAATAATAATAAATCATCAAAAATTTATTCCAATAAACGCAAAAACAATCTTAAAACAACTAGAAACAATAAACACCAAATCTCACCATCAAGAAATAAAATTAAAAGAAAAATAGCAACCATACGTTACATGCGGTAAACTGCTAATATTTGAGAAGATAAAATTCTAAAATCCCATCGTTCTGTCTTCCAAACATAAAAATGAAAACAGGCAGAAAATTCAATAAATATAAAAAGAAAGCGGACTTGCCAGAGATAAGATAGAGATTTAGGGTGTGACAGACGGAAACCCTAGCGACAAAGAGAGAAGAAGAAAGAGATCGGAACGTCACGGGCTTTGAGCGATCACAACAACGATAGAAAAAAGAGAGAGAGAGAGAGAGAGATCTGTAAAGAGTGAAAGCAGCGGATTACAGTAGGCTGATTTTTTCAGATCGGAGAATGAGAGAGGGAGTGGTAGAGGGAGCGGAAGAGGGAGCGAGCTTCTGATTTTTTATAAAACCTTATTTTGCAAAAATAATAACTTGTAATTTTAATCTGCGAAAGCCAAAAAGAGAGAGAAAATGAAACAGTGATTGCTTGCAATTAATTATTATTTATATTTTTCAGTAAATAGGGAATAAATTAAATTTTTTTTCTATTATATTAATAAAATATCGACGAATTTGTTAAGATAACTTTGGGTGCAAAAAATTAGGAAACAAAATTAAAAGACCAAAATATATATGAAAACCCTGATTTTTTTTTTTATACAAATCATATTGCAACCTATGTTTACAAATTTTAAAAATTCTCATTTCACATTTTAATAAAATTAAGAAATTTATTACATTCAAGTGTTATACAAATATTAACTTAAAATTTAATTTATTTAATTATTATATTTTATTTTCCGTGCATTAAATTTATTTAAAATGTAATTCAAAATAAAAAATATATAAATGATAAATAATATTTTTGGATAGAAAATCGTCATAGTTGTTGACCAAAAGACTATTTTCCATTGAGTTTTACTATAATCTCAAACAAATTTTTACCAAATAGATAATAGAGAGAAGAGCGTAAACCCCATTAATCATTTGCCTGAAGAGAGTTTGATTCACTCTACAAGACCTCCAAGTTCGTCCCGGCATGATTGGCATCAAAGCTTCATCGACAATACTAAGTTACTAACCCTAATGCTGTAGATACACTTATTGGAGTATCAGTAGCAGCAACAACAACCCCCACACTAATGCCAAAAGTAAAAATACTGGCCTTGTTTCTGGTTCTTTGGACTAGAATCAATGGCCAAAATGACAATAGGATGTTGTTTGAAGCTAGAGCACCATGGATTCGGAGTTGGACAACAAAGGCATCATTTAGATTCATCTAATCCAAACGATTCTATAATACATGATGCACTTGAAAGAGATGATGACGATTTTGGGTTTAAAAGAGAGTCTTCAATGATTAAATATGATCGTCAAAGAAAATAAACTCTAGGTTTTAGAGGAGTGTAATGTTATTTTTAAAGTTAAAAAACTTTAGGTAAAAGTGAAATTTTTAATTTTTAAAATCTAAGAAAATTTTTTAATAAATTTTATATTTTTTAATATTAATAGTAAAATAATAATTTTACTGGAAAAATTTATCAACAATTAGATCATGGATCGGTGTTCAGGTTTGTGAACTGTTAGGGTGTTTTTTGACAGTAAACAAAAACTTCGGGTAGGACATTGCCCTTTGGCCTTATATTTTCTTTGTTTAGTATCAAATTAATTAATGGATTCAAGGAAAATATGTAACGCTCAAAAATTCAGATTCCAGCTGTTATTTCTCTGGGCACTCCATGATCTCTCGAGACCAAGAGAAAAGTAGAGTGAACAGTACGCAGTGATTCGTCTGGCGGAGACTCAGAGAGGTACTCTTTTCTTGAAAATTATCCTTTTTCTTTTGGAACTGATATCGAATTTAACAAGCAGTTCTTTGATTCATGATCTGATTTCTAGCATCCTTCATTGCTTAAATTCAGTTCCAGATTTGATAGTCGTTGATATGATTTGGGTCATTCGCAATTTCAGCATAACTGAGTTCTTAAGTAAAGAAGAGCCGAAAACTTTAGTAATATGAGAATGGAACCCAAATCTCCTTCCAAACATAAGTTCTCTATCAATGCATTTACTCAACATAAAGGGGTCTTGAAAGTTTGTATTTTTCTTTTAGTTGTAGTGTTGTTTTTTGTTGGGTGTTATTTTGTGTTTAAACCAAGTGGTAACATTCTAAGTAGATCGTACTATACTGTTGTTGTGGACTGTGGAAGCACTGGAACACGAGTAAATGTTTATGAGTGGAGAATAAAATATGTAGAAAGTGAGAACCTTCCTATTCTGATGCATTCATATCCAGATAACTCGACCAAGGGATCAATTGGGAGAAGTTCTTGTCAGTACCACTGTCTGCAGACTGAGCCTGGTTTGGATAAGTTTGTTGGTAATGCTTCAGGTGTGAGAGCATCTTTGGAATCATTAATTTTATGGGCAGAAAGGTTGGTACCCCTTGAGAGACATGGTGATACTCCTATATTTGTTTTAGCTACCGCTGGACTAAGGAGGTTGGCTGATGAGGATGCCAGGTTGGTCTTGGATGATGTTGAGGCTGTTCTAAAGGAACAGTCATTTTTGTATAAGAAAAGCTGGATAAAGGTTTTGAGTGGGAAAGAGGAAGCTTACTATGGGTGGGTTGCCTTGAACTATAAATTGGGGACCCTTGCAAATTCCTCAAGGACTTCCACCTCCGGACTTCTTGATCTTGGAGGTTCATCATTGCAGGTAGTGATGGAACATGATGTGATAGGTGATGGTAAACACTTAATAAGATCTGAGATTGGCTTGATTGAACATCGAATATTAGCATATTCTCTGCCAGCATTTGGTTTGAACGAGGCATTTGATAGGACAGTTGCCATTCTCAGCCAATTAAAGACACCCAAAGAAGGTACCAGTGACAGAGTTGAAATCAAGCATCCATGTCTCAAATCTGATTTTGTGCAAAATTATACTTGCTATGCTTGTGCTCAACAAAATATCAGTGATCAGGAAATTTTTAGTGGTCAAATTCAGAGAACAAATCCCGCATCCATCTATCTGGTTGGGGACCCGAATTGGGAGCAATGTCGGGGGCTTGCAAGGGTTGTTGCCATCAATTCAAGCAAATTAGAGTGGTCACACCCGATAATTGGTAAAAACTGTAAAGCAGGCTTGTCATATTCTAGCGGTAAGTTTGTAGATCCCATTACCTCTCTTCTTTTACCATGCAATCTTCATATATCTTTATAAATTGCAAGTTGTTAGCTTCTGTATTTTCCTTTGATGAGGTTAGCCATGCCATAATTATTGAAAATACCAATTCAATAGTTTTATCAAGGTGTCTTAAGGATAGCTATTTGGTTCAGACGTATGAAGGGTTGCCAACTTGATTACATAAATATTATCAGTTTGTGGGAAAAAAGGTCTGCCCTGTTTAGGTATGTACGCTTCTCTTGCAAGTCGCAAGCATATTAGCAAGTGTTACTTGAGAATAATTTGGTTATAATTGGAACTCCAAACAAGCGTTTGTTATGGTGGAAATTTAATTAGTTACTGGGAATGCTTGGCAGTGGTCAAATGGGCTATTCATAAAGAGGTTTTGGTTTAAATACTTTAATACCACAATTAAATATTGTACATTGAGCTAAATTATGATTATCTTGTGTGTACTGGCCATCGAAGCTGAATTATGTTTATCTTTCACCTTGTCAAAAGGAAAGCCTGCTCATTCTGCATGCTAGGCTGCTACCAGGTTTTGGATTGTGAAATTTCCATATTGAGCCAGTAGCAAAATAACATTTGAATTAGTGGTCCTTGATTAGAGAAGACTCCCTTGAAGGAAAAACATATCTGTAACTTGGCTGTTGATTCATGTGAAAAAGTTGACAGACTTCTACATCTGTTTCTTGAAGTGGTTTTGACTCTGTTATCAATAAATCAATGTATGTGTTTTGTCTGTAGGATGCTTTCTCTTTGAATCTCATTGAGGGGGACGAACATGTGTTTATGGTTGACAATATCTCATCTGTGTTATGCAGGCAGAAATATACTTAATGTGACATCCATTGCCCATCCAACTGGGCACTTTCATGCTTTATCAGGATTTTTTGTTGTCTACAACAAATTAAATTTGAGTTCAAGAGCCAATTTGACAAAAGTCTGGGAGAAAGGAAAGCAATTATGTTCAAGATCATGGACTGACTTGAGTTATAATACCAAAAACCAAAACTATGCTGCACAGCATTGTTTCCAGGTACCTTATATGGCATCACTTATTGAGGAAGCTCTGTGCCTTGGTGAGGCAGAGATTATATTTGGTCCCGGGGACCTCTCTTGGACCTTAGGTGCGGCATTGATCGAAGGGAGATATTTGTGGCGAAGCATTATTGAAGCTCAGACCAGTTTTTCAATTTTAAAGCATGCAGAAGTGTTGTCCTCTCCCATTTATCTTTTTCTTTTCCTTCTCATTCTTCTATCTGTTGTATATTGTAGTCAGATCAAGATCCCCATGCCAGGCCAAAAGGCTCCCAATGTTGGGGTATCTTTGCCTTCTTATGTTCACCCAAAACGCCGGCCTAACTAGGATTTAGTGAGTATATTAAGTGTTTTACAATAACAACTTAATTCATTCATTCTTTTAGGTCACACTATATATTTGATTTAAGTTTGGACTGTATTGTATGGCTTTTGAGTTGCAAGAATGCATGCATAATGTTGCTTCTTTGCTTTTCTCACATGTTTCAACCATTTATTTGGTTTGGCGGGCTTTGAGAGGAAGGCATTTAATTTGGTAATGCGAGTAATTTTGTGATAGCAACAATATTAAAATGCTTAACCTGATGATGCAAGATTTGCGGAACCATGCTGTGAGCTTTATTTAGAGATTGATCTAAATGCAATGTCGTTGGGGGGCATGGCACACCAAAGCCTTCTGCAACCTGACTGCTGATAGTTTCAAAGAGCCCTGCTAAAGCCATTATTATGAGCATTATGAAGTCTTTGCTTGAGGGAAAGTTTCACAGAAGAATGAAAATTGTGAACAGAGTAGTATTATAAGTCTTCTGGTTCCTAAAAGAAAACATGTGATCGACAAGAGATTGAATGATGAATAACTGATTTTCTGTTAGTTGGGATGTCTTTATCTTCCAATGCATGTGCTTCTGTAGGCAGTAACTTGTCTGAACTGGGTCTCGGAACAGTTTAACTAACTGGGGGCTTGTCGTTTACTTAGCTTTTCAACTTGGCTAGCAATAAACAGAAGAACATTTTCTCAGCAATAATCATTGGCAACTAGACAAGCCTGTGATTGCCTGATTGGAAATTAACATAAACAGAGAACCGGAAAGTAACATATAATTCATATAACAAAAAGCAGTATGAAATATAAAAAGAAAAAAGAACACTATGATTTAGTAATATTATTTCCGATAGATATCAATGCCTGTTTAATATACAAAGTACCGACTATTTTACAGACTCCATAATCTTTACAAAATGAAAGTAGTTTTACTGTTAAGCAGAGACTGATACATATATGCTACTGTTTTGCAATCTTTCAGTATGTAGCTATTTTACCAGTTGTACAGTTCTCTATTCCGGATGCATCAACATCAACCCAAACTTCATTAACACGACCAAAAAACTGGAAAGGGGAACTATATTGTGCAATGGAGTAAGCATAAGCGCTGTCAGAAGCAGTACAGTTAGCCCAAGGAGACCTCCTCAAGCTACTGGCGAGTTGCTCTGCCTCGTGCACAATGTTTTCATCCTTTGCATATCCAGAGAACTTCCTTACTGCAACATAGTGACTACCCCATACGTAAGGCTTCAAATGAAGCTCCGGCAGGGGAGTTGGTGGATCAGCTTGGAACCTCACAGGCAAGTAAAATCTCACAACGTAGGCAGATGAGTGAAGAGGGCCAGCCCCAGGAACTATGCTAGTCACAACAGGAGATGTCATTGGAATCCGAGAGTAATTAAGATTGGCACCTTCAATGAACTGGAACAACCTTTGAGAACACAAACACAACAAATTAATTCTTTGAAAGCAATGCTATGTATATAGTATTATTATATAATTGGGTATTATTTTTTATCGATATCATCCAAATCCAATCATATTTATACACCCAATTCTGCACAGAGTTTTATTGATTATAAAATATATATATATTTTATAATAATCAGATATACTGTCTTCCCCATAACACAACCAGGCTGTTGAATTAAACACGGGCTGCTAATCAACATCTTAATTCTCAATTAAGTAAGTATTGGAGTGACAGATCATAAATTTTAAAGTCAAATATAACCTTTTTCTCGAAATATCGGAGAGATTACAACTATTTTGATATTTGATACAAATTATACCATAATATATACTTAACAGTTAAAACTAGAAAATGGGTTCAGCGTTACCGGTGAAAGCCAAACAAGGTGGCCTTCTCGAAGGAGAGTTCACGAACGGAGGCGGACATCCACGTGGATTCTGCGTAAAGTCTGACATCGAAATCCGATTCTGAGTGTACCACCTCATATTTCGGAGACTCGATCGCGTTGCTAAGTACCAACAAACACAGCAGACTCACTACCTTCATCAACATCTTCCTTCCCTCTATTTCTTCCCCTAGAAGCATCAATATACGAAACAAATAATCAGTCTCTTAAAAGAAAGCGTAGGTTATGTAATTTTACAAATTTGTCCCTGGTCAAAATCATTATCCACAGTGCATACATGATCGGTTAAAATTGGGGTAATCACCTTCTTTTATTATGAAGTTTCTGCTGATCAGAGATCAAGTATTCAACGTTGTTTATAAAGGGTTAAAATTGTAATCAGACGTAAGACAGCGACATATTCTTTAATTGCTTTCTATTTTAAAAATAAATAAAGAATATCTGGTGGATTTGTAGTGTAACCTAATCTCATCATGTTTTATCGATAAGAACATTTTGTTTGAATGTTAACACATTACTTACTGGACAATCAAAAAGGAAAAATACGATATACAACGAAATTTCGCTAAATCTATACAGACGAATGTAAAAGTTGATAGGGCATTTTAAATAGTGATGTGAAAGAGAAATTTGAGCTATCTCCTCAGCTTTTACATATATCCATACTGATTTTTGTATCAAACTTTTTATGTTAATAGCATCATTATGTGTACAATTTTATATATAAATAATAATATATTATTATATAATTTAATAATTAAAAATAAAATAGTATCTAATTATATAATAATACATTATTATTTATATACAAAATTATACACATAATATTATTATTACTCTAAATGATATTGTAATTACTCTAAATTGAAAACCCATTGCTTATATTGTCAAGATATTTGTTGGGCCAAAAAGTTGGCCGAACAAAAGCCCAGTCTCGAGACAGTAGTTTGCTTCAAAATTTCCTCCTCGATTCAACAAATTTGTAGCTAATTCCTAATTTAGTCTATATTTTCTGATAGTAAAACCAGAGTCAGACTAACTAATCGGAGAGCAAGAAGATTGCCGAAGGGTACCCTCTTGTACAGCGTTATTCAAATAATGCAATGGAAGAATATGTTTTATGTCCCACATCGTTCAGATTAATTAAGCAAGGAAGATGGGGTATTATAAAATGCAGATCAAACTACTGATCAGTTCATACCTTTCTCGGCCTTTTGGCTAAGATCAAGTGTAGTATCTGTTCTTATCAGTTTAATATCTGATACGTGGATCATTGATCCACATGATATTAAATTAATTTTTTGAGGGGGAGAAACCACAACGGTAGCTTGCTACTGGGTTCCTCAGGCGTCGCCCTTGCCTTGCACTACTGCAAGGGCCAGGCGCACCCTACCAATTCGTAGTCTTAATTCTTCTAATCTAACATTCCTAGCAATTGATTGGCAGGAATTTAAACGTGTGAAACTCTACGTCGTCGAACTTCAAGATAAAATAAAGAGGTCGTTGAAACAAGAAAAATAGAAAACCCTACTTTGGCTGGCTGCACATATTTTGGACTTAGAAAGGTTTCTTCACAAAAGGATATTTTGTAGAATTTCATTACTAGGCAAAATGATGTAAATTCTTTTGGTAATGGAACGATTTCTTTGCATGGAGAAGGTCTAATTCATCTAATATTTCCAGAAGTCCATAACTCTCCAGAGGGAAGGCTGAGCAACTTTTAAAACATGTGCCTGTCAACTCTGGTTATACTTTGATGAGGTTCAAATAATCCAAGTCTCGATTCTGCAAAAATTTTGCATGCAAATCCAAAATTAAACTAACTTTTTGAATCATTTACCGTTAAGCTTGTCAATATCTACCATCCACTTCATACTGGGGAAATCCGAATCCACTTCTGCAACGACAGTGTAACATCAAAGATTGGTGCATTCCCAGCAACTCAATAAAGGATGTAAGCACATTTCCCATCATTAATAGCCAATAATTGTCAAAAAGATTATAAACTCAATACCTAAACTAAACGGCCATGATAAAGTCAGTCTTTGAAACTGGCTGGCAGTGTTGCTTCAGTAAAATATTCCTTTCTGACGGTCTCCACTGAGCAAAATTTTACCTTTAAAAAAAAAAATAATAATAATGGCAAACAAATAAGGTGAAGCTCCAAAAGAAAGAACAATTACATCTGAGATGCAGAAGCCTCCTTGTATAAAACAAATTCATAGGTAAAACTACTGGTGCATACCAATGAAGCATATGATTTCAATAAGGGCTTGGTTAGCTGCCAAAATGGCTTAAATATAAATGGAGCTCCGACAAAGAGGACTTCATGCAACCGCTTTGGATAATAATAGTAAAATACATCAAACTGCCATGAGAACAAATAAAAATCAGGTCAAAGGAATTTTTTAGGCAACTAGGTACGCACATTTATGTTATGAAAGAGGGCTTCGTGCAACCAGTTTTGATCATAATAGTAAGACACATCAAACTGCCATGAGAACTAGATTATGTTAAAATGGTCCATACAATCATTTTTGGACAATTAAGTGCGTTCAAGTACTGATGGAGATAAGATTAAATGAGAATTTAGTAAATATTAAAAAGAGAAAAATTCATTAGTTCTGGCACGAGTGATCTGCTTATCAGTAGCAGCAGCATTTGCATGGTATCAAGAATTCATCTCAAACAAGGACCCCACTACAGTAAACATAATGGGCCTTCAAAACCATCAGAGATTCGGGTGGACAAGATACTTTGTTATGCAGGTTAGTAATGATTTTCAAAGACTCAATAAAGTAAATGAGGAACCATAACATTACCCCTCAAACAAACTCGAAAGTAATCCAGAATTACCACCACCCATTCAATCTCAGATGAAGTAGTTGCAACATTACTGGTATGGCCATAATGGTAGTTTGCTCAGAACATAAAGAATTATGCAAACCTAGGTAATTTAAAAAAAATGTATACTTTCTTGTTGCTTTAATACTCACGATTGAATGCATTAAAGCAGCCAACAAAAGCATGTCATTAACAGAAATTAATGATTTACTTTATTCCTTTTTCAAGAGACACAACTAATTTTTCTAGTGTATTATTGCAGCTCCAGCAGTCAGGAAAGAAATACAAGCACCCAAGAGATCAGCATCAATTAGTAGAGATTACCATAAAAGTTAAGAATTTAAGATCTGCATTCTCAGTACGAAAGCCTCTGAGATCAAATATACCAAGAATTTCTTCCTTTCCAGGTGGAAGCTTGCTCAATGCCTTCTCAACCAAAAAGGCACAGAGCTTCTGGTCCTCAACAGGATCATGCACCTATGGCATTGAAATTAATACTTATAATGGATATATCAGAAGAACATGGACAGCTTAAATTAACCATTGCTGCAGCTAAAAAATTAACATAACAAGACCTCGATGTTGCAAAATACTTGTCTGAAGAAAAAGCACCCTAATTTGCAAAAGCAATACTAATCTACAAAACCACTATGAGGTTCAGATTGCATGTCAACAGAAATTCATGAAAAGAAAATCAAAACATCAACACAGAAATTTACCGCAGGTAAATGCTTTGATGCTACCACTATTAGCACTGGTCTGCCATTAACATCAAGAAAGTCATGCACATAAGCTTTTCCAGTTCCAGCAATACCCTTCACAGACTCTTCATTTAGTTCAGACACCCTAAATTCTTGACGCCATTTCTATAAAGTCAAAACTTAGAAAGAAAACTTTATAATACGCAAGTTTAAACAAATTATCATGGTAAATCACAAATTCAAGTTGGAAAACAACTTTTCATGTATAAAGAACGGTGAATTTCTGGTGAAGGATACAATGGCTTTAGTCAATTTTGCAACGGTTTCTTCAACAGAAAACCTCCTGTCCTTTAAGTACCAGAGGATCATATCTTCATCATCTCGTCCATTTTTACCAACTGGGAGACTACTATAATCATTTTGAAGCTTCTCTTTTACTTGCAAAACCAGCTGCAAATTTCAATGGCATCAACTATAACAACTAACAAGCAATCAAAGATTCATTCATTTAGAACCCATTTAGAGTCCAGTTGATAATGACCAAAATTGAAATTTAAACCCCACGAGTACAAATTAGAGCACTTGTCTGGTTCATGAACCTCGCAATATTAAATGTCGTAAATATAATTAACCTCCCGGAAAATAAATTAAATCAATGTTAAACAGAGAGAAGTGTAGTACCTTCCGAGATTCATTTAGGTCAGAAATAGAATTCTTAACAGAGAATTTGCAGATCCGCATGGGTTTCTTTGTCAATTTAATTGAGTCAACGAATGGAGAACGAAAAGTATTGCATGTGCGAAGCGCCATTTCTGTTGCTTGCCGCTCTTGGCCCAAGAGTCGGGACGCGAAGCTTCTTTTGATGTGAAGATAGCGGTTACGACGACGTTTTAACGTAAGCGGGGTGCGATTATTTACTAGATGCAATCATTCTGCAATTTCGTATTACGATTCATGACTAAAATAAAAATAGAAGCATCTATGTACATAATAATTATGTACTCAGAGTGTATTAAGTAATTTTATTAATTTTAAAATATAATATTAGAGTGTATTTAAAAATAATTTTTTTAATTAAAATGGGACTTTTTACTTTTGATAGTCTCGAGTAACAGCACTCCTCCAATAAATACTGAGAGTGATGGACATGGGGTTGGCCCAAAAACTCATACCCACAAGTGCACAATCCAATTAGCCCATAAAGGAAGTATCCGGATGGTTGTTCATAGTAAACATGTATTTGTTTAACCCATAAACTTAAAATATAATAACCGAACTCAAAATCACTGATTATTCAATGTATTATTGTCAACAATTGAACGTAATAATATACATAAACGCACAATCAAATAAGCCCATAATAATTTATTAAGCAATTATTCAATGTAATCCTCTGGCAACGACAATTGAACATAATAGTAGACGTAAACACTAATATTTTTTTTACTTTCTCTATCTTTGTGATTTCTGAGAAAATGATACGTTGTTATATCTTGCTAACTTCTTTATAGAAACTAATATGATAACATATAATTAAATAATATTATTTTTATTTTTTATCTTATTTTAAAATCATACAATCATCTACTTTATAAATATTTTATTTGGATAAGAAAAAGATTGCAGTGCCAGGTGCAGAAAGCTTTTGGGAAGCTCCATAGGACGTATTACCGATATTCCAGTAAATGAAACACAAAGGTAGTAAGAGAATAATAAGCAGGCCCATAACTAACCTGGCGCCAACCGAAAATCACTTTTGCGGGCCTCCAGCACAAATAATTGGTCGTTAATTCTTCCTAGGTTGGCATTCGTTTGACAGTGTCATTCCAACAGCAACATAAGATGGGCCTCTGAAGTTTGTTACGTTGGAACCCAGCTTAAGGCTTCAAATGCCTTCCAATATTTGGTCTTTGTTCATTCAAAAATTCATTTGATTTATTATTTATTAAACTTCAGCTCATCCTGAAAGCATTAGACCAGATATTTTTTAATAGTTTTTGTATGCCCTGCCTGCATATCTGCTTTATTTGCTAACAGTTGATGTTGAATGCACTTTGTGCCGGAGCTTTTTGACCTATTTGTTTTTAAAATTTAATTTAAAGAAAAAAACCCTAGTCATTAATCTACCATGTCTGTTGCCATGTGCTAGCTAATATGAATCTGTAACAGTGTATGAGCATTTGTGGGATGAAGGTATTTTGGTGCTGCTTTAAAAAAGTTGGAATTCAGCTTTCTATTCGTAGGAGAAAAGTCATAGAAAAAGTAATAATAAAGTGAAGTTATTTATATATGAATATAGTATTCTTTCACATGGCCTCCATCCACATCAAAAATTATACGTATGGCCCTGACTCCTGACCCGTCACCATCTTCAACCTTCAAAGTTCAGAGTATAGGCAGGCCGGCAGGCACTAATAATGTATATAGTGCTATAACTCCAACCATCACCCATTATTTTTCCTCTAAATCAACATTCAACCACCCACTACCACGAAAAAAAAAAACAACTGTTCAAAACTTGCCTTCTAATCAATGAATGGTACCAAATTTTGTTTCATCTGAAAGGCAAATCGATAGTCTGTCAATTAGATGTCATTTTAAGTGGTGTGTAGTACTGTAATCAAATATGTTACATCTTGTTATTGAGATGAAATATAATCAGTGATTAGTTTTTTTTTATAGGACAGTGTCACAAAATGCACTAGGACTCTGTAATTTTAGTTTTCTTTGTCTTCTTATTGTAGATGATGACACAAAAATGCTTCTCCTCGCCACTTCAACTGGAACCCAAGTCCCCCGACATGAGTTAAGACTTAAGAAATCATTTTTTGAGCTTGTGTTTTCGAAAATCTCCAATTCCTCTGCAGTGCAACTTGATTCTTTGAAATGGTCTACTCCTCCTCAGAAGCATGGCAATGGCAGCCTTATTCACCAATATCAGAAGACTACAGTGCCTTTGACATCACTAACAAAGCATTTAAGAAAACGGGTGGATGCTTATGGCGTTCAAAGTATAAAATATTTATCAGAAAATGTAAACTAAAATTTCTAGATTATGGGGCTGGATTGGAATCTATTCTCTCTCTCTCTGAGACCAACTAACTTTACACAGGAGCATGCCTCCCTCCACTCAGAAAAATTCCTATGTGAAAAATCTTCTTGTTGCCAGTTGTTTATAATGAAAGTGACTTTAATTTCTGTGTCTGTGTGGACCAGTACTTTATACCTCATCACCAGTTTTCTTTCTTTGGAGGTGGATGAATGAAGGAGGTGTTGGTGGGCATTTCTGAAAAGAAGAGTGAAATGAATTAAGAATAATAACCCAGCGGGAGAGCGTGTTTTTTGAAAGTGGGAAGCACCATACCCCAGAACCCTGAAAAGATAATCTACCTACGGCCCCATAACTTTCTGCTCCCAAAATCTGTTGAGCCTTGCCAAACCATCTAAACATTGATGACTTTGACTATAGTTTAAGCCATACTTATCTTTACTCACCTATAATAAGACAAGAGGAGAGGTTATTAGCTTAAGAGTTAGGCATTTTCATCCCACTTTGGTAAAAATATTCTCTGCGTTGAAGCTCTTGGTGATGGAGAATTTAGAACCAAATCCAAAGATTCCCAACAACTGGGGTTAATTTTATTCCCCTCAAAAGAAAATTAATCTCAATGATCCTAAAATGTCCTAAAGAATAGTTTAAGTGATAAAAAAAAAAATTTATATATAAAAAAATATGAATTTATATTTCTCTTAATAATATTTTAAAATCTAAAATTTGTCTTTATTTAAGACAAAAATTGTAAAATAGATTATTAAACTTAAGGTTTTACTTATTCAAAATTAACTCCCAAAAAAATGAATGAGATGAGATTACTTGTTAAAAAGAAAAAAATCCCAAACTCTTGTTTGAAACTTTGGGAATAGGACAAGATGTTCTGTTATCAATTAGACCTGTGGCTTATTCAATTTTCTGGGCATTACGGTTCTTTGATTTTCTTTGACTATGACTGAATTTACCTCTGGCCGGTGACCTTGACATTAAAATTGTACAATCACAGTCCAGGCCCTCGTCAATAAATGCTTTGCCTGCATGGCCCCCATTGCATTTGCATCAGTACTCCGGTAGATTGGTTGTAATTATCAACCTAATTAATAAGCAATTTGTTTTCAATGTGCAAACATAATTTAAATTGGTCTATAGAGAAATCATCACTACTAGGCCCTTTGGTTATCTCTAAAATTATGCCAAGAGTCAAAAAAGAAAAGAAAAGAAACTGGGCACTTTGGAAAGCAATTTATTTATTTTTCTCATCATGAAATTTGTTGACATTATCATTTCATGTGGCCCATCAATTGTGCAAAATATGTGTACACGAATAGTTCCTTTTATAGTGGTAAAAACGCTGGGAAAATAGTTCTATATATTCCTTCATTCATTACAATTGTCAGAACAAGCAGTTTAGAAAGCTAAATGGGGAGGGGATCAAACTGGAAGTTTAAATCTAACTCTTGTGAAATTTTGGTTTCAAAACAAGAGTACATATAGACAAAAAGAGGAAGCAATAATAATATTAAGTAATAAATTCCCAGTTAAAAATGGTAATTGTAAATTCTGAAAGAATGACATGTCCTGAAAATCACAGGGGAGAAAGAATAACAAAAGCAAACTGCTGTGGTCATTGGTTAAACTGAATGTATTCAATTCAAAAGTGAATTGCTTTCTCATATCAAACTATTAAAATTATATTATTATACTAGATAAATATCCCGCTTTTGTCTACGAGAGTGAAAAACGTTAGTCAAAACAAAATACAGTTACTGCTTATGGTTAAATGTAGCATCAAGTATTTTAATAAATTGGTTGCCTGAAGTTATTTCTTGTGTGTCAGAACACAAAAACGAGGCACCAGAATTTTTTTAGAGAGAGTGTGCATGAGTGTGTTTATATGTTGAAAATGGTGAGGCATTGAATCAAGTTGAGCTTTCTGTTGAATGGTTTTTTCTCTTTTCTCTTTTGTATTGACATGAAGAGGATCATTTTCCATGGACAGAACTTTCGGATAAATACAGAAGAGGACAACGCCAATGTATACAAACACTAACCTTCTTGCCAAAACAAACAACAGCACAAAAACATTCTTCAAAAATGGCTTCTTCTGCTTTTTTTCGCAAAAAAATTTTTATTTTTGTTTTCTATCTTGTTGCTTCTTCACAAACCCCTGTTCAGTCAGTAGCTCTTCTGTCTGATTCCGGTCACCGTACACCGGTGAACCAAACTTTCCGGCCTGGTAACGAGACTCAAAAGCTTAGGAGAACCACTGCCTATCTGAAGAAAGTCAACAAGCCTGCAGTGAAGACAATTCAGGCATTCTCTTTTGTTTTTGGTGATTTTATTATGTGTGAAGATTAGTTTTTTTTTTTTTTAATTATATTGTTAGTTTCCTGATCTGGGTTGTTGTTCTTTTTTCCTGCAGAGCCCCGACGGCGATGTGATAGATTGTGTTTTATCTCATCTTCAACCAGCTTTTGACCATCCGGAGCTAAAAGGACAGAAGCCATTGGTAGTTTTATTTTTGTTTCCCATTGATTTTTCTCCACTCTCGGAGCTTTAAGACCAAGAATTAATATATATTCATGTTATTCAAGCTTGAAACAAGATACTGGTTTGGCAGGATCCACCAGAAAGGCCAAAAGGCCATGAGACGATACAAACAGTGACTGAGACTGAGATTCAGACCTTACAGCTATGGACAGTTTCAGGTGAATCATGCCCAGAAGGAACTGTTCCCATCAGAAGAACCACTGAGAAAGACTTATTAAGAGCAAGTTCCATTAGAAGATTTGGAAGAAAAGTAAGACATGTTAGGAGAGACTCAACTGGCAATGGCCACGAGGTTAGTATCTAAACAAAGTCCCATATGAAGTTATACATTCTTTAGAGATTTAGCTATTCAACTGTTAATGGAAGAAAATTGCATTTCCTATTTGTTTGCATATCTTTTCTCCTTCATTCTTCTTCCAACAACTCCTCTACAAAAAGACTAGTTTCCATAAAAAAGGCGCATCTTATTTTCCCAACTATTTTCAATGTTGCAAATAGTTGATTGAGAGGTGATGAAAAGTT
Source organism: Mangifera indica (assembly GCF_011075055.1). Classification (NCBI taxonomy): domain Eukaryota; kingdom Viridiplantae; phylum Streptophyta; class Magnoliopsida; order Sapindales; family Anacardiaceae; genus Mangifera; species Mangifera indica. Next base: position 2,884,033 of record NC_058139.1, read on the forward strand.
TAAACAAGGCGGTGAAAAGACATTAATTGCAAAAGTTTGCAATGATAGTATCTCAAGCATTAATTTCTTCTTCACTTTGTCACTTGGAAAGGCCTTACTTTAGAAAATTAATGGGTTAAAAGTCTATAAACACGTTTAAAGAGAACCGTAAAACTGGGTTCTGCTTTATCTCGGAAAAAATTTGGTTTATAGTCTTATAGTTCTATGTCAACGACAGCATGCAGTTGTATTCGTAAATGGGGATCAATATTATGGAGCGAAGGCCAGTTTAAATGTGTGGTCGCCGCAGGTTGATGATGCTTATGAATTTAGCTTGTCACAAATATGGATCATCTCTGGTTCGTTTGGCAATGATCTCAACACCATTGAAGCCGGTTGGCAGGCATGTTCCATCTGAAATCAAGTTCAAAATTTGAAAAAACCATTATTTTCATAACTGTTTCTCCTTTGTGTGTAGCATTTTATGAAACTTCAATCCATTCTAATGAGCTAATTCATTCATATTTCATCAGGTTAGCCCAGAATTATATGGAGATAACTATCCTAGATTCTTCACATATTGGACTGTGAGTATCATCCAGGTCTCTTCTAATTTGTTCCTTAATTTAAAAAAAAAAAGTAATTTTCCTCATTGATTTGTAATTTTGCAGACTGACGCATACCGAGCCACTGGATGCTACAATCTACTCTGCTCAGGCTTTGTCCAAACCAACAACAAGATTGCAATAGGAGCAGCAATATCTCCAAGGTCCTCTTACAATGGAAGACAATTTGATATTGGCTTCATGATTTGGAAGGTAAGGACATTCAACAAGAGTAAAGTTTAAGATACTGCTATCAATTGTATGAAAGAATTTCAACTAAAACATTATGTCGGTCAGTTACCTGATCCTAAGCTACAAGTCTTTTGACTTTTTTAACTACTTAGTTAACTTTGATTGCTTGAAAAGTCTTCCAAATGTTGATCATCCAATCTGACTCCTTACTGGTTAAGTTATACTGTGCTGCTATAGTCATTTAATTTAAAAAAAACAAATAGAATGATCAAACTATGCATGTTTGACATTTTTCTTCTTGATTCTTTTCCCTTTCTCTGAATATTAAATTTTAAGATTCTCTTTCTTTTCAAAGCTTTCATAGTTGCATCGACTTTTGTTTTCTTCTCTTTAATAAAGCAAAATACTTTAGTAATTTCACTAAACTGACCGCAGATGGCACTTTGGGTTAATTCATTCCCTCTTCCTGCAACATGGACATACTCTCAGTTTTATGGGCACTTGTGTGTAAAATATTCTTTCCCATTTGCATCTCTCTCAGCTTAGTTTGGATAAGAGGACTATTAAGCAGAACCAAATTAAACTCATTATGTTTGCCATTGAGCAGTCAAGAACATAATCATTTGACACTTTCCTTTTTTGGCTCATAAAGTACTAAAACACAAACACATATTGGCAGGATCCAAAGCATGGACACTGGTGGCTAGAGTTCGGATCAGGACTGTTAGTTGGATATTGGCCTTCATTTTTGTTCAGTCATTTAAGAAGCCATGCGAGCATGGTTCAATTTGGAGGAGAAATTGTGAACTCTAGATCATCTGGTTACCATACATCTACACAAATGGGCAGTGGCCATTTTGCAGAAGAAGGATTTGGAAAAGCATCTTATTTCAGAAACCTGCAGGCTGTCGACTGGGATAATAATTTGATTCCCTTAACAAATCTTCACCTCCTGGCTGACCATCCAAATTGTTATGATATAAGACAAGGTAGAAGTAATGTATGGGGAACTTACTTTTATTATGGAGGTCCTGGTAGAAATGTGAGATGTCCATGAAAGAAAAATCATATATATAGGTAAAGATAAGCTTTATTTTTCTTCATTTTTTTCTGGGTATTTCTTCGCCTTAACATTGTTTGGTTAGATCTGCAATTTCCCTTAAAGTAAAAAAGAAAGGAAGAAGGTTCTCTAACAGGATGATCATCATCCTCCCTCATCCCTCATTATGATTATGTAAATTTAATAATCATAAAGATTGTTCATAGCATTGGGTTGTGTGGATACTTGTCTCTTCTCTACACTTTTCAGTATATTCCCATCACTGAAACACCCTTAACAACTACTTTATGAAATGCAGTGAGCTGGTGTGTCCTTATTTTACATTTTTTTTCGCCATTTCATTTCTTTCTTCTTAAAAATCAACCCCAATGCCATTGCTTATTTATTTATGGGTTTGCATGTGCGGAAGGACAAAAAGACAAGTGTTAAAGGGCCACACTTTGCCAAATGAACCTTCTCAATAATGCTATACTATTGCCAACTTGTTCATAGTTTTCCAAGATTAAAAAACTAAAACAAACTAATGAATCTCAGTAGCTACTATTTAATATTGTTTCTGTGCTGATTGTCTGCCATTACTGTATTTTCAAAGAAAAATAATGGAGAGGTATTAAATTAAGGTATATTTTATGACACCATATTGTCCCTTTCTATTTTGTTAGAAAGAAGCAAGGCACTTCCCGATTGAGAAGTCAATGTAAACTAACACCTAATCTCCCTGTCAACTAATCCCATATATCAATTTCAACTTATCAAAGAAATGGGTTTTCTGAAAGGGACAACAATTAATCTACAAGGGCAAATCTATGACAAGGAAAAATGACTGACAATGATGAGCAAACAAACAAGGAAAAAAAGCTTTACAACTGTAAGCTAACAGATATTCAAGTGCTTGCATCGTTAAGTGCACTTTATATCATAAATAGAGTGTTTAGTGAAAACTATGATGACCCTGACATGAACTGGAAAAAAGTTTAATAAGTTGCTTTAGCATGAAAAGAACCGAAGCCAAAACCCTGTGGGACTAATCAGTCTGATCAAAGATAAAGCAATGGAAGAAACAAAAGCTGGCCTCTCATGCGGGTGCTTTTTCTTGGGTTTCATAAAAGAATGCCCAATAGAGAAAAAGACCAAAGCAATGGAGTAATGAAAAGATGTTTCGGGTTTTAAAAGCCCCTTTTTTTCAAATTCGAATTCTTGGGTATTGTAAGGATGACTCCACGTACAAGAGGTCATAAGTAAATTTTTTGTAATAATATTTTAAAATCAAACAATGTATTTACATAGTTTAATGGCCATGAAACCATTCACTGAAATCAGGTTTTATCTACTCCGAAAGAACAATCCAACTTAAATGGGATTTCTTATTTGAAAATATATATACATATATATATGTGGTTCCATAATCCATTGTTTCAGTTAAAAGTAAACTACGGAAATGACTGGCTGAAATGTGGCAGAACAATACAAAGTATAAACGAAGCATGAAAAAAACAGAGTTGAATGAAAATGTAGATCTGATAAAAATAAATTAATACAGCAACCAATTTAAGTGGTTAAGTTGTACTGATATGGCTGAATAAATACAAGTAGCTGGGCATTTGCCATTACAATCGGGCTGTTACAGTCACATCTCCATTTCTGAACCTCAATTTGTTTATGATTCAATACTTCCTCTGTATCTATAATCTAATCGTGAGGCGGCCTTCCCTTCCAAACCCACCCACAAAAATGGATATCAATATATCATCATTACAAAACTTCAATAGTTTGTTGAATTGTGGCAGAACGTTAGCAATAACAGAGCGTCATAGTCGGGCATCATCAAATTTAGGCAGCAAAATATTTTCCTCAGAGCAGTTGCCACTGAGTTTTCTGGTAGCATAGTCTATAAGTTTAATGAGATCTTCAGGAGTAGAAATCAAATAACCATAACCCTCAAGATCAACCATCAAAGATTTCTTTGACTCACAGCTCTGTTTTTGTAGTTTGTGTACCATTTCATATGTTCTGGAAAAACCAATGCAGAGTTTAAAAAACTCAGGATCATCTAAAGTTTCCCTCACATCCACCAAAAATCCAAAATTTCCTGATGGGACACCCACACACTTCATTTTCAGTGCAATCTTCCCTATGGATACAAGGTTCAAAGCTAAGTGTTGAGCTATTGGGGATGAGCTCCAAATTGGATTCTCTGAGTCTCTAAGTAGTTGGAAAAGTTGGACCACATTGAGTAAGGTGATGCGTGATACAAATGCGAAGAAATCATAAAAGTTCATACCTACGAAAGAGGTTCAATTAGAAAACAACATATGGTTTATTAAAAACATTATTCCTAAATTATAACAAACATTTTAACACATGCATAGTGATAGAGTTAGTGGACACTTGATTATCACTAAAAACAAGTATAGAACAATTCTCTAACTCAAGGACACCAAAACTATAAATGACAACAAACTTGTGCAAGAGGAAATCAAATCAACCTAAAACAAACGTGTACCAATCCTATTAAATAATCTTTTATATGCATCAAGCAGGATGGTTTCGGCTGCAGTAACTTTCTAATTAGATTTGATAAGGAGAATTATTTGGTTTCATGAGAACTAGAAGAACTAGATCAACTAAAATGGCACATGTTTGGAGCAATTCAATAGGATATCAGACATAATGGATAACATAAACTTTTAAGATTAATACATACCTGTGTTAGCTGCAAGATTACGTTGGCAGAGACCTTCAAAATCATCACAAATGTCCCTGATATCCTCTATGTACTCCTTGGTCTCACTATAGTCCTTCAATAATAAATCCCACTGAAAGAGAGATGGCAAAAATAAGAAATGTTTCAATTTTATAAAAGCCCTAGTGTTCCCTAAATTTTTGTTTTCCACGGGCTATTCTTACTTTGTGAATTACTTTGGCAGCAGTATTGTACTTACCACCCAAGAAAGGTTATAGGCATTGAACCAATTGTGGTTTATGGATATTGTATCTTCCTGGAAGCATAACAAATGCGTTAAAATGGAAATATAGCCATTCACCATGCAAAATGACTTACAGAATGACAAGAGACACAAATAAAAGTTCTAATATCCAAATGCTGTGAAGATCAGAGGTTAAAAATGAGATAGAAGTTGGACAAAACATAAAATGTTTGATACACTGAAATGGGATAAATCTCATAACCATTTGTCACTTTTCTTTTCTGTTCAATAATTTTTAACATTAGAGACATTTAACTAGATTATTTAGCAAAATCAGACAATAAACTTCAGTTCAACAAATACTAGCATCCTTTCCTTAATTACAAAATCAAAGCACCAGAAAAGCTACATATCCAGTTCATATTAAAAAAAAAAAAAGAAGAGGCAAAAGAATGAAAAGTACAAGATTATGAACTTGATGATACCACCCACTAGGAACAAAGATGATTTCATTTTGTTCTTGAGTGCACTCCAACCAGATAGCCTACAAAAATGACATGACCACAGAAACACATAAAACCAAGTACATAGTACAAGAAGTTACAATTATGAGTTGACAATCTAGAATGGTGACCTACCTTCTTAAAACCAGGAAAGTTAGTTTCATTGACGTTGTCAAAGATATCATACACGCAGTTTTTCAAATTCCTGAATCAAAACATAAAGCCAAGTTAGGCAACAGAGTTGAAAAGATAAAAAAGTGAAAATTAATTTATTATATCATCAATAAGTGAACTAAAAATAACAAGTACCATCTAGATGCAAATAAAATTGACATTATATCAATAAAATGCACAGGTTGGACCTATGGTTGAAACTCAATTCCCACCCTTTTTATACATGGAGTGGCTTCAGTGTACTACTCAAAGGAAACAAGCCCAAAGAACAAGTTATGGGAACATTATAGAGTAAGAAAAATGACAAAGAGGGAAATATGGTTATTGGTTGCATTTGGAAATCACTGTAGTGGATAAATAAGCAACTGTTATTATAAACTATACCATAAACATGTATAGGTACCAATGCATGCAACACAGAAACTTATACAAAGCATGAAGATGGTTGTTTGTCTTCTGGCTCTATTTGAGTTTTTTCTATTTATATAAAAAAAATGCACTTCTGGTGCTTTCACATCCTCATTTTACATTATACACAGTTATCTTCATTGTTATGTCGCAAAAAGTTTAGATAATATATTACTGAACAAGGCCAAGCTAACTTACTGAATGTAAGTTTATTTATATAATCATAGGGAAACAAGCTTAAGCATACCTATCAAACACAAGATGACACTGAGAAGGAGGCAAAAATATCCATTTTTTCTTCCCACATACATTTGCTGACCAACTATAAGATCTGAAAACATCAGCATGAAGTGGAGTCCAAGATCCTGCCGTAAAAATTGAAATTTGAGAGTTTTTTTTCACACCAAAAACACAAGAAAACAAAGACCTAGTATAGATGTTGAAAGCCAACACAAATTAAATGAATCCATATATAGACATCACAATACAATGCTCAAACCTTTTGCTCCCATATAAACAAAACGATAGTCAGAGCAACTTATTTCATTATCCTTTTGATAAGTATCAGGATCCTTATGCATACGATAATTGTCGAGATATAGATTGAGCCAATCATCACAAAAAAACAGTGGGGTTCTGTACGCTACATATTCTGGATACTCCTGACAATCAGATTGAAGTGGATGAGAGAATCAGAGAGACGGCTAAGCCACAGATATTTAGACATATTCACCTAGATATATTAATGGCTAGAGGTATGTGACAATCTCTGCATTGGTCTGAGTCCATTTTAAATATTTTATTTCTTAATTTACCCCTTTCCCCAGTGAAAAACAATAAGAATAAATAAAACCTGATGAAATAACAGATGAAATTCATTTGAACATGTAATAATTGTCCTTCAATCCCACACGAAGCATCAGCTCTAAGATGACACATTTCACGCCCTTCCATGTCAAAAAGCAGAGTCTTGAATCAGTATGATATCTACCCCAGTCCATTGAAAATAAAAGCATCTGAAAGGCATGGCAGATTATCTATTAAGAACCTGAAACATATTTTTATCTATTTTCTGCTAGATTCTCAGACTAACAGTTTGTCTTCTATATCTCTGAAGCCGATAAGTGAGTTGCTAACATAACAGTTCATCCACACCTTGGCTTTCTACAAACGTCTATAATAAGTGGAAACTTGCAAGCATGCATAGAGAGCAAGTAAACACCAATGGCATGTAATCAATTTACCACTTGAGTTGACAACAACAGCACACAAACTGAGCTATTCGATTAAATCATTTTGGTAAAAGGACTACCGCTTTGAAAAGCACCAAGTAATCAGTTACGCAACCAAAGGAACTAATTTGAACTCTCACCTTGACAAAATGCCAGTCTTTCAAATACAGCACGGGCATGCCATTCGGCTCACTGATGGAAACATCACAACCCTCCTGAGTAGAATTCTCAATCCAATGTTTCACAAACTCCGAAACAGACATCTCTACTCTCTTCTGATCGGTGAACTCTCTGGTACCACAATCCGCAACCTAGAAGTACCAAAATATCCAAAAAAAAAAAAAATTCAAATATATATACACACACACACACACAGAAAATTTATTTAGTCCAATTTAACCTCATTAGAAAATATACTATGTTAAATGTTTACATCCCTTAGCGGTAAAAAATTAAGCCAAAAAAAGACAATTACAAGAGAATAAATCTGAACATGAAAATTTAGTAAAAACCTGAACCCTGGATTTTCCAAAATGGGTAGAGAAGAATTGAAGATTAGGCCGACCATTATGAGTGACCCAGTCTTTGCAAGCTCTCCAATCATCCATTAAACCCGTTAACACCACTGGCTGGTTCTTTACCAAATAGTTCTCAACAAACTCACCGTAAGTCAGCTCTTTCCCATTCACTTTCTCTATTTGCCCCCCGATCTTGACACCCATTGCTGTACTCGTTCGGGCTACAGATTTGTGGTAAAGAAAATATGAACGAGAGAAGGTAATAGAAGTCATATTTTTAGGTCAGATGATGTGTAAAACGACATGCCGGTTTCATGTCATTGATAAACGACATGTCGGTCATCTGGGAAGTGGGTGACAGGTGGAGATATTGAGAATCACTGGAAACGGCAAAAGTTGTTTACGTGGCTGCATGTAATTGACTAAACGACTAGTGTCCTGATTGAAACAGAAGTCCTTGCTTTGTTCTATTTCGGAGTCCAAACAAAAAGAACCTACCTCTTCACTATCTTTATACAAACCGCCGAGCCAAAACCGATCACTCACTTTGCACGCTTTAAGCTGTGATTTCCAAGAATCCTATAACGCAAAGAGAGAAACAAGCTAGGGAGCTTAAGAAAAAAAACACATTCAAAAGCAATGGCTGATCTTAGTGCCCAACCATCTTCTTCGAACCCGTGCGTATCAGTTTTTTTTTTTCTATTTTTATTTCAATTTTAAGGGTTACTTATGCCTTCCTGGAACTTCGGGAGTGTCAATTTTCGTTGTCGAGTGAAAGTTTTTATTTTTGAATGTTCCGGATTCGTGAGTGTGAAGCTCTGTTTTGATTTGTTCTGGGGTTGGTTAGGGTTTTAGGGAATTAATGGTTTGAATGATATGAAAAATTTGCGTCTGTTTAACAAGGCTTGATCAGTTCGAGTGTTGAATTATGTTAAAGTCTTAACTTGTTACCTCGAAAGCTATATTTTGAGTGCCGTGCTTGCCTTTTTCTATGGCTGGTTTTATTTATTCTAATTAATGAATTATTGCTTCTTTCTAACAGGAAAAGTGATAAGAAGGATTTTTCCACGGCAATCCTGGAGCGTAAGAAGTCTCCCAACCGTCTTGTTGTTGATGAAGCTGTTAACGATGACAATTCTGTGATTTCCATGCACCCTACGACCATGGAAAAGCTGCAATTTTTTCGAGGAGACACTGTTTTGATTAAGGTAACTTTATCCTCTTTTTTGGCTGCTAAGAGGGGATGTTCTTTTCAGAATTAATTAAAGCACTTTTTGCTGTGCAGGGGAAGAAGCGAAAAGACACTGTTTGCATTGTTCTTGCTGATGAACAATGTGAAGAACCAAAAGTGAGAATGAACAAAGTCGTACGCTCTAATCTTAGAGTTCGCCTTGGAGATGTCGTATCTGTTCATCAATGCCCGGATGTGAAATATGGTAGGCGGGTTCACATCCTTCCCATTGATGATTCAATTGAGGGTGTAACTGGCAACTTATTTGATGCATATTTAAAACGTAAGTATCATCCTTTATTTATCACTATCAGTATCTTTCTATCCTGTTTTCATTAATTATTTCTTCTTGTTTCAACAGCATACTTCTTGGAATCTTACCGGCCTGTGAGAAAAGGTGACCTTTTCCTAGTCAGGGGTGGAATGCGTAGTGTTGAGTTTAAAGTAATTGAGACAGACCCTGGGGAGTACTGTGTTGTTGCACCAGATACTGAGATCTTCTGTGAAGGGGAACCCATCAAACGTGAGGATGAGGAGAGGTTAAATGAGGTAGGCTATGATGATGTTGGTGGTGTTAGGAAGCAAATGGCTCAAATTCGTGAGCTTGTAGAACTTCCTCTCAGACACCCTCAGCTCTTCAAATCAATTGGTGTGAAACCCCCAAAGGGGATCTTGCTTTATGGGCCACCTGGGTCTGGAAAAACCCTGATTGCTAGAGCTGTTGCTAATGAGACAGGTGCATTCTTCTTTTTGATTAATGGACCTGAAATTATGTCAAAGTTGGCTGGTGAGAGTGAAAGCAACTTGAGGAAGGCATTTGAGGAAGCTGAAAAGAATGCCCCATCGATCATATTTATTGATGAATTAGATTCCATAGCTCCAAAGAGGGAAAAGACACATGGTGAAGTGGAGAGGCGTATAGTTTCCCAGCTTCTAACTCTAATGGATGGCCTTAAGTCCCGGGCCCATGTGATTGTCATGGGAGCCACAAATAGGCCAAATAGCATTGATCCTGCTTTGAGGAGATTTGGAAGATTTGATCGGGAGATTGACATAGGTGTTCCAGATGAAGTTGGAAGGTTGGAAGTTCTCCGAATTCACACAAAAAATATGAAACTGGCTGAAGATGTAAGACTTATGTGTTAATTCTCATTATCTTGTATAAATCATTTGTTGCTTTATTATTTCAGTATAGTTATATTCCTAGTTGATGGCATGTTTCAGGTTGATCTTGAAAGAGTTGCAAGGGATACCCATGGTTATGTTGGGGCAGATCTTGCTGCTCTCTGTACAGAAGCTGCCCTTCAGTGTATCCGAGAGAAAATGGATGTCATTGACTTAGAGGATGAGACAATTGATGCTGAGGTATTGAATTCAATGGCTGTAACCAATGAACACTTCCTAACTGCATTGGGGATCTCAAACCCATCAGCCTTGCGTGAAACTGTGAGTTTTTTACTTTCTTTTTCTTTAATTTCTTTGTTTACTTAATCAATTCAAATCGATGCTCTTTGGGCTTCAATGACCTTTTTAGTCCTCAGAAGAGAGAATGCTCTGGTTGAATAATCATTTTGAGAAAGGTTTAACTTGTGGCAAAACAGTTCATGCAATCACATTTACACAATACAAGTTTTCTGTAGTGGTGGTTGTATACGTTTTCACATTGTTTTGTTAATCTGCTTTGACTGCATGGTTTTATGAATTGTATCTGTTAATTTATTTTGTTCTTACCTGAAAACATTTTTATTGTGTCTTTATCCTTCTTGCATATATTTTAGAACCAGTAAAAGATTGTTGAGAAGAACAGATGCATGTTTTGATCTGTAGGTTGTGGAGGTTCCTAATGTCTCATGGGAGGATATTGGTGGGTTGGAAAATGTCAAGAGAGAGCTTCAAGAGGTTTGTAATATGTCCCTAGTTAATATGGTTGTTATGAACAAGTTATAAGCAGACTTACTTTCCCCCTTGTTTTTATTTTCTCCACTTTCATCTATCTCATATGTGGCTAATATTTATTGGCAGACTGTACAATACCCAGTGGAGCATCCTGAGAAATTCGAGAAATTTGGCATGTCACCTTCTAAGGGTGTTCTCTTCTATGGACCTCCTGGCTGTGGTAAAACCCTTCTTGCAAAAGCTATTGCCAATGAGTGTCAGGCTAACTTCATAAGTGTCAAAGGACCTGAGTTGCTAACAATGTGGTTTGGAGAAAGTGAGGCAAATGTACGGGAGATTTTTGACAAAGCACGACAGTCAGCACCTTGTGTGCTATTCTTCGATGAACTCGATTCTATTGCTACACAGGTACATATCTTGTCTTGGCCTTCTGCAAATAGTGCGCCTAATTATTTTTGATTGACCACCCTATTTCCATTTGAACACTAACAGCAAGACAGAAGATTCATAGGTCACTTGTTTTCTTCTACTAACTGTTATGGTTCTTATGAATGATGTTTATATTTGGCTTTTTCTTTCTTTCTTCCAACTTTCAGCGTGGAAGTTCTGTTGGAGATGCTGGTGGTGCCGCTGATAGAGTCTTGAATCAACTACTGACTGAAATGGATGGGATGACAGCAAAAAAAACAGTTTTTATCATAGGTGCTACCAACCGCCCAGACATTATTGACCCAGCATTGCTCAGGCCTGGACGTTTGGACCAATTAATTTATATTCCTCTGCCAGATGAGGCTTCCCGTCTTCAGATATTTAAAGCGTGTTTGCGGAAGTCACCTGTCTCTCATGATGTTGACTTAGTAGCTTTATCACGTTATACCCATGGTTTTAGTGGTGCAGATATTACTGAAATATGTCAACGTGCCTGCAAATATGCTATAAGAGAAAATATTGAGAAGGTAAGAAAATTTCTCTTAAGTTGAGGCATGCATGTACTCATGTTTCAGGAAAACTATATTTTTAACCTGTTCTTTTTACTCTCTTCAGTTCCTCAGTTCATATCTGATTTGTAGTCTTTGGAATGACAGGATATTGAGAGGGAGAGGAGGAAGAGCGAGAATCCTCAGGCCATGGAAGAAGATGATATTGATGATGTACCTGAGATAAAAGCGGCACACTTTGAGGAGTCAATGAAGTTTGCACGCCGGAGTGTCAGTGATGCAGACATCCGCAAGTACCAGCTCTTTGCACAGACTTTACAGCAATCTCGTGGAATTGGAACTGAGTTCCGGTTTCCAGATCGGACTGAGAATGCTGCCACAGGTGCTTCAGACCCATTCTCCTCAGCAACTGGTGCTGCAGATGATGATGATCTGTATAACTGAAGTAACACCCATGTGACTTCAAGATGCTACAGAATATAGAAGTCAAGTAGAGCACAAGATAGATATACTGCCATATGAACACATGTTAAGTAGTTTCTCTAATAAGATCCAATGTGGATAGATATGGAATCTAGTTTTGATGTGTAAGGAAGGCTTTAACTTCATTGTATAATATATGTAAGACTGTGAACCTTAGCTTCTAGACTTTTTTCCCAAATATACCGGCTGATGAATTAGTAGTTGTTGTTCTTGTTTAAGTTGTATTCATACTGTAATTTTGGCAACTTGCTGTGGCTTAAATAGACAAATCCATGGAGGGGCGTCCGATATGAAAAGATGAGATATACAGAGCTCGTGTTAGATGTTTGATAATGAAATCCAGTCTGCCCAACCAGAAGTAACAATCGTGCAACTCTAGCTTGTGCATGTAGTGAACTGATAATTAATTAGTCTTACACTGCAGTAAGCCATTCTGGTTAACATTAGTTGACACTGAAAAGTATGGTTTGTTTTGTTTCTAGGGCGTTGGATGGGCATTCTGTGGATTGGTTCCAGTATGTTTTATGTCTCTATCTTTCACGTGGGTGGGGGGCCTTGATGGCTCCATGGAAGTTTCTTCTTATCCTTGAAATAAAAGTGAAGGATGGAGATGGAGCCCTGGCTTTATTTCACTCACCCAATCATTACCCATATTTGCCCCACAGCCAGCCACACATCCACGGCTTTCCATTTGTCTTTTTCATCTCCAAAACACATTTTAACCTCATTCTCACTCGCACTTTTAGACATGCCATGAGCTCTCTTTTATGTAATTACAAAATGACTTCCCATTCAAGCAACAGTTGGCTGTTACCCCTCCCTTTTCAATTGAAAATGCCATTTGCTTTAGACATCAAAATTAAGCAACTTGTAATTTCAGAAATAGCTTCATGCACTGCCAATAATTAACTCAACTTGTAATACACTGATGCTGCCATCTTGTAACTAAGCTATCAAAAAATCAAATGATTAGTATGATTTTTTGGAGAAACACATCTTAAAAATCATATAAACCCAACACCAAAAGTAATTTAAAGACATGATAATGACTATTATGTTAAATAATACGATTATTAAGAGAATCACAACTAAAAACTAAATATTGAATACAAGTTCTTACTTTAAGATTATAAGAGTGATTTCAACTAACTACATTTTTACAACACTTGCACTTCAGACTAATCCAAAAATGGATTCATATTAGAAATAATTAATTTTAATTTTCATCATTACTCTGATAATAATCGCATAGTTGTTGCTTTCTTGAGATATAACTAGCCGACGAAGAAGATGAATAAGCAAGAGAGCAATTAGAAGATCCTTGAATGAGCAACAATTGAGCTGGGGTCACCGAAGATGACGAATTTGTTGGAGCTTGATCAATCTTTTTGGGAACATTGCTGGTGGGCTTGTGGGGCTCGCTTCCTGTGGGAGGTTCTTGTCGAATTTCCCTCAATAATGCTGCCACATCTTTCATTGTGGGACGATCTTCTCCACGATAGCTAGTACAAAGCAAGGCGATTCCTAATGCTTGTAGCATTTCTTGTACCTGCGAGTCTGGATGGCCCTGTAGTTTAGGATCAAGAATTTCAACTGGGTCTTTTTTGCTCTTCAGATGGTCTCGAACCCATTGAATAACGTGATGTCCATCGGGGAATGATGGATCCACCGGCCTTTTCCCAGTTATGATCTCTAAAAGCACCACTCCATAGCTATACACATCACTCTTCTCACTGATCTTCATCATGTTGGCATATTCTGCACCAATGATCATTTAATTTTACTTATACTAAATTCATGAGCTTCAGCTGATTAGATAAAACAGTTGATTCTCAATTTGTCATCTCGCAAGTTAAAGTCAATCACTCCTCTAAACTTTATTAAGCTCGTAGTGACTAAGAGAACCTTGCAAACTTGATTATAATAATCGGGATTCCTTTTTCAAATTATAATGCAACCTAATAATGCCAAATTATAAAGCTTAGCTTCATGTCAAATCAAAAACTTGTTAGCTGAAACAAGTAAATTAGTTCATGCACCAAAGTAAAAATTATATAACCAACAGGTTCATTTGTCATTCTCATTACTGTTATTCGAAAAGAGCCAGAGAGATAAATAATCACAATGAAAATGATGGCTGAAAAGTGAAAGAGAAAACTCACCCGGGGCAATGTAGCCGTAGGACCCAGCGAATTGTGGGTTTGCCGTAAACGAACCGCCATTATCATCCTCGACCAATCTGGCTAACCCGAAATCCGCCAAGCACGACTCGTACTGGTCCCCTAACAGGATATTTTGCGCTTTTACGTCTCGGTGCAAGATAGCTGGTACACAGTCATGGTGTAAGTAACTTAGCCCCTCGGCCACACTCAATGCTATCTTGAACCGTGTGTCCCACTCCAATGACCCACCGCACTCGCCGTCGTGTAATAAGGCGCCTAAAGTCCCGTTTGGCATATAGTCGTAGAATAACAGTTTCGTTTTTCTGTTGGCTCCCCACCCCAATAGTCTGACGATATTTCGGTGTCGAATTCTGGCCAATGTGGCAATCTCTGAAGAAAATGCCCCTGTGGATATTTTATCCGATGCCCGAAACCTTTTCACTGCAACTGTTAATCCTGAAGGAAGAGTCACCTTGTAAACGACACCGGTTCGTCCGCGCCCAACGATGTTTCCAGCTGTAAGGCTTTTTGCCACGTCAGCAATTGACAAGTCGAGTTTGTTGTACAGTGTCAGCTCCCAAGGTGGGCCTAATTCCACATCGTCATCACCCTGGTTGCCGCGGGACCCACATAAGCCCTGCATTTTCGGTCCCACGATGATGTACAGCGCCGCCAGAAGCAGCGCACATGCGGCGAATAGAAGTACCACCATGACCACACGCGCTGCTTTAGCGTGTTTGGACGCGCTGCCCCCGTTTGAAGAAGAATCCGCGCACTGGTTGCCTGAGAAACAGAGTGCCGGATTTCCCGCAAGGACGCTGAGAGGCAGCTTTGCGAAGAATGGCGTGTCGGGCACGCGCCCGGAGAATTTGTTGTGCGAGACATTAAGCACTACCAGATTTTCCAACTCGGCGAGAAAATGAAGGTCACCAGTGAGCTGATTATGTGATATGTCGAGGACCCCGAGTTTGTCCAAACCCGCGAGTTCTGAAGGAATATCTCCGGAAAGCTGGTTGCAGCTCAGGTTCAGAGCAATTTCAAGAGCCGGAATCTTCCCCAAACTCGCCGGGATGCTCCCTGAAAGCTGGTTACTGCTAAGGTCTAATAACTGTAGCTTGACACACGAACCAAGTTGACTCGGAATGGAACCTGACAACCTGTTCTTACTCAAGACGAGTTTGGTGAGTGAACTCAGTGATCCGAGATTCGGACTCAATGTCCCTTCAATCAAATTATTCGAAAAATCAACAAATTGCAATGAAGCAAGCTGACTTAAACTTGTCGGCAAGTTTCCAGCAATCGAATTGGAATGCAAGTCAAGAAAAGTCAAATTTCCACACCCAGATATTTCTCCTGGAATAATTCCGGTCAACCTGTTTGAACTGAGATCTAAGAAGTTCAAATTCTTCAAATTTCCTGTCTCCGGAGGAATGAATCCGGTCAACATATTGCTACTGGCACGAAAACGAATCAATGAGGAGCAGTTCCCAATCTCTGGCGGGATAACACCAGAGATATTGTTGGAGAGAAGTAAAAGTTTGTTGAGTTTCTTGAGCTGGAAAATTCCTTTGGGAATAGGACCCGTTAATCCGTTTTGAGAAAAATCAATGGCTTCCAGATTTTGACAGTTGGAAATGGAGGGAGGTATCTCACCTTCAAGCTTGTTGCGCCAGAGAAATAGAAGAGTTAAATTTGATAAATTGCCCAACTCTGAAGGAATCGCACCTGTGATCTGATTGTTGTCTAGCTCGATGTGAGTGAGCTTCTC
The DNA here is from genome assembly GCF_011075055.1 of Mangifera indica. Taxonomy (NCBI): domain Eukaryota; kingdom Viridiplantae; phylum Streptophyta; class Magnoliopsida; order Sapindales; family Anacardiaceae; genus Mangifera; species Mangifera indica. The sequence continues at coordinate 2,900,109 of NC_058139.1, forward strand.
ACAGTTTCCAATTTGAACCGGAATTTCGCCCGAGATTTGATTGACACTAAGTTGGAGTTCCTGCAATTCGGTGAGATTGCCAAATGATTCGGGTATGCTTCCGGTTAATGAATTCATCGATACATCGATGATAACTAATTGATTGCAGTTGCCAAGCTCGGGAGGAATGATTCCAACGAGGTTGTTTTGCCAGAGAAACAAGTCGACAAGATTTTTAAGGTTGCCGAGTTTGCTGGGTATTGATCCGGTGAGGGAGTTTTCATACAAGTAAAGGTATTGAAGCTCAGTGCAATCGCCTATTTCTGGTGGGATTTGGCCGGAGAGAAGAGCGGTGTAGATAGCAATTGTTTGGATTTTTTTCAGAAGGCCAATGCTTGATGGAAGGAAGCCTGAAATGCTAGTTTCTGCAAGGCCTATCATTACCAAATTGGTGCAGTCACCGATTTCTACTGGTAAGGAGCCTCCAAGATTCTTATTTCCACCAGCTCTAATCGCTTCAAGATTCTTTAATTTCCCTATCGAACTCGGAATTCCATCGCTGAGTTGATTGTCGTACAATATTAGCTGCTTCAAGCTCGTGAGGTTCCCAATTTGAACTGGAATGGCACCCTTTAGTTGATTGGAATTGAGATGGAGTTCTTGAAGCTTCAACAAGCTGCAAATCTCACTAGGGATTTCACCAGTTAAGGCATTTTCACTCAAGTCTAGGTAGTTCAATTGGGTAAGAGAAGCAATCTGTTTTGGGATCGAACCAGTGAGATTTGTTCCAGATAGAACGAACTTATTCAAGGTTAACAATGAGCTGAAATTAGAGGGAACACTTCCAAACAAGTCAACATTCCTCAAATTCAATTCCACAACATCACTGTTGAAGTTGCAGATAACTCCAAACCACCCACATGGAGTATCATCCCTGGAATCCCAATTACTTAACTCATAGAGAGCTCCCTTCCAGGTTCCCTTCCATGAAAGAAGAGCTTCACCTTGTTGATTTACAGCGAAAAGTGTGAAAGGGAAGTGAAATAAAATGGAAAAACAAAGGATTAGAGAAGAGAAAAGGTTCCATGGATATACAGGCATTACAGCTATCCTATGCTACAAACTCCAATGAGAAGAACAACACAAAACGAGACCGAGGGAGGGATTAAGGGAGCCTAGGGGAGGACAAATAAAATAACGAATTAACACTAAGAGAAACCAAATCATGTCTGGTGGGCTATGAGAATTTAAAAAATAAAAAATAAAAATGTTAAATGTTTAAACAAATGAGAAAGAAACCCAGAATCTCCGGATCCAAGAAACACAGCTAGGCCATGATGTTAGTGCAGAGAAATGGAATTTTAGATGGGGTGTTTTAAACGTTTGTTTATGGTGCAGAAGAAGAGAGGGTGGGAAAGGGGAGATTTAACTGCTTTTATAATTTGAATGAGAAGAAGTGAGAGAAGGATGGCTGGTGGGCAAGTGACTTTTTGTCTGCAAATTTTTTTTGAAAGGATCAAAACTTTTTTTTATCTCTTAGGTGGTGGTCTTGTTTTTGCCCGAAATTTTCTTTGTATTCTTTCGGATTTCTCACCAAAACAGATACATGTTCTACTAAGAAGAAAACGACCACTTTCCTCTATTTTTTTTTTTTAAATTGTTCCCACATCTGAATTTAAAAAATTATATTTTATTAAATTATGTAAAAAAATGATTAAATCTTAGAATTAAAAGATAAAAAAGGTTTAATAATTGATTTTTCAAATTTAAATATTAATATGACGAATTTAATTATTTTTTAATTAATATTTTAAAAAGTTTAATATTAATATTAAAATGGCAAAATATAATAGTAATTGACTGGATCACATTTTGTCGTCTTTCGTCGACTTTGTTATTTAGATTTGAATGTCTTTTCTTTGTTCTTTATCATAAAAGATCAACAGATAATGAAACCATTCAAAGTTGATGATTTAATAGAGGAAGATTGATCGATAGTTGATTCTCTATAACCATCATAAATAAAACTTTATAAATGGAAAAAAAACAAATTTTTCAAAATTTAATTTTAAAAAAAATTATTAATTTTTTAAATTAATGAAAGAAAATTATATAAATTTTTAGGGTTTTAAAATTTATTAATAAAATGATGATTTTATTCTTATCTTTAGTAATAATTAGTCCACATATGAGTGTTTGAAATTTTAAAACACCATGGATATGTTTTCGAAAATAAGTTAAAATTTGAGTGAAAAATAATTTTTTATCCATAATAATATTATATTTAGTAACCTTTATTATTAACTATTCCATATAAAATTACAAGTCATTTGGATTCTAATGCTCACATTTATATCCAAGCCAAACTAGATCAAATCAAGTTTATTATCTATGACGTGGACTTTGATGTATAGGAATGAATTCCGTTTATTCTATGATCTAGATTAGATCTATGACAGAGTTCTTTTACATAATTGTATTATATGAATATAATTTATTTGTTATTAATAATCCCTCATTTGAAACTTTACCCCACCAATCAAATTCTGTAACCACTAGACATAGACATTTGAAATGAAAAATAAACCCATGACCAGAAATTCCCATTAAATGAAAGGCCGTCACCTGAACTATATGATTTGGTTTGGTTGATGTTGAAATAATATATTTTAATGTGACGTATTGCCTGCCTCGTGACAAGGGTGTTGGTTATAATAACAGAATTTTTATCTTATAAATGAATTAATGTATGCAGGAGAAGGAATCTAGGCACGAGATGGGAAGGGTTTTGCACATGACACAGAGGTTAAAATTAATTTAAATTGATAAAAGAGGGGCCAATCCAGCCATGGTGTAAGACAGATTCCAAGAAATGGCTGGAGGAGGAGGTCAAGAAGAAGACACAAATGTAACCCATCAAAAGTAGAGTTTAAGGGTTCCCTACTAAATTGCCTCCACGTTTCACCTTGTTTCACTATATTCCAACTATTTATTCCCTTGTATCATTTGGCTTTCTTCTGTTTCTAAAGGCACATACCCAATTCATATATATTTACATGTATCCAATTTCAAAAATTAAATTAAATTAAATATTATATAATTATCATTATGATTGAGTATAATAAAATTTTATACATAAAATTTTATTATTATAAAAAGGCCAAAAGATTTATTCCGATCCAAAAATTCATCTTTTCTCAAATTTACATCATTTAACTATTGTTAAGTCTATTAATATTAACGTTAAATCGTTATTTTTTTATACTATTAAAAATAAATAATAACTTTATCTTTTTTTTTTAAATCTTAAAAATTAATAATTTTTCTTTTAAATAAAGTTTTAGAAAATAACATCCTCCCTCCACCTTCCGCCTCCGGTCGGGTTTATTTTTTTTATCATTAGAAATATTTTTAAAATTCGGTTTGAGAGAAAATTATTAGTTTTTTAAATTTAAAGGGACAAAATGAAACAAAATTTTAAAAGTTTAGGGTTTGATTATCATTAATAACTTATGAGTGATTAAAAATATTTTTCAAAATTAAAGAGTGAAATATGAAAGAGGAAGATTCTTTGGGTGGGAATAGATTCTTTGGCCTTACAAGAATGGTAGGTTTACTGGGACACAATACAGGAAATGGCTGGTCACATTCCTATGTACATATTCACTGGCAAATCATGGATACCATGGCCCCTGGAGATCTTATTGCTTTAAATCATTCGCCACATCAAATCAAAACAAAATGTATTACACGTACTCAAACCACAAATAATTTGAAATATCTTCAGTTTTATATTCTTTTTTACCTCCAATTAATTTAATTTTTCATGGTTCTCAATTCGGCGAATGACACGTGGAGGGGTGCCATTATCCTGTTCAACAACATTATCTTCAAAATTAATTTTTTACGTATACTTTCCATAAATTTTCATTTTTCACTTGAATTTCTCTGCATGTTGCATATACCGCATGATCTGACAGAGTTTGGCAAACAGACAATCCTTTGCCTATAAACGCATCCTTTAGCTTTTATTTCATATCTCAATACGCATGCAAGAACGTGTGACCTGAAAGCGAACTAGGCCTTTGAACATGACTGATTGCATGCTTGCTTTTGAGAGATTATTGAGTAATACTAAGATAAATAATCCCAATAAATACTTTAATTATTGCTTTTTAGCGATAATTGAGTCGACTAATTTGGATTGGACCAAGACGATCGATTTATCTAAGATCAAATGTTGGCTGGGCAATTGGACGGTAGATATAGCCTGGCAAATAATATAATGAAAGTATACGTACTTGTTTAAATTTACGTTATTTATCTAGTAAAATAATTTCATATTATGAGACTTTCTGAAAGCTACTTGGTTTAATTTCTCTTTTTTATTATTTTATTTTTTACTTTTGGCTGTGTGGGTTTCGTTTCATTATTTTGATTTCAATGGTGATCATAATTTTCAACATCCAGCGGCTGTATCTTGTTTGTTTGAATGTTCTTCCCATCCTTCAAGGTTAATGGTTTTATGGCTTTTCTTCTTTCGGCTCCAAAGAAGCCATTAATTAATATTACGTTTGAAAAGACAGCAGTTTCTTTATGCTCAGTTAGTACTAAAAGAAACTAAATCTATTCTCAAGCCAGCAACTTTAGTGTGCTGACTCCATCTTGCTGCTGAATTCCAAACTCATACAATTCATTATGAATCCGTATATCATTTGGACCCATTACACTAGTCAATAGCTAAATTCGAACGGAATAGAGTCTAACATGGGTTTGGGTTAGTTCGAGTTTTACTCAACTTGTGGAGAGATAATCTCAAGCTTACCGAGCTCTTCTCAAATTTGTTTGAATTCAGTTTAATACTTTAGCGTAGTAAAAAATATTATTTTAATTTATATTAATTAAAACAATATTATTTTAATTGATTTAAATTGAATTTTTATAAGTTTATAAACTTGACAAATCGAATACTCTTTAAATTTGAACTTCAATTCAAGTTAATTAATATTAGACTTTTAAATTCGAATATAAACTTATTTGAGTTGAATTTGTATCAAATTCATTAAAATTAAGCTTGATTTTTATCTTGAATAAGCCAATTTGAACCCAACTTATTAAAACTAATATTTTTAAAATCAGATAAATGATCAAATCGATTATCTCACTGGTTTATAATTTAACTAGTTCGATCAAAAATTGATCGGTTCAACTTATTATTAAATTATAATAAATAAATTTTATTTAAAAATTTGTAAAAAATAAAATTAATTACGATATCATACTTATATAGATTAAAATATATTATTTTTAAGAAGTAATAATTATTTATTTGATTTTAATGAAATAATTAAATAAAAAAAAATATTTCAATTTTATGATTAAAAAATATTATTCTGTAAGTTATTATTTATAAAAAATATTTCAATAGATGTAAAAATTTTTTTTTTTTTTTAATTTTAATTTTTAATTTTTTTATAAATTTGTAAAATTTATCTAATCTAATAAAAATAATTAAATTATTTAAAAATAATTAAAATTTAAAAAAAATCCTAAATTTTAATCAAATCTGATTCTTTCACTAATTCGATCCGGTAGTAAAAACAGTTATTAGAACAAAGGAAGAGGACGATTGGGTTGACCTGGGCATTGCAAAGCCCGAGGTCTAAGTCAGTGCTGCAGATTGGGCACATCCTAATAGACCAGACCGGTCAAGAGCAAATGGGTTAGGACAAACTGTCACAGAAAACCCAAATTACAAGGAATTACTCGTTACAAAATTTACAGTATTATATATATATATTTATTTTATGTTTATATTTATATTTATTATTATATAATTAGATATTATTTTATTTTTAATTTAAAATTATTTAATTACATAATAATACATATAAAAAAATATATATTTATGTATTTAAAATAAATATTAATAATTTTATTATAAAATTAAATACGTAATTTTTTTTTTTGTATTAATGATGATTTATAATTATGAGCTGAATGGTTGTATCATTATTCTTTGCTGTCGGCTGTGGCAATAATCACGTCAGTTCTAATGCAACAATTAACTCAATAGCTAATGCATGTGACTTTGATCACATTGTTTCAGCACATGCCTTGTTTCTTGCTATTTCAAGCTTCATATCTTAGTCAAATCCCACAATTATTTGCGTAAAGATTTATATTTTTGCATAATTTGTTTTCAGAAATATTCCAACACAGACACTTCTATTATTATATCTTATCAACTTTATCGAGTTATCTAAGTAATATGTTTAACTAATTTTAAGAATATCTATAAAAAGCATATGTCTACCAAAAGAGATCTATTGAGAGATCAATAAAGGAAAATTAAGAGACAAATTTGAGGATCAATAAGCGATTTATTTTACATATCTATTAACAGATTATATTTTTAATCATAAAAAATATTTTAATTTACCAAATTAAAAATATAATAATAATATAAGAAATCATAAAATTTAAATTTCACTGAATGCCCCGGGCTGGACCGAAGATTAAGCTCTTGGGCGGGCCTCAGAGTTTGCCTACCGATTGTGGGGGTACAAACTTGATATGATACCACGTGTTCACTAATTAAAGAATAGCATGGAATGTCTATGCTACCTTCCTTGGTCTTTCAGTTTTCCCACTCGTCTCAGCTTCCGCTCGCAAAAAAGAAATGTGAAAAAACTTGAAAGCGAAAAAAGGCGGGCTAAATCGACTTGTCATTCAAATCAAATACGCTCTCTCCTTCACGCGCTGAACTAAACAAATGCAGATCGAAGTTGAGGACTCTGTACGGACAAAAATGGAGTCGCTTCGGTTGATATGCGACAGAGAGATTCCCTTCAATCAGCAGAAAATGGACTCTTTCGTGGAGTCGTTTCGACACTCTCTGGAATCGGTCAAGGCCAAAGCGCTTGAAACCATCCAAAATCAAGGTAATATTCTGAACTTCACTTTCACTCAAAGCTAAAATTTAGGGTTCTGGTAGCGGTTTTCACTGTTTGTGTGAAATCAGGGCTTTTGTAGATGTTTTTACAAAAATTGGAACTAGAATTAGGGTTATCTCCAAGAATTTTAACCGGTGCTTAGTTGTTTTATTTGTTTGGTGATTTGGTTTGAGAATAATGAGTTAAGGTTATTATTATTATTGTTGTTGTTGTTGTTAATCTTACAGCGAAATTGGCGAAAGTGAAAGCTGAACTGAGAGATGCTGAAGATGAATACGTGAAAGTATTAGCAGGTATGGCTCTGCTAATGTAACTTAACTTGAAATTATGAAGGTGCATAAATGACTTGAAGTAGCACTGATTTACCGTCACTGTTGAGTAACGTGTTGTTTTCAGGTCCATATTTTTTGCCATTGTCTTTTGTGTCTAATGAGATAAGTTTGTATGAATTATGATGCTGGTTTATGGGATTATCAATTCTCTAAATTTCAGTATGTTTTTGTTTTTGCATGTTGATCTGACTCTCTGGAATATATTAAAAGGTGGTGTCATTTCCATGTGTATTAATGGAAGCCATAATTCCTAGAAGAGAGAAGCTATAACTGATGTGCCACAGAAGAGTTCATGTACATTTATTTAAATGAGATTTGCATAGCTATTGCACATTTCAGAATTTTATTGATGTTAAATTATCAAAGAATGGATCTTGATGTTTGAGCTTTAGCAGTTAATTTAAAGCATGCCATCATGGTTCAAAATAATTTTTTCTACTTTCTGAACTTTGTTATCTTTTTCAGTTTCAAGTAATTGTGGTTGTGCATTTAATAGATAGTAGATAAGTAAAAATTCTGAATCAGTGAAAGCGGAATTTGATGTCTAAATTATTAAACAGTGAAAGTGTGAATCTTTTAAATCTTTATTCATTTTACTTTTTTGGTAGATTTTATTCCTGTGGTTGTGTAGCTGGAGAAGGATGAAATTCTTATATGATTAGAAGATGCAAAGATGTGCTGTTTGTATTGTAAAATTGGATAAATGTCCAGAAATTGATATGAACAAGTCTGAATATATATTTTGCTGCATAAAGATGTGCATTCAATTTTTAATTTAGATTTATTAATCATTATTAGGACTTTCTGGAGTTATGATGAGTGAAATGGTTTTAACAATTATTTTTTACATGTTTACTGTGAAAGTTGAACAATGATGTTTTGAAAAGTATTTTGTCATTTTTTTCCCTTTTGTTTCATAGTGAAGACTCGTAAAGAGGTCAAGCAGATGACAACTAGGGATTCCATATCTGCAACAAAAGTAAGACTAGAAGAACTTAAAAAAACCGTTGAAGCTCAGAGGGCTAGGAGGGATGAGTATGCGGCAATTATATCTCAACAATCTCAAGGTAATTTTCTTTATATATTGTTTGATTTTTACTGGTTCATGCATTATTCTCATAATTTCAACATCTAAATGTTGTGCGATATTTGTGGAAATGAATGATATTCCTAGCTTTCAAATTCTATTTGCATGATTGTTTTAATGTACTTCAAAAATTACATTTTGCCCCTCAAATGTCTTTTAGGAAGGAACTTATGTTAGAAATCATTGATGCATCAGTCATACCTATAATAATTAGTTAAGTTAGTTGCTGGACTATGAACCTGAAGAGATTTTATGATAATACTATGTTGAGTTTCCTCAATTCTTTGTTATATAGGATAAAAAAGTGTGGGGCAAGATTAAAGTCTTTGGCTATTATTTACATCTAATGCTTGTACATGAGGAGAGTGTTGAATGATATCTCTTTTTGTTACCTATGCTGCATTGGTCTATCAAATTGTTGGTGGGAACTTGTTATTTGTACCATGAATCAATTATACAATCTTTTTTTTTTTTTTTTTTAAAAGAATTTGAAGAAATTGATTGGGTTGGGAGCTACTTTATTGAGGTTCTATTGTTTATAATTTTTTGATAAACCTAGTATCTTTTTGTTGAGTGTGCTTGATGTAGTGACGCAAATTGATACATGTGCTTAATTATATCAATCATTTTGTGGATGTGCATGTGTTCCACCTTCATGTCAGTCTTCCAGAGCTATATTTTCTTGCCAATTTCTTGATAGAGTGAAGTTCAATCATGGATCTGCCACTCTTTATCATAAAGGAATTTTTTTTTTTAATTTTTGGTTTTCTGATTCTTCTGGCCTTTATTTAAAATATTCCTTTGTTGGTACCAACCATAGGCTTGGCTATATCTGAAGGAAAGACCAACCAAGACACTGAATGGAATGAAGAAATTCAAGAAGCCATTTTGTGGTACAATAGGGTTCTTGGTTTCCATGTTGAGGGTGGACCTGGTAATCAAAGTGATTGTGCAAAAATATATAAACCTTGTCTTGCAAGATTGATCTGTGCACTTACAAATTCCTTTGCTTCTAGGGGTAAAATTTACATTCAACAATATAGATATTAATAATCCAAATGAGCAGTACTCTTTCACCATTCGCCACACAAATGACAACTATACCTGTAAGTACAGTTTATAATTTTTAAAATTTTCTATTTTAATATTGGATGTATTCCATGCATATGTATATGACATTTTCTCGTAATCATTAGTGTTGGATTGTGACCCACCATTGAACAACATCAAGGAGTTAATCCAAGAGTTGAACAGAACCAATGGCCTATTCAGATTTGTCCGAATTATGAGAGAGAGGTTTCAAGAAGCTGCAGCACTTGGTATCACCTCATCTTGCTTCTTATTATTTTACCCTGTTTCTTACATATTTTAAAGTGGCTCTCTAAATAAGGTCTTGCTCTAGTAATTTTGTGTTTGTGGTTTGCAATGTGACTTGCTTATCACACTTCCACACAATTTGCTGTTGCAAAACCAATATAGAAGATTCAACTCTTATCTTTTATTTAATTATTATTTTTTCTTGGGTTCAAGTGCAACTATGTTTTGAGATAAACCTGTTTATTGTTCATGATGACTCCAAGGATTTCGACCGCAATCAACAACTCTTCATCAAGATTCTTCCACGATCTCTGGGTCTGCTCCTGTGTTTTCAGTTTCGACTAATAGAAGTGGATCTCCAGCCAAGAAAAATGAGTATCAGATTGAATGTGGAGAATCCAATAGACAAGAAAATCAGATCATCCACCAAAGTGAACCTCTGACAGAGAAAAATGAACAGCTTATTCAGGACGAAGGAGTTTATAGACAATCCAAGAAAGTTAACCGTGGAAGAGGGGCCATACCAGCACTTCTATCTCCAGGATCAGCAGCATCTCTTCGCCGGTCCCCTCGTTTTAAGGTAATGCTAGTATGATGTCAGTTTTATGTTCAAAAATTAGTAAAGAAGCATTTTTTTTTCTCATGTGGATCGAGTTTGGTTTTAGATTGTATTTTCCCAACCTGTCAAATAGCATAAAAAACTTTTTTATTTTTATTGAAAACACATCTACCTATATCTATTTTTTTTTATTCTTAGGCTTCCAATTCTAAGCGTGGAGGGAAAATCAAGGCAGAACATTAATAGATGGTCTGCAAGACATTTATGAATATGTTTAGCCAGTCTGCAGTAGCCAGTGTTACGACATGCAATTGTAATTCATAATTGGTTTGGCTTCAATAATTAATACTGTGCTGTTTCAAATTTTCTCAAGCCATCAGTTTGTTCTATTCTTTCAATATTCTAGAGACGCTGTATGATACTTTAGATCTGACAAGAATATGTAAGTTCACATTATTGCATGAACAATGTGGGTGTAACTAAAGGTATAGTAGTGCTTTTCATATGGGCCTATGGGGGGTGGCCTAAGCTCAATTTTGCTTGCTTTACCTGCAAGTTTCTTTGTGCTTGGCTGTAATAGTTGTACTTAATATCTTCCTTTTTAGGTGACGTTTTACTTGTATACTAACATTGAACACTTTCAATTATTCTTGGAGTTGTTTCACCAGATATCTGGCAGGACTAGAAATAGTGATTTAAGGTTTTATATACATTTTCAAACATCTAATCTCCTAAGTACATTTAGATAGGAAGCCTAAAGGTTAAGCTAATAAAAGATATGTCTGTAATTTTTCTCTCAACATACTCATAATTCCGATTTCTGACAGAAGGCCTATTGACTGTTGATATGTGCACTATACATAATAACTGCTGGCCAAAAGATTCTAATACAAGACATTACAACATTTTGCAGGTTAAGAATTGAAGATGAAATAGGTGCTGCTTTCTCATCTCGGTATTGTTATCGTGTGATCAGACTTGCTCTGATAGGCAAAATCTGTGACTTGGTTGAACGCTTAAACTTCCACGGTTGGAAAGTTGCTATACTTGGTGGTCTAAGTATTGCCGCTCAGCTGACAAGACAGATTGGTGTTTTCTTATTATATTAGTGTTTTAGGTTGTATAACACTGATACAGCCTAGGTTAAAGCCTAAGTATGATTAACAGAATGGCGATAAAACTTATATTTGATTAACAGAATGGCGGATTGTGTGTCCCTTTATTGGCAAATACTTCTTGACAGACTTGCCTATTTTTACTTGCTGTACAAATACATATGCTTTTATGCCTATATACATCACATTTAAAAAGTTTTACTTTTTACATATTTATAAGATGAGACTGGGACACGCTTTAGTGGTTATATGTGGTGGTGGTTAACGCAATCGTCTGTGAACGAGCGCACGGGTCTGCTTGCACAGCCTTTGCGCCTCAGATTCATCATTTGCCAAGGGTGAAGTGTTGGTTTCATTACAGTCTGAAAAGTATTTCCCACTGACACCTTCTGTTTGTGGGCTCAAAGCGGCATAGCATGTGGTTGATGCACCCTGCACAAATTGTAAGTACCACGTCAACTCAACTCAACTCAACTCATCAAATGAATCTTTTGGGCAAGAGAAGCTGACACTTATGTCTCGACAAACCCTACCTGACTTGTAGATTTTAGTAACTTGGAAGCAATGAAAAACAGAGAATCTGCACAGACAATTTGTCGCATACTTTTATATTTTGCTTAAAGTTGTACGCAAAACACCATACAGAAATTAGCAAGTAAATGTAAATGTGTCTGCGGATTCTTGCCTGTAATGAACCCCTTATGAGCTCTTATTATTCCAGTCTTTACAATGCCTGGATGTACTGCATTGATGGATACTCTTGCCTTCCTTGCCTACAGACAGCCAAATCATTGTGTATAATTTTAACCAACATCACTGAAAATTCTTTTGATTTAAAGGGAAGACGAGAAGAAGGAAGCTTTTACCTGAAGCTGCCTGTTGATTTCCTTGGCATGCAATATATTAGCCAATTTGGATTGGGCATATGCTCGTGTGCCATTATAACTGTGCAAAATTATGCCATTTAGCAAATATACTACTGCACATGCAAATTTTGTTAATAACTTGGTAAATTATTATATGTTTATTCTATCATCTGAAGGTTATAAAAATTATGTTTCCAAATTTACCAAGTTATTTTTTAATTTTACTGTGTCTTTTTTAGTGTATGAATGTCTCTTCTTTGTTTCAATTTTGGAAGTACAAATATTTCCACTTTTGTTTTGCATATTTCAATTGAACCTCTGGTTAGGCAAGGATGGAAAGGAAGAATAAAATTACTTGTTTGGATTGAGCATTCGAGCGAAGCAGAAATCATCAGCCTTCACCCAAGTATGAATTACTGAAGAGAGATTGATAATTCTTCCTTGGACACCTGTTTGGTCAGCTGTTTCTATCATTTTCTCTAGTAGCATTTCTGTCAACAAGAAATGTCCTGCCAAGACCAATCAAACTTGTAAATGATCTATGCAGCCCGGACCAATTTTTTCTTAAGATTCTTTTATAAAGACTAGGCCTAACAGCAGCCCTGTAATATGCTTTTTATACTTAAAAAAAAAAATTTGAGAAATTACCCAAGTAATTTGTAGCAAATGTCATTTCGATTTTGTCTTCTGAGAACTCCAAATTCTTAGAATATATCCCAGCGTTGTTTCTGAAAAACAATTAACATATGACATGAATATTTCTCTCTTTAATTCATTTAAAAATATAGAATTCCCAGTAGCAGAAAACCCTGATAATTAAACACTCACATAAGGATGTTAAGGGGAAGTCCTAGAGCTAGAAACTCCTGACAAAATCTCTGAACAGAAGCCAATGAACTTAGATCAATCTCAAACAATATAATCTCAGCTTCTGGACTCTCTTTTAGAATCGCCTCCTTCACTTCAACTGCCCTTCTCAGGTCCCTCGCCGGCATCACAACTCTCACTCCTCTCTTAGCTAAAACTCTTGCTGTTTCAGCTCCAATACCAGAAGTCGCCCCTACAAGATGTTGAAAGTTTGATAGTGCATGAGAATTTTCTTTCATTAGTCTTTTCTTTTGAATAAGATAATGAAAGAATAAGAAAAAAAAATTATGCAAAGTTGAAAACTTTATGATATATTTATTAAATAAACTACAGCATTAGTATTTTGATATTCTCAGTATCTATCTGCAGAAAGCTAGCACTGATCTTGTCAGAACCAATGAGAGAGAAGACTATTCAAAAGAGACAAAACCCATATCCTCCTCCAACCGAAATGAGCCACTAATAAAATATCCATACTAAGCATACCCAAATACCTGTTGTAAGGGAAGAATAACACAAATTTCTCTGTGCCTTGCAGATTATAAATCTTGAAAACATTTTTTTATACCAAAAGAAAGTAAGTAAATAGTACAAAAAGTTTTACATGTGCCCTCCTGATCTTGGATAAAATATGCTGTGGAAGTTTAAGTCAGATCCTTCAGGTTCAGGATCAAGATCATCTAACTGAATACCAAGTCCGAAGAAAACAAAATGAAATGATAGAAGGGTGGTACAACTGAAAGTAAAAAACCATTTTCCATGAGGAAGAAGACGATTTACAGGAAGACTACTAAGCTTGCAACTCATCAGAACAATCTCTCCATGGAAGCAAAAAACAACAAGGGAAGAAAAAGATAATTTTAAAAGCAAACTTGCAAAAGCTTTAGTTTAGAACTTTAGATATATAAAATTTTTCTTTATTTCTTGACCCTATCATGCAGCAAAGATGAGTAAAAAGGTGACAAGATTGTCACCATATATAAAGATCTTCTTTGATTATATATAAACAAACCAGTGATTATAGCAGTGAGAGGAGTCGAAAGCAAGGAAGAAAAATCTTCAGTAACTTGTTCGGCGGTTGATCTTGAGCCATAACCACTTGGCCCTGCTATGCCTGCTAAGTATCTAAGTGTTTCCTTCATGAGGGCGTGGCAGCTTTAGAATCTAAAAGACTCGGATAGCTAGAAGCCAGTGATATATAGTACAAAAATGCACTGTATAAAAAACTATCCAATGAAGTTAAAACTGATTGAGACTTGCACTACAGCTGATCTTTAAGTAGATCGTTAATTAGGTTGTGTAATTGTAAAAATGGCGCCGTTAGTTAAGGGTCTCTTTATATTTCTCATAATAACTGTCTGCCTTTTTTTATTTGTTTTCTTCTGGGCATTTTGCAACAAGAATTATGACGTGAAAATGGACAATTTTGACAGAATTATTAGAAATGGATTATATAGAAACCGATAAAATTTTTGGAACTGTTGCTTTCTTTTTTAATTTCTTCATGGTTTGAATATAAATGGCGATTAATCGGTGACATGACGTGGACACTATTTTTCTCATTGTAAATGACTTCATCGTTAGAAGATGATGACCTCATAGATTGAGCCATCGAGGTGGTGTTCAAATTAACTGTGGATTGACGATGATGTGTTAACTTTGAAGGGCTTTTTTCCTCTGTAAGAAAAGTAAAAACAACATCACTTTCCTTGAGAATTAAGAGATATATGTGCGTATGTATGTATGTATGTGTGTGTTGAAACTTGAACATGAAACTCTCTTTCACACGTGCACCTCTAGAATAACCAGTATAATTACATGCAATCTATTGAGAATTCAAAGTTCTTTTTCCTTTTTTTTTTTTTAACTCTTGGAATATAGAAAAGAAAGAAAAATTGCAGACAGATTCAAAGTAATTTCTGGGTAGTGTGTGTGTGTGTGACCTTGTCTCTCACATCTTCTTTTCTTTTGGTTTCAATGAGGTTTCGCTGTGGAAAAAATGATGGTCGGTGTTGGAGACTTGATGGACTAAAAGAAGGCATTGAAGTTGACTCTTCAACAATGGAGCTGTGCACAGGGGACCCCTTTGTTTCCCAACTTGCAAACATTTATGATTAATTTGCTATCGGTTTCTGAAGCAATTCTTTTCTACTTTCACATGTGACCTTCTTCTACATTCTTTCACTCGGTCCATGTTCACATAAAGTGTAAAAGTTAAATTCAATTGATGCTGCAACAGTGTCCATATCTCACCTATATACATGCATGCTTCTCTTAACATAAAGCTAAAGTCTCATTCATTTCAACTTGCTATTTTGTTTCTTTGCTTTCTTTTTCTATTTCTTATGTGGGTTTTTCTTATTTGATTCACTGTGTTTTTGTCTAGATCGATCTTGTTCATGGCTGGGAAAGGAGATGATGACCTATACTAGTCTACCAGCATGACCAACGAAGGAGATGGAGATCAAATGAAACTTCATCATTTGAATTAAGGAATAATTAATCCTAATTAACTTTTCAAATCACCAACAACTCCACCTAATTAATTGTGAAATGGGATCATAGGAAAACCATTATTATTTATCTACCTAATAGCTCAACTACCCATTGCATGAAACAGAAAATTGACATGAATTATATAAAAACAATTTTTTACAATGACACCAAAGTAAGAAATACATAAATTTAATCTGTTCAAATCTTGATATAGAAGAGTCTTGGACCCATGGCTGAATTGGCAGATACTTTCAACAAAGCTAGCAACGACATGCCGACAAACCCTAATATATATTTCCACAATATCACATACCTTTTGTCAATCCATCAAACATTAAGAATAGTACTTAATAAATAAATAAGACTTAATGGCATTATAATGAGTGCTAGTCACACGTGTCATATACCAATCAGGAGATGGCAAATGGCCCCATCAGATAGGGGCTCATTCATACCCATCAAGCCAACCCTAGTCTTCTCATTTCATTATTGTACCTGAACATGGTTGATTAATTAGCTCCAAATAATTAGCATCATTGATTATCCTTGCTAATTCATGATGATAATAAAATTACAATTGATTAATTATCCTTGTTGTTTTGTTTTGAGACTTGTATGGTAAGATTTGGTAAAAAGGTTGTTTGTCTATCCTTATCCACCATTTATTGAATTTCAACAAAAGATTAAAAAAAAATCATTAATCTCCAAGCTGTAAAAGGGTTTTAACACAGGACTTTCACTGTTGAATCATGTTCATGTAACGGG
Organism: Mangifera indica; assembly: GCF_011075055.1. Classification (NCBI taxonomy): domain Eukaryota; kingdom Viridiplantae; phylum Streptophyta; class Magnoliopsida; order Sapindales; family Anacardiaceae; genus Mangifera; species Mangifera indica. The sequence continues at coordinate 2,916,448 of NC_058139.1, forward strand.
CAGCTTTAGCAACAACATGGTGATCATACTTCATCATGACTGACAAGACACAAAATGAAATGGGAAAATGATAATTCTTTGTACATGTTAAGATTGGTTAAATTATACTTTCTCAGGAAACTATGAATATGATGGTTTCACAGAGAGAGCAATTTCAGGTCGAGCAGTATAATTCAAAGGCAGTATAATGTGTTTGCCATTCTTATTTCTGGGTGAGTGGAAACATAGGTAGATTGCAATATACGTGGCGAACAATTTAGATTTAAATTTTAGTTTCAAGTGTAATATGATTATGTATTTTTTTTTTTATAACCGACGACTTCGTCTGTATTTATTAGATTTACAACCACTGTATCAAATAAGTCAAGGTTTCATAAACATAACAGAAACTTAAACTCAAACTTTTATTTTAAAAATTTTAATACTCCATTAGTTTTTTAACCTGTAAGGTCATATGATTATGTATTTTAGTTGCTTCAATAGGCTTCTTATTTGTATTTCAATATAAAATAGTTTTTAAGTTAGGAAATGGATTTGTCACATCCTCTATCCCTTTCATTTTATATCCGAATCATTATCCCTAGTGATGTAACGTAAATAATATTATGTGTACATATTTTTAAAATATAATTTGGATAAATAAATGATATATCATTATGTAATTAAATGTTACTTTATATTTATTTCAAACTTATCTATTCATATAATAATATATCGTATATGTATCGAAAATGTATATGAATAATGTAAAATATATCCATTCCCACATTTGAAAAATAATAATGACGTGAATTGTATTTATTGTCTATTAATATTAATTTATTAATATTTATTTAATCTCAAATCTTGTTTAATGGATATATATTCCAAAGAAAAATTTATTGGGCCTGAATATGGGCTTTAACCTTCTATTTAAAACACTGCATGGGACTTGGTAGTACTATTCTGGCTGAAATTATTAAAAATAATTTACCATGGTTTAAAATTAAGTATATTTTATCGCAAAACATAATTAATAACAATTAACAAAATAATTTACCATGGTTTAAAAATAACATAGTTTGTCAAATGTTATTCTAACATATGATTCTATACAAAAAAAGAAAAGAGTTTTTTCTATAGATATTTTTGCATAAACCATTTTTCACCACATAATCCTGTGTTAAGAGAAGTATTGTTTTATTTAACCTTATGTAAAAAATTATGATATTACATAGTATTTTCTGTGATAAAATAAAGAATGAATATATTCAATAAGAAGTGAAATTTTAAAAGCATATTATTGTGTTAAACTACCTAAAAGCAATACAGGTCTCAGATAGAAACTAAAATCTATTCATCTGATTTTAATTTTGAATTGATTATTTGAAATTTTGTAGGGTATTCGAATCTGCTCACTTCTAGTGTTTTATGGTTTCAAAGTGAGGAAATGTAAGTGTTGGGCTAACAAGGATTTGTGTTTGAAAATTGGATTAATTACATAAAACCCTAAAAAGACGTTTTGTTTGGGTGATATTTTATTATCAAAATAAAAAGATTATTTTAAAGATAAATTATTGAAAATATTACTAGGTATAAATGATTACTACGTTTGATAAAATTTGGTAAAAATGAATGATATAAATAATTAATGTGTTTGGTTAACGGTAATAAAAAAATACTTGTAAATTATTTTACTTAAATGCTCTTGAATATAATTATCTTAAAATATTTTTTATATTTTTTATTATATTAATTAAAAATAAATTTATTATTGTCTTAAAAAATTATTAAATTATAGTAAAATCAAGATTACCTTGGTAATATTTTAATATCTAAGGTAAAGGTGATAATCAGATTATCACACTTATATTACCTGTCACGTCAACATTAGTAATATATGATTACTATAATCTTTTATTACTGATAAACCAAACAAGAAAATGTAAGTCATAAAAGATAGATTCTAGGGGGCGTTCGGTTTGGGTAATGTTTTATTACCAAAATAGAAAGATTATTTTGAAGATAAATTACTTAGAAAATTACTGGGTGTAAATGATTACTATGTTTGATAAAATTTGGTAGGTATAAATAATTATTGTGTTTGGTTAAAGGTAATAAAAAATTACTAGTAAATTATTTTACTTAAATGCCCTTGAATATAATTATTTTTAAATATTTTTTATATTAATTAAAAATAAATTTATTTTTGTCTCAAAAAATTAATAAATTATAATAAAATGAAGATTACTTTGATAATTTTTAAATACCTAAGGTGAATGTGGTAATCAGATTACCACCTATATTACCTGCCACATCAACATTGGTAATAGAATATTACTGTAATATTTGATTACTGACAAATCAAACAAAAGAATAGATTATTAAGATAATATTTGAAAACTTGAATCAAACGGCCCCTAAGATAATCTTTAAAACACTGTAATCAAACAACTCCTAAATTTTAGGCTAATGTTCCCCTTACTAGAGTGTGTTTTCTGAATTTTTTGAAGTCTATGTTCTTGAAACAAGAATGTAGTGCTTTATAGGGATTTTAACTAACCCTTTAAAGACCTTTGGATTCCTTCACGCGCCACGTCATGGTTATACAATGCATAACTCTAAAATCACTTACAGCGAATTTTGTTTCCTTAGTTAAAAATATTGTGCATAATATTCCTTCACCGAAATCAAACTCTAGGGTTTTTATCATTTCCATGGCTTCTCGCGCCCATCTCGACGATGTAAGTCAATCATCTCATAATCCTACTACAATTATACTTACATTATAAATATTTATTTACGAGTTTTATTGAGTTTTTTTTTTCCCTCTTGAACATAGGACGACGATTTCGGTGGTGATTTTTCCGGTAGCCACAATACGAGACGTTCAGGTTAATTCGAATTTCATTTTAATAATACTGGTTTATGTATAATGTGATTGGTTTTTGTTGTTCATTTTTTAATTTTTACTTACATGAGAATTGTTAGGTAACAAGAGAAGCTTCGGTGATATTGACGATGATGAGGACGATATATTTTGTTCGAATAAGGTATTTTCATTTGTTTAATGCTGTTGTTTGTGAGTTTTTCAATGTTGTTTGAATTAGAGCGATTCATGAATAATTATTTAGTGACAGATGGTGAATACTTTGTTTGGTTGTCTTAAGCTTCATTTACTTAGTTACTTAAACAGCTTTTGAATTTTTGGATTTGTATGTTACATGTGTTTAAGCCACATTGAATTCTACGGGTATGAAATTGAGAAATTTGTGACTGAAGCATTTTAGATTTTAATGGTTTTACAACCTTATGGTTGCAAGATTTGAAGTGAACTAATATTTACTATGTCAAAAAATGGATAATACATGGCTTTAGGCTATGCTCAATGAAATTGGAGGTATAATAATGAGTGAAGCATTTTGAATTTAGGGTGTTGGTTTTTGCTTTACAACTTTATGATGCAAGAGTTTAGCAGACTGATATTGTCTTTGCAGAAGAATTGATAACATAAGTTTAGACTATGCTTAATGAAATTGTTTATGATACTCAAATTTTACCAGCAATGAGTAGTTTAAAATCAAATAATTATAAAAGAGAAGAGCTCTATTTCTACCTCTGGTTTCTGCATCTACCTCTTTCTGCTTTCAGCCACAAAATTGGTGAGGATGTAGCTTGATGGTAGCAATTTCATTCTTTTTGTTTGAGAAGTATATAGAGTATTTATTAAAGAAAATGTTATGAAAAACTGTCTAGTGGTTGATCCTGTGACCTTCTAGCTGAGAAAGTTAAATTAGAATTTATGGGTTTCCTCTTGGAAACTTTATTTAATTTGGCTGTGGTGGATTTTTCATCTACTAGGCTTTTGGAACATATGCCACATCTTGAGCAGCTAATGAAAATTTTGTGTATTTATGGGATTTTTTTACATTGCAGAGTAATTCAAACATAGAAGAAACTGCGCCTGGTGTTGCAACTGGGATGATTTTGTCTCTTCGGGAGAGGTATAGTATTATCGGTGATGGGTTGTGATTACTTTAGGATTCTTATGTACCATTGCTACACCTATAATTCTTGGAAAATTTTCCTGCAGTCTTCAGAACTGTAAGGACACACTAGCAACATGCCAAGTATGTACACAGCTATACTAAACATGCTTGTAATTAAGCTTAAGATATAATTTTGCCTTCTTTTTGTGCCTGACAAAATCTAATCATGGTCATGTTTCAGTCGGAGCTTGAAGCTGCAAAATTGGAGATTCAAAAGTGGCATTCTTCATTTCAAAATGAACCTTTCATGCCAGCTGGGACATCTCCTGGTTAGCCTTTCCTTGGAGTGTTTAAGTGAATCATTTTTTTTATATGTAGTCTCATATTATGAACATAGTGTATGCTCTGTATTTATTTTTGAGACAAATGGATTCTACTATTCTTTGTAGAGCCTAAATTAGTCATCAATTATCTTCAGACCCTAAAGTCATCTGAGGAGGTGATGAAAGAACAGGTTGGTGCTCTCTTTCATATCTGCTGGTGATGGAAGAAGTTGTTTTCTCTATGCATGAATTCATCTATGTCTTATTCTTATTATCAGCTAGAGAAATTAAGGAAAAAGGAAGCTGCAGTCATTGTACAGTTGGCAAAACGGGAACAGGAGATAGGGGACTTGAAGGTCAGACTCTCATCTTCTCTCTTTGTTTTGGGATGTTTGTTCCCCCAATTATATTTTATGCATAGTATGGTTTTTGTTGCATCTGTTGTTTTTATATAGATTATGATTTTATGTTGCCTCTTCTGGTAGAAGTAACTAAGAGAGATACATAGTACGATTGCCTTTGGGATAGAGATAGCAGTAAAGTCCTGTCACGGTGATTTTACTTTATGGGAACTGAGCTTGTTGTAACTGGAGGCAAAGAATCCCAATTTCTTTTGTTTGTTGTATTTTATACTGCCTAATTATTAACAACATTGTGTTGTTTCACCTAATACTGAATTCATTTAAACTTTTCAGTCTGCTGTCCGGGATTTGAAGGCTCAGCTTAAGCCACCATTGATGCAGGTATTATGGATTCTGTTATAGGGGCTTGCGGGAGTCGTAGTAATTAAAACTCAATTTGTTTCTTCTATTTTTATTGTCTTTCTCTTTACAATTTTTGTGGGATCTAATGTCACATTTTCCTATAGAATGGAGTTCTTGTTAGCCTTTTTTCCGGGACATTTTCTGAGCCTTTACTTGTCCGCAATACACTGTTCTTGTGTCACATGAACCATTTTAGGAACATTAAAAGCCAATAAAAGAACAAACAACATGCTTATACTAGTTTATTGGCCAAGATAATGCCAATACTTAGTGCATCATGATTTTCATGGATGAATGTATTATCTTAAAGGATTTTTTTTTTTGTGAATTCTGGTGGTGGCTCAGAACTCAAACAGGGGTTTCTATTCCTAGTACAATGTATGCTTGACAAACTACTTAAGCTGAATTTTTCTTAGTATTTCTTTTGATTTTTGGGCAGGTAGGCAAGCTTTGGCATCCCTGGGGGAAGCTTTTCTTAAATAGGATATCATGCCTGTGCTTGTATTTAGTTATTAGACATGATATATGAAATGTTCTTGTGTCTGTATTGACAAGAAGCTGGTTTTCATGGTTCAAATGCAATATTACCAAATGTTTTGACCTGGAACATTTACCTACTCTATCACCTGTTTAAAACAATGCTTCCTTTTTTTTGTTTCTCTGTGTGTTTTTTTATTATCTTTGCAGCAGCATAATTTTGTGGTGATTTATTTGACAGGCGAGGCGGTTGCTGCTAGATCCAGCCATTCATGAAGAATTTAGACGTCTAAAGGTTTGTACTTTAAGAAATCCTTGTTGCAATTTAGATCTACCAAAGTTAGTTTTCATGTATGCTACTATTCTGGTGGTGATGACTATTCTATGTTGACTGTCTGGTGGTATATCTGGTATTTTTAAGAGTGCGTAGCTATGTATTCTGTGCTGATGGCTAATAGTTTTGCAAAAAGGGGGAGGATATATTATATTAAATGATATGTGGAAAGTTCACTTCTGTCTTTTCATAACAGCTAAAGCAGTCCTTGTAATGAACTTCTTTAGCATTTCATACTGATGTCGACTTTTGAAAGTGTTCTTGAAGTAAATGTTTGAAATCCCCATGCCATATGTTAATTTTTCTAATGCCCCTTAGACTAATGTCCAATTGCTAATTGCACATAAAAACCTTAGGCCCAGCTTGTTTTGTTTGTTGTATTATGATATTTGCTCATAGGATAAGTTGTTTGAGGGTTCTTACTTTCCATAATGCTAGAATTTGGTCGAGGAGAAGGACAAAAAGGTGAAGGAACTCGAGGAAAATATAGCTGCTGTTGCTTTTACTGCAAATAGCAAGATGGGTAAAGCATTGATGGCAAAGTGTAAAACCCTGCAAGAGGAAAATGATGAGATTGGCCGTCAAAATGAGGAAGGAGAGGTAGTGCAACTGCTATTTATAGTGTATCTTGTTATGGTTTTGTACTTGCTTTTTCTGGCTTGGAGTTTGTTTGTTTCTCTTTTTAACATGTTTTTTTCCAGCTGGAAAATTGATGGACAGTTGATAGTTTGCCTATGTCGAAGGTGAAGGGAGGTTGGGTGCAATTTTTAGTAGCATGTTGGAATTGTTGATCATTATATTTAGAACGACATCTTGGGCTGATTTACTCTTGGCTTTTGATATGGTTTTTGGGGTTGTTTTTCTGTACAGCTCTACTTCAGTTTGCTTTCTCTGAGCACAGCCTACACAGATTGGCTAATGACTTTTATTTCTCTGCCTCCCTCACTAGGCTGAATTAGCTTCTTTCAGTGGATAACTTATCCACCATAGTCCATTTTTCTTCACAAATACAGTATAATAGACACACACATGCACACACACACACTCCAGATCTTGAAGTAGATAAGAAACATCTTTCTGCTGATTATGACTATTATGTTGATACAATGATTATTGTAGTTATTTTTGTTGAAAGTACTTATATGCAATGATAAGTGCATACTCCCAAAGGCAACATCTTGACTGACTTATGTGTTCATATTATTTCAGTCAAGACCTGGTTGAGCAATTTTCATCTTCCCAGTTATAAGACCTTTTTTTAAATCAAAATTTTCAATGTATTAATTATTTTTCTGAATGTTGGTCGGCAGACACATCAGTTGCAATTGAAACTTGCTTTGCAGAAATCTCAAAATGCTGAGCTTAGAAGTCAGTTTGAAGGTTAGCGATATATATATTGTTGATATAGCAATTGGTTCAGTTGAACGTTATGGACATCTCTTGAGAAGTTTAAATTTGAAATGTGGTTGCCTAACTTATTTTAAGTTTCTGGGACTGTCCTGTAGTTTCTCTTTGACATGATAATTTTTATTTTACATCCTATGGTATATAGCAAAGGAATTTTTTTTTAATAAACCACGGAAGCTGGGACACCTTTATTAGTTGAATGACTTACCTGTATGGGACCTTTCATTGAGTTTGTAACTTTTTATTGAAGTTGGAAATTGTTACACCTGTGTTACTTTATAGTGTAGCATCAAATGTTTTTTTATCATGAAAGTCATGCATGCAGTATTGATTTCTGACATCCTAGTATTGTTGAACTGCAATTCTTCTGTTTTTGTGATTTTGATTGCATCTTAATATTGAGCAACATTTTCCCAAAAGTCAGAATTCTTTTTATTTGTAATTGTAGTTTGGTTGCCCCTTATTTGTGGGAGCATAATTAAGGGATATGGACACGATTGCACCTTTCATGTTTTGTCCTCGCAAACCTTTTATTGCTTTTTTTTTTATTCCAGTCAACCAATTTGTGATGATTTAAAAATTTTTCAATCCATTTTAATTTTTTCTATTCTGTTACATGCAGGACTCTGCAAACATATGGAGGGATTAACAGATGATGTTGAAAGATCAAATGAAACGGTTTCATTCTTCTCCATTTTTTTCCCATTTCTTTATTAGTTTAATTGTGTTGAAGCATAGCAGCACCACGTGTTTAAGAATTATGTGTCGAGCCTCTAACTTGGTTAAATAGTAAATGAAATTTTAACTGGAAATTTGTGGTGGATGGTAAAAAATTCAACCTGATTTCTAAAGATTAAATTATTATTTTCCACCCAAGCTTTGGGGAAACCACAAGTTCCACTTCTTGAATTCTTTAACTAAAAACTTTCACCTATAACACAGCTCTATTAGGAAAAAATATATATATATATACAAAAAAGCTAAAGTAAAGTTAGAGTGGGGAAAAAGTAGACTTCGGTTTTCCAAAATTTTCAATTTGACCCTAATGGGAGTGGGAACTAGTGAATTCTCTGGACTTTGGGTGGAAAATAGTAATTTACTCTGCTCTAAAAGATGAGTAGCTAAGAAAATAAGATATGGGAGTACTGACTGAGAGCATTTCTTTTGCAGGTGCTGATCTTACGAGAGAAGCTGCAGGAGAAGGATTGTGAAATTGAAAGGCTAAAGCAGGAGTTGCAGCAGAAGAGCATTGTGGAGGAGGATAAAACTGATTCACTTTCTGATAAGAAAATTATCAACAACATAACCGAATCTGGGGAAGCTGTAAAAACTGAAATGTAGACTTAGCAATTTTGTAGGATATTATTATTATTATTATTTTTTATTCCCCATGTCTGTACAATGTACATTAAATAGTTTCTTTGATTTGTTAGTAATTCTTGAATCTAATTTGTCCTTTGGCTGCCTTCTTTCCGGAGTGGCCCTGCATTATGCTAGTAAAATATGCTTCCCTCTCAAGTTCATAAAATAGGAAAGCCCTATTTTGTATTAATGTCCTGAAGTTCCAGAGACAAGGGCAATTAAGTTACCAAGCTTGTGAGACCTTCACTGTGTCCAGACTTCAATTTCCAGTCTCCCTATACCAAGCAGATGCCAGGTGGTGAACTTTTATTTTATAGTGGCTCAATGGACGTGCTACAAGCGTTCAAGTGTTTGGGAGCTCTTGATGAATATTTAGTTAGTATCAAGGAATGATATTTTCTTTATAGTACAAGGGGGCAAAGCAACGGAAAACAGTCTCGAATAAATGGAATTTCACATTATATTATATATGGTGGGGATGTCATCAAATTTCAGAGTGCAAGCCGCACAGCCAAATGCTTTTTCGGTTTCGAAGCAAAACCAATACTGCTCAGACAAAAACCAAAACGAAAGGAGAGCAGTTCATCGGTGCTTTGCTCTTCCTCGAGGCCATCCAAGTCCAGCATTGCCGACATTTCCAACTGCTTCCAAGGGCTTTACCAATCCCTTTGTCGTTTTACCGAGTGCCTCTCCCTGCACACATCTTTGCATCAGAAAATAGATCAAACTATAAAGCATGATCTAATTCATATTGGCCCTATATGAATATATTGTGTAGAATAATGGGATGAGATATGGAGACAATCAGTTTCCATACAGGCAAAACTCATTTATATTCATCTTATACAGAAGCACATGGCAGGGAAACAAGGTGATGTGATATTACCTCCTTCCAGCCCATGCCTTCTAGAATTCTTCTGGCATAACTACCTGTTCCAAATGACATTTCCAAAGCTTCTGCTGCTGCATCTTCTGTATAAGCATAATTAGGGGAATATTCCCCACCATTGTCACCAACTGAATTACTCTTTTGTCCTGGACCCACTCCAATGCCACCATGCAAGGTTCTTCTCTCAGCAGCTCTATCCCTATATGAGCGGCTTTTCCGCTGTCAATACAGCAAAACAACACGTTACAAGGAAACAAGTCAGACTGAAAAAAAAGTATATGATTCACCTGATTAAATATGAATGCTCAAATCTCTAACTTGATATCATCATGGATGCTTCACTAGCCCTCTCCATATAAAAACATAACTGGGTAAACATATAAATCCATGAACAAAGGAAAATCTATGGAAAGCTGAATTCACATACCTTATATTACCCACACTTACTGAGCATGAAAAAACTATTAACCCTAATAATATTAGCTGATAAAATTTGGGAGGCTGGGCTATTGGAGAGTTAACCCATAAAATAATAAAGAACATCACCAGCAGCATAATTAGTGAGGCTATAAGCCTTTATTATTGCCACTCAATACCAAATTCTTAGAACTAAGAACATGCCATAATTAATGTAACTGAGAAAGAAAAATTAAGCAATTTTTATGGGCTTCTACATTGCCATAACTTTTTCAACAAGATGACAAGAGGTACAACTTTGGCAACAAAAATACCTTTTCAAGTGCAGATAGTTGATCCACAAAAGGGGATGTATCCATGCAGTTTGTGATTCCATCAGATGATTCTGGTTTATTTCTTTGAATGGTTTTAGACTGAGGGAAAAATTCTGGGAAGCCCCAGTTACGTGTTGGGTTAGAAGAATCGTAACTTGACAAGGAAGCTAAATATTTTGCATTAGGGCTCCGCAACTTATACACTTGTCCTGAAAGGAGGCAATAGTCATGCAACTGCATAAGTTCACAAATATGGGCTGTAAATGCAAAACTACACAGAGAGTGCTTGTAATAATGTCGAATACTCTAAAAATTTATCCCACATGAACACATGCACATACTTGTTGTTACATAAAAAGGTGAATGCAAACCTGTTGTCACTCGTACCAGATCTAGATGAACTTCACGAATTGGTGCAGTTTTCAAAAGACCACCTCCAGAAGGCATAGAGGGATGGAGCTTTGCAGATCGTCTCATCAAATGCCCAACCAACTTAGCTACCTGATTTTTCCCGTCATTTCTGCATTCTCTGACCATTGACCAATCCCATAATTCAACAGCTGGGATTGTCAACGCTGGCTCTTCCTCAGGTTGAATAACCTGACCATATTGCGATCGCCAATTTTCTTCTTCCCATGAAACACCTGTATGCAAAAATGCTTAAAGTTTTCAACCTAAATATGTGAAATTTGTGGACCTTCTTTCAATAACTTAAGGAATTGTAATTTCTCTCCCCCATATGGCAATCTTAGAATGAAAGACATCAAGGAATTGATTAATGATAGTAATACAGGGACAAACCTTCGCCTAAGTCCTCCATGATCAGTTCCCCCTCTTCTAGCTCAAGAGTATTAGTACTCTCAGCAGTCAATTCTTCTTGCTGAAGAGTATTACTACTTTCTGCATTCAAACACTACAGAGCCGTTTATGCCTGCTCCAACTATTGAAACACAAAAAAAGGGGACAAAATGCAAAGATTATATGTGACAAACCATCAGCTGAAAACTTGAAGTTTTTCCCCTCATCAGTTTCCAAAGGCATCATTACACCATTATCAGCATCGACTGGTGCATTATAACCAGATAGATAAAGGTCAATCAGTGTTTCTTCTAACCTAAATCCAATAAAAAGATTTGTTAAGAAAAATATATTGAAATGGTAACTGATTAAAACTGAGGGAATGCAACGTCAGAATGCAGCTTACCATGCCGACGGTGGAGGTTGATTTTCAGGCGTTTGATTGCTAGTGCCCTCTGTATGTCCTGTTAATAAAAGACTCATTAAATTTCTGCAGTGTTGCCTCCATTCCCTAAATTATTTGAGAAAAAGTAAAAGTTATTTTCCAAACCTCCATAAATAGAAAGACCTGAAGTACTTGTCTAATGTTGGAGGAAATTGGTTTATCAGTATCAGTAGGACACTCAGCTAGTCCCATGCTTTCTCCCTCAAAAAACTCTCAACCTCCAAGCTCATTGCCAAGGTGGACAAGCTTAGATTCCAAAAACAAACCACCTCCAGACCAATAAATTATTATAGGCATGCAATCGCCTCTACCAGACTAAAAGATTTATAACCTGAAGATGTCATTAAATGTATGACAAAGATCATATGATCCAGCAAGCATCCACTATAATAACACCCACAAACCATCAATCCGAGCCAACCCTCAGCTACTGTCTCATTCTAAAAGAATCATCACTAAGCAAGCATTGTAGATACCGCCCTGTTTCCTTACCCCATTTCATAGGAATCAAAAATTTCTAAAAGAAAATCAATTTTTTAGAGACAAACAACAGGGCATACAGAATTACATTGTAATGGTTAAAATCACACCGATTCATGGCTCACCTGAAGTAGATTCATTCCGACCACTTCTTACACACTGGTGAGCCTTAGATTCATCTAGCTGGATGGACATGTAATCCGTGTTGTCGCAATATTCTTGATTACATAACTCGTCGTGAGCCAGATTATCCTTGGCATTTCCCTGGCATGGACTTATTTCACATTCGTTAACCTGAAACAATGTGATACGACAGCTTAGGATCTGAATCCAATATGACAAAATTAACAGCCGTACAAGATGTTACCTTTTGAGACTCCAAAAGTACATAAGTGCCGTTTTCGAACTTGTAATAAAGACCGTCCCTACTACTGTAGTACCAGCCAGCGTTGGGGTCATGGTAAAATCCACTACTGCACCAAATTAACACAAAACAATAATGACAAACAGCCAAAATATTTAAGGACAAACTTTCAAAATTCAAAAGAGTCTTAGAAAAGAATATAAAACTGAAATTAAAGGGTTAAAACAGTATTGTAAGGTTGGAATGGTAATAAGAAGATGGAATTTTGCTTCTAAAAAGGCAGGAGATTGTGGTAGAGTTAGAAAATGAAAAGAAGGAAAAACCTGGCATGAAAGAAGAGCTGAGATGTTTCGTCCCAAACAAAACAATCACCGCTCTGCACCTCGTTATGATCAGCTGCTTCCATTGTTGCTGCCATTTCTTTTGCTTCTCTCTCCTCGTGCCTACCTTCGAAATGGAGGAGATTCAAAACCACACTCAACCATTGGAAGACAGCGTCGCCTGAGATGGTAGTTGCATAAGGATTTGGGTCCAATGACTTATTGGGTCAACGGAAAGCCCATTATAGATCAAGTTTGGGCCCTGTTGATCCGAAACCGACATTGGAAATGTTTGAATTCTAGTCAAGATTATACAAATAAACTATAAAAATTAAAATAGTTACTAATTATGATGTCACCAACATGGTCAGGGTGGTGCAATTCCAATTAATAGCATCAAAATTATTACGATTTGGGTTGGAATTATACTATTTTAGTGTAATTCTCATTATATGAAATTGAGATAGTATAGTTTTAATTATAATATCATTATTTCGGTGTAATTTCAATTTATTTACATTTCTTCGATGCGATTGTAATGTTGATAATATTCTTTTGATTTAATTTTCTATTTTTTTTTAGATTTTAATTTATTTAATGAACGATAAAAGGTTTACTTAATAAATATTTAAATTGATAAAATATTTATTATGTAAAATTAAATTTAGAGTTTTAAGCGATATTATGTAAAATTACTTTTTTAACCTTTAAAATTTAAATTTTGAGAAAAAATAAGAAAGAAAACACACCGTTTCAAAAGTTCAGGAGTGGGAGAGCTGCTGGTTAAGGGAGTAGCTGGCAGAGCAAGCAGAGTGAGCCATTTGGCCGATTAATTTCAGCAATAACAGAGACTTGAATGCATGCAGTGAGGCGTTTGGCAGTTTAAGGTTCTTCGGCTCGGCACGGTGCCAACTCTACATTTTCAATAAATGCAACTCAACACCCCTGCTTATTTCTCAACACCGTCCTCCACGTAAGTGCCTCGCCGCATGCGACGTGGATAGTAGCTGATGGGGTGCTCCCTTGTGTTTCCACGTGTCAGGCCACTTTTTTTTTTCACGTGCTCCTCGTGATAGTAGTGCACGTTCACAGGTTATATTCAAGAGTTAAAAATATAAAAACATATACCAAATTACTATAATACCCGTTGATATATTTTCCACGAGAAGCAAAAAACTGCCTCCAACTTACACATTGTTCCCATACATCAACTCTAGATTCCCAACTAAATTTCTATATAAACTACCTCTCATTCCAACCATTAATCACAAACACAAATTAACAAATCCCTTCTTCTTTCTCACATTTGCTAGCAAACACAAGCTCAATCCATGGCTCCAAGCTTGAGCAAGAATGTACTAGATTCGTTGGGGCTTCTTGATGGAGAACTAACATTATCCATCATCTTGAAAGAATCGAATTTTCTTGCTAATGGCCATCCGATTCTTAGTGAAGTTCCCACGAACATTGTAGCCACTCTATCTCCATTTAACGCTACAGATAAGGCAGAGAGCGCGCCGGGTTGCTTCGTGGGATTTGACGTGGATAAGCCCAAAAGCTGGCATGTGGTGCCCATTGGCAAGCTCAGAGGAATAAGGTTCCTGAGCCTATTCAGGTTCAAAGTTTGGTGGACCACTCACTGGGTTGGAAACAATGGAAAAGACTTGGAGCATGGGACCCAGATGCTGATATTAGACAAAAATGACTTGGGACGCCCTCATGTTCTTCTTCTTCCAATCCTGGAGGGACCCTTCAAAGCTTCTCTTCAACCTGGAGTTGATGATTACGTGGACATGTGCCTGGAAAGTGGGTCCTCCCATGTGTGCGGTTCGAGTTTTAGAAGTTGCTTATATATACATGTCGGTAACGATCCATACCAGCTCCTGAAGGAGGCCATGAAAGTCGTAAGGCTCCATTTGGGGACATTCAAACTTCTTGAGGAGAAAACTCCACCAGAAATCGTAGATAAATTTGGTTGGTGCACTTGGGATGCATTTTATCTTAACGTTCATCCTGAAGGTGTACGGGAAGGCGTGAAGGGCTTGGTGGAAGGCGGGTGTCCTCCGGGGCTGGTTCTGATTGATGATGGATGGCAGTCCACTTGCAATGACGAAGATCCTATTACTGATCAAGAAGGCATGAACCGGACGAGCGCTGGTGGGCAAATGCCGTGCAGGCTGATAAAATTTGAAGAGAATTACAAATTCAGGGACTATAAAAGCCCCAATGAACCAGCGAAAAAAGGCATGAGCGCCTTCGTTAGGGACCTGAAAACAGAGTTCAAAAGCATCGAGAATGTGCATGTATGGCATGCGCTATGTGGGTACTGGGGCGGCGTTAGACCCAATATCAAAGGCATGCCCGAGTCCAGGCTCGTTGCTCCTAAATTGTCAAAAGGTTTGCTGATGACTATGGAAGATTTGGCTGTGGATAAGATAGTGGACAGTAAAATTGGACTTGTCCCACCAGAGCAAGCCCACGAGATGTACGAGTGACTCCATTCTCACCTCGAGTCGGCGGCCATTGATGGTGTCAAGGTTGACGTAATTCATGTAAGTTCTCGAAACCTCTCCCTTATTATCATAAATTCAATTTCCTGAGTACAAAAACAATTGATATACTGTGTAGTTATGGCCTTAGCATAAATAATTGTGGCTTACAGTTGTTTGAATTGCTTGCTGAGGACTTTGGTGGTCGAGTTGAGCTTGCTAAAGCTTACTACAAGGCACTAACTGCTTCTATTCGAAAACATTTCAAAGGGAATGGTGTCATTGCCAGTATGGAGCAGTGCAATGATTTCATGTATCTCGGCACAGAGATCATTTCACTTGGACGCGTCGGTAATGCCTTTGAATTCATTCGAATAGCTTTTTTTTCACGTATTCAACCGAGACTACATAAGCAAGTACTGATTTGTTACACACACAGGAGATGATTTCTGGTGCAATGACCCGAAGGGCGTCACAAACGGAACGTTTTGGCTACAAGGGTGTCACATGGTGCATTGTGCATATAATAGCTTGTGGATGGGCAATGTCATACACCCAGATTGGGACATGTTCCAGTCTACTCATCCTTGTGCTGGATTCCAAGCTGCTTCCAGGGCAATTTCCGGAGGGCCTGTTTATGTGAGTGACTGTGTTGGTAAGCACAAATTTGACTTGCTCAGGAGCCTTGTGTTACCCGATGGAACCATTTTGCGATGCCAACACTATGCTCTTCCCACCAGAGATTGCCTGTTTCAAGATCCTTTACATGATGGGAAAACAATGCTTAAGATTTGGAACCTCAACAAAGTAAGTCACAGGCAGAATTTCTGTAAATAATTAACAGAATGATGATTTGTTCTAATTGTATCTTTCTCATCTATATTTGCAACAGTATACAGGAGTTTTAGGACTCTTCAATTGTCAAGGAGGAGGATGGTGCTCTGTGACCAGAAAAAACGCTGGTTTCTCAGAGTTTTCAAACACAGTATCCTGCTTGGCTAGTCCTAATGACATTGAATGGAACAATGGAAAGCATCCGATGCCTTCTATGAAGGGAGTGAACAAATTTGCTGTTTACATGTTTCAAGAAGACAAGCTGAAGCTGCTGAAACCATCAGATAACATAGAGATTACCCTCGAGCCATTTAACTATGAGCTGCTTACTGTTTCTCCTGTCAAAGTCCTGCCAAAAAGATCGATCCAGTTGGCCCCAATTGGACTGGTGACCATGCTCAACTCTGGTGGCGCGGTTCAGTCTCTGGTTTTCGATGACAATGAGAATGCGGTGAGAATTGGAGTGAAGGGTTGTGGAGAAATGAGGGTGTTTGCTTCAGAGAAACCATTGATGTGCAAGATTGATGGAGCGAGTGTGGAGTACTGTTATGATGACCAAATGGTAATGGTCCAAGTTCCATGGCCAAGTTCTTCCAGATTATCAGTTGTTGAATACTTGTTTTGAGTCATCAGGAAGCTTTTCTTTAAAGTTTTGTACTTACTGTTCTGTTATGAATGTAAATTTATCCTTTATCCTTGACGTGTTTAAGTAACAATGTGGGCGTTGAATTTGCTGTTATGGATATCCTTACCGTATAAAGGCGAAATGACAATTTTCCACCCAAGGTTTGTTGAAAAGACAATATGGTAAAACCAAACAATTTATATCTATTTCAATACAAAAATGATCATTAGGAGACATTTATTTTAAGTAATGTTTTATTATTAAAACAGAAAGATTATCTTAAAGATAAATTACTTAGAAGATTATTGGGTATAAATGATTACTATGTTTGATAACATTTGATAAATATAAATAATTATTATGTTTAGTTAAAGATAATAAAAAAATACTAATATACTTAAATAACTTTAAATATAATTATTTTTAAATATTTTTTATATTATTTATCATATTAATTAAAAATAAATTTATTTTTATTTTAAAAAATTATTAAATAATAATATAATTATAATAAAATTAAGATTACCTTAGTACTCTTTAAATATCTAAGATGAAAATAGTACTACTTATATTATCTGTCACGTCAGTATTGATAATAAAAGGTTATACTGATAAATCAAATAAAACAATAAAAAATAAAATTTTAAGATAATTTTTAAATATTGAAACCAAACACCTTGTAAGTAAAATATTTGCTAGCATCTACCCTCAACTCTAAATTAATTAAAAAGTACAAAATTAAAATCACAATATGTGCCTTTCCTTTTCTATATTTTCAAGATGGTTCCAGAGTTGAAAACCTGCTTCTAGCGTTGGTACCTTATGCTTGATAACGTTGTACCACAACTCTGCTTTTAGCTCGCTGTAGGTTGCAGCAAGCAACAGTTGATTGTGTGATTGGAGATCCTTCGTTCAACAAGAACAACGAAGCAGCTGACAACCAAGAAATTCAAATTCCATGAGAAACCCGAATTCGTGGACGTATAAGGACAAACAAATTACTGAACTTTCTGGAACCCATCAACAAATTCATGGTTTCGTGGACGAAGACCCAGACTATGAATCTGAAGATTCTCTCTTCGAGGCATTTCAGCGCAAACGCAAACCTACCAGAGTCGGCATCGGTGTATCATCTCTCTCTTTAACTACCATTTCTTAGTGAAATTCAAAGTCCTTTTATAGCAAAGTTTTAATTTTACGCACCCCGTTCCTTGATTGCTAACACTTGTTTTTTCAGGCTATTAATGTTTGATTAATATGATACTTGGATTTGATTGTTGGATCGAAAAAAATTTCTTTAGTTTGTTGAAATTGAATATTGGGTTGGCTAGTTTCGAGTAGACAAAATGCATTGACAATTGGACTTATAATTTTAAGCAGTATTATTTTTGTCTGTAATGATTTATTATTATTTTTTATTTTCATTCTTATCTGACTGTTTGGTGTAAATTGTGCTGATGAGCTAAAGCAAATTTTTTACTTAGGATCAAAGCCAAATTGATTCCTACTTAATTGATTATGTACATCTATGAATGTTAACTATGACATTGAATTATGAGAGCGCATGTGTTTTCAAATAAATATCGGTTACTAGTTTATGTTTTACTTTGTTCCATACACATCTCTAAATTGGTGCTTGAATGATGATATACAGGATAGGAGTTTTACCGGCCAAGTAGATTTGATATCTGAGATTGATCGAAGAATCAAGGAACATTTTCATCATTTGCTACATGCAGTGGAAGGCCTGAGTGCACGAGTGACTCAGTTAGAGAGTAGAATGCATCACATGGAGAATTCTGTTGATTATTTGAAGGAATCAATCGCAAATAGTCATGGTAGGACTGATGGAAAGCTTAGGGAGGTAGAAAATATTCTGAGAGAGGTATTGGCAAACTTCCAAATCTTTCATTTGATGTGATGTGTGTGCTTTGGTTAGTACTCTTTGCTATTAAAATCAACCTTGCATAATTCTGGGAAATTTAGGTGTTGTTTTTGGTAATAATCTTACCAGCAGCTTTTTGTGTCCAATTAGATGTGCTGGGGATGAGCGAGTCTGGATGCCCAGCTAAAAAAACAAAAATCAGAACTAAAACTGGAACCTATATGGAGAGGTTCTTGCTCGGAACCTACCCAGTTGGTTTTGTTTCAGGTTCTGGGCATACGGTACTGTTTACCCATAAGAGGAAGCTCTAGCATCAGTCTGGCAATTTGGGTAGAAATAGAATAAGAGGAAGCTCTACAGGAGAAAAACACCACTGATTTTAGGGTCTGTTTTTGATTTTGTGAGCCACAGTGAGATTGTTACCATATGCAATTTATAAGATTACCAAAATCAAATTTTTAAACTAAGAGCATGCTTTATCTCTGCCAAAGATTGCCCCTTTCTTTCTACATTATTACCAGCTATCTACATGACAACAATACATACGATTGAAAATCCCAAATAGACAGAGCCAATACCAAATTTGTTTACAACACATTAGAATACAAACCAATTACAAAGTTGGATATCTGTCACCATAGAAAACTAGGTGTAAGAGAGTAAAAACATGAAAGAATAATAAAATTGAGTGAAGGATTTTAGGGTTAACAGAGAAATCGAGCAAAGGATGTTCATGGTGAAGCGATTTTTTATATGTTGTAACAATCAGATCAATGTTGTTTTGATGGGGAGAATGAAAAAATAAAATAAAATAAAATTGCGTCGAATATCTGACCCAAAAACCTGAATTCGAATTTGGGTCTGTTCCAATTCCTTTGAGGGAGGAATTGCAACTAGACCTAGAACTTGTCGGTGCCTGCAAATTTTGAATTGGAACCTACCCGTTTTCTATTGGTACTAGGTAGAAATCGGAACTGTCAGCCAAGTACCCAATGGTTCCAGTTCCGATTAGGTAATTTGCACATGCCCACTTTTACTTTAAGTTATAAACTGTTGGAGTGTCTCTAGCTTTTTGAACAAAAAAATGCTGGTGGAAATTGATAGATTTATAGATGTGAGCTCTCCATGGGAAGTCAAATAATTTTGTGTTAGATGTCAAAATTATACTCTAGTGTAAGATTGATTTTCTAAGACACCATTATGTTTAACAAGTTTGGACCTTGGCAATAGCATATTCAGATCTTGCCTTGAGATAGTTTAGTTTTATCTTAATCCTTTTAAGTGAAATTCTGTGAATATCATTTGATAAAGAGTTAGAAAAGGTTGGTGCCCTCAAATCCTGGCTGCATCCCCTAAAGTCATATCATTTGTGCCACCTCAATTGTCAAAACTCTGTATCATTGCAGAATAACAGTGGTCTCCTTATTTTTGCTAAACAGTACTTGGACCTAAGACTCCTTACCCTCAACCACTAGAGCCAAGTTCCAATGTGATGTAATGGAAATTATTTGAAATCTTTGGAGAGACTCTTGCTCTTTCCTTCTGTGTGTACTTCAAGACACAAAGGTTATGGCATTTGATTGTTTTCAGCTGTCATGTATTCTTGTATGGTAGGCCATCAAGGGAACTTGATTTGATTATTAGACTATCATTCACTTAGTCCAATAAAAGTTTACTTTTTTTGATAATCCAATAAAAGTTTACTGGATTCATGAGATCCATGTAATGTTGAGAGGCAGAATTTATCTTCTGCAGTTCTGTTTGTCAATACAGTTTTACATCACAAATTTGGCAGATAGATATGGTTTGTTTTGGTGTAACATTACTTTTGTAATGATTGGCATTTCTTAGGATGTTGAATTGGAAACTGAAGGAGAAGTTGTATATTCGATAAAAGTAATATCTCAAAAAGCTTTTCTATTTTGAATGTCAAATATTTGTGGCCACTTTGTCATTGGTGTTAGCTGGTAATCAGTTGCACAAAGCTTGTGTATGTAGTTCATCTATGATACGATGATTGATGGGTGCAATTTTTATATGATTTCTTTGCAGGTACAAGATTGTATCAAGTATGTGAGAGATAAACAAGAGATAGCGGAGGCTCAGGCACAGCTTGCAAAGCTTCAGTTGTCCAAGAGTGATACACAGTCAAGAAAGCAGGACAGTACTGCTCAAACTGATTCAACAAAAGAAGAATCATCATTTGTCCCTCAGCAATCCCACCAATTACTTCCAAATCAAGTTGCTTGTCCACAACAGCAAGCTCATCTCCCTTCTAATATTACTCAGAGCCTACATAATCAGAGTCCTCTGCAGTCTCCTGCAGCAATGGCTCCTCAGCTTCTCAACCAAATACCCCATAACATTGTCCCCTCCATTCCACAACCTCAGTCTTGCAGCCTCTCACCTGTGGTGGCTCAAGAAACCACACATCAGAAGTACCTTATACCTTCCACTCAGCAGTCATGGCCACTACCTTCAGCATTTTATCAACCTAATGAGTCAACACCTCCAGCAACTACACATCAGCAGTACCTTGTAGCTTCAACTCAGCAGTCACAGCCACCACCTTCAGGATTGTATCAACCTAACGAGTCAACACCTCCAGCAACCACTCATCACCCGTACCTTGTAACTGCAAATTTGCAGTCACAGCTATCATCTGCAGCACTGCATCAGCCTTATCAACCTACACCTCAACTTCCAACAATCTCACAGTCCGCCCAACCACCTCAACTTCCAACAACCTCACAGTCAGCCCAACTGCCTCAACACCACTCACCTGTCAATGCAGGTTATTTTCAAAACCTTCTTCCTGTGAGCCATCAGCCTGAAGAAGTTCCTTACCTGTCATCTCAAAGCATCCATAAATCCTCTCAGTCACCTGGTGGGTTTCCCCCAACCCAGCAGTTTTATGTTGGTTCTACCCAGCAGATCCCTGATCAATCCACAAGCAGCCATTATTTGGAGTTACCTTCTGGGTATTCAAAACGACCAGAGCAGTCTAATCCCGGCAACTTTTTTCCATATGATGAACCTTCTTTCGGTTCTAGCCTTTCAAATATGAAACCCTTGCAATCTGCATCTTCACCTTCATTCCTAGGTGGTGGAAGCAGTTCCTCACAGTTGCCAACAGCCAAAATATTACCAGACGCACTTCCAGTTGCCTCTATTGTGGATGGTGGATCTACTTCCGGTGGGAACACGAACAGGGTTCTGGTTGATGATGTTGTTGAGAAGGTTGTTGCAATGGGGTTCCGAAGAGACTTGGTGAGAGCTACAGTGAGGAACCTGACAGAAAACAGGCAGTCAGTGGACCTTAATGTGGTCCTGGACAAGCTTATGAGTAGCAGGTAAGTTCGGCTTGGAGAATGTTGGTTTAGCTGGTGTATTGTGTATTACCTTGGTGCTTATGTTTTCTGTATAGAACTTTGAATTACTTGTCTGTTTGTGCATTCTACAGTTGATAGGATCCTTAATGTTGCTTCACTGGTTTGTTGTGCGAACTAGTCGTAATTGGCACAACATTTCTTAATTTGATTGTGAATGTATATGGTGTTTGATGTATCTATATAGTTTCTTGCTTCTTATTCTCTGTAAACTTCAACTTTTGAGTGGTTTGGTATGCTGCCTAAATAAAAATGATTGAGTTCACCATTTTCTTAATTCTCCCTAGCAAAATGATAAATACATTTTATTAAACTTGGGCAGTCATCTGATGCCATCCAATTGAATCATTTTTACATGTTATTTAGAAATGATGTTAACCGAATTCTGATGTGTGCGAGTATAATATTTTCTCCCCATTAACAAATCATGGATTCGTTTTGAGTTCTTAGGGCAAAATTTTTCTTTTTTTTAACCTCATTATAAAGACGCATCTGCCCGTACTGATGATATCTTGCTTTGTTAAGTAAGAATCTGCAATAAGGCATGTGAAGAAAGTAATGGGAGAAGTGCGATAATAGTTATAAGTGGAAATCAGATCATCTGCAAAAGATAAAAGAATAATATCTTTTGGGTAAACTTTTTTATCTTTTGAGGATTTATTGTACATATGATATGAGAGCCCGTGTCCGGTTGGAGCCAAAATTTGGAGAAATGCTGAAGAATGTTGCAGTTAATGATTTAGGGATTGGGTCATTTTTCTAGATTCCTTTGGGTCACGATCGTAGAGAGATTCAGCACGCACTTACTCTTCGCATGATCACATCTTTACCAAATATCTAGAGGGGCTTGCACGGGTTGGGGCCAGATAGGCAAGCAGCAAGCTCATGCTTAAAACCCGGGCTTGGTAACTTCCTGGAGGTAATTTCACGTAGTTTGTTCTTGTCGAAGGTATTTGTAATTTCACTTCTTTTAGGGGGTTTACTATTTTTGGGGGTTTATCTGTAAGTATAATATAGTTTCATGTAATATGCCAGGGCCTGGTTTCTCGACTTATGGAGTATGTTGTGTTGACATTCTATAAATTCATTTATTGTGACAAAGCCGTTGGTCCATACAAATTCTAGCGGTCCACTTTAGCACGAGCGTGCATGAGGCTTCTTAAAGAACTGAAACGCACACCTTGCAAACGATATGCTCTAAAAGAAAAGAACTTGTTCTATCCTTCTTTGTTACAGGGATAGTTTACCAATCTCATGCCTATAATAATCACCCCCACGTGTCAGAAACCCAACTGGGGACCTTGTTATTATTACTAGATGACAAAATTAAAAATGCCCGCTTAGCTTCAGGACCATTGAGGACCATCATCTTAATTGCATTTAACAGCAGATTCAGGACTTTGCATTCCTAGATACAAGAAGAGGACCATTTTTTCTCAAGTAACTTCAAAATTTAGCCATCAAAAACCATATCAACTGGCGTTTGCTTTAATAATCTGAAGAAGATTGCTCTGATTGTTCAGAGCTCTGATCTGGGTGGACCCAAACAAGCTGAGATATAGGCTGTTTGTATCGGTATGTTAGGAATATAGCTGTGTCATCCCTTTAGATATTTCAGAAAAGGCCAAACGACTATGTCCACTTAAGGTATGCTGTAATGACAAGTTTTCACCCTTTAATTATGAAAACATTAAATACCCACCCATGACCGGTTAAATTTAATGAAACCCTAACCTTTAAAAATTTAATCTCATTTTACCCCCTAAAAGTTTAAAAAATAACATTTTTTTCCTAAGCTAAGTTTGAAAAAATTGTATTTCCCCCCCTAGGGTTTAGTTTCCGAACCCTTTCACTTTCTCCGGCACCATCGCCGGCCATCTCCCCCTCCCGATGGTTTCTCTTCCACCGACAGCCCCCCTCAACTCCACCCCAACCCATTCGGCGCAGAGAGACGTCGTCTGGGAAGAGAAATCGTCTTCCCAGACGACGAAGAGGAGATTGATCGATCTCGTCTTCGTCGTCTGGGAAAACGATCGTCTTCCCACTCGTCTTCGTCTGGGAAGCCGAAGAATTTTGTCTTCCCCGACGAAGTTCTTCGTCTTTCACGACTTCTCTGATGCCAATCGGACGTCCAAATGAGAGGAAAGAGATCGCCGGAAGGAGAGGATGCTTCGAGAGGGAGAGGCCGTCGGCAATGGAGCCGGAGATGTCGCCGGAGATTTCAAAACGAAACCCTATGGTGAAACTACGATTTTTTAAAACTTAGGCTGGGGGAAAATTGTAGTTTTTAAAGTTTAAGGGGGCAAAAGTTGATTATATTTTAATTTATTTTTAATATTATAGAGAAAATGACGATTTTACCTTTACCACCGTTAGAGTTTTGTTAAATTTAACCAGTCATGGATGAGTGTTTGATGTTTCCATAGTTAAAAAGTGGAAACTCGTCATTACAGCATACCTTGGGTGGGAAATAGTTGTTTGGCCTTCAGAAAAATACAATTCAGAGATGGGGCTGGTCGACATTTTTGTAATTGAACTTCCACTAGCAAAACTCATACTCAAATTTTATATAAGTAAATGAAGTGTTACGCGAAGTATGAAATGGACCAGTGGTGGGTCTCAGTGATTTTAAAAACAGAGTTTTATGAGAGGAAAAGATAGGCCTGACCTCAGCAGAATATTCTGCATTCTCCAACAAACAACGGCTGAGCAAATCCCAGCTATAATTAGTGCATTGACCTTTGATTAGAACAAAAAGTAAAATCACCATCTTGGCTATTGGAATCGTGAACTCATGAAATTGAAATGAATTTTTTTTTTTGGTTATTTTGTGAAGAAATATCTCATGCTTTCCAGAGTTGGAGCTCATTCAATCACACAAAACAAGTCAACCCACTAGGCCATGCTACTCTGAGTAAATGGCAATTCAACAATTCTGTGAACTAAGTTTCCACTCAGCAATTAGCAATTGCGGTATCAAGTTATTGCTCCGACTTTACGTGGAACTCCCCGATTTAAGCATCGGAAGGTCAAAATATGAAGTGATGCAACGAGGATACATGGGACGGTGGCCTTTATTGCAGTTCTTAAATGGAGGGAAGCATTAACATTCTGTTCAAACTATCCATTTAAGATATGGGAGACCTGACAAATAAAAATTAGTCACTAAATAAGAGGATAAAACCAGCTGAATTCGACAACTCATCTAAAGTTAACTTTCCTTTGTTTATTGAGGAACAAAAAATAAAAAAAACAAAAAAAAACCTCAACTGGAATAATCAAATAAGTTGCAGAACACTCAATCGGTGTCTCCATCTTATTTTAGCTCCCAGTAAAACTCCGTTTTTTTAAAACTGAAGAGTTCCCTATAGAGAGAAAATAACAAATAAATGCATTAAAAGGCATACTGGTTACTCACAATGCAAAATTGCAAGCACAGTACAGTACATGAAGCCAGGTTTGTAATAAGCATAGCCTGAACTTCCCACTCTTTCTTATCGCCGTTCAATACAATAACGTTCATCTCTATTTATATTACAATTTATACACTTATTACGGAACAGAGAATCTACCATGGGTTCAGTTCAGTCTTTAATGCTTGTATTTGTTGTAATTTTTTTTTTTAAAAGATCTGGCATCGAGAAACTGCGAAAATCTCCATAGGATTTCTTGATTCTTGAGATTAAATATCTTGTCGGAAGTGTTTTCAAGGCTGCTCCTTAAACTCCCACCTCATTTTAACCTTTCTTTTCGTTATCTTTTCTCTAGGAAGGGTAAGAATCAAGAAATGGTTCAATACGTTTATTGATTCTTGATCTGCCAAAACTCATAAAGAAATGGTAGTTGTTTTTGTTTTTGTTTTCCTAGTGCATATGTTTTGAATCCTTTTTTCTCTATTTCTTATATTCGTTCAAGTCACTCTAAAAACATCATTTTTTGTAAAAGAAAATTTGCAAGCATGGACCCTTCTTCCATGCACAAAGCCTATTAGACTCTAGCTAGGAACCCACTATATCTGACAGAGTAGCAAGTAATTTGTATTTATTAGGCTGCACGAATCTCGCAAAAACCTTCCGGATCATTTGAAACTCCTTAGTTCTTGTAAGATTTTATCAATATTGTATGTTTTTTCCTTCTCTGAACTTAAGACTCACTGAGCGGCAAAGATTTTTGTATTCATGTACTTCTCATCATCAACCATTTAACACTTCATAATCTTAGTACCCATCTTCTAAGTTTTGTCATAAGGCCATCTTGTCAGCTCTGAAGTGCCATACATTCACTTAAAGAAGTTTACACTCTATTCTTGCGTTCCAGAGTTAGGAGTTTTCGAGAGAGAGAGATGGCCAAGAATTTGCCTGTGTTTTCAATGAAGCACTTACTGGTGGTTTCCTTAGCCTTGAATGTGAGTCTGATTTTGAGGGCGATGTATGAGAGAGAAAAATGGAGTCTTTATCATGCGCTGTCACTGCAACAACCGAGGAGCTCCGTAATCAATCGTTGTGGATCACCAGAAGAGGCGCATGTTAGCACGAATAAGCATCTCTCCATTTCATTACCTTCGTTGGATATGAGTACTAGCATTGAAGCTGAAGATCAAGATGGCGGGGAAAGAATTATCAATCTTGACCAGTAAGTGTTAGTAAAAAAACTGTTTTTGTTTTCTTGTTTTTTGTTTTCTTCTTATAAATGAAAAATATCAAGCACTGTCCTTAGATGCTTACAGGCATATCGTCACTGATTTTTCTTTGTGTCATATTATTGTTAACTTTTTCTTTTATATGGGTGAGCTGGTGATTTCACAGCCAAAAGGGCTGACTTTTAATGCAATTTCACATAGAAGCAAAGGGGAAAAATGGCATTTTATGTTACGGAGTTTACAGTTCCCCAGTACATAGGCTTGTAGCAAAAATGAAGCGTTTGCCAGGATAGACAAAGACAGGAGCGTGCTTAAGTTGAGAGTTTCGATGGTGCAAGTTAGAGATGAATGAACTTCTACTTATTTTTTTTGTAACTTGATGTTATTGTCTTCTCTCTGTTCCCAAGTTGAGGGGTGAGGCGATGCTTAGTTAGTTCAAGAGTCTAAATAGCATGCACCATAGGGAGTGCTCATGCTCATGCTATTTTGACCAAACACCATCATTATGTAGCTAACTTTGTGGACCTCAATTCCCACAAAACCTGCAGTTTATAGCAACTTGGAGAGATCCCCGAGAGGCATGTTAGTGCTGACTGCTGAGCGCAAGACAAAGGGTAGGCTTTGTGACAGCCTCAATAAAAATTTATTTAAAAATGGTTAAAAGAATAAAAAATGCATTTTAAGTGCGGGGCCATCCGTTTGGTTTTGTGGGTATAGGCACACTGCATGTAGACTTCCTTTGTGACTTTTGGGAAGATCTAAAGACCAAAACACTTCGGCCGCCTATATTGCAAAAAAATTACGGCTTTTTGAAGTGTTTTTGATATCATGGAAACTGGTATTGCTTGATCTGAATTTTTGTGGGTCGTGTTTTGATGTGTTCCAATTGCAAACCCATCTCTGGGATTTGCTTATTTGTGCAGCGTATTATTTTCATCTGATGTAAGTTTGCCACTCCATGCCATGCATACATATTGAATCATTCATCTGTTTATACATAGGGACACTGGACCCGCCATTAGTGCCTTCTCATAACGAGCCCTAATCCATCTTTAAGAATCCCAATGCAATGACAGTTCATTAGGCTTTTACAGTTTGATTTGCAATTGGGTGAAATCTGGATGTGAAATAACATTTAAAGATTGAATATAATATTCTAATGCAGCGGGGATCCAACTATGTACGAAAAATATTGGCAACAAGTAGGCGACAAGACCACAATTGTGATTCCTGGGTGGCAATCAATGAGTTATTTCTCTGATGTGAATAACATTTGTTGGTTTCTTGAACCTGAATTGGCTAAAGAAGTTGTTAGATTGCACAAAGTGGTTGGGAATGCCATAACAGAGAATCATCACATTGTCGTTGGGACGGGCTCAACGCAACTATTCCAGGCTGCCCTTTATGCTCTGTCCACGCAGGATGCATCAGAACCTATCAGTGTTGTTTCTGCAGCTCCGTACTATTCTGTGAGTGTTTGATTCTGTCTGCTACCTTTACTTTTAGTTGCTTTAATTTGATGCTCTTGGAAATTTAATCAAAGTTCAATGGAAGGAAATTAAAATATTCTGCTTTCTTATTTATATATATGTATTTATTTATTTATTTGATCAATGATTCACCCAACATGGTGGAGTTTATAATAAAATATTCATGTGTATTAAAAACGTGGCTATGTGACTTGTTGTTTGTTTGGAGTTTTCATAAAAACTGCTGCAAAAATTGGTGCTAGCATGGAAGTTTTGTCTCATTCCTTGTTGCATTTGCAACTCTTGAGTTCTGGCCTGCTCTCTCTCTTTATTGCCCATACATGTGCTAGCAACATGCACACTGATTCTGCTTATTTCCATGTGGCAAACTCTGTACAATAATCTTGCTTGCATATGGATTATTCAAATGCTCTTGTACTTGCATAGTTGTTAAATAATAGTATCAGTACAGAATAATGTTTAATTTAACTTGAAAATCAATCACGGGTCAAAGTTTAGTTTGCTTGGAGCTTGGACTAGGCTGATCCTTAGAATATCATGCATCCAAGGTGTCTGTTTGGAGTATTCAGAAAAACTGTGTTGCACGAAGTCGCACTAAATTTGAGAATTAAGAAAATTCCAGAAGCAGATAAAGATTACAGAATAGAAGAGGGAAACTTAACATGAGTTTTGTATTTTCATTATTCTTTCATTATTTAAGACACCACAATCCACTAATGGAACGACATTGTATCAGCAAACAATTACAATCAACAAGAAAGACAACGACACCGTATCATGTAATTACGTACAATTGAAAAGCACCAAGTAATGAAACATAATTGCAAAAGGACACTGTCCTTATGTCTAGCTAATTTTTTTATTTACTTCATATTTCCATTTTCCCTCCATCACCCCATAAGTGCCTCTAAATTGTTCAGTCCGCAACAATTGCCCCCTCCCCAGCTTCCTTGTCCTCAAGGGAGAAGTCAGGAAAGTGTTGCCTAATCACTTCGGCAAATTCCCAGGTAGCAGCTTGAACAGGTTCTCCATGCCACTGAACCAACAATTTAACAGCTGGAGCATAGCCACGCTTGATAAGCTTCCTATCAAGAACAACCTGAGGAGATTTTGAAACTTGTTGAAATTGAGGAGGCTAAAAGGGAGAAGCCGATACTCGAGCATAAGCAGGTCGTAAAAGAGAAACATGAAATACATCATGAATCATGGCCTCTGGAGGAAGCTGCAGCTTGTAAGCAACCTTTCTCACAACATCCACAATTTGATAAGGGCCAAAGTATTTTGGTTGAAATTTGGAATTGCCCTGATGAATAGTAACTTGGCGATAAGGCTGTAGCTTGACATAGACAAAATCGCCAATTTGAAAATGACGATCAGTCCTCTTTTTATCTGCCAATAACTTCATACGATGCTGAGCTAGTGCTAGGTTCCGCTTAAGGATCTAGATGGTGGCTTCACGAATCCGCATCATTGTGTCAACCTTTGGCATGTTAGAATCCTTAGGGAAATAAGGAACATGGATTGGAGGATCATAGCCATATAAGGCCTCAAAAGGAGACATGTTTGTACTGGATTGATGATTGGTATTGTACCAATATTCTGCTAAAGAAAGCCATCGAAACTAGTAACTAGGAAGTTCACCTGCCATGCATCTAAGGTACCCTTCTAAGCATCTATTCACTACTTCTGTCTAACCATCCGTTTGAGGATGGTAGGCAGTAGAGTACTGAAGAGAAACACCTTGCAAACGGAAGAGTTCTTTCCAGAAATTGGTGAGAAAAACCATACCGCGATCACTAGTTATTGTACTTGGGTTGCCATGCAGCTTATACACATGATCTAAAAAGAGTTGAGCCACCATCTGTACTGAGAAGGGGTGACTCAGGCCAATAAAATGGCCATATTTTGTCAAGCGATCAACAACTACAAAGATAACAGATTTTCCCTGCGACTTCGGCAAGCCTTCAATAAAGTCCATGGTTAAATCAGTGAATACTCCTGAAGGCATTGGAAGAGGTTGTAGCAGACCAGGAGAAGCCATATTTTCAGGCTTATATTGTTGATAAGTGGAGCAACTACGAATGTAATTCCTCACAGCCTTCCACATCCCTTTCCAATAAACCACCTGTGCTAATTTTTTCATAGTCGTAGTGATCCCTGAATGCCCACCAATAGACGAATCATGAAACAATTGCAGTAGCTGTTCTTGTAATTGTGGACAATTAGCTATCACCAGCTCGCCTTTCCGCTTAAGATGACCATTCTGCCACTCAAAATTGCTATAAGCATGAGGATTCTGCTCCTTAGTTTTGATAATATTTCGTAAGTGATCATCATGCGGCCAACCTTTTGTGATTTTTTCCATCAACTCAGCAGGTAAAATGGTAGCAGTTAAGCTATGAATTTCTAATGCAGGCACTCTGGACAATGCATCAGCGACTACGTTTTCTTTTCCCTTCTTGTATTCAATTGTGTAATCGAATTGCATTAACTTTGCAACCCATGCTTGCTGCGAAGGAGTGGTCACTCTTTGTTCCAACATATACTTTAAACTTTGGTGGTCAGTCCGTATGACAAACTGTTGATTCTTGATATAATGCTCCCATTTCCGAATGCAAACAAAATGGCAAGCATCTCCTTTTCATAGGCTGAAAGAAGTTGGTTCTTGGGGGGAAGAACCTTGCTAATATACGCAATTGGGTGACCATCTTGCATGAGGACTGCTCCAATGCCATTGTTGGAAGTATCTGCTTCAATAAGGAATGGCTTGGTCATGTTAGGAAGGGCTAATACTGGTGTTGTACTCAAGGAACATTTTAGTTGCTCAAAAGAAGCTTGCGTTATTGCTGTCTAATGGAAGGAATCCTTCTTCAAGAGTTCCGTTAATGGTCTAGCAATCTGCCCATATCTTTTAATAAACCTTCTATAATAACCTGATAACCCCAAGAATCCTCTCAACTGCTTAAGAGTCCTAGGAACAGGCCATGCTTGCACAACTTCCACCTTTTTAGGGTCTATTGTCACTCCTGCAGCACTAATAATATAGCCAAGATACTCCACATGTGATGCTCCAAAAATGCACTTACTTCTCTTAGCGTATAAGTGGTGCAGCTCTAACAACTTCAACACCTCTTCTAAATGAAATAAATGACCCTGATAGCTTCTACTATAGACCAATATATCATTAAAAAAAACTAAAACAAATTTCCCCAAGTGAGGCCTGAAAATCTCATTCATGATGTTTTGGAACGTGGACGGAGCATTAGTGAGGCCAAAAGGCATCACTAAAAAATCGTAATGGCCTTCGTGAGTCTTAAAGGCAGTTTTGTCAATCGACGAAGGGTGCATTCGAATCTGCCAGTACCCCGAACGAAGGTCAATTTTAGAGAAAACAACAGCTCCTCCTAGCTCATCGAGTAGCTCTTCTATAAGTGGAATAGGGTATCTATCTTTAATGGTAACTTGGTTGAGTGCTCTATAATCGATACACATTCTCCAAGTCCCATCTTTCTTCTTCACCAACACCACTGGACTTGAGTAAGGACTGTTGTTGTTTCGAATCACCCCTGATTCTAACATTTCTTGAACCAACTTTTCAATTACATCCTTCTACATTCCACTGTACCTATATGGCCTCATGTTAATTGGTTGTGCTCCTTCTTGTAATAAAATTCTGTGATCCTGAAGCCTCACTGGTGGTAAACTTGTAGGCTCTTCAAAGATGGCCTGATATTTATTCAACAATTGATCCAGCTCTTGCTAAGTCCCAGCCTCATTTTCTTCACACGTCTGAAGGTCATAAATGTACATTTCAGCTCCCTCATTATTAACTAGTAACAACTGAATAAAGGCCAATTGTTGCTGCTTATGCAGTAGTTTGCCTAGCTGCTCTTCTCTTATAACACTAACCTCTCGATCTGCATAACCTTTTAAGAAGTATTGTTGCCCTCCTACAAAAAACCTCATTGTTAAGGCCTCAAAGTTCCAAACGATGTCACCAAGTCCAACTAACCATTGTGCTCCGAGAATTAAATCATAACTACTCAACGGAAGGGTATAAGCATCTATGTAAAGAATTTGGCCTTGCACCTTAATCTCTAACTTTTCACATAGGCCTTTGCATTGGAGCTCTTGACCATTGGCAACAGTTACCTGAACACCTTTCACTTCTGTAATGACACATCCTAATTTCTGAGCTGTGCATTCACTAAGGAAGTTATGAGTACTTCCTGAGTCTATGAGTATAAAAAGCTTCCTTCAACCATGCATACCACTAACCTTCATAGTTCGAAACCCCACTAAACCATCTAAAGCCTGGAGAGAAAGTTGCATCAGTCCAGGTTCTTCAATTCTGACTTCTGATTCCCTCATTTCATTTCCTTCTTCCTCATCAGGTTCAACATGCAATTGGATGACAAATGCTTGCCTCTTCTTACATTTATGGCCAGACACAAATCTTTCATCACACCAAAAGCATATTCCCTTAGCCCTTTTTTCATCAAACATTTTACTTCTTGTTGTCTTTTGAGAAACTGGTAATGGTAACTTAGGAATATTCGGTGTCGGTAACAAACCTGCAGTTGTATTTTGCTTTGGAGACAAGTTATTATTAGCCCAACCTTGGTACCCAGGTTTATTAGCATAAGGAACCTGAGGTGTCTTAATAAGCGGTTTAGGCTGGTTCTTGATAGCTGCCACTGTAATCCCTTATAGTTTAGCAAATGAATAAGCTTCGGATAATGTCCTCGGCTTAAACATCCTCACTGGCATCTGTAGCTCATCCACCAATCCAGACAAAAAAGAACTCAAAGCCTCGTCCTCTCTAATGCCAGTTCTTGGATATAATGCATCAAATTCATCAAGATACTTCTGCAATGAATTTACCTGTTTAAGATTCTTCAGGTCGGCCAAAGGATCGTCGTACGCAAAATTGCCAAACCTAGCCCTCATCGCTGTCATATATTCTTCCCAAGAAGGAATCACATCACCTCTGGTTTTCATAAACCCTTGGTGCCATTGCATGGCTCGTCCTTCCAAATGTAATGCCGCAATTTTAATTCGATCATTGGTCGGAGTATCATCTACCTCAAAATAATATTGTGCTCGCAATATCCAATTGTCAAACTCATCACCATTGAAGTGAGGGAAGTCCAATTTTGTTGCTCTTCCCCATGGATATCGTGATTCTTGAACCACTCGAGATGTGCTTTCATCTTGTCGTGGTGCTGATTAAGCAATTACCTCCGCTTGTTGAATGCTCAATCCACGTATTAAATTTTGCAAATTCTCCATCGATTGTTAAAGACGGTTTTGTGATTCCTCAAGTCGATCTTGTTGTCGTCGCTCAGATTCAGTCACCGTCTCAGAGATTACTTGTGTGAGCTCTCGCCGCAATTCCTGAAGACAAGTTCCGTCCGCCATGGCTAGGATGAAGCTCTGATACCACTGTTGCATGAAGTTGCACTAAATTTGAGAATTAAGAAAATTCCTGAAACAGAGAAAGAGTTGTTTCTCTTCAGTACTCTACTGCCTACCATCCTCAAACGGATGGTCAGACAGAAGTGGTGAATAGATGCTTAGAAGGGTACCTTAGATGCATGGCAGGTGAACTTCCTAGTTACTGATTTCGATGGCTTTCTTTAGCAGAATATTGGTACAATACCAATCATCACTCCAGTATAAACATGTCTCCTTTTGAGGCCTTATATGGCTATGCTCCTCCAATCCATATTCCTTATTACCCTAAGGATTCTAACATGCCAGAGGTTGACACAATGATGCGGATTCGTGAAGCCACCATCCAGATCCTTAAGCGGAACCTAGTACTAGCTCAGCATCGTATGAAGTTATTGGCAGATAAAAAGAGGACTGATCGTCATTTTCAGATTGGCGATTTTGTCTATGTCAAGCTACAACCTTATCGCCAAGTTACTGTTCATCAGGACAATTCCAAATTTCAGCCAAAATACTTTGGCCCTTATCAAATTGTGAATGTTGTGGGAAAGGTTGCTTACAAGCTGTAGCTTCCTCCAGAGGCCATGATTCATGATGTACTTCATGTTTCTCTTTTATGACCTGCTTATGCTTGAGTATCGGCTTCTCCTTTTTTGCCTCCTCAATTTCAACAAGTTCCAAAATCTCCTCAGGCTGTTCTTGATAGGAAGCTTATCAAGCGTGGCCATGCTCCAGCTGTTAAATTGTTGGTTCAGTGGCATGGGGAACCTGTTCAAGCTGCTACCTGGGAATTTGCCGACGTGATTAGGCAACGCTTTCCTGACTTCTCCCTTGAGGACAAGGAAGCTGGGGAGGGGGCAATTGTTGCGGATTGAACAATTTAGAGGCACTTATGGGGTGATGGAGGGAAAATGGAAACATGAAGTAAATAAAAAAGTTAGCTGGGCATAAGGACAGTGTCGTTTTGCAATTATGTTTCATTACTTGGTGCTTTTCAATTGTACGTAATTACATGATACGGTGTCGTTGTCTTTCTTGTTGATTGTAGTTGTTAGCTGATACGATGTCGTTCCATTAGTGGATTGTGGTGTCTTAAATAATGAAAATATTCAGTTTTGGCGCAAAACTCATGTTAAGCTTCCCTCTCCTATTCTGTAACCTTTCTCTGCTTCTGGAATTTTCTTAATTCTCAAATTTAGTGCGACTTCGTGCAACAAACTGTTGCAAAAATTGGTGCTTGGATGGAAGTTTTGTCTCCTGCCTTGTTGCATTTGCAACTCGAGTTCTGGTCTGCTCTCTCTCTCTTTGTTGCATACATGTGCTAGCATCATGCACACTGATTTTGCTTATTTCCTTGTGGCAAACTCTATACAACAATCCTGCTTGCATATGGATTATTCAAATGCTCTTGTACTTGCATAGTTGTTAATTAATAGTATCAGTACAGAATAATGTTTAATTTAACTTGAAAATCAATCATGGGTCAAAGTTTAGTTTGCTTGGACTAGGCTGATCCTTAGAATTTCATGAATCCAAGGTATTTATGGTACAAATCTTCATCGTTCTGGAAAAATGACAATCATTGTGGGAAGGTTCATCTGTTAGAAATGAATTTCTTGATCAAAAAATTTAAAATTCTGGCTTGATGGTAACTTCATTTGTTCTTTTATCAGAAATTTGCGGTGCTGGTCAAGCTTTATTTACTGATGAAAATAAAATATGATTACAAATTGACGTTTCTATTGTACATACAAAATTTTTTATGCACCATGATTCAGCAGTGGGTGATTAAACTGTTAAGATTGACATTGATGTATCTATTGACTTGCAGTCCTATCCTTCAATTACCGATTGCCTCAAGTCTCAGCTGTATAAATGGGCTGGTGATGCTCAAAGGTTTGACAAAGATGGTCCATACATTGAACTAGTCACTTCCCCGAACAACCCTGATGGATTTGTAAGGCGATCTGTGGTGAATCGCAGTGGGGGGGTATTGGTTCATGATCTTGCATATTATTGGCCACAATATACTGCAATATCTTTTCCTGCAGACCATGATCTTATGCTGTTTACTGTTTCAAAAAGCACTGGTCATGCTGGGATGCGAATTGGGTAAGTCAAACACAGTTCTACTACCACATATGACAAAATTTGTTGATTATTGTTATGAGGGAGATCAGATTTAATTATTTAACCATTTAAGTGATCAAAACAGACCTTTGGTTTATGACCTTGGACATCTGAATCATTGTACTAAGAAAAATTCAGCATAGAACTATTTGAACTCTACTCATTTTTTCACTGCATAATGGTTATCAGGAGTATTCCTTCTAACTATTGTACTTGTTTGCCTTAACTAACATGACATCTTTCACTTGGGCTCTTGTTAAAGACCATCACTTGTTACATCTTTCAGTTGGGCTCTTGTTAAAGATACTGAGGTTGCCAAGAAAATGACAAAATTCATAGAACTCAATACCATTGGTGTGTCTAAGGATTCACAGCTCCGAGCAGCCAAAGTTTTGAAAGTTGTTTCTGACAGTTGCGAACCATCCAACAGAGAAATTGAGTGCTTCTTTGAGTTCAGCCACCAGCAAATGGCCATGAGGTGGAAGCAGCTGAGAGTGGCTGTAAAAAAGAGTGGTCTATTCAGTGTGCCTGACTTTCCCCCTCAATTCTGCACGTATCTTGGTCGTGCCTTTGAGCCTCGGCCTGGTAACCACTAATCAAATTGCTTGAAGCACCATTCTAATCTGTTACTGTTATATGATTTAGACTGATGGTTAGTGTCAATCACTTATTCAATTGTCATTTGCAGCATTTGCATGGTTAAAATGCGAACAAGACATAAACGACTGTGAAAGCTTCCTTAGGAGCAAGAAGATCTTGACAAGAAGTGGGAAGCACTTCGGCTTTAGCCCAAAATATGTGCGAATAAGCATTATAGATCGAGATGAAAATTTCAATCTTTTTACACGTAGATTGTCCAAGATCATTTCATGACAGCACATCAACTCAACTCAAGATGCAATTTGCAAATGAGGAGCCATTCCTGTGTATGTTAAGGAAGAATTTTACACAATGGAATGAATCTACTTGTAAGAACTCTAATAATTCTGATTTTTCTGTAGTTAGAGTTAATCTATGACTGGAATAATGGGTCAGGATCCATTAATTCTTAGTGATTGTTGACTTCACGTAGGTGCCATTTGCTTCTAGGAAAAGAGAAAAATGTAGAACAGCAGCTATAGAATGTAGAATTTTTCTTTTGATTTCCTATTTTCTTTGTTATTCTGCTCTTCAAAACTTTCAAAAGGAAAAGAAAATGCCTACTCAATTATTTGAACTGATTTTATTAATAAAAATTGAACACTATTACACCTTTGATAAAATCTGAAAAGAAATTGTCATCTACATCTTCAACATTAAGACATCCTGGTTTTACATTGATTCACTTGTAACTTTGTAGTCTCATCCTTCAATCACTTATTTCGTTAAGTCTGAGTTGCAAATTTGCTTAACGTTCTTAATGTTGTTATTGAGGGAGATTAGGTTTTATTATAAAATCATAGTAATTGCATTCACATTTATATGTATATCACATTATTGTATATTATTTTATCTTTAATTTAAAATCACTCAATTATATGTTGACACATATAAGTATGTTGTCAGCAGCTCTTAGTCATGGCACACGCTTGTGTGTGGGTGACACGAGCCGAGACGGAACCATGCCTAGGGTGGGGCATGGCATATTATGTATATTGACTGTAAATATTAGCTTGTACAGGTTTGAAGGTTCCTGAGATGCAATTCGAATCGAAAGGGGCATAGGTGAACAATGTGCATTGATTCTTACAGGACGGGTGCAAAGGCAGACAGGCTTGGTTGTGTGGGGGCGCATGCACCGTTAGTAGTGGCACTTCCGGATGGGTTTGGGAGACTCGAAAATTATTGAAAATATTATGAGCATTCTTATTTCAGACAAAATAGCTGAAAAATAGGCAAAAATAGCATTTGGGGAGGACAAGGAGTGTGGGCTATTTAGACAGCGTGCGGGCGCATGCAGGTGCATGCACACAACGCGCATGCTCTCCTCGAACAAGTGCCCGACAAACACACGCGGGCGACGAGGTGATGGGCTGGGGCACTGAGGCGTGCGACAGGCACATGGGCCACGCAGGCAGGTTGGTCCAAACTTGGAAGAACACCCTTGTAAGCCTTTAGCATTTGGATGACTTGGAGGCCCAAAAATACTTAATTAAAGTCTCAAAATAACACACAAGTTAGAGATTAAGTCAAAGAACGTCAGTGTTTTCAACTTTGCACAAAAATAGACCCATGATGTCATGAATTGTGCTCCAAGCAGGGAATGTGGGCAGGAAGAATGTGGCTGACCAAAGAATGAAGACAGGTGGCTTAACTCCATGAAAGACACATGTCCCACTATATGCTTAGTGCTCTAGGATGTTGTCTAATGGTTGGGGATGCCAACCAAAACCTACACCTATAAATTGAGCTGTGAAAAGCAGGGAAGGGTGTGGAAGAATTGAGCGTAAACTCTCACTGCAATAAGCCTGTAATTCTTTCTAAGTTTAATAAAAAGGTTAGGTTTCCCGTATACCAAGTGTTTGATATATTATCTTTTATGTGTTTTCTTTGTGGGTGTTGTGCAAGTTGACTAAGCAAGACGTTTAATGCCAATACGGGCATGGGAAATTCATATCGAGCAATGGCCTTGTGACATATGTACATATTTGTATGTAAAAAATAGATACTTATAGTTTTACTGAATTAGTTGAGGTACTGAAACAGATGTTTGATTTAAGACTCTAAACACAATTTAATGATCTACATTAGAGGTGTCAATTTGATCGGATCAACCCAAAGCTTGGTACTCAAAAGTGTGGCCTACTACAATAGCAGACGAGGTCATGGTTGGTCTGGTACAATCTATTACTATTGATGATTAAAAAAATTAACCGACAGCCTACAGGCTCAACCTGTTGCTGTCAAGTCATGGATATCATACTTTCATCAAATCAACTAACCTGTAAGACCTATAACTGTACAAGTAGAGTTGGATTTCAAATTGAGTTAAGTTTGAACTCGAATTCGACTCAATTTACATGAAACTGAGCTCAAACTTAGGGTCATCAAGCTTGCTTTAAATGAGATCGAGCTCAGTTTGTTTCAAAAGAACTGATCTTGAATTAAGATT
Organism: Mangifera indica; assembly: GCF_011075055.1. NCBI lineage: Eukaryota > Viridiplantae > Streptophyta > Magnoliopsida > Sapindales > Anacardiaceae > Mangifera > Mangifera indica. The sequence goes on from NC_058139.1 coordinate 2,955,136, forward strand.
TTAGTTTAATTCGTTATTAAAACAACGTTATTTTAATGCATACTAATTAAAATAACGTTATTTTATATTAAAATTTTTAAAATCACACGTTTGATGAATTGAACATCTCAAAACTCGAGTCTGAGCTCAAGAATAGTGAATTTTTAGATTTGAAACTCACTTGAACTGAATTCATTTTGAGTTTGTTCAAATTAAATTCAAATTTAAACTTAAATAAATTTGATTTGAATTTACCGTTATAAATAGGTCATACGCCGGCTCACTGCCGCCTTTAATCTATTTGTTAGATCTCTATTCATCTTGATTCTGTAGTTAGAATTCATCCATGAGAGGAATAATGGGTTAGAATTGATTATTGATTTTCCGTATCACATTTGCTCTGGGGAAAGAGGAAAAAGAGAGTTAAAACAATTGTAGAATTCAGGATTTTTTCTTTATTATTTTGCTCCTTAAAACTTTCAACATACATAATACATGGCTAATAAGTGAACTGATTTTGTTAATAAAAACTAAGTGTACATTAACATCTTCAATCAACTTAAACAAATAATTTTTTCACATCCTCAAGAAACTTTACACCTTATAAAAGCCGGCCAATTTCTGAAGAACAAGAACGCCGCCACCCTGATTTTAGTCAAGCACACAAAGCTCAAAACTATGTGCTATAAGTCTTTATAAACATAATTGTTCTTCAAATGATTGCAGTCTCAACCTGTGAAATCAATACAGAAGGACGATTAGATATATGATTCCAATAAATCTACTTGAACATGAATGTCCCCATCTCGACGTAGCTCAAAACTATGAGCCAAGGGGTGGCGGTGGATGCAGTCAAGCAATTGTTCTCCATGTAACCGTAGCCTTATTTTGCAAAAGTCAGTCACAAAATGCAGGCTAAATATTTATGGTTACAATTAATCATGATATTTACCCTTGTTCACTTTCGGCATGGTATGATGTTGCTTCCTGACAAGGGCTGTAAATTAAACCGCAACAATAAATCAATTATTTGCTTAAATTTTCATGTTAAAATTACCTAAATATGAAATATCCACAATTTAAGGAATATAGACATTAAAGAAAATAAAAGATTAGAAAAAAAAAACCCATAATGAAAATCATTTAATTTGACGTAAAATGACTGAACATGAAAGAAACTAATATCATAATACAAACCTTTTTGATGTAGAAATATGAAATATTTTTGATATTCTTCTTAACAAGGGAATATTCATTAATGTGCTCTCATTTTTCTCATGCCGTCTATTGATACAAGATAACAAGTGTTTTTGAAGAAAACTTGAATCTACTTTAATATCTAAACTATAAACTTTCGCAAATAAAGATAACCTAAGATAACTTAAATTCATTGTGAACTTTGTGACTTGGAAGAATGAATGAGATTATATTTATAAAAAGTTACGGCAAATCCAATGAGATAACTTATAAAGAGTGGATAATACGGGATTATTTTTAAAATAAAACGGGATGATTTATGATAAATAAGAGTAAATTTATAAAAAGTTATGACAAACATGGGGTAACTTTTAAAATGAGACAGACGGACTTACCGAGGTAACTTATTAAATGAATTTTGTTTAATAGACAATTGACTATTATGAGTAAATCTTAAAATAAAAAATCAATTACATATGACCTCACATATTTATGATAGGCAAAAAGATTATTTCTAATCTAAGTTTTGATATGTTTTCAAAGTCACACTCATGAGTTTGAAAAACTCAAAATCTTACTCACGAGTCAATTAGAGTTAAAATTTTCATCATCATTTTATTAATAATATTAAAAAAATATAAAATTCATTACATTTTCCCCATAAATTTTAAAAAATTATAATTTTACCCTCACATAAAATTTTATAACTTTGAAAAGTTACATTCCCCTCTCCCCAAATATTAGGGTTTTTTTTCTCTTTTCCGACCATTATCTCTTGCGCCGACGATCTCTCCTCTCCACCTTAACTAATGGTCAATGCTCTAGAGTAAATCTCTTCATCAAAGATAAAAAGATTCAACAAAGAGATCTACCCTAGATCACTTTTTCTATGCTAGCCATTGGTTTAAGATGAAAAAGGGAGGTCATTGACGTCGAAGATAGTCGTCGGAGGAGTGAAGAAAAAATTTAAAAAGAAAAATGTCACTTTTCAAAGTTAGAAGATTTTAAATAAAAGTAAAATTAGTTTTTAAAACTTAAAGAGAAAAATATATTAAATTTATACATTTTTAGTATTATTAGTAAAATGACGATTTTTTTTCTACCTTTAATAAAAAAAATTTAATGAAAATTAATCCATAAGTGACACTTTGAACTTTTTAAACCTCATAAATAGAACTTTAAAAATATATCAAAACTTATTTGAGAAATAATCTTTTTTTAGGTACAATTTACTAGCAAGCGATGACTACATAATTTAAATTCTCCAATAAAACTTATAATTAAAAATTCGTTCATAATACCGAGGAAATATTTAAAAGAGAATTTTGAATACTTTCTTATAATTGTGAACGAATTTACATTAATCGAAATCTTATTGGATAAAATAAAACGTTAGAAAAATAATATTACATATACAATATCTTCAGGCTTTTCATAAAATAAATAATAAATCTGATCACCTCTTAATTATATATATAAAAAAAAAAAAAATTGTTACAAACACAAATTCTTGAAACCTTAAGCAAAATATCAGAAAAAATATAAGAAGGCACCCTCTCCTCAATTTTACAACAGACATTATTTGTTCCCGCAGAAAATAATTGGACAAACTTTTTGGGAGATCAGTATACCCCAAAACAAATGTTACATAATTAAAGCATAGTGTTTAAGATTAAAATAACGAAAACAAAGACCTTACTACTGATAACCAAAATTCTGCGGGGACCGAAAAAACAAATCTCAAGTGAAAGGCTTTGCCACCGTGCAATTGCCAGGCCATACGTGATATATTTACGAGATTCAAATAGGAGTTACATTTTTGGACCTTTACGTTAGTCTTAATTCATATTCACCAGCCACTGTTATGTATCTCACCCATGGAAGAGCCACATATCCGGATTTTTCAATGATCTTTAAGTATCGAACCTAGTGAAGACAAATGTTAAATTGCCAAATCAGTAGATATCAGACTAACTTTCAGATAAGGAGATACATTATCAAATATATATTTGCACGAAACTGCTTCTTCTAAGAGTGAGTTTGGGTTTTTGTAGTTTCTCCCATACACATTTTCATAATCTATGATCCAAAAGGTGTTTGGTACACATACCTGAATCCCTGAGACGGTAAAATATGGTATCTCAAACTTAACACGGACGGGAGCCTTTCTCTCAGGAGTTGCTTCTTCAGCTGTTATACTAGGAAGACTGAACTCTGCCCTCAACATATACTCCTAGACAGTTAAATTGGCAACATAGTTAAAATGATGTGAGTAACTTAAGACCAAGTAAACAAAGTTGTCAGATACACATGGCATGCTGACATTCAACAGAAACTGACATAAACCGAATCTTACCCTATTACCCGGAAAAGATCTAATCTTCCAGACCAAAGCATCATTCTCAGGAGCATATGCTGCTGACCCCATTGATGTCCGAACAATAGGATTTGTAGAATCAGATGGTACAGGCAACTCAATTTCAACATTTGCAGCAGTGCTGATGCAGAACCAGTGAAGAATTCAGATAATAAAATAATGGTCCCCTCAATTTAACTCTAACAATTTAAATATCAAATACCTGCACAAAGGAAACAATTCACAGCACAGGCACACCACAGCCCTATCCATTATTTACAATAGAACCTAAGACAAAAGGATATTGCCACAAAAGAAATGTAACCCGTAAATTCAATAAAATTTCTGGAAGTGACCCTTCTTAATATACAGTGCAAACTAAATAAGTTATAAACAAGAATGTTTTAAATTCACTGGTTTGCAAATCTTTTGGCATTTCAAATTCTATTTAAAAAGCAAAATTTTGCATCCATTGTTTATGTAGACTAAATCCCCTCATCAAGAAGTATCTAAAATTAATTGATAGCTTTCAATTATTCGAATGGAAAAGAACAAACTTTGTAAATGCCATTAGCAGAATATCTTTTTTAAACAATTCAAAAACAATCCCTCTCAAAATAGTATAAAAGAAAATAAACATTGAGGCCATTAAAAGTAACCAATAATGAATTCGTGAAATTGAAATTCAGGATCTTTTCTAAAAAATCATCTCTATTTCTTTCTGTCTCTCAAGTAAATTGGTACTATAGATATCACTAAGATAAAAATATTTTACCTGCGCTCCTTAAACTGGCTCCGTGCTTTTACCATGATTTCAATACGACTTCTAGAATGCCTTTCAACTTGAGCTTCCACCCAAATGAGAGGTTTCACCTGAAAACTCATAAGAATTGAGCTTAGAGGCTTTTCGATTGAGTTAATCTAAATACAGTTTGACATCATAGTTGGGGTTTTGTGTTTAGATATGATGCAAGCCAACAAACTCCCAGTCCAACTTACCCATTAGAGGTAAAGAATGAAAAAGGCTATTGAAAACATGATAAATTACATGACATTTAAAAAGTAAGGTGAACCTGGGTAGTGAGTCTGTATGTCATGAGATCAAAGGATCCATCAGGGGGAATGAAGGATATTGTCCTATCAGTTTCAAAACGTGCCAAGCGTACGCACCTAACACAAGATTGTTATAAAACATTTAGTAATCAACAAGAAGTAATAAATTTAGGATAAAAAAGATAACTAAAACTACAAGACAGCATACTGATGAAACTTGATATCATCCAGATCAATGGCTTTCCCTTTGGTTGCTCGACCTTGGGCCTCCAGTAGTACTCTATCATTTAGGCCGAGTTTACACTCAGGCATGCCACTACAGCAAATGAAGCATTGGAACATTAAAAAAGGAAAAGGGAAGAAAAACACAAAAATAATGAATCAAGAAATTGGGCAAAAGTCATCCCAGTTACCTTAGCAGGAAACCTAAAGATCTTAGGGAATTATATTTAATAAATATGCTAAGCTTAACCCCAACTAAGAAATATAGAGCACAAGTTACACATCAGACAAGACGCTCCACATAAACCCTGGGTAGGGTTGCATAAGTATCAAGTGAATGTCACCCAGAGTAGCATGGATTGATCTCCAGACCAACCCAGTCTGCCCAAATGGCAATGCTACTTAGCATGGGCATTGTAATTCACAACCATAGCGGTTCTCAGATTATAAGATAAGTTGTCGTATTTGCAAATCATAAAGTGTATGAAATAAACCACAAGATATTACATAATTTTATAAGCAACAAAAAATTCTTTAAAACTCATCCCCTAAAATCTATGCTATATTTTAAATCATTAACTGAAAGGGAACATAATCAAGTACCTCAAATTTGTTCTCATCTTTAAAGCCCCAACAACATCAGATCGTATAATTTGCCCATTGCTGTTCACAAGTATATTGACACTTTCCACCACATCCAGAAAAACCTTATTAAACAAGAATAAAGCTTCCATAAACATAAAACTCAATTCATTCACAATATATTTCTAAGAGGGATGACCTACTTCATTTTTCTTATACAATATCCCTTCACTGCGCCATGATACTGCATTTGTCACAGCCATGGGAGGACGCTGTGTAACTTCCATCCTATAGGCATCAGTCTTGATAAACTCACTCAGAATCTTAGCCTCGGTGAATTGTGGGAAACCGAAGTCCATTATTTCATCAAGCAACTCATACTGCCAAATAGACAAAACATTAGTTATATGTCGACATTCATTTATGAAAAGGAACCATCACATTCTTACCACAACCACAAAATTATCTCTCAAAGATTCCTCCTCCAATTCTTCAAAATAATGCTTAAACACCTGCATATAGAAAAACATTAAGTGAAAAAAAACGAAGTGCACATTTCTGTATGATAAAGTATAATTTGTTAACAATAAACACAAAAGAGAGCTCTTACATCAACTAAACGATGCAAAAATAGCAGAATACTGGCAGCATTGCAATTCTGCCTTGACGCAGCCATCAAGTAAACATTGTTGTGTTGAATAAACATGTATGACACACCATTGTCATACACCACAGGATCTTGTGACTCTGGATCACCCTAAACCAGATCAAATTCGAAATTCAGTTAGCAAACTCTGTATAACAGTCACTACTTTCTGTTTCTTAAACCTACAATTAAAAAAAAAAACTAAGAATCCACGAAACTCTTCACTGAAACGACATTAGAAAGATATTCACCACGTACAGAAACTGTATATCGATTACAGATCAAGCACAGTTACAGGAAATCAATTAAACTGCGTTTCCATTCACAAGATATTAAACTCTAAATTAAATCGAACCAAGACGGATACATAAACACTATCTTACCTCTTTCTCGATGAGCTTGGTGAAGAAGCGCTCGGCTTGAATAGCAGAGACATCGCCGCGATAATCACGCCAAATCAAGACACGTCCTTTAATGTCAAGAAGGAAAAGCGCCGAGGCGGCGCCAGCCATTTGATGAGGAGGTTCACCGGCGAATGATCACGCAGGTAAACACGCACCAGATCCGAGTTGCAGACACGAATCCGGATTGACAATAGGAATTTAACAAAGCTATAATGCGTTACTAAAAATTCTTTCTTTCTTTCTTAAATTCTGTTAGAAAATATTTTTATAGTTTCTGCCGCGCACGTGCTAACCAGTTCAGACGAAATGTTTATTTGGGCAGGCTTGTATTCTCTTCACCAAAACGAAGCCCATATCTTCTTTTGTATCATTTTGTTTTTCCTGGGCTGAATTATTTTATATTAATTCAGTTATAAAAATGAGGGCAGTCAATTGATCTTCATAACGAATAATATCTAATTATTCATTGGCTGCGAGGTAGAGAGGGATGGTAACAGAGAGAAGTAGCAAGGGAATTCCTATTCCTGTCTCCATTTCCGTATTTGCAGAGGATATTAATGTCCTTTCTTGACTTGTGTCAATACAAAAACTCTTTGTTCTTTCTCTAGAAAAATTTCATTCTTATCTTCATAGGAAAAAAATCTTTTTCTGTACTGGTAAAAAAAGTTCTCTTTTTATATTCTTTGAACATAATATAAATATATTAAATAATAAAATTAAGTAAAATTAAAATCAATCAACTATTTTAAATATCACAAATATCATATATAAATCACTTTAATATACACAACAAAAATCTAAATAAACTAAGAAAATATAAATGATCTAAAACTATAAAAATATGTTTGTATTTTAAATAAATATATTAATATAAAAAGACCGAGATAAGATGGGACGGGAGGGGACGAGACGGGATGGGGCAAGACAGGGAGGGGACACATGTATTTCTATCTGTGGCCCGTCCCTGATTACAGAAATTTTTTTCATCCTTATTCACTTCCTCATTTCTATTAGGGAGGGCCGAGACTCCTAATTTTGGATCGAAATAGTTATAGGCTGCTAGTTTATTAATCTGACCTTCTACCCAGTTTTGTGGTCTGGTGTTTTGCCCAATCTGGACACATGCTTCATGTCATGTCCAGAAAAAGCAAGCTCTATTTTTACCTGCTGGAACAGAATGTCTTTGCCCGTCTGATGCTGATTCTCCAGCCCAAGCACCTTCAGAAGCAACTTATCTGCTGCTGTTTTGGAGCTGGTTGTATCCAGAGCTTGCTTGCATTGTATCTGCACCGTTTTTTTATAGCTGTTTGCAAGCTGCTGCATTGGTTGTTTTAGTGTTAGTGCTGAAATATGGAGCTGAGGACTAGTTGCTTGTTATGTGTTCGCCCTGGGTGTAATTTCTTGCGCTGCTCTTGGCTGGTTTTTTGTGTTATTATTGTTTTTAGGTTTTGCCTCAAGGGCTCTAGTGTAACTTTGTATATAATTTTATTTATGCTGTCTTATCCCCCATCTTGCATTCGCGGAGGTAATAAGATAGGAGGAACTTAAATTGTTTTGTGTCTTTCTTTTATTTATACATTTACTTAAAAAGAAAATTATAATTACTTAATATTGTATAAAAAAAATTTATACTCACTTCAAATACACATACTTGTTATTATATATATATATATATATATATATATATATATATATTCTTTTGTATACTCAAATAATTTTATTGTTCATACAACACAGAGAGGAAGTACTATGCAAATACCAGCTTGTCCACAGTTATCTAAGGAAAATTCTTACAATGCAGTGGTTCAAACAGTTCTTTATTATTTTTTTTTGTAGAATACAAGTACATTGCTTTTAAAATTGAGAAGCTGATGAGTTAATCATTGTTTACCATTTTCCATTAAACAAGCCTGTGAAAACCTGGCTAGTCTCTCTAAGGGAGGCTTGCCATTCTATAGAGGGCGTCAAGATCTGGGATAATGTCTGTACTATTTCCCGCATCTCTGGTCTCTCTGCTGCTTCTTCGCTGAAACAATTTTTAGATAATTCTGCCATCTGTACAAGGTAAGAAGTTAAATCAAGGGCTTATGATAATCTATTCATAGGTATTGTCACATTATTGACTAACCTTGTAGACTTGCTCCATGGGATAGTTTCCTCTCAGGTTAGGGTCTATTTCAGCTTCCAAAGCAGCTTCTGAGTTTTGATGTCTGAATACTGTGTTTATCTAATCATGTTTTGGTCACAAAAAAGCAGCAATGTTAGTGAAATTACACATGACCCATTAAATTTTGGGCAATTCATTAATCTAATTGTAGATTGTAGTTACAGTTATTAGCTTGAATTAGGCAGCAGAACACTAGGATGGTAAATTGTCATGTTTTATTTAGGTTTTAGTCACTACTCTGCATTATAGAGAAAATATTGATGAGATTGTTTGAATTTTAACTTACAACTAAGATCAACGACTTCAATTTGTTTGGTTCCTTTTTGTCACGAGTGAGCGCACGCTGACCAGTTACAAGCTCTGCAAGAACTACTCCGAATGCAAACACATCGGTTTTGGATGTCATTTGTAGCTCACGCACGATTCTTGCAAAGAGCTGGTGATGGTAAGTTTACTAAAAAAACATATGTATATAGACATTTGCTTGTTTAAATTCTGCTCTTCAATTTCAGATAATGGTTAATTTACTTTACATACAAGAATGATGAAAAGGAGCTCATAACTTACTCAGGAGCAATATAACCTGGTGTTCCAACCAGTTGTGTTGCTACAAAATCTTCTTCATTTGATCTTTCTACTAGCCTTGCCAGTCCAAAATCTGCTACCTATGGAAATAGCCTAAGCTAATTTGATTCCAGGAATGCTTTATATGGCTGGAAGTATGTGAAAGAGCAGGCACTACAAATAGAATTGAAACAGTTGTACATGTGCACAATCACTACTGCCATGGATCCATAAAATTAAAAAGTACCTTGGCTCTTAGTCTATGATCAAGTAGAATGTTACTTGTTTTTATATCACGGTGCACATAGCGTGCTTTTGTGTAATCATGAATATATTCAATCCCTTTTGCTGCATCGAGTGCGATACGGACTCTTTCAATCCATGAAAGGGGTGATCGACCTAATAAAAATTACTTGTGCATAAGAAGTAAAGAAGAATAAACTTTACTGTTGTACAGTTAAGTGTCACTGTTCTTTCTTCCAGTAGTACTTGAAGAAAAATCTAATAGTATGTTCATAAGGTTAATCATTGAATATGCAGCACTCACACATCTATAAAACATGTTTTGAGGTGCACTGATGCTGAATTAATTGATTGCAGAAGTACCTTTCAACTGGGGGTCATGAAGATGATCATTGAGTGATCCATTCTGAACATACTCGTATATCAAATAGAAGTGGTTGTCGCTGCTTGCATATCCTAGCAGCTCCACCTAATTAATAAGCCTGGTCAGTAGGATTAAAATACCTTATTTCACATATGGAGGTTCATTGTTCAAGGTTACTTCTTACCACATTAATGTGATTTATCTTGCACAATACTTTCAGCTCTGAAAGAAATTCCTTTGACCTGCTAGATTTCATTTTCTTGATTGCTACTTCCTGTTACATTTATCCAAGGTCTCACTCTTAAGTTTGGAACTGATGAAATTTCAGTTTGGTTAAACCCTAAAAACGAACTTGAAAATAAGTAGAATTACCATACCCGTTCTTTTAAAGTGCCAACATATACACTACCATAGCCACCCTCTCCAATTTTCATGCTGTCGTCAAAGTTACATGTGGCGTCATCAATCTCCTTAACACTATAAATGACTGGTCTTTCAGATTCAAAAGTCGCTGCATCAAGCAATTTTGCTTCAAATAAGCCATCTTTAACTTGATTCAAGTCATTCTCAATTTATGTCTCCTAATTATCTGATTTCGTGCGTTTGGTACTGATTAAAGAAATCATGAACTGGTTAAATTTGTTGCTCAGTATCTAAATTAAATTAGCTTGTCGAATTGTTTTTAGCAGACTATTTTGGGTTTGTGCCAAACTTCTTGTACACGTAATGATCTATGTCTATAATTCATCTGAGCTGTTGGATGCCCAAACCCAGTTGAAATTTATCTAACCTTCAATGTCTTGTTCGTGAAGGCGTTGCTGCAGGGAGTTTTTCCTTGCATGTAGAATTTTAGTGCCAGCGTTTGGATCTTCTTCTCCGCTTTCAAGGTTTTTCTTTTTTCTCAGGAGGAATACAATTAATGCACATACTGAAAACAAAGCAGCTGCTGACAGTAGGCTTGCAATTATTGTCAACTTGTGTGCTTTTCCTAGTTTGATGAATGAGAAAAAGGTTAGTTTTCTTCTACATCAGAACAGAATTCATCTCTAAACTATGGTAAAACTGGCAGATATTTGAAGTTTATCTTGCAGTTAAGAATAGTATAGAGAGGAAAAATAGCTGACCTTGCCTCCGGTCTTGAAATCCTCTTTTCTGTCTTGGCACAAATAGCACCCATCCAACATCTATAAAACTTGGATCTTGAGTCAATCTCACATTTAGTTTCTCAATCTCACTGACTTCAGATGACAGAAGTTCAGCAATATCTGATAAAGTATCTTGCTCTTGAACTGTATATGTCACCACCTCTTGAGATTCCACTTCTACGCATCCACATACAAGGTGTATTGTGATCCTGTTTCCAGTAACAAATTGCTTCTCTACTCCTGCAACCTCCCAAGCTTGACCACTATAGAACACATCAGAGACATTAGAAAATGTGTCACCTGATAGCACTTCATAAATGATATCATAGAAGTATCCGCGGGTTCCATTTACATCTTTGCAACTGCAGGGGACCGAAACAAGATAGTCTTGTTTGAGGCCATGGGATATGGGGGTAATATCAGATGTGTTCACCGAGTAGAAGGAGGCTATATGTTCAATTGAGTAGCCTCTGGAGATGTGATATGCATATGAATTACAAGTCTGAATGTGATTAGAGCAGTCAAAAGGGTATATTGCTGATTCGATGAAGACATTGGATGAGAGAACACTTCTAAAGACAGCGATCAAGAATGAGATGAGAAGAAAGAGGTAAAGTTGGTGGTTTGAGGAAGTCATCTCTCTGATTGCAAAATGAATAATTTGCAGATATAATATGTCAAAGTGATAAAATTATTTTAGCTGATTGAGCCAAATATGTTGAAATTGAATGCTTTCAAACAACTTGTGCTAAATGGACATGACTTCCTCTTCTTGTTGTTTGTTCTTTCTCATTCCGATTACAACAAAACAAAAGTCCCTTTCCAGGGCGGCATGCTGCCTTAATAATCAACCAGTTTTGCATTGAACTTCCTTTGATGTGCTGACGGAAACTTCTTAATCTTCTCCTTGTCTTCTTCATGGTTTCATTAAGTATGTATGGAGGACAGTGTCCGGATGCTCATGGAGTTTTATTATCACATTCCATCCTTTTCTCCTCAGTTGATAATTCATGATTAGCGGTCATTTTCCCCTTCTATTTCACATATTTTCCCCTTATCTACTTAGAAACAGAAGTTTATTAAGAGAGTAAGTGATTCCTACACACAGAACAACTTAAAAGCATATAAACAAATAGTACAGAAAGAACAACATTGCATTCAACAGCGTCCTTAATTACAGTTTTTGCCACACTAGCATTACAAACTTTACCTCTAAAACAACGTAGAAGACAATGACCCGATTCGGCCCACTGGATCTTAAGGCCTTGCACACCATTTTTGTAACCGCAAGCTTATGTTTTCACTACTCCCTTCGTGTCTCTATTAGTATCTATTTCCTTTCCAGTTTTTCCTTTTGAATATGATCCTTAGCTGCCCTTCAGTTTGCTGGGCCTTGGCATAGGCCGTCTGCGCCGTTTCTCTATTCATTTGACCTACTTGGCCGGCAGTTTGCTGAGCGAGCCGCTTCAGATGCTCCATCTGTTCGGGGACCCGCATTCTCCGAAGAGGATTAGCCATCCAAGACAAGGCAGAGAGAGCGGTGATTCCAAAGGCTCCTGATGTTAAGAAACCAGTGATAGCCAAGCCAATGACGAACGCTGTAGGGACCAAAACGGGGCTGAAGATTACGAAAAGCAGTGTGGTGATAGCTAGGCCGATGAGTGTTGCCTCCAGAGTGAGACCAGCGAGGAGAAGAAGAGTGCCACCAACGGGTAGAAAAGTGACAAATGTAAGAACTTGAGTTTTTGATGGAGCCCTTACAGGAAACATGCCTTTGAAGGCTTCACCTGGGTGGTACTGCTGGTGTTGGCGGTGGTCATAGTGGTGTGGATAATGGTATTGCTGGTGGTGAGTTTGGCGGTGGTCAGCCATTAAGAACAGTTTCTGATTATGAGTGACAAAAAGAAATGGAGGCGATAAGATTGAGATGTGTATTTTATGGAGGAGTTGACGGTTTACACGGCTAAAATGAGAACACAGCCAGTCAAAAAAAAAAAGTGGATATTCGCACGAAAATTTCTCCCTTTTGTTGATAATACTGGGCTCGGTGCAACCGCAATGCAGTTTTTGGAGCTTTTTGAATGCCTCAGAAAATGAACAGGAAGTTAATATCAGTTAACAGTTTTATTTTAGGTATTAAAAAATGTTTAAGGCAATCTTATTTTATTATAATTATATTTTTATTTATTAATTTTTTAAGATAAAAATAATTTTATTTTTAATTAATACAATAAATAATATAAAAAATATTTTAGAATTATTAAATCTAAGTGTATTTAAGTAAAATAATATATTGATATTCTTTTTTATCTTTAATCAAACACAATAATTATTTATACTTATTTATTTTTATTAAATTTTATCAAATATAGTAATAATTTATACTCAATGATTCTTAAATATTTTTCAAGATAATTTTTCAATTTTGATAATAAAATATTTATCCCACCAAACGTCCCTAAGTGTATTTCATTATAAAATATATATAATCCATTTAGAAAATAAGTAGTGAGCTTGAAATCTAGTTTAGTTAAGCTCATCTCAAATTTATATAGCTTGAATTTTAGTCAAGTTCGAGTTAAGACGTTAATCAGTTTTTTAAACCAAATTGAACTATTTCTAATTCATGTTTGGTACTGTTTAACTCCTGACTTGGATAGATAACTTGATTAAATTTAAATTTAATTTCTCATTCTATTCAAATTATGTTAAAATAATATTGTTTTACATCTTAAATCTTATATTAAATCAAAAAAATTGAACCATAAACTTAAATTAAATTATTCTTATTTAAACTAAACTTAAATCATCCTTAATTTTGATTCAATGAACGTGAATCAAAGTATATTTTATCTAAATTAAACTCAAACGGAGGGTACTTAGTCTCCATTCGATTCATATGCTGCTTTCTCAGTGACAATCACGGGTTCGCATAGAAATCCAAAATGGGTAGGACAAGCACAATTAAGAACTATCTCCATCAAGAATAGCCTTAATCCAGGTAAACTTTCCATGGCCCAATCCTCCAAAAAAATTCCATCGTCTCCACTCCAATACAACACCAAACGTTGGTACAATAATACATGGGATTGACTTGGAGCGCTGTAAAAGATCCAACGCTACAACACCAAAACCAAAATCAAAACTAATAAAAGGAAGTTTGATCAAGTTGATATGGGCTAACAGGCCCATTATGAAAGCAAGGCTGAGCAACTAAACTAATGGTGGAAAAAATCAAGAATTGACTTTCGGCTTCCTCACTGTCATTGTAAATAAAGTGCAGACGCCGCATCGATGCAGGTTGCAGTGACCAGTGAATCCCTTATAAAGTAAAAAAGAAAGAAATAGCACTGCAGGGACTCGCATTTTTTGTTAATATATTATTAATATTTAATAGTAATAACAATACTAATGGTGCAGCTTTATTGACAAGGATCACTTTAACAAGTCAAAACCAGGCCATTTGAGAGAACACCACTTTGTGAACACATGATAGGAGATGGTATTCCTTCTCCTCTATCTTCAAAGATTGCAGGGGCCAACACTATATCCAAACTTATTCTTTCATTCTCCCCCATATCTTCCTGGATTTTTACTCTTCCATTTTCCTATTATCATAATCCCATAAATCTTCTTTATAAATCATTGCTTAAAGACAGAATATGTATCAACAAAGTGCTACTATTTTATTCATAATCTTCCTGTTTTTTTAACATATCATACCCATGGTCACCATCATGATCATCATCATTGGAAATCTGACCATAGAATTTCTTTATGCTTAGTTTATGTAAACATCATAATCGGAATATTTTTGCCAATTACATTCATTAACTTTTTCTGAACTTTGTGCATGTGGCATGCTTCAATTTTAAGGCTCACATCGGTAGGTGCATGCATGTCAGTGTTAGGGTTCTTGTTGATTTTATAATTAATTTTGTTAACCCAACTACTGAAGTATAGTTTATACTTATATCATTTGGGTTATTGCTTCTTTCTTATTGAAATTGGAGAGATTGTACGTTCATCTAGAAGTTGTGAAATTCATGTACCTTTCAAGTTTCAATGAGTTATATGACAACCGTTTTTGGTCAGGATGCATTTGTGGCACCAAATTCGAGGCATAACATTTTTTCCAGATAAGACCGACTGTTCGGTAATCATCTATTTGAAGTTTGAACATCTTTATTTCTTAAAATATCACACACAAGATTAGGTTTAAGTTGTTTAACAATGTGTTTGTATTTACAAGATCCAACAAATAAATATTTACTTCAGCAATATGCTTTGTCCCATGAAGCACACATTAATATATATATATAAAAAGGGTGATTGTTTTTAAGATTTTTCGGTCATAGAATACATAAATGATATTTTCACTTAAAACCTAATTTTGTTAATATAAAATTAACTATAGAATGATATAATAGTTATTTTGATTTCCTAAAGTCCTAAAAAATGAAAAAATATTTGGTCGAAGAAGAGAGGGAGAAGAGGAGATCAATGACCTCTATGGCCACCAATTAAAATACTATTTTATTGTATTATGCACGACACTGATGGTGGTGTTGTCAAGGAACAATCGTGAAGGAAGAGAGAGGGAAAAGGAGAGAAGGAAGGAAGATGATTTTAATGAACACCAATTAAAATCATATTTATGATACTATGCATGAAACTAGTGATTATAATGTCGAACACTGAATGTAGAGAAATAGAGACAAAAGAGGATAAGATGAGAAAGAGAGATAGACTTCTCAATTTCATTGACTCTTTGTGGTTGTTTTCTCTTATTAGTTTTATCGAAAACAATGTACACTCTCTTAGTTTGATGAAGTCATTCTTTTGGAGTTTGGCAAATGTAAGAGGTGGGAGTTTGGAGGAGTTAAGGGTAGCGCTTTTCAAAGACTTAAGATTTGGACAATTTATTTTCTATATTCAAATTCAATTACAAAGTCTTTGAAGGAGATGTCAATGTTAAAGGTACACAACAATTGGTAAAAGTGAAAGAGTTAACAGTAATTTAACTTTTTAGATCTATATCAAAACTTTTTTTATTAACAAAGTTAAGTTTTGGGTTAGAAAGTGTAATGTATGCATCAAGGACTTAGTTTATGGTTTTAGGTTAACCATAAACTAAGTCCTTGAAAAAACCCAATAATTAGAATTCTAATCCTAAAAAAACCCAAAGTCCTAAAAGAATAGAAATTGTAAATAAAAATGTGTATTTGTAAGAGAAATAAATTTAATGTAAATAGAATATTATCCCTAATCTTAAGCAAAAAGGAATCCTCATAAATAAGGATTCACAATATTATATTAGGAGTTAATATCCTAAAAATAAAACCGTTAATCTAACATTTTTGTTAATTTAATATTTTGATATATCAAACTTTACTATCCATTTCGAATTAAGTTATGAATGCTGCATTTATCAGCAGCAAAAAGAATGTCTTGGCTCCATTTTTTTCAATAATGAAGAACTTAAAACTAAATAGAGATGCCTAAAATGGGTCCGAAAATATTAATATATTAGCTAAGTAGGGCATGTATATAATATAATTTTTTCATTTGAACGAAGTAACTTCAGGCTATTTGCTTAAAAGGAAAAGGAAAGAGAGAGAGAGAGGGGGGAGTTTTTGAACCAATGGCTTTTTCAAAAGGGTTTTGCTATCAACATCCCCAACTTTCCGCCTGTTGTACTCCTCCTAAATTTATCCTTATTTTGAATTCGTTTCGACATTATTAGGGTTCCAGAGAGTATAAATTTGATATTATTAGGATTCCCACTTCAAAGCCTTTTTCTGGTTAACTTCTTTTGTGTAATAATTATCAACAACTGATATATATGGGAAATCTTGGCGTCTAGTAATTGCTTTGCTATAGAATAATAGTAACCTGCTATTCGCTCTACTGTTATTACAGTCTATGATCTTAATGGCACCAATAATGGTGAAAAAGAGGGTAAAAAATTATTCAACCTTTTCAGTTAACCTGTGCGTTCATAAAGACTAGTTCTCCTATCCTATATCTAATATCACATAATGTAAGATTTCTTCTTGATTCTTGAATATATTTAATGAGGGCAACGACTACGTATAAATTCTTAACAGAGTTTAGTTTATTACTATCAGCAAACGGCAATGCTTTTGAATATACAAGCTATAATTTTCATATAGGAGCTATATAAATATATGCAAGTGATTGAATTAAACAATGCCCAGAAACACTTAAGGCTGCCAAAAGGGATATAAAGTGCTTCCCAATAGATTGTATTATTAAGATCTTTTCATGCCAAGAAACACTTAAGGCGTGCCAATGGGGCCATTGCAGTAATGCACAGTGGATTTCCAGACAAAAACAATGTAATTTATTATACCAATAAGGCAAACAGAACAATCTGAAATAAAATTTCTCTGGAAGTACATGTGAAGATGAAGGAGCAAATACTTGGACCACAAGTTAAAATGATAAACAAGATAGAGAAAAAGAAAAAAAAAGGGAAATTTCTGCTGCAGGAAACAACAATAATTTCTGCTTATACTGTTGTAGTGAGGAAATATTATTAGGTACTGAGTCCAGTCCATCCATAATAGTAAAAATACCCCTATAATGTTTGATATCAATTGAGCAGTACAAGTACAGAAAACTAAAAATAAACAACATATCTCAAAATTCTAATTCTTATTTTTGAGAGAGAGAGTGATTGAGTGTGTCCGTGTGAAACGTCAGAAATCGAGCTAAAAGATACAAATAACAAGAGTCCCCTGCTGTCATTCAAAGCCCCCTGAAGGGAAGAGCATGAGAAAGGTGGGGCGGGGCGTACTGCATTGCATAGCGTAGAAGGACCCGCACGTCCTGTTGTTGTCGATGTTTGTCTTGTCCTTGTTAATAATTATTATATAAGATAATAAATATTATATATAAATCTTATTGCCAATTTAACTTGCTCTTTGCAGAAAAATTGATAGGGTTTTTGATGGTTTGAAGGATTCTCAATTAATTTGCGACTTAATCTTTTCAGAGAAAAGCCCCAGTTCCAACTTTAACTTGACATGTTATTCATCCCACGCTTGCGCACTCTGAGTACTCCCTGTCATCAACAGTACAAGCATCAAACCAAACTCCTAATGTACACACATGCACACACAGAAAGAGACACATATATACTATTATGCATTTTAAATATATATTTTTATATGTTGAGGAATATATGGTGGTAAAATCTGATCAGAAGATTGAGATTTGGTTTACCAAAAATTCCAAGAAAAAGATGAGTGTTTGGCAATCTCGAGAAATAAAGGAGACGATGAATTGGAGGACAGTAGACTGACCCTCACTGGAACTGCCAGACCCCAATCCAGAGACACTTGAGAGTTGAGAGTGAGAGGACAATTTCTACATGAGGCTACAGTATAAATAGGTGTCTGTTTAAAAGAGAGAGAGAGAGAGGTAGACTGACAAAAAGTGAAGAGGAAACAGAAGAGATGGTCGTCTTCCGCCATGATCAAAGCTTTGCACTGATACTTAACAGTGTGTGAATATGAACTAAAGAGTGATAGAGAGAAAAGGAGAATTGCAGAATGAAAACATTGGAAAGAATTAGTCAGTCGAAGAAAATAAGGAAAAGTCAATTTTCACATTTCTCCCAAAAATCATCATTATTACTGTTAAACTTAAACTTGTATTAGAAACTGTTTGCAGAAGACCAAACAGTTGTTTTAGGTTAAATAAACCATAACCCTAATTTTCTTTTTCTGGCTATATGTACACACATTAGTTATTTTTTATAGTTAATCATTTTCCCCGATGAATATGTCTCTTTTTTATCATAAATGCATGCAAAAACATGTATCTACATCAGTCTGACTGAGGGCTTAAAGAAATTAATATAAGATAAAGTATGAGAGAGAGAAAAAGGATTGGTTAGGGGGCGAGATGTTCACATTGTGATGACTTTTGTGTAAGGAGAAACTGTTTTGTCTAGAAATACTGGGGATGAAAACAGGAAAAGCTGAGGATTAGGCAAAAAAAAAAAAAAAAAAGCTGAAACCCTTAGAAGAAAGAAGAAGCTACTTTGTATACATATCAGATCCAATGAGGACAGCGACTGTGACTTACTATTTTAGATATATATTTGCCATCATGCATAGATATTGGCGTAAGGTGAGATCGTTTCCTCAGGCTGATAATAATAAAGACCGAAATCCAAAGCAAACAGATTTTACATTACAGTGTTGCTCTTTTTTTCAGAATAAGATGAAAATGACATATCGAAAGACTTTGATTTGGTGCATAAAAGTGGAAAAGCAGCTAGGTATACTGCTTAATTTCTGTTTCGTTCATACAAAGCCTTAACATGTGAACACTGATGCATTATTTCATAGTTTATCAGTATAACTCACCATCTTAACATGTTAATTTGTATATCTTTTTCAAGTCTGCGGCAAAGTAGGTCCAGAAAAAATTTGTGAGAAAGTAAGGCGGTGGTCCTCAAGAACAAAGCAGAAAGAAAGGTAAGAAGAATATATAATAGATATATGTAAAGGAGGACTAAGCCGTAGACTGAGGCTAGAGAATCCTCTTTACTTAATATACTTAAACCTTTTATTCTTAAGCATCAATTAACAATGACACAGAGGACAACAACTCCGCATGCACATGGCTAGAGCTGCGCAATTGACAGAAGGAAAAAGCTATAGTAGCCACACACTAAACTCTATGTTCTAAAGCCTTACTTATCTTATGTTTTCAAATTTCACATTAGAAAAACTGACACCATGCTTAAACCCCATGTTTTTAGGATGATAAATGCTGAATTTACCAAATAAATTGCTAAGATAAATTCAAAGTGATCTAGCTAGAAGAATCCGTGTGCGCCTAGCTAGCTAGAAACCTCAACCAAATATATAGTACCATACCAATGGGAACTTGATTTTCAGGTCTTGTCCACAGAGAAAACCCTAGATTGGTTTTCACCACTTTAAGGGTCTTAGAATTTCACATATTATTGCCTTCTCCTCCTCCATCGTTGGTATCCCCTGAAGGGTTATCACTCCAAGGAAGAATATAAGGATGAGAGTAAGCAGAAGGCTGATAAAATGCATCTCCTTCATTGCCCATTCTTCTACTAAACTCAACTGGCCTCTGGCGAGGCGCCATAGGTTGAATCGAACTCACCCCTGGTGGTGCAGGCAGGGCTGTTGGGATTTCATTACAGGCGAAACGGATCAGATCGGCGTTAGCAGCATCAAGTTCCTTCTGGAGCCTCTGCACCTGCCTCTGGAGGAATGAGATGGCACCCACACACCCATAAACCGGATCCCTTACTCTTGCTTCAGCTTCGTATGCAAGGGAATTCACAGCATCCTCTCTTTGGTGAGGAAGCAGCTCATTAAGGAGCTTTGTCACATTGCTTGCACCAAAGATCTTGTGAACATTGGCAAACTTCTGGGGCTCCTCTGGAGGGAAGTATGGTGCAAAGATGCAACCGGGCATACATTTCCTCCTCAAGAACTTGCAGGCAGCACACGGAGAATTGTAAGAGCTGGATGAAGCCATTTTCACTGCACCCACAGGATACATACAAAATCATCCAAAAACCATTCTTGTAAGACTTCCTTGATTTTAAGTAGCACAGTTTTTTTTTTTTTTATGCAAGGAATAATAAAAATGCATATTCACATATTTAATATACAAGGCAAAATTCAATATATAGCGAAATCTTTTTGATTTATCTCTCAGATGTGTTATTTTGTTTCCTCTCCCCCAACTTTAGTTCCTTCAAGTCTTATATTTAGAAACTTTTGTAATATAGTTATTGAGCATGATTTTTCTTGGTGATAAAATAAAATTAAAAGAGAACCACATCCGGGATGTCTAAACACCATGCCATCGCCTAGCCCTAACTCAAACAAAAGAGAATACAGTACTTTCTCTCTCTTTCATAATCACATAAACACACGCACAGACACTCAAACAAAGTCTGATTAATTGTCACTGTTAGTTAGATGAAAGGACATTTTTATTTGTATCTCCCTGACATACTCTCTTTTGCTCACTGTTCTGATTATTTAATTTTCTAGATCAATTACTTCTTAAATATATATACTCTCCCATCAACTATTCTGCAGGGACTTGTGAATGTCTCTCTTAATTTTGATTTTCAATTTAGCTGTGTAGTTTCTCTTTTTCTCCCTCTCCAGCCCAAAACTAGGCTTCTAAATTTAAAAGAATCCAGTTGCATGAGTAATTATGAACTCATAACACTCTTGTTAAATGAGTTGAACATGGGATCTGACTGGTGCAACTCATCATGTGTGTTAAGATAATGAATACTGCAAAGCCCTAATTAGAGCCTGTAACACAGAGGAATCTAGTATCACTTTAGGCTTTTGTTTAGCAAGAAAACACAAGAGGTCATAAGAACTAATAACACATAAAAAGAAAGAAAGCAGCTATATGTATATTTACCTCTTGGTGATCTAGGTTTCTTAGATGATGAGATGAATATAAAAGGGAAGTACCTTTTTCCCTTGAAGTAGCTCTTTCTAGAGCTGTTGTTTGTTTCTTCCAAGATAGAGTAGGCTAATCAGTCTGTGACAGTGAAACTGGAAGCTGCACAGGTTTAATAATTGCAGGAGGTGAGGCCTGAAAGAGTAAACCCTAACTGAAGAATCGGAGAGAGAGAGAAAGAAAGAAAGCTGAAAAAACTCTAATAGGAGAGAAGGGAAGGCAAAGAGTATTTAGTGGATGGAGAAGCAATGGAGGCAAAAGACAAGGGCAATAAATGGAAGTTACACTAAAGAATGAATATGACCTTGCATCTAATAATAATATCAGTGATGTGGGGATGTCTCCTATTTCTCATTCTTCAACATATCTTTTCTCATGCACTGAGACACCATATATTCCATAACCCAAGCCATTGATAAAGCTAAACTAATAACATATATATCACATTAACACAATGCATCTTTTACTAATTTATTCTCTTATCTTTTATATATATACACATATATTTCTTACAAGAGCTATATATAAATTAATACAGGTGATCCTCTTAATTCAATTCTTATCTATTAATGTTTTAAGTTTAATATTGATTAGTACACTTGGTCGCTGCAAAATCATATTTATCTTCTTCCTTCATAATAATTCTTGTGAATGATCGTCCATCCCCTTTGTGCTGAAATTGCAAATATGTAAATCCTGAAAAAAGCATATACTAAACTTGTTTAAGGTAGGTCAAAGTAAACCGATTAAAATTCTAACTCAAATTTTATATATTCTACCAACAGTTATATACAAGAACCAGTGAGCTGATAAATGATAAGATTATGAGAGTTGCAGAACAAACTGGCAATGCACCCTCCTTATGCCACATGTGCAACACAAGTTTAATCAACAAAATGAACTAAATTCACCATATTTTCAACTTTGAGGAACAAACAGTGTGGAATATTTTATATCTCTGTGAACATCAGCAATTTCAAAATTAACTCGTTAAACTACCTCTCTATTAGCTAGGTTTCTATTTGATACAGCCAAAGAGTACTGTAAAAACAATAAAACAATTATATACAAAAGTAAAAGAGTGATACATTATAGTAAATTCAAAATTATTCACATATTTATTTAGATATTTAATTAGATATTCAAAACTAAATACATATAATACATCATTTCTTTATTGGGGTTGTGAATGGGCTGGACCCATTTGTTAATTAATTTATTTTAGCAAGGAATTTTGTTGAGATCAGCCCGTAGTCTTCTATGTTTGTCCCAATTTCAAACATAAATTGTGTAACTAAAGTAAAAAAAATAGAAGCTTTCTTCTCGGCCATAATAATCAATTTGTCTAAGTTTGTAGCTCTGTATTATTGATGATTTAGCGGCTGGGAATGAGTGGTCTTATTCCACATGTTTTGTCTTGATGGTCAATACAAGGAAACGTAACAGCCGATCGATGACCTTTACACAGCAATGCTTTAGCATTGAAATTGACAGATTTAACAGTGATCCTTTCAAATTGAGTGATCTTGAATTTCATTCCACTGAAAACACAATGAAATTGATTGCTTCCCTATTTTCAACTTGTTGTGGCTTTTCTTCACTTTAGAATATCAAAGGGGAAGAATCTTCCCACAAAAACCGCAGTGCATGCTTTCATTAAACAATTTAAATATATAATAAAAATTAACCACTTAATTATATCTGTACGTAACCAGCTTAAATAACAGCACTCAGCCTAACTACCCAACTTCTAAGTGTTGTATATATGTATATTATATTTTGATTCCTGCAGTAAGATTAGTTAAGGAATTATTATTAAATTGTCTACACGCAACCTATGAATCAGTCCAAAGGGAGTTTTAAAGAGTTTTAATTTTTTTTAAGTTAATTTTAAAGAGTTGATTATCTCAGCTATCATCCTTGTATAAAGCTGAAATGGACAATTAATTAAGATAGTCTTGGTTAATTAACTGATTAACTGTAGATATGAATTGGTGGAGAACAGGGCAGGGGTCCAAGGTTTGGCTTGAAGGGTTTCAATCAAGGGCAGGTCAAATTATTTGGTGACTAACAGTGATTGAGTTGACAACTTGATTGTGACATGAAGAATAGTATCGGATTTATGTAGAATTCTAAAGGCTATGATGATGTTGAATGTCATCTCTTTATGACATAAAATTTTTTTATCAACTTTCATGATTAGAGTTGGAGGAACCTCATAGCCTTACTAAACACAAGAAAATAAACTTATTAAGAAAATAAAACATCAATCCACACACATGGATGTGAGCTTGGTCAACCTTCAACTCCAATGGATATTGGCTATCAAAAAACTACTTCAAGTTCAAAAATAAAAAACGAAGAAGATCATTAATCTTCTAAAAACTTATTGGCTATCAAAGAATAATTTCAAATTAAAAGTTAAAATTATGAAAGATCATCAATCTTCTAAAAGTCTCATATAGGGATAATCAGGATAATCAAAAAGATAAAGTATATAACGATTTTTATAATAACTCTCTTATTATAAATATAAACAGTACGTAGAGAACTAAAAAAAATTAAGATCATATCATAAAAAATTATATTAAACTTAGATTATCATTTTATGATATATTTTACTCGTATCAATAGCAATATTATTGGCGTAAACCCTCTTATAAAGTTTTTTTTTTTGATTGAACAACATGAATTACTGGCTATGTCAATTTTTTATCCTAATTCTTTGTATTCATGCATCTAGATCATACTGTTACTGTTACTAATAAAGTTATAAAATATGAATGAATTAAGAAAGGAAAAGAGGGTACCTAGAGACATAAAGTAAAAGATAGGGAGAAATAGGGTTTGCAGTAAGTGGGGTATTGACAGTCTTAGTCTCTATCACTCACTCACCATTAATGTTTGAACGTTCGGTCTTTGGCAATGTCGTGGCCCCTCACTCTCAGTCTGGCTAAGCCTGTCCTCTTCTGCTGTTTTTAGTCCTCCCAGGATAAGGGTTTTATCCATAAATTCAATGCCCATGTTCTCAGGTTATTTTTTGTCCCCCAAAAATAGCCAAAGACATCAAAATTTCATTTCTTTTTTCTTACCCTTCGTCCATATAAGTAATCCTAGTGATTCCCATTAGAAAGACAGTAGAAATTGGGAATTTACGGCATACTATTTCATTGTCCAAAATCTTGTACAGACTCTCATCTCCATAAAAGGATGTAAAAGAATAAGTTATCCTGGTATATGAATAAAGTCCATCCCCATTGAAGTTAAGTAGCCAAAAATATGAAAGCTCAATCTTTACCTTAAACTGCAGCTTTCTACGATAAAAAAATATATATTTGTATTCACATTTCTACATAAAACACTCTGAGTTTGTCTTGATTTGTTGGCCTTATCTCTTGAATGCACCGACTGGTTGTAGTTATGCGGCCGGAGTGAGATGATGATTTAAGAAAGGCAATCATTGACATTTTCTTCAGCCTTACGGGGAGACTGTGTGTTGCTTATTACAATATTGTTTTATTCTAATTAGGGATTAAGACCTGAATTTGTAATCATGTCCTGCTGGCTCCACATTCACACTACCATTCTCAATCAATTCCATTCCACCTTATTACTTAATTCAAATGCTTACCTCTTATCTCGCTTTCACTGCTTTAATTAAATTTCTTTTATTTGTTTGAGGAGTGTAGAGTTGAGAGAGTCCCATTAATATTCCCACGCCCACTGTTTGGATGTGGGTCAGCTTCCAGTTGCGGTATGTGAATGGGAATATATCTGGTATGAAAATTAGCCCAGATGAAAGCAAAAAAAGATAAATAATATTCAAATTAAGAATGCTCCTACTCATTTGACATGCGATTATTGGTTTATATACCTGATTTGTTTATTCATGTTCACTGGTTCAATAATAGTGGTAGTGAGGGTCATAGATTCTTTATTTTATGTTGTTTTTAAGGATATGAACGAGCAAAATAAACTCATGCATGCGCATATGAAAAATCGGCCTTGTGGGATGCTCTGAATGTTCAATTTTTTCTTACTTCCATAATTGAAGACCCAGAAAGCTACCCTTTTAAGTAGGCAACGTGCTACTTGTTATATATATATATATATATATATATATATATATATATATATATATATATTATTCTGATTCTTACGCAAGAAAAACTGAAAAAGAATCACATTTTACAGGCTATATATATTCAAGAAGATTTGGCCCCTTCGGAAGAGTGAAAGCAAAGTCTATATAGATCGGTCTCAGACCTAAGCATATAGCAACAGCCTCAGTAAATTTGTATCAGAAACTAGTACATGCGTAGTTTAATTGTTTAAATAAGTTGGCACGCGCACGGCTACTGAGTGTATGCAATTATGAAAACCTGGTAACAGAGATTTTGGTTGGGCCTATATAATGGATGAGGACTCCAGTGATTTGAGTCTAACAACGATGGGCCTATAAAATGGATTCATGGACCGCACCAAGCAATAAAAAAATGGAGCTCCGGTTCGGAGTATGTAGTTATACACAGTGACCCACGTCATACACAACATCCAGGCCCTAAATGTATGAATTACTCATTTCAATTACTTTCTTGGCCTTTGATGAAATGACATTTTTCCACTTCTCTATTTAAGTTAACCATGAGTTTTGACGGTTATAAAATATGAATATTATTTTGTCTAAAGATCATAATATAAAGTATAAATAGGGTATACATACGTTTTCCAAACATATTAGAGGGCAAATGGATATTTCCTTTATCTTATTTCTAAAAATTTTATATTCACTCTATCTATTTTCAAAATATATTTATAGTAATATGATATTTACACATCTAATTTTTTACCTTTTATACATTTTTTTAAATGTAATTATAAGTTTTGAAATTATTGAGGAGTATATTAAAATTTAAAAAACTCCAAATTTTTTTAGAAGTTTTGAAAACTGCCTACAATTTTATATTATTACCCTTAAGTTTTTAAAAAATTATAATTTACTTCAAACATATGATTACATATCTTTGATACTTATATTTGTATTTGTATTAATTATTTCTTTCTCTTTTAATTAAAATTAGGCCAAATGACTATTTCCTACCCAAGTGAAGTTGCATTTTCAAAGTCACACCTGCAGAGTTTGAAAAACCCAAAATCTAACCCGTTGACCAATTGCGATTAAAATTTTCTGTTAGAGACAATGGAAAAATTATTATTTTAATAATATTATTAAAAAATATATAACTTATTAAATTTTCCCTTATAAATTTTAAAAACTAACAACTTCATTTCTACCTAAAGTTTTTTAACTTTGAAAAGTCACATTCTCTCTTCCCCCCAAACCTAAGGTTTTTTTCCTTCTCTCTCCCAACCGCCATCTCCAACACCGACGATCTCCCCTCTCCACCATAAAATGTTGACCAACGCTTCCTCTCTCCATATCGCTTCGTCAGAGACGAAGAAATTTAGAGAGGGGAGGTCATTGTGCCCTATCGTATGCCGATCAACTTTTAGGGTGAAGATGCGAGGTCATCGTGCCGGAGATAATGGCCAGAGGAGTAAAGAAAAAAACTTTAGGTTTGGAGGGAAATGTTAATTTTTAAAATTAAAAAACTTTAGACACAAGTAAAATTGTTAATTTTTAAAACTTATGAGAGAAAATATAATTAGTTTTTATATTTTTTAATATTATTAATAAAATAATAATTTTATCTCTATTTTTTCTAATGGTAATTAATCTACAAAAAAAATTTTTAATTTTTTAAACCTTATAGATATGACTTTGAGAATACAACATATCGTAAGTGGGAAATAGTCCTTTGGCCTTAAAATATTTGTTTCTTGCCGTGCAATGCAAGTTGTGAGTGAGGAAGGTTTGTTTAAGCTCATTCTTGACTTTATAACAGCCGGTGCTCCCACGTCAAGCTACATGAATGAGTCAATCAACTCCAATTTTTTAAATTAGTTTTTCTAGGTATGATAAGTCTTCAAGTCCTATTTTTGGCACTTGCCATTTGTCATTTTCCATTCCGTTTCCATGTAACAATAATATTGCTGTCTTTCTGCACAGCTGTTCACTAAGAAATAGCTTTTTAATAGGCCATAAAAACCCAGCAGGGTGAATGAGTAGCACTACAAATCTCCTCCGGGGAAACCCAGTGTCTTATCATTGACTTGAAAAAGATGTCAGAAGCTATGGTGAAGTTCTTCATACACAGATTGAATTTTCTATTACTTCAGGAAACTGAAATCTTCTGTGGAATTAAACATCAAATGGAGTGCCTAATAACCAAACTTGGGGAGATTTTAAAGGTTTCTGGTGATCTATGCAATACAAAAGCTGATGCCAATGCTTCTCCTTGGACAAATGTCTTGAGAGAGATAATTTGTGACGCAGATGATCTGACTGATGAATTCATCATTCAGATGGATCAGCAAAGGTCGTCTGATAGGTCTGAGTTGACCAAGAGCTTCACAAATGGATTGCAGGAAATAGTATCTCGCCTTGCCACAACTATCAACAGAATGGAAGAACTGAAATTTTCAACTACTGTCAAAGGAAACAATGAAACTGATACGAATAAGCCTCAGGAGATAGAAGAAGGTCAGACATCAGCACAAGGAAAACCAGCCGCCATAGGTGTAGAGGAGAAAGATAACAAGGAAAACTCTCCTGAAACTAAAGGAAGCCAGATAGCAGAAGCCAAAGATTCAGTGACTATTGGAGAGGAAGATAGAAAGGAAAGCTCTCAAGTCCTGATGAATTACAATGATTTACCTTATTACCTTCAGTATTGTCTGATGTATTGTTGTATCTTCCCCGTCAATCATCGAATAAGCAAAGGGAAACTGATTAGATTAATGGTGGCCGAAGGCCTGGCACAAGAAAAGCCAGGGCAATTACAGGAGGATACAGCCAAAGAAAACATCAACGAACTAATCAACCAGGGAATACTCCAAGTCAACGATGACCACATAGGGGAAAGGGTTTGCTTGACTGTCAACCCTGATTGCCATGAGATCATTCTCCGCAAACTGGAGGAAGAAAACTTCATTGCTGCATGTACCGGTTCACATTCTGTAATTCCCCATATTGCTCGCCATGTGTCAGTTTATTCAAACATGGAAACAGTGGCGCTCCAATTAAACAATGTCCGACCTCGAGGTTTGTTCTTCTTGGGGAGCCAAGATCTCTCTAGAGAACATGGGAATTGGTTAAATTTCAATGGGGCAAAATTTTTACGGATCCTGGATCTGGAACGTACAAAGATCAAGAGATTACCAGAAGAAGTGGGAGACTTGATACACCTGACATATATTGGCGTAAAGCACACAGATTTAAATGAGCTTCCACCAAGCCTTGGTAATTTACGAGCCCTGCAAACTTTGGACATAAAACACTGTGGGGACCTTCCAGCACTGCCACCCGAGGTCCTAAACCTTGCACGATTGAGGCACATCAAAATGTATAAGAGAATAAATGTTGGCGGGGTGAAGCTACCACCAGGAATTGAGAGGCTGAGAAACATTTTGAGCCTCACAGGTATACATTCTGGCAGTGGCACTGCACAAGAATTGAGTAAACTGATTCATCTCACAAGATTGGGAGTATTAGATGTGGCTGAAGAGAATGTTGGTGACCTCTTTGCTTCTATTATGGTGATGCAGAGCCTTCTGAGCCTATCTCTAGAAGCAGAAAACTTCATCAAAGGAACACTTGTCCTTTTGGAGTCATTCCTTCCCCCACCACTTCTTGAGAAACTTCGACTCGAAGGACGTCTAGAAAAGATACCCAGTTGGTTTAGCTCAATGGAAAGGCTCACGAAGCTTAGATTGGGTTTCTCTCATCTGTCTGAAAACCCAGCATTGGTACTTCAGGACCTACCTAATCTGAAAATATTAATCCTGTGGAATGCTTATGATGGAAAAAAGTTGGGGAAAGAATTCTGCAGGTTTGGGGGATTCCCCAAGCTAGAAATTCTCACCATTGCTTCACGTTTCTTGGAAGAATGGACAGAGATAGAAGAAGGAGCGCTACCAGGCTTGCAGTATCTCCACTTGCGTAACTGTATGAATTTGCGGGTGCTCCCGGAAGGACTGCAGTTTGTGACCACATTGAAGCACCTGACATTAATACCTTTACTTGATGAGCATGCAGAAAGGTTGAAACCTGATGGAGGAGAGGAAAATTACAAGATCAGGTCCATTCCACAGATATCATACATGCCTATGTCAACTCTGCAAGAGTTATTTCCATTACCACCACCATGCACACCTGCTGAGAAGGGAGATAAGCTGGGTTGAAGAGAAGAAGTTTTAGCCTTTAGGAATTTTGTTGAACCAATACATTCTGAATTTCAGAGATTTGAGTTTGGATGTACATGTGTGTGTGTATCTGTTCTCAATATGTTGTTTGCGTGAAAAAGCTAATTTTAGCACAAACTTGGATTTCATAAATTACAAATACATTATCTGATAATATAATAGTATTTATGGCCCTGTTTGAGTCAATAGACTCATATAGTTATATAATAATAAGTAATAGTAAAACTTTGAATTCAATATGTTCCATTAACAATATAAATTAATACTTGGTAGTCATCTCTAGCCTTTGCCATGTATCACTACAGTGGAGCATGTGTAATCAAAATAAATTTTACTAATTTTTTACCTCTCCAGTTCTGTCCATGATTTGGTGCGAAGAGGATTTTATACATCATTTCCAAATTCAATCACTAGTGCCAACAATACGGCTAAGTCCAGGTACTTTTCTTAGTCCACCATCTACTAAATCTCTCAACTTCTCCACATCATCCCACCTCCCATTGCTAGCATATATGTTAGAAAGCATCACTCTATAAGAAACTTTGTTTGGATAATTTTGGAACAGCAGCTGAGCTCCAATTTCTGCCAATTCTGAATTTTGATGTACATCACAGCATGATAATAGTGCTCCCCAAATGCCAGAATCTACCGGCTTTGGCAAGGACAGGATAAAGCTGTATGCCTCTTCCAAATTTCCAACCATCCCTATAAGCTTCACAATGTAAACATAATGTTCAGTTCTAGCTTGGATGTGAAAGTCCTCAATCATCTGCTGGAAAATTTCCAAGCCATTATTAACAAGGCCGCCATGACAGCAAGCACAAAGGAGAGCAGCAAAGGTAGATTCATCAGGTTTTAATCCTTTAGCTATTATCTCCTCGAACATTTTGAAGGCCTGGGATGCAAGACCATGCAAAGCTAAACCCCAAATTGCTGAATTGTAAGTAACAATATTCCTCTCTGACATAGTCTGAAAAAGACGAGTTCCCAAGTCCACAAACCCACATTTTGAATACATGTCTATGAGAGCAGAAGAAACCATAACACTTGATTCAAACCCACGCCGAATAACATAACCATGCACCACATTACCGGCCCACACATTTGTTGATTGAGCAGCAGCAACCAGCACACCGGCAATCAAAATAAGATCTGCCTTCTTGCCTTCAATATGCATTTTCCTGAAATAGTACAATGCCTTTTCATAATCCCCATATTGAGAATAACCCGTTATCAAAGCAGACCATGTAACTAAATCAGGCTTAAACAAACTACTAAAAACACTACATGCAGAATTCATGCACTTACATCCAGCATACATGCTCACAAGTACACTAACTACATGATCACTTGAATCAAAACCACTTTTCAAACAAAAACCATGAATTCCTTGGCCCATACATAACAATCTCGATTCCCTTAAACCCGAGATCAACCCAACCAAAGTATACCCATCTGGCTTTTTCCCTACGCGTAGCATCCAATTCCAAAGCTGCAAGCTTTTGTCCCAATATCCACAATATTCATAACCAGAAATCATGGAATTACACAATATTAGATCCGGGTCTGATACCTGAAGAAAAACCTTACTCGCATAATCAATAAGGTTTAGCTTTGAATAAGCAGTAACCAGTGCACTACTAGTGATAGAATTCACTCCTAATCCTGAAACTACCATTCCATGGACAAGTCTCAGTCCTTGTAAATCAAAATTCTCAGAACACAGGCGACAAATACACGCATAGGTAAAGTTATCGGGCCTTAGTTCAGTTCTGAGCATATTTTTGAATAGAGATATTGCATCATCAAATTTGTTGGCTTTCGCGTAAGCACGAATAATAGAGTTCCAAAGAAAGACGCTTCTCTGTGGAGTTTTGTCAAACAAGTTACGAGCAGAAGAGAGGTCGTTGTTCAGAGCATAGAGTCTTGTTAATTTGGTGGCATAAAAAGGGTCATGTAAGAGGTGGGATTTGGTGACAAAAGCATGCAGTTGTTTGGTTCTTGACAGGCTTTGATGAGACTTCGAGACCTCTAAGATAAGGGAATCAAGTTTGAAGAACATGAACGAATTGCACGGCACGGACCTTACGGAAACATTTAAGGTTGAGAGGTTTAAAGTTTGTCGGCAAATTTGGTTAGGAACTTACAGAATGAAAATTATTTAAAGAATAAAAAAATAATTGCAATAGTCTTATTAAGAATAAATCAAAAAATAGAAGGATGATAAATGGAAACCAATGGAATGGGAATATTTTGAATGAATTGAACGAGATTACTTGAGAATTATTTGATTTTGATATATCATAATATAATTGAATATTACTTTATTCTTTATTTAAAATAATTCAGTCATATTACATTGTATTATCTAAATTCTCAATTAAATATTCAAAATAAATTAGGCAAACATAAAAATACAAGGGTTTGCCGCACGGTACTGAAAATTCAGATTACTTCGAGCACGGAAACTGATGAAAATAACACAGAAATAGTAGAGCCAAATTCAACTCTAGATCATAGCATTACCACCATGTATGTTTTTGCTGCACAGTGTATATCATACATTGAAAATCTTTATACATACTGAACGTAGGATGAATACATTTTACATTCAAAACACCCGCTTACTCAAATGCTCCCATCAAAAGAATCTAACAATATGCCTACTTGAAAAATCTACTATCTGCAAGTAAGTTGCTCTCAGAGTCTCAGACAATGATACATCTCATGACTACATGGTATAGAAATGCCGGAAATTCGATGCTACAGAGCTACACTGATGTCAACATGATGGATGATTTCCTGATTTATCTTCTTACATGTCATCTGGACCATCCCTGTCAAAAGAAAAAACAAAGAACTTGTAGTACTATGCTAATAACTACTTGGGATTTTATCCACAATTCTCAAATAATCAATTATTAGAAACAAGAGAGATAAGATTTGAATGAGTGCAGCCTCAAATCGAAATTAACAAATGTATTAACCCGATTATTTCTCGATCCATTAATTTCTCTGTATCATAGGCCCAGCTCACAGGCTCCGGGGACTCATTGGACCATAACTAACTTGTCATCCCCTTCAAAGATGGTGATAAGTTTCAGGATAAAAGTAAGACCATCTTTTAATACACATTTAGAATTCTTATGACTTACCTCATCTCAACTTTTACCAATTTGTGCAGAGGCCTTTCATCTTCCTCACGATCTGACACATAGTCCTCCTCACCACTCCAAATGCGGGGTTTTGGCCTTTGCTCCATGTCCTCTTCAGGCTAACATAAAAAAAAATAAATATCACTCAGTCAAAAATAAATTGATATGATCAAGAGACAATGTCCAAGGATTGTATATTACTAAATTAGGCAGTGGCAACCAACCTCTTCTGGAACTTGCATAATGGGATGTGTGGTATGGAAAGGTACACTGGGAGCATGAGATAACCTAGAAATTCGATCAAGTAGTGTAACCCTGGAAGAAATCTCTTCATCAGAAACTGTTTTAAACAAAAATGACCATGAAAATGAGCTTATGATGACACCAAAGGTGAAAGAACAGATTGAGCAACCAATGAACATAAATGAATTGCACGTCGCAAAAGAAAGAAAGAGCATTTGAACCCAAAAGCAATTATAAAAAAACTACAGTTGTCAAGGAAGAAGCAAAAAACAAAGGACATAACAAAAAGGAGGCCCCTTGGTTCCATCCATTTTCCAATACAATGTATTTATTACACTGATGTGAAGAAACAGAAGATTAGTTAGCCTAGTTTCACTAGGAGTTTAAGAACCACAAAAAACAAATTCCCTCCAACACTAGAGTGCTTGCACGACAGCCTCCCAAAGAACAAACTAAAACTTCCAGCTAGATGGCAAGGCCACCCTCTGGTCAACAAACTGAAGCATAAAAGCTCCAGAACAAAAATTCACAATTAATATTAGCTAAAAATATGTACATGCAAATCACACACCCAACTTAAAACTCACTGAGTAACAATACCAATATTTCAGTGGACATGCATAAGATTTAGGGAAGTCAAGCATCACAGGTGACAGCAAATTTAATAAAAATTAAAAAATGTAATAATGCACACAAAATCACTTTATTCTCTCCATGTCTTTGGCTGTGTTTAGATTCTCCATGTTGCCTGGTTCAACGTGAAGGGTGTAATCTGGCCCAAAATACTCATAATATTCATTGTAAGGCAATTTATTATCAGGTTCAACCCCAACTGCAACTGCTGTCTGCAACAAATAAACAGATAAAATTCATTCGGACAACATTCCTTATTTGTTAATACTAAATTTTTAAAGATTTGATATGAAAAGGAAAAGGGAAGACCTCATAGCACCAACATCGAGCAACATTCCTAATGGTATATCCTCCTCCACCCAAGACCATCAGAGGAACATTGAAGGATCTAAGGAAGCGAAGGCAATCTGCATGGCCTTTTACTGATAAATTAAAGCAGCCTAACCTATCACCAGACAGTGAATCTGCACCACACTGGAGAACAACTGCATCAGGTTGATACATCTCCATGACCTTCTGGATGATAGGCCGAAACAGACCACGGAAACTTTCATCATCCATGCCATCATTCAGTGGAACATTCAGGGCATAGTTTTTACCTTCCCCTACCCCAACATCCTTGATATGCCCAGTCCCAGGAAAGTAATCCCCAAATTTATGAAAAGAAACTGTCATGACTCTGTCAGTGGTGTAAAATGCCTCCTCAACACCGTCTCCATGGTGAACATCAATATCAACATATAACACACGCTGCCCAATGCCATTCAAAAAGAGTCTTCAGCAAAATATATAGTTATCCATGAAAAACACAGAAAAAGGAAAATAAAGTTTTAATAAACACATTGAAAATTCTTTTCTAATTGGTAAGATCAGAATGTTCTGTGGATACTACTACAACCCTAACCTTCAAACAGAAAAACTAAAAGTATCACTAGACCACAAAGGATGCTGGCAAGTTCTAAAAACAGATTTCTACAATTAGATATAAACTAATGCATCAGTCAACAAGATGTGTTATAATATTAAGAATTTGCATCTACACATAAATCTGAGCTAAAAATAAAAATAAATATCTTATTAATCAACAACTGCTATTTCAGCTATCCTCCAAAATTTTAGATAGAAAGAATTCAATGAACATTTGTAAGCAAAAGATCAGCAGCAAAAGGTGTCTTTCATCTAATCAATTCTTTTATGTTGGGTTGTATATCACCACTAAACACACAATTCGTATTGAATGAAACCCAGACTAACACCAAATATACCAGTAAATAAGAATAGGCATCTTTTTTTGAGGAAACAAAGTAGCTTCAATCATCTGAAGTAGGCAATCAAGCAACAATCATAGCATACATAATACAACAATAAAAGCAGAAATTAATATCATTCCGGAAGCCTGATCAACAAATAAGTAAATCACAAGTGGCCTATGATTTTACCAACTCCTCAAGACAAATTAACATATACAACGTTAAATAAAAACTAAACTGACAACAAACTTAAACAAATAAAACCAAAAACAAAGAAAGAAAGAAAGAAACATTACCTTGTGAACCTGAAGCAACTCAAGAATGCCAAGAACAATATCATTAACATAACAAAACCCAGAGGCTTCACTCTTCTTAGCATGGTGAAGGCCACCAGCCCAATTCAAAGCAATATCAGCGTCACCTCTATTCAACTTGACAGCAGCTCCAATAGAGCCTCCCGAAGAGGCCTGACAGAACTCAAAAAGCCCCTCAAACACGGGACAATCTTCTCCTACATTGAAACGTTTAAATTGTCTTGAAAACGACGGGTCACCCAAAGATTCGGGTGAGACGGAGGCCAAGAATTCAACATATTCTTCGCTATGGAATTTGCGTAAGTCAGATGCTCTGGCACGGAAAGGACGGTTGATCTCCATCCGACGGTGAAGAGCGTAATGGACGATGAGATTGTGGGTCATGCGAACTCTGTGTGGCTTCATTGGGTGACCCTGGCCATAGTAAAAGTTGCCGATCGTAGGTTCGTAGAAGTAGCTAACACGACGTTTCTTGCCATCGGGACCTGATGGCAGCGAGGCTCCCTCATCCATCTCTCTGTGCTTTCACAGTTTCACTACGCCAACTACAATGTTTAAATTTTTTATTTATTTATTTTTATTTCTTATATTTATATGTCTTCTGCGCCTCAAGTTTAAGAAAAACAATTTGTCTGCAAGAAAACTATGTGTCTTAAAATGTGTACTAGGTTGTTTACAAATGTATTACTATATAATTAATTAACGGCCAAAAGACTTGCTCCATGGTTAGATGTTTTCTCAAAATCTAATATATTAACTTTTAAACACCCAAAGTACTATCCATCAAGTGTTAAGATTGACAATTTCTGATGGTTTATAATTTAAATAACTATTTTACCCTTTATATATTAAAATAACTAAATTACCCTCCAACTATCATGACTATCTTACCAAATTAGCCTTTTAATTATAATTTTGTCTTTATGTTAACTACATTTTGAATTTACTATATTATCTAAATTGTTTAATTGTTTGAAGGTCACTTGACGCGTCTTTGGGCGAGCTCAATCAGATGTCTTTGGATATCTCCACTCTATTAAGGTTAGAGTTATAGTTTGAAGGTCTTGTGTCGCAGCTTAGCAACTGTTGTGACCATTTTAGGCTTCAAAGTCTGACTCATGTTCCTATTTGTCATCATCTTCTTCTTGGTTGGCATTGGCTAATAGATCAACAACGATGCATATGGCAAAGATGAGAGTTGAATGGAAGTGTGCATAATCGGAGGAGGTGGCATAACTGGAGAGGGAGTGTTCTAAAAGAGCTGGTTTGGTTGGTGAGGATTGGGAGTCAGTAGTTGTGAAGAAAGTCTTTAAATTACAATCATTTTTTTTTCATTTAAACCTAAAATTATACGTGTTGTCCTTTCACTCAATTCAAATTTGAAAAAAAAAAATTTTAATTATGAGATTTTTATTCTTTGTATAGAAATGACAAAACAATCCTCTATGTATCACTTTTGCATTTGCTAATACTTTTTAAACTAATTCTAACTGTAAATTTGTATGAATAATTTTGAATCGTTGATTTTATTAATCTTAATATACATTATTTTTATATATAAACTATAACATATCATCATATGATTGAGTATTATTTTATCTATAATTCAAAATTATTCAATTATGTGATAATATATCATCATTTTGTATGAGTTTTTTTATACTATTTGTATAAATAACTTTAAATAGTAGTAAAATTTAAAAAAAATTAAAATTACTTTGATAGTGAGAATGAGGTATACAAACTACCATATCGCTAAATGAACCAAGCTAATAAAAATTAAATTATTAAAATTATTTTTTATAATTATTTTAAATTAAAGGTGTTCTTAAGATAGCTTACCTTTATGTTAATTTCTAGTTTTGGTATTAAAAGACCATTTGACCCAAGGCGCCTTAAATATTTGACCATCTTTAATTTTATTTCCATGGTTATATTTTCCATAAAATAATATAATGAATTATATTTTATAATAAAGTTGTATCTTTACTTCTATAAAACTACTTATAATATAACTACTATAAATTTGGACATTAATAATAAGTATGTTATTATATGATTTGATATTATTTTTTTAATATAAAATTATTTAATCAAATGTTAACCCATAATCATTAATATTTAAATTATATATAATACTATATAATTTACATTAAAAAAATTATAGTTTCTCCTATAAAGTTTAGGTTATCCTAAGTGCTATTCCACTCAAATGGCATCGTATAATTCAATTATAATTACTTTTGGAATAGTGTGATTTGGCCAAATTACATTGTCCCATATATGAGTCCAACCAAATTCAAATGTGATCTACTTGAAATCGTATATACTCATACTATTTTGACCATCTAGAATAGTTTTGGATTAAAAAATAATAAAATTAAATAATATGATCAATAGGTTTAGGAAAGAGGATATGATCCATAGGCTTTATAGTGGAAATCTGAATGCCTAAAGAATTAGAGACTGAAATTTAACCCCAAAAAAAAAAAAAATGGGGCTAACAAAGAGATAGGATTCAAGCTTTTAAGTCCGAAGACCCAATGGGTTGCAGTCTCTTAACGACACCTTTCGGCCCAAGCTACAACTTTTGTTAAAGCCCTCTATCATACTTGATAATTTTTCTGGACCACCAGTGCGTCGCTCAAGCAGTTGTGAGCAGTTGTGATCCGGGTCTTTCTTACTTTTACAAGAGTCCAAATAAAAAGCCTGTGCTAAATCTGCAAATATTTCGTCTTCTCTTCACTTGGAATAGACCAAATTTTTCAGATTGAGAAACTATTTCAGAAATGGGCTATGACCACATAAAACCTTTATCTTAAGCCAACTCGCATTCACAACTGAACCTTCTGTCACATGAACTATGAAAATCGTTTTATATTTGTTTTTTTCTCTTCATCTTTTAGTCATAAAGTGGAGAAAGAATCATCAAGAAGTTGGCTGGAAACAGTCAAAAAAATCAACAAAGAAGCACATAATTCATAGTTAACGGCGTCAAAGATACATGAAATCTTTGGGTAATATGAAAACTTTATCACAGACAGTAGACTACGACTTGGAGCAACAGACAGCTTTTCGCAGACAAGAAAATATTCGGGTGTCATTCAACAGGCTATAATGCC
Organism: Mangifera indica; assembly: GCF_011075055.1. Lineage (NCBI taxonomy): Eukaryota > Viridiplantae > Streptophyta > Magnoliopsida > Sapindales > Anacardiaceae > Mangifera > Mangifera indica. The sequence continues at coordinate 2,993,612 of NC_058139.1, forward strand.
AAGCTGTAAATGATCACTAAAGTCATGTCGGCGTGTAAATAGCATCGATTGCAATGCTCCATCCTAAGATTGCACAAAGGATTTCAAAGCTTCATGTAAGCTTCTAGTGTCGGCCTGGGTTGTGGTCCTAAAATTTCATGAGACTAAAAGGTAAAAATGGGTGAGAAAGCAAGAAGTATTGTGAAGATGTTAATCAGAGTTCAATGGTGTCAAATCAAGAATTTGTTATCAATTGGAGACAAGAACCTTTAATCAGGGTTATCTCTTTAGCTTTATGATTAGACAATGGAAGAGGCTAAGGGTATTTCTTCTCAAGGCACTCTTATTGCTACTTTTGACCTGAAAGCTTAGTGGATTGGTTACATGGGTGGCTTCATGGGGACCGGGGGATTATCAAATTTAATTTCACACCTAAATAATTAAATAAATAAGAAAAGCCTCTCAATTAATAACCCAAAACTTAAGTTAGCCATTGCAATTATGTGATAAGATATTTCCCACTTAAACAACCTGCCAGAGAAGCTCCGCATGGATGTTGAATGAAACAGTGATTGGAGGGACAAGAAAAAATAATTGAATTGATTTGTAATGGAGACAAGGGAAAGTTAATGAAGAGGCAAAGGAGCTAATGATTTGGGAGAAGTATGAAGGGAAAGAAATGGGGTTTCTGCAAGCTTTACTTGCACTATCATTTTGTGATCATCATCTCTTGAAAAGGAAGCTTTATTGTTGGTTGATTGGTTGAGACAGCTTGGAATAGAATTCAATTTAGAAAATTAGAAAAAAATGCCTTATTCCTTTATACAAAAAAATACTTCAACTTTCCATTCTTCTTCACTCTTTAAGCCCCTACCATTTTAGGGTTTTATTATTTTTTTAAATCAACATAAATAAATATGACTCCTCCTCTAACTCTCTCATGAACCATGCATCCCACATTTTACAATTCAATTTCACTACCCAATTCCCATTCCCAAAATTCTAAAATTCCATTACCAAAAAGGTGGATTTTTAAGGATGTCCATCATCATGCTGTTTTTCTTCTTAATAAAATGTATAAACTCATATTAACATTTAAATGATTATGTTACAGGAATTATAAAATGGAAATAATAATACTTTGTCAGACATAATGTGACTGCAACTTTACAAATATAATTGAGTTGACTTAATTATGACCACATAACATTTATCTTCAAATTATGATAAAAATATCATATGGACAACCAAAAGTTGCCTGTTACAGAAGAATATATACGTATAATCTATGATATAATACTTTACTGTATTTTAATATAATACCCAATTATCTATCAATAACATATGTAATCTTCTCGGGTTCATAATTTGTCATATATTATATGATTCATAGAAGATATGATATTAAATTTGTATTTAGAATATATTAAATGAATATTTCGAATTTAAATATTAAAAAAATGGTAAGTTGTCCTTTCCCCAAATCTTCATGAAAATTAACAATTTACACCAAGCAAAATACAAGGGGACCGACAAGGTCCCTAAAGACTAATGATGAAAATCAAGGAATTAATGTTGGGAAGTAAAAATGAATTAATTAACAGAACAAAAAGAACAAGTTGACCTGCAGTGGACCACGTTGGATGTGGGGCTCTGTCGGAGAGATATAATGCCGACGTGGCCACACCAACACTTAGGTGGCATCACAGCTGAAAGCATGGGTCACCATAGTAGACAGTAGAGAAATAAAGAAGGAAAGAAACAAATAAATACATGTACGAGTCTGATGTTACACGTTGGACGTGATGAGATGATATCACAAAATTGTATACAAGGACTGTAATGTACTTGATAAAATCTCCTGACAAATTCCTATTTTCCAAGACTCTAAAATTTATAATAATGATAGTTTACACGCTTGTCTACTGTACTGACACCGCTGGAAATGCTGTGAGTGAATTCACCTCATCATGCTTCGTGATTGTGACACATCATTCACTAGGTTATTTATAATTTAATTAATTAATTAATAATATTATTTTTATATATTGCATTCAATCAACTAATTTCACTCGTTATAATTTATTATTATAATATTTATTACATCTCTAGTCAATATAATAATGATAGATAATTGCATTAAGATTGATAAGATGTATGTGAAGTGAGTATTAATTGGCGTCATCAAGAAAAGGGTAATTTGATGACTTTAAAAATATAAATATATATATTATTATATATTATTATATGATTAAATTATTTAATTTAAAATTAAAATAATATTTAATTATATATGTATATATATATTCAATTTAATTATGAAATTAAATTATAACATAACAGACTTTCTTTAGGGTTCATCATTTTAATTAACTCCATTTATAAGAAATCAGTAGAAGATTACAATCAAAATAAATGATGGCTTATGCATTGTCATTTTCTCTCTTTATTTTAGATCTTATGTATTGTGTGTAATATTTTCAAAAATGAATAGACTAATATAGACTTTTTGTTTTTTCAATAAAGTTAGATTAACGTGTGAAGTGACTTTAGTTTAATAATGTTTTAGGTTGTAAATTCTTTAACTTTATTTCTAAGAAATATAATTATCAGAATATATATATATATAATATATATATATATATATATAAAGGGTTATGATTGGTCATTTTCTACCTTTATTATTTTGTTTTTTCACTTGGACCCTATAATAATGACAAAACTATTAACTTTTTAATAATGTGAAATATTTAGTTATATTATTAATTAATATTTTTAATTAAACGATATTTATATTTTTAATTCAAATTTAAAAAATTTAATATAAAGTTGGATATTGGGGTTGTGGGGGTGAAATAAGTGTTTTTACCCTAAATAAAATAAAGGTCCATGATTGGAGAAGAAAGAATGGTCAAATTTGCAATTAATTTGATCCTACGTGTCACTGTCGGTCATGAAAAACGTCCATCAAATTTCCAATTATTGAAGTTAATTGTGGGTGGAGACGGCCAACACGTTTATTTTTAAATTTAGAAAATAAATGAAGATTATTTACCTTTAATAATTATATATCTTAATAAATTTATTTATTTATTTATTTATAAATAAAAATGATATTATAAGTCAAATATATGAAAGGAGTGTCGTATCGGCCGTCTATTATGAATTTAGTAAATTCAACTAGAATTTTATTTGTCTCGATAGCAAAGTAAAACACATTTTACATGATTTAGAAAAAAATTGATCAAATGCATTGCACTGACAGACAATGCCAAAATCATAAATAATTCTTCGAAAAATGACAATCTCCTACCCAAATTTTGGTAAAATGGTAAGTTAGTAAAAAAAATTCAAATATGTATCCAAATTTTAATTTATTATAACATACCTATAAATTTTTTGTTAAGATTAAAGGTAAAATTATTATTTTATCAGTAATATTAAAATAATAAAAATTATATCTAATTTTCTCTCCTTTAGATTAAAAAACTAATATTTTCTCTCTCAATTAAATTTTAAAAAATTTACTTTTCTCTCTAATACCAAACTTAAAATCCGATCACTTTCTCTAACAAATAGTAGACCAACGACAGAAGAATATGACGGAATCATCCAAAGAGTGACCTTGAAAAGTGACTTTTTCAAAGTTCAAATATGTGGTTAAATATTAATTTTAAAACCTAAGAGAAAAATAAAATAATATTATATATTTTTAATATTATTATTAAATAATAGTTTTATCCTTATATTTAATGAAAAATTTAACATTCATTTAGAGACGAATAAATGTTTGAGTTTTTCATTTACTATGGATATATTATTGAAAATGAACTAAAACTTTGATGAAAATAGTCTTTTGCCTGTAATTCTTCTATTGTTTGAGTATTTTGAATTTTCTACTTAGGATTTTCCGGGAAAATTCTCTCAAAGAATTTTCGGAATTAATAAAATATAGTACTATTTTTTTGTAATTTTCTTTGAACACTAATGCAAATGGCAGAAAATAATTTTCACCTCCACAGGAAAAGGTTAATTGCTGTTAAAATATTCCACAATTAGAAAGTGAAAACCCATCTCAAAATGCTCTTGCTGTGACCCGTGACAAGACATAATCGAAATTATTTATAATTAAAATATTGAAGAGAAAATAATATCCAGTAATATTAATTAGTTAATTGCTTTATAACATGGTTTTCTACTGTATTTATTATTGAACAGCTTAATTAAAAGCCGTGACTGACTGTATTCTTACTCATAACTACACGTTTATGGAGTTGTTCTCATGTAAATCACCTATAATTTTCCCGTGTATAATTTCTCTGAGAGATATCTTAAAAACCAATCCAGTTCAAATGCAAAAGCGGCACCCGATTTGCGTAAAAACCACTTGATTGCTTCACCTTCCTCAATCCTGAGCCCTCTCCCTGTAACTTGAATTCTAAGTATGATTTAGTTCTTTGTCTTTAAATCATCAAAACTTATTTTTTTATATTTTTTTTCTTTTATTATAAACAGCTTGTTTAGAAACATATAAACAAACCCACCTTGTTCATATCTTTGAGTCATTACATTCCATTGACCCCTCTCGCTACCTGTAACATTTTCTTTACTCACTCTTGAAGAAAATGGGACGCCATTCGTGTTGTGTGAAGCAGAAGTTAAGGAAAGGTTTATGGTCACCTGAGGAAGATGAGAAACTGTACAATTACATTACAAGATTCGGTGTTGGTTGCTGGAGTTCAGTTCCTAAGCTTGCTGGTATATATATTTCTAGAGTTATTTGAATGATATATTACGGTTCTTCATCTTGTCTATGTCAAATCTCTTAGTAGTTTAGTAATATTGTTGTAAATATATAGGTTTGCAGAGGTGTGGAAAGAGCTGCAGATTGAGATGGATAAATTACTTGAGACCAGATCTCAAAAGAGGAATGTTCTCTCAGCAAGAGGAGGATCTCATAATCAGTCTTCATGAAGTTCTAGGAAACAGGTACAGTGATGTTATATAAGTGGAAACTCCTGCTTTTATAAGTATGTATATTATATATGGTCTTTCTTATTTTATAATATGAATTACTTTTTGATGAATTTAAGGTGGGCTCAAATAGCTGCACAGTTACCAGGAAGAACAGACAATGAGATAAAAAACTTCTGGAATTCATGTTTGAAGAAGAAGCTGATGAAGCAAGGCATCGACCCTACCACCCACAAGCCTATAAGCGATGCCGAAGTGAAAGAGGAAAAGAATAGCAGTAGTGATAAGGCATATAATTTGCAAATGGCGCCACAGGTTAAAGGGGTATCAACTGTTTCACCATTCACCGCTCAGGAGCCAACCTTTCTTATCGATGATTCACCTTATTACACCCCTGGATTAACCGACAATACAAAAGAGCAATTCATGAACAAGCAAAACTATGATCCTTTTTCTGGCTTCGAGTTTCAAGCAACTGCTGCTGATCAAACTGGATATAATTCCAATCTTGTATCACAATATCAGAACGGGCAGTTTGAGACAAATAATTCTAACATTGCATTCTCTTCGATGCCAAGTTTGACTAGTTTTGATCATGGAAACATGTCGGGGGCTGATTTCTCTGATAATTCAGCTTCAAGAGTAAGTTCTTTCTTCTTGAATGAAGCAAAGGAAAGTTCTAGTAACAGTTCAAACATGAGCAATTACACAGGATTTCAGATGAATAACATGGTGGAAAATGCAGCAGCTTTCTCTTGGGATACTGAGAATAAGTTGAATTCTTTGTTTCAGTTTCAGGTCAACAGTATCAAATCTGAAGAAATGACACCAAATTCCTGGCATGAAGCTCAACTTCATCCTCAGAATTCAGTAGATTTCAGTAGCTTTCCTTTAACGTCACTATCAGAAGATCTAGCAGGCGCAAATTTTGATGTCTTCCACCAGATGTGAACTGTAAATTCATTTTTTTTTACTTTCTTTTCTCCCGGTTGCTCTAGCTAAACATACACACAGATGTTGATAGTAAAGGAATTCCCTTCTGAAGGTTTGAGATATGAAGATTTTTTTTCCCTCTCTTTAAATTCAGAAAAGTGATTCAAGTGAGATTCAATCTTTCTGTTTACTTGGTTGTTCCTGCGATTGTTTTGGGAAAGGTTAAATAATGTTAACTCTTCTTACAGTTTTATTCATTCAAAGAGTGACAACAAATTTTAATAGTCCAAGTCTTTGTAAATATTTAATCTAACCAATTAATTATCATTATCAAAGGCTGTTATGGTGGTATTTTCATGCGAGTCTTTTTCCTTTTTAAGCTAAACCCCTTTTCAAGGGCAAACAAGTCCAGTCTGAACCCACATACCGTACCATACACTTCCAGTCTTTTCTTATTTAAATGCAAACACCAGACCGATTTGATGCTCATGATTCATGGATCATAAATTATATAAAAATATATATATATATCTCTTCATATACATGCTCTAGGCAGTGAATGCGTATGTGATTTGATAAGTGGGGTAGGTTTAGATTGCAATATTTTGAAGTAGTGGCAGAGAATTGATGGCAATATCATCTGGACATAAATATATTCATATGTATGAGACTTATTTTCTGGCATCTGATATGGCCAACTGTTAATTTGCTCGAGCTTCCAGGCATGCATTGTGAGTCCCTCCAAAAGGCTGAAATTGGATGGCTGGCTGCTTCTCTGGCCTGCCCTCTCTATTATTGGAAAGAGAGCAAGGGGGTCACCTACAATTATGGTGGATGATCCCACGACTCTTCAATCATCTATGTTTCTAAAGCCTTTGAATTCTTCAGTAACCTGCATCATGCTTTTCCTATTCCAAAGGGTATTCAATTCAATATACTATGACAGTTCATGCAGTTAAATTTTAAAGCTGCTTTGCATTTCCACAAACAAAGACAGCGAAAATGTCTCCAGTAAAGTCTCGTCGCATGGTGCTGAAATGATCGTTATATCTGGTCACTGTCAACTCAAATTAGGTTGTGGCACTGGAAATCAATTAATTGATGAATCATTACCTAACAAAACCCACTAGAAATCTTTAAATTTGTGGAGAAAATGGAGAAGATTATGAGCTGGATAATGTTATCTATAGTCCTATAACCTATATGGATGCAACTGACACGTACCTTTTAATCTTGAGACTTCTCTTTACGGTGGCGGAGCATGTAGTTGTGCCTGTCCTATGTTACACAAAGTTTTTGGGCACTGAAAGGTTCGAATGCGATGGATCGATGGTGACAACCAACAAATTAATTGTCACAACAAGCCGGCAGGTTTTCTTATAAACAGTATTAGGAGCCAATGGAACTGACGGGCTGCCGGACTACTATTTGGTCAAACTTATGGAAAAGATTTTAAAAAAAATGCAGTTAACCCTTATATAATCGTAACGGTATAAATTGTATATTACAATCAATCATATCATTTATATGTAAATTTATAAAATAATACGAGAAGAAAACCTTCTTGTTGGAGGGTAGGGAGGTGAACTCTTTACAATTACAATTGTTTTTTTATAATCTTCTCAACACACTTTTTGTGTTTTATGTCATTACAATATTAAAGATTATTTTCTATTAAATTTGGAGCACAAAATCAGAAACTTTTTTAAACAAATGGATTTGTCTCTATTTTTTTATATAAATGTCATATTGTTATTTCTCTTGTCTTATAAATTAAGAGTCGTAAAGAAGAATATCTATGTTAAATTGTAACAAAAAAGTAGTGACGTAATGATAAATGTAGGTTTATAAGTAGTAGGTCGAACTAGTTTAAAAACGATGATTTGATCATTCAACATTTGGCTCGGTATATTTTTGGATGGTGCGATTGTAAGTTTCAACAAGAACCATGCTCCTCAAACCAAATTTTGATAAGCATTGTTATGAGAATAGATGGTATGGTAAATCAGTTTTTTAATAGTAAAGATCTAGCTACATCCGCAATATGAATAGTGACATATGTAGGATGTTAATCTGTCTCATAATGAAAGAGATACTTTGGGAAGAAAAAGAACCAATTCTGAATGGAATGCATGTGAAAACAAAAATGAGTTATTCTTTTTCACCTAACACTTGAAAGAGTAGTACAATGTGAATCTCTCTTGGAGTTTTCATTGTGGAGTCAAAAGAATTCATGGATCTGGGAAAAAATGAAACTAGTAGTAAAATATGTACAGTTAAAAGTATAAAAGAAATGAACATGCAAGCTGCGGTAGAGATTCATATATGATGAAGAAGGAATTAAGTCATCTGAACATCTTGTGTCAAAAACAGTGAGAATTCAGTTCATATAGAATTATAGTTCAAAATCAATACATTACTAACATGAGCTTCATGAATTTGGATCATATTTTATCTTCCTTTCGTAAAGCAATTTGATTGTTTTCAGAAGTTCAAGCAAGCGCAGCCTAAAGTACAAAATGATTGGAACTTTAGACAAACAGAAAAGAGAAAAGGCAACAAAGCATGATAGGAAAAACAAAGAAGAGAAGTTGAAGTTCAGTTAATTGCAAGAAAAAAATAATAATAAAGAAGCTGAGTTGTTGCTAATTTTTTTGTATCCCAAATGAAAAAAAAATCCAAGTATGTCAACTTCTTAATTATGTTAGAAGAAATAAACATTTTCAGTTTAGTTTTGGCTCTAAAAATTTGCTAAGAATTGGGGGCTACCAGGGTCCTGCCTGCCAGTGTTGACAATTAATCACTCCATTGAATTGGGTTTAAAAGCTTCAATAATGACATTAAACATGAAAGAGCAAGGAACCACAATATTATTTATATAAAAGTAAAGATCAAAAGATTTAGATGGGTTCCTTAAGTTTTAAGTTTGGTTACAGATATATAAATAACTTCTCATTAAAGATAAGTTGTCCAATTAGTGGCGACTCTGAAAAAAGAGTTCATTGGTGTGATGTATAAGAAAGCTTCTAAACACATGTTTCATTATTGTGTGAGAAAGAAATGTTGGCTGAGAATCACTTTCTTGTATCATAACTTCTTTAGTCTTACTAAATTGGTTTAATGAAGTTTGGTGGAACCATACCTTTCTTATTATTTTCAATTGGCCGAATGGTAGAAATTGTCAGCTCATTGAAGTTCGTGTGAAAAATAGACACATGGCCATTTCAATTCTTTTAAAGTAATAGTGCCTGCCCCTCCACTGCTGAGAAAGTTGAGAGTTGAAAATTCTGAAAGAAAATTCTATTATGAAGCCCAACACGTTCTTGACCAGAAACAAAAACCAAGGGTCACCTCAGACTGGCCCAATCCATAAAATCATCATCAATGTCCGCATGACTGTGGCAATTGAGTTGAAGTTATGAAACATTTTCACCCACTAAGCCTGTTAGTGTGATTAACGGACTACCCATAGCACTAATCTATTACTATTGGATGATGATGTTTATCATTCTTATAAACTCAAAACCAAATTCTTATTAGGTTTTGTATTTAGGCCATAACCCAATGCATGTTTACCCAAAGCAGAACGCAACATAAACAAGGGAGGCTTAAAGCTTAATAAGTGCATGAAGCTTGAAGTTGATAATGTCCAGTATGCCAAACGTGTGGGTTGGGAAGTAGATAATGTGAATTTAGCTCTATTATGGTAGAAGAGGCAGAGACATGAGAGTTGAGAGGTTATTATAAATTCAGTGTCACCAATATCATCTTTTACCAACTGTTTTTACAAGGCTGAACCGATTATATCAAATAAGTAAAACCTCAAATTTAACTATACCTAATAAATCAAAAGTAAAATTTTGATATACAACCAACACGTTTGAAACTAATGCTCTTTAGCTTAAGTACTCCCACTTTCATCATCCAAGTTACCCCTCAGGATACCATCTCTCACTTTTGTTGGGTGTATGGGTGATATGGATAGCAAGTTATATGATAATACCATACATAGTCCAATGTCCATCTCTAAGAACCCTACTCTCACGTCAAATGTTCAATAACTATTTCTACCCACAAGTTCAATGCTCTTCTGTATTTCTTTCATATCTAATTGCGTATCAGGAAGTATCGGTCATTACACATTAACAAAATTCTGAAAGAAACGAATTGAACAATACAAATACAACTCAGGATGTTAGCTATCTGGTAGTGGCCAATCCCCCTATCTTCCTTCTAAAGAAGAATCTTTTTGCAGTTAGCATATTTTGGAAAGTGACAAGCCAATCACAGCAAGGAACTTGAGGAAAAAAAATGGATAGCATAATAGCATTGCACTTCTCAAATCAATACATGCGACAATATGAAAATTTCAGGTAGATTAGTAGAAGTTAGCATACAAGAAATCAACCATAGATAAGGAGTTACCGACAACATAGCAAAAATTAGGATGTATTTCATATACATAACATGTACCAAATATCAAAATTTAGTGACACATAAAAAATTTGATAGATGAATATGAACCATTGAGTGTGACTTTCAAGCACAAGGGGCAATGCCATATATACCAGATATCTTTAAAACACAACCAATCTATATCCTTCCTAACACCAAATACAAAGGAAGATTTTAAAGAAAACATCACCATCATAATTCATGGGCAACAACAAAAATGTAATAACTAACTAAAATGATCATGACCATATAAATGATAACACTTTTGCCGACTAAGTGCAGGAAATTTGATTTTTGACAAAATAGTTTTTATCAAAAAAAATGGAAATAGACTAGCTTCAAACTTCCATTCCTCAGGGATGTGAGAAAAATAGCAAGTATACAAGAAACTTGGCCTCAAAGATAGGGACACTTCATCTCAATTCAGTGCACAAGGAGCAGAAACTATAACTAAAATATGGAAGCAAATCAATTAGTTCACAATTATTTATCATCTCTCCCTTCATGAGTTTCCAACCACAAATAATTTACTTGCAAGCGAACTCTTCCATGCCTTAAGAAATTTGAAGAAAATCCTGTTACAATAGGTGTAACCAATTACAGATAATTTTTGCAAAATATACTCACATTGCTGAAGCAACTGACCAGCATTCTCAATTGTAAATACATCTGTAATATCATCATAGACGGATTTTGTTCGTAAGCTCTCATGTCTTTTCTTAGTATGCCACAACACATGAAGTTCATTATGTATGACATGTTCCACTTGCTAAACAAAGGTGTTTACGGTGCAAAAGACTGAATATTTGGATGGGCACCAGCCTGATAAAGAGTAAGGCGGCACACAGCTTCAGCAAACAAATCCTTTAACTCGGGATATTGTGGTATCACAGAACGAGCTGCCCCCTCAATAGCTTTCAATGCTCTTGCTTGTTCAAGAGCCTTACTATCACCAGAATTCAGTGCCAGGTGACATAACAATACAAGCCCCTTCAATTGTGCTCGATCATTAACCTTCAACAACCTCATCAAAGGCGGAACCCCATCACACTCAATAATTGATTTAGAATGCTCCACGCGATTAAAATTAGTAGGAGACACAAATTTTTCCAAAGCAATAGCTGCTTCTGTTGCCACATCTACATCCTTATTACCAAGCAATGCAACCAAAGGACTAACAATTCGCCTTTCCTTTGCTGGAAAAGTTTTCGCCAAGGACCCAACTGACCTAATGGCAGGAACTCGCAGCATTGCATCGCTTTCTTCCTGGATAACTCTCAAAAGTTGATCTAAAACAGCCTTTGCAGCAGGAGAATTGGTCTTGAAAGCCCCATGTCTAAGCTCAGAATTAGACTCCGCCACTGCAGTAATCTCCATAACCGTCATCAAACAATTAAACTGCAAATCCCCTTTTTCCCTCTCAATAATCTTAGCCAAACAAAGTAATCCTTTTGTCTCAGTAATTTTCCTACCACAAGCTAAACTTCCTTTAGATAGTTTCCACAAAGCCTCAGAACAAGCAATTTGAACCTTAATCTTTGCTTCCGGGGTCTCACCTTCTCTCTCCTTCTTATGTTGCCCGCTGTGGCTACTCCCATCTGAATTTGACCCAGATCGATGATTATATTTATGTGCTGAATTGCCAATCATTTGCTTATTCATTTGAACAATTGAGTGAATACTAGTTTTAGGAGGTTGATGCTTAGGTATATCCAACACCATATCCATACTTAATAATGAAATTAAAGGCCTTGTAACATTCTCTCTAACAAATTCCTCTTGTGCAACTGAATCAAGCTCAGCAATTCTCGCCACCAAAGTCGCAACCACAATCAAAACCTTCATTGAACATTCTCCTAAAACTCCTACAATTATAGGAACCCCAAAAACACTAACAATTATCCTCACCGTCTCCTCGTCGGTAGCGAGATTGATCAGCGCATGAGCCGCCGCGATTTGCGCCTCAGCAGACGTGCCTTCTTTGAGAAGCTTTAGTAACGGCAAAATTCCACCTTCTTCAACTATCATCTTTTTGTTACGATTATTGTCACGTGCGAGAGAGGCGAGTTCGTTAGCGGCATCGATTCGGGCCTTAATCTCGCCCACGTGAATGACGGATATAAAAGCCCAGACCCAGGCGAGTATTGGATCGTTACTGGCAATAGGAGGGAGGGAGAGGTTGGTTTCGTCGGAGTCAAGGATTGTGAGAAGCCAACGCATGTCGCCAATGGAAGATTCTAGAAGGCTGAAGACTTTTCTGAAGTCAGCGGTAGTGGAGATGGAGAAGACGTGGCGGAGGAGGCCGCTGTGTTTACACTTACGAACAAGGGTTAACGCACGGTCAAGGTTCTTGGAGACGTCAGCAGCCACGCGTCGGATAGGGCGTTCGTAGATTGATTGATTGGAAGTGGTCGGAGTGGAGAGGCGGACACAAGAGCGGAGCATTTGAGAGAGACGTTGAACTTGTTTTGCAAGGTCAGCACACTCCGATTTGAAAGATTCAGCTTCTTGTGCCCACTTGATGACACGATCGGCAAGTACAATTGTATGGAAAAGTTCATCTTTCAGCGATTTTTCTTCTTCAGTAGCCATAGCCATTTCTTGGTGAAATCAATGAAATAAAAGATACAGGGACGTTGTTGTTGGTTTGATAAATTGAAGAAGAAGAGTCTTAGTTTTGAAGTTTGGTTTTGGTTTGTGCTTCAGAGACAGCCTTTCGGTGGACCAAAAAGCAGTGAACAGTGTGGACCGAACCAGGTTGGAAAGTGATGAGATGAGAGCCATACCTAAAAGGTTCTTATAAGGATATTGAAATTAATAAAAAATTTACTAGCAAAATCAGAGTCAAGTAATGTAAATTTCTTTCCAAAATCATCGCTGGAGCCTATCTCGTATCCAATCCTCATCAGGACCATGATTACCATCTTCATCATCTTCAAATCCTATCTATTTTATACCTCAGGGGTATCCATGTAAAAACTTCCCTGAGGTGAATGGAAGGAGAGGGCTTAAAATGTAATTAAATATTTAGAAAAGTATAAAGGAACATGTTAGGAAATTACGCACGGAACGTAATCAAATTGACTTGGAAGTCAAGTCACCCTGATAATCTAAAACCTAAAGTCTATGGTCAATATTTCACATATCTATCGACAAATTGCCCTCCTCCAAAGTACAGCCGCAATCCAGCCGACTTAAGACCCAAGTTTAAATTCAAAATAAAAATATCTTATTCAAATAAAACAATTTAAACCCAATAATAAAATAAAATTTTAAAGAAGTAAACATAACATTTTAAAATATTTTGAGTTTTATTAACATTATACCAAAATCGAGTTACAAGTTTATAAACTTAATCAAATATCAAATTTAAGTTCGACTCAACACAAACCGAGTCGCAATTTACAGCCCTGCTCAAAGACCTCAAGCTTCACAATCACCTATGTTCCCACTTGTCATATTCAAAATATTTTTGGGTATTATTTAGTGTAATTCTGTAGTAATGAAGTCAAAAAAGCTAAATTGATGATGATCATAACAAAAATCTGCCAGTAAAGATATAAATCAACATCAACTTTGATAAGAGAAATCCATTGAACACTAAAGATGTACAAATCCACAGACTAGTTCAATAAAAACCTGATTATGTTATGCAAGCTAAGACTAGATACAAGGTCTGAAATTAAAAACAATGTCTTTGAATCATGAGCCATGGGCATTTGTTCAAAGCTTGGCAAGCATTCCATCCCTTAAAGGTTTTGCAACTCCGCCATCTTTGCCATCGATGTCTTTGGAATCAAATTCGCAGGCACTCGGTGGTACATCTACTGCTGGCGAGCAATTAAAGAACCCATGCGGCTGCAATATGCATATCAACCTCATAAGTTTACAGCAAACATCACTAGAAATCCATGTAAATTTTGGCAACCACTTGAGAGCAGACACTAAGTAGACCACAGATCTATTGAAAGCATTAAACAGCATCAAAGTTTATCTCATTAGATTGAACAACCACATTCAGATTTATGCAATCACAGAGGTTTAACCAGGTAATTACCATCAGCATGAAACCAATACGCTCCACTGGCATAACAGGCCAATCTTCCAGCCGGGGAATATGTGTGACTCCAAATACATACCTGTTATAAATCAACCAACTATTAACATGCAGGTAAAACAGCAGTCTAGCAAACATGTAACCTTATATAAAATAAGGCAAGGAAGAAAGAAGACAAAAAACTTCAACTAAAGCTATGAATTACATAGAAAATAGACTTTTGTATATAAATTTAAAAAAAAAAAAAAGAGAGAGAAAAGATATACTCAACGAACCAAAGAACTATGTCGGCCTCTTCTAGAGGTCGATTCTGCTCCACCCAAGCAGGCAATCCTTCACCAATACGTGGATTCTGATTAGGAAATTCTCCTCCTGGAAACATCTCGCCGCGTGCATATGGTGTAACCCAGAGATTATGCTTCAAAAATGCAGCTCTTCTAAAAAGAGTGGCATCAGGACCAGCTAAGGGCAAACAATTTGAGCCAGGTACCAGCTTATACCCAGTTAGCTGACCAGTCCTATTTACAGTTCTTGTATTCCTCACCTAGAGTATAATATATCATGCAGTCAGTTAATACTCTAATTTGATAATTGCATAATGGTAATGGAAAAGCAAGATGAAAGTAACCTTAACTCCTAATAGTTTCGAAAGTTAAGATGCAGTTTATAATCTTCCATCAATGTGCTATACAAAGTAATGGTCAAGAATTGTATGAGTTAACAGAAGTGGGAAGCAATTCAGAAAAGAATGAAATAATAATAATTAAGAATGGGAGAAACAGAAGCTATCCAATAAGTATATGATGCAAACATAAACAAGATTTTTTTTTTTCCAGACACTATTATGCAGCAACGAATACAAGAAGGAATTTTAAACATCTTAAAAAAGCAATCAATTCTGAGATCACTCAAAGGCCCAGAATGATAAGAAAAGCTTTACAACGCAGATAGAAATGTCTTACAATCCAGTGCCTAGCAGTCAGGGGACTACAATCACGCATTGCTTGCTTTTCAGATCTAAGCAGAGTCTCTTCAGCATAGAATGCATTATTGTGAATATTACTGCCCCCAGGCTCCTCAACTTTAACATCCACCTCAACAACCTAAAATCAGTGGGAAATTAACATGTAAGACCTGATATTATAATGTACAGAAAAGCAAAAACACATTACACTCAACACATAGTCCAATGGACAAGAGTACATAAACACATATACAATTGTGTATGAATGCACGCATGCATTTCTTCTATTTTTTTCATGGTTAATTGGTGTATTCGGAAACAACATGTGGCAGTCATGGAATAAACCACTATGTTAATATAAAGAACTGAGAAGACATGTAAGACCTAATATTACAATTTACAGAAAAGTGAAAGCACATTTCAATCAGAGAAAAAAACATAGTCCTTTGGACAAGAATACACAAACACACACACACAAATGTGTATGAATGTATGCATGTATTTATATACATTCGATGGTTAATCAATGTCTTCAAAAAGGAGAAGTGGCAGTCATGGAATGAATCACTATGGTAATATAAAGAAACTGAGACGACATCCACGGACTTAGATTTGAAGCCACATTGACCACTATGTGTTATTAGAATTCTCATCTCTATTTTGCATAAGGGTCACTTTGCAAGTGGATTGACATTTTAATTCCAATCATAGATGCAGGTTCCACTGATAATTCATTAACAAATATATAAAACATAGCATTGTGAAACCAGAAACAAAAACTGAAGTTCAAAGTGGTGTACCTGATTCAAAGCTTCTCCCGGTTTACAGTCAATAGCCATATCCATACGGGCCACAAAGAAGTGTTGATGAACTGGTGCATACAAACCAGGTGCAATCATTGTACCATATTTTCGCGATTCTCCAGGTTGCAATGCCCCTAAGCTAAGGATTCCTGTAAGTTTAACTTCAGCTTCAATTTTTCCATCCTGTAAAAACAAATAACCAATATTATCACCTCAATCTTTTCAGATGCATTCATAATATCATCCGATATGGGTATAACAACAAGATTGACTGCAAGTTTAGCGGTACAAGAGAAAAAAAATAATAAATGCAAAGAGATTAAAGAAGCTCAATAAAAGGGAACCAGGCAAATAAACAGATCTCATATACAAGAAGGGTGACTTTCAACTTGCCTGATAAAAGTGCCAGTAGAATCCATACTCATAGTTAGCCACAGTACATATAAATGATACTGTCAGCCGTCTAGACCTTCGAACTTCTGCTAAGCCAGTTCTCCAATCTTGATGTTTCCATAAAATCCCATGATCCTCTTCGTGCAAACATACACAATTTTCAATTGTTTCAACTCCTCCTGTATAATTTGTAAAGTGGGCATCAAAGTATTTGATGTGGCCTAAACAATCACATCCCTGTAAAAGGACATTTTTAGCACAGTTTGGATCCAATCAACAAAATAGCACACAATTAGATGTCAAAAAACTATTTATTACACAAACTGGAAACTGATCTACATACTCTTTTAAGAGAATGTGCATTTTTCCCAAGGCCATCTTCCCCCGCATCAAATGCATTTTTTCTGTAATGTGGTTCATTGGGGTCTCCATAAGGCACAACCATCTCAACAAAACTCAACCTATGTGCGACTGACCTTCGACCCCGGCTACCATCAACGTATGCAACAGAATGTATAACCAAACCTTCCCTAGAAGTGAAACCAATGCGAAAATTCCACTACCAAACAAAAATTAAAAAAAAAAAAAGATGCTTACAATATAGTAAAACAAATTATAAAAAAGCTGAATAAAACCAAGACCTACCTTCTGCCATTGTACAAAGTTCCCATTAACACGAAAGCTTGGACCTTCAGGTTGAACAATTCGTAAAGGCTTTACATCACTACGATCAACACCACCCCTTGTTTCACCACGGGTATAGTTCCTCAGTGGATCAGCTGGAGGAAGTGGAACAAGTTTACGGTCCTCACATTCAATCACCACCATATTTTGGATATCAACAAGTACATGGATGCCCTCAACTGGGCGAGCATAACCATTCTCCATCGGACAATCACTCTCAGTTCTACAGAATATAAGAGGTTTAGCAAGTCTACGGTTAGGGGCATCAGCATCACTGAAATACCCAACACACCTGTGGAATTTGTAAACCATTTCATAAATAAAACAGTATTTTTCAAATCAGCAACTTGCTAACAAACTACCAGGGAATAAATCTAACTAACCAGGCATCAACCATTACAAGATCCATGTCTTCAATACCCCTTCTTTTCATTGCTTCCTTAAATGGAGGAAAGGCTTTCACAACAGCTTCGCATTGAGCATATTCCTCGGCATCCTGATGAGTTGAACAAAAGAATTCAAGCATAAATTTTTCAAAAAATATGATTTTCCCACAACCATCCCCAAAGACCACCAGGAAAATAAAAGAAAAAAAGCTATTAGCCCAGTTTGGTAGAAGCAATTCATTAACAGTCGTTACCTAAAATTACAACAGGCCTTTCTGACATGCCATATGAACAAAAATTACACTTTTCTGGGTTGAAAAACCTACTTTATATTACTGAGAACAAGATTTTTCAGAATGAAACAAAGAATGAAAAGAGCAAGGAGTTAGGTTATCAAAATTGTAACAATTTAGCATAAATGAAGGTGAACAATTCAACCACTAGTTCATAAGGTCCATGAGGTTACCCCTATGGAAATATGATTCAAGCGGTAGCTCCTAATCATGGTACTAAACAACCTACAAAACTGACCCCACAATCGAAATTGTAAACTTCCTCTCAACGGCATAATTTATGAATAAAGTGAACTATTATCACAGAAATTACAGTTCCCAGGAAATTTGATTCCTTAAGTCCTTTAGAGAATGTCTAGTACTATTCATGCAGAACTCCCAAGAATAATCTTCTGAAAATAATACAGCATACACAATTTCGATTTTTTTACCCTGTGAATAGTTAAAGCAACAGAAAGTCCGGTTTGAGAGATCTAGAACTGAAATCTTCAGGAAAACTTAACACCATATGTTTTGACATGAGAGACAAGTCAAGATCAAATTACTTTAAGAAAAACATACCATTGAAGGCTGAACATCTGGAATAACATGTGATGATACAACTTTTCCCCT
The DNA here is from genome assembly GCF_011075055.1 of Mangifera indica. Classification (NCBI taxonomy): domain Eukaryota; kingdom Viridiplantae; phylum Streptophyta; class Magnoliopsida; order Sapindales; family Anacardiaceae; genus Mangifera; species Mangifera indica. Next base: position 3,012,145 of record NC_058139.1, read on the forward strand.
ATGATGTCCACCCCGAGTGAGTGCATGTACTTGTGACAACTCAACAACCCATACACTTGTCTCATTTAACTTTTTGTTGTATACAACAAGTCTAGCTTGCCTAGGAGGGAGCTTAATGGGAATTAGAGGACCACCTTTGGTTCTAGGAAGCAGTGATGGCTGGAAAGGGGGGAAGAAATAGGCATCTGCTAATGCAACAACATGTTTATCAGGTTCCAAGAGAACCACTTCAAAAAAACGCATGCTATCTCTGACCTGCAAAGAAGAGTAGTTAGCTCCTTATTTCATTAGTAAATCAACAACAAACTCATAGAGAACCTGTCAAAAGAACTTCTTGATACAAAAGCATATCTTCTAAAAGAGTATTAACCTCTGGAGTGGCTCCAGCAGCCCTGACAGTTGCCACTGCAACAGAAATTTCAGCCGGAGTCAAAGGATCCAAAGGATGGCTGGTTTGATGCCTAGGCATGACTGATATTCCTGCAGATACAAAGTGAGAACCTTATTCAACCAACGAGGTATAAGTGAACAAACTATGCTAGAGAATAATTATCTGTATCCCAAATTCCCATTCAATGCAAGTAAATTTACCATTCATTATGAAGGTGAAAATGAAAGGGCGCAAAAAGAAATGGACCTCAACTAGCATACGCAATTATCAGTCAAGTAGGCATGCCAATAATATATACGGTATTACATTTCTTTATTCGTTTAAACATTAAAAAAGAACAAAGTTGAAAAATGTTTTACCTCATTGAACACGGAAGGTCAAAGTTACCATTATAATTGAATTTTTAAAATCTTATCATTCCAAGAACCGATTTTATAATACAGGAATCGATTTTGATACGAGATAAATAATCAAACTGAAAGAATATTCTAGCACCCCATAAAGAATAAAGAATAAATAAAAGCAAACTCATGAGAAAACAATCCAACATAACAGATAAAGAGACACAAAAGAAATCTCACATCAAGATGATCCGAGAAAATGATCAAAAGAAACATTAAAACGAAACAAAGGACACAGAAACGGAGAAAGAATGTACCCTTTGATGAAAGGTTTGAGGGAGGTTCAGAAACAGACTCAACAGGGCGAATCAGAGAAGCGATGGAAGGGTTTTTGGGAGGTTGATCACTGGAGGCAACAGTCCAATCTTGCACCAGAGAAGCAGAGGCGGCAGCCTCTCGAGGAAGGGAAGAAGAATCGTTTCTTGAAGAACAAAGCGTCGTCTTTTGCGAAGTTGAGGCCATTGCAAAGGGTTATCAATCTCTCCAAATCCACCGTAGTAACTCTCTTTAAAATCTTTTGACATACATACAGCTAGCAAATTGCCTTATTTGCTCTCCTCTCACAATCCCTTCAAAGCACAAGTTTCTTTCTTTTCCTTCTTTCTCTCCAATAAAAAAAATAACCAACAAACTGCAACAACAGTAAATAGACGATGAATGTGAAGAGTGTGATTCAGAGAGACTGAGAAAGAGAGAGAGAGAGCGCTCTAATGCGCTAAATTGCAGGGTTTAGGCTCATGTATACTTGGAAACCACAGCAAGCCACGTGCATATTAACAAGTTGTAATATTTTTATAATCCCTTTTTTTATTTTCGAAGGGATAAGTCAAGATTTGGAATTTTGGATTTACCCTTTATATTTTATCTTTTTTTTGTTTTTTTATTTAATTATAAAACTGTGGGCTTATCAAAGTTGCTGGTAATAAGATAAGTGGTTGGAGATGATAGGGCGATCAGGTTCTGATGAAGGGAAGGGCCAAAATATCTCCCCACTTTCCGCACATTTCCTGGTTAAATAAAGGCCAAATATCTATTTCCCACCCAAGGTTTGATGTACTGTTTCCATCAAATTTGGAAAAATCAATTTATCACCCATCGGATAATTTTAAAAATCAATAAGTATTTATATCATTTTAAATATTATAAGGTGTCAATATTATTTTTTTAAACTTATTAGGGTACATAAATATTTTATATCTTATTTAGAATATTATCATATTAATTCTATATATTTTGAAAATATATTATAACTTGTAATATGATATTTACATCATTTATTTATTATATATTTTAAGGATATAACTATCAATTTTTAAACTATTAAGGAATATATTAAAATTGTAATTTTTTTCAAAAACACCCCATACAAATTTCAAATTTCAAAATCCCATAAAAATTTTATTAGCACTTTTCATATTTTCAAAAATTATAATTTATTTCAAACATATGATTATATATCATTGATATTTTTATCTATATTTGTATCAATAATTTTTTATTACTTTTAATCAAAATTAACATAAATATGTGTACAAAATTATTTAATAAAATTTTAGAAATAAAATATTTTAATTTGGGGTTTTTTTTTTTTCAACCTTCTCATTAATTTTATTTAAAATATTAACAAAATTTGTAAAAACTTTCAACATATTGATGAAAAATTAATTTTTTCAAATTTAACTGGTAGGAATCTGTCACTTTATCAAAGCTTGGGTAGGAATTAGTAATTCGGCCTTAAATAAAATAATGAACAATGACCCACGCCCATTACTGTCTTTTGTTATTTACTGAAAAGAAAGAAAAGCCCAGGTGATATTACAGGGAGGTACATCTGATCTGCTTTAAATTCCATTAATTTTTTACCCAAAAGTTTCAGCTTTGAATGGTTGAAAAATTACAGAGAGAAAAGAACACCAATATGATGATGATGATGAAGAGGAAAGACTTCAGGCATTTGAACATGTTGATTTTGAGAAGTTATCTGAGGACATTATTAATGAGTCAGTCTGAGATTAGAGGTAGAGGTAGAGGTAGAGGCAGAGTCATCTAAATATGATTAATTAAGAGTTAAGTAGGTAATTTTCCCCTAATAATTATTCAAAGTTTGAAGTCATTCTCAGGGTGGAACCTATGAGGTATCCACTTGAAAAAGATGCATCTTTTTTTAATCAAAGCTGAGTCATCTTCCCCACCAACCTCCGCAAAATCAATATAAGCTTTTAAAATTTCAGCCTTTGTAGGGATTGTGGCCACACACTGATAACCCATATGAAATATATATATTCAACAAAAAGTTAAGGCTCTTATTTATAGTTGTCCCTACCACTTCATTAAAGTAAAAAATAATTAAAAGAAAGGAAAATTAAGGTACCCAGATTCCGGTCACAGTGAAACAAGAACTTTACTAATAATTTTAATTATGGGTATAAATTAAATTAATTAAGCAGGTTTAATCTCAGTGGAGGACAGGGTAAGCAATGGCCAATAAGCATTATATAAATGGAATTGTTGCTGTCAAAATCAAAAATTAATGCCGGCCAGACGGACTGGGTCTTCTCAAATCAACAGTATATTACTATTAACTAATAAATAAAAAGGTAAATATTATTAAATTATTATATAATTAAATAATTTTAAATTAATTATAAAATAAAATTAATATATTAACATTTATATTTAAAATTTAATCACTCTTTTTTATATTAGTTTATGTGTACGTATTATCGATTGACTAATTTTAAACTAAACCCAATTCGGCCGCCTAATTTGTGTTTATCACGTAACGCTTTGTACATTTTTAGTTTGTTTACTTATCCTCCATGAATGTTTTTGATAAGACAGTAAATTAATGGATAAGAGGAAAAGCGTCAAAATGAAAGAGCCGGGAGCTGTAAGACTATTCTGATATTTGACAAACTTCTTAGAAATTTCTTTGGATTTTTTTGTTGGAAAAAGGATGATTTTCCATCCAAATTTTGATGAAATAACAAATATATATATATATATACATATATATATATTTACGATAGATAAAAAATTTAACACCTTTTCATTCATAAATTGTAGTTAAAATTTTTTTTAAATATAAGAGTGAAACCGTTATTTAATAATAATATTAAAAAAATATATTATTTTATTTTATTTCTCCTCTTAGATTTTAAAAATTAATATTGAACCCTCAAACCTAAATTTTGAAAAGTGACTTCCCCTCTCCCCAAATCCCTAAGTTTTTTTTTCACTCTTCCCTCTTACCACTTGCAACCAGCATATGCAACACATTGTTGGAAGACGAAACATTGTCCAGAGGTATTCTCTGGATGACCTTGTCTTGTCCTTCTTCCATGAGTCCACTGTTTATCAGAGAAAGTGGTTGGATTTCAGTTTGGTATCTTATGGGGAAAAAATGAATTTTTTAAAACTTAATCTAAAGGAAAAATATTAGTTTTCCAAACCAAGAGAAGAAAATGAGATATAATTTTAATTATTTTTAATAAATTAATAATTTTACCCCTTAAACTTAACAAAAAATTTGTGAGTATATCTTAACAGATCAAAACTTAAGTGGGTATTTGAGTTTTTCATCTACCATGACTATATATTTGTCATTTCACCTAAACATGGGTGAAAAATTGTCTTTTTTTCCCTTTTTTCTTTCTTTTCTTATACAAATCCAGTACAAAGAGAGAGTATTTATAGTATTTTATAAAGTAATATAATGTGTATTTATAATAAATATAAATGTAGTACAAAGTGAGAGTATTTATAGTATTTTATAGAGAGTAATATAATGTGTATTTATAATAAATACTAATTTAAGTACTAATAATATGTTATCATATGATTTAATGTTATTTTATTTTTTAATTTAAAACTATCAAATTACATAATATTAAATTATTATTGATATATAAATAGGTGATATATTACATGATTAGTCACAAATTTTATTGCAAGACTGCTCATGCAATGTGTTGCATTATCTCTATTTGATGATGTTGGGTTTCTAACAAGGAATTGCATTATTGGAAAATTCATGTCCTAGCAAGTTTAAATATTGTCGGTAAAATATTCGCCTGAGTTTATCTGGAACGGATCACACCGACAATGAGAAGTAAAACCAGGGGCGGATGCAACCATGGGCTAAAAAGGGAAAAGACCCCCCTCAGCCTGCCTTTTCTGATTGATCTTACGAATCTTAAGGAATGTGCTTAATGGCCCGCTCTTCAAGTAAGAAATGGCCCACCCACCCTCAGGTCAGGGCTCAAGATAACAATCAGATTAAGCATCTGAAGTGCTTACTTTTCACCCACCAAAAACCCTTTCAGACTCCAACCAAGATCTTCTTATTGAGGAACAAGACCTTCCTTAATCAAGATACTAATCTCAGCCAGGAGAAACATAGTGGGGCTCACATTATGAATGATTAATTTGTTTTCGTCAATTATTGAAGTGCCTGAGAGTGGTTACTGAAAATTCTTATAATAGAGTTGAAGCAAGTGAATTGGTAGATTACATGATGAATCACATTTGAACTTTTCTACAAGCAATGGTTGGTTTTCTCTGCTCTGCACTAAGAAATTTTAAGGCATTTTATTTAAAAATTATTTTTTTATTCTTATAACACCACAGTAATTTGTCTTTCATAAACTAATTAAAGAGTGATTATTTATTTTATCATAATCAGATCCAAAAATAAAATAGGTTTGGATATTTCTTAAAAAAATAATTATTAATTTTAATTCAATAATTTAATTAACGATATAAAAAAATAAAACTAACTGAGAGATTGCCACCCACTACTGCCAGCTTCAGAAGCCTCTACCTAATCCACGATCCAAAAATTGCGGTTCCAAGTTGGGCCCGACAGGTCAACCAACTCAACTCGGGGTTAGTCCAATAAGAATTTAAAACCTAAACCTAATCCCAGCGCTTTAAAGCTTAACATCATCTGTGAAAGGGCGTAATCGGATGTGGGGAAATCACCCTACTGCACAAGCAATCGATGCATACAGAAAAACCCACAATATTCCTAGCTAATAAATCCAGAGGAGAGGAGAGGAGCACAATCGTAAAGCCATGAATGTCAACCAAACATAACAAGCAAGAAAGAAATGTAAGTGAAATGGTCCAAATGCATTAAACCCAAACAATAACAAAGCATCCAAAATTACTCATAAGATAAAAATTATAATAAAAATTACTAAATTGAAAAAACCTAAGCGGTAAGGACAACAGCTCCGCCAGCTTCCTTAATCTTCTTCTCCGCAATCTTGGAGACGAGTTTGGCCTTGACGACAACGGGTTGATTTTCAGGCAAAACACCTTTACCCAAAACCTTGAAGTAACCGAACTGTGTAACGTCGATCAAGGGAACGTTGTCTTTGGTGGCTTTACTCTTAACGTCTTGAGGAACCATCGACCACAACTTGTCGATGTTGACAACAGGGCAGTAAAATTTGTTACGAAGTTTGTGGAAGTATCTCATACCGACCTTACCAAAGTAACCAGGATGGTACTTGTCGAACAGGATCCTATGGTGGTGCATACCTCCAGCGTTACCGCGTCCACCAGGGTGCTTTCTGTGCTTCCCGATACGACCGTGCCCGGCGCTCACGTGTCCTCTCTTCTTCCTGTTCTTCTTGAACCTAGTAGTCATTTTTCTTCTCTTTTCTCCCTACCTAACTGCTGCGGGGAGAAATGACCCACTGGAGCTGCGCACATTTTAGATTTAGGGTTTTGTGATTATTTATGGAGAGCTGGTTGGTGAGTTTACAATTATACCCCTTTCATTCGTTTTATATTTTCTGTTTTTCTTATTTAGAAGTGTTTTTAATATTAATTAAAAAAACCTTAACAGATACTTTCATGGAAGTTGTATTGAACTTTGGTAAATATTAACCCAGAGGGAAATAAAATTACAAGAAAAAAAAAAAAAAAAGAATTGTGTCTTGACCATCGCAAGCAACCCTAACATCACAAGCTGCTTCCAGAGAAAATGGCTTAGTTTTTTGTTGCCATGCTTTAACTGCCCCTCCCATAAGGATGACCTTAAGTTATTCTTGGGACCTCCTGTTGAGGTCTCATTATTTCTTGTTAATATTCACATTTACTTACCCAAAAAAAACCCTAACATTATAACAAGTATTAAATTGATACTAAATTTAAGTAACCCAAGAGATCTTAATATTCAAATAATGGACCAGGCTTCGGATTTATATCTGTGTAACTTGCTTTCACATTAAATTTCTTGTAAGGTTTCATCAAACAGTTGATACATATTGTAACTGAAGCTAATGCCAATATCAATCAATAAAACAAGCTACATTTGCCAAATTAATTCTATTCTACAAACTAGCAAACTTATTCAAATTCAAGCACAGGCCTCTGCTCTGCATCAACATCACCACCCAAATTACCACGGCCTCCTTGAACCAAGAGGAATAGTATTTGACCCTGAAATTGAAGATCGGTTTGTAAAGCCTCCTCGTCCTCTGGAGTGATAGTGCCCCCCAGAACCTACATAGCAAGAAAAAAATTGTTTTATCATCCCAAGACACACTTGCCATGAACTAAACCTAATTCAAGAAACTTAGTATTACCTCCAAAACTAGAACCAGAAGATCGTGCCAAAGATGACAGAGAGGGGCTCACAATCTGTCCTGCTTCTTGCAAGATCTTGATTAGATCCCTAGCAAACTTTACATTTGAATGTGTAAAAAAGGTAAAAGCGGTTCCTTTGGCTCCAGCACGACCAGTTCGGCCAATTCGGTGAACATAATCCTCAAGGCTGGATGGAAAATCATAATTGATCACACATTTTATATCCTTCACATCTACAGCCAATAAAGGTAGAAGTTAGGCCAGATAATGTTTGTTATTCAGAACACTAAAGAAACATCAGCTAGAGGACAAATCAAACCGTTTGAGCTTTTACTAAGTTCGACTCAGTAGAAGCTTGGGAAGAATTGGTTAAATCAAATTTAAGCTGAGTGAGCTTACCCTAAAGATTAGCTTAATAAAATATATCAATAAAAAGAACTCATAAAACAAGGTAACTTAACGCAGGTTGAGGTGTCTTTGCTCAGAATGACTCAGCTCATATATAGCCCTAGAAAATGACAAAACCCTTATCCCTGCACCCCAAGATCTGAGTGGCCAAATTTAACAAAACACATTCATCAAATAAATGTGCCCACCTTAACCTTGCAGGGATAAGGAACAGCTTCAACACCACCATTTTTCAATGACGTATGAGCACATGTGAGTCACCCAGGCTGCCACAACAAAACCAGCAAGATAACCGTGGATGGGCAACAATAACTTCAACTATGTTACTTAAACACTTGATGGAAGAAGCCATGGCATTTCAGTCAACTTGAGCAAAGTATACAACCGCATGTGAGCCAGCTTTCAACAGTATTGCGTCCCTCACACTAGAATAGAAAAAAAAAAAATTCCTGGCTTACAAACTACAATGGCCTGCATAATATTATGCCATAACCTCTTCATAAAATCTTAGACTATCACTCAGTCATAGTACTTTAATATGCTCCACGTGTACATGTAACATGAGCTGCTAGAATAAGGTAGTACCTAAAGAGAATGAGAGAAACTAAAATAACTCTCATCCAACCTGTAAATTTCTTTAAGGATCATGCTTATGGGCAAATAAAAAACAATCAAGAGCCATTAGGATGATGGCATGCCTCTTTGCACCCAAACCACAAATTATATTCCTAGTAAACCGGACAGCAGCCCGGCAACTCGCTTTCAATAACAAAAAGATTAGACCTAAAACTCTAAAACACAGTGATCCTACCAAGACCCCGTGCAGCAACATCAGTAGCGGTCATTATAGGACTTCTTCCACTTTTAAATTCAGCCAGAACCCAATCCCTTTCAGCCTGGTTTTTATCACCATGAATGGACAGAGCAGGCCATCCATCCATTCTTAGTTGTCTTGTAATTTGGTCACATCCCTTTTTGGTTTCTGTGAATATTAGAATTCGATTCCCATCCATCACTTCTTTCAATAGTTTGATCAGCCTGTGTAGATTGAAAATGACAAAAGATCAAAGCAAGAAGCCAAAACCTTAAAATTTATCTTCTACAAGTTGCCAAGACAAACCTGTTGTACTTCTCTGACTCTGTCAAAACTTCAACAACTTGATTTATAGATTGGTTGGCTTTTAGATCTGCTGATCCAATGATTACCTAAATACCATCACAATTACAAGTAAATGGAATAAACATGGTGGAAAAATTCAAGAGTATATCCAATGTGCACAAGCAAAATTATCATATGAAATTGTGTGCAACTAAAACACGAACCCTGTATGGATTGCGCAGAAACTGCCTAGCTAGAGTTTCAACTTCCCTTGGCCATGTAGCACTCCAATACAAAGTCTGTCTATCAGGTCGGATCTGTAACAAGGGCACATAATTTGTATTCTGTTAAAAGCTCATATTAAAGCATGAATTCAATGCCAGTAGAATTTCGTACTAGTAAAAACCTCAGAAAATCATCTTTTGAAAAAATCCTAATATCATAACAACCTTTAGAACAGCAGATGTCACTAGAAGAAGCCACTGAAGAAATATTGACATATCAGTTATATATAACCAATTTAATAGCACCCAGTGATTATTGACAAACCTTTCACAGTGTTATGTAGTAATTAGTAAGCAAGTCCTCCAAATGATGAAGCACAATATTCTAAGTTTTGAGTTCAACTTATTTAGTTCATCAAATCCATATGAAAGTAGTGAAAGTGTCGAATAGGATCTATTTGAGAGATGGTGTACTAGCACGTAGACTAAGAGAGCCATAATTGGGGAGCTTTAGCTTAAAAATTAAATAAATGAGAAAGTTTTTACATGAAAATTTACTTGGTTATCTTAAAGACCATGATTAGAAACCTAAAAGACATTATACAGAAGATTGACAATCATTGTAGTTAAAGACACAAGGTATAGAGAGCTGATAAATGTTTAATAGAATTCTTTAATTGTCATCAAGCTGAACTTAAGGAAGCAGATGTGAGAAATAGAAGTACCTGAGCAACAATTTTCCTTATCTGAGGCTCAAAGCCCATGTCCAACATCCGATCAGCCTCATCCAACACAAGGTAAGTCACTCTTCGCAAGTTTGTGTGTTGAGCATCCAACATATCTATCAGTCGACCAGGGGTTGCAATGATGATTTCAACACCTGGAAGAAATGCAATTGCTTGTCAAATAATTGCTCTACTTATTTGGCAATGAAGACATCTTCATAAAATAAATCTATTCTCAAAAGAATCCAAAGAATACCTCTTCGAAGATCCCGGATTTGTGGCCCTTTAGGAGCACCACCATAGATGCAAGTACTTCTAATGCTTGCCCGTGACCCAAATTTCAGAGCTTCTTCCTGAATTTGAACAGCTAATTCTCTAGTAGGTGCTAATACTAACACAATAGGACCTTCGCCTTGAACTGAAAATCACAGCAAAAACATCACAAATCAGTGAATAACATCAATATATTCCTGAAACTCAACAAAAGAAAGAACCAGCGAGTAAGAAATTCTAACCCAATCTTGGCTGAGCGCTAACATGAACCAAAGCAGGTAACAGATATGACAAAGTTTTTCCCGACCCAGTCTCTGCAATGCCAATTAAATCTCTACCCTTCAAAGCCATAGGCCATCCCTGAGCCTGAATGGCCGTTGGCTCAACAAATCCTAATTTAGCAATGACCTCTAGGCAGTAATCTAACAAATGAAATCACAACAAAAATTAGGGAAAACAACCATAACAATAATAAAAACGAATTCTAATGGACAAAATGTACCAGGAAAATTCGCCTCGTGAAACATCCGAACAGGCTTAGGAACATCATGACCTTCAATCGTAATCTCCCTCCTAGCACGATACATCATAACCTCCGTTTCCGTCATCGCACGTACAGATGGGCTTTCAACATAGAAGTTCTTCTCAAAAGGAACTAAATTTCCGAAATCTTGCTTCGGAGCGAAATATTTTCCAAGTCATCTCGATAAGTACCACCACCATGTCTACCTCCTCTTCCACGAGGTCCACCACCTCTACCACCGCCGCGGCCCGAGTCAAAGCCTTTCCCTCCACTGTCACGACCACGCCCACCGCCTCTTCTATCTGAACTACGGCCTCTACTACTACTAAATCCCCTTCCACCGCCGCCACGGCCAACATCGAATCTACCGACTGGTTGATGCATGCCGGAAACGGATCCGCCACCGACTCCAGGTCCTCTTCCCGAAAAGCCAGCTGCAGGTGGAGGACCACCGTACTGAGAAGGCCCGCCCCGTCCCATTAATGGAGGCCGCCCAATTGGAGGTGTTGGGCCCATTAAATCGCTGCAAGTAATTAGATGACGTAAGTTTCAAATTGAAGCTAAGTAAGAACTAGATCTGGACAACCGAAGAACTGATCAAAAGCTTTACCTACGCCGTTGACGGTAAGAGACCGGGTCAGCATATCGGCCATCGTACGGATTCATCAAGGTTAACTGTGGCTGACGAACCGCTGATAAAAATAAAAGTGATATTTTTCTTATTGCGTTGTTCTTTGAAGCGCTTGATGAAGAAAGGTGCGGATTAATTCCTCTTGGGAGGGAAAATATCTGTGAATATAATAATATAGATGAAGAAAAGGTGCAGCTCTAGGCCGCGGTCTCAAGATAATGGGCTTTTGTAGCCCATTACATGGTGGAAGCCCAAATGACCCAATCCATGCTTTACTATTACTGAATGTTTGTTCAACGGATAGCGATTCATTCTTCCAAATTGTTTACCAGGGGTATGTCCTTTTTCCGTTCTACCATTAGAACCGATTCAATCTCAAATTGAAGTTTACCATTTTGAATTAGAGTTAAGCTTGAGTTGATTTTTATTCAGACTCGATTAGATTTGAATCTATCCCAACATCTCATTACAATTTTTATACTTGTACTATATATATATATTGAAAAATGTAATGACCATTGCATTAATATTGATATTATCCATTGTTATCTAATTGCCAAACATATACGTCAACAGAATTATTAAGCTGTTAGGACTACTGAGACTGGATCAATTACGTTACTGTATTGTTGTGATGGAGGACTAAAAACGGAAGCTTGCCTAAAAATTAGTCAGTTTTCATAACTGGAGTTCAGGAGTCAACATCTTGAAGTAAAAAATGAAACACAGCATGAATAACAATGAGTGGACTATCACATCTAGCCATTCTTGGCTTGCTGGAAATGCCTGTTAAGCATACCTTTCATATTGCTTCTACCAGGCTCCTCTTTTGCCAAACATGGAATCTAACCTGAAAACATTGTTAGGTACTCTGCCTTTTCAAACCCATATTTCCTATTTGACTATTTCTGCAGTTCTGGTTGCACAATCACAACCTTATTAACAGGATTACATCCATGAATGTAGCTTCATTTTGTGCTACTTTGGGATAGTGGTGTTGTGCCTTTCCATGACTCTGCTCTGTTTCATATTCGTATTGTTGCCAGACATTTATCTCCTTACTGAGAACTTGAGAGCTCTTACAGCCTTCGGTTTTTATCAGTCCTACACGCTGAAGTAATTCAAAAATGAATTTAGTTATAAATGCCTTAAAGCCTTCAGTCTTGATCTAAGGGTTGCTTACATTTCAGCTCCGATCGTACTTGCCTGAACAACATGCATATTGGAAGAGGTTACGTTGAGAAATCTGTGGCCTTCTAGGTCTAGAAGGCACCGATGAATGAACCTCTGCTAGCTCTTGACCCTCCCGAACCTTGCTGCCATCTTGAACAATGCTCACCTCACAGCAGTCTGGAGCATTCTTTTTGATGAATTCTCCTTTTCCCATTTTTTTCCATAATCGCCTAACACAGAGTAAGTTAACATCTCATATCAAACAAGCAAGAGACCAATCGTTAACAAAACCTCTTAAAGAAGAAGAAGGAAACTTTAGTTGTACCAGGAACAAGGTCGGCGTTTCGTTCCCACGACAAGGGTGGTGATGTTGAGAACAGAAATGAGATTGAGAATTGCTTTAGCAGTCACATCACTCTCAATAAGCATTGTCTCGGCTGTCACCTGCGTTACAGGGGAAACGAATCTAGCTATGTCAATTTTCATGGTACTTTTGGCGTTTGGGTTTGCGACACAGAGCGGGTTAACCCATCACCTTGGCGTCAGTACACAGACGGATGTATTTGTGCAAAAGGCTTCTTCTTCTGTTATTCTCTTCGTTGATATAAACCTTCACCTGCTCAGCATTCAATTGACTTCTTGCTAATCTTCCAACTATCTCAAACAATTCAACACATCAAAAAAGGAAAGAAAAACGCGGAAATTATGGTAGAGGACTCCGTTGTTTACCAGGTGTGCTGATGAAAGTTATACGAGGAAAAACATGGATGAGAAAAACCCGAGTGCCAGGTGAAACAACATGATCAAGAGCCCATTTAAGGACATGTATGTCATCTTTGCCAACGGCCACATAAACATCGGTGGAAGTAGCACTCGTAGTTGTGGCAACGCTCAAGCTATCTTCTCCGATCTCCACAATCTCCGGTGACATAATTGTTGCATTAAGATGTTGCATAGAGTCTGCCGCCACATGCTTATCTCTTTCTTCCATAATTTTAGCTTTCTCTGGCTGTCTCTCGCTTCCTCAGACACAAAATAGGGAGCGAAGATAACAAGATATTGGAGTTAGTGCGTTGGCAGCTTTTTAAGGAAGAAGTCGTTACTGTCAAAGCCCATAAAAAGGAAAAGGAGAAAAGAGAGAATCTCTTTTGTCAAGGTTTGCAGGCTATAGGATATGTCACAAGTCACAAGTCACAACCCAAACCGCCCTTTCTCTTTTTCAGTTTCCTGTAAATTTTACTTTTTTTCTCCTCCATATGTCTAAGTTTTAGCAGTAGTGGGGGATGATCCTGCAACCAGTAAATCCTGTAAAGTGTGCAGTGTGTGCTTCACATTTGAATCACAAATTGTAAAAAGAAATTTTGATTGGAATTTTCTTTCTTTCTGTCTAGTGCAGTGTCGCCATCTAAAACGTTTACCATCCAAATGGTGCATATGAAATGAAGTTGGGTCTATCTTTCTAATTCATTTTGAAAACGTGGAGGAAAACTTCAATTTCTTCTAGTTTGTATGATCATTCAGTGTTCATCCTTTCAGAGGTATTTTTTACTTGTTGGAGAAGAACATGTACATAAGTTAAGTATTTCGTAATGTCCTTAAATTTAGTTGACTTGAAAAAAGAGATTTGTAATTGATACTAGAAAAAAGCAGACAGCAGTTAAACACTTAAACTGCCTTGAAGGAGGCTTTGGGCAAAGCAACCACTAAGAGTATCAATCCTCCGAATTATCAAGTAACTTCGATAAATAGGGAGATTAGTTGGTGACTCACTTGTTGACGGGGACGAACTACTCTACTTGAAGGAGGTTCGTGACAAATGCAACAGTGTCGAAGCACAAAATGATGCTCATAGAGGGTAGACTTCCAAACCCCATAAGGTTCCTCTGATAAAGAAAATTGGGTTTCATGCAACTCAATGGTATGTTTTAGGTCTTAAATTCCTTGAATTGGGTATTACATGACACCAAGGAAATGGTCCAAAGATTCAAGAGATAAAGTGAGAGATAATAAATACCAAACAAGGAGATATGATGCTTTCTGCATACTACGCTAAAATGAAAGCTTGTGGAAGCAACTTGGTACGTTTGTAAAGCCACACATACCAAAATGTAATGACAAAAAGGGAGAAAGAGGAAGAAAGATACCAGTTTGTGATGGGCTTCAAAGATGCATACAGTGAAGTCAAAACAAATTTACTATACAAAGATCAATTACCAAGCTTATCAAATGCCTATTCTTCACTAACTTCAGAGGAAGACACAATTGAAATGTCTTCTGTTGAAGAACTGCGATTAAGGTGAAGTTGGATTAATATACAGAGGGAAAGAGCAAAATAAGAGGGTTAGAGGTATTGCGAGAAAATCGACCATATCAAAGAAAATTATTTTGAAATTGTAAGGTCCCTAAAACGGTAACAAGACAAGAGAAGAGAGAAATTCATAACAAATGCAATACGGATAAAAAAAAAAAAGGTTATCTGACTACAATCAATCTTTTCAACAATATAAATTTATGAAAAGTCATACATAAACATTCATATAAACTTTTTTATCTGTAAATTCATGAGTTAATATGTATATCTGGATAAATATTTTTTAAATTGGTAAAACCAAAACGGAAAATCAACAAATAACTTGATTTTGAAAACTATCTAAGGATTTACGATGATCAATTTAACAGCATTGGTAACCTTGATATTGTAAATTACATATGCTACAAGTCTGTTTGAAAAGCTCTTAGAAAGTAAGTGGTTCTGGTTCTTGTCAAAATTTGAAGCTTCAAAGAGATTCATGTGAAAATCTTCCAAAGAGATTTCCCCCCCTTATTTAATAGTTGAAAATCTTCACGAAAATTTGAAGATGTTGACTCGTCTATTCAAAAAAGGGCGGAATTCTTTATTCATCTTGTGGTTTCTATAAATAAATAAATAGTAATAAAAAATTGGATTCTGCATGTGTATAATATAGCTTTGAATAAAATAATCTCCGAGAAAATATGTTTTGGTCCCAGAGGTTTGATTTAATTCAGTCCACTAGATTCAGAAAGCAACATTATGGTCCATTTGAATTAACCTCTGTTACACTATAATAAACTGTGAAGGGTATTTTTGTATTTTCGTATTGGGGAAAGTTATTGATGGAGCCTCTGGTGCGGAAAGGTGGAGGGTGGGTCTTTTTACTTATTATTATTATTTATTTTATAATAAAATGTAATTTTATGAATTCACATAAGACAAATTTATTTATTTTAATTTAAATAAATTGAAATTTCAATTTTATATATAAAATATCAAATTACTTAATATTTTTTAATTAAAATTATCAAATAAATAAATATTTTTATTTTATTTTATTTATTTTTGAAGTAAAATAATTAATTGGGTACAAAAATTTTAAAAAAAAAATAATCTGTTTAATGAAAAAGAATATATTATTTTAATAGAAAAAAGTTTAGTGATAACAATTGTGCTAAATTAATATTCCCACTTAGGCATCTTGAGAAGACTGCCTACCACTATGTATGAATTTTATTCCAAGTTGGCCCACGCCGGAGTGGATTATACTCATAATGTCTACCCGTTTCTGTTTAATTCAATTATTGTCAAAGCTTAACCATTTGTTTCATTTAGTAAAAGTCTAAAAGCAATTCCATCTCTTCAAGCAAGAGTTGGACAAGAAAGGGGATAAACTTGCAGAGAAAGAATGGGGTGGACCATAAATCCACTACCGGTATAGGGACCATTTGTTTCAATGAAAAGGATGATCAAAACAAGGTGAGCTAATCAAAGTTTAAAGCTGCCACTCTGAGACAAGAAGGGTGACCAATGGAGATCATGTTTCGCTAGCAATAATATTCCCTCTAAGACATGGATGTGAATGATGAAAATCTTGAATATGAAAACAGATCAAATTTAGGCAATCCATTTCAGAGAGCTTATGATTTTATTCATCAATTATGAGGAAGTGGTTAAGCACCTGGTGTCTCTGATTTTTCTTTATATAGAGACCCTTTTGGTAGTAAATGAACTCAAGAGCAATCATCGTACAAAGAAATGGGACACGCTACTCTTCTTGCTGTGCTCAGAGTATTGATGATATTGGTGTGTGCTGGTTGGATCTCCCTCTGGCTTCTAAAGCCAACGCAGCTGTGGACAAAAAAATGGCGTGAAGCTGAAGATAGCGCAGGGCCAACTGTATTGGGATATTATGGTACATATATAATTTGACACTTTCTGTGTATTGGTTTGACTCCTTTTTTATTAATATTACTAGCAAAGCTAGCTCTTTCATCAACTGTTAAAAGTGTTGAAAAAGTTGTCATCAGAATGCTTATACAGAGACCTTGGCAGGTCTTAATTTTGCTGTGTACACATTTCCTGTTGTTGCTTTGGCTATTATCGGATTAGTGCTCCTGCATTTGGTACCCAGAGAGCCCAAAAACAGGTAATGTATCATTGGCTTATACTGTATCTTTGAAAATATAATGTTTTACATGTTTTGGTTAACCTGATGATATAGACAAGCAAGGGGTTCACCGTCTTTTCTCTCCAAACCACTTCTTGTGAACACGATTGTGGGAGTTATATCCAGCTTCGAGATTCTGGTTGTCACCCTGTTTATCATATTTCTCGCGTGGACTTTTTATGCCCGTATCTCAAATGATTTCAAGAAGTTGATGCCAATCAAATCGCTGAAACTTGACATGTGAGTGCTGATAAACATGTAAAAGAGTCATGTTGAGATACTATGAAGTGTGAATTTTTCAACAGTATTGATGCTTCAGCTCTATTACAGATGGCAACTCAAGTATCTAAGAGTGGCAACCCGTTTTGGTTTGCTAGCAGAGGCTTGCCTGGCTTTGCTTCTTCTTCCTATCTTAAGGGGTCTATCCATATTTCGGTTTCTTGGCATCCAATTTGAAGCCTCAGTGAGATACCATATTTGGCTTGGGACTGCAATGATATTTTTTGCCACTGTCCATGGTGGAAGCACCTTGTTTATCTGGGGTGCCAGCCACCATATTCAGGATGAGGTACAATTTCACATTTGGGAACAAATTTCTAGTTTCATATCAACCTTTCATTTTCACATTCAGTCTACAGCACAAATTTGCTTTGCTGAATAACCTTCCTGGTTTTCACCAACAGATCTGGCGATGGCAGAGAACAGGTCGGATATATCTTGCTGGTGAGACTGCTCTTGTTACAGGGTTGGTGATGTGGATGACTTCTCTTCCTCAAATAAGGAGGAAAAAGTTTGAGTTGTTCTACTACACACACCATCTGTACATTATCTTCCTTATTTTCTTCTTGTTTCATGCTGGTGATCGTCACTTCTATATGGTTTTCGGAGGGATATTTCTCTTTGGCCTCGACAAGTTGCTCCGAATCATAGAATCAAGACCACAATCATGCATTCTTTCAGCAAGAGTGTTCTCCAGCAAAGCCATGGAGCTTATTCTCCCTAAGGATCCAAGTAACATTTCAAACTACTCCTTTCATATTAATAATTATACCATTACATTTTCATCAAGTACTAGTTTCCTATTAAGAGGCTTTCCTACCAAATGCAGGCTTAAAGTATACCCCAACAAGTATATTATTTATGAAGATACCTAGTGTTGAAAAATTTCAATGGCACTCCTTCAGTATCACTTCCAGTTCTAGTGTTGACGATCACACACTGTCTCTCATACTTAAATGTGAGGGAAAGTGGACAAATTCACTCTACCACATGATTCATGAAGAGCTGGATTCAGCTGCTGATCAAATGAAGTGCATACCTGTTGCAATTGAAGGTCCATATGGACCAGCCTCAATGAACTTCCTGAGGTTAGCTAAAATCCCTGTTACATTATCTAAATGGTTTACTGAAATCAATCAAATATCATTAATAAACTAACTTGAAATTTTTTTTGTGTAGATATGACAGTCTTCTTCTGGTAGCAGGTGGAATTGGGATTACCCCATTTCTGGGCATTTTGCAGGAAATCTCATCTGCTCAAAACAGCAGCAAATATAAATTCCCCTCTAAAATACAGCTTATATATGTTGTAAAGTCATCCCAAGACATCTGCCTTTTAAACTCTATTTCTCATTTATTCTTGAACCAATCGAATGAGAAATGGAATCTGAAACTAAAAGCATTTGTGACCCAAGAAGAGCAGTCTGGTGTAACCATAAAAGAGCTGCTAAATGATTTATCTCTAGTTAGAACTGTTGGCTTCAGTACAAAATCAAATTATGCTGTACATGGAGTTGAAAGTCCACTTCGGATGGCTGCACTGATTGGAATTTGCTCCGTTGTGTTCTTTATTTTTCTTATTTGTCTCAGTCACATCTATCTTCCTTCTGAAAAGAAGGGTGTTGCTGCTGCTGAGAAGTTGGCTGTTCACTCTAAAGAGAAAGTCCCTAAAGAGAAGACTCCATCTTGGGTTGCTGATCTGATTATATTATCCTCTTTCATAATAGCTATAACATGCACCACCTTGGTGGCAATTATATTAAGGTGGAGGAGACTGAAGAAAGAGCTTCCACCTGTCTCTCCAATCCAAAGCAAAGGCATCACAACAATGGTGCCTTCTGAGGAACATGAAATTCATTTTGGAGGAAGGCCTAATTTCGAAGGTACTCTTATATTCTGCATTTCCCTTCATCCAGCTTGCATCTGCATTTTTTAACTGTCAGCATTGAATAAGAAGATGAATTCTAACATAGTAACATATGGCATATTAAACAGAAATATTCTCCAAGTTTCCAAGTGAAACTGGTGAATCAGATATCGGAGTCCTGGTGTGTGGACCAGAAACAATGAAAGAGTCAGTAGCATCGATGTGCCAGCATAAGTCACAGAATCTCAAGACGACTGCCAAGAAGAAGAATCCATGCTTCAATTTCCACTCCCTCAACTTCACACTCTAGTCCCATCGTCTAGTATTGTTATACTCCCATATCTACCCCAGATGATTGCAACATATACCATCTATATTAATTTGCTTATGTATTGCTTATGACAAACATTTCAGTGCTCAAATGGTGAAAAGGCAGCAGGAATCCGATAAAGTAAAAATCAGCATCAACTTTATCTTTATTTCATGTGGTTGAATGATGATTCATGAACATGGGAAAAACTCTCAGAATATAGAGTCGTCCATGTCAATCATGCATGTGCAGATGCGGCAGCGCTTCAGTTTCCACCACTTTAAGTGTATCATATCATTTTCAACAAAGAATCCAAGCCCACCGCCGCTAGTTATGATCAAATTGTAACTGAAGAATGCTAAACAGTATGAACCAAATCAAAGTTCAATCATGCCTAACCCAACTTCTCCAGTAGTCAAATTCACAATGTCAGCTAGCCATAGACGATAGAATATATTTGAATCCCTTTTCATTTATCCTAAATCATTGCATAATACAAGCAAAAGATTAAATTAATACATTGTGCACAAATTCTGATCAAATTAACAGCCAATAAGTCTATAAGCATGTACCGTGAATATTTTTTTAAAAAAAAAAATTCAAGTATTCACACCGGCAGGTCCGCCACCATTAGCATCAAAATTACCATCACCACCCACCAACTCACCCAACAATTCCTGAGGCGTGGCAGTTGCCTCCTCAACAACTAAAACCGCCACCACTTCCTTCATGCTAGGCCGCCTTTGTGGATCAGGATGGCAACAAGCCAAACCAAGTTTTAATATCAATTCCATCTCTTCCACTCCATGCTCTTCTCTAATTCTCCTATCCGCAGCATCACAAATCCTCCCCTGCCTATAAAGTTCTCTCACCCAATCAATAAGCACTGTTTCTTCATCTGTCGCAGCAGTCATATCAATCGGCCTTCTTCCACAGGCTACCTCCAAAATCACCACTCCAAAACCATACACATCACTTGCTGAAGTGGGAGCCGAAACTGTTGCCAACTCAGGCGCTAAGTACCCCAAAGTGCCCACCACTCTAGTACTGTTGGGTACTTCACCTTGTTGGTATAGCTTTGCGAGACCAAAATCTCCAAGACGGCCTCTCATTTCAGCGTCCAGCAAAATGTTACCAGACTTGATGTCTCTGTGAAGTACTACTTGATCCCATCCATGGTGCAAATAGTTAAGCCCTTCAGCCACATCTGCAAGGACTAGCCGTCGTTGTTTCCAGCCTAAGAGTTTCTCAGTTTTGCCAAAAATCCAGGTGTTGAGGCTGCCGTTGGGCATGAAATCATAAACAAGTAGAAGTTCATTGCCCTTTCTGCACCACCCTCGCATTTGGACAAGATTTTTATGTTGAAGCCTGCCTATACTTGAGATCTCTGCCATGAACTCTTTTAGGCCTTGTTTAGAGTCGTGGTTAACGCATTTTACAGCTATTTCCGTATTGTTAGGAAGAGTTCCTTTATACACTCTTCCAAATCCACCAGAACCAAGAAGATCATCTCTAGAGAATCCTTTTGTGGCTTGCTTGAGTTCTTCGTAAGAAAATCTATGAGGCCAATATTCAAGCTCCCAATCTTCAATCTCGTCCTCTTCTTGATCTTTCACTTTGTTCTTTTTCCAAAACAAGTAACCCCCAGATACACAAATGATCACAAACACAACACAACCAATCACAATCCCAGAAATAGCTCCAGCTGACAACGAAGGAGAAGATGGTAGAGAAAAAACCGCCAAATTTGTAGTGTTAATCTCTCTAGCAACCCCGGTATCACTCAAACTCCAAGCAAGAACTCTTTGTGCCTCGACCCAATTAGTCTTCGATGCAGAAAATCCAACATACATCTCACTAGAAACATAATTAGCTATAGCCGGATTTTTATAATTGAGGGTAGGCCTAGACGGCTTGGAAACACCAATAGGTGCAACCGTGACATTGATCTCAAAATTGGAACCATCAAAATCAATCCAAGCATGTATATTCTGCCCATTCTTCATACTGACCGGCACAAAAGACCCATCTGAAGAGCTATAGTACCCAGCTGACACAATCTCATCGGATTCGATATTGTTCAGATCAATCCCGATATGATTATCATCTGGGTCATTGAATTCCGGGTTTCGACCAGTATCAAATTCAACCGCCAGAAGTGGAGCCACAGATGGAAGAGTTGCATTAGTGAAAAGACCAAAGTATTGACTAGCAAGGGCACCGGGAGGAGATGTGGAATTCGTGAGGACGAAGCAAAGGCCAAAACCTGGACTTGACGCAATCTCCGGCAACACTGAGAACACAAATGAAGTCGAGAAAGAGGAGACATTTGAGGAGTTGTCAGTGGGTTTCATTGTCAGTTTCGTTGGGTAATAAGCCCGACCGAAAGAGAATTGATTGGAATCGTTGGTGAGTCGGACTACGGACGATTCAAGACGGGCGTCGTTGATGAGAATGAGGTCGGTGCCATTGGTGATAGTACCAAAAGAATTGTACAGAAAGTTAACCGCAAAAGTTGGAAAGATTAAAAAGCTGAAGATGAAGAAGATCACGATGAATCTCATCGGCACGCCTACAGTTGGTGGCAGGATGATGGTGGAAAGGAGGGGATGTTGGACGGATTACTGACTGATCTGGTCAAGATAATTAGATGAAATAGACTACGGTGCAGAATTTGATAACGCCATGACAGCTTTATTAATTGACTGGGAGTCCAAATCCACCGTGGTTTACTGATTAATTTTTCAATTTCGTCCTAATACCATATAATGTTGTGGATTTTTATACCCAAGCATCAACCATCCGGGAAGAAAAAATTAAAAAGAAGATGAAACAGTTTCATCAACGTTGATAAAAAAGTGTTCGACATTCACAAAGTCGATGGTAGTTGGTTCTGGTTGGGTCAAATTCATTGAATATTTCCATATTTGAAGCTTTCCACTTAGTTGCGTCATTAATGTAAGCCGTAAAAGGCGACCGACTGAATTCTTCTCTACAGGCTCACTGTATACAAATAATAAAGATTAATAGGTCCATATATTGCCAACAGGGGATGTAGCTCAAATGGTAGAGCGCTCGCTTTGCATGCGAGAGGCACGGGGTTCGATCCCCCGCATCTCCAGATCTGGATTCTTTTTCAAGGAAATTTTGGGCCTGGTTTGTTTCCAGTAATACAGACATGAAGGAGTCTTTATCAACGGTGAAATGGAACAAGAAGGTCGAGGATTGAAGAGGCTTTTCCATTATCTCAATGAAATCAAGGGATATTATTTTTTTACTTTCATAAACCGACAATCCCATGTGATATTCCGTCATCTTCTTCTTTCTTTTTCGTTCACCATGAAAATGGAAGGGGAATCTCTCTTGTACAGTTTCTGTACACAAACCGACACAACTTGTAGACCAAAATGTGAGCACAACAATCCACCATAACAAGCTGTCGGCTCCTCATTTCAATGTAACTGAATTTATAGGAATCCTAACTATATGTCCTCAACTGGCGCTTTTATCACCATATCTTCTTCCACGTGTCTTCTATTGCTCCTTCACCCTCCACGTGTCAAATACGCTTGCCACGTGGTAGTTCTTCACAAACCATTTTACAGACAAAAAACAATTAGTTTAAAAACACAAGATAGGGTTAAAATGTAAATTCAAACAAAATTTATTTGAGTTTAGTTTGAATAAATTTATATTAAATAAGTTTAAACTTAAGAATTTTATATTTTTAAACTCAAATTGAGTTTAAATTAATCGAATTTAAACATTTTTTAAATAAGTTTGATAAATTTAAGTTCAATTTTATATAAATTAAATTAAATTTGAACTTAGTTCAATTCAAATCTAATTTTAATTAGGGTTATACTAATATATTATCACACATCCTTAATTGCAATGGATCTCATCCGTTAAAGATATGTATGATCTAAATTTAATCTATTTTTGCTAATCAAAATCGACTCAATTTATTTTTTTAAAATTTATATGTTAGTATTTTAAACTACAAATCAAATTTTTTGGGTTCATTATGGAAATGGTCTTTTTTTTTCAAAAAATTTTGTTCCTTCCTAACCCTTTCACTTTTACATGTTTGTTGTTTTAACATTGACATGTATCACTAATACGTAAAGACCTGATCCCACCCAAGGCGTATGGTAAACTCATAAAATCCCATTATTCAAATTTCAAAAATTTTAATACTCATTTATTAGTTAATTTCTATTAAAATTTTCAGTTAAAACTAAAAATAAAATAATCATTTTAATAATATTATTAAAAATATATATAATTTATTAGATTTTTCTTCTTAGATTTTAAAAACTAACAATTCGGCTGGAAACAAGTTTTTTGGCCTTATGTAAAAGAGCAATACTATGTGTACCCACTTTGGGTACACAAATATATACACACTCATATGTGTCATCATATGATTGATTATTGTTTCATTTTTAATCAAAAATCATTCAATCACATGATGACATATATAAATGTGTATATATTTGTGTACCCAAAGTGGATACACATAGTTTTATTGTATGTAAAATTGGGTATTTAAATCAGTTTTCTTCCTAGTTTAACATTGACTTGAATACTTTGCATTTTCAGTTAAATTTGTTTTCTCAATCAAGTTATTATTTTTTGCAATTCAATTTATAAATTGTGTGTTTCTATATTTTAATTTCTGCTTAAAATATATAAGATCTGATTTTATTGTACTAAGTCTTATGGATATGGGTTATACTGACATAGTAAAACTATGTAAAAATAATTATTCATTAAAAATATGTTATGAGCTTACAAGTTTGTATTTTCGTTATAAATGTCAAGTTTCTTTTTTTTTTTTAAATTATTTATCGATAGCAAGAAACTATATATTATATATTTTATAAAAAAAAAAAAAAAACAAATTGAATGTTCTGGTTTCCTAGTAAGAATTTGTGATCAATAAAAATTCCAAATTCTGGTAAATTTATTTAAAGCCAAACGGCTATTTCCCACCCAAGATATGTTGTAATGTTAAGTTTCCACTATTTAACTATGGAAACACCAAATACCTACCTATGACCGGTTAAATTTAACAAAACTCCAACAGTGATAAATTTAATCTCATTTTTCCCCCTAAAAATTTAAAAACTAACATTTTTTCTCTAAGCTAAGTTTGAAAAGATCATATTCCCCCCCTTAGGGTTTATTTTCAAACCCTTTCACTTTCTCCGGTACCATCGCCGGCCATCTTCCCCTCTCAACGGTTTCTCTTCCACCGATTACCCCCCTCAACTCCACCTCAACTCATTCGACACAGAGAGACGCCATCTGGGAAGAAAAATTATTTTCCCATATGAAGATGACACGTCTTCCCAGACGACTACGACTAGGAAGACGAAGAACTTCGTCTTCCTCAACGAAGTTATTCGTCTTCCATGACTTCTCCGACGCCGATCGAATGTCCAAATGAGAGAAAAAAGATCACCAAAAGGAGAGGATGCTTCGGGATGGAGAGGTCGTCAGCAATGGAGCCAAAGATGTCGTCGAAGATTTCAAAACGAAACCCTAGGGTGAAACTGTGATTTTTTAAAACTTAAGCTGGGGAAAAATTTTAGTTTTTAAAATTTAGGGGGGCAAAAGTAGATTCTATTTTAGTTTATTTTTAATATTATAGAAAAAATGATGATTTTACCTTTACCATCATTAGAGTTTTATTAAATTTAACCAGTCATGAATGAGTATTTGATATTTTCATAATTATAGAGTAAAAACTTGAGATTGTAGCATTCCTTGATTGGAAAATAGTTCATTTGGCCTTTATTTAAATAAAGAAGACAAGACAAATCAGTCATTTTGCGTAAAACATACGGCATGCTGAAATTACATGTACATCATCACATTCACACCAAGAATTCATATTCCTCAATTCAAATTTTCCAATTCAATGAATCGTTACAATAAGCAGGGTGGTCGCAAAAATTGAAAATGGGATGGGATGGGACAGGAGGAGAGGGATTTCATTAGAGAACGTAACTTGTACCTTAAATTACAACATGACGTGGCCTCCTAATTTCAGCTTAAAACCACGCGGAATATGTTCCAGGAATTTCTGCCCTTCAAGTTCAAGTTATCTTTTTACCTTCCAATCAGTTTTCTTTGCCGACACGTGTACTTGAACCACAAAGCGTCAAATTTCTAGAGAAGTTGACTAAATCAACACAAACACCACTTTTACCAATAATTATTTGGCCAAAAAACTTTTCCCAGCCAAGGTATAGTGAATTCTCAAATTTCGACCCACCAATTTTGAAAATCTCAAACATCCACTTATAATCAAATTTTCGTTAAAAATTTCAATTAATATTAAGGGTAGAATTGTCATTTAATAAAAAATTAAAGTTTTATTACATTTTTCTCTCCTATATTTAAAAACTTATATTTTTCTCCCAACCCAAGGTTTGAAAAGTGACAAAAACCCTCTCTAAGGTTTGTTCCTCTTCCTTCAACATAGATTTCTCCTTCCTCGGCCTTCAACTGTCCTCCATTCCCCTCTTATCTCTCCTTCGGTCTCTCTCTATAGCCTCTCCGACTGTCTTCGATAGGAGACGAAGACGATGCGTCTTCATTTCAGATGAAGATCAATCGTCTTCATCTATGATCGAAGACAGTCAGAGAGACTATAAAAAGAGACCGGAGGAGAGATAAGAGGGGAATGAAGGACAGTCGATGGCCAGAAAAAGAGAAATAGGTGTCGCAGGAAAAGGAGCAAACCCTAGGGGGGTTTTACACTTTTCAAACCTTTGATTGGGGGGGAATGTAAGTTTTTAAATATGAGAGAGAAAAATATGATAAAACTTTAATTTTTTATTAAATAACGATTCTATCCCTAACGTTAATTAAAATTTTTAACGGAAATTTGATTGTAGATGGGAGTTTGGGTTTTTCAAAATTGATGGGTGAAAATTGAGAGTTCACTATACCTTAGGTGGGAATATGTCTTTTGGCCTAATTATTTTACTATGTCAAACAGTGCTGTCAATTTATTTTACTATCACATTAAATAAGTTAAAAATTGTACTTTAATATATCATTGGTAAATTTGAATTTAAGCTCTCGGATCTTGAAAGCCCACTCCTTTATCCCTTAAATTATTCTTCAGATCAGAGTTAAGTTTATTTTAATTTTGATATAATTCCATCATTATTTATTAATTTTTTAAAATAAAAATAATTTTATTTTTAATCAATATAATAAATAATATTTTAAAATAATTACAAATAAATTGATATATTGAGGCTTTTTATTATATCTAACCAAATTTATATATATTATGTCAAGTAATTTTTATAAGTAATTTAAATCTTTTATTTTTAGTAATAAACAATTATTCAAATTAAACATATCATAAGATTCTTTTTACAATAAAATTATATGTACATACTTTTAATATATAAATTTATATATATATAGAAATATGTTATAATATGACTAAATAATTTTAAAATTAATAATAATATAATATTTAATTACATGATGACATATATCTATGTGTATATATTAAAAAATATATATATATATATATAATATTACTCTTCTTTTTTATCATAGGTTTAAAAGTCTGATATGACTAATAAGTCTAAAAAATTAGATTGTAATTTGCTAGTAAAAATGAATTTGATTAGTTTAAAAGTTATTTTTAGAGTGAGGTAAAATTAAATTAAATGATTTAAATAGTTTAAACGATTGGACCTGATAAAAATTTTGATTTTATCTTATTAACAAAAAAAAAATATATTTTAAAAATTTATAATTAAATTTATGTATTTAATAATAAATTATAAAAAAAAAACCTAAATAGTATTTTTAAGCTGTTAATAAATCCAATTAGGAGTGAACGTCCTGTTCCAATGGGTTAATGTTTGGTCCAACTGCAAAAACATTAGTTATTATTATTATTAATAATTTTCAAATGAGGAAAAGGAATATCCGGATATTATGATATGAAACCGATTGCTTTTCTGATTCCTATTTCCAACTGACTTCTGAACCTCCCCATTGCGTGTGGAACCTACTAGACGTCATCTGCCAACCCTCCCCTCCTATAAATATTTGATAATATTACTTCCCAAGGTTTCAAGCCTCAACACAAGCACCTCTCTTCTCTCTTTTCTCGCCTCTCAAGTCCAACGGAAAAGTTTTTCTTCCTCTTACGGACCAAGCATGGTGAGAGAGATTGAAGTCCAGTCGAAGAAAAACACAGAAAATTTGAAGTTTCTTTGCAGTTATGACGGCAAGATTCAGCCCCGTTCAACTGATGGGAAGCTGCGTTACGTAGGTGGTCTCACTAGGATCCTTTCCGTTGAGCGTTCAGTGTCCTTTGCTGGTATTTTGAATTTCTAGTCTTATGTTCAGTTTTGTGTTTTGACTTTTTTCCCGAGAAATTGGGTTTAAAATTTGACCTAATCTTACAGAGCTTATGGTGAAATTGGGAGAGCTCTGTGGACACTCGGTTACTCTGAGGTGTCAGTTGCCAAACGGAGATTTAGAGACCTTAATTTCGGTCAAGTCCGACGAGGATTTGGCTAATCTTGTGGAAGAATATGATCGCGCTGCTCCTGAGTCGAAAATCAGAGCAATTTTATCGTCTCCAGTCTCGCTCAAACAAATTTCACCACCTCCAAGTGTAGATTTCCCGTCAGCTAAACCGTCGATCAGAGCCGTAGATCGTCGCTCTCGTTCCCAGCCTTCTTCGCCACCGTATGGATACGCCATCAGTTCTCGGTCTTCTTCACCGCCGATCGGATATGTTAGCCGTTCTCGTCCTTCTTCACCGCCGATCGGATATGTCACTCGTTCTCGTCCTTCTTCACCGCTGATAGGATATCCTGCCTATTGCAAAGTGTCTCGCTATCCCGTCAACGAGCAAGGAAACCTTAGATCCTTTTATTGCCCTCAGACTTACCGGAACAGAAATTGAGACACAGAAATCCCTAAATAGAACGCCCAGGAACATGATCGAGTCAGATAAATTTAAAACAAGAATATCATAATCGGAATTCAAATTTGCTACAAGTTTTGGACTCTTATTAGTGTGTGATTGTAATTTAGAACTGTAAATTCGAGAAAGGACAATTTATCATCAATATGCTTATACATTTGTGCCTGAATTTTTGTTCTTGGTTTTCCATTCAATCGGCGTGTTTGGCACAAATGTAAACGTTAGGGTTCCGTTAGCGGCCTCATATGGACCAAACGTCCGTTTAGTTTTCCGTGGCGTTGTCGTTACTCCACTGCTAGGAGTTCCTCTTAAGTTTGACGCGTACGTGGTTCGTCAGTCAGGTCAGGTGGACTCCGGTGCTTATTAATTTTCCTTGTTTATTAAATAATTTTCTTTTTGTTTATTTGATTTGCAGGTCAAACGAAGTAGAGGTCTACTCTGGGCGGTTTGGGCGTGGAGCTGTTGAAGAACTGGAACACATGCTTTGAATTTGAAGTTTCCTAGAACTGGGTTGAAATTGAGAGCTGAGGACATAAATTTCAAACAAAATTCACAGGCCATTCAATGAGAAAGGACAAAAAATAGGAAGACTCTTCACTTTTAAAAATATTAATATACAGGCCAAACTTGCTTAATCTTGGCAAGTTTGCCAGTTGGCTATAAACAAAACAATTGGAATCCCTTCTTAACAAAAGAGTTTAACCTTTTAAAATTTAAAAATTGAATCATCCACTTAGAAGGGTCAAGAACACTCCTTATAAGGGAGGAGACTTTTATGCAAAATTGAAAAAGCTTATGCCTCCAAAAAGTATTAGGTGGTGGAAATTGGCCAATTCTTCCCAGAAGGAAATTTCTTTCCTTCTTTGACTGGTCTAATAGGGTATTAGTGGGGACAAGTTTCATAATTTCCAATGTTTCTGGGGCAGAGGGTTCCACCACTGGACAAAGTGATCAAGGATTCCAAAAATAAGCTTAACCACAACATTTTAAGGGGCCCATCTCTTCAACATAACAAATGACAACCCAAAGCATGTCAAAAAGTAGGCAACTTGTAGCTGAAGCTTTAGCAAACAAAGGGAGAAGTTTGACTGACATCAGTGTAGGCAGATAACATGGTATATCTAGGCATGGGCACAAGAAATTCGATACCACAGCATAACAAAATACTCAGAATGAACAACAATGAGAAAAGAGGAATAATGCACAACAATTTCAAGCTGTTTCTTGCTCAAACTCCTCTCCCTCGGATTCGTCTCCATGATCAGCATCATCATCATCTGCATCATTATCGAAGTCTTCCTTATCATTATCAACAGCTTTTTTCCCAATCACAATGAGGTTGCTATTAGTTTTCCTGATTTCTTTGCACTGCACAAATGAAAGGTTAACAAGGTAATAAGAGATACAAAAGAATCAAATGGCAGAAAGAAAGGACTATGACATATGAATCAAAAGGCAGAATGAAAGGACTGTAACAAATTATCAATTTTGTAATATTAAACACATGCCAAAGACTCCAAATTATAATAATAGCTATAAATACATGCTGCATGTGCTACAGATGCTAAGCATGCAGCTAAATTGATGATCACATAGCGTCTTTCTACAAAGAGAGAGAAAGGGAGAGAGGTTTTGACTGGTGCAGTGAAATGATTCGATCCTTACGCTTCAAAAGAAGTGAAGAGAACAAACTAAGATTAAAAAATTAATGAATTTAAATTCATTAACAAGGAAAAAGAAATACATACTTCTAAATCCTAATGCAGATACATTTCTGTAAAAGTCAAACCTAGAGGTCTGTTTCCTAGTTAAAGCCAAAGAACTCAATGCCTCAGTCATGGTTTTTAAAGGAAAAATAGTGAAAAATAATAATAAGCTCACAGGTTGCTTAACTCAGCCATGAAAACCATAAAAGGACCTTAAAAGTGTCATACAAGACAATTCCTTTCTCAACTCCAGTTAGTTCTCTAGATAGCCAACCAGGCTCATATCATATTACATAAGCAATGGCATGAAAACACCTGAAGTTCAGCCAACTCTTCTGTAGTATCCATATGTGTCTTCAACTTTATAATGGGCAGTTTTGTGATTCTCTTATCATGGTTTGTTTGGTCATTCTCTGGTCAAGATATTTTTAACCCAGGTTATTCTAATTGACATTTTATTCAATTAAATCCATTGAATGTTTGGGTCTTTTGTTCTGCTAAGGTTTCTGAAGATCTCTCTGCACTCTATGATCTTGGCTGCATTTAATGAGAAATCTTGTAATCCCTTTAGTGCTTCTATGTTTCGTTTCATTTGAGTTAATAGGTTGTATAGATTGAAGAGTTGTTCAAATGTAAGTTGTAATATTCTTATTTTCTTAGTGAATTCAACTAGAGAATATCCTCTTCCTTGGATGTGGGATTTCTTTTCTATGAAATCCGAACCAAGTAAACTGATTTGTGCTTATTTTCTTACTTTCTTGCAGGTTCTTTTACTAATATCTGTAAAATTGATCCTTAATCTACAACACCAGCTAATATTCTCATTTTAATTCAGTTGCTTAATATTTCAAGGCATGCCCAACAATCACACATCATTAATTGATGAATAAACAGTGACCTACAGCCAGTCCTAGCCGTTTTGAAATGCTCTAACATCAACTCAAAATAAGAACAAGCATTTATTGGAAAGAAACTTTGGTTGCATCAAAATAGGTCATTGCCTATTTAATCATCAAACAAAATCCTCCATATGCATAGACTAAAAACAAATAAATAAATTCCACTTCTTGGAGGAAAACCCAAGAAAAAAAAAAAAAAGCTTAAAACAAGCTAATCAGTATAAACCAAAGGCTTCACAAGCAAATTCCTTTTCAATGACTAATCATCGCCAACAGCAAATTCAACTTCAACCTGATACTTATAACCATAATGACTGTCACAGATTCCTAGCCTCTTTTCGTTACTATGAAGATGTGAAATCGATTTTGATTAACATTATTGGTTTTTAGTAAAGTCACACGTGTTTTATTCAAATTCTGTGAAAGTAAAAATGGATACCTTGTCTTCGAATTCAGCTTCTTCCAAGGCGAGAAGGAATTCTTCACTGTGGGGCTGCGGTAACTGAGATGGAAGCAAAAACGACGAAGGTATCATCCTCGTCGACGACGGGTACTGCCTCATGAACGCTGGGAACTGCAACATGTCTCTCTCACTCTATTACTCACTGTTTAACACCCTTCCTCTGCGCTCTAGATTTAAAATATAGTACTATCATCGATAGAGGACTTGTTTGGGATCTAGAATATAGTTGCCCCAGTGGTGGGCTAAGTTTATAAAACATCAGTTCGTTTGATTGGCCAACCAAACACCCCGTAAAACCAGGATCTCGCCTAATTGCGTAACTAAATGTCTAACATCTCCTTAATTGCCTAAGTGGACTTACTATCTGTTTTAATCATAGTTTATACTAATTACGTTTAGAATTAGATAATTACAAATAAAACAATTTATCTTCATCCCTTATCATAATTATCATCAAGTGAATTACGTTTTCCCACTAGGGATTTGACACAAAAACATTTTTTACTCTGAATTGAAGTATCATATTAAATTAAAATTAATCATATTGAATAAAATAAATTATATGTTCGATGATCGATTCTATAATAAATTAAAAGTTTGATTTTGATATATTATCGAAGAAGATTTAAATTTATATTTTTTTATATATAAAATCTCATTTATGATTATTCAAACTATTTTTAGAGATTATGCTAATGAATCATTGTTAATGCAAAATTTAGTTTTAAGGGTAAAATAATATATTTGCTCATTTAAAATTTTGAAAGTAAATTAAAAATGCCGTTTGGCCTAAATCTCTAGTGGATTCTGTTGACTGGGAAAATGTAATTCTCATCATTATATTACCAAAGGTAGAAGGATGGCCAAAATACAAAGTATCGAAAATCTTTCACTATGTAATTAAAAATAGGGCCAAAGGACTATTTCACCCCTAAGTTTAAGTGCTATTCTAAAGATACATCAATAAGGTTTGAAAAATCTAAAATTTCATCAATCCGTTAAAAATCACAGTTATAATTAGATGTAAAATAATTATTTAATAAAAATATTTAAAAATCTAAAGTTTATTACTATCCCCTTCTCAGTTTAAAAATCTCACAATTCAGCTCCTACATGAAGTTTGAAAAATCAAAATTTGTCTCTTAAGGTTTGCAAATCAAGGTCAAAATCGTCCAAGATGGTCGTCTGCGATGACGTTGACTCTCTCTCCTGACTCAACTCTCTCTGTTGATCATTTCCCAGCCATCGACGTAAGCTATTTCCTTCGACAAAGACGAACTCTAGGGGAAAAATTTTGATTTTTCAAACTTCATGTGGGGCCTGAATTGTGAGATTTTCAAGCTAAGAGGGGCCAAAGAAATAAAACTTTAGTTTTTTGGTTAAAAGACGGTTTTACCCTTAACTCTAATTGAAACAGATGGGTGGGATTTTGGACTTTTCAAACCTCATTGGTGTGTTTTGTGATCGCACTTAAACTTGGGTGGGAAATAGTCATTTGGCCTTAAGAATATTAATTCTACAAAACGCGAATCCACTGGAGTTAAACGCGGAGGTAACCGCTCTGAAGAAGCAACTAGGCCATCTTCCCTGTAACGCAAGCTAAAACCACCGATCTCTATAATATTCCATGTTTTCTTCCAACCGTAGCCTTTTTTAAACTCGCTTCCCCTAGTTTCCTTTTCAACTTCTATCCACGTTTTCACAATGCCTTCATCCTCAGACTTCTTTCTCTTGTTAATTTATCAGCACCAAGACCATTCTTTGTCTCCACTGTTTAGTTACTTATTATTCAACTCTGTTTCTTTTCGTTCTTTATTTTAACTGACGCTTGAGTTTTTGTTGTAGCCATGAAGCTCTACGTGTTTGTGCTGCAAGGAAAAGACTTGCTTGCTCGTGATTCGTATGTCAAACTCCAACTTGGTTATTACAAGTCTAAAACTAGGATTTTGAGGAACAATAGCAACCCGGTTTGGAATGAAGAGTTCGTTTTCAGAGTTGATGATATTCATGATGAAGAGGTGGTTTTGTCTGTGTTTCACTATGATGATGACTCTGGCTTATTTCACATATTTGGGGTACAACTGGGTCGGGTTCGGGTCCCCGTTTGGTCAATTGCGGCAGAAGATAATCAGATGTTGCCACCCACTTGGTTTTCTCTTGAAAAGCCAAAAAATGGCAAGTTTAACGATAAGGATTGCGGTTAGTGTTTCTGCCCCTGCCAATATTGTGTTTGTTCTTAATTGAAACTTGGATTTACTTCAATCTACTACGATATAAAATTTAATTGCGGTTTATGGATGTTGAAGTCCTATTGTAGGATGAAATGTTTCATTTGATAATCACAGAAATAATTGCCTTATAGACTTTGTAAATTTGTGGTTTCAATCGTCAAAAATGGTTCTAGCATGCTTATTGTAGACAGTAAATTGATGTAGTTTATTTTGTGGAAGAGGTACCTTAGCGTTTAAACGTTCCATGAAATAGAAGAATTACGTTCTTGTTTATGTTGTTTTGGGAAAAGGAGTTGCAAAAGGGAGATATAATTTTTCTGAAGTTAGTGATCTCCTTCCCTCCCTCATGTAAATATGCTTCATAAAACTCGAAACTGCCAAACATGCTACAGATTTTGGCTCATGTAACACAAATTGGTTTGGTCCAATGTATGCAGGCAAACTTCTTCTAAGTATGTGTCTGCGTGGTGAAGGGCATGATGCTGCCTCTAACAACCTCCTTAGTCCACATCTCAATGCTGAAGACCTCATAGAATTTGAAAGTCCATACATGTTATCTCATGATGTATTCAGTTCAAAGGCTCCAAGGTTACATATAGCAGAGGGGAAACACTTAATGAAGGCTGTTGTAAGCCGTTTAGAGAAGATTTTTCATAAGAATGAGGAAGCCTCAAGAAATGGGGATTCTTCTTCAGAGTTTTCCAGTGGGCCATCAGATTATGAAGATTCTGTGGAGGAACATCCCCCTTGTCATAGCTTTGAAGAAGCTATGGAGATGATGCAGTCGAGAGAGAGTGAGCAAGAAATGCCGGAAAACCTCCAGGGCGGTATTCTTCTTGATCAAGTATATCTGGTGTTCCCATCTGATCTCAACAAATTTCTCTTTGCATCAGATTCGCAGTTTATGAGAGAGCTGGTAGAACTCCAGGGAACAACAGATGTACAAGAGGGCCCTTGGGTATGGAAGTCAGGAGACATGTCTTGTTTAACTCGAACTATGTCCTACACGAAAGCTGCAACAAAGTTAGTTAAGGCTGTAAAAGCCACAGAGCAGCAAACATATATCAGAGCTAATGGACGGGAATATGCCATCTTGGTGAATGTAAGTACACCAGATGTTCCTTATGGAAATACGTTCAATGTAGAGTTGCTATACAAACTAATGCCTGGACCAGAGCTACCTTCAGGAGAAGACTCATGTCGTCTTTCAATATCTTGGGCCATTAACTTCCATCAAACCACAATGATGAGAGGTATGATTGAAGGAGGAGTTAGGCAGGGAATGAAGGAGAGTTTTGACCTGTTTGCCAACTTGCTGGGAAAGAATCTTAAGATTTTAGATTCCACTGATGTATTAGACAAAGATCATGTGCTGGCTACTTTAGAAACAGAACAACAGTCTGTTTGGAAATTAGCAGTAGCATACTTTTGTAATTTCACTGTAGTTTCTGGCGCTTTTATGCTTTTGTATGTCATTGTTCACATTCTACTTTGTGAACCCAATAAAATCCAAGGTTTGGAATTTTATGGACTTGAGTTGCCCGACAGTTTTGGAGAGCTGATCACTTGCGGAATTTTAGTGATGCAATTGAAGCGTGTTTATGAAATGATCTCACACTTTGCACAAGCTAGGTTGCACAGAGGTAAAACATTAATTGCACTATTTCAAATTTATGTTTTTACTAAATCCAGATCCCAACACTCTTACCTTAGCCTCACTTTTTGTAACTGTCTCAGGATTCACTTATATTACCCATCTGTTTCAACAGGAAGTGATCATGGTGTTAAAGGCCAGGGTGATGGATGGGTTCTTACTGTGGCTTTAATTGAAGGGGTGAGTTTAGCGTCCTTGGAATCGGTGGGTTTACCTGATCCTTATGTTGTATTCACCTGCAATGGTAAGACAACAACAAGCTCGGTGAAGCTTCAGACTTGTGATCCTCAATGGAATGGTAAGCCCTTTATTTGCTCATCAATTTATATTTTCTGTATGATAATTTGATTTATCCAATTAGAAGATATGGTGCAGATATACTTGAGTTTGATGCTATGGAAGAACCGCCATCAGTTCTGGATGTAGAAGTTTTTGATTTTGATGGTCCATTTGACCAGGCCACATCACTTGGGCATGGTGAGATCAACTTCTTGAAACACTCATCCACTGAGCTGGCAGATATGTGGGTCTCCCTTGAGGGGAAGCTTGCTCAGTCTTCTCAGTCAAAGTTACATTTGAGAATTTTTTTGGACAATAAAAAAGGTGTTGAAACAATTAAAGAATATTTAACAAAGATGGAAAAGGAAGTTGGAAAGAAGGTGAACCCTCGGTCCCCATAAGTTAATGTTTTCTGAAATAGCGTTCCATTGATTCTTGCTATCATTTTTCTCTTAATCCAAACTGATAATCTGGACAGTAATATATATTGCTATCTTGATCGTGTCTAAACAAGATAGATTCTGACACCTGGGAACAGAATTTTTTAGCTTTTTCTTTTCTTCTTTAAAATAAGAAAATATTGGATTCTTTATCGAATTCTATTTTGTGTGATTGACAGTTGAACCTACGGTCACCCCATAAGAATTCAACTTTCCAGAAACTGTTTGCACTGCCAGCAGAAGAATTTCTAATCAGTGACTTTACATGCTACCTGAAGAGAAAGATGCCTTTGCAGGTGCTAGTTATGGTTTTTTTCATAATTACATATGTTCTTGAACTGAATGGATCTCTGGATTACCATTAAAAATCAGATTGTGACAAACATTGTGGTAGGGCAAATGAGCCTCTTTACAGTAATTTTGGTTTAATTTGCATGATATGGAGATTGATTAAGATCATCCAATATTTCTTTTTCTTGGCATGGTGGCCTGATTAAGTTTGATGGTTTGTAGTAACTGGCTGGATCATGTGTAATACTATAAGGATTATTTTTCGAAGATCCATCAGTGCTTTGTATATAACTGAATTTTGCGCTTTGTTTTGATGTTATGCAAAAGAATGTGAGGTCTAAAAATCACAAGGAGGCTGATTAGTTCCTTTTTATCAACCTTTTAAGAAGATCCACAACTAAAATGTTTAGAATACTTTTTATACAGGGTCGGCTGTTTCTATCTGCAAGGATTGTTGGGTTTTATGCGAATTTGTTTGGCCATAAAACCAAATTTTTCTTTCTCTGGGAGGATATTGATGACATCCAAGTGCTTCCCCCCTCACTGGCATCTGTAGGTAGCCCTTTGTTGGTCGTTATTCTGCGGAAGGGTCGAGGTCTTGATGCAATGCATGGAGCAAAGTCCCAAGATGAAGGCGGCAGGCTTAGATTCTATTTCCAATCTTTTGTTTCATTCAATGAGGCCAGCAGGTATTTGTTACATGAAATGCTGCAGTTTATCAGTTCCATACAATAGTAATAGTGTTTGCAGATTGCTGTAGCATATTTGTTTGTGGGATGGTTCACCTTGCTGTAAAAACAGGATAATTATGGCCTTGTGGAGAGCAAGAACACTAACCCCAGATCAGAAAGCACAAATTGCAGAAGAGCAGCAGGATGGAGAAGTATCCATGCTGCAAGATGCTGGATCGGTTCTGTATGATGAAGATGCAAAAATGTCAAGGGTTTGTGTTGCTGAACTTCCTATTAACGTAAGTCACTTTGCTTCTGATCTACTTTCTTCATAAAATATAACTCACAGTGCACTTACGAGCATACAATTGTCTTAAACAAAGTCCAAACTATATGTAACTCCTCATGTTACTTGATCAACAAGTGAAATTGAGTGTAGTGAAATTTCACCAGTAAGAACACAAGGTTGAGACTTCTTAGTTTACAACTAATTATAAAGCAGATGTAACAATTTGCAGATAAAATCACTGATGGAGATGTTTGAAGGAGGAATGCTGGAACATAAAGTAATGGAAAAATCTGGTTGCCTTAATTATGCAACCACTTCATGGGATCCCCTCAACTCAGGTGTTTTTAAACGGCACATGTCTTACAGATTCAGTCGCCATGTCTCAATCTTTGGTGGGGAAGTGACATGCACACAACAAAAGTCTCCCTTGGCAAATGATGAAGGGTGGATTATCAATGAGATCATGTCATTACATGATGTTCCATTCGATGATCACTTTCGAGTATGTAGAAACCAGCTGTTGCTTGACATTATTGTTATTTTTAAAATTAGCTTTGATTCATAATTTACGGTTGTTTTGTTTTTCGAAATGCCAGGTTCATTTCAAGTATGAGATTGAGAAGTCTTCCCTTGCACATAATGCATGCAAGTGTGCAGTTTATATAGGGATAACATGGCTGAAAAGCACAAAATTCCAGCAGCGAATTACTCTAAACATAACTGAGAAGTTTGCCCATCGGCTCAAGGAAATAATCGGGCTGGTTGAGAGAGAGATTCTACTTGCAACTCAACAGGATACAAGCTCAATTTGACAAACACTTTGTTACTATTCTTCAGAATGCTGCATAATACTTTATTTTAACCTGTTAAATTGTAAATTTTTACTACAATTACAATTTTATGAAAGGAAAAGTCATCTTAAGACGCAGACCTTTTTCTTTTTCAGGATAAGCATCTTCATTTCTCCGTTGTACATCTGTAAACTTTTGAAGCAGAGCGGAGGAAACGTACTTGACCATTTAAAATTTCCAATTTTATAATATACTTCATTGTAATTTCACTAGATGTATCAATGGCTGGTGCCGGTCCAGCCTGTTGTGCTGGTGGGTTAGGCGGTGTGCCTAAGCTCATTATAGTGTGGATTGAGTCGGCTTGCTAAGATTTGAAGGGGAATGACATGACTCAACAATCTTTGGATCATGCTATGTGGGACCCTTATTATGTTAACCTATAGGTTTTTGATAGATTGACCTGTTTAATTTTATATATATTTTAATATTTTTTAGATTTTTTATATTAAACTTTATTTTATATTTTTCATATTAATTTTTTAGATATAAATAATTAATATGTTTTTTCATAATAAATTTTTAATTTTTATAACATTAATAAAAAAAATTAATAGGTTTGAGTTTTTATGTTAATTTTTCGGATTTTCTATGCATAATAATAAATAATTAATAGTTTTTATAATCAGTATCATGTCAAACCGGGTTGATCCATGGATTGAACTTTACGGTTCGGATATGATACTGATTAATAATTTTTATAATCAGTATCATATCAGGCCGTGCCAAAGAGAAGAGGCCTGGGCCGGCTATTATTTTCACAAAACAAAAGAAGGTTCTTGAAGTAGCGTTAGTATTGGCACCGAGCCGGCAACCCCATACAAATAACAAACCGTTTACGCCTGTTACCGTTATTATCGTCCTTACTCGTTTCTCCATTCTCTAGCTTCCTTCCTCTCAAACCCTGAAACGCACCATGGATCCCAATCCCAAAAACTTCCCTGTTCTCTCCTACGTCATGGCCCGTCTCCCTTCTCTTGGAGCTAGAACCCCCACCGCCTCCGCCTTCGCCTCCCAATTCGACATCGAACAACCGGATCCCTCCTCTACGGGACAATCGAGTCAGTCAGATATGATTGTTAATCGAATGCCTCATTTGTCTGATCCCAAGCTCATCTCCTCCATGAGGCACGCGATTCACGACGTTTACCAGACCCGATCGGTTCTCCAGGCTCTCGGCCCACGCCCTGACCATGAGACTGTCGACAAGGCTAAAGCGAAACTCTCCGAAATCGAAAGCAGTCTGTCAAAATCGCTGGAGGAAATCGTGCTATTGCCTCGCCCGGCTGAGGTGGATCGCTTGGAATGGCGGGCGCACTTGGCGGAGAAAGAGAAGGAATGTAGAGAGAAAGCGGAGAAGGAGAAAAGCCTGTACAATTCGATTTTACAAGTAGATGAGATGCACGATGCTTATGAGAAGATGTTGAAGGAGGCGGAAGAGCGATTGGTTAAGATTTATGAGAAAGTGGAAAATGCAGACGGCAGTGACGTCTTACCTGCAAGGGAAGAAATCAATGAGGCTGTTGTAGGAGTGCTTCAAGAAGCTTCTGGAAAGCCCCTGGAAAGAGTAGATTTGTCTTGCAGACGCCTGAGGTTCCTGCCAGAAGCTTTTGGAAGAATATCTGGATTGAAAGTGTTCAATTTGTCTGATAACCAGCTCGAGGTAACGTTTATTTCTTTATTTACCAGATGAAGCCTTTAATTTACAATATTGTGAAAATTTTAGAAAATTATCTTGCAATGGTTTATTTTATAACTGTCTTATCAAAGGCTTACTGTTGAAACTTGAAATTTAAAATTTGTACTTGTTCGGATCATTTTTCTGTGTTGTTTTTTCGATTATGTATCAGCTTATTCCTGACTCAATAGCTGGATTAACGAATTTGGAAGAACTTTATCTGGGTTCAAATCTTTTAGAGACTCTACCTGACTCCATTGGATTGTTATATAATTTGAAAATCCTTGATGTCTCTGGAAACAAACTAAGTGCTTTACCAGATTCCATTTGCCAATGCAGGTTAGCTTATTGCTTGTTAGAATTTCAGGATTTTATTGGTGATTTAATTTCATGTTCTCTGTTATTTTGTTCTTTTCAAGGTTTCTAAGTTCCTTTTGAATGATTCAGGTCATTGGTGGAGCTGAATGCAGGCTTCAACCGCCTATCATATTTGCCAACTAATATTGGATTTGAATTAGTGAATCTACAAAAGCTTTCAATTCCTTTGA
This sequence comes from Mangifera indica, assembly GCF_011075055.1. NCBI lineage: Eukaryota > Viridiplantae > Streptophyta > Magnoliopsida > Sapindales > Anacardiaceae > Mangifera > Mangifera indica. The sequence continues at coordinate 3,052,492 of NC_058139.1, forward strand.
ACAAGATTCGTTCGCTTCCGACTTCAATTGGTGAGATGAGGTCTCTGCGGTATCTGGATGCTCACTTCAATGAGCTCAATGGTCTCCCACTATCAATTGGGAAATTGACGAATCTTGAGATCTTCGATCTCAGCAAGAATTTCAGTGATCTGACTGAACTTCCTGAAACGTTTGGTGATTTGATAAACCTGAAGGAACTTGATCTCAGTAACAATCAGCTTCATGCTCTTCCTGATTCATTTGGCCGACTTGACAATTTGACCAAACTCAACGTGGATGAGAATCCTCTTGTAATTCCACCGATGGAGGTTGTGAAGAAAGGAGTTGAAGCTGTCAAAGAATTTATGGCCAAGAGGTGGCTTGAACTACTAGTGGAGGAGGAAAGGAAAAGCATGATGAAAGCAAATGAAGTGGCACAGACAGGATGGCTGAACCGCAGCACCTCATGGGTGAAAACTCATGTTTCTGTTGTTACTGAAGCTGTCTCAGAATATTTAAGTCCTAGGGGCAGTCCCAGGGGCAGTCCTAGGGACCCTTGCCTTGATCAACAGCTTTAACTGCATGCTCCACGAATATCTGGAGTATCAAAATTCCTGATTTGGGAAACAATGGGATTTGTCACTGTTTATGTAGTTGCTCTTTCTTATTCAAACTAATCAATAAGGGCAGGTCACAAAGAGATGAATCTCCAACAATTTTGCTGCTAGGGAGTTTTTAAGAGTATGGTGTTTAGTAAATTACTTATAACTATGTTTTTCTGATAGCCATAACTGTACATTAAAGAAACTGGTATTTGAATTCGTGTTATATGTTGAAATAAGTATGTCATTGGATTTTCTGTTAATGAAGATACTCATTTGCCATCTGCGAATTCTTATTACTTACTGTTGTCTGTAGAAGTGTGAGTTAGGGGTCATTCTACATCCAGAAGTGTCAATTATAGGAAGATTTACTGGGTTCAGAATTCTACATGATTCCATTCCAAATGGTGAAGGCACATAAACCCAGATGATAAAGTTTTAGTATTATAGAATACAACTGGAGTTGTTTTGCTTTCTTTTAAAATAAGTCATACTTCCATGAGCTGCTTTTGAGAAAAAAAAAAAAAAGGGGAAGAACACGCAGTTAAAGTTGCTTTATTGATGATATAATGATTAAACTCTCTCTCTCTCTGTATACATATAAAATTCGAATTGAATTAAAAAAAAAAAGTAATTAAATTAATGATACCACTTTAACTCCTAATTAAAAACATAATTTTCAATGGCAACTAATTTTACTGCCAAAAGTAGTCACGAATAATAAGTTAGATGAGTTTTAAGTGTTAAGAAGAGTTCTATTTTTAATTAGAATTACTTAGATCATGATTACCAATCATTAATTCAGGAAAGCAAAAGTCTTACATGGTGTTTCTATACTAGCTTTATTGAATTTGTGTCATTTCTGAACTGTTTCTAAAGGAATCAGAAGCATCTCTATTTTTTCCTATGGATGATGATTGCGTAACAAAAGAATGGGAAATTGTAATAAATGTTCAAAACTAGAGGGTGTTTAGCGAACCTGTCCAAAACCCTAAGATTTAAGCAAAAATGCTCTCAATTTGATAAATGATCAAACTGTCCTTATATATAAACCTCATATTTTCCATGGATTTACTGTTTAAAATAAGAGAAAATTCGAATATTTCATGGGTGTAATAGGTTTTCGTCTTTTCTATTGACTTTTCATATTTTTTGACAATCGAAATGACAAATAAGGATAATACATCATCTCACATCTTGTTTGAATCAATTTTTTGTTAGAATTATTGAGATTTGAGAGAGATTTTGAGGTTTGAATGTTTAGGGTTTCAATTTTAAACAATGCATAAAATGTTTTGATTCTTGGTTGTTTTGCTTGAATTTCTTGAAGGGTTTATGTTATTGGATGTGTAGATTTTATTTGTGTTGAAATTAGAGGCTGAAATGACGATTTTTGGCCAGAAAATGGATTAGATTTGTTGGCGCTGCGATAATCTCTCACAGAGGTCTGTGGGGTGGAGGGGAAATTTAATGTTTTCAAAATTTTAGAGGGAGGAGGAAGAGGGGGAGATCCACGGGGGTCCATGAGAAATTTTATATTGAACCGTTGGACAGTCCTTGAAAACCGTGGGTTAGGTGAAAATTAACTTTTTTAAAACTATAGGACCAATATGAGACCAACTTTGAACAACCTTTAAATTTTAGATCGATTTTTCGGTTTTCTCATTCATAAGCTATTCGAACATGTAGTTTTCGAAATTCAAATTTGTGCTTTTTAAATTTTTGAGTGATTTTTTTATTATTGATATTTTAGAGTATTTCAATATATTATGATTTTGAGCTTGTTTGTGACCGGGCTAGACTTTTTTAATATATTCTTTTTAAATTTGACATTTGTAATTATGATATGTTTTTTTAGCCATGTTTTACAATGTAATTATGAAATTTTAGATCAATTTTTCAGTTTTCTTGTTCATAAGCTATTTGAACGTGTAGTTTTCGAAATTCAGATATATTTTTTTAGATTTTCAAGTGATTTTTTTATTATTGACATTTTAGGGTATTTCAATATATATATTTATTTTTAATATGTTATTTTCAATGTAATTTTTACGAATTGATTTTATTCGATTCGAATTCAGAAATACGAATTTATTTTTTTTGAATGAACACATAGTAATTAATATTAAGTAAAAATGAGAGTGAGAGTAAGAGAATTTATATAGATGTGATGAAGAATAATTTTGGTATTTTAAAAAAATTAGGGCATTTTTGTTTAAAAATAAAAAAATAGATATTTTTGCTTAAAAATAAGGGAAATAGACTTTTTTGCTTAATAAAAAGGTAAAATGGCGATTTAAATAATGTCCCCAAAAGAATTGTCCTAGTTTTTTTCATTAAAGGTATGATTCCTATTACAAATCCTTCATTACTCAGCGGTAATCTCGAGAGTTTATCCTTAAACTTTTGAGAAGAACCAAGTGAGATGGAGAAAGAAGATAACGATGAATCTGTTCTTGAGTCTCCTCTTATTGACACTGGTGCAATTCTGTCCAAGAATTTATTCTGTGACAAAGCAGAGATGATGGAGGAGTTGAAGAAGCAAATGCATTTGGCAGGACCTCTGGTTGTGGTTTGTTTCTTACAGTACAGCTTGCAGATGATTTCAGTCATGTTTGTTGGTCATCTTGGCGAGCTATCTCTCGCAAGCGCTTCCATGGCCACTTCATTTGCAGGGGTCACTGGTCATAGTTTCGTGGTAAGCTTTTCTTAGTTGCTCCTAGTCCTATCTAATACTTGTTACACTTACACATCGCATATTTGGAAACTGAATGCTTCTTATCATCAATCTCAGAAAAGTTAATTAATTATTTGATTAGATGTCATACTTTCCAAGGCACCATTTCAATAATTTCTTTTCTTATTATTGTAGTATTTCTAATCATTGGAATGTCAACCTCTAATTTTAACATTATATCGCATGCCTTACATTCATAAAGATGTGATGATGTCAAAAGCATCCAAAGGAATAGAACAAGTTTGTTGTTTAGTCCTTCTTCATGAGACACTTTTTAAGAGTAAAAATCATAAGAACAAGTGGTCTATTATGTGTAAATCAATGCAATATCTACAGTAATCAATTGTTCACTAAACAACAAAATTATATAAGATTATTAGACTTTATAATCCAAAACAAACCATTTTGAATGGAAGATTTTTTTTTTTCCTCAAAAAATAAAAGAGGCATAATTGGAAAGGAAAAGAAAAAAATAGAAGCCAATGCGATATCAAGAAATGAAAATTAATGAAACTATAAGGAAACTAATGAAATTTTGTTCTACTATTCTATAGTTAACTTTACCAGTAAACTTTGTTAATTAATAGCTCGGAATGGGAAGTGCACTGGAGACCTTTTGTGGACAGGCGTATGGAGCAAAACAGAATCACATGCTGGGTGTATACATGCAGAGAGCAATGCTTGTTCTTACATTTGCAAGTCTTCCTATAGCAATTCTATGGGCCTTTACTGAGCAAATTTTCACAACCCTTAAACAAGACCCTCAATTTTCATTGGAGTCAGGGATATATTGTCGCTGGTTGATTCCTAGTATTCTTCCTCTAGGCCTTCTTCAGTGTCAATTAAGATTCTTGCAAGCCCAGAATAATGTATTCCCGTTGATGGTAAGTACCGGGATCACAAGTCTGCTTCATCTCCTTACTTGTTGGACTTTAATTTTCGGATTCGGGTTTGGGAGCAAAGGAGCCGCCCTGTCTAGTGCCATCTCTTATTGGGGCAATGTGTTTATTCTGGCAATTTACATCAAGTTTTCTCCAAAGTGTAAGACAACTTGGACGGGTTTCTCCAGAGAGGCTCTGGAAAATCTCCGCAGCTTTCTTGGCTTAGGCATACCTTCAGCTCTTATGGTCTGGTAAGTTTGGTATATTTTACGCATTCACCGGCCTGGAAGTCCGTAAAAAGTGTGTGATATTATTGTTTTCTGTCATTTTTCAGCTTGGAATTCTGGTCATATGAGTTTTTGGTTCTCATGTCCGGTTTTCTTTCCAATCCCAGGCTAGAAACATCAATGATGTCCATCAGGTTTGCTTATCCTTGTGCTTCCGCTTGAACTCTTGAGATATTTTGCCTTTACTAATCTAAATAAACAAGGGTTTCTGTCTTTACTCTTATCACAAATACTAATTATTAACCTGTCTATAGTGTTGGTTAGTTATACAGTATTGGATATGCTTATATGTGTGCTGCTGATCTTAAATAATTCGTTTGGCAGCCTCAACACAAGTTCAGTGGTTTTTAGGATACCCTTTGGTTTGGGGTGTGCCATAAGGTAGATAAGCTAAAACACGACACATATTTGATCTTCCTCAACTGTCAAATCTTGCTATATTGTATTGAATGTTTTCTTCTCTTTATCTTGGCCCTTTAAAGCACAAGAGTTTCAAACGAATTAGGGGCAGGGAGACCTCAATCAGCACATCTTGCAGTGCTGATAGCCATATTCTTCGCTGTCATGGAGAATCTTTTACTAAGCTCCATTGCAGTTGCTGCTAGGGACATATGGGGCTACATGTACACCAATGAGTTGGAAGTAATAAGATATCTGGCATCCATAATGCTAGTTCTTGCTATATCAAATTTTATGGACGGAATGCAGGCTGTATTTTCAGGTTTGTGTTTCTATAAGACTTTCTGATTGAAGAATTAATGCATATGTTTGAGTATCTCATGCTTATTTCAACCAAACTATATAATCCTAGTTTAATCTTAACCGCAATGCTTGTAGGGATTGCTAGAGGGTGTGGTCGGCAGAAGATTTGTGTATATGTAAATTTAGCAGCATATTACCTTGTCGGCCTTCCTGCTGCTATAAGCCTAACATTTTTCTTCCACTTGGGAGGGAAGGTAAGAATTTTGTCAATATTTTGAAAGCATATGCATACATGAATCATGATCCATGTGTTACTGAGTCCCAGTTCTGCAGGGACTTTGGATGGGAATCATATTTGGGAGTGGCCTACAAGCACTTTTGCTTTTTGTCATTACAATGCGCATAAACTGGAAAGAAGAAGTATACTAATATCTAAACCATCAATGGTATATTAATATGCATATTATTCAATTTTCTCTAGTTGTTCTTATGCTTAACTTATTATGTCAGGCAAGGAAGGCCAAGATAAGAGTGCTTGCCTCCACAATTCCGACAGATACGGCATCATGAAGGTATTAATCTCTACTTTCGGCACAACACAGGGCAATTAAAATCAAAGAGAGAAGAACAAATTTGAGTGCCCAGATAATCTAATATGCATGTTAATTAAATCTTTTGATTTTTGTTGGTTGTAAAGGACTAGTTTTTGGATAAGAGAAGGGATGATTTGTGGCATTGTTGTGGAGCAAAAGTAGAAATTCTTCATAAATTATTGTTGGTCATATCAACTTTTGGCTCTCATTTGGGGTCTTTGCTATGAACCTCGGGAGAATCAAAGCCTATTCGTCACCTTAAGAGTACTCTTTCTGCCGCAGATTCTCTGGCCCCTCTTTATCATCCATGAATTTGGTACAATTATTGGTTCCCGTGGGTCAGAGTTGCACCAGTAAGCCTGCACTTTCCAACTTTCATCCCCTTTCTTTTCATTCTAGATGGGAAAACATGTTTACAACAGTACTGTGATCACTGCACACACCTCAGATTCCTTTTGAACATATCAATTTTACTGAAGGTTTGTACTCCTTTTTTGTCAGCTTCTCCATGTGCACCACATGCCCTCCTACTCCTTTCCATTTCCGTTTCTCAAGCATTCAACCTTCATCAACTCAATAATTCAATCACACTCTGAACTATTTTCATTAACTATTATACCATTCTCTTTTCTTCTTCATCTTCTTCCTCATTATCATCATCGTCATCTTTTAATCTAAGACCGATGAATCTCTTTGCCTTTGGAATCAAAACAACCATAACAACATCTTTGTTTTCACCCTTGGTACTCCTCTACTTCGCCTTGTCCCCAGTAATATTTTGATCATTGCAGACTTAGGAGAATATAAGAATATTAAGGCTAGATCAGAAGGATCAATTGTTATTAGTAAAACTAGACCGCATTAAGAAATAATCTAGATATATTATTGATGACAGCAGGTACGCTAGGCTGGAATTTAGTCATTTGCCAATTAAATTGAAATAGTAAGATATTGAAGGAAGTGGTTGTGGGAAATAAATATTTGATGTAGATATCTCATTAAACTTTATTTTCTCTTACTGAAATTCCAAAATAAACACTTTGTTTGTTTATTAAAATCATTTTAACAAAATTAGTAGAAGTTAAGATCTGAATTCAAACTTTTATTATATTTATTAAATATTAATTTACCTGAGGTGAATTCACCTGTATAACAAATTTGGGCAGGTGTTCGATTACCCCAAAAAAAAAAATCATTCAAAAAACCCAGATTTAATTATCCTATGAGATTGTATAAAGTGATTTATTAAAATTATTTTTTCATCAGAAAAACTTGAATGAGGGACTCGATTAAGTAAGATAATTGCATGAAGAGTCTCGATCACATGCAACTCCCAACCTACCCAAGATATGTGTGAAAATATCTGGGAAGCCCTTATAGTTGTGTTGTTTTTAAAAAGATCACGATGATTGTCCCAACTTTCAAAGACATCTAAATTTCATCCAATATAGTTCCAAATCAAGCAAAGGATGAACTAGCCACATAAAATGCAAGAATTTGAAGCTCCAATATCATTAATTCTATTTACATTGAATTAAAATTTTTTTTTGGTAACCAATGACTCTGCTCTAATTGATTGAATTGATAAATTTGATGTATAAGAATCGAATCTATAATTATTATACCAATTAGAATTCAAAGTTTTTTTCTTAAAAACTTTAATACTTTATTAATTTTATTAATTATAAGAGTCTCTAAATTTAGAATATTATAGTTTGAAGATCACTGAATTTTTAATTAATTCAGTAAATTATCTAATTTACCCTTCCATGGTAAATATTAAATTTTGAATATAAAAAGTGGTAGATCATTGTTAGATTCACAATCATTTCAGAGGTTATTTGATCTCACTAAACTTGAGGTAATTTTTTGCTATTTTCCCTGTATATTTTTTTTCTAATCAAGAAGCTTCCCTGAGTCAGGTGTATCGGCTTAATGCAATTGCAATTGTACTAGAACTCAAATATTCTAGACCATTGGATACCGATCACATAAAAAAAAATCATTAGGCAATAAATTAACGTAAATAATTCCCCGTGTCTAACTCCAGGAAACTAAATGTAAATCATAGAACGTGGCATAATTCCACTGGCCCAAGTCGGCCAAAACGAGGGCATAATTATAAATCCGAGAGACAAACAACTACTTACGATGGTGATGCATATAGGTTATTCCGTCCCTTGGCACAAATTCTCTTCCTTTAGAAAAACTGAAACGTCTTTCTTATGGGCTAAGCAAAATCCAAAACTCCCTAAATTAAATACCCACGCCATTGGAGTGAGCTAAATTTTCATACATATAATTTTATTTTCTCTTTGGTCTATTGTGTGAGAGGGAGCGCTGAATTCGGGTTAAGATATCTAATATCTCGTCGTAATCTATTCCGATTTGTAGTTTGAATGTTTCATCAATTTAACTTTTGATCCAACTCTGGTTAAAGGTTGATTAGGGTTTGGGATTTTCTTTTTCTCTTTTTTTTCGTATTTATTTTGGAAGTTTCGTTTTATATACTGTCTGGTTCGTGGGAAGAGACTTCTTAGTGTCTGTGGCGATGGAGTCTTCTATGGTTATCAAGGTTTGATTTTTGGCTTCTTGATTTCAAATTATTGAGTCTTAGGTGTTCGATCGCTTTTTCTGATTGATTTTTGGAGATTAAATTTAATTTGTTTGGATGGTTTATATTTCTGGGTCTAGAGAATTTATTTTACAGTGTAATTGTAGTGGGTGTGATGTTAATTTTATTATTGACTTTTAATTTCTCTGGTGGAGATGCTAAGACCGATGAGTATTTTCGTTTAGTTTTTCTGAAGCCTTAACTTTATCATGCTTTGATGTTTGCAAATTAAACTCTATCGATCATGTTTGAGTGAGATTTCTTTTTTATAATAATTTTTATTTTTTCTTTTTGCTGATAAACTCTTATTAGGTTATTGAATCATTTGATATTAGAAAATTGTTATTGTGTTGGGTATTGTATATGTGAGCGCTTCTTCTTCTATAAAGAGAAAAATGTTTACAAGGTGAATTTATTGTAAACTGAAAAGCAAAAGCATTAATGCTTGAAGCAAAGTACTGCAGATGTATTCTCTTAATTTCTTAAGCATTGAATTAAATTTAGCCAAATAACCTTCTCTGAAGGATGGTTACAGTTGCAAAGCACTGACTGCATGTCTAATGTTTCCACTTTTCTACTACGGATGGTGACATGGACAATATCTCAAGTCTCCGTGGTTTTGAAACTTTTTGAAGAGTGAGACGATAATATTATTTTAACAATTCTTTGTGCATATGTTTGATGAAATGCCTCCTTGCTTATTCATTGCTCTACTTAAATTGTTTCAGTATTTTCTTTTTGGATACTAGATATGGTATTCTGATATACTTCCTATTTCTTTCTTTGGTGTTCATAATTTGTTGCACTTTTGCATACATAGCTTATAATTGTTCCAGTTTGATTCTGATTGAGCTTGTGGTGAACTCTCTACAGGTTAAATATGGAGATACACTTAGGCGCTTTAATGTTTGCGTGGATGAAAATGAGAAGTTGGATCTTGATATTGATGGATTAAGGGCGAAGATCATAGGTCTCTTTAATTTTCCTCAAGATGCTGATCTTGGGTTGACTTACATTGATGAAGATGGTGACATGGTAACTCTTGTTGATGACAATGACCTGCTTGATGCGATGAAGCAGCGTCTCAAATTCTTGAGAATTGACATTCAGCTGAAGAATGAAAAATTTGGGAAAGCTTTTACAAGATCAAGTGGAAGTTCTACTCCCTTGAGATCCCCCCGTGTACAGCATCCATTAACTGACATTAACAATAAGGTTGCTGAAGCATTGAAAGCAGTGCCAATGCCACTGCTTGAAACACTGTTGAAGCTATCTCTTGACTTGACTTCAAAGGCATCATCCTCAAGTCCAATTTTTGCAGATCTTGCTGAGGGCATTTTGAAGTTGGGTATTTCTCAGCTGAATGAAGTTCCCCAGTTTCAAGCAGATGCAGAGTCAAGTGGACATACTGGGGCATCTGAAAACTTTGTGGATTCTTCAGTTCTTAAAGATCCAAATGCACCAAGGGGTGGTGGCCTGAGAAAAGTATCATTAAATTCAAAACCCATGGACCTAAACACCATGAGTAGCGAAGAGTGTGATGCTGGAAATTCTGTAGGAGTCTTGGCACCTGCTGTTAATCTGAATACAATCCCACAGATTGGTTCAGTTCCTTCTGGAAGCTCAAATGTGATCCATGTACCAAATGATATTGATATTCTACCTCCCTTTGATAGGAATGAGGCAAAGAATATCGGTGGTCAACACATTGGCAAGTTTGATGTTTCTCTTGCACCAACTAGGCCTTCTGATGCAGATCAACCCCATGCCATGGGTTTGGGTGGTAATGCTTCTAATGAGTCTCCATTTAGTGGAGCTCCTGTGTTAGATGACTCAACTGGTACTTATCGGCAACGCCGCATTTGTCATCTGAACATGAATCGCAATGCCACGGTTGGAACGTTCCACAGCGGCATCCAATGTGATGGCTGTGGTGTTCATCCCATTACTGGACCTCGATTCAAGTCAAAAGTGTAAGAAATCTATTAATTGTTGATCATTGGTTTGTAGTGGAAGTTCTATATGTATTTTAATCTCTTTTGTGCTTTTACAGGAAAGATAATTATGATCTGTGCAGTATCTGCTTTGCTGCAATGGGCAATGAGAATGATTACATTCGATTGGATAAGCCTGTATATTTTCCAAATCCAAGACCATTCAGAGGGTCATATGATCATGTATGTATATTCAGTGAATCTGTTTCTTTACTTAATTCTTCTGTTGTATTTATTTTGGATTGACTTCTTGTTTATTCTATGAATTTGTAGAGACAGAATTATAGGTGTCTTGTTCCCTTAACACCACGTAATGGTTTCCCAACACCACCTCCTATGATGAGACACATTGGAATCAAGGATACTAGGCCAAAGTTAGACAGTCGGTTCATTTTGGATGTCAATGTTTCAGATGGGACTATAATGGCTCCATCCACCCCATTCACTAAGATATGGCGGATGTGCAATAGCGGTACTCAAGTGTGGCCCCAGGGAACACAACTCGTGTGGATTGGGGGAGATAGGTTTAGTAATGCAGTTTCAGTTGATATAAAGGTATGATTTTATAATTTGTTGAATTCTCGAGATGTTGTCAAGTCCCTTTAATGTTAATTGAATAGTTTCTCAGCATTGGAATGGGTTTTTGTAATATTTTCAATTTATTGCAGGTTCCGGCTGGTGGTTTGCCCTTGGAAAATGAGCTTGATATATCAGTTGATTTTACTGCACCTAAGTTGCCTGGTCATTATATTTCTTACTGGAGGGTGACGTCACCTTCTGGTTTAAAATTTGGGCAGCGTGTGTGGGTTCTTATCCAGGTACTGCTTTCTTTTAAAAAGCATTCCATTTCTGTTTAAATGATATGATGTTAAATTGAATAACTAATATTTTATTTTTCCTTACAGGTTGATGGGTCTCTGAAGGAAGGCCATGGTGTTAGCTTTCAAGGCTTGAACTTGAATTTGCCGCCTGAGAGCAACTGTCCCAAAAGCTTAGAAATTATAGATATGAATGTTGACCCCATTGTGGATGGAAGTTTGCAAGGGCCTTGCAACTCTTACCCAGTCATTGAACCTGTAAAACCAGTGGTTGAAAAAAAGCCAAAGGAGGAGAATTCCCCTATAAATGATGGCTCACTGGTTGGTAATGGTGGCTCAGCTTCTGCTCAGCCATTGCCACGGCCTCCATCATCTGTGTTGTATCCCATCATTGATCTCACTGATGTGGACCTAGCTGAGGCCTCTCATTCATCAACCTCTCTTACAACTTTGCCAATATCATCTGAGGAGATCAGTGATAAATATGCTGTTGAGCAGACTCTCCTGAAGGAGCTTGAGGAGATGGGCTTCAAGCAGGTTGATTTAAACAAGGAGATTCTGAGGAAAAATGAGTATGATTTAGAGCAATCTGTGGATGATCTCTGCGGTATTTCGGAGTGGGATCCAATGCTTGAGCTGCAGGGGATGGTGAGTTATACTTGAAAACTGTGTGGAATTGATGTAGGGATTAATTATTACTAGTTATTGTTTGCTCTTTTCGTCTGTTATTTTTCATTCCTAGTTTTTTTAAGCTGTTGGAGACGGTGAGTTTCCAAGTCGTTTTCTTAGCCGTATATCTTGGAGCTGAAATAGATGCGGATTGATTGTGGTTGCAGGGATTCTGTGATGAAGAAATGAACAGGAGGTTGCTCGAGAAGAACAATGGGAGTATCAAGCGTGTTGTCATGGATCTTCTGACTGGGGAGAAGGCTTAGTTGACGAAGACTCTTCAAGCTGTTAAGTAGTAAATATTTTCAATAAGAGACCGAACTTTTATGTGTTTTAGATGATATAATTCCTAGTGAACTTCTCAGACTTTGGTTTTTTAATGGGTGTTCGGTATTTTGGACCTAATTGACTTGCTAAATACATATATATATATATATATATATATATATATATATATATATATATATATTTATATAAGTTTTTTATGTGTTCAAGTTTATATATTCTTGACAATTATAAATGAATATTCATGTTTATGGTCCTGCTGGATGCATCGCAAGCCACAGAAATTGTCGGTTAGGCTAGAGTAGCTAGCTTAATGGTGTTCTGGTTAGTGGTTAGGCTATAGCTGATTCACTGCGCCTCCATCATTCTCACTCTATGGCACGTCTTCAAACGCATAGATCAGGTCACTGTATCTCATTGTCCTCTTATTCAAATGAAAACGTCTTTCAATATCCCGAGAGAATGTATGGTGATAGGTCAGTGACCGAAGCTCAAAACTTGCCGGAGCAAACTTGTAGGGGCTGAGTCCAACGTGCATCCCAGTCAAATTGAATCAAAACTTGGTAGCACTGAATAGATCAATACACTACCGAATCTGGATGAGTCTGAGTTGAGAAAGATCCCAAAAGATGTCTCTTGGAATAACCTCGTAACCGAGAACTTCTCAATGTTATTTTAGGATTGTCCCGTCAAACCCTTGTTTTTTCTTTTCATTCTAATGATATATTTTTTAACAAAATGGTTAGTCCACGGATAAATTGAACAAATTCAAACAAAAAAATCATAAAAATGTTACAAATTGTTGATTGAACATTGAAATAAATGAGTTCACCCTCTTCGTGAAAAATATTTACCTTACAACCTTAGCATGTGCGAAGGAAAATTATGGTAGCAAAGGCCCCCTTATTCGTTAAGAATTTTCACATTTATTGTTCCAATATACATGAATTCAAGTTTACGTAGAGTTTAAGTAAATTGGACAACCCTAATTTCATGAAGGAAACTTACAATATCCCTCCCTCTCTTAACCAAAAACTTTTATACTAATTAATCTCAAGTATATACGAAAGGAAAATCACAATAACCCTCTATTTTGTTTACACGTAAGTCCATAGTTGAGTTGAATTGAGTAGAGGTTGCACAAACCAAACCCCAATTTAAAGACCAAAAAATTATGACTGTCTTGTTCCCTAATAACGTTTACACTTACCCCCTTGGTAAATAGAAAGTAAAATTAAAATAACCTTCTGTTAAAGAACGTTTACACTTTGCCTATTTCACTAAAAAATTTACTCTAATCCCATTCAAACAACATTCATAACTCAATTACCAAAATAATAATAAATTTCATCTTATAAACCTAAAACCATAAATTTGTTCAAAATCCTTTAACAACTTAAAAAATTGCTCTAGCACAAATATTTAATATAAAATTCTTATCCTTTAACTTTTAAAAACTTTTTTATCTATCTATATGTTGTTAAATCTATTAGTTTTAAAGACAAAATCATTATTTTATCTGTACTATTAAAAATAAAGATAGGAATTGAAAAATAAACCCTATAAGAGAAATGTTATATTTTAAAACTTAGCTTAAAGAAAAAATTATTAGTTTTTAAAATTTTATGAGAAAAATAAGATAAAATTTTAGTTTATTTTTAATATTATATGTAAAATAATAATTTTATCTTTAAAACTAATAAATTTAATAATTCATAAGTAAGTAAAAAGGTTTTTAAAAATTCTTAGATAAAAATTTAGGAAATAAATAATCTTTGAGTGGGAATAAGTGTTTGGCCTTAAAGAATTCAAAATAGAAAGTAAAATGGGTAAATGGAAATGAAATAGTTAGACAGTATGTAAATGGTGATTAAGCAAAAATGGGTCGTTGTCCACATGTTTGACAAGATCAGTTTCCATGTGCTTTTAATTAGTTTATGGCTCCCACTGTCTTTATTGCATTGCTCATAAATATCTCTTTCTTTTTTTTCTTCTTCTCTTTCTCAACTCAACTCAGTCCCTTCCATGATTCTGTCTATGCATCAACACTCAACTTCCGTGCTCTTCAACATTCTTTATTAATCCATCTACCCGTCTTCATTTTTATTTATCCTTCTTAATGGCTTCTACATTTGCTCTTTAAAATATTATTTCCTCCTTACTTGATCCTTTGTTGATTGGTTCTCTTCACTGTCCCTCTTTATGGGGATTCTTCTCTTTTCCCCATGATTTTCTATCAATTTCTTTTGGGGTTTGAGCTTTCTTTCTTGCTTTCTTTGGTTTTTCTTGTGACTCTCTCTCTTTACACTACATGTGGACTTCCCTACGTTTGCCACCTCTAGGACATTTTAGCCATCAAACTATGAGTTTACATCTCTGCCTCTCATTCTTGAGATGTGGTTATCAACAGAGCATGTCATGTTTACTTCTGATTTTTTTGTCAGCTTATCCATACACTCCCTGAATGAGCTTTTCAATGCTGTCTTTTTTGTGCTCCCATGTGTGATTTTTATCATAAATGCCTCATGCCTGCTCCACTTTCTTTGTTAATATTGATACATGTATGTAGAAGTTGAAATTTTTTCTTGTTTTAGAAGTATGGAATCTGGGAATAGGTTTTACTCTGCTGACGAGTTCAATTTGGATGCAAAATGGCTAATTGATCCCAAACATCTTTTTGTTGGACCAAGGATTGGTGAGGGAGCTCATGCCAAAGTGTACGAGGGGAAGTGAGTCTCAGATTATGGTTTTTCTTCTTTCACTATATGGATTCACAAGTGACAAGTTTACCACCTTTGATTTCTAGGCTTCCCCAATTTATTAAGAGAAATGTTATCTTTAAATTTGCAAGATTTGATCTATTTTGGACAACACCAGAAACCTCATGTCTTTTTTGTGTTTTAAAACTAGTAATCTGTGATTTACTTGTGGGTTTTCTGTGGAAATTTTAATTGGTTTTGCATATCTATAAAATAGAAATCTTCCATTTTGTTGAAAATGGTAAGATTTATATTGTACATTCTGTCTATTGTCAATGAAGCTGATTAAAGGGCTTAAAGGGATCTGACTTTTGAGGTTTTTGAGTGATTACACTAAGACTGACAGCTTGTTGTGTTCCCTTCAGATATAAAAACCAGACTGTTGCAATTAAAATTGTTCATAAAGGAGAAACTCCAGAGGAAATTGCTAAGAGAGAATCACGGTTCGCTAGAGAGGTTTCAATGTTATCCAGAGTTCAACATAAAAATTTAGTGAAGGTTGGATTTGATTTCAGGGCTCTTAGGATAGTCAACCCTCTTATTTTTTTATTGTTATAGTTGCAGCGGAAATTACAATTGATAGATGATCCATGTTGAATGCTGAATATTTGTTTGTCAACAGTTCATTGGTGCGTGTAAAGAGCCTGTAATGGTGATAGTTACAGAGCTCTTATTGGGTGGGACATTGCGTAAACACTTGCTGAACATGAGGCCAAGGTGCTTAGACACTTGTGTTGTGATTGGTTTTGCTCTTGATATTGCTCGTGCAATGGAATGCTTGCATTCCCATGGAATCATACATCGTGATCTGAAACCTGGTAATCATTCTCATCTTTTCTTTGTTGCGTCTTTGAATTTTGAAGATGCAACAAGGTAAGTGAATTCTCAAATTTTTGAACGGCACTTTATCTCATTACATTGTGTACCGGGGTGGTCTTTAAAAGTGAGAATACTGTACTTCCCACATTTTAAAGACCTTGAGTTTTAGATAATCAACTACTTATCACAAGTTAACTGTGTTATCATCTAATTATATGGCTTAATTAAGTATGATCAAGTATGTTCACTTTTGGGTGCAAGGATTTATTGATGTGTTCAATAGAAATTAATGATTAGCACTCATGAACTAAAGTTGGTGGGGTTCTTGAACTTTCATGAAATTGAATTGTTTTTTATCAAGCAAAATTTTAAAGATACATCTCTGCTTTTGATTGAATCCATACAGTGACAAATTGTCCTTCATTCATGCAAACATAGTACTGCCTCATCAAGTATTTGGTTGAGTTACTCAGAAAGTACTTATGAACTGTTTGTTGAGATTGTTGCTTGTAACAAATTGTACATCTTTTCCTCAAAATGTTAAAGAGAATACTAGTTTGCAGAATGAGGGAATCCTGACTATAATAGTTTAGCCAGACTTCCTGATTTTATCCAAAAAAAAAAGAAGCTAGATTTTAAACATGGGCTAAAAGCTTTACTGTACTAACAAATTTTATGTACCAGTTGTCTTTATTTTCTCAGAATCTATATCTGCATTGCTTAACTTAATAAACAATTTGAACATTTTCCCAACTTTGGTTTAGTTAAATGCATCTAGGTTGGTGAATCTGTGAGAAGACCAACATGTTCCTCCATTGGTTTTGGATTTTTGCTGTGTTTTATATATGTTAGGGAAATCATTTTCCCATTTTGAACTCATAATTAAGTTTTGTGCAGAAAACTTACTGTTGACAGCAGACCATAAAACAGTTAAACTAGCAGATTTTGGCTTAGCAAGAGAAGAGTCATTAACTGAGATGATGACTGCTGAAACTGGGACATATCGTTGGATGGCCCCTGAGGTTATCTTTCTTTTCTAACAAGAACTTATATCTGTCTTTTTCTTTCAACTATATCATAAGTCATGCTTGATTTGACTTCTGTTTGGTGGCAGTTATACAGTACTGTGACATTAAGGCAGGGAGAAAAAAAGCATTACAACCATAAAGTGGATGCCTATAGCTTTGCGATCGTGTTGTGGGAACTATTGCACAACAAACTGCCATTTGAAGGCATGTCAAATCTCCAGGCAGCATACGCTGCTGCTTTCAAAGTAATAGTCTCTTCTCTATTCATGCAGTATTCTCATATAGTAATTCTTATTAACAATACTTTATATATTAGTTACTCTCAGACGTCTTTATTTTTCTGCTAATTTAAGACGGTTTTTGCTGTTTCAGAATGTGAGGCCTAGTGCAGAGAACCTCCCTGAGGAATTGGCTATCATTCTAACTTCATGCTGGAAGGAGGATCCAAATGCTCGGCCTAATTTCAGTCAAATAATCCAAATGCTTCTTAATTATCTTTCTACAATTGCTCCACCTGAGCCTGCGATTCCTCCACGAATTTTCACCCCTGAGAACACTATATTGCCACCAGAATCTCCTGGTACAAGCTCATTGATGGCAGTGTGTGACACTGGGGAAACTCCTAAAGCAAATATGGAAAACAAAACAAGAAGTTTCTTTTTCTGCTTTAACCAGTGTTATTAACCCTGTAGTGATAAATTGTTATGTGAAGAACAGTTGTTCATCCTGGGGTTAAAAGAATACCTGCTGGGAGCGCTTGAAACATTAGGGCTGTAGTCCACTGGGTACATTGTGATAACATCTCAAAAGTTTAAATTAATATCTTACATTTTTGTTGAAGCTAAGATGAAAATACTGCAGTGTGTCTACTTGATACTGCCATTGCTAAATTTTCTTTCTTGATAGGGTCATAGTTTTCACTCGAGTAGCTTTTCTCATCATGAATTAGAAGCTTTTGATTGGATATAGGTGTGATGTTTGATTGTAACTTGCAAAAATGATGGAAATTCAACCAAATCCAGTGTAAGAAGATGAAAGGGGGAGCTGGTAGTAACCTGGAATGGGTTATTCCAGCTGCAACTCTTATGTAAGAGATTGGCCAAAAAGTTGAGAAATTGACAGAAAATTATGGTTACTTTGACAAGGATGCTGGGGTAGTTCAAAAGGGGAAATTGATTTTATTCGTCTAAAAGATCTAATCAACAAGAAAATAATAAACACATTAAAAGAATATACTATCGCTGCATTGATAATTTTTTTTCAAATGTACACAAATATATACTGCTTATTATTCCCGGAATTAAATATCTGAAGAATGTAAAACATGCTCAAACTTAGATCGTGAAGCTCAAATTGTCGAAGTCCTCTAATAAATGAATACTTTAAGCCTAATATCGGAGGGCTAAAATAAATGTGCATGGTTTACTGATAACTACAATGTGTGTCTACCAGTAGTCATTGCAGGAACAAAATCCCTCTTTAAAATGGTGAAAGCGATTCCGATCCCTAACTATAATTTCTCTATTATATACCTTTGATATTATCTTTGTTGCATTATGGCAGTCTGCACAGACTCGAAGATTCTTCGAAATTCTAATTGTAGTTCCAGCAGAAGTTTTGATAAGACAGAAGGCAATTGCCAGTTTCTCACTGTGGTGAGCAACTGAAGCTTCCCTATCATCTTCCTCAGCATCAAGTCTTGCATCTGCCGTGTTGGGTATGTAGCCAGCTGATTTGATTCTTTTTATCATGTTTTCAGTTGCTTTATATATCAGCTTAGAATGTGAATGCAAATTCTCTTCAGCAAAGAATTCATAAATCTCTCCATCCAATTCAATCAAGCTACAACCAGGTATCTTCTTTATTCCCTTCTCTCTCATCTCATTCCTTACCTTCAATGCATCCTCCGATCTGCCCACTGATGCATAAATATTAGATAGAAGTGTGTAATCTCCACTATGCAAGGGTTCCAACAGAACTAGGTTCTTCAATGATTGCTCAGCAACTTCAACATTTTTATGAACCCTGCACGCAGCCAACAATGTTCTCCATATGACAGCATTGGGTTGAATGGGCATGTTCTTTATGAACTGACATGCCTCTTCAATCAGCCCAGCACGACCAAGAATGTCTACCATGCAACCATAGTGATCCCTCCTTGGTTCAATACCAAAATCTCTGCTCATACTGACAAAAAATTCCCGACCCTCATCAACCATTCCCACATGACTACAAGCAGAAAGAACAGCAATGAAAGTCACCTCATTTGGTTCAATATTCTTTTTACGCATCAAACGGTAAAACTCAAGTGCCCTTTTTCCCTTTCCATTATAAGCAAGGCCTTGAATTAGCACAGTCCAGGTGAAGACATTCTTTAAAGGCATCTGCTTAAACACTTCAATCGCATCATCTATAAGCCCACTCTTTGCATAAAAATCAATTAGTGCAGTTCCAAGGGTAACAGTAAGCTCCATTTTCTTCTTCTTTACATACAAGTGAACCCATTTACCAGTTTCTACAGCTCCAAGAACAGCACAGCAAGAAAGTACACTGACCATAGTAACCTCATTAGGCTCCACATTTGCATTTTGCATATCATGAAAAACTTCAAGTGCCTCCTTGCACTGCCTTGCTTGGCTATACCCGGAAATCATGGCACTCCATGCAACAACATCTCTGTGATCCATTTGATCAAACAATCTCCTGGCTTTCACAACATAACCACATTTTGCATACATATCAACAACTGATGTCACTAAATTAACACTACCTTTAAGCCTATTTGATTCTACATACTCCCAAATCCACTCTCCTAATTCTATATTACCAAGTCTCCCACAAGCAGTCAAAACACTAATCAATGTAACCTCATCAAATCCAACACCCAACTCACGCATTTCGTTAAATAAATTTAGAATCTCCATCCAATACTCACTCTTAGCATACCCCGAAAACATTGAATTCCATGTAAAAACATCCCTCCGAGACATTCCATCAAACACCTTACGCGCAGACTTTATGTTCCCACAATTTGCATACATGTGTATCAAAGTATTACAAACTAATTCATTGAACTCAAACCCAGATTTCAAAATCTGGGCATGAATCTCTTCACCTTCTTTCAACGCTCTTAACCTTGAGCAAGCTTTTATTGTACCGGAGAAAGTGAAGTGGTCGGGTTGTACCGATATTTCATACATGTTTTTGAATAAATTCATAGCTTCTTGAGGAGACTGCTTCAGGGTGAAGGCTCTGATCATGATGTTATAAGCTGATGGATCAGGTTCTTCGATTTTGCGAAAAATGGACAGTGCATAGTCCATTGAGGTTGTGGGAATGATTATTGCGGCGGATTCTAGAAGGTTTTCGGTGGTGGTGGGGTTGAAAAGAAGACGGGTTTTGATTAAGTGGGCGTGGATTTGTTTCAAGTCCCTTACGGTTTTGCATTTTTTCAGGATTAGGGCTTTAGGGTTTTCTGGGAACTGGGTATTGGTAGTTATGGCCGTTATTGTTTTAGCGGGAAAGTAATGAAGTGTAAAGACCATTTTGTGTGGACTGTTTTCTGATAGGTGAGGAATCAGGTAAATGTTTACAAGAAAGCTTTCCACTTGATATAGAAAACGATTCAAAGGCAAAAGGAGGAAAGACAAATCAATTGTGCGTGTCTTCAAATTTAAGGCGTTTTCCACTTGAATAAATAACATTATTCAGTAAGCACCGGAATTTGTTGTTTTACAGATAAACGACACACATATTAATTAGACCAGAGTGTTCTTTTTATTTCCTATCATAATGTTCACCATAAATTTATTTTCGAATATTCTGAGAGAAAATACTTATTTTTTAATCAGAGATCTTCTATTTGATTGAGAATCTTATACTATTAGAAAATGAAACAATCGACTCATTTTTTTATGGCGAAAATAACATGATAAAGCTCAGGAGAGATGGAACAATGGTTAAGGTTTTCCAAGGGAGTCTAAAGTTTCAAAAACTCTGAATTAATTATCCAATTTAATACCAGGGTCTTTTTGCAGGTGACGTGAAAGGAAATCTTCTTTATATAGATTGACAGGCTTGAGTGCCAATGGTGTGAAGCTTACATCAACTGCTATTATTAATCACAAAGTTGCCAGCAGAATCTTTTTTCAATGAAATGCTTGCATGGCTGGTGAGACCGGATTGTGTCTCTGCTGTTATTCGCGTAGAATAATTTTGTTCTTGATATCGGCATTTGAGCATCCAACAAAGGTAGTGGTTTTCTTTGTCATGATGGGAAAACTGATTCCAAGATCCAGCATGATGGACTCTCACCCATTTGTGTTTAAAGCATCATGTTCCTTGCAGATTTGCGACTGAATTATTGATGATAAAAGGCGAATTTGGTTCTCTCTTATCTTTTGAGAATAAAGAAAATTGTATGGTTGGTCTATAAATTGTTTGTTTCTACTACTTCTCGTAGTTGACGAGGGGGATATAGCAATGCAGAAGAGCTCTGGCTTTACTCCCAACCTGCAGTACAGTTGGGATAAGACATCCCCAGATTATCATGCTCACGTATCAAGAATCGAGAGAATGCCTAGCGTTGTCCCAGATGTCCCCCGTCAGCCAAAATACCCTAATGTACACAGGGCCTTCAAGAACAATTACACTCCTAGAGAAGAAGAACAGCCTCCCAAGAGCAAGAATTCTTCCGAAAAGAAGGTTCAACTGAGCGATCATGCTGAGATTGTTGAAAGTAACATATCAGAAGAGAAAGCTGAAGTTCAAGAAGACAGCATTGACGTCAAAGCTGATGGTTTCATCCAGAAGAAACTCAGGGGATTTGAATTGTGCAAATGGAAGACCTTCAAAATGTAGTAGTCAAAGTACCCCTTTAGCTTTTACCAATACACTTGAATAACCTGTCTTTAATGTGTTAGCTAAGCTTGCTTTGTTCTTTAATAGTACTTTAGCTATGGCGCTTGGATATATGGCATGCATTTTATATATTAAATATGTGGCCTTATAAGATGTTCATTGCTAATTCCAGTGTTTTATGAGAAAAAAAATTAGTATGCTATAATTGATTATTATACTTGGTGCTTTTTCTCAAATGTGCCTTTTGCTGTTCTGCAAATGTTTTATCCTCTTAATTTCACCTCCTTTCATCAACAAACTGTATGACTTGAATAGGATTCAAACAGAATGATGAAGTGTATGTTTTGCTGAACTGAGATTAAATGAATCAGAGATTTGGTTATCTTCATTTCACCCAACCTTTTAGAGTCATTTTCTGTAGGTAGTTCTAACTTTAAGTGAATTCCAAATGAACAAAAACACTTTAAGTGGAAGAAAAAACAGAGGTTCTATCCTTAGCATATCTAATTTAATGACACTCTTTGATTATCTCAGACAACTACAACAAATTTCCACTTTATCAAATGCTGACAGCTTGAAAGGTTTCTTCTTGAAAGTAAATTTGCTGAAGAAAAGAATATTTTGATGGTAGCATGATCAGGTTCCATCCTTCATAATTGCAAAACAGGAGGAAAAATGTTGTCATCTAACTCGAATATAGAAATAAGCACACACAATTCGTACCGGTTACATTTACAGTGTTGCACAGGTCAAAATTGACTGTCATCCTCTTCGGGAACAGAAACTTGAACATCATTGAATCTCCTGGAAGAAAATCGATTGAATAAATTTCTAAGGCTATTCTTACTGTCTCTGCGTTTCTTAGGGACCTGAACAGAATCATTTAACCCAGAAACCGGATGATCTAAAACCAGCCCCGCTTCTAACTTCTTGGACACAGTCACAAGCTCGTATGCATCCCACAGTGATTGCCTGAAATCCCAATTTGTGCTGTCCTTAGGCGGCAGTGATGACTTGTTCATTGCTTCTAGCTTGAATCTTGAGGGCTGAGTTCTGAAATTTCGTCGATAAGCATCAAACTCACTGGTGGGTCTAGAGCCACCAGAATGGGCATGCCAGGCTTGTGCCACAGCCTTGAGGATTTCAAGCTCATTTTTATCTTCTTCAAGCTCAAGCTTTTTCTTCATGGTGCTTTCGTCCTGGAAAGTTGTGCTGGGGCCATGTTACCTTTGGCAAATCAGAGCCTCAGATAGGAAAATTTGTTTGTTACCTTTAGTGTCCAGTCATTTTTGTGGATGTCAATTATTACCATTATTCAAAGAAACTTATCCTTTCCCAAGTAAGAAAAAAAAACAATAATATGTTTTCTATTCAAATATTTTTGGGTATTTTCTAATGTTTTATTATAAAATTCCTAAAATTGTAAATAAAATTCCTAAAATTGTGAAGATTTTAAGCAATTTTTTAAAAGAGTTTATATAGTATTTGAAAAACAGAAAAACAATAAGGACAACTAAATTAATAGATTCTTGAAAAGAGTTCATTTAAATTTGGTCTTGTAATTGTTTAGCACTTGATCAATGATTCTAATTTGTATGGCTATGATAAAAGAAGAATATATACGATGTAATTGTTTTGATAAACGTAAAGGATATTCTAATTTTATCTTCTTTTATTTTTAATATTTAAAATTTATTGGTTTTACGAGATTAGATAATAAATTTAGGGAGAACTATATTAGAAATAAATAAATAAATATATCAATTTTATTTTTTCTTGTGTTTTTTCCTTTCCCTGAATATCTATTTTTTCTTTTCTTTCCTTTTTAGACTACAATTTTGAAGAAGCACATCTGATCTATTCTATTATTTTTTGACTGGCCAAAGCACTATTTCCCACCTAAGTTTTAATATAGATACAATTACATACCTGTAAGGTTTAAAAAATTTAAATATTCATGCATAAATTAAAATTTTCTATTAAAAATAAAGACAAAATCATCATTTTATCATAAAACCCTAAACTCTACCAAATCTAAACTCTTATTAGAGATGAAGACAAGGTCTTTGTTTGAAAAGGTTTGAAACCTCTTCGTTGGATGATTTCTTTGTCTCTTTAATGAAGAGATTTCAGATCTCTTCGATGTCTTTGTCACCATTTATGGTAGATCTAGGAGAAGAAAGCATCGATGATAGGTGACAGAGAGGCACGACTAAATTCCAGTTGTCAGAGATGAAGAAGAAGAAAAGAGAAACCTTATGGGAGAAATTGTGATTTTTCGAAGTTTAACCTAAGGAAAAATTATTAATTTTGTAAACTAAAAGAAGAAAATGATATAAATTTGGTAGGGTTTAGAGTTTAGTGGTAAAATGATGATTTTACTCTTGTCTCTAACAAAAATTAGCTTATATATAAGTGTTTGAATTTTTTAAATCTCACGCGTGTTTATTTGTATTTGTATTAAAACTTTGATAAAAAATAGTCCTTTGGCCTTTTTAACCAAATCACATATGAGATTGTAAAATTTGGTCAAAATCCCTTTATCTTGGTACAATTCCAACCAAATCACACCACTTAAAACTAAATTATATCAAAATTATGACATTTCATCTCGTTGCACAACTCAAATGTCACCTCACACATTTGATTTCTCATGCTTGTCATGGTATAATTAATAGTGTCTCTCACCACTATCTCTAACTTCTACCTCATAATCAACCATCATCTTATTCTTATATCTGATTGAGTTTGATTTAGATTTAGACTTATTTAATTTGAATGTGACAAAAGTTCAAACTTATACTTAGATAATTAGTTAGAGACTCTGAATTTAGATTTGATTTAATTGGGTGGTGAAAATGAAGGTTGAGGAAGAAAAATAAAAATGGATTTAAAAAAAAAGAAAAATGATATAATTATAATTATAAATTAAATATTATTTGAGGATACAATAATGAAAAGATTTTCATTATGAATAATATTATATGTACTTATTTTAAATATATAAATATATATATATTTATATGTGTTATCATGTGTATGAATATTATTATATTTTTAATTTAAAATTAATTAATTATATGATGACATATATAAATATATACTCATGTATGTATTTAAAATACGTACATATAGTTTTATTATTTCATTATTACTGGATGATACGTGAAGAAAAAAACTTTCAAACTTAACCGGTGGGTGAATTTTCATCAAAGGTCAGGGGGAAAACGGAATTTAGACTAAATTGGACACATTTTTATTTGTGTATATATACACGAATACATGATCCCCTGTGTTTCAGATATAATGTATAAAAAGGGCGAACGATAATTCCCGCCCATTTTTAAATAAAATCCCCAAGTTCTATGTCTCTAGGGTTTGATACAGTGCCCAATCCTCTGTGATACAGTCTAAGTTATAATTTGCAGATCAGAAATTTCCACCCGAAATGAGCACTCCCATGGAAATCACCACTCAAAGCCTCTCACACACCGAGATCTCCGAACCAGACGCCGTCGCTGTCCGTCCTTCTTCTCCCCTTCTCAACCAGGACAAATATCTTGTCTCTGGTATCAAAATTTCAATTTTTCGGTTAATTTAGCTTGGATTTCAAATTGTCACCTTCTTACTAATATTTTTCCTGCAGTTGAAGTTTGTTTGAGGGCCTCAAGCACTGCTCGCACAGATGATGTCAGGTTAGCCGTTGAAAGGTAAGAATTTAACCAAATATTTGTTTCGGGCATTATGTATTTTTGTGTTTGATTTGTTGATCATTCAGAGCTTAAAGAGTTTGATTGGTTCATGCTTATGTTAGAATGCTTGAAAAGAGAAGTTTAAGCTATGTAGATGGACCAATCCCGGTTCCTGTTGATGATTCCTTTCTGATGGAAAATGTACAAAGAATTTGTATTTGTGACACTGGTATGATCACTCCATTTATTTAGATTAGAAAATAAATAAACTGTTTCAGTTCACAGAATATGAAGTACGCATTGGTGAAGAGGTTTCGATTCACTGCATTTCTGATGTATGAGTTTGTTATTTTTGTAGATGAATGGGTGCAAAATCATGATATTCTTCTATTCTGGCAAGTCAAACCCATTGTTCATGTCTTTCAGGTAATTTAATGCGTATTTTTTTTTTTTTTTGATATGTAAAATGTCCATAAACTTCAACAAAAGAGTTGTTTGACTGTTGCTCGGAATCCCAAATCGGAATTGAAAGGGGTTGGGTGTTAGTTTATAAGTATGAGAGAAAGTTTCATCTCTTGAGTTAGCTTTTGGGTTGAGAAAGCTCAAAATCACCCAAATCCTACACCCAACATTTCACCAAAGATCCATTGATAAGGATTTCTAATCAATGACATGATGTGTGAGGGGGAGATTGTTGTCCCACATTGGAAGTGGAAGGGGCTGGGTGCTACTTTATGCTCAAGATCACCCAAAAATCATATTGTGAATAAAAAAATTAATCTTTTGAGTGTTGTTTGGTCAGCTTAGTGAGGAAGGACCATGCGAGGAGCTAAGTGGGGATGGTCAACCTTCTAGCTTCAATGAATGGATTCTTCCTGCCAAGGAATTTGATGGGATGTGGGAAAGGTATTTTTATTGCTTATTTTTCTTTACAATTTTATCCCATTGGTGTACTGACACGGTATTTTGTTCTTGCAGCTTGATATATGAATCTGGTCTCAAGCAAAGGTTATTGCGCTATGCATCAAGTGCATTGCTATTTACTGAGAAGGGTGTTGATCCTTTTCTTGTTACATGGAACCGGTAAGGAACATTTTACCAATTTCTTCTACTCTAATTTTTCATGTATGGGATGAGAATAAGCGAAATATGGGTGCTATACTTGCATTTAGATTATATGTCTGGCTTTGGTGAGCAAAGTTCATAAATATTCCATTAGGATGTATTAAGGTTTAGTTGTTTGTTTATTTTGTGAATGTGTGTGTAGCATTGTCATGTCTACTGTCTCAACAATTAGAAAATCTTCAGTGCAACAATTCACTGATAAACCAGGAACCTTTTTTTTTTTTTGGTTAAAGTGGTGCTTGTTATAGTTATTTCTTGTATAATTTTTTATTTATTTGCAGCATTATCCTTTTACATGGACCTCCTGGAACTGGGAAGACGTCCTTATGTAAAGCATTGGCTCAAAAGCTCTCCATTAGATTTAGCTTCAGGTTTGTTAATTTTTTTTTTTCTGTACCATGTTTAGCTCATTCCATAACATATAACCTGGGCTGATAATGCTTTTTCGGTTTATACTTCCATCAGATATCCACAGTCCCAGTTGATTGAAGTTAACGCCCATTCTTTGTTCAGTAAATGGTTTTCTGAAAGTGGGAAATTGGTATGTTATCATTCTGCAATTTCCTTAAAAACCACTTCCATTTCCTGTAATATGATTATTGAACCTTGGAAAGTTGGGTTTGAAACTCCTGCAAAATCTTGTTCAGTCTAGATTTCATCAAGGTTTCTATGAACTTTGGTGTTATCATCTTCACGCTGTAATACCTGCAAGACGTTAACCCACTGACCTTTGAAGTTTTTCCCATCATTTGAAATTCTTGTGTCTGTTAAATACTTTAGAAGTTTCTATCTGTGAAAGGTTGTGCTGAGTTTGCATTTTAGTGAATGAATGTATTACTTGGTTTTAACCTAGTGTAGTTACTGTAGGTCGCAAAGCTTTTCCAAAAAATTCAAGAAATGGTTGAGGAAGAAAACAATCTGGTATTTGTTTTGATTGGTGAGATTAATGCTACTGAATTTCTTCTACTTGGTTTTTTTACAAAGTATTCTCTTTCATTCTTCTAACTTTTATTTATCTGATTATGGTAATACTCAGATGAAGTTGAAAGCCTTGCTGCTGCTAGAAAGGCTGCCTTGTCTGGTTCTGAACCTTCAGATTCTATTCGGGTACTGCACTTTTTTTTCCTCCAAACTTTATCCAGACTTCTTTCAGAACATGCTATAAATGGTATGATGACATATCTTTTAAGGCTATTGAAACTTAAAAAACATGCACATATCAGGTTGTGAATGCACTACTTACTCAGATGGACAAACTGAAATCATCACCGAATGTGATAATTCTGACTACATCAAACATAACTGCTGCCATTGGTAAGTCAGATCTAATTTATATTTAGTAAATTTATCTGTTTAAAGCAATGCATCCTAATGTGAGAGAATTTTTTCCCCTCATTTCCACTTGTTACACCTTTTTATAATATTGTTGTTAGTAACTTTGCCAATATAAATTCATTTCTTTGACACTTATACAATGTTGATGCTCTTACTTTGCTTTTTTTTTTTTCTATTAATAGTTTTTCTTTTTGGTAGCATTGCTTCCCTTATTATGAAGTCGTTTATTCATTTGTTCTTCCTTTTTCTTTTTTGAAAGTCTCTATCTTGCTTCTAGTGTATAGATTTATCAAATTTTGGTTTCAGATATTGCATTTGTTGATCGTGCTGATATCAAAGCATACGTCGGTCCTCCAACTCTTCAAGCTCGATACGAAATTTTAAGGTCCTGCTTGCAGGAACTTATACGAGCTGGAATTATATCAAAGTTTCAGGTGAAGGCTTCTCTTGCCTGTTGCACTAAAGATGAAAACCATGTTTTCAAAGCATTAATATTATCCCTACATGCATATGTAAGCATGGAATGGCTCAATTTATTCAGTTGCTAATGATCATTGGAATTTCTTTAGGATTCTGAGCACACCATGCTTCCAAATTTTGCCACTTCAAGAGAGAAATTGAACAAGCCTGAGATCCAAGAGGCTGAAACCCCGCTGCACCTGTGTAAACAATTGCTTGAAGCTGCAGAAGCATGCGAAGTAAGTTACGAAATCTTTCAATGCTTAAGAAATTCTGCACTTCTGTAGCTTGGAAAGATTGAAGTGAATTTTTCTGGATGATGATTGTTAATGTTTTCCTCTTCTAGGGTTTGAGTGGAAGATCATTAAGGAAACTTCCATTTTTGGCACATGCAGCTCTTGCTACCCCATACGTTTGTGACCCTAGCAAGTTTTTGCTTACAATGATCGATACAGCAAGAAGGGAGCGTTCTGAGCTACCTGACTGAACTGAATTAATGTTCACTCCATGTAATACATGTGTTGACTGCTTTAATGTAAAATAATGTTTTAAAAAACTTGTCTTTTGCTGTCGTCATATATCAATATTTTCAGAATGAAGTCTCCCGTTTGTTGGCAGAGCTGGTTATGGTGAGTGTAACTGGGCCTGGCCAAGCTGGTTTGAGCTCCGCTCGATTACTTTAAAAAGAGTTTGAGCTTGTCAACTTGATGAGATTTTGGCTCGAATTCGAAATCAAGACAAGTATGGTAGATTTAAGTTCAGCTAAAAGAACTAATTTTAATTTTTAACTTGCAAACTATTATTTTTAATCATATAATTTATATATTTATTAATTATTTCAGTATATGTAAAATACGAAAATAAGATTTTATGAGTGTAAATATAAGTTCTAAAACTTTTTGGGTTATTGATGTTGTATTTATTGAATTGTTAGTTCGTGAGTTCACTGCACTGGCTATCCTTAAACTCGGGGCTTCGCTTGAGAGCTAAACTTGAGTGGCTTGATATACAGAGTAAAACTTCATATCTGGCTTTGCACTAGAGGAATATGCAACGGTATTATCATAATCAAATTCAAGTATAAGATGCTAAAAATCTTACCCAGGCTTTCCAATGTTATATCTCAATTTCTGGGGAGCTGAGAATCAGTTTTACCATAATTTGAATAGCAACTTCAAATCTATTGCTTTTCTGAGAATAAAATTTCTACCAGCTAGTTATCCAACAAATTAGCAGAATAATAGGACTATACATCTTAACATGATTTTAGAAACACTGCCATACCCCCAACGAATTACAAAGATGCAAAGCATCAAAAGTGAAGAACAAATAAGCTTGGCTACAAAGATTATCAAATCTATCAGATATAAGGGATATGACCTCCATGGCTGTTTCAAGTTGAGATAGAATGCATAATGTTTTATAACACTGAAACAAAAACACATTGAAATTAAAAGCTTAAATTTCTGAAGCTCACATACCAACTGGCAGTGCCACTCATGTTCAGAATGAAAACCTAGCAAAGCCTCTGAAATCTAGTCACAATCTTTGTACAACTAGCTTAATTAAGCCGAACACATGGATCTAAAATGAAGGAGCCTTTGCTGTAGAAATACAGATATTTGCTTGTTGCATAGCATGAAACTAGATCTAAACATTAGACTGCTTCCCTGAATGAACGGCAACTGTGTCACTCTTTGCAGAACCAAAAAGTTCAGAGATTTTAGAATTCTTGCGAATGTGATGAGGGCACTTATATAGCAGATCTCTGGCCTCAGAATGTCTACCTTCATTAAAGAAGGATTGGAAAACATAAAGATAAGCAGAAGAGGATGGGTACTCCTTCACACTCAATGCTTTCAAAAATTCTGAAGCATCTTCCACAGTCCCGAACTTCGAAATATACTGAACAAAGGGCTCAGGGTAAGGTGGGTAGTTCTGTTTCTTCATTAATCGTAGGAGGTTCATTGCTTCTTCAAGTTTACTTACCCCCAAAAGCTTTTCTATAAGAAATTTAAATGTAGATTGCCAAGGTCTTATATGAGACTTTTCTACCATCCCTACAAGCAATTCATATGCACCCTTTACCCTTTTTTGATGAAGGAAACCATTTATCAAGACCTCCAACAGATCAGCATCAGCATCAATATTTTTCTCCATCATCTTTGCAAAACACATTAATGCCTTGTCAACTTCATTAGCAATGCAATGCCCTTTAATCAAAGTGGTCCATGTCATGATGTCAGGAATACATCCATTTTCTTCCATTTCATCCAGCACCCTGGAGGCTTCTTCAAACCTCCTTGCTTTACAAAGTCCAAAAACCAGTTGGCCATATGTGATGTTGTCAGGCTCATATCCCGCATTTTTCATAACCTTCATTATCTTCTCTGCTTCATCAAACCTTCCCACCCTTGTCAAAGACCTATGGATCCCATCATAAACTGGCTTAGAGAGAAAATTCCCTGTTGCCTCATATTTCTTTGCAACTCTAAACACCAAATCCAAATCAGGGTTTTCACCTAATGAAATAATTCGTAAAAGCAAGCTACATTCCTGAACTGAAGGCTTATATGGGCCATCCATCATAAACTCAAAAAGCCTCACCGCATCATTCATCATCTTAAATTTGTGGAACTGTCTTGAAATCTTTATGTAAGTGTCAAAGTCCATCTCATGCCCCGCATTCTTCATTAACTCAACAACACTCCAAAATTCCTCCTTCGAATCACGCTGGGCAAGAACCCTTAATATAGCATTATACATTATGGCATTATGTTCAGAACCCGTATACTCAGCAACCCAATTGAAAAAGCTCAAAGCTTTCAAAGGATAATTTCGAAGTTCTCTCAGAACTCTTATAACAAAATCATCCGACAACTCAATTTTCATGCCCTCCAATTCTTTCTTCACCTTGTCACACCAATCTGTCCCTAACAGAACATCGACCACTTTCTTTACAACACTAACCGCAGCATTCTCCTGAACCATCCTATCATGAAAATGGTACAAAGCCACCACATCACTATCCATCTTAGCCTTCTTTAGAACCCCCAAAATAGTATTATAAGTTTCTTCATCAATACAACACTTCTGTTCTTTCATTTTCCTTAGAACGATCCAAAACTGCTTCATTGACTCGTTGTTTACTAATATCCTGAGCATCATACTATAAATAGAAGAACTTGGTCTAAATCCGTTTTTATCGCAAACCCAATCGAAGAAAGCCGATGCTTTTTCTGGGTCTTTATCAAGTTTCTTTAAAACATAGATGACAATTTCATGGGACATTTTTGGATTCAATTCTTCTAACTTGTTCTCTAATTCGTCAGACCAATCATAGGCTAAAATAAGCTCTACAATAGAGTTTGAATTTGTGGAAAATGATAGCCTTTGATGGGCAATATTGACAAAATGTGAAGTGTTTGATTGATTTAAGAGAGTAAATGAGTAGAGGTCAGAGAAGTGATTCACCCGAGTAAACAGAAGCCGACATGAAGAAAGGCGAGTCGAGAGCAGCGAGTTGGTGAGTCTAAGAGATGCGAGGATTGCCTTAGATCGATTCATGGCTGCTTTTGAGGCGAAAGATGTTATTATGAAATAGCTGCGTGCTTTAGGGGTTTTCAAGGGTTTATTTAACGCTTGCCGCCATAAATCTCACCTGTGAAACTTGCTACATGTCGGGTCTAGTCCGAATAGATAACCGGGTCGAAATCGATTTCGTAATTCTCTTCTTCATCCCTAAATTATAAAAGTCACATCACAGTAAAATAAAGTCACTTTCTTCCGCAAAATTAGCAAAGTCAGCTTTCGAACTGTAAAATACAAACGGCAGGGAAAATTTTAGTTCAGCCACCTTAATTTCGGGGTCCCACCATGATTGTCTTCCACGCGAAGTTCCGGTCGTTATAAACTTTATCCCCGCCCCGCCCCCCAAGTCTTCTTTTTTAACGTGCCCTGAGAGCCAGTTGGGCAAGGTGTTTATTTTTCATTACACGTGTCAGCCATTGTTAGGTTACCATAGACATTCTCTCTCTGAATGAAGCAAGAAAATCTTACAGTGTGATTGAAACTGCAAAAATTACACGTGTCAGCCATATTTAGGTTAACACAGACATTCTCTCTCTGAATGAAGCAAGAAAATCTTACACTGTGATTGAACCTGCAGAAAATTCAGCGGGATTTGTAAGTAATACTTTCAAGACGAACAGATATTTTCAGGATCATAAGAAACAGAGATAGAATTGACTTTAATCCATGTGGGTAGCATAATTGTCACCTCATAACAGAAACACATACATTAGTGGGGTGGGTGAAGAGATCCCAAAGTTGAAAAAAAAAAAAAACAGCCCCACAGCGCTAATGGCGTCATATTCAAAGTAGGTTTGCTAAAGATCCTTTAGTTGGGTTTTGAAAGGAGTCCCAGCTTTAGGACACCATGCTTTGCCTGCAAAAAAAGTTACACCCTTAACAAAACATATCCATTGTCTTCGTTCATCTCTTTCTTACCTTTCTTTTTCCTTGTGGAAACGTGCCGCCTCTGCACTATTAAAGAGAAACGTGCATGCGCGCGCGGGAATATAAGATTGCCGTCTCCACACCATGCTGATATATAGTGCTGTGCAATGCATCCCTTCTCAAAATAAAAGCTCATTTTCCAATTTCTTTCTGCTGCTGCACGTATCTCTTCATATCCTCAATATATATATATGAGGAGAGTGTGTCTAGTGCCTGTCTATGAAGTATATCTCTCTCCTCTACCCTTCCAGCTCGCTGATTTAAGTCATTTTCTTCCTCTTCTTAACACCATGGTTGTGACGTTCAACTTTATGGTAACGGGTGTGTTTATTCTTAGTACCCCAAAGATACAGTTTAGGCTGTTCTCTCACTGTCATGAAACGGGTGGCTTTTCTAGCTTCCACTTGAAGAAAGGTAGCTAGCTAGCTAGCTAGAGATCTTCTCAACACAAAATTATTCATGAAAGGGGAATCAAGCCTTTTGGTCCGATTACTATATTTCTTGAGACTTGTTTGTTCGGTATTTTTATCAGTTTTTCTGGTTACAATGTTTATTTTTTAAGATTTAGAATTCTGTGTCGTTATTCATTTGTATGAGTGTTGTATGTCCCGAATAAGTGGTCAGATCTCAGAAGAAGCTAGTGTTGATTTATGAATCAGATAACGGATTGTAAGTAGTTTGCTCAGCTGGTGCTTGATATGCAATAAAGGTTTTATGTTTAATTAAGTAATATTGATCTATCTTTTTCTGTCTTCTTTGACTTTCATCTTCTCCCCTATCTTTCTTCAAAACTGTGGGGCTTCTTTGGCTTCATAACTACCACTCATACTCAATCTAAAACCCAGATTGATTGATTGATTTGCTGATATATAATTATGATGTGCAGTATATAAGAACATTACATTCTTTAATCATGAAGAAAAGTTAAAGTTTGACTAAAAGTTAGCGTTGTGCCTGCAGATTGTTGGGCAGGTTAAAGTAATGAGATCTAATATGATACAAAGATTCGTTGATCATCTTCATTTCATTCCTTTTAATGACATAATCATAAACTATCAATATGACTTTAAAAAAGCTGCTATTTGGGGACAAGAAGTGAGGTCATATTGTTTCCTTCTTCATTTCATTTCGATACCTCCGCAACTGTATAGATTATAAGTAGAGTTAGACTTTGTTTTCGATCTTTAACATAGCTCATACCCATAAAATCTCAGTATTCTTGATGAGATCAATAGTGTGAGCACCAGGTAAAACCATTCTCTTTTATCTATTTCCTCAAAGAGGAAGTAGAAAAATTATATATTTACTGTCAAAGGCTTCTTCAAAGACGACAGAGATTTGGATTATGCATGAGAAAACCTATCCATATTGACAACAATTTAATTGGGTATTTACGTATTTTCATTAATTTTGATATCAAAAAACTTACTATGAGATTGCAAAAGACATTTTTGTTAAGTGAAGATTCTGCCGGGTATAAGCACTGGGGATAGCTACCAAGCATTCATCTTTCCTCTTGATATATTTTCAAACAATCAAAACATATGCATAATTTTTGTATATGATTTTATACATAAATAAAGATATATTATCATATAATTAAGTATTATTTTATCTTTAATTTTTAATTATTCAATCACATAATAACACATTATTATTTATACATAAAATTATATATAAAAATTATACACATGAGTTTTGTATAAAGTTATGCTCATAATCTATTTATTTTCAAATGGGCATGTAATGCAAAGTTCAAATAATAAGTCTAGTTTAATAAATGAATGATACTATGTTTATAAATAATATATATAAATTTATTTATAATTATTATGTAATTAAATATTATTTTATTTTTAATTCAAAATTATTAAATAAATATTAATATATTATTATTTATGGATAAATTTATTCACATTATTTACATCCATAATTTTATTGCTAATAAACATGGCAACCCTTCTTTCTTTTTGTAATGTTGATGAAAAGTCTAGTCATGAGGGTCAATAATCAAATAATTAAAATTGGTGTTGCCTTGTGTTAGTTTCATTATTATTTTTATTTATTCACACCGAATTAACTTGACAATAATTTTGAATGCCTTTTCTAATATAAATATAACATAATTTTAAACAAAATTAAAATTTAATAATAATTTTAATAAAAAAATATAGGCCACGTGTCATCCATCAATAAGGTAGCTTTTTGTGTGTCAGGAAAAGTTTCGACGGGACGAGATGGATATAATGGCATAGCAAGAGTAAGCTCAAATGTCCATTCTTCTGTCAACGGCCGTCTGAAGCTGACGTAATCATCTGGAAGCTGATATCATCATGGACATTGACTTATGGGCCTCAAGGGTCCGCTCTGCTAAGCACTTCTCTGCTGTCCAAGCTTCTCGCCTCAACTCTGGTACGTCTGTGTTTTATTGGAAACTGTTTTCACCATTTTTGTTTCGACTGCAACTTGGAAGTAGTTAGTACTGTTTGTATGAGAACTGGCTCTGAAGATTTTCAATAGATTCTGCTCAACGTTTCGAAGCAAGAAAAACTTTTTCTTTTTCATTTATTATTATTATTATATACTTTGTTGTTTGATCATTTCCACATAATCATAGAGGAATTTCTTTTATTATATGCGTTTTACCTCTTAGGAAATGGGGTTGTTGAGAGGCTTTGCAAAATCTTGATAAGACCCTTCTTGATTAAGTTGTTTTGTTGGAGGCTAATTATTCAGCAAATTTGTTAAGCTATGCCGGTTAAGTTGTCAGATGACACCAATGATAAGGAGAGACGGTATGTTGGTTTAGATTGATAATTCTTTAAATAAACTGAGGGCGCTTTAGTTGCAGCTGTTGGGGGAAAAACAGTACAAGTCGAAGGCTCTCCACTTAAAGTACGTCATCAGCATGAGAGTGAGAAGGATGATATCAATGAAGTTGAATATGATGAAGTGAATTTTAAAGGTGATGGTGGAATGTTTTGACAGAAGAATGTTTCTAAAAGTGGCAAAAGTCTGTTTTAAAATATTATAGTTATCTTTTGCTATTGCAGATTTCCTAGAGAAGGTGATAGATGTATAGAAATTTTAAGAGAACAATGGATTGACTCTTGTTGCTCACAGTTACTAAATTTTCAATCTCTGTGCATTTTTAAGGTTTCTGTAGTTGCAGTCAAATAATCATACATTATAAATCATCAAATATTGCTTTTCTTTAGCGGCTTCAAGACATGATCTTGAAGCATTTTACAGAAGAATCATGTTAAGTTATGTATAGCCTAGCACTGGATCCACTGTTTAGAATGCTGCAGGATCTAAAGGACCTGTCTATACCAGTCGAAATATTTCTCTAGGTTGATTTTTAAGGTGTTTTACCTTTGATCAGTTCAAAATAATCTTTTAACTGTATATTGTTGACTTCTTTCACTCGAAATAAATTGGTTGCCAACAATCTATAAAACCCTTGGACGTTTAAGCCTTAGAGGAGACTCATTCTCCCAAAAGGATTGATCCTTCTCGCTTTTCTATATTCTCTGTATATATGATATCATTCTTTCTCTCTCTCTTTTTTTCCTTCATTGATGTTTACTTTGTTTAAACTATGTTGCGAATTTTAGGTGTATAACTTGTTGGTGCTAAGTTTTTGAACATATTATATGTAAAAAGTTTATTTCTTACTGTTTTATATGCTGGACAGATAATCAGTCCATAGTTGATGATTCAGAAGGTGATGATGATGCAAAAGCTTGCTTTCCATGTCCCTTCTGTTATGTTGATATTGAAGTACATTTGGTCTGTAGCCATCTGCAGGAAGAACATTGCTTTGACTTGAAGAATGCAGTATGTGATTATCTTCATCTGATAGCTTATCATGTGTGAGGATTTGTACCCATATACACATTTCATCCTTAATTTGTGATCACTCAATAATGTTTCACTTCTTGAATATAATAAATATATGTTTGTTATGTTGCATGAAGCTGCTTCTGGAAAATGTGACATATTCATCCTGATTAAGTTAAGAAGGGAAGGATGTCATCATAATTGGACGTCCTGCAATACTGCCAATGATTTGTTTGGTCATATTATTGAAACTGAATTGAATTTGGTGGCTGCTTATTTTGGATGTTCAGGTCTGTCCACTATGTGCAGCAAATCTTTTGAAAGATGCCACTGAACATTTCATTGTGCAGCATACTAGTTTATTAAAGGTATTGTTTCTTTGTTTTTAATCTTCATGTTATTAGATGCATCCTTATGACCTGCTTGAGCATATTTAGGTGTTTTGATTTTGAAGGAAGACAATGTCTTTATGTTTTGCAGCGCAGGAAAAGATTTGAAAAATCTGGTTTGTGGAATGGTGGTTCAGCAATGCTTAGCAAGGAATTAAGCTCATTTCTTGGAACTTCAACAATTGGTAGAGGGAATGCACATGGATCTGTATCAGATCCACTCCTATCTCCGTTTCTTAGAAATGCACCTCTCTCTGACAGTAAAGTGACACAGCAAGATGATTCTTCTGATGAGGTCTCAGTGGTTTCTGATTCGAAAAGGTATCCTTCTTCGTTAGTTTATTTTCTAATTAGATCTTTTGCCTTGTAGTTGCTGACTGTATAGAATTTCCGTTTGAAATGCAAGCCATGGTAATTTTATTAGTGAGCTTAGAATTTCAGAAAATTTTTGAAGACACATGTTTCATTATTCTTTCAAATTCTGGAGCGGAAACTAAAACTTAATTCATAGATATTAGTGAACTTCAATAAATTCAAACCAGATATTTATGTTTCTATTATTTTTTTATATTCGAATTTCAGACATTGTAATTTTATTATAGAATGTGAATTTCCATTCAATCTGCTTGCAGGGAGCCAACATTGGTAGATGAAGGTCATGAAGAGGAGATTGAAGAGAGAAAGCAGAGAGCAACATTCATTCAACGGTTGATCCTCTCAACCGTGTTCTGAGTTTGAAGTTTCCGATACTGGTGCATGATTTTAGGAAGTGAAATGGTTTCTGTATGAGGTTTCCAGCATGTAGTTCTGGAAATGATGGCCTATGAATGCTAAGCTTTATGAATGTATTAAGTCTATATATTTGTAGCCAATTGGCTACGTTATAGGGTGTCTAAGAAAATTAAGGTATACAATCTTGAAGTTAGTTAATCTCCCGCTATTTCACAAATTTCATGAATCGGGTATATTTTGGAATTAACTTACAGAGGTTTTGTGACAAAAAACAAAACAAAACAAAACAAAACAAAAGAGAGGCCCTTACTGGCTCTATTAATGGATTAAATGAATAAAGCAAATGAGATGAACGCAAGAATGGATGATTGTAGAGACACAAGCAAAGAGTCCAGACTGCAAAAGCCTTCTGGGACGACAGAAGAGGTTGAGCAAATTTGCAGACAAAGTATGTCACTTTATGCTATTCCTTCATCCCACAAGTCTGAAGGAACATTAAATGAGTAACATTGGCTAAAGCAATTGAAAAAAGAAGAGCCACATTTAATAATCACATGAACATTATCCAACTGAGACGAAACATGAGTTCATTGTAAAATAAAAGCAAAACTGCAAATTATATGACATTGGATTCAGGAAGTTCCTACAATGTTGAAACCAATTGCATAAACTTGAGATTATAAAGTTCAACACCACTCAAATTGGTAGATCATTCCGCCCACAACAAATATTTGAAGTATCACTCAATGATAGACTGAATTACACCTGCTCCCACAGTCTTGCCGCCTTCTCTGATAGCAAATCTCATTCCTTGCTCACAAGCCACAGGCACAATGAGCTCCACAACCATCTTGACACGGTCACCAGGCATAACCATCTTAGACTCTTCATCCTTATCATTCATAATAGAAGTAACTTTCCCTGTAACATCAGTAGTCCTCATGTAAAATTGAGGCCTATAACCGGCAAAGAATGGTGAGTGCCTACCACCCTCTTCCTTCTTCAACACATAGACAATGGCAGAAAACTTGGTATGCGGGGTAATTGTTCCTGGCTTAGCCAACACCATTCCTCTCTGAATATCAGCCTTCTGAATACCCCTAAGCAACAAACCTACATTGTCCCCAGCCATTGCCTCATCAAGAATCTTCTGAAACATTTCAACCCCAGTTACAGTAGTATTTCTAGTATCTTTCAACCCAACAACATCAACTGTTTCTCCCACCTTAATTGTACCCCTCTCAACGCGGCCAGTGGCCACAGTACCACGACCAGTGATTGAAAACACATCTTCGACGGCTAACAAAAAGGGTAAATCAGTTTGTCTTTGAGGGATTGGAATATAATTGTCTACAGAATCCATTAGTTCATAAATCTTATCAACCCATTGATTATCTCCTCTTTTAATTGCAGGATTAGCCATCAAAGCCTCTAAAGCTAAAAGTGCAGAACCAGAAATAATAGGCACATCATCACCAGGAAATTCATAAGAAGAAAGCAATTCACGAACCTCCAACTCCACAAGCTGCAACAGTTCTTCATCATCAACTTGGTCCTGCTTGTTCAAAAACACAACCATATTAGGCACACCCACTTGCTTGGCCAACAAAATATGTTCTTTAGTCTGAGGCATGGGACCATCAGCACCAGACACCACCAAAATCGCACCGTCCATCTGGGCGGCACCCGTAATCATGTTTTTCACGTAATCAGCATGTCCAGGGCAGTCCACGTGGGCATAGTGGCGGTTCTCCGTCTCGTATTCCACCGTCGCAGTATTGATGGTGATACCACGCGCACGTTCCTCTGGGGCAGCATCTATTTCATCGTATTTCTTGGGGGCACTGTTACCCAAAGCCGCTAAGGCCATGGTTAAAGCAGCAGTGAGAGTTGTCTTGCCGTGGTCTACATGGCCGATAGTACCAATGTTGACATGGGGTTTCTTCCGCTCGAATTTACCACGAGCGGCGCGGACGACGAAGGTACGGCGGCGGATGGTGGTTGTGGAGGACGAGGTAGTGGGGAAAGGCAGAAGAAAAGAAGAAGAGAGATGGGTTCGGATTAGTTTTGAACGGACAGCGGCTGTGGTGGGTAAAGAATTAGAAGGAGAGGCATAAGAGTAAGAGAATGTTGGAGCAGTGGAGGATATTGCTGCAGAGGCTGAGATTGCCATTGAAGTGGTGGAGAAATAGAGTTGAAAAAGAGAAGAAAATGAGGGTTTGAGAAATCAGAGCGAAAATTGTAGATATTGGAGGAGTGCTATCTATCGGCCTGTCGAGACGAAAGAGGGCCTCATATGATCTTTATCCGGTAAGCACTGTACTCTTACTTTAGGTCTCATGGGAAGTCTATGCAACTCAATTCATATGATGACACGTGTTATCAAATCCATGGCTACAATTCTAGGGTTTCGATTTTAGAACTGTTATTATATGAGGCACCTATTAAATGGGATTGGGGTCACTTGACTTGAGGCTCATAATTTTAAGTTAATTATGTAATGGGTGATAGGGAAGTAAAATGGGTTGCGGTCCTTTGTCTTTGTGACCCACCGCCACCATCCCATCCTCTCCTTCTGCGTTGTTCATTTAGGTTCCCTAATTTCGGCTAACTTGGTCTTCAGTTCCGCCATACAAATTTTTACACATTTTAATTCAGTCAAATTGAAATTATTGCCTCTTTTTCAATCTCTCAACTCGCAGTTGTTTAAATATTATATCCCAAAGATCCTTTAATTTCTTCAGACTGAGAAAAAAGCCTGTCTTCCCAGCAAATCCCCCAAATACTTCATTTCAGTGACTATAGATTATTCATCTCTTATCACTATCTATTTCAAATCAATTTTATTTGGTATATATTTTATTGTAACCAAGCTTTAGCCACACGAAAAGAGCCAAATCTTAGTTGAAAATAACATAGAACGAAGCATGTCATGCCATGGGTTTAGATGCCCTAAATCAGACTTAAGGCAAACCTAGAAGTAACAAAAAAATAAGTAATGGGTTAAGGCACCCTTCATCAGAACCTCCATCCTTACTCTGAATAATAATGGAGATAATGCAAGCTATAAAACCAACAATTCCATTTTATTATGAACAACATAACTGCCAAATAGACATTCGGCAAGCATGCAACAAAAACAATTCAACTTTCTGTGAATCTTCACCCTTATCACAACACAAACAAGTCCCCAATAACACTGAAACATATTCGCATTTTCAACAACAGTAATCTGGAACGGCTAAACTTGCCTACAAGCTATATTTACAGGTATAAAATCCATACAATTCATTGATGACCTTTATCAAACTATAATTCATAACTCACCTTACTACACTAACGTCCAGAGCAATATTGCACCTGCAGCACGGCAAATTTGGGGAAAATAAAATTAGGCATGGTTTCCTTTTGACATGTGACACGTCAACTCTCAAAAACAAGCTGGGTTTTTTTTTCAATAATGTTCAACCAGGGCATAAATTGGAGTTCCCAGACATATAATCCTCTTTAGTAAAACCTG
This sequence comes from Mangifera indica, assembly GCF_011075055.1. NCBI lineage: Eukaryota > Viridiplantae > Streptophyta > Magnoliopsida > Sapindales > Anacardiaceae > Mangifera > Mangifera indica. The sequence continues at coordinate 3,093,732 of NC_058139.1, forward strand.
TTCTCAAGGCACCATGTTCTGCTACTCATACTGCCAACTTAATTGACAAGAGTAAAGAATCTATGAACTTCCTGAAAAATGTTTGGTCTTGTATAAGATGCATGACATTACCAACTATTTCCATGTTGCAGATGTGCAATGGAAACACTTCGAATTGTACAACAGGGATTTGCAACTTGTTTCAGTTTAACAGTGCCTCAGTCTGGCCTAAATTCAGGAATGTTCAGCTTAAATTCATCTAAAACCTTTTCACGAATTTCTGTGGATAGTTCCTTCAGAAACTCTGATACAGCTAACTTATGCTTCTGCTTTAACTTGTCTACCTCCTGTTGTTGCTTTACAAATAGCTGCTTGAGTTCCTCCACAATTTTCTTGACCTCTCCTGATTGTGAATCAGAAATTCCACTACGTTCTTTTCCTTCAACATCATCATTTTTGCAAGACAAACCTCCAGCCTCCAGCTGTTCAAGCGACGCAGCACCATTTGGACTCTCACCATCTCTTCTGCTGTTAGGAATCCTTGCATCATTGTCAGTCAATCTATTTTCAACGTTTAAAGTTGAAGGTGACAGGTTTGACATAGCAGACATGCCTTGAGAGCTCCTACTGACTCCCTTGGGTGAGTCAGACCAGTACTTATGACCTGATGGCAATCTCTCTAATTGGAGGCCACCAAAAGGCAGGATTGGGTCATTTCTCAAGGGAGAAGTGTTATCCTTGGTTTTAGGGGAACGCCTATCAAAATTTGCAACCTCTTCAGAAAGATTATCCCCAGAAACTTCTCTAGGTTCCCAATCTGGAATATGAGTCTGAATTTCTGAGTTGATCATTGCTGCAATTGCTGAGACATCTTGATCTGTCAGATTCAACTCATTAACCATTTCACTAGCAACAGAATTCGCTGTGTCTACCGGTATATCAAATGGGAAGTGGATATTGTGAAAATGGCCTGCACCATTAAAACAACTTTCAGCTTGAAGTTTATGAATGCTAATGGAAAACTAATTGTCGTATCACAAAAATTAAAGTGATAATAAGCACACACTTGAAGAGAGAGAAAACCTGTGGAATCTGCTATTCTTAGTTTAAGAAAAATAGTGTTATTGTCCCTCCGGTGACCTTGCACGGTAAAGTCCCCACTTGTCACAGCTGGAGGATACTGGGCATTTCTATCAACTTTTACCTGACTAGAAGTCCCAGCTGCAAATATTCATAATATATATAAGGATCAAAACCTAATTGCCTTTATGCTCCATAGCAGCATCATAATTTCAACATTACCTGAATGATGAATTCTGGCTTGTGCAGAACGACCTGTACTCTCATTTTCCTCATCTGATTGTAGAAAGGGATCTCCCAAAAGTTCCTTGGCAGACAACCGGTCAGAGACTTTTGCAATGCATTTTTCTATAAATGCTCGAACACCAGGATCTGTCACTTTTGCCAATGATGCTGGCTTTATTCCCTACCATGAAAAAAAAATCACAGCAATGATTAATAAGCCATCGGAAGCTATATGTGACTTCAAGTGACGGGTATGTCAAAGAATGAATGAAGAAATGAAGATAAGGATAAGAGTGCAAGACTCCATATTTAGATATCTAGAAATTCCTAATATTTCATTTTCTATCAATCTTGATCCATTACAAGATTTTAAAGATTTTAAAACTACTACACCTTTAAAATTCTGTTAATTATAAAAACTGTATAACATTGCCCCTGATTAACCAGGAATGTATATTTAGAACTCAATATGAGCCTAAGGCCAGTGACTTCAGTAAAACTGTTTGAGAAAAGAAAGTATATTGCATTACAATCCATTTTTAGAGAATGTTCCCAAATTAATTAACTAATGAAAAATGTCAGATAGTTTTATGATGGTAATCTAGACAGGAAATTAGCTATATTTTCCAAACAAAATGATTGAGAAATAAAAGAAAAACCACTTCTTGAAATGCACCATGTTTGAACTTCAACAATTGTATTGTAGAATTTAGAAATTTGTATTGCTAAAAAAAAAAATCGAAAAAAGAAAAAAAAGTGTATAACATTGAATTTGGAGAATGAAAAATGTTATATAATTTTGGTATATAATATAAAAGAAGTTAAAAATCTAGGAGGGGCATTATTGCTAGCTTTGTCTTTGCAACCATCTCTTTTATTGACAAGTAAACTAATTTAACACAGTCCAGGAAATTTCCAAAGCACCAAGTAACCACTGGTTGTTATGGCTCACACCAGTACATAGAACAAAAAAAAGAGAGGTCTAGAAAGAGTCACAACATGAAAATCTGAGGAACTTTATTCAATTGTTGTCTTGACAAATTTGACAGTCAAAAGAGCTATATGATATAAGAAATTCTGTCATTTTATGGAGTCAAATGTTCAAGCTATCATAACTAATAAAGACTAGAAAGTATCTCAACTATTTTAAATCAAGAAAGGGAAATCTTCTAAACAGCAACTGCAATCACTATCATGTATAAATTTGACAACTCAGAAATCCTTCAGCATCTATGCCAGAATTCAGAATGTTAACATATATTAATGATTCAATGCATGACTTAGAGATTAAAGCTTACAACTGTAAATTTTCAAGACAATATTTTTGTATGGAAGTTGATGGGAACACTGGGCATCTACAAGAATCATACTGAATTGCAATTTGTAAATTTTTTTAATGTATCCAAACATAGGTTCTTAAATTTGATTGTCATAGTGCAATGTGATGCGTGAATTGAAAAGGTAGAAAGTGCATGATAATTTTGAGATAGCCAAAGATTTAAAAAAAAAAAAAAAAAAAAGACATACTGATGTCACTTTCTTGTATATTTGGGCAGCATTGGTGCATTCAACATAGGGATATTCAAAGGTCACTAGTTCTAGCAAGCACATGCCAAAGGCATATATATCCACAAGTTCATTGTATTCCTCTTCATAGAGCTCCGGTGCCATGAATTCAGGTGTGCCTAAGATAAAAATCAACAATACATTCAACTAAGCCCCACAGCAGATCTCATCGCAAAGCTTTATAAAAGTTAACCAAATTCTTACCAATGACACTATGAGCTGAACGTGCCTGTTGAAGAATGGCAGCCAATCCCAGATCACCAATTTTCACTTCACCTTGATTTCCATTTACAAAAATATTGTCACACTTGAGATCTCGATGAATAATTGGTGGGTCATGACTGTGAAGATAAGAAAGACCTTCTAAAATCTGCCTAGACCACTTCTTCAATGCTCTTAGATCAACATGCTTATGTTTCTTTCTATACCTACAAAATATATCCAAATAGGAAACATTAAAAAAAGGCAAAGTATAATATGAAAATCTCAGAACCAACGTTGATACCAAAGCAGAATCACAAGCACGTACTGGCGCAGTGTACCGGAAGTGAAAATCTCAGTAATAAAATTGATACTCTCATTTTTAGTATCAACCCAGGAATTATAAAATTTAATAATGTTCTTGTGTTTCAGAGTTTTAAGCAAATGAACTTCTGAATAGAGACGCTCCAAATCCTCAGAATTACGTAATAGATCAGCAACCTTAACCTGATTCCATGCTACTTCAATTCCTTCCAATTCATCAAATGCTCTATATCTAAATTACCAAAACTTGATCAAGGAAGTCACACAGGCATTAATCTATTAACATAGTAAAGCAAGTACTTTTATTACATTGAATATAAACTCACAACTAAAAGAAAAGAATTGATTAAAGGATACACTTTTTTGAAAGCCCCTCTTCCTAAAACCACTTTGTACTGCAAAAATCAGATGAAAACAACAAAAACAGAAGAACCCATTTAAGTTTATCAAAAACTAAATAAAGAGAAACGATATAAAAGTAAAAGGAAAAGGAGAAAACACAGACCCGACCGTAACGACCAGTGGGATCAATTTCAACGAACTCAGCTTCAGAATCCTCCTGGTCTTGTTCAGAAGAGGAATCCAGTGGCATTATGGTCGTAGAAAAGGGGCAGTAAAATCGGGGGAAAAAAAGATGAATCTGACAGAAAAGGGGAGGTTTAGAAATAAAGGATAAATGGGCAAAAGTTGATTCGTCAAAGAGAAGCGTTTAAATGGCTGAGAAATTCAGCAAACAGACCCTCCTGCAATTGGGCACTTATTTAAAACTGTGCGCAAGCTCTGATGCGTTTTCATGTGCGAACGTGGGAGTTCAATACTATTATTCATATCTAAACTCTTCTGGAGACAATTTTTATATAGATATATTTGTTGGATTTCTGATAGATAAAGATTTGAATTTTTTTCTATTCAATGTTTAAAATAAAATTTATTCCAAAAAAATCGGTGAACTATGGTGCATTTTGTTGATATTCCAATTAATAAACGGATGCACTTTTCTTTTTCTTTATTTTTAATTTCAATTTAATTAATGAACAATCACTTAAATATAAAAAATAATATTTTATATATCTAAAGAAATAAATATATATTTATATATATCATTATATAATTATATACTTATTTATATATATAGAATAGATTTGTATAATTTTATTGAAATACAAAATCTTAATCAATTTGGCTGAAAAAAATTAGAAATTAAGATGAAAGGGGCATTATTTTCCCGAGTGATTGATTAATGACAGGATTTAATTAAAGTGAGGTAAAGGTCTTTTTCTAATAATATTTGAAATCCAAATAAAATAGAAAAAAAAAACAAAGTTATATTTTGACAAGTAGTGGATGAGTTGCAAGAAGAAATTGGTTTGGTTGGGTAGTTGAAAGGGTGCACATCTCATCTGCAATCATCAGACTGAAACCTTACGGTTTTCCACTTTCTTAACCAATCACCCGTCTGCAAAAAAAAAGGAAAAAAACACTATATTATTATAGTTTGACTTGACCTGCCCATTAAGCTATAAGTACTAACCAAAATAAAGTAAACAATACCCTTACGAGTTCTTGACCCAATCTTCATGTATTAACCAAAATTAAATCCACTTATTCATGGTAGTAATCTCATTCCCATAACACAGTGCAAATGTTCAGTGTCTATCTAAAAATTAAAAAAAAAAACTAATATAATAGTTTTAATGGATAACATTAATCATCAAACAAAAAGCCATGCCATACAAGGTAAATCCTTTATGAGATCAGATAGTTGTAGAAAAATCTGAATCCCTCTGGCAATAAACAAAAATCCAGAGTCTTCCCTTCACATAAGAAAATAGGGCAAATGGATACAAAAATACTTCAAGACGTTTCTTGCCAAGGTGATACAACCCCACCATCTTTCTCAAGGAACTAACAGTTATTTCCCACTCCACTCATAAAGCTTCTTGTTACTTCTTAAGAGGATTCATCCTGTCCCTGAGATAGTAAAGCTTGGCCCTCCTCACTTTCTTCTTGTCCAGCACTTTTATCTCCTTTATGTTAGGCGAGTACCTGTTGTCCACCGTTTTTAACTTATTTGGTCATCATGCACAAGACTGACAGAACAATTCCAATATAATCCCAAAGTTGCAAATTCCACACAGCCTAAACTAAACACTGGGACCAACTACCTTCGAAGTTAAACACCAATCTATGGCCATATTGCTATGACATTCAGTTTCACATACAATTCAGCATCAGACAAGTAATGGAGAAAAAATTATTTCTTTTGTATTAAATTACTATCCAATGCTCATGCAGTACAAGTAAATACTCCATAGCTCTTTTCCAGAGCCTGGGAATATGAAGATAACATGATCTCTTTTGGATTGAGTTTATTTCCATTCTTGTTTAGTAAATCAGAGGGTGTGGTATTTTAATAAAAACTAATAGCACATATACAAACTCTTCTTCGTCATATCATTCAGTCTCATTAATTAACTTGACTATTTTTATTGACTCTTCCCTTAATTAAGTGCCACATCTAATACTGCATACATAGTTTATTTTCAGTGCCATTTCTTAATAACAGGTGGCGTACCCCTGGGTCAACATGCATATCTCTCTTGTATATATGTTCATGTATTACAAGTTCTAACATATCATACAATATGAATCTGTGGACTAGAATAAGAGTTCCATCAAAGTGAATGAAAAAGAAATTTCAATAAAGTGAAACCATATTGATTATAATCATTGAAATCTTGGTTTTTCATGGTTTAATTAGATCATGCCAAGTGTACAGTATCTTTAAATCATTTGCCCCTATAGATTCAATCATTACTAGATCAACACATAAATTTGTGTCTTCCAAAAATAACAAAATACGGTTTCAATGCAATATCATGGCAAGAGACACATTTTTCTCACGCAGGTTAATGCTCGTTTGAATCCTTAAAATCTTTTATGGCCATACACATTCTAAAAGCCCAACCAGTCCCTAATCAGTTTGACACATATAAATGAAACTTAATTCTTCAGAATATATAAAATCATACTACGAAAGTATCATGGTATTTAGGAAATTTCACTACAAAAAGTCCATCCAAAGGTGAGAAGAGATAATTCTCTTCCAGTTTAGAGCAGCAAATCTAACATAAAGTTGAGCCATATTTTGTTTTTAAGACAGAACATTCCAATTTTACTTACAGCGGGTAGACAGATTCAACTCCAACACCAGCTACCAGCCTCCTTATTCTAAATGTAGTATTTAGACCAGCATTACGCCTTGCTATAACAATGCCCTTTAGGACTGAAACACGTCTCTTATTCTCAGGAATTTCCTGTTCACACCATGAATTATAACAGAACAATTTTGCTTGATTCCTTCAATAATGTGGCAACTCCCCTCTCTTACTCTCCAAAATAAACAAGATTATTTTAGCAATGAAAGCATAAAGTACCACTTTAATTTGCACAATATAACCAGGCCTTATATCAGGTATCTCTCTCTGTCCCTTAACTTCTTCCACTGCTTCCTTATCCAAAATCTGCAAAGTATAACATCAAACAATAAAAATGATTAAATGTAATCTTATTAATACAAGCAGTGCAATGAAAATACATGCCTTCATTATGTGCCTAGCAGTTTTATCAAGCCTCTTAAATTTGATGCGGGGAGCTACATTGGAAAGATCAGCAGAAACGTCTTGTGAATTTGATGGAACAGAATTTCCCGTTGTCATAATGCACCTGCTAGTGAAAGGTGACTCCATTATCCCTTGTTGAAACAATCCAGCCCTAGCACGTCTACCATAATAGTTGAGTGATGCCAATGTCTCAGTTTGGGAGCAAAATTTTACCTGCTGAAGAACCTTAACAAGTGTTATACAAACTCTTTTGTCTTCATAACAAACAATTCCTTAATTCAACAAGGTCCTGATCAATTCTAAAATATTCACAAACACATGCAAAAGCAGCAAATCCTAAACTAAAGTCTAAAACTCTTCACCAAAATAAAACTCAGTAAACTAATTCACACCCATACTGAATCTACAGAGTCTTTTGAAAAATATCTTATAGCTCTTATATTACGAAACTAAGCTATTCTTTAAATACGTAATTATGAGAAGAGATATAAGCTTCTCTTTCAATGAGCACCACATTTTAATAAAAATAAAGCAAAAGTAAAATAACAGAAATGCGACCAGAGAGCAAGTAGAGAACTCGTGGAGCGATCGCAAAAAGGAATTCTTCAAAGAATCCAATGGATCACCAGTATATTTAGACGAAACGAATCCTTTCGTGAAGTTGTGCCTTCGAACCAGCTGGATACTGCCACGAAAGGCCTGCATTATCATACCGATGCTGCACTTCACAATAAAACAGTTATACTCTGTTTGGTTCCTGAGAAAACTTAGAAATTAAAAGAAAAAGGATTATCAAACAATTTAATTTGCTTACAGTAATATCTTGGATCAGAGATAGATGAGCCTTTTCTTCCCCAAAGCAAAAACCCTCAAATCGAAACTAGGGTTTATGTCCAGAGCCGACGAGGTTTTTTGTTAAACCCTATATTTAAAGAGAAAAAACAAAGGGAACCACAGGTTTTAGAATGAAACACTTACACCCTTATGGTTTAAGCATGGAATAACTTTATAAATAACAAAACTTAAGACAACTTAATTGGGATAACAACATTCTATACTTAAATTTTGAAAATCAATCTCTTCAATATAAAAAAGGCCAAAGGACTTATTTCTATCAAAAGTATTATGTTTTTTCACGTTCTCACCTTTTAATTTTGAAAATCTCATTTATCTACTTATAGATAGTTATAATTAAGAAACTTTAATCTCTTAAAATTTTATCTCTTTTTATTCTCTTAAACCATAAAAACTAACTATTTCACCCATAGACCAAATTTTATTTTCCCCTTAAGGTTTAGTTTTCAAACTTTGGTGCCATCTTTGACTCTATTGTCGATACTCTCTGCCTCTGACAATCTCTTTTTTCTCATCTGAATCTTTGATCAATGTCAATTGAAGTCATCATCTTCCTGACAAAATTCATTGTCTTCCCCACTTCAATTGACACCGCTCAGAGGTCCAGGCGAGTGAAGATAGATTATTAGAAGAAGAAAAAGAAGTGTTAAGAGAGAGAAACCCTTCGGAGTTTGAAAACTAAATTCTAAGAGGGAAATATCATTTTTTAAAACTTAGTTTAAAGGGAAAATTGTTAGTTTTTAGGGTTTAGAAGGGAAAAAATAAAATTTAAGTTTATTTTCAATGTTACAAATGAAATAATAATTTTACTTTTAAAACTAATAGATTTAACCATCGATAGGTGAGTATATGAAATTTTTAAAGTTAAAAAGTAAAAATTTGAAAAAACATGATACTTTGGGTGAGAATAAACCCTTTGGCATATAAAAAAAAAATTATTATCCCAAAGTTATTTAAACCCAAAATTTTAGTGTAATAACGAATAAACACTTATTTTATATTTTCTTTTGCAACAAAAGAAAAATATAACAATATTTAAAAATATTGAAATGTTATTTTTATTCTAATGAAGAGACTAAATTTTTTAATTTTCTATTGAAAACTAAATTTAAATTAGATTTATTCAATAAAAAATAAATATTTGATTTCTTTAGTTAAAAAATAATAACTTTATACATCTACGCATTGCCATCTTCAAAAAAAAAAAAATTGATATTTGACAAATGTTATAGGATTGAATTATTAAATAATGATTTTGAAATAATAAATTTTGATAATTTCATAAGTCCTTAGAAAAATATAAAACTTATTATTTATAAAAATTGCTTTTTCAAATATAAAATATATAACTCTTTTATAATTAAACTAAAAAAGCATAAATAAATATTGTATTATGGAATCCTAAACAAAGGTCTCCTTTTCTCTCACTACACACGAGGGGTGTCCATAGAAAACACCAAAGTTGGTAAAGATGAAAGCAAGCAACCCAACTCCAAAATTATTTTTTATGGGCTTTGCTATATTTTGGATTTTGAAAAGACTATCATATAGTAATTACATTTATTACTAAATAATACAAGTTAGGGTTAGTCTTAGAGATATGAATATTAGGTGATATTGGGTAATGTGAGTGATGTGAGATTGATATATTATTGTAAAAGAAATATGTGTGTTATGGTTGTTTAGGTAGTGTGATTAGTCATTCTGAGTAAACTCTTCCATCAATTAGCTGTCCTCCATTCCTAATTCTTTTCCATTTCTTCATTGCTTATCAACTTCCCTTTTGAACGAAAACCCAACACCTCCCCTTCTTCTAAATATCCGCAATCAGTGGCACTAACAGACATTGTCATATCTTCCTTACTTCAGTTAGTCGAGAATTTGAGAATTTTATTTGAATCGAATCATTTTTTTATAATTAAATAAATTAATCTAAACAAATAAAAGTTTGTTTTTGAAGTACCAATTTGAAATCTATTTTTTAGGGGAGAGTCAAAATTTCCCTGGGTTATCAACAGAAATGGAAGGGAGAATAGTGTTAGAAATGGACCAGACCAGATCTACAGCCTGTAACCGTAGATTCCTCAGAATTTTTCTGCAACTACCAGCCTCAAGATTCCTTCAATTCTATCAGAGTAAAAAATCTTTCAACACCCACATTGGAAAATGGGTTTCATTAATTCAGTTTACTTTTAATTTTGACTGGTCATGTTTGTCATCATACACATGTATGTATGTATGTAGAATTCTATACTCCAAATCTGGTGCAATAGGGTTCCTCCGCTTATAACCATGCATGGAAATGAGTATTTAAAGTACTGCAGAAGCAAGGCCTCCTTCGATTCAATAAAGTTGTCTTTTTGAAAAGAAAATTAAATTAGTTATAAAGTGAAAAAGAGCAACTATTAAATAAAAATATAAATACAGTTCTACACTCACTCTCCTTCACTGCCATCTATTTGCCAGTTTGGAAATGTTTCTTTAATCCCCCAGAGATGCTGCCAAAAATCCGTCTGGCATCTTCTCTTACTTATACATCTTGTGAGTAAGATCCCTTTCTTTATGTTTTTATTATCATTTCATTTACATTCATTCACTTCTCTGCAACTCTTTTTGCTTCTTCTTCTTGTTCCAATTTGGGTTTTGCCTAGTTACTAGCTGGTTCATAAGAACTTATCGATATTCAGTAGTAATATATGTCAAGAATCATGCAAGACCAAATTGGCATTCCCGCATGTTTTTCATCAGGTGAGAAGATCACTGATGATCCTGCCGCAATAACAAGATCTGGTCAGAGTGCCTTCATGTCAGTTTATAGGACAAAGATCGCCGATCAGTGCCGTTTGATCACCATCACATGGTGCAAAAACTTGCTGCTTCATGGCCTTTCATTGTCAGTAGAAGGAGAAAAAGGAGACAAGCAGTACACCTGCAAAGTTGAGCTGAAGCCGTGGTACTTTTGGAGGAAACAAGGCTCCAAGCGGTTTGTAGTCGATGGTAAAGCAGTTGATATATTTTGGGACCTCAAAGCAGCCAAATTCAATGGCGAAACTGAGCCCATCTCGGATTACTATGTTGCAGTTGTTTGTAATGAAGAAGTTGTGCTCCTACTTGGGGATCTGAAGAAAGATGCATATAGAAAAACTGGGTGTAGGCCTGCTCTTATTGAACCAGTTATGGTTGCAAGAAAGGAACACATATTTGGCAAGAAGAAATTCTCCGCCAAAGTAAAATTTCATGAGAAAGGTAGGTTTCATGAGGTCTCAATTGAATGCAAGAATAAACCAACAAATAGTACTGGAAATACAAGAAATGGTAATATTTCTTCAGGTGGAGGAGCTGAGCCAGAAATGGAAATAAGGATTGATGGGCATTTGGTGATTCACGTCAAGCATCTTCAATGGAAGTTTAGAGGTAATGAGTCTGTTCATGTCAATAAAGCAAGAGTGGAAGTGTATTGGGATGTCCACGACTGGCTATTCAGTCCTGGTTTAAGACATGCTTTATTTATAATTAAGCCAATTTTGTCCTCATCGTCGTCTCTTTCTTGCCGATCAAGTACATCTTCTTCGCCGCCATTATCATCGTTGGGATCAACACCATTGTCATCTCAGGCAGGAAGTTGTGATTCAACAGAAGGTGGGTCATCTGAGTTTTGCTTGTTTCTCTATGCCTGGAAGGTTGAATGACAGAGGAACACCCCAATATTGTAAAATCATTATCAATTCATCATCATCAACAGCAGCAGCAACAACAACAACAACGAAAGAATAAGGCTATGGGGGAGGCAGGATGGATCGATGAGGATGCAGATTGGGTTAAGAAAGAGACAGATGATTGGGAAATGAAGGAAGAAGAAGTGGGGACAAAGAGGGAAGGAATAGAAAGTCTTTACAGCTGGGGTTCACAAGTGGGCATAAATGGACAAGACAGATTATCATCTCCATGCTGAATAATTCCATCTCTATACGCACCTCCATCTGTTTTTTAAGAACATTTTCCATTATTTTCCTCTCTCTTGATCTACTCTTGAGAAATGAGCTCCTTTCTTTCCCAATTATATCTATCAATGCGTGTATGATTTCTGCATTTTTTTATACAAAAAAAAGTCGACAGCAGTTTCGTAACCTATAACTGACTATGACAAAATCACTAACTCAGCACATGAAATTTCGGTCTGCATCTTTCTCTGGTTGCTTTGTGTCAGCAATTTAATTCAGTCAAAGATTTATTACCGAAACGAGATAAAAGTTCTTTTAATTATTCTTATATTGTCAGTGCAATAATGTGATACAATTAAGAGACTCTGGCATCCATTAAAAAAAATGGAAGAAAATTTACTAGACTAAACAATTGGAGGCCATTTCTTCTGATGCTTTAGGAAGGCATAGTGTTACAGATCTTGAACCAGGGTAACTATTGAGCCTCTGACATTATGCATAATGTTACAAATCAGTGTGCAACAAAATTTCAAAACCAAACCACGTTGTCTACGTTGATCCATCCTCGGGTATAGAATATATCTGATAATAGTTTGGCGAATTTACAGAAGGGTTGTCTTTATTTTGATCCAAAACCAAACCACTTTGCAAAGGAAAACACGTTTTTTCCGCGAGAAGTTGGTGGTGCTGCAGTCGTAGCCTTTGCTGGTAATGAATTGGGCTTAGCTGTAAGATTGAAATTAAGATATTTGGAGGTATAAGATGAAATAAATTATTAAAATGAGGACAACTTTTCAAAGAAAATCATGTTTTCAAAAGTTACTGTCAGTAAACTAGCCAAGATTAGCATGTAAATTGAAGATTTCCAACGTAAATTTTCTCAATCAAAGACAGGAAATTAAGCATTACCTGGAGTTGACGAAATTTTGTTATTTTTAGCATTTGTCACACCATGGGGATTTTTATGCAAATTTTGTGTGCTAGCTTCACTGTTAGAGGAAGAAGTTGATCTCCTGTCTGGAACACTGCGCTCTGATTGTGCCTTTGTTTCTAGCCCGTCTATCACGATCAAGTACAAGAAAAAGAATACCAACTCCGAGTAAACAAGAGGACTTAAAGGCAGAGTAAATAAACAGGCAAGAGCAGTGGTAAAACTTACTATGGATGGGCGACTTCCCATAGTTGGAACTTAAGGCTTCAAGAAAAGAGTTATCCCTTTGATCTTGCATCACTGTTACAAAAAACGATATGGGAATCTTAAATTATATATTATGCATAAGCAGCTTAAAAATTTTTCCCCAAAGGCTGTGCCAAGAAGCAGAAAAAATAAGCATACATAGATCGTAAAGAGTGTATCTGTAATTTGGGGCTGAACCAACCGATAGTAATTGAACTGCCTCTGCATCTCTTGTCATAGTCAAGGGAGAAGCTATATCCAAATTTTTTGTGTCTAAAAGGATACCAGCAAGCTGTGATAGAGGAAACCCAATAAGAATGCTAAACCTGAAGCTGGTTCTTTATGGTTAGTCAAGAGCAAGAATGGAATTGATTTACAATATAGTTGAAGTACTTTACCAAAATCTTTTTCAGCATTGGTGTTTGAAGTAAATCATATGCATCTTCACAATAATTATCAGTAAGAATGGTGCACTGAGATCCAGCCTGTATAGGTAAGGAACCTTGCTTAATATAGAGAACTAATTTATGTATTCTCATAAAATCGCCATGTATCGATAAAAATGCCAACCTTGCCATTAGTTTTGAGGACATCTTGCCCAACCATGACCATGTTCAATTTTCCAGTCATCATCACACTCTCTAGATCAACCTGATCCAAAGCAGTTGAAATGTATCAGATTGTTGTGTGATGGCAAATAGATAAACAGCATAAATTATGTAAGCATGGTTGTTAATCTTAATATAAGCAGAATTTTGAAAGTACCTCGTCTGCAAAGAGCAATGAGGTTGCATGGAGGCCAACATGGTGGAAGAGCCAAGCAGCCTGTTGATGCTTCCACATTTTGTGTCTCCTGACATTCATCACAGGCACCACCACGTATTTTTCTGCATCACTTTCTGATCCTTTCTTCTTTCTCAATTGATTTTCCAACAATAATGCATAGCATATTGCTGCCACCATCGAACTTGTACCTGCATTCCATCAATCTCGCACATTCAATTAAAATTATAAAACTTCAACTGGATCAAAAAATACAATCCTGATTTGTAATGTTCAGTTTTATGAAAATTGTGATGATTTAATCAATAATTAATTTTACATCAAACTTAACTGTTTGAAGGTCCTGGAAGCACGATCTTGGCCTTGTAATTAGATTCTCTATTTAAAATCTTCTCAATCTTGATTCTCTGTTCTTTAAGGAATTCATTTAGGCTAAGGTCTCTGCTTTTGTCCTCTTTCTTTGACCTCCCATTTTCATGGCTTATCGGCGCAACTTTCTCCACAAAGCAAGTAGACCTCGATATAGAACGGCGGTGAACTGACTCTACTAGATTCTTGGGTGGTGAAAGGGGGCAATTCAATGGCAATGAACATGTAGATGATGAGATTGATCTCCTTGCAGCAGACTCAACAAGGTTTTTGGGTGGAGAAAGTGAGTTCGGGGCTGGCTCAGTTAATGGACCTGAAGAAGTTTTGAACGTTCGGCGGGAAGGGACTGGAATCCCCTGTGGGTGAGGTGCAGAGTTGTCGGTTTTGAAGCGGGATACTCTGGCAGTTGACTGCCGAGGTGGCAGAAGAATTGCCGTTGAATCATGAGAGAGGTCTGTAGGGGAACCGGGAGAAGACGGTGTTGAAGTGGGACTCGATGCACCGAGAATATTGGAGAACCATTTGTGGACTGCATTAGCGGGAGATTGCTCTGTGGAGGTGTCCAGAGTGAGCGACTTGTTGCGGCTGTGTTTTTCTGATTTGATCAGAATTTCTCCACTGAATGATCCCTCCACTGCTCTGTTCCTATTGACATAACAAAAATTGCTTCAAAATCAATCACAGAAGGTTCAAATTTGCCTGTGGTTCAATTACTAAAACAATCGTATACCTTCTGGCAGACCGAGAAAGAGGATCCCTCCGATCAATCGACGAGAACGATAATCTAGGTTGTGCGTCTGCAAACCTCGACGACCCGACGAGTCGCGACGGCGACTCGCATCGAGATGGAGAAGAGGCCACCATGCGCTTTGCCTCTTCTAGCCACTCTTGTGTTAACTTGCCACTATTGCTTCTAGTGCTACAATCAAAATCATCTTCCTCGTCCATCATACGACGACCATCACCGCCTGTCATGTTATAAGCTTTCTTGTCCTTGTCAACAGTCCCAAAGAACATGTCGTTCATAAAATCAGTGAGGTCTGGTACATTATTATTTTCCATTTTTCGCCGATTGTCGACCGATTTCTTTTGCAGAGTAATCGATCCTTTGGAGACCAGGGTTGATTGAGCCATGTTTTGGTTTAGATTTTAGTCTTTAACTCTTAAGAAGAGAAAGACGGTCATGCATGATCGAGTCATATATTAGACTAGTCTCGCAATGGAGTAGACATTGGGAGTATCAGTCCGATACAGAGAAACAAAGAAGAATGTTGGCCGGCATTCGGTGGTGTCGTTTTGCTTTCTGCTTTATCTGTCCGACTGTTGAAATATTTTTCTCCATCGAACAAACCAAAACCAAATGGTCGGAATTCATAATAATAAAACATATTTGCAGCAATTTCATTGGGCAGTCCACAAACTGGCCGTAACCGCGTTTTCGTCGTCCTCGTTTCGGACGTTTCAGAGTAATGAAAAGTTCAAGGTGAACCTTACAAATAAACTACATTATATAGGGTAAGCCAGAAACCATTCACGAATAAATTTCTTAGCAGAAAAAATGCCGTTGGTCTTGTAATTAAGTTATAAATTAGTCTGAAGAGACTCTGGCTAGCTCATTCATAGTGTAGTTCATGACAGACAGAGATGATAACCTTTTCTGATGTGTATATGTATATATGTATTGACTTGACCCAATCGGCCAGCCAGCTGACTTGACTGTCTCTCCTCGTGCCACCCAGGGCAGCCCCCCTAGTTAGGTTCTCCGGCAGCCATCAATCCCTACGTATCAATTCATTTATCAACATTTCATTTTTCTGTAATAAAAACTTCACTGTCAAACAGGGAGATGAGATGATGAGGCCAACTGGTAAAATGTTTATTTTTGGAATGAGAAAGATTCATTAATAATTGACGACATGAACTTGTTAATATTTAATTCAAAGTTTCCCCTCATACTAGTATAGCTTTTCCCTGATTGTAAAACAGAGAGGGTGATCAATAATTTCTCATTCTGTACTGTAGTTCTCAAGGTTCTCCAGTCTGCTAGCTTGCTCTTTCTAAAGCATCAAGGGACACCCAAAAAAAAAAAAGTCTTGCAAGTTACCTGCATAAAAAATAATATGGATTTCCGAAAAGTCAATGAATAAAGTGAGCCACAACTATATACATCCGACACCCGATCTCACCACAAATATTTCCGGATCTTACCTCTTTAGCCTGGTGAAGGGCCATGCTAAGGATATTTTATGTATCATTTTCTTGAAGAATCTCTTCAAATTCCAAGAAAGGTTGCAGCCAGTGCTTTGGGGCATTGACTTTGTTCTGCCAACATCAGCCGAAGCGCTTGGCAACTTCTTTTATTTTTTATTTTGTCAATTGGGCGCTCTCGTATATAAAGAAGCCAAGGGACTGCTTTATTGGCAACAGCAAAGATTGCTTACGGGATCATAAGGTAAACTCTCTACTTTACCAAACATTTGGTGATTCATTGAAACTTAGCACTTTAAGGGCAGAAAACCAATGGCAACTCGTGGGATTCTCTTGGCTTCACTTCTTCTTTCTTGTCTCATACAAGCATGTTATGGAGCTGTTCTCTTCTCCTCTCTGAAAAACACCCTTCAAGTCACTACTTCAACCAAACAAGGAGGTAATTAATACGCCCCGTCTTTATCTTTTTCCAAATAGTTTTGAAGGCATCTTCCTTATGCTGTACATAATTGGGGATGAACTCTTGCTGAAATTTTAGTTTTCTTATAATCATTTGAAGAAAATCAATCCTTGAAAGGCTTATCTAGCCAGGGGCTTCTCCAAGTCAATAAATCAGTCAATTTCATGCCCGAATAATGATTAATTATTGTTTCTCCAATCATCTTAATGGAAATTTCTGTTATCACAAGAATTTTTCACACAGCCATACAAAAAGTCTGCCATAATTTGCTCCACAATCTCTTCAGTTTGGTTTCCTGAAATTCGCAGTTCTTTTTACTGTATAGATGCTTGGTTCACTACTGATTCTTAAAATTATGCAGTTCTGCAAGCTGGTGAAGACAGAATAACAGTGACATGGGGGCTGAACCAGAGCCTCCCAGCTGGGAGTGGCTCCGATTACAAGACAATCGAGGTTAAGCTATGCTACGCCCCCATCAGCCAGAAAGATCGCTCGTGGAGGAAAACTGAAGACCTTCTAACCAAAGACAAGACTTGTCAGTTCAAGATAGTTGAAAGGCCATACAACAACTCACTCCAAACTTTAGACTCGATCATTGAGAAAGACGTGCCTACGGCCAAGTACTTCGTACGCGCCTATGCTTTCAATGCCGACGGTGATGAAGTGGCATATGGTCAGAGCACTAACGATGAAAAGACGACCAACCTCTTTGACGTCCGTGGAATCTCAGGACGCCACGTGTCACTAGATATTGCGTCGGTCTGCTTCAGTGCTTTCTCGGTTTTGTCCTTGTTCTTTTTCTTCTTCATGGAGAAGAGAAGGGGGAAAACGACCCAACACAAATGAAGAGTAGTCAGAGGCCACGAATCATAAGTCATGTAAAAGTATTATAGCTTGAATTCTATGTTTCTGCTATTGTGCCTTATATTCACACTTACTTTTGTGGGTCTGGAGCTGAGTGGACTTGTCAGGAAATGGGAAGGGTCTGATGAGCTTTGTAGTTGGATGGGGTTGGGAAAGTGGTGTAACTAATTATCATCTTTGTTTGTTTCTTAAGAAAGTAGAAGTAAACTCTTTCTTGGATATATAAATGTTTAGTCAAGACTGTTACTTACAGAATATCTGGATAGTTGAGAATGATCGTGCTGAGAAGTCGTATTAGCTTAAAATACTTGAAAATTCAGAGAAGATTAATTGTTGAGAAAGAAAGGTGAGTGGAGATTATGAAGGAACAATCCATTGACCTGAATTTTAACATGGCATGATGAGAGGTCTGAATTCTTTGTATACATGCTCGAGCATGTGGCATTTAAGTGGGCAGTCAATTTGCTGAGATTAAATATAAAGTTAGTTGTGTATAGTGGCTCAGGTACGTAATCTCCACAAAGAATAAAACTGCTTTTTTAACTCGATAATTTCGCATTCAAAGTCCAAACGGAAGCATGCTTGACCAAGGAGAAAAGCACTGAAACACATCATAACCAGAGCAGCATTTACTGCAACATGACATAAACATAGAAACTGAAGATATCTCACTGATTACAAATGCGGAATAAGCCATAATAGTTTTCTTTAGAATTTCAGCATGCCATGAAATTCTAGTAGTCACATTTTTACCTCTTTTAGCAAGAAGAAAGACACCACAATGCGATTCCTCAAAGGCTCAAACCACTACCAAAGATACCGCTTTTTATTGAGCACTTTCGAAATTTGTATTTTCCTGTTGATGATTATGGTAATGTTTATTCTACACAACTTCCATTAAAGAATGAGTTGTAGGATACTTGCTATTAGAATAATATTTTGTGATGTCCATTTAAGGATTGAAACACATATCTGTGCTCTGCAATCGATCTGTACCAACGAGTGATAACCTGTTTTCATAAACATCAATATATCCAAATGCATTTGTACCAGGGGGACACTCAAGGGCAGCTTCAAGGACTCGATGGTGTATCCCACGGGAATCAATTGAATGGCCCCCTTGGTGATCATGGCCTGCTAGGCAAACTTTCACACAATTGTAACGGTGTATCACATCCATCACTTCATCATAATTCCAGAGAAGTGATTCTCGGGATGTGAGACCTGGATCCAGAGGCAGATGGCAACAGACAACCACTTTCTGTTTTAACTTTGTTGCATCTTGAAGTACTCCATCTAGCCATTCCAACTGTTCTTTCCCAACAGCTCCATTGTACATAAGAAATCTTCTAGCCATGCCCACCAGTCCATTTGGGCTGTTCTTCTCTGTATTTGGGTTTTTCTCCCTAAGAATATTTAGTGCTTCCAATGTATTTGGATGATCTTGAGGCCAACCAATTGCACTAATATCATAACCATCAAGCACAACAAATCTGTATTCTGGAATTGGTGAAAAATCATAGTATGCGTGTCCATCAACACTTGGAATATTCAGTAATGGAAGTAATTTGTCACGGGGAAGATTATAGAGGCAGTGATTACCAATCATGTGATAGACAGGGCCATTGAACTTCTCAAATTCATTGATGACTTCCTTCACAACATCAACAGATTGGTCTTTGGGACAACGCCCATCAACAATATCCCCAAAATTCATAACAAATTTAAGCTTTTGATGGTTGTTCCATTTTTGAACTGCCCTTTGCAAAACAAGAAGACTGTGCTGATAGTACCTGGGAATGCCAACGAACGAGTGACCATCAGGAATATCAGCATACTGGACATCAGCAATGACCCCAAAGGAGAAAAGAGGTCCCTTCCCTTGCAAACTTGTCACTCCATTTGCAGAGGCCATAATATGAGTAGCACCATTCCGTCCAAATGACATTGAAAACTGTTATTAGCCCCAGCAGTCTGAACATCACAATCAAAAGAGAACAATAATTTAATAGCAGTTGTGTAAAGTAATCTATTTACATGAGAGCTCAAATTATAATAATGAAATCAATTATTCAACCCACAGCCAGCAACCATATTCTCATCCACAGAGGCAAAAACCAAAGCAATATAAACATAAATGACTACAATTTTCAACTATGTCTAGCCTAAGTGCTTTTGCTTTCGCTTATGGTCACTCAAAGAAACTTGTTAGCATCTTCTCAGTTGAATGATGAAAATGACATATTGTCAGCCAAAAGTAATTCCATATCGGAAAAATACATCACTAGTCACTTGTTCCTGATAACAAGCCCATAATTAAGAACATTTGAACTAAAATAATAGTGTATATCACAACATGAAGAAAGTTGAAAACCAAGCCCCATTTGTTAAGGTAATGTGTATTAAATTCCTCTCATTTCCTCTGTTTTTGCCAAATAAATCAACCTCTTATGTTCATAATCAAGCTCTATTACATCTTACAAAATCACAACCATATTATGCTTTGTTAAATTTTCCTTGTAAAGCCCTAAAATATAAGAATGCATAACAAAAGAAGAATCATATGGCACAGAAAGATCATGCTAAGCAGGTGGAAGTAAAGTCAGAATGCAGTAAAACTATTCACCCACTTGGGAAAATGATTGCAAATCACTATAAAGTCAGTTGCCCCAAAAACATGAGAAAACCAATTAATGATATTATTCACCATATCTGTGATGAAGTCAGTGAAATTATTCAGCAATTACACTGTCCCCTTCCATAAATTTACCAATAAAAACCGATGTGAGTTGCCAAGGTAAACTAAAACTAAATATTGAAAAATAAGTCAATTGAAATAAGAAACTAATCTGTGAATGTAAGCATTAATCGAGATGAGACAACAGGTCAAACTTAAATTACGAAAAGCAAAAAGGCATTAATTCCATGTAAAAGCAAGTTAACAAGCTAAAAGGCATTAACACCAATACAGGAAATAAAATTTCGCTAATTATAAAAATGGTGCTTGTCAATAGAAATCAGACAACGTAATGCAACGATAACACAGAAAAAGTATATACATCAACAAAACAAAAAGAGAAGGGAAGTTATGGGCTTACGATGAAAGTTGGGAGCTTGCGTTTTTTCACGTTTGTGAACACGAGCTCTAAGAATTTTAACGACGACAGGGAAAACAGTTAGGAAAGACGACGTCGCTTCCAGGAAAGCTAAATGGAGAGAATACTCAAGGTAGTTGGTTGGTTGGTTGAGGGTTTGAAATTGACTTTAAAAAAAAAAAAATGTGATTAACTTGTGATGTATTATTGAGTTGAGAAACAAACATCATAATTGGCTCCTATTAATATTAACACGCATCATTTTAGTATTGGCCCATGTCTTCATCGTTTTCTTCATAATGCTTATTAAATAAAAATTAAGGTCAAAAGACTTATTCCCAAAGGGTCGTTGAATTTCTCAATTGAGAAGAGTAAAACTTTATCTATTATTCTTTTAATTAAAAAAATTATTTTTTTAAAATTAAATTTTAAAATATTATATTATTTATATTTATTAGATAGATAAATTCAAAATACAGTGACTAAATCTATAATCACTGTATCAGATAAATCAAAGTGTCATAAATATAATAAAAATTCAAATACAGATTTTTAATACTCCATAAACTTTGCTAACTTTTAAAGTGAAAATGTTACATTTTGCCTTCTATCAGATTTCTATTTCTTTGGTGTTTTCTGTCTCTAACACGGTTATTTCCTCTTTATCCTTTGTTGTTTTCATCTTTAAACAAAAATAAAATAATATATTATTATTTATAAATAAAATTATGCACATAATTTGGTGATAATAATTTTTTGATTTGTCAAAAAACTTGGGGGTTGAAATGGGTTATCTGACAATATAATGTTGAAGGTCAAAGGAAAATTATTGTCAGAATGTGCATAATTAATCAAAGAGAAGTAATGTGTAGTTATTACAATAGAAATGAAAGGTAAAATGAAATTCAACCTCATTCCATTTATTTCTTATAAGCCTAACTCTCAACCATTATGTAAAAAATCTAATTAACCACCAGGAGAGAAAGACCGACCAATAGAAGCTGTTCATAACTAAAATTGTACACCAAAATCCTATCATAAAATAGCTTTATTTTCAGAATCCCTCCTTGCCAACAGCCTCTCCTTCAAAAGACTTCCCACCTGTGGTTGGCTCCCCATTCCCTTCTTCCAACTTTCAGTGAACCGGTGCTGCTTCAATAAATTTTGGGGAATATATTCTCAACTTGATAATGTTGACCTCCCACTGCCATAAGGATGAAGGACCTGATTCACAAGCTTCTCCGGCAATTCTTTCTTACCCTGCAAAAGATAACAAAATAAGGTTGAATCAGAAAGTTCTATCATTGGGGAGTCTTGAAATTTTCAGAACTATATATGCCTGGAAGTGTCTCATGTGTAATATCGGCTCACACCCAACATCAGCAATTGATTTTCCTAGAGGGGTTCGCAACTTAAATCGCTCTGCTTCATATGCCTTTAGCTTATTGTTCTCATCAGGCAAATGGTGGCAGATTTTCAATAGTGACGTCAGAGAATTCATCTGCAAGTAATCAGTAAATAACAAGTCAGAGGCCCCATTTAATATGCTTTAAAATAACAACTTTCATCTATACAATTAAGTTTTGTTTTGTTCCTTCAATTTGTAATCTCCGATATGGTGTGTCAATACCATGGTATTTTCAAGTCTCCAACTTGGTGCTCCAGTTGGAATCATGCAAAAGATAACATTGATTCTTTGATTAAATATACAATGGGAGTAATGACACGGGCAGAGAATGTGCTGATAAAAGAAAGGACAGACTCACCTTCATATATGGACAGGATGCACAGCCACCATGAATAGAACACCCCTCTCCACTAGCAACTCCAGGTATAATAGGTAAAATGACATCACCCAAATTAACCGAATTTAGGCTTGGAGATGAACTAGTTGATGTTCCTGTCATTGAGTCTGATGAAACAGGAAAGACAATTTCAACATTAACTTTTGCTTCCCCTGAAGAGTACTTTGCAGAGCCGAACAAACTGCGGACTGCTGCAACAATTGAAGTCACCATTCCTGTCTCTGTTCCCAACACAAATTGGAGGTGGTCATTGGCATCTCTATCTAATGCCTCTTGAACCCTTTGTTTTATGAAATCTAGAATATTCTGAGTGGAACCCACCACCCCCATTCCTCTTTTCTTTGCTTCCATTGCCAAAGAGAACATTTCTCCTGGGACTTCAAGATGTGCAGTTAAGAACGCATCACAATACATTTCATTGATCTTCTCCACAACTTCATGCCCAAAAAGATGATGTACAACACATGTACCATCCTGATGCAAACATGTCATAAGGTCAGACAAATAAAAGACAGCAGATCTGACAAGGCCCAAGCCTTGAAAAGAAGGACAAACAGAAAAGGTAGCTAGTTAGGTTTGAAAATGTTTCAAAAACACATGGTAAAATGACCTGCACTTGATATACATATAAAGTTATAGATGCCATCATTTTGGGGCAGGAGAAACATATTATACCAAAAACATTCTATGAAAATTTCGTTTGCACCTACAAATGAGTACCAAACCATAAGACATCTAAGTCTCCTAAAAGATTACACGTCATCAGGTAACATTCCAACAGATAGATAGAACCACCAATTATAGACTATTGATGAAGGACATATGGATAAAAATTATCTAGGGAGACCATCATGTCGTGCTTCTCTCGAGCAGATATATTTTTTGGTCTAAGAAGCGCTATTGATTAATATGTTTATATAAAATAATCTCAAAATAACCTGATAATTAGAGGAAATATTTTGGGATGCTGAATGAAGCAATAAATCAGTAACCAAATAAACACACCCAAGCTTCCATGGAGGCATTGAACTGATAACACCATGAGTACAACCGAATCATATGTGGTACAATGTACACTATTCAAAGAAGTTCCATCATGTCCTTATTCCTCAAGAACCAAAAAGAGAATTTTTACCTGATAATAATGCAGGCGAGGTAGCAATGATTTAATTGAGTCTCTATTGTGTTTTGGATGGATTCCAGCAATCTCTGCATCACTCATTACAGTCATCTGTTGGAATAGCTTTGCAATATTTGCACCCATGTAAGAGTCAGGCCCATACCATACGGTCAAATCTGGAATCTGAGCAAATGCCTGCAGGGAAAAAATTAATAGGAGAAAAAAATTAAATTGGAAAACATTATTACTTAGATCAGTTGAGATTTTAATCTTGCCCCCAAGAAAAGAACATCCATACGGTTGTTTAAACACCTATGATGACCAAAAATGGCTCTTGCTTGCCAAGACTAGAACCAATTGCTATGTCTCATAATTCTTGGCCTCATACATCAGTAAGTTTACAAGTTACTTGTGCAGGGAAAGCACTTTCCTAAAAGAGTTTGGCAAAGCATAAATTGGAGCATTGTAGCACAAATAAAGTAAATGAACATAAGATCATTTTGATACCAACCTGCAAAATAGTTTGCACAACATTAGAAGAAGTACAGGTAATTGTAGGCACAAGTTCATGAGCATAAGCTTTTGTCTCAAGTGAAGTATTGATGTAGATAACATGCATAGAAGGAGGACAACTAGAAGCAGCCTCAAGGTAATTCATATAAGCAGGCGTAGCTGCAGCATCAGCCAGAGAACAACCAATGCGCTCGTCTGACATCCTGTACACACCAACCTGCATTGGAAAGCCACCGATAAACAAAAAAAACATGAAATGCTTACCATAAATTGAACTCTGGTAAAAAGATCAAATTCCATCTATTTCATGCCAAAGTCAATAAGAATCAGAATGAACAGAAGTATTATCCTTCTTGCATCTTAACTGTCCAATCATAAAAATATTCTCTAGATACAATCCCGGGATTGAAAGGACTAGATCAAAAACAAAATATTATAGTAATATGAACGAAAAGGTTCATCTTTCAAGCTTGCACGAGTAAAAGCTTCAAAAAAGTATGAGTATCATCTATTCTTTAGAGGTTGTACCACGGTCAGTCCCCACGTGCAAGCAAGCCTACATCTTGAAGCTCTATTTCCTTGTACAAGTCCCTTATTCTACTGGTGATGCAATTCATATGGTAAAAACAGTGGCCTTATGATGGAGATACTGAGTTCCAAAAACAAAAGTTCGCATACAGTTGAGACATTGATTTCAAGGTAATTTAAATTATTCATCAGTTTAATTCAGTCAGTAATGAACAGATAAAGAGCTCAATAAACAATAGGAGTTAGGAGCAAAAAGCATGTACATTTTGAAAGCCGGCCTGATCAAGAATTGCACGCACATTTTCTGACATGAAATCTACACCTAGAACTGTTATGAATTGGCATCCAGCTATAGCCATCTTCACAGCTGTGTCAGCCATGACCAATGAATCAGATATATGAATGTGGGGCCAATGCTTCTGTGCAGCAGTTAAGACACCTTGGACTTCGGGGTCCATGTAAAAATGAGCAACGATGCCAATTTTCTTCTCCTTTAGCTCGTTGACAAGTTCTAAAACTGTAGACTCATCAGGGAACAAATATCTCGCCTGCAATCAAACTAGAATGGAAGTTAGGATTTTAATTCAGCCAATAAATTACTAGGAGAAAAATTAAATTGGAAAACATTATTACTTAAATCAGTTGAGATTCTAATCTTGCCCCCAAGAAAAGAATAACACCCATACGGTTGTTTAAACACCTATGATGAGCAAAAACGGCTCTTGCTTGCCAAGACTAGAACCAATTGTTATGTCTCATAATTCTTGACCTCATACATCAGTACATTTACAATTGAATGCATATTGTTATTTATCGAGAAGACAATGATGGAAACCTTACAATAACTTATAATTTAAGATTTCCAGTAAAGAGCCTTAAAAAGTATTGAAAACTTTTGGAGACGCATGATTTATCATATTCCATGGGAATTATCAGTATTAAAAGTAACCAGCAACATGGAAACCAGATATCATCAAGAAGGATAGCAGTGAACTTAGACGTTTATCATTGATAACATTGAAAAAAATAAAAATAAAAATCTTCAGTAACTCCACAATTGGACTGACGATACCCCTGGCCCATCGAAGAGTATTTTCCAAAGCTAAAAGACCAGTTAAGACCACAAGTATATTGAGTTGAAGTTTTCTTCTTTTAACAATTTATCAAACACACCGATGCAGGACGCAATTAACACATAAACACCTATCAAACGATCGATTACAATTATACTACTATATTCAATAGGATTGAAGAAACAAAGATGCTAACCTGGGCCTCAGCATAGCTACCTTTGGCTTGAACACCATCTTTGGTCACAACCAAAGACGGAAAAGGCTCAAACAACGCCTTTCCTTCTCTCTCTGCTACCAAAAGTTTAGTCCTTTTTTGCATGCTAATCAAAACATTATGCCATGTGTTCACCCTCGACCTCTCCCCACCAAGTAACCCCACATTCAACGCCGCCAAATCCTCCGTCCTCACTCTCAACACCTCCTCAGGTGCCGCCCCATCAAAAACCGAAACCAAACAGTAACAAAACCCCCTCGCAATCTCCGAATCACTATCAGCTCTAAATCTCATTTTATCATCTTTATCCAGCGTAGCCTCGAGCCAGACCTGGGCAGTGCAGCCCATCACTCGGTTCGAGTCCACCCGGGAAGAGTCCGGGAGAGAAGGCAAGAGTGTTGAATAGTCGAGAAGACGCTTAACACGGTCGATAGGTTCCGTCAAAGATTGAAACTCGGTGATGAAATGATGGAGCTTCCGCGGCAAAATATCAGCGGTCTCTGAGGGAGAGAAAGTGAGAGCCCCGCGGGAGAAAGACGAGAGAGTAGGGTTTTTAGAAGCGGGTTCAGGAGATTGAATGCCTTTGACTGATTTAAAGAAGGGATAAGATCTTGTTTTTTTGGTTTTGTACAGGTTGGAAAAGAGTGTTTTAGAATTAAGGTTATTCGCCTTGTTTGAGGAATAAAAAAGTGAAGTCGTAGAAGAAGAAGGAGAAGCAATAGTTTCCATGCCGAAAGAAAGTTGCAGAGAGAACAAGATTGCGGTTGAAGTATAAGCAACGAGCCTGAGAAGGGTAAAATTATAACCTTGAGATGCGGACAACTTAAGAAATTAATGTATGGATATGAAACCAGGACACGGAGGGCCGCTTATTAATAAGAGGCGTGGCGGCCGAGACCTTAACAAATATATATATATATATATATATATATACACACACACAGAGACATACATACATACATACATACATACATATGATAAAAACGAGCCCACGCGCATTTAATTGTAGCCAAGAGCCCAAGGCAAAACGTAAACAAGCCTAACACCTCTCTTCTCTCTGTTTTTAACCAAATTGATGGCTGGGTTTATTTTCCTCTACTTTTTTTCACGGTCACTGTGTGTCAAAGCCAAAATGCCAAATTTTTTAGTTGTGTGAAAACACATGGAAAAGTGAAGAATGGATGTGAAGAGTTTGTGGAGTCGAGAACTAATTTGAGTCCTATGTCTTGATTGGTCATCTTGCTTTGACTAACAAAATCCATTTTTAGTTTTGAAATCTGTTAAATAGGATTTAGTCAATAAAGAAGGGAATGACCCCTAGTGCATGTATGGCTTCTGTACAATACAACTGATAGGAGGACTTCTAGTCCACAAAAAACTGTATTTGCCTTTGCCAAGATACACACGGCGCCTGGAAAATGAGATGCAAATGAAAATTTCCAGAAAATGAAGAGAAGTTTATGAGGACTTGAAGTCCTATAAGTTGTTTGAACAGAAGTCAAACTTGCACTAGGGGCCATTCCCTTCTTTAATGAAATGTCCAAGGTGGGGTTCATCTTTGCCAAAAAAGTGCAAAAGAAAAGTTGTTCAAGATTGATTTGGATTCTTCATTTCACACCCACTCAAAATTGATAATTGGGATTTGAAAGATGCCATGATTCTATTTTTGTTAATGGCTTTGGACTTGATACATTTCCTCATGATTCCTGCCCACTAGACAGTTATGCTTAAAGGAGTTCAACCACCCAGCAACCATGAACGGTCCACAGAGAGAGATATATTTAAAATACATATATGTTGACTGAGAATATGCTATTTCCGAATTCCCATACCAATAAACAATTTTTTATTTGCCAGGGCATAGCAGAATGTTTGCAAGTACTACAAACAAAATAGTTCTATCCTAAGAGATAGAACTAGAATGAGATTATTTCGAATCAATTCGATTAGAAAATATTGATCTAACTTCAACATTCTAAACCCAAACCTTTGTCTCTCCTTCTCCCTTGTTTCTAAACTCTCTCAGACTCCAACACCACCCTTTCCTAACAGACCTTCTACCACCCCTAGTACTGTTACAGCCAACAGGATTTTAATCCAACTATATATAGAAGATGACATCTTCTTCCTGTTACTTAATTACAAAGTAGCACGAAAACTTATAATAGGGTGCGTTTTCACGTTTTGAAAATGTTAATGTTTTTGAAACTCTCAGAAATTTGTAGGAAACGTTTCGGGTTATTTCGAAATTTTTAAAAAATTTTGAAACACGTTTTTTTAGAAAAAAAACTCGTAAAATCTATTAAACACATATCTTTTATATTTTCAAACTGAAAATGTCATTAAATCTCATATTGAATTTATCTCCTCTATACTCTTCGATGTGTTATTCATCTTTTTTCCGACATATCATATAGATTAGTGTGTATTATTATTTTTTCTTACAAATCTACGTGTGTTTACTCAAGAACAATTTACAATAGATTCTATAATTCTATTTTATAGTATTCTTTTTCTTCATTTTTTTTTATTATTTATTTTTATATTATACAAGTTTATGTATTTTTGTTATAACAAATTTAGTATTTATAAAAAACCCTTATATTTTTTATATTTATAAGTTTTCTTACGTTTTCGTTTCCTATATTTTTTTAAAAATGCGTTTCCATGATTCCGTTTTCGTGTTTCCACCTTTCTCCGTTTCTGTTTCCGTGCTACATAGCTTAATTATATTATTCTTCTTCTTCTTCTACTTGTATAATTGAAAAGGTCTTAACACTGAGTGTGCTCTTCTTTTTGTTTTGCTTTGCTGTTCGTCCTTTGAATATGCAAAGAATGGAGTGCTTCTCTGTGTCTTTTACAATACCCACCATACTTCCACTTTCCGTGAACATAGACTACTGGAAGTTTGAACCTTTCATTCCACAGGATGCTTGCTCCTCGAATATAATGCCAAATCCTCATTCAATACATATATATTTTTTAATTTATGAAACCTTAGAAACAGACATTTGATGTTGGATCCTGACAGGTGAAAACATCGTAAAAGTCACCAACCTTAAATTTGATCAGTCATCAAGTTTGTTAGTATTCGTGTAAGACTTTAGCATGCTGACATATAGCAGATATATAAGGGATCTCCATTTGTGCCTTCTTTGTACATATTTTACGTTTCAACTTATGTCCACCAATAAAGAAACTTCAAGCTTTCCTCTAGAAATTAAGTTACGCTAGTCAGACTTTTCTGTAATATATGTATCAAAGTCCAACAGAAAGGAAAGTTGACGATTATCTTGCAGTCCAGCAACAGTGAATTGTGAGCCCACTAGTAGAAGCAATGAATATCAAAATGATAGGCCGGCCAAGCGGCCTCCCATTGGTTTCTTTCATAACAAGCTTCCCTCTCCAGATTCGTTCAAACTTTTTACTTCGTTTTCCTTCATCTATGCTAATAATTTAGAACACCTTCACATAATCAGACACCATTTGTGTCATCATGGTTTCTCTTCCTAATATCATTTGTTTCTGCATTCTGATTTTCCTCGTCAAAACTGTTCACTCTCGACAATCCTATGATAAATCAGACTGCAGCTCACAATCACAAATTTCAGGGTCCAATTACCTTTGTAGCTCCAGATTTCCTTGTGATACATACATAGTGTACAGGGCTCAAAAGAATTTCCAGTCGTTGTCCTCCGTGTCATCTCTCTTTCACTTGGGACTTGACAAGCTCCTTGATATCAACAAAATGATTGAAGCTGATGCCAACAATATAACGATTGGTCGAGAGATCATCATTCCAATCAACTGCTCTTGCACCGGCCGGTTCTCTCAAGCCATTGTCATGTACAACTTTTCTAACTCAGATTCATTTGCTTCAGTTGCCTGTGGAGTTTTTGAAGGGTTGGTGAAAGCACTAAGTCTTGCCGAAGAGAACCCAGGTGATCCTCATCAATCTACGATGAGGGTGCCTGTCCGATGTGCTTGCCCTGATGCAGATGATAGAAGAAATGGCGTGGAATACCTTGTTACATATCCTGTTATAGAGTATGATAATGCAGATTTAATTGCCGCAAAATTTGGAGTGCCTGAAACCATGATATGGGAGGCCAATAAATTAGCATCTTTTTCAACCATATTCCCTGGAACAACACTGCTTATTCCAACAAAGGATGTTCCCTTTGTGAACTCGGTTATCAATGCTGATCCAGCTCCCAGCCCTATAGAAGTAATTCCGCTAAAGAAAGTTACATCCAGTACAGAAACAACTATATTGCATAGACAGCTAGTTCTTGGAGTAGGTATTATTGCGGCAGTGATTCTAATGATTATGCCTTTTAGTGCATTTATATGCATCAGAAGAAAGAATCATCCTAGGAATTTTCAACCTTTATCTGCTAAAAGTTCAGGGTCATCAAATCTCTCACCTGATTTTCTTGATGGAGTCTCCAAGTTAAAGTACTCGCTGGTAAATTATAGCTTGGAGGAGCTAAGGATTGCAACTGAGCATTTCGATAAGGCTTCTGTGATCGGCAAAGCATTATACAGGGGAAGGATAGACGGTTTGAATGTGGCGGTAAAGCATATGAGTTCAGAAGATGCTGCTCGCCATATCATAAGCATATTGACAAAGATCAATCACCTAAATGTTCTGAGGCTTGAGGGATGCTGCTATGGGAGCACACCTTATTTGGTGTTCGAGTTTGCAGAGAATGGTAGCTTAAAGGATTGCTTGTTGAATGCTAAGATGTCTAAGCAGCTTACTTGGGCTAAAAGAATGCAGATTGCTTTTGATCTGGCAGTGGCTATTCATTACATACACTACTGTACTAAACCTGCTTATGTTCATCGAAACATAGATAGCACAAGCGTTCTAATAACCATGGATTGGAGGGCAAAGATTTCTGGATTTAGTTTGGCAAAACCTTTGATTTGGAGCAATGAGAAGGAAGAGACTAACTGGAATGAATCAGTGGTGGTGGGTACAGAAGGATATTTTGCACCTGAGTATCTCAGTGATGGGATTGCTTCCCTCAAGGTGGATGTATTTGCATATGGAGTTGTTTTGCTGGAGTTGATATCGGCCAAAGAGGTTACCGTGGGGGGAAATTTTTTGAAAGATTCTGTCAATTTTTTGGAAGATGCAGGGTTTGAAACCTCTTCCGGGTCCGTGGATGAGTTGAAAAAATTCTTGGATCCAAATTTGGAGGGTGATTATCAGTTAGGTGAGGCTATGTGTTTGGCACTCTTGGCGAAGGCTTGTATTCAGAATGACCCCTTACACAGACCCACCATGAACGATGTTCTGAAGGCTCTTTCAAGAATAGTTTGATGTGTACTAATTCCAAGGGTGATCTGATGCCAATCTCAGCAAATTGTACATGGTAGTAAATGTGACATTTTGCTTAACATATGGTGAATTAAACATCTTCTCATATCTTTTTTTAATGCATTTGCTTTAAACAATGAGGTGTTTAATTGGCTCGGACCACCATGTTTATTGGTTACAATATGATTTATAAGTAGCAGGTATTAGTAATATAATTGAATTGACCAAAAGGATTGAATCAAGAAGAAACATTCTTGCTATCATCCGGGATTTAGAACTGTAAATCTCCAGAGAGGTTTGGTATTGTCAACAGGTGGAAAATATTTTTGATGCTTTTGATTTGATTACTCACTAAATACAAGAAACAGTTTCTGACACTAACAACAAAAGGAAGTCTGAGAACTCAGATCACTTACAGATTAAAAACGGCTTACTGGAACAGGACGAAGAGGCACTTTCCTGCGAATCAGTAGCCTATAAACATCACTCATGTCAAGATCTTCCCCTCTTGCGCCATCAGGTAACTGCCAATCAAACCAGTACAGCAGATTGGCTAACACATATTCAGTTTCTGCAATTGCTAATGAAATCCCAGGACAGCCCCTTCGCCCAGCTCCAAATGGAAAGAATTGACTGTGTTGGCCCGTAAAATCAACAGAACTATTAAGAAACCTCTCAGGGACAAACTCTTCAGGCCTGTCCCACAATTTGGGATCCCTTTGAATTGCCCAGGCGTTGATAAGCACAATTGTTTTCGGTGGAACATCGTACCCTTGTAGCTAGTGCTAGCAATTGTTGCCCGAGTAATCATAGCCGGAACATGCAATCTCATGGTCTCTTTGACAACGCATTTTAAGTATTCCATTTGATTAACATCATTTTCTTCTACTTTGGATTTTTTACCCACCACTCTTCTCACCTCCGCTTGCACTTTCCTCATCTCACTAGGATTTTTAACAAGCTCCGCCATCGCCCATTCCAGTGTTGTAGCTGTATTATCAGTACCTCCAACAAACATGTCCTGAAATAAACAAATTAAAACAATGCTAAACAAGTGTCTATGCGAGCCTCAGATCAAAAAATTTGAGAAATACTAACCAACAAGATTGCTTTGATGTTTTCCCTAGTGATGCCAATTTCAAGACTTCCATCCTTCTGTAGATGAAGAAGAATATCTAACAAGTCTTTCTCATCAGACTTATCATCACTACTATTCAAGATTTCACGTTTTCCTCTCATTTGATCAAGAAAACTACGTATTTCTCCTGAAGTTGTTTTCAATTTCGCAGTTAAGCCGGTTAGATTATCCAGCCATCCTAAAAATGGAAACGGATCTTCGAAGCAGAAGTATCCTATAAGGTCCATTGCACTTCTGGACAATTCCGAGAAACTCTTATTCGTTTCTTCTTCATATACCCGACCAAGAGCAGATCTGAAAATAACATTGTTCGATATAACAGCAAACATCTGAGTAAAATTAACTGCATCTCCACTAAGACTTGAATCTCTAATTTTCTCAATCATGTTTGCAACTTCTACTTCCCTCCCAAACTGAAATGCCTGTACCCTTCTTTGGCTCAACAGTTCCTAAACACAAATCTTCCTTACTTGTCTCCAGTAATCACCAAAGGGACAAAATGCTATGTCACAGCATCCATAGAAGAGAGCTCTGGCAGCTCTTGTTTGAGACTGTATAAGAAAGCATCTTGGGTCTTAAAAAATATCGCTTTAGCTATCTCTGCAGATGAAACTATGAGAAATGGGGTGTGACCCAAGTGTAAGAGCATGATCGGGCCGTACTTCTCGGATAGATTTCGGAGAGAGTGGTGGAGGCGTGCGCCTATCTGGTGAAGACTGCCTATTATCGGTAGCTTTGGTAGAGAAGGAGGGAAATTAAGCCCTTTATTTCTGGTGAGGTTAAACAGATGCAGAAGGCAGAAAGAGAAAACGATTAGTGATGTGAGGATGGCACCCAATGTAGTTGTTTGGTTCACCTCTTGCCACCATTGATACAACAAATTCAACTGATCCATTCCCTGTCAGTGCTGGAAAATTTCCTGAAAGACGTTGAATTGTAAGGGCATTTATAATTTATCGTCGTTATTAATTGTTTATGCAGTCCAGCTTGTAATCAATATTGAAGGTATGGCCAATCTCTCGCTTAAATGATTTAAACATAACAATAAACATAAGGACTTCACTAATGAAATAGCCGAATTAGATCATCTTCACACTCACACATAATATGCGAGTGTGTCATTATAGACTAATGATGTTGAATTGTAAGGGCATTTATAAAGGTATTATCAGAATAGTTTTATATTTACGTTAAGATAAGGACTAAAAAAAATTGTATGCTCAAACTCAACAACTCAAGTTGGTTGGCAGTAGGCATTAGTTTATAGCTTGACCTCGTCACCTATATTACCGATCAGTTCTTGCTTTTATTAATCCGTAATTACTGGATCACCGCCTGGGAATATGTTTATATGGTTGATTTGACCATTGGGATTGTTGCGCAAACAGTAGACACCCTACACAATCGCGATTCTATCAAGATAGCCTAAGCGTGATTAACAATTTTAAATGATTATCCAGGTCCAAAAATGAAAACCCTTATGTGTCTTTTAGTCTAAAGATCTTTGTTTACCTGCAGAAGTTTTCCATAAGATCATGGCATGAGAGAAAATTTAAATTTTCTTTGCGACCTAGCAGTGTTCCTATAAGAGAAGTTAACAGTGACAAAATGTCATTAACTTCTCCCCATTTTGGCCGCCTGGTAATTATTTGTCAATCAAACAAATTCAACATATCGGCTAATTGGCGCATGTTCAGCTTGTGCAGTTGCAAATGATTTTCCTGGGCAACTCCAACCTCTACCAAATGGAATATATTGGAATTCTTGGCCTTTCAGATAATCAACCCGGTCGATTTCCAAACCTTTCAGAGAGAAACTCCACAGCTTTGTCCCAACATTTCGGATCCCCCTGAATAGGCCATGTATTGATCAACACTCTAGTATTCAGTAACTCTCATGCTGTGTTTGCGTTTCTTAATCTTTAATTAAAATTAATTTAATTACATAATAATATATTATCCATATACTTAAATTATATATAAAAAAATTATATATAAAAAAATATATGAATATAATGTTATTATTGTAATAAATAGGCACAGGAGAGAACTTATACTTATATTTGAAAAAATTGGACCGGGCTCTTCACCGGGTCAAAGTCCAATTCAGTTATTAAAATTCAACCCAGCCGAGCTCCTGTTTGGGCCAGACGAGGCACCGGGTTAATGCGACTAAATTCCGGTTGAGAATTGTGTGGATTAGTACATTCTCAGTTGAAATCTCACAAATTAGTGCGGCTTTAATAGAGAATTGCACTAATTAATGTGATTATTGTCTGAAATTACATTGATAAGTACAATTCTAGATATTACCCATGGTAAATATAGTTAAATAACACTGATTACTGTAGTTGACTTTTCACATGATTATCAAAGGAAAACGTTAAAGAGGCCTTTGATTAGAAGTAGATAAAAAAAATTATATATGGTAATTTATTTTTTATTATTTTTATTTAATTTATAACTGACAAAAAATTTTAGTAATAGTTTATTATTGATAATGGTATGACAAATAATCTAAGAAGGTTTGATTAAGGTAGATAAAATTACTCTACTAATATATATTTTGTTATTTGTATTTTTTAGTTTATAATTAATAATATATTTTGGTATCCTTCTATCACTAATGACTATATGACAAATAATATAAAGAGTAATTTTATTATCACCTTTATCTTAGAAATTAAAAACTTACTAATCTAATATTAATTTATTATAATTATATTTTTATTTATTAATTTTTTGAAACAAAAATAGCCGCATGTTCAATTAATATAATAAATAATACAAAAAAATTTTAGAATAATTATAATCAAAAGTATTTAAGTAAAATAATATCTTATTATTTTTTTGTTACCTCTAACTAAATATAATAATTATATAGAATCTTTCCATTTTAATAATTAAATATTATCCAAATCAACTTTGCACTAAAAGTAATCTTATTATCACCTTTACTATAGGTATTAAAAGATTACAAAGTTAATTTTGATTTTATTATAATTATATTATTATTTATTAATATTTAGGATATAATTAACCTCATTTTTAATTAATATAAAAAATAATATAAAAAAATATTTTAGAATAATCATACATAGAAACATTTAAGTAAAATAATATACTATTATTTTTTAATTATTTTTAACCAGACATAATAATTATTTAAATTTATTAAATTTTACTAAATTTTATCAAATTTAATAATCATTTATACTTAATAATCTTCTAAATAATATATCTTTAAGACAATCTTTCAATTTTAATAATAAAATATTATCCAAATCTAATACACCCTAAAGAGCCATTTGGTTTGGATAATATTTTATTACAAAAATTAAAAAATTACCTTGATGATTACTGAAATAAATTATTACTATAGTTGATAAAAATGAGTATGTATAAATAATTATTATGTTTTATTAGAGATAATAAAAGAATATTATTATATTAATTTACTTAAATATTTTTATATTATTTATTATATTAATTAAAAATAAGAGTATTTTCACCTTAAAAACTTAATAAATAAATATATAACTATAATAAAATTTAAATTACCTTACTAATTTTCTAATACTTAATTAAAATTATTTCTTATATTTTTTATTATATTATTATTATAATAAAAAAATATCAAAATTTTTTATTATTCATAAAATAATATAAATAATAAAAATAAATTAAGCCGACAATTTTGAGTGGTTCGAATACCCCAAAAGTTACGTCCATATTGAAACTTAAATTCATTTTTATTTAAAATAATGAATTATAATTGAAAAGGATATTAGCACATAAATACAAAAAATTAAGGCTAAATTATCTAAGTGGTGGGGCACACTGGCTAGTTTTATTTGGCTATATATATGATACAAAGGCAACTTGAAATGGACTTTGGCCTTTGGTAAGGCTAAGGTGCTATGCTTTAATCACCACTCATCATAAAATTTTATTGATATAATTTGATGTGTACTTACTTGATTGAGATTTATTTGTCTAATATCAGCTTAGATGTAGGAGTGGTCTTTTTCCTGGGTTACACATTTAATTTGTAATTTCCCATTTTCAATTATGCTTTTCTTATTTGTTGTTATTATCTTCATCCATAGTCTAATTAATATGTCGTCATCACCTTATCATATAATAAAATATTTATTAATTTTTATATGAGCAATGAAATATATAATTAGTTTTGAATATTTAATTAGATACTTAGATAATATATTATTATATAATTGAATATTATTTTATCATTAATTAGGAATCAATTAATTATATAATGACATATTATATAAATATATAATTGAGATTCAATACTAAATACATATGGTTTTATTGTTTTTAGATAGTGAAATCTACGAAGATAATAGTAGATATCACGTATTATTGAAATCTTCTCTGCTAGTGATAGACTTAAGAAATTAAGGGTGGTTAACTAACTTATCTCAAGTTTGAGAAAATAATAATTTTATATACATAATATATGGATATAACTCTTAAAATTTAACAATCTTATTATTATTTTTTAATGACTATTCAGATTTCATGCGGTGTATCCAACTTGCAAAGTTTAACTTGTTGCTATTTTAATATATGAAAACAGTCGCGAAAGAAATCTTTTTCAAACTTTATATTTTATATACCAAAATAACATGCTTGATAGAAAACCAGTCCATCTTACAATAATAGTAGATTCTTCACTAAGAAAAAGGAAAAAAAAAAAACATGCCTAAAATTACGTAAATTAAGCATAAAAGCCATAGATAAAATTATCAAGGAGAGTAGAGACTCGGCACAAGATAAAGAGGAACTTTCCGATGGATGGTTAAGCCATCAGTCTCAGTCATATCCAGTTTGTCTTCAGTTAAACCTGCAGGCAGCTTCCAATCAAACCAATACAAAAGGTTTGCAGTTACATATTCAACAACTGCAACTCCAAATAGCATCCCAGGGCAACCTCTTCTCCCTGCACCAAATGGGATGAACTGAAAGTGTTGACCTCTGAAATCAACCGGGTTGTTCATAAACCTCTCTGGAATAAACTCTATTGGTCTGTCCCAATATTTCGGGTCCCTTTGAATTGCCCATGCATTAACATACACTCTAGTATTTGCAGGAATTTCATAACCTCCAATTTTCACTCTTTCTGTTGTTTCTCGTCCAGCCAGAAGAGGAGCTATTGCACGTAACCTTAGACTTTCTTTGATAACACATTTCATATATTCCATCTTCTCAATGTCATCCGCATCAATCTTTGATTTCTTCCCCACTACAGTTCTTACCTCTTGTTGTGCTTTCTTCAATAGACTAGGGTTTTTCACAAGTTCTGCCATTATCCATTCTAAAGTTGTTGCAGTTGTATCAGATCCACCAACATACATATCCTGAAACAAAAAAAATTATAAGAAAGCTTTAATACTATGTGTGGTGCGTGCGCTTGAACGAAAAGAGAGAAGGAAAGAGAGAAATTAATAACTGTAAGGATCGCTTTAAGGTTGTCTCTATTGAGCTCCTCAAACGTGCCATCCTTCTTAAGTTGGAGGAGAATATCCACGAAGTCTTTCTTGTCAGATTGTTTACCTTTACCATCTCTTTCTTCTATCATGTGTTCTTCCATCACCTCATCAAGGAAAGCGTCTAATTTCTTAGAAGTTGTCTTCAAACGACCAATCAGTCCCGTCGTAACGTCTACCCATCCAAAAGACGGAAACATGTCTCCAACACAGAAGGATGCAAATTGTGTCATCAGTTCCTTTGCTATCTCCCCAAACTTGCTCTTACCATTTTCTTCATCAGCTCTCCTACCAAGAATGCAGCGGGTTGCTATATTGTCCGAAACGCCTACTAGCATAGCACTTAAATTAACAGAACCTCCATTGTAACAAGAACCGCGAATTTTATTCATCAAAACGGCAACTTCCTCTTCTCTAACATATTGAAATGATTGCACTCTTTTGATACTCAAAAGTTCAAGAACACAAAGCTTCCTGAGTTGTCTCCAATACTCACCATAAGGCGTGAAACCAAGATCAGTGCAATTATAAAGGAAAATTTTTGCCGTTGTGAGTCTGGGGCGGTTGAGGAAACTGATATCTTGAGTCTTC
Source organism: Mangifera indica (assembly GCF_011075055.1). Classification (NCBI taxonomy): domain Eukaryota; kingdom Viridiplantae; phylum Streptophyta; class Magnoliopsida; order Sapindales; family Anacardiaceae; genus Mangifera; species Mangifera indica. The sequence continues at coordinate 3,132,305 of NC_058139.1, forward strand.
ATCATTTCTCTAGCCATCTCAGGTGATGAAACAATGAGAGCCGAAGCTTGACCGAAGTGTACAAGCATCAAAGGGCCATACTTCTTCGACAGACCTTCGAGAGTGCGATGGAGGAGAGGACCTAGCAGCTGATGAAGATTGCCTATTATGGGTAGCTTTGGTGGGGATGGAGGCAAGTTGAGGTTTCTCCTTCTGTTGAGTTTAAGCAACACAAGAACAGAAAGGAGAAGGAGAAGGCAAAGACATAAAGGGGTTTGCGTTAAGAAAGATGCCAGCGGAGCCATTTCCATTTCAAGAATTACTCGTGGGACTGAGAAACATAACCTTGAATCTTTATATAGAGGAATTGTTGATTTTGTGCATGACTTTTTTTTTTTTTTTTATAGTCAACGACAATTTGATTTATTTTAGATATTTTTTTTAATTGTCCAAATAATTGTTTTGATTTATGCTCCGAATAATTGACATATAATTTGTTCACAATTTTGTATGTCTCACTGTCGTAGCTTAAGAGGAATTTTTTTGGACATATTAGGATTCAGGTGTTTTTTTAATTTCTGGTTTTAATTTATGATTATACCCCTACAATTGTATTTTCTCTTTCGGGTAACCCCCATGATTGCGTTGTTTCCATCTTTCTAGCACCCTCCCTTTCGGTAAATTTTTGGCATGAATAGATATAGAAGCAATCAGATCAAGAAACAAGGTCAAGATTCAGACTGAAAAAATAAAAGTAAACAAAGGAAAGAGAAAAATGAACAGTGGGCATCTGTTTTTGATTACTTTCGGTTAACAACTCAACTCAACTCAACTCAACATTGGTTTAGTTACATATATATGCAACTCACAACTCTAGCAATACAAACAGTATCCAACAATTCGGCAGTATCCAACAATATGTGCTACTCAGCAATACAAACAGTAATCACAAATCATAACTCTAGCATAATTATGCTTCTGCATAACAACACAGACAACAATCAACAATCATAACTCCTGCATAACAACACTTTTGCTCACACAACAACTACAGCCATAACTCCTGCATAGCAACACTTCTGCTCACACAACAACTACAGCCATAACTCCTGCACAACAACAAATTACTTCTGCTCACACAGCAAATACAACCATAACTCCTGCACAACAACAAATTACTCTTGCTCACACAGCAATAACAACCTCACAACCATACTCCTGCACAATCGGCAAAATACTCCTATTCATAGTAAAATCTGCAACACATGCATCAAACACTTCTGCTCATACAATAACAGTAGCATATGCCACTCAACAAAATATACCAAAACACTTCTTTAACAGGGTAACCAAACTCTTCTTCTCACACAGCAATATCACCTTTGCACTTCAGCATCAGAAATCAGAAATTCTTTTTAGACATTAATGCCAGCAGTATATTCCACACACAGCTAACCTTCACACACCAACTCCTTAACACTTTTCACTACATATTTAGAATTACCATGTGAAGTCACACCAGCATGCTAGACAAGAAAAAATATAATAATAAAAGTAAAGAGATGAAGCAGAAAAACTCTTGGTGTAGAACTACTAAAGACTGTTTGTTCTTGTCTGAGAGTGCTAGGAATCGTCCAAGGTTGCATAGAGTGAGAGCTTCTCTCAGAGTCGCAAACTGCCCAGCAGCCAGTGGTTTTGTCAGTACATCTGCTATCCGAAATTCTGTGGGTATATACTGAATTGACGGCTATTTCCCACGGACTTGCTCTTTGATGTAATGTGCATCAATCTCTATGTGCTTGGTTCTTGAATGATAAATGGGATTGGATGTCAAGGAGTTTGCACTTTGGTTGTCAGACCATAATACTGGAGGAGCTGAAAATTGCATGCCTAACTCACCAAACAGACTTCTTACCCAAGCTATTTCAGTGGCCGTTTGAGATAAAGCCCTGTATTCTGCTTCTGTAGAGGACAAAGCAACCGCTCTTTGCTTCCTAGAGCTCCACTGAATCAAATTTGTTCCAAGAAAGATTCATTTGCTTCAGTTGCCCGTGGAGTTTTTGAAGGGTTGGTGAAAGCACTAAGTCTTGCCGAAGAGAACCCAGGTGATCCTCATCAATCTACGACCAGGGTGCCTGTCCGATGTGCTTGTCCTGATGCAGATGATAGAAGAAATGGTGTGGAATACCTTGTTACGTATCCTGTTATAGAGGATGATAAAGCAGATTTAATTGCTGCAAAATTTGGAGTGCCTGAAACCATGATATGGGAGGCTAATAAATTAGAATCGTTTTCAACCATATTTCCTGGAACAACACTGCTTATTCCAACAAAGGGCGTTTCCTTTGTGAACTCGGTTATCAATGCCGATCCTCCCCATTTTTGCCGCCGGGTAATTATTTGTCAATAAAAAAATTCAACATATCGGCTAATTAACACATGTTCAGCTTTTGCAGTTGCAAATGATTTTCCTGGGCAACTCCTCCCTCTACCAAATGGTATAAATTGCAAGTCTTGGCCTTTGAAATAATCAACCAGGTCATTTTCAACCCTGTCCCAACACTTCGGACCCCTTTGAATAGGCTATGTATTGATCAACACTCTAGTCTTCAGTAACTCTCATGCTGTGTCTGCAGATGAAACAATGAGAGTTTGAGCACTGCCCAACCATATTTCTTGGATAGATTTTGCAGAGAACGGTGAGTTAAGGGTGCCTAGCTGATGTAAATTTCCTATTGTTGGAGGCAAATTCAGTTTGAAACATCAATTGAGCTCAATTAAATAACAAAAAAGGGAGACGATGAGAAAAAAGAAAAGAATATAAGATGGCAATGAAGACAGTTGTATCCATAATTTTCCGCCATTACAAAAGAAAGAAATGTTTATCAATTTTAGTAGTGTTTGTTGTAATGGCAATGATTTGTGTATACAATTTTGGTATTAAACGTTAGTTATCTTTAATTAAAATTAATCTAATTATATAATTACTCATTATTTATATACTTAAATTCTGTAAAAAAAAATATATTCACGTAAATTTATTGTTGTAATAAATAGGCGGGGGAGAGGCACCATACACTTATATTTGTGAAAAATTGGACCGGGCTCTTCACCATGTCAAAGGCCAATTCAGTTATTAAAACACAATCTAGCCTAGTTCCTGTTGGGCCAATCTAGGCATTGTATTATGTAAAACTTTAAAAGAATCTAAACACCCCCCCCTGTGTTATGTATTAACCAAACTCAAAGCTAAAGCCCAGGCATGCAGCCTGGCCTGGACCGGGGTAAATTCGACTGAATACCAGTTCAGAATTGTATGGACTAGTATATTCTCAGTTGAAATCTCACAAATTAGTGCGGTTTTAATAGAGAATTGCGCTAATTAATTTGATTATTGTATTTTACAAATAAAACAGTACTATAATTAGAATATCCATATTTATAATATACAAATAAATAAAATAATAATGTAATTGAAAGATAATTAATATTAAAATATATCTAAATTGATGATACTAATAATATGTTATAAATTTTATTTAATTATAATAAAATATTGAAAGAAAGACGAAGGAAAGATGACACATCTATGCCCTTTGATCATTTCCATATGGGTAAGCTGGAAAGTAATGGGAAAATGTCTGTAGGGTTTGAACGAAAACGATATATGTTGAGGTACCAATACTAAAGCAATAAGATTATATATATAATTTTATATTTAAATAATAATATATTATTTTATGATTAGGTGTTATTTTATTTTTAATTTTTAATTATTTAATTATATAATAATATTATGTTAATATTTATATATATAAAATTATATATAAAAATTACACATGTGATATTCATCTTTCTAAAATATTGATTGATAATGACATGTGGGTGGATGACAAATTTACTTTTTTTCTTTTGTGGCTATGGTTAAGTAACGTAGGCCACAATTTTTTTTAATTATGGAAAGCAATAAACGAGGAGGCCTGTGAAGGCTCAGTAGAGTAGTACAGTAGTTGATCAGTGAAAGAACTGGGAGTAGCATTTTTGTTTTTTTCCTTTTCGAAAAGGAATAGACTTAAGAATTACCGCAAAAATGGGAACACAAAGGACAATTGAAGCTGGATCCAATTTTTGAAAAGCAAATGAAGCATGGTGAGTACGATGGTCCTGAATTTTCACGTGCTGTGTACGTAACTCATGATGATCATAGCAGCAGATTGATTTCATATTTTTCTTAGTTTAAAAGACTAGTTCAATGGACAGGATGAGTGTAAAGATAAGCTCATAAATATCAGAAATAGTCCAGAATTCGCACTTGACCACTTCGGCGGACATGAAAACAATGAATGCTTAAATGCGTTTATGTTATAATAATAATGTAGCAAAGGCCAAGTGAATTGACATACGAAGCCTCTACACTTCCACTAAAAGACAGTCGGTTATGAAAATTATTTTCCCTCGTCCCTCCATCCCAAACAAACAAACCTGTCTTTCTCACATTGATGGAATGTTAATTACTACATAATTATTGTTTTAGATATTTAATATATGGTAAATAAACTTTGATTTTAACTTTAATCATTTCGGATCAACAGAAAGGGTAAAAAGGGAAGAAAAGGCGGATAAAATCTGACAATTACAAAAATAACTAGGAATTGAATCATGCAACCCTCCAGTCAAGAAAAGTGGCTATTTTCCAAATCAAATGTCCAAGGCTTATTAATGCTTTCACATTATCTTTTGACTGAATTTTCTTTCCCGTGGTGGAAAAATCCACCATTTATAACATTGGAAAGGATCTTAGCACATAAATTTAGCTCGCTGCTACTTAATATATGAAAACAGTTTCGGAAGAACTCTGTTTTCAAACTTTATAATGCTTGATAGAAAGTTAGCTAATCCTACAATAATAGTACATTCTTCACTAAGAAGAATTTAAAAAAAAAAAAGGACATGCCTAAAATTACATAAATTAAACATAAAAGCCATAGATAAAATTATCAAGGAGAGTAGAGACTCGGCACAAGATAAAGAGGAACTTTCCGATGGATGGTTAAGCCATCAGTCTCAGTCATATCCAGTTTGTCTTCAGTTAAACCTGCAGACAACTTCCAGTCAAACCAATACAAAAGGTTTGCAGTTACATATTCAACAACTGCAACTCCAAATAGCATCCCAGGACAACCTCTTCTCCCTGCACCAAATGGGATGAACTGAAACTGTTGACCTCTGAAATCAACCGGATTGTTCATAAACCTCTCTGGAATAAACTCTATTGGTCTGTCCCAATATTTCGGGTCCCTTTGAATTGCCCATGCATTAACATACACTCTAGTGTTTGCAGGAATTTCATAACCTCCAATTTTCACTCTTTCTGTTGTTTCTCTTCCACCCAGAAGAGGAGCTATTGCACGTAACCTTAGACTTTCTTTGATAACACATTTCATATATTCCATCTTCTCAATGTCATCCGCATCAATCTTTGATTTGTTCCCCACTACAGTTCTTACCTCTTGTTGTGCTTTCTTCAATAGACTAGAGTTTTTCACAAGTTCTGCCATTATCCATTCTAAAGTTGTTGCAGTTGTATCAGATCCACCAACATACATATCCTGAAACAAAAAAAATTATAAGAAAGCTTTAATACTATGTGTGGTGCGTGCGCTTGAATGAAAAGAGAGAAGGAAAGAGAGAAATTAATAACTGTAAGGATCGCTTTAAGGTTGTCTCTATTGAGCTCCTCAAACGTGCCATCCTTCTTAAGTTGGAGGAGAATATCCACGAAGTCTTTCTTGTCAGATTGTTTACCTTTACCATCTCTTTCTTCTATCATGTGTTCTTCAATCACCTCATCAAGAAAAGCGTCTAATTTCTTAGAAGTTGTCTTCAAACGACCAATCAGTCCCGTCGTAACGTCTACCCATCCAAAAGACGGAAACATATCTCCAACACAGAAGGACGCAAATTGTGTCATCAGTTTCTTTGTTATCTCCCCAAACTTGCTCTTACCATTTTCTTCTTCAGCTCTCCTACCAAAAATGCAACGGGTTGTTATATTGTCTGCAACGCCTACCAGCATCGCACTTAAATTAACAGAACCTCCATTGTAACAAGAAGAACGAATTTTATTCATCAAAACGGCAACTTCCTCTTCTCTAACATATTGAAATGATTGTACTCTTTTGATACTCAAAAGTTCAAGAACACAAAGCTTCCTAAGTTGTCTCCAATACTCACCATAAGGCGTGAAACCAAGATCAGTGCAATTATAAAAGAAAATTTTTGTCGTTGTGAATCTGGGGCGGTTGAGGAAACTGATATCTTGAGTCTTCATCATTTCTCTAGCCATCTCAGGTGATGAAACAATGAGAGCCGGAGCTTGACCGAAGTGTACAAGCATCAAAGGGCCATACTTCTTCGACAGACCTTCGAGAGTGCGATGGAGGAGAGGGCCTAGCAGCTGATGAAGATTGCCTATTATGGGTAGCTTTGGTGGGGATGGAGGCAAGTTGAGGTTTCTCCTTCTCTTGAGTTTAAGCAACACAAGAACAGAAAGGAGAAGGAGAAAGCAAAGACATAAAGGGGTTTGCGTTAAGAAAGATGCCAGCGTTGCCATTGCCATTTCAAGAATTACTCGTGGGACTGAGAATGTGCTGATAAAAGAAAGGACAGACTCACCTTCATATATGGACAGGATGCACAGCCACCATGAATAGAACACCCCTCTCCACTAGCAACTCCAGGTATAATAGGTAAAATGACATCACCCAAATTAACCGAATTTAGGCTTGGAGATGAACTAGTTGATGTTCTTGTCATTGAGTCTGATGAAACAGGAAAGACAATTTCAACATTAACTTTTGCTTCCCCTGAAGAGTACTTTGCAGAGCCAAACAAACTGCGGACTGCTGCAACAATTGAAGTCACCATTCCTGTCTCTGTTCCCAACACAAATTGGAGGTGGTCATTGGCATCTCTATCTAATGCCTCTTGAACCCTTTGTTTTATGAAATCTAGAATATTCTGAGTGGAACCCACCACCCCCATTCCTCTTTTCTTTGCTTCCATTGCCAAAGAGAACATTTCTCCTGGGACTTCAAGATGTGCAGTTAAGAACACATCACAATACATTTCATTGATCTTCTCCACAACTTCATGCCCAAAAAGATGATGTACAACACATGTACCATCCTGATGCAAACATGCCATAAGGTCAGACAAATAAAAGACAGCAGATCTGACAAGGCCCAAGCCTTGAAAAGAAAGGACAAACAGAAAAGGTAGCTAGTTAAGTTTGAAAATGTTTCAAAAACACATGGTAAAATGACCTGCACTTGATATACATATAAGGCTATAGATGCCATCATTTTGGGGCAGGAGAAACATATTATACCAAAAACATTCTATGAAAATTTCGTTTGCACCTACAAATGAGTACCAAACCATAAGACATCTAAGTCTCCTAAAAGATTACACGTCATCAGGTAACATTCCAATAGATAGATAGAACCACCAATTATAGACTATTGATGAAGGACAAATGGATAAAAATTATCTAGGGAGACCATCATGTCGTGCTTCTCTCGAGCAGATATATTTTTTGGTCTAACAGGCGCTATTGATTAATATGTTTATATAAAATAATCTCAAAATAACCTGATAATTAGAGGAAATATTTTGGGACGCTGAATGAAGCAATAAATCAGTAACCAAATAAACACACCCAAGCTTCCATGGAGGCATTGAACTGATAACACCATGAGTACAACCAAATCATATGTGGTACAATGTACGCTATTCATAGAAGCTCCATCATGTCTTTATTCCTCAAGAACCAAAAAGAGAATTTTTACCTGATAATAATGCAGGCGAGGTAGCAATGATTTAATTGAGTCTCTATTGTGTTTTGGATGGATTCCAGCAATCTCTGCATCACTCATTACAGTCATCTGTTGGAATAGCTTTGCAATATTTGCACCCATGTAAGAGTCAGGCCCATACCATACGTTCAAATCTGGAATCTGAGCAAATGCCTGCAGGGAAAAAATTAATAGGAGAAAAAAATTAAATTGGAAAACATTATTACTTAGATCAGTTGAGATTTTAATCTTGCCCCCAAGAAAAGAACATCCATACGGTTGTTTAAACACCTATGATGACCAAAAATGGCTCTTGCTTGCCAAGACTAGAACCAATTGCTATGTCTCATAATTCTTGACCTCATACATCAGTAAGTTTACAAGTTACTTGTGCAGGGAAAGCACTTTCCTAAAAGAGTTTGGCAAAGCATAAATTGGAGCATTGTAGCACAAATAAAGTAAATGAACATAAGATCATTTTGATACCAACCTGCAAAATAGTTTGCACAACATTAGAAGAAGTACAGGTAATTGTAGGCACAAGTTCATGAGCATAAGCTTTTGTCTCAAGTGAAGTATTGATGTAGATAACATGCATAGAAGGAGGACAACTAGAAGCAGCCTCAAGGTAATTCATATAAGCAGGCGTAGCTGCAGCATCAGCCAGAGAACAACCAATGCGCTCGTCTGACATCCTGTACACACCAACCTGCATTGGAAAGCCACCGATAAACAAAAAAAACATGAAATCCTTACCATAAATTGAACTCTGGTAAAAAGATCAAATTCCATCTATTTCATGCTGAAGTCAATAAGAATCAGAATGAACAGAATTATTATCCTTCTTGCATCTTAACTGTCCAATCATAAAAATATTCTCTAGATACAATCCCGGGATTGAAAGGACTAGATCAAAAACAAAATATTATAGTAATATGAACGAAAAGGTTCATCTTTCAAGCTTGCACAAGTAAAAGCTTCAAAAAAGTATGAGTATCATCTATTCTTTTGAGGTTGTACCAAGGTCAGTCCCCACGTGCAAGCAAGCCTACATCTTGAAGCTCTATTTCCTTGTACAAGTCCCATATTCTACTGGTGATGCAATTCATATGGTAAAAACAGTGGCCTTATGATGGAGATACTGAGTTCCAAAAACAAAAGTTTGCATACAGTTGAGACATTGATTTCAAGGTAATTTAAATTATTCATCAGTTTAATTCAGTCAGTAATGAACAGACAAAGTGCTCAATAAACAATAGGAGTTAGGAGCAAAAAGCATGTACATTTTGAAAGCCGGCCTGATCCAGAATTGCACGCACATTTTCTGACATGAAATCTACACCTAGAACTGTTATGAATTGGCATCCAGCTATAGCCATCTTCACAGCTGTGTCAGCCATGACCAATGAATCAGATATATGAATGTGGGGCCAATGCTTCTGTGCAGCAGTTAAGACACCTTGGACTTCGGGGTCCATGTAAAAATGAGCAACGATGCCAATTTTCTTCTCCTTTAGCTCGTTGACAAGTTCTAAAACCGTAGACTCATCAGGGAACAAATATCTAGCCTGCAATCAAACTAGAATGGAAGTTAGGATTTTAATTCAGCCAATAAATTACTAGGAGAAAAATTAAATTGGAAAACATTATTACTTAAATCAGTTGAGATTCTAATCTTGCCCCCAAGAAAAGAATGACACCCATACGGTTGTTTAAACACCTATGATTAGCAAAAACGGCTCTTGCTTGCCAAGACTAGAACCAATTGTTATGTCTCATAATTCTTGACCTCATACATCAGTACATTTACAATTGAATGCATATTGTTATTTATCGAGAAGACAATGATGGAAACCTTAGAATAACTTATAATTTAAGATTTCCAGTAAAGAGCCTTAAAAACTATTGAAAACTTTTGGAGACGCATGATTTATCATATTCCATGGGAATTATCAGTATTAAAAGTAACCAGTAACATGGAAACCAGATATCATCAAGAAGGATAGCAGTGAACTTAGACGTTTATCATTGATAACATTGAAAAAAATAAAAATAAAAATCTTCAGTAACTCCACAATTGGACTGAAGATACCCCTGGCCCATCGAAGAGTATTTTCCAAAGCTAAAAGACCAGTTAAGACCACAAGTATATTAAGTTGAAGTTTTCTTCTTTTAACAATTTATCAAACACACCGATGCAGGACGCAATTAACACATAAACACCTATCAAACGATCGATTACAATTATACTACTATATTCAAAAGGATTGAAGAAACAAAGATGCTAACCTGGGCCTCAGCATAGCTACCTTTGGCTTGAACACCATCTTTGGTCACAACCAAAGACGGAAAAGGCTCAAACAACGCCTTTCCTTCTCTCTCTGCTACCAAAAGTTTAGTCCTTTTTTGCATGCTAATCAAAACATTATGCCATGTGTTCACCCTCGACCTCTCCCCACCAAGTAACCCCACATTCAACGCCGCCAAATCCTCCGTCTTCACTCTCAACACCTCCTCAGGTGCCGCCCCATCAAAAACCGAAACCAAACAGTAACAAAACCCCCTCGCAATCTCCGAATCACTATCAGCTCTAAATCTCATTTTATCATCTTTATCCAGCGTAGCCTCGAGCCAGACCTGGGCAGTGCAGCCCATGACTCGGTTCGAGTCCACCCGGGAAGAGTCCGGGAGAGAAGGCAAGAGTGTTGAATAGTCAAGAAGACGCTTAACACGGTCGATAGGTTCCGTCAAAGATTGAAACTCGGTGATCAAATGATGGAGCTTCCGCGGCAAAATATCAGCGGTCTCTGAGGGAGAGAAAGTGAGAGCCCCGCGGGAGAAAGACGAGAGAGTAGGGTTTTTAGAAGCGGGTTCAGGAGATTGAATGCCTTTGACTGATTTAAAGAAGGGATAAGATTTTGTTTTTTTCGTTTTGTACAGGTTGGAAAAGAGTGTTTTAGAATTAAGGTTATTCGCCTTGTTTGAGGAGTACAAAAGTGAAGTCGTAGAAGAAGAAGGAGAAGCAATAGTTTCCATGCAGAAAGAAAGTTGCAGAGAGAACAAGATTGCGGTTGAAGTATAAGCAACGAGCCTGAGAAGGGTAAAATTATACCTTGAGATGCGGACAACTTAAGAAAATTAATGTATGGACATGAAACCAGGAAAAGGAGGGCCATTTATTAATAAGAGGCGTGGCGGCCGAGACCTTAACAAATATATATACATATATACACACACACATACATACACACATACATATTATAAAAACGAGCCCACGCGCATCTAATTTTAGCTAAGAGCCCAAGGCGAAACGTAAACAAGCCTAACACCTCTCCTCTCTGTTTTTAACCAAATTGATGTATTTTCCTCTACTTTTTTTCACGGTCACTGTGTGTCAAAGCCAAAATGCCAAATTTTTTAGTTGTGCGAAAACACATGGAAAAGTGAAGATTGGATGTGAAGAGTTTGTGGAGTCGAGAACTAATTTGAGTCCTATGTCTTGATTGGTCATCTTGCTTTGACTAACAAAATCCATTTTTAGTTTTGAAATCTGTTAAATAGGATTTAGTCAAGAAAGAAGGGAATGACCCCTAGTGCATGTATGGCTTCTGTACAATACAACTGATAGGAGGACTTCTAGTCCACAAAAAACTGTATTTGCTTTTGCCAAGATATACACGGCGCCTGGAAAATGAGATGCAAATGAAAATTTCCTGGAAAATGAAGAGAAGTTTATGAGGACTAGAAGTCCTATAAGTTGTTTTGAACAGAAGTCAAACTTGCACTAGGGGCCATTCCCTTCTTTATTGAAATGTCCAAGGTGGGGCTTCATCTTTACCAAAAAAGTGCAAAAGAAAAGTTGTTCAAGATTGATTTGGATTCTTCATTTCACACCCACTCAAAATAGACAATTGGGATTTGAAAGATGCCATGATTCTACTTTTGTTAATGGCTTTGGACTTGATACATTTTCTCATGATTCCTGCCCACTAGACAGTTATGCTTAAAGGAGTTCAACTACTCAGCAACCATGAACGGTCCACAGAGAGAGATATATATAAAATACATATATGTTGACTGAGAATATGCTATTTCAGAATTCCCATACCAATAAACAATTTTTTATTTACCAGGGCGTAGCAGAATGTTTGCAAGTGTACAAATAAAATTGTTCTATCCTAAGAGATAGAACTAGAATGAGATTATTTCGAGTCAATTCGATCAGAAAATATTGATCTAACTCTAACACTCTAAACCCAAACCGTTTGTCTCTCCTTCTTCCTTGTTTCTAAACTCTCTCAGACTCCAACACCACCCTTTCCTAACAGACCTTCCACCACCCCTAGTACTGTTACAGCCAACAGGATTTTAATCCAACTTTATATAGAAGATGACATCTTCTTCCTCTTACTTAATTATATCATTCTTCTTCTTCTTCTACTTGTATAATTGAAAAGGTCTTAACACTGAGTGTGCTCTTCTTTTTGTTTTGCTTTGCTGTTCGTCCTTTGAATATGCAAAGAATGGAGTGCTTCTCTGTGTCTTTTACAATACCCACCATACTTCCACTTTCCGTGAACATAGACTACTGGAAGTTTGAACCTTTCATTCCACAGGATGCTTGCTCCTCGAATATAATGCCAAATCCTCATTCAATACATATATATTTTTTAATTCATAAAACCTTAGAAACAGACATTTGATGTTGGATCCTGACAAGTGAAAGCATCGTAAAAGTCACCAACCTTAAATTTGATCAGTCATCAAGTTTGTTAGTATTCGTGTAAGACTTTAGCATGCTGACATAGAGCAGATATATAAGGGATCTCCATTTGTGCCTTCTTTGTACATATTTTACGTTTCAACTTATGTCCACCAATAAAGAAACTTCAAGCTTTCCTCTAGAAATTAAATTACGCTAGTCAGACTTTTCTGTAATATATGTATCAAAGTCCAACAGAAAGGAAAGTTGACGATTATTTTGCAGTCCAGCAACAGTGAATTGTGAGCCCACTAGTAGAAGCAATGAATATCAAAAGATAGGCCGGCCAAGCGGCCTCCCATTGGTTTCTTTCATAACAAGTTTCCCTCTCCAGATTCGTTCAAACTTTTTACTTCGTTTTCCTTCATCTATGCTAATAATTTAGAACACCTTGACATAATCAGACACCATTTGTGTCATCATGGTTTCTCTTCCTAATATCATTTGTTTCTGCATTCTGATTTTCCTCGCCAAAACTGTTCACTCTCGACAATCCTATGATAAATCAGACTGCAGCTCACAATCACAAATTTCAGGGTCCAATTACCTTTGTAGCTCCAGATTTCCTTGTGATACATACGTAGTGTACAGGGCTCAAAAGAATTTCCAGTCATTGTCCTCTGTGTCATCTCTCTTTCACTTGGGACTTGACAAGCTCCTTGATATCAACAAAATGATTAAAGCTGATGCCAACAATATAACGATTGGTCAAGAGATCATCATTCCAATCAGATGCTCTTGCACCGGCCAGTTCTCTCAAGCCATTGTCATGTACAACTTTTCTAACTCAGATTCATTTGCTTCAGTTGCCTGTGGAGTTTTTGAAGGGTTGGTGAAAGCACTAAGTCTTGCCGAAGAGAACCCAGGTGATCCTCATCAATCTACGATGAGGGTGCCTGTCCGATGTGCTTGTCCTGATGCAGATGATAGAAGAAATGGCGTGGAATACCTTGTTACATATCCTGTTATAGAGTATGACAATGCAGATTTAATTGCCGCAAAATTTGGAGTGCCTGAAACCATGATATGGGAGGCCAATAAATTAGCATCTTTTTCAACCATATTTCCTGGAACAACACTGCTTATTCCAACAAAGGATGTTCCCTTTGTGAACTCGGTTATCAATGCTGATCCAGCTCCCAGCCCTACAGAAGTAATTCCGCTAAAGAAAGTTACATCCAGTACAGAAACAACTATATTGCATAGACAGCTAGTTCTTGGAGTAGGTATTATTGCGGCAGTGATTCTAATGATTATGCCTTTTAGTGCATTTATATGCATCAGAAGAAAGAATCATCCTAGGAATTTTCAACCTTTATCTGCTAGAAGTTCAGCGTCATCAAATCTCTCACCTGATTTTCTTGATGGAGTCTCCAAGTTAAAGTATTCGCTGGTAAATTATAGCTTGGAAGAGCTAAGGATTGCAACTGAGGATTTCAATAAGGCTTCTGTGATTGGCAAAGCATTATACAGGGGAAGGATAGATGGTTTGAATGTGGCGGTAAAGCATATGAGTTCAGAAGATGCTGCTCGCCATATCATAAGCATATTGACAAAGATCAATCACCTAAATGTTCTGAGGCTTGAGGGATGCTGCTATGGGAGCACACCTTATTTGGTGTTCGAGTTTGCAGAGAATGGTAGCTTAAAGGATTGCTTGTCGAATGCTAAGATGTCTAAGCAGCTTACTTGGGCTAAAAGAATGCAGATTGCTTTTGATCTGGCAGTGGCTATTCATTACATACACTACTGTACTAAACCTGCTTATGTTCATCGAAACATAGATAGCACAAGCGCTCTAATAACCATGGATTGGAGGGCAAAGATTTCTGGATTTAGTTTGGCAAAACCTTTGATTTGGAGCAATGAGAAGGAAGAGACTAACTGGAATGAATCAGTGGTGGTGGGTACAGAAGGATATTTGGCACCTGAGTATCTCAGTGATGGGATTGCTTCCCTCAAGGTGGATGTATTTGCATATGGAGTTGTTTTGCTGGAGTTGATATCGGCCAAAGAGGTTACTGTGGGGGGAAATTTTTTGAAAGATTCTGTCAATTTTTTGGAAGATGCAGGGTTTGAAACCTCTTCCGGGTCCGTGGACGAGTTGAAAAAATTCATGGATCCAAATTTGGAGGGTGATTATCAGTTAGGTGAGGCTATGTGTTTGGCACTCTTGGCGAAGGCTTGTATTCAGAATGACCCCTTAAACAGACCCACCATGAACGATGTTCTGAAGGCTCTTTCAAGAATAGTTTGATGTGTATTAATTCCAAGGGTGATCTGATGCCAATCTCAGAAAATTGTACATGGCAGTAGATGTGACATTTTGCTTAACATATGATGAATTAAACATCTTCTCATATCTTTTTTTAATGCATTTGCTTTAAACAATGAGATGTTTAATTGGCTCGGACCACCATGTTTATTGGTTACAATATGATTTATAAGTAGCAGGTATTACTAATATAATTGAATTGACAAAAAGGATTGAATCAAGAAGAAACATTCTTGCTATCATCCGGGATTTAGAACTGTAAATCTCTAGAGAGTTTTGGTATTGTCAACAGGTGGAAAATATTTTTGATGCTTTTGATTTGATTACTCACTAAATACAAGAAACAGTTTCTGACACTAACAACAAAAGGAAGTCTGAGAATCCAGATCACTTACAGATTAAAAACGGCTTACTGGAACAAGACGAAGAGGCACTTTCCTGCGAATCAGTAGCCTATAAACATCACTCATGTCAAGATCTTCCCCTCTTGCGCCATCAGGTAACTGCCAATCAAACCAGTACAGCAGATTGGCTAACACATATTCAATTTCTGCAATTGCTAATGAAATCCCGGGACAGCCCCTTCGCCCAGCTCCAAATGGAAAGAATTGACTGTGTTGGCCCGTAAAATCAACAGAACTATTAAGAAACCTCTCAGGGACAAACTCTTCAGGCCTGTCCCACAATTTGGGATCCCTTTGAATTGCCCAGGCGTTGATAAGCACAATTGTTTTCGGTGGAACATCGTACCCTTGTAGCATAGTGCTAGCAATTGTTGCCCGAGTAATCATAGCCGGAACATGCAATCTCATGGTCTCTTTGACAACGCATTTTAAGTATTCCATTTGATTAACATCATTTTCTTCTACTTTGGATTTTTTACCCACCACTCTTCTCACCTCCGCTTGCACTTTCCTCATCTCACTAGGATTTTTAACAAGCTCCGCCATCGCCCATTCCAGTGTTGTTGCTGTATTATCAGTACCTCCAACAAACATGTCCTGAAATAAACAAATTAAAACAATGCTAAACAAGTGTCTATGCGAGCCTCAGATCAAAAAATTTGAGAAACACTTACCAATAAGATTGCTTTGATGTTTTCCCTAGTGATGCCAATTTCAAGACTTCCATCCTTCTGTAGATGAAGAAGAATATCTAACAAGTCTTTCTCATCAGACTCATCATCACTACTATTCAAGATTTCACGTTTTCCTATCATTTGATCAAGAAAACTACGTATTTCTCCGGAAGTTGTTTTCAATTTCGCAGTTAAGCCGGTTAGATTATCCAGCCATCCTAAAAATGGAAACAGATCTTCGAAGCAGAAGTATCCTATAAGGTCCATTGCACTTCTGGACAATTCCGAGAAACTCTTATTCGTTTCTTCTTCATATGCCCGACCAAGAGCAGATCTGAAAATAACATTGTTCGATATAACAGCAAACATCTGAGTAAAATTAACTGCATCTCCACTAAGACTTGAATCTCTAATTTTCTCAATCATGTTTGCAACTTCTACTTCCCTCACAAACTGAAATGCCTGTACCCTTCTTTGGCTCAACAGTTCCTGAACACAAATCTTCCTTACTTGTCTCCAGTAATCACCAAAGGGACAAAATGCTATGTCACAGCATGCATAGAAGAGAGCTCTGGCAGCTCTTGTTTGAGGCCTGTATAAGAAAGCATCTTGGGTCTTAAAAAAGATCTCTTTAGCTATCTCTGCAGATGAAACTATGAGAAATGGGGTGTGACCCAAGTGTAAGAGCATAATCGTGCCATACTTATCGGATAGATTTCGGAGAGAGTGGTGGAGGCGTGCGCCTATCTGGTGAAGATTGCCTATTATCGGTAGCTTTGGTGGAGAAGGAGGGAAGTTAAGCCCTTTATTTCTGGTGAGGTTAAACAGATACAGAAGGCAGAAAGAGAAAACGATTAGTGATGTGAGGATGGCACCCACTGTAGTTGTTTGGTTCACCTCTTGCCACCATTGATACAACAAATTCAACTGATCCATTCCCTGTCAGTGCTGGAAAATTTCCTGAAAGACGTTGAATTGTAAGGGCATTTATAATTTGTCGTAGTTATTAATTGTTTATGCAGTCCAGCTTGTAATCAATATTGAAGGTATGGCCAATCTCTCACTTAAATGATTTAAACATAACAATAAAACCTTTTTGTAAATTTCAAAACCTTTAATTTAATCCTAAAAATTTGGAACAATAGTTGTTACTCTAAACAATCACAACTTGTTGATAGTTTCTTCAGTCTCACAAATGATATGTGCTAATAATGACATATAAGGACTTCACTAATGAAATAACTGAATTAGATCATTTTCACACTCACACAAAATATGCGAGTGTGTCATTATGGACTATTTAAGATTGACTTGTCATCTTATAGATTTTGTCAAATTATCGATTTGAAAGAATATTAAGTGTTTCTTTATAGATTATGTGATATTAATTAATTGACTTGGAGATTGTGTTGAGGTCAACTTTGAGAGTTTATCATCCACATTTTAATCTTGAAGAAAATATATATATAAAGATTTCATCATTGACATTGGAAAAAAAATCATTCTTAATACAATTCAGTTCTATCCTTTCTTATTATTTTTTCCAAGGTGGCTCAAGTTGGCAGTAGGCATTAGTTTATAGCTTGACCTCGTCACTTATATTACCGATCAGTTTCTTGCTTTTATTAATCTGTAATTACTGGATCACCGCCTGGGAATATGTTTATATAATTAATCAAAGAAGCTTGATCTGATACACGGTTTTTTTCTTTTAATTAGATTTGACCCTTGGGATTGTTGTGTAAACAATAGACGCCCTACATAATCGCGATTCTATCAAGATAGCCTAAGCATGATTGAAAATGAAAACCCTTATCTGTCTTTTAGTCTAAAGATCTTTGTTTACCCTGCAGAAGTTTTCCATAAGATCATGGCATGGGAGAAAATTTAAATTTTCTTTGCGACCTAGCAGTGTTCCTATAAGAGAAGTTAACAGTGCCAAAATGTCATTAACTTCTCTCCATTTTGGCCGCCTGGTAATTATTTGTCAATCAAACAAATTCAACATATCGGCTAATTGGCGCATGTTCAGCTTGTGCAGTTGCAAATGATTTTCCTGGGCAACTCCAACCTCTACCAAATGGAATAAATTGGAATTCTTGGCCTTTCAGATAATCAACCCGGTTGTTTTCCAAACCTTTCAGAGAGAAACTCCACAGCTTTGTCCCAACATTTCGGATCCCTTCGAATAGGCCATGTATTGATCAACACTCTAGTCTTCAGTAACTCTCATGCTGTGTCTGCGTTTCTCAATCTTTAATTAAAATCAATTTAATTACATAATAATATATTATTTATATACTTGAATTATGCATAAAAAAAATATATGAATATAGTTTTGTTATTGTAATAAATAGGCACAGGAGAGACAACATATACTTATATCTGAAAAAATTGGACCGGGCTCTTCACCAGGTCAAAGGCCAATTCGGTTATTAAAATTCAACCTGGCCGAGCTCCTGTTTGGGCCAGACTAGGCACCGGGTTAATGCGACTGAGTTCTAGTTGAGAATTGTGTGGATTAGTACATTCTCAGTTGAAATCTCACAAATTAGTGCGGCTTTAATAGAGAATTGCACTAATTAATGTGATTATTGTCTGAAATTACATTGATAAGTACAATTCTAGATATTACCCATGATAAATATTGTTAAATAACACTGATAACTGTAGTTGACTTTTCACATGATTATCAAACGAGGACGTTAAAGAGGCCTTTGATTAGAAGTAGACAAAAAAAATATATATATATATATGATAATTTATTTTTTATTATTTTTATTTGATTTATAATTAATAAAAAAATTTAATAATAGTTTATTATCGATAATGGTGTGATAAATAATTTAAGAAGGTTTGGATAGGATAAATAAAAATTAGTCTGATAATATATATTTTGTTACTTGTATTATTTAGTTTATAATTAATAATATATTTTGATATCCTTCTATCACTAATGGTTATGTGAGAGATAATATAAAGAGTAATTTTATTACCATCTCTATCTTAGATATTAAAAACTTATTAAAGTAATATTAATTTTATTATAATTATATTTTTATTTATTAATTTTTTGAAACAAAAATAACTTTATGTTCAATTAATATAACAAATAACATAAAAAAATTTTAGAATAATTATACCGAAAAATATTTAAATAAAATAATATATTATTATTATTTTATTATCTCTAACCAAATAGAATAATGATATTGAATCATTTAATTTTGATAATAAAACATTATTCAAATTAACCTTGCACTAAAGGTACTCTTATTATCACCTGTATCATATGTATTAAAAGATTACAAAATTAATTTTGATTTTATTATAATTATATTATTATTCATTAATATTTAGGATATAATTAACCTCATTTTTAATTAATATAAAAAGTAACATAAAAAAATTTTAGAATAATGATACATAAAGATATTTAAGTAAAATTATTCTTTTATTATCTTTAACTAAACATAATAACTATTTAAATTTATTAAATTTTACTAAATTATATTAAATATAATAATCATTTATACTTAATAATCTTTTAAAAAATTTATCTTTAAGACAATATTTCAATTTTAGTAATAAAATATTATCCAAATCAAACACACATTTGGATAATATTTTTTACCGAAATTAAAAAATTACCTTGATGATTATTGAAAATAAATTATTACTATATTTGATAAAATTTGATAAAAATAAGTATGTATAAATAATTATTGTGTTTGGTTAGAGATAATAAAAAGAATACTATTATATTAATTTATTTAAATATTCTCTGGTATAATTATTTAAAATATTTTTATATTATTTGTTATATTAATTAAAAATAAAAATATTTTACCTTAAAAACTTAATAAATAAATATATAGTTATAATAAAATTAAAATTACTTTATTAATATTTTAATACTTAATTAAAATTATCTTCTATATTATAATTATACTATTATTATTATAATAAAAAATTATCAAAAATTTTTATTATTTGTAAATTAAATAAAATAATATAAATTATCCCGACAATTTTGAGTGATTCGAATACCGTAAAAGTTACGTCCATGTTGAAACTCAAATTCATTTTTAATTAATATCTTGAAAAGGATATTGACACATAAATTCAAAATTTTAAGGCTAAATTATCTAAGTAGTGGGGCGCACTAGCTAGTTTAATTTGACTATATATATGATGCAAAGTCAACTTAAAATGGACCTTGGCCTTTGGTGAGGTTAAGGTGCTGTGCTTTAATCACCACTCATCATAAAATTTTATTGATATAATTTGATGGGTACTTACTTGATTGAGATTTATTTGTTTAATATCCTTTTAGATGTAGGAATTGTCTTTTTCCTGGGTTACACATTTAATTTGTAATTTCCCATTTTCAATTATGCTTTTCTTATTTGTTGTTATTATCTTCATCCATAGTCTAATTAATATGTCGTCATCACCTTATCATATAATAAAATATTTATTAATTTTTATATGAGCAATGAAATATATAATTAGTTTTGAATATTTAATTAGATACTTAGGTAATATATTATTATATAATTGAATATTATTTTATTATTAATTAGGAATCAATTAATTACATAATGACATATTATATAAATATATAATTGAGATTCAATACTAAATATATATGGTTTTATTATTTTTAGATAATGAAATCTACGAAGATAATAGTAGATGTCACGTATTATTAAAATTTTCTCTGCTAGTGATAGACTTAAGAAATTAAGGGTGGTCAACTGACTTATCTCAAGTCTGAGAAAATAATAATTTTATATACATAATATATGGATATAACTCTTAAAATTTTATAATCTTATTATTATTTTTTAATGACTATTCAGATTTCATGCGGTGTATCCAACTTGCAAAGTTTAACTTGTTGCTATTTTAATATATGAAAACAGTCGCGAAAGAAATCTTTTTCAAACTTTATATTTTATTTACCAAAATAACATGCTTGATAGAAAACCAGTCCATCTTACAATAATAGTACATTCTTCACTAAGAAAAAGGAAAAAAAAAAAAGAGCCTAAAATTACATAAATTAAGCATAAAAGCCATAGATAAAATTATCAAGGAGAGTAGAGACTCGGCACAAGATAAAGAGGAACTTTCCGATGGATGGTTAAGCCATCAGTCTCAGTCATATCCAGTTTGTCTTCAGTTAAACCTGCAGACAACTTCCAGTCAAACCAATACAAAAGGTTTGCAGTTACATATTCAACAACTGCAACTCCAAATAGCATCCCAGGACAACCTCTTCTCCCTGCACCAAATGGGATGAACTGAAAGTGTTGACCTCTGAAATCAACCGGATTGTTCATAAACCTCTCTGGAATAAACTCTATTGGTCTGTCCCAATATTTCGGGTTCCTTTGAATTGCCCATGCATTAACATACACTCTAGTATTTGCAGGAATTTCATAACCTCCAATTTTCACTCTTTCTGTTGTTTCTCGTCCAGCCAGAAGAGGAACTATTGCACGTAACCTTAGACTTTCTTTGATAACACATTTCATATATTCCATCTTCTCAATGTCATCCGCATCAATCTTTGATTTCTTCCCCACTACAGTTCTTACCTCTTGTTGTGCTTTCTTCAATAGACTAGGGTTTTTCACAAGTTCTGCCATTATCCATTCTAAAGTTGTTGCAGTTGTATCAGATCCACCAACATACATATCCTGAAACAAAAAAAATTATAAGAAAGCTTTAATACTATGTGTGGTGCGTGCGCTTGAATGAAAAGAGAGAAGGAAAGAGAGAAATTAATAACTGTAAGGATCGCTTTAAGGTTGTCTCTATTGAGCTCCTCAAACGTGCCATCCTTCTTAAGTTGGAGGAGAATATCCACGAAGTCTTTCTTGTCAGATTGTTTACCTTTACCGTCTCTTTCTTCTATCATGTGTTCTTCAATCACCTCATCAAGAAAAGCGTCTAATTTCTTAGAAGTTGTCTTCAAACGACCAATTAGTCCCGTCGTAACGTCTACCCATCCAAAAGACGGAAACATATCTCCAACACAGAAGGATGCAAATTGTGTCATCAGTTTCTTTGTTATCTCCCCAAACTTGCTCTTACCATTTTCTTCTTCAGCTCTCCTACCAAAAATGCAACGGGTTGTTATATTGTCTGCAACGCCTACCAGCATCGCACTTAAATTAACAGAACCTCCATTGTCACAAGAACCGCGAATTTTATTCATCAAAACGGCAACTTCCTCTTCTCTAACATATTGAAATGATTGCACTCTTTTGATACTCAAAAGTTCAAGAACACAAAGCTTCCTGAGTTGTCTCCAATACTCACCATAAGGCGTGAAACCAAGATCAGTGCAATTATAAAGGAAAATTTTTGCCGTTGTGAGTCTGGGGCGGTTGAGGAAACTGATATCTTGAGTCTTCATCATTTCTCTAGCCATCTCAGGTGATGAAACAATGAGAGCCGGAGCTTGACCGAAGTGTACAAGCATCAAAGGGCCATACTTCTTCGACAGACCTTCGAGAGTGCGATGGAGGAGAGGGCCTAGCAGCTGATGAAGATTGCCTATTATGGGTAGCTTTGGTGGGGATGGAGGCAAGTTGAGGTTTCTCCTTCTGTTGAGTTTAAGCAACACAAGAACAGAAAGGAGAAGGAGAAGGCAAAGACATAAAGGGGTTTGCGTTAAGAAAGATGCCAGCGGAGCCATTGCCATTTCAAGAATTACTCGTGGGACTGAGAAACATAACCTTGAATCTTTATATAGAGGAATTATTGATTTTGTGCATGACTTTTCTTTTTTTTTTTTAATAGTCAACGACAATTTGATTTATTTTAGATATTTTTTTTAATTGTCTAAATAATTGTTTTGATTTATGCTCCGAATAATTGACATATAATTTGTTCACAATTTTGTATGTCTCACTATTGTAGCTTAAGAGGAATTTTTATGGGCATATTAGGATTCAGTTGTTTTTTAAATTTCTGGTTTTAATTTATGTTTAATTTAACATAATAAAAACAATTAATTATCCATCCAACCCAGCAGTGACTGACTGCTGGCTCCATATTTTAAAGGCAGAAAGACTTATTCTCGCCCATTACTCAAATTTACTAATATCTTCTTCATATGGTAATAAAAGTATTAAATGTTGTTATTATATGAAGTAATATTAGAAAATAAAATTGTATTTCCTTTCTCTAATTTAATTTTGAAAACTTATTTTTTTAATTTAGTTTTAAAAACTAACTTTTTTTTTTTCTGTTAGTGTTTTTTTAATTAGTCATTACAGCTGGCACCCTCATCTTTCAAAAAGTTATGATTATACCCCTACAATTGTATTTTCTCTTTTGGGTAACCCCCACATAATTGCATTGTTTCCATCTTTCTAGCACCCTCCCTTCCGGTAAATTTTTGGCATGAATAGATATAGAAGCAATCAGATCAAGAAACAAGGTCAAGATTCAGACTGAAAAAACAAAAGTAAACAAAGGAAAGAGAAAAATGAACAGTGGGCATCTGTTTTTGATTACTTTCAGTTAACAACTCAAGTCAACATTGGTTTAGTTACATATACATGCAACTCAAAACTCTAGCAATACAAACAGTATCCAACAATATGTGCTACTCAGCAATACAAACAGTAATCACAACTCCTAACTCTAGCATAACTGTACTTCTGCATAACAACACTTCTGCTCAGACAACAACTACAGCCATAACTCCTGCACAACAACAAATTACTTCTGCTCACACAGCAAATACAACCATAACTCCTGCACAACAACAAATTACTCTTGCTCACACAGCAATAACAACCTCACAACCATACTCCTGCACAATCGGCAAAATACTCCTATTCATAGTAAAATCTGCAACACATGCATCAAACACTTCTGCTCATACAATAACAGTAGCATATGCCACTCAACAAAATATACCAAAACACTTCTTTAACAGGGTAACCAAACTCTTCTTCTCACACAGTAATATCACCTTTGCACTTCAGCATCAGAAATCAGAAATTCTTTTTAGACATTAATGCCAGCAGTATATTCCACACACAGCTAACCTTCACACACCAACTCCTTAACACTTTTCACTACATATTTAGAATTACCATATGAAGTCACACCAGCATGCTAGACAAGAAAAAATATAATAATAAAAGTAAAGAGATGAAGCAGAAAAACTCTTGGTGTAGAACTACTAAAGACTGTTTGTTCTTGTCTGAGAGTGCTAGGAATCGTCCAAGGTTGCATAGAGTGAGAGCTTCTCTCAGAGTCGCAAACTGCCCAGCAGCCAGTGGTTTTGTCAGTACATCTGCTATCCGAAATTCTGTGGGTATATACTGAATTGACGGCTATTTCCCACGGACTTGCTCTTTGATGTAATGTGCATCAATCTCTATGTGCTTGGTTCTTGAATGATAAGTGGGATTGGATGTCAAGGATTTTGCACTTTGGTTGTCAGACCATAATACTGGAGGAGCTGAAAATTGCATGCCTAACTCACCAAACAGACTTCTTACCCAAGCTATTTCAGTGGCCGTTTAAGATAAAGCCCTGTATTCTGCTTCTGTAGAGGACAAAGCAACCGCTCTTTGCTTCCTAGAGCTCCACTGAATCAAATTTGTTCCAAGAAAGATTCATTTGCTTCAGTTGCCCGTGGAGTTTTTGAAGGGTTGGTGAAAGCACTAAGTCTTGCCGAAGAGAACCCAGGTGATCCTCATCAATCTACGACCAGGGTGCCTGTCCGATGTGCTTGTCCTGATGCAGATGATAGAAGAAATGGTGTGGAATACCTTGTTACATATCCTGTTATAGAGGATGATAACGCAGATTTAATTGCTGCAAAATTTGGAGTGCCTGAAACCATGATATGGGAGGCTAATAAATTAGAATCGTTTTCAACCATATTTCCTGGAACAACACTGCTTATTCCAACAAAGGATGTTTCCTTTGTGAACTCGGTTATCAATGCCGATCCTCCCCATTTTTGCCGCCCGGTAATTATTTGTCAATAAAAAAATTCAACATATCGGCTAATTAACACATGTTCAGCTTTTGCAGTTGCAAATGATTTTCCTGGGCAACTCCTCCCTCTACCAAATGGTATAAATTGCAAGTCTTGGCCTTTGAAATAATCAACCAGGTCATTTTCAACCCTGTCCCAACACTTCGGACCCCTTTGAATAGGCTATGTATTGATCAACACTCTAGTCTTCAGTAACTCTCATGCTGTGTCTGCAGATGAAACAATGAGAGTTTGAGCACTGCCCAACCATATTTCTTGGATAGATTTTGCAGAGAACGGTGAGTTAAGGGTGCCTAGCTGATGTAAATTTCCTATTGTTGGAGGCAAATTCAGTTTGAAACATCAATTGAGCTCAACTAAATAACAAAAAAGGGAGACGATGAGAAAAAAGAAAAGAATATAAGATGGCAATGAAGACAGTTGTATCCATAATTTTCCGCCATTACAAAAGAAAGAAATGTTTATCAATTTTAGTAGTGTTTGTTGTAATGGCAATGATTTGTGTATACAATTTTGGTATTAAACGTTAGTTATCTTTAATTAAAATTAATCTAATTATATAATTACCCATTATTTATATACTTAAATTCTGTAAAAAAATATATATTCACGTAAATTTATTGTTGCAATAAATAGGCGGGGGAGAGGCACCATGCACTTATATTTGTGAAAAATTGGACCGGGCTCTTCACCATGTCAAAGGCCAATTCAGTTATTAAAACACAATCTAGCCTAGTTCCTGTTGGGCCAATCTAGGCATTGTATTACGTAAAACTGTAAAAGAATCTAAACACAACCACCGCGCCCACGCACACCTCCCTCACCCCCCCCCCCCCCCGTGTTATGTATTAACCAAACTCAAAGCTAAAGCCGAGGTATGCAGCCTGGCCTGGACCGGGGTAAATTCGACTGAATCCCAGTTCAGAATTGTATGGACTAGTATATTCTCAGTTGAAATCTCACAAATTAGTGCGGTTTTAATAGAGAATTGCGCTAATTAATGTGATTATTGTATTTTACAAGTAAAACAGTACTATAATTAGAATATCCATATTTATAATATACAAATAAAACAATAATGCAATTAAAAGGTAATTAATATTAAAATATTTTTGAGTTGATGATACTAATAATATGTTATAAATTTTATTTAATTAGAATAAAATATTGAAAGAAAGACGAAGGAAAGATGATACATCTATGCCCTTTGATCATTTCCATCTGGGTAAGCTGGAAAGTAATGGGAAAATGTCCATTGGGTTTGAATGAAAACGGTATATGTTGAGGTGCCAATGCTAGAGCAATAAGATTATATATATAATTTTATATTTAAATAATAATATATCATTTTATGATTAAGTATTATATATAAAATTATATATAAAAATTATTCTAATGATACTCATCTTTCTAAAATATTGATTGATAATGACGTGGGTGGATGACAAATTTACTTTTTTCCTTTTGTGGCTATGGTTAAGTAACGTAGGCCACATTTTTTTTTTAATTATGGAAAGCAATAAGCGAGGAGGCCCAGTAGAGTAGTGCAGTGGTTGAATCAGTGAAAGAACTGGGAGTAGTATTTTTGTTTTTTTCCTTTTCGAAAACGAATAGACTTAAGAATTACCGCAACAATGGGAACACAAAGGACAATTGAAGCTGGATCCAATTTTTGAAAAGCAAATGAAGCATGGTGAGTCCGATGGTCCTGAATTTTCACGTGCTGTGTTGCCTTTATTTTTTTATCAGTATTGAGACAAAGGAAGCTCTATGTGCCTTGTGTACGTAACTCATGATGATCATAGCAGATTGATTTCATATTTTTATTAGTTTAAAAGACTAGTCCAATGGACACGATGAGTGCAAAAATGAGCTCATAAATATCAGAAATAGTCCAGAATTCGCACTTGACCACTTCGGCGGACATGAAAACAATGAATGCTTAAATGCGTTTATATTATAATAATGTAGCAAAGGTCAAGTGAATTGACATACGAAGCCTCTACACTTCCACTAAAAGACAGTCGGTTATGAAAATTATTCCCTCGTCCCTCCATCCCAAACAAACAAACAAACAAACAAACAAACCTGTCTTTCTCACATTGATGGAATGTTAATTGCTACATAATTATTGTTTTAGATATTTAATATAGGGAAATTTTAAAAAATAGCCAAAATGCCCTCCCATTAAGCCAAAATGCCCAAAAACACTATTTCTAAGCCAAAATGCCCAAAATTACTGTTTCAAAAAAAAAAGCCTATGAATTTTTTTAAATACCAAAATTATCCTTCCTCTCATATTTATATAACTTCCTCACTCACTATAAGGTTAAATGTAATTTAGAATAAATATAGAGGATTTTTGGATATTTTACATTATAAAGGCATTTTCATATTTATTTATATATTTCATTACTTTTTCTAAAATGTCAAAAATACCCTTCCCCTCATCTATATAAACCCTCCTCACTCATTTTATTTCTACACACTTCTCATATCACTCAAACATTCACTCTCATTTTCATTTTTTTTTCAACATCAATTAGTAAGGATTCGTTCGGACGAAGAAAGTTCGTATTTTTGAATTCGACTCGAAAAAATACTATTCATCAAAAAAAGGTATTTATGTTAATCTTACCCTAAAACTTCATTTTATTTATTAAGTATAGTTTTTATGTCGTAATATGGAGGTTAAATGCAATATTTGACAAGTGTAGGGGGTTAAAATAAGTTAGGATAAATATAGGGGTTTTTGGATATTTTACATTGTTATGGGGGTTTTAGATATTTTACAATATATACAGGATTTATATAACATGTTAAAAATATATAGGGATTGCTTTGATACAATACGACATACAAGGGTGTCAAATGAAATGTTATTAAAATTAGGGCGTATTTTCATATTAAACATTGTAGGCGCATTATAATTAAAATTATAGGTTTTTTCGAGTTTCACCGCTTTAGGATATATCAATGCACATTTTTGTTATTTCTGAAGAATTTTTCGATTGTTGTCATTCTATGGTATTTCAACTTTTAGGATTCAAATTTCAGTTTTGTTTTTTTGAATTTCACAGTTTTAACATATATCAACTCGTATTTTTCAGATTTTTTTAGAATTATTTGATTATTACCATTCTAGGGTATTTCAATTTTTAGAATTCGAATTTAAGCTAAGTTTTTTTTGAATTTTATCGTTTTAGGATATATCCACTAGTATTTTTCAGATTTCTGCAGAAATATTTTATTATTGACATTTTAAAGTAATTCAAAGTATAGAATTTGAATATCTATTTCAAAGTATAGATATTATAAAAACGTTTTAAATAGAACGTTACAAACAGATAGATGCATTTTGATATAAGATAACATACGAAAGTGTTATATAAATTGTTAAATAATCATAGGGGGATAAATAATATATTAGAAAAATATGAGGAGTTTTTTTTAATTATTAATAATTGTACGGCTGATTTACATAGTTATTATTGATTTTTTTTTTATACCTGAATAATTATCTTCAAAAACTTGTCATTGCAGGATTGATATTTAAAATTGAGGGTTATGCATCGGTTCGTTACCAGGGAGAATGGATTCAAGGTCGTAACAACACAATGAAATATGTTGGAGGAGCCAAACAATTGATTAAAATCCCTTATAGAACAACATTCGAGGGATTTATTCAGCTTTTGACGGAGTATTGCAGTATTGATCCAATGAAAAACTACATTCAAGTATCAATGAAGCCAAGAAAAATTGAGTTCGACTGTCCCATCCAGATCCAAAATGATGAAGATGTGCAAGGTCTTCTTGATATGTCCCAGTACTTTCAGGAATGTATTCCTGTTTTTGTTACATGTACCCCAATTGAAGGGCAGAAGGAAGAAGATGAAGATGAAGATGAAGATAAAGATGAAGATGAAAAAGAAAGCAGTTGGGTCAAAAAAGAATACGATTTGGAAAAGTTGATTGATTTCAGTAATGACCCATTATATATTGCAAACTCATAGGCTCATGGAGAAAAAGATATAGTTCCCTATTGGGGTGACTTCGATGGAAATGATATGCCCGACATTCCTTCAGACGATATAGAACCTGAGTATATGGCATCAGTAACCGAGGGTATGGATAGTTTACGGCTTGAAGATCCTACTTCAGGTGGTGGAAATTATTCTGGGCCATTTTTTGACAATGTCCCCACTGATCCATTTAGGTGGCTTCCTGATTTTCCTCCACAACCATCAGCATCATCAAGTGATTCCAAATCAATCCGAGAGGAGAATGGGGTCAAGATTGGTGATATTTTTCACAGTAAAGTCCAATTGATTGACGTCATGAGACAATTCGCCTTACTTAAAGGATTTCAATTTGGTGTCAAAAAGTCTGACAAGAAACGATGGGAAATTCAATGCAAGGCTGAAAATTGTAAGTGGTATATACATGCAACCAAGTCCACTGTCCGTGATGTGTGGGGGATCAACTCTATGAATCCTACCCACACATGTTTAGTTGATCAAATCATGCCACATCACAGACAAGCTGGGGCCCGAGCTTTAGGTCAATTAATGAGATCAAAGTTTGTGATGATTGATCGAATTTATTGGCCTAAAGAAATAATTGTAGACATCGCCGACCGATATAAAATTGATATTTCCTACTCACAGGCTTGACGGGCAAGAAATTGGGTTATCAATTCATTGAGGGGTTCACCGGAGGAATCTTTTATGCTGTTATCAGATTATTGTTACAATCTACAACGTACTAATCCGGACACCGTTATTGCTATTAAAATAGACGATGAGCATCGATTTACAAATTTTTTCATGGCGTTAGGATGTTCCGTTCGTGCGTTTAGTCAATATTTTCGCCCCGTTATTTGCATTGACGCTGCTTTTCTTAAAGGTCGATATTTGGGGCATTTATTTATTGCGGTGGCTCTTGATGGTAATAATCAAATATACCCTATTGGTTTCGGTGTCGGCAAAAAAGAAGATCACGACACGTGGTGTTGGTTTCTTATGAGAATTAAAGAATGCCTCCTTGACCTCTCTGCGCTTGCAATAATCTCCGATCGACATCATGTTATCTACTCGGCAATGGTTGAAGTCTTTCCAGATGTCCACCATGGTTGTTGTTGTCATCACCTTCTGTGTAACATGCGGGCAAAGTATAAACGGGACTCAAAGGTATATTGTAAACAAGTAATTAAAGTTATAACAGTTTATCATTTTCAAACATTTTGCTTACAATGAGTTTTCATATTTTTTTCCCTCTTACAGGTCGCGGGTGCATATTGGAAAGCTGTTAAATCATACACAGAGTCTGAATTTAGTTCGATGATGCAATCTATTAACTCAATGAACCCCCAAGCTGGAGCTTATCTACGGGATGTCGGCTTTCACCGTTGGAGTAGAGCGTACTTTCCAGGGCATCGATATAATATCATGATCACAAATATTGCTGAGTCATTTAATGCCCTTGTCAGACATGCACGGGGCCTACCTATAACCATGCTCTTGGAGTTTATTCGTGGTACAATGCAATGATGGTTTTACGAGAGGAGAACCCATGCAAGTAAGTATCAAATCGATATTAATTAAAAGTTGTCTCATATACTTTTTTCCACTTTGTTAATCATATAACCAAATGTGTTCTTAATATTTTTTCTGAATTACAGGTGAATGTCATAACTTCTTCACCCCTTGGGCGGAAGATAAGATCAGTAATCGTCTTTCAAAGTCTGCAAGTTTGGATGTTCGACCGATTACACCTTCTCGATATCAGGTTGTTGGATTTGGTGGATTCATGGGTATTGTGGACTTTGGTGACATATCATGCACGTGTAGAAAGTTTCAGCTTTCACGTATTCCGTGCAAGCATGCCATTGCCGTTGCACGACATATGAGATTGACGAATGTGCACGCATGGGTTCATCCATTCTTCCGCACCGATATTTATCGTACAATATATCAGGAACCAATCAATCCTCTTGAAAATCAACGTGATTGGTTACACTCACCGAAAGACAGAGTTATATTGCCCCCCGTCCTCGATAGTCGTTGTCCAGGTCATCTAGCAAATAGAAATCGACGTCCATCACAAGGAGAAATTGTTACACCGAGGATTTGCAATCGTTGCCATGAACCGGGGCATACACGAACCCAATGTAAATTCCCAGCACCGGTCCCGAGCTCTGCCCCCCAGCGTTCACATACAAAAGGCAAAGGAACGAGATCTTGACATGCTTATACTCAATTTTGTTTTTTATATGATTCTTCATTGTTGTACTTAAGGTTTATGTAACCGATGTATTTTTATTATTGTTTCAAATGTATAATTGTATTGTCATTTGATGTAATAAATTTAGTGTTACTTTATTTCAATATTCTTTATTTTCTCTAATTGTTTCAATTGTGTAAATGTTTTAGTAATTATACGTTTTTATTGTTTTTTCATGACAAGATTATTTAAAAAATGAACTCAAATACGATACACATCCATATATAGCCACAAATAAAGTATATCATACACATATAAACATACAAGTCCATATCTCGTAAAACGGTTAAATTCGAAAAAATGGAATTGAAATTCCAATTTTAAAAGTTGAAATAACCTAGAATGACAACAATCAAAAAATCCTTCAGAAATCTAAAGATAAGAGTCCATATCTCGTAAAACGGTGAAATCTGAAAAAACAGAATTGAAATTCGAATTCTAAAAGTTGAAAAACCCTAGAATGGAAACAATCGAAAAATCCTTCGAAAATCTGAAAAATACGAGTCCATATCTCGTAAAACGATTAAATTCAGAAAAATGGAATTGAAATTCTGATTTTAAAAGTTGAAATAACCTAGAATGGTAACAATCGAAAAATCCTTCAGAAATCTGAAGATAAGAGTCTATATCTCGTAAAACGGTGAAATCTAAAAAAACGGAATTGAAATTCAAATTCTAAAAGTTGAAAAACCCTAGAATGGAAACAATCGAAAGATCCTTCAGAAATCTGAAAAATACGAGTCCATATCTCGTAAAACGGTTAAATTCGAAAAAACGAAATTGAAATTCGAATTCTTAAAGTTGAAAAACTCTAGAATGGGAACAATCAAAAAATTCTTCAGAAATCTGAAAAATACGAGTCTATATCTCGTAAAACGGTTAAATTCGAAAAAATGGAACTGAAATTTCAATTTTAAAAGTTGAAATAACCTAGAATGACAGCAATCGAAAAATCCTTCGAAAATCTGAAAGATAAGAGTCCATATCTCGTAAAACAGTGAAATAAAAAAAAAACAGAATTGAAATTCGAATTCTAAAAGTTGAAAAACCCTAGAATGGAATCAATCAAAAAATCCTTCGAAAATCTGAAAAATACAAATCCATATCTCGTAAAACGGTTAAATTCGAAAAAACGAAATTGAAATTCGAATTCTTAAAGTTGAAAAACTCTAGAATGGGAATAATCGAAAAATCCTTCAGAAATCTGAAAAATATGAGTCCGTATCTCGTAAAATAGTGAAATCTGAAAAAACGGAATTGAAATTCGAATTCTAAAAGTTGAAAAACCCTAGAATGGGAACAATCGAAAAATCCTTCAAAAATCTGAAAAATACGAGTCTATATCTCGTAAAACGATGAAATTCGAAAAAATGAAATTGAAATTTGAATTCCAAAAGTTGAAAAACCCCAGAATAGAAACAATCAAAAAATCCTTCAGAAATCTGAAAAATACGAGTCCATATCTCGTAAAATGATGAAATTCGAAAAAACGGAATTGAAATTCGAATTCTAAAAGTTGAAAAACCCTAGAAAAGAAAAAACAGATATAAAATTCGAAAATTACACGATCAAAAACCCTAAATAAGAAAAATCTCAATTTACCTTCTAATGAAAACTCAAACTCTAAAAGGTCCACTGTGTTCTAAGGAATTTCCCCAGCTTCCAAATATTTTAAAAAAGCTACTTTACCCCCCTAAAAACAGCAATCTTGGCTGAACGTGGGATGCACAATTTGACATGGGAAACACTGTTCCCACGTCGGACTGCCGATCTCTTCGGCAGTCATTTTCGGCCAAATTTTGGCCGTTTCAGCCTCCGATTTTCACATAAATCAAATTTACACGTTGTCTAACATAAAACCCCTCAATCAATTCAACAAAAACAACCAAGAATCAAAACATTTTAAGCATTGTTCAAACCGTAAACCCTAAAATTTCAAACCGAAAAATCTCAATAATATGAGCAATAACTTGATCCAAACAAGATTACGGGAGATATACTAACCTTCTTTGCCATTTTCGGGTGCCGAAAATCAAGAAAATCGACGGAAATCAGATCGCCCGTGGGATGAACGTGGTGACGTGAAAATGTTTTGAAATTTGAGAGAAATGAACAGTAAATTCGCTAATATTAACGTGGGAAATAGGAATTTTGGTTGTTATATATATATGAACATTTTCGTAATTTTGCCAAACTCACGTTGACGTGACAACTATCAGAAAAACCCCACGTGGGCTAAGGATCTCCCACGTCCCCCCAATTGTTTTAAAAAGCTATTTTACCCCCCCCTAAATTAGGCTGAACGTGGGATTGATGATTTTGACGTGGGAAACACTGTTCCCGTCGGACTGCCGATCTCTTCGGCAGTCATTTTCGGCCAAATTTTGGTCGTTTCAGCCACCGATTTTCACATAAATCAAATCTACACGTTGTATAACACAAAACCCCTCAATTAATTCAACAAAAACAACTAAGAATCAAAACATTTTAAGCATTGTTCAAACCGTAAACCCTAAAATTTCAAACCGAAAAATCTCAATCAAATCTCAATAATATGAGCAATAACTTGATCCAAACAAGATTACGGGAGATGTGATAACATTATTTTCCATTTTCGGTTGCCAGAAAGCAAGAAAATCGACGAAAATGACATTTGCCGTGGGATGCGTTTAAAATTCGAATTTTCTTTGAATTATATAGTGAAAATTTGCTGTGTTTATATATGGGGGCATTTTCATCATTTCACAAAACCTAGGCATTTTTGCTTAAACCTGAATTTTTTAGATAATTTCGCTTAGACCCCTTTAATTTTTCCTAATTTTTAAAATTTCCCTTTAATATATATGGTAAATAGACTTTGATTTTAACTTTAATCATTTGGGATCAACAGAAAGGGTAAAAAGGGAAGAAAAGGCGGATAAAATCTGACAATTACAAAAATAACTAGGAATTAAATCATACAACCCAGAACAAAATAACACAGCATAATCACACGGTACAACATTTCAGTAGAATCCATAAATTTATGTATCCATTTCTCTCATCCAAATGAAGAAAGGACGGGCGGTATCTATAGAACTTATTGCCGGCCCTCAGTCAAGAAAAGTGGCTATTTTCCAAATCAAATGTCCAAGGCTTATTAATGCTTTCACATTATCTTTTGACTGAATTTTCTTTCACGTGGTGGAAAATCCACCATTTATAACATTGGAAAGGATCTTAGCTCATAAATTCAAAATTTTCAAGTTAAATAATTTACGTAGTGGGGCACACTAGCTAGCGTTATTTGGATACATATGATACAAATTCAACTCAAAATGGACTTTGGCCTTTGGTGAGGGTTAGGTTTTTTGTCTGAATCATCGCTTATCAGAAAATTTTATTGACATAATTTGATGAGTATGAGATTTATTTGTTTAATATCCGCTTAGGTGTAGTGTAGGAGTTGTTGTCTTTTTCCTAGGTTACACATTTAATTTGTATTCTCCCCATTTTCAAGTATGCTTTTGAAATATATGATCTTCTTGTTTGTTGTTATTATCTTGATAGTGTATCCAACCTATCAAGTTTAGCTCGCTGCTACTTAATATATGAAAACAGTTTCGGAAGAACTCTGTTTTCAAACTTTATAATGCTTGATAGAAAGTTAGCTAATCTTACAATAATAGTACATTCTTCCCTAAGAAGAATTAAAAAAAAAAAAAAAAAAAGACATGCCTAAAATTACATAAATTAAGCATAAAAGCCATAGATAAAATTATCAAGGAGAGTAGAGACTCGGCACAAGATGAAGAGGAACTTTCCGATGGATGGTTAAGCCACTAACCTCAATCATGTCCAGTTTGTCTTTAGTTAAACTTACAGGCAACTTCCAGTCAAACCAGTACAAAAGGTTTGCAGTCACATACTCAATAACAGCAACACCAAATAGCATCCCAGGACAACCTCTTCTCCCGGCACCAAATGGGATGAACTGAAAGTGTTGACCTTGGAAATCAACCGAGTTGTTCATAAACCTCTCTGGAATAAACTCTACTGATCTGTCCCAATATTTTGGGTCTCTTTGAATTGCCCATGCATTAGCATACACTCTAGTGTTTGCAGGAATTTCATAACCTCCCATTTTCACTCTTTCTGTTGTTTCTCGTCCACCCAGAAGAGGAGCTACTGCATGTAACCTCAGAGTTTCTTTGATAACACATTTCACATACTCCATCTTCTCGATGTCATTCACATCAATCTTT
Organism: Mangifera indica; assembly: GCF_011075055.1. Classification (NCBI taxonomy): domain Eukaryota; kingdom Viridiplantae; phylum Streptophyta; class Magnoliopsida; order Sapindales; family Anacardiaceae; genus Mangifera; species Mangifera indica. The sequence goes on from NC_058139.1 coordinate 3,167,821, forward strand.
GATTTGTTCCCCACTACAGTTCTTACCTCTTGTTGCGCTCTCTTCAATAGACTAGGATTTTTCACAAGTTCTGTCATCATCCATTCTAAAGTTGTTGCAGTTGTATCAGATCCACCCAAATACATATCCTAAAACAACGAAATTACAATAAAGTTATAGCACTATACGTGGTGCGTGCGCTTGAATGAAAAGAGAGAGGAAAGAGAGAAATTAATAACTATAAGGATCCCTTTAAGGTTGTCTTTACTGAGCTCCTCAAACGTGCCATCCTTCTTAAGTTGGAGGAGAATATCGACAAAGTCTTTCTTGTCATACTGTTTACCTTTACCATTTCTTTCTTCTATCCTGTGTTCTTCGATCACCTCATCAAGAAAAGCATCTAGTTCCTTAAAAGTTGCCTTCAAACGACCAATCAGTCCCGTTGCAACGTCGACCCATCCGAAAGATGGAAACATATCTCCAACACAGAAGGATGCCATTTGTGCCATCAGTTTCTTTGCTATCTCCCCAAACTTGCTCTTACCATTTTCTTCTTCAGCTCTCCTACCAAGAATGCAGCGGGTTGCTATATTGTCCGAAACGCCTACTAGCATCGCACTTAAATTAACAGAACCTCCATTGTAACAAGAAGAACGAATTTTATTCATCAAAACGGCAACTTCCTCTTCTCTAACATATTGAAATGATTGCACTCTTTTGATACTCAAAAGTTCAAGAACACAAAGCTTCCTAAGTTGTCTCCAGTACTCACCATAAGGCGTGAAACCAAGATCAGTGCAATTATAAAGGAAAATTTTTGCCGTTGTGAGTCTGGGGCGGTTGAGGAAACTGATTTCTTGAGTCTTCATCATTTCTCTAGCCATCTCAGGTGATGAAACAATGAGAGCCGGAGTTTGACCGAAGTGTACAAGCATCAAAGGGCCATACTTCTTCGACAGGCCTTCGAGAGTGCGATGGAGGAGAGGGCCTAGCAGCTGGTGAAGATTGCCGATTATGGGTAGCTTTGGTGGGGATGGAGGCAAGTTGAGGTTTCTCCTTCTCACGAGTTTAAGCCACACAAGAACAGAAAGGAGAAGGAGAATGCAAAGACATAAAGGGGTTTGTATTGAGAAAGATACCAGCGGAGCCATTTCCATTTCAAGAATTACTCGTGGGACTGAGAAACACAATTATTTTATTTAGTGAGTGAATAAATAATTAAATTTTTTTTACAGTGGAGGATCTTTCAATTCATATCACGAATCTATCAGTACTATTACAAAATTAAGTAGGGAAAAAGCAAAAGGATTTTGTTTTTATTTTATTTTTTAATTCAACATAACAAAAATAATTAATTATCCATCCAACCCAGGAGTGACTGCTGGCTCCGTATTTTAAAGGCAGAAAGACTTGTTCTCCAGAAGGTTTAGTTCACTGAAAAAATCTTATTCAAATATTTATCCTTAAATCAAATTTGTTAATATCTTTTGATAATAATAAGGGTTTAATTGTTAGTGGATTAAGTAATATTAAAAATAAAATTGTATCTTTGTTTTTTAGTTTAATTTTAAAAGCACATATTTTCTTTAACTTAATTTTAAAAATTAATATTTTCTTTGGTTAAAGTTTTTTTTATTAGTTATTACAACATTTCTTAATTAGTATTTTGACAAAGACTTTAAGATGCTTTTAGACCTCGTGACTAAACTAAAGAATTATTCTATTAGAGATGAATATGATGAACACTTATAATAGAAGTAAAACTTTGTTATCATAATTTACAACGTAACTTATCTTAATATCATAATTTACATAAATTAAAAATGTTCAAGATACATAAATTCAAAATTTTCAAGTTAAATTATTTTAAGTAGTGGGGCACACTAGCTAGTTTTATTTGGCTATATATATGATACAAAGGCAACTTGAAATGGACTTTGGACTTTGGCCTTTGGTGAGGGTAAGGTACTATGTGTGAATCATCACTCATCATAAAATTTTATTGATATAATCAGAAGGGTACTTATTTCGTTGAGATTTATTTGTTTAATATCCGCTTAGCTGTAGAAGTTGTCTTTTTCCTAGGTTACACATGTAATCTGTAATCTCCCATTTTCAATTATGATTTCGAAACATATGCTTTGCTTATTTGTTGTTATCATCTTCATCCAGAGTCTAATTAATACGTAATCACATTATACTTATCTTAATTATCATATAAGAAAATACTACGTCCAGTTAGACCAATAAAAATAATTATTTTTTATATGAATAATGGTATATGTAATTAGTTTTGAATACTCAATTATATATTTAGATTATGTATTATTATGTAATTAAATATTATTTTATTATTAATAATTAATTAATTATATAATGACACATTATGTAAGTATCCTATTAAAATTCAACACCATATATACATAGTTTTATTATTTTTAAATAGTGAAATCTGCAAAGCGAATAGTAAACTTCACATATTACTGAAACCTCCTCTAGCAGTGGTAAACTGTAAAAATATTGTCCACCGAAAAAGAAATATTACGAATTAATATCCGAAGCGTCTATTTTTTTTTTTTTAAAATACTTTAAAATGAACGCATCACTAGAAGTATTTATAAATTATTATAAAAAAACTGAAAATCTAGAAACGAACAAAAGATGCATATATCCCATATGAAAACTGACAGGACCCATCTCGACCTGCTAATCCTACAACTTTTGAAAATACCGTTATAGGCTTAGAAAGGCGAAATGCATCCTGTAATTTTGTTTGAAAAACTTGTCTGCACCATAGTCTAGCACCTAATATAATATCATCTATAGGCCTCCGGCCTTTATATGAATACATGTCAAAATACATCCTGATTAAAGCCAAGAAAATCATAAAGAAACCTGAAATCAGGCCTCCGGCCTTATCATATACATGACAAAATAATTTACATCTTTACTCATTTCAAAAGTTATGAGAACATTGTAATTAGGCCTCCGACCTTTCAACATTTCATAAGTTTATAAAAAAAAACAACAAAAAGTCTATATCCAGCACTAAATATGCTACACCGTGGCACAACCCAACGAAACACTAACCAACACGATCTGGAGGATGTCCTGGAGGGAGGAAAACATTTATAAAGGTGAGCTAAAAGCTCAGTGAGTAGGAAATTTAAATCCTTGAGAATATTTATGCATGTCAAACAATAATATTATGCCATAATATGAGCCACACACCATGCTAATTATGCTTAAACCACATGCTTCTCATGTACATTAACTTGAAACATTCATCACATAATATCATCACACAAGTTGATTTTCACAATAATGAAATTTACAATACTACCTTTATCTCATAGGAGCAAATGAAACATTCATGAATTTTCACTTCCAACTCAATAGCAATACTATCTTTATCTTATAGGTTTCCTTACCTATCAATATTATAAAATATTGATCCATAGGTATCCCACCATTTATATATAAAGATATACATCAAAATATCATATAAAAGGGAAATTTGTCATACCCAAGGATGTCCCCACCTAGGCAGAGCAAAAGAAAAACAACTGTCATACCCGATATACTAAAATCTCACACGGGCAGAGCATTCGATTCTGTCATACTTGACATGAAATAAAGCACAAACAGAGCACTAAATTCTATCGTACCTGTATAGATATAGCACAGGCAGAGCACAAATCGCATAATAGGTAATAATCAGAAACATTCAAATAATATAATTTATTTTCACCATATCAATTTTTGTTTAGAACAATACTCATTGGCAAGCGCCACAATCACCATGAGCAAATCTCAATCACACATTAAATATCAACTAAACACTTCCAACTCACACGAAGCTCAAATAAAACCACTTCCAACTCAACCCCAACACAAATCCTCAATTTAATAAACTTCCAAAATTCCACTTGGTCACTAACTAAAATTGTAAACATAACTTAATTTAAGCATTCTGAATTCACATAATAATATAGCTTTTTCCTTATAACCTCCCATAACCTAAATTCACAACATACATAAAGAAACTATTTCTTTTTTTTTTTTTTTTTTTTTTTTTGAGAGATTTCCACCAAATCCATGCTACCATTTTCAAGGATTTACAATAAATACCATAAAATTTCACAAAACTATAAATAAAATTTATACTAAAAAATCATAAAGAAAGAAAAGTTTATTCTCACTCACTGATTTGGGTAGCCTCTAAGTCAGAGTTGAAATCTCTTGCTAATCTCCCTTCTTCTTCACCTATTCAAACCAGTTAGAAACAATATGATCAAAAATTTGGAAATCCCTAATTTGAGCAAATATAACAAACCCTAAAATTTTTTGAATAAAAATGAAATACCCTATTCCCTTTTCCTATAAATCCCTTTTCTCTTCCTTTCCCTTTCCTTCTTTTTCTTTCTTTTCTTCTTCTTTCTTTTCTTGTCTTTCTTCCCTTCTCTTCTTCCCCTTTCTTTCTCTGTTTTCTCCCATCTGTGCTCTGTTTCTTTTCTTCTTGCTGAAGAAGAAAAGGCTACTGACTTTTATTTGTAAATAAAAGGAAAATTTTCACTTAACCCCCATATATGTGCAAGATTTCGTATAGCCCCCTTTAGTTTCACATATAACCAAGATTTGGGTATTTCAAAAACTCATCCGAAACATCTAAGATCATGGAGTAATCATATACATGCCCCTATATACAACTATACAACTATTTGTATAGGGCCAAAAATCAATAGTATCATATGTATATAACAAAAACCATAGGTAACTAGCCCCCAACTTAGGTCTATTTTCACTAACTTGACCCTGCCTCGCAGCTATTTCGATCATCCGTACCTGTAATCATGAAAGAAAAGGAAATGAGAGATAAGAACACTCAGTAAGGAGAAAGAATTAAGTAAACTATTTTCTTTCCTGTTCTAACTCACTATTGGGACTCAATCTCACATCATAACCTCTATAATAAATTGAAGGGATAATCTAGTTCATTTTTTACTATTTGGGTTATACTTTGTCCTATCTGATGTCTATTTAATACTTTCTAGAAGCTGACTATAGCGATTTGACACTTTTCTAAGCTCGAGCTCTTTTCTTTTCTCTCACTACACCATTTTTGAATCTGAATTATATTCTACTATGAGCATACTCTACTGCAAGCGGACCCTACTATGGGTCTATGTCCTACTACGAATGTGTCCTACTATGGACGTGCCCTATGACGGGTGGTATAGTGTAAAGTGTCCCCTCATAGTTCATAGTATGCATGCGTGCATTATAACTTACTAATTTTGCTTCCATCTAAAACTATTCATAACTTACCAGACTATACTCTTGGGACGACCCTTGAATCTTGAGTCCCAAATTCCTTTTCTTGCTTTTCTTTCTTTTCTTCTTCTTCTTTTCTTTTGCTCTTCTTTATTTCCTTTCCTTCCTTTCTTTCTTCCTTTCCTTTTTCTCCTCCTTTTCTTTCTTTCCAAAAACTGTGAAATATTGTTCACGAGACTGTTCATTTGTTAGGGCAGTCTTTTTGTTCATACAATTTAACAGTCCGAAATGGTCTCTAATTCATACAAGCTATATATTGTTGAAAAGAGAATTCAAGAGCTTTCCAGCAAGCTATAATAACCCTCATGATTTATCCGATAAGGCAGTCAAAACGTGAGATAAATTCAGTGATAAAAACCTGTATTTCCTGTTTATTTGGGTAAAACAGTCTTTTTGGTTCATACAATATTTAACAGTTCAAACGGTCTCTAATTTATATAAGCTATATGTCGTTGAAAAGAGGATTCAAAGATCTTTCCAATAAATTATAATAACACTCATGATTAATCAGATAAGACAGTCAAAACGTGGGATGAAATCAGTGGCAAAAAACTGTCTTTACTGTTTATTTGGTAAGATAGTTTTTTTGTTCATGCAATGTAATAGTCCAAACGGTCTCTAATTCATACAAGCTATATATAATTGAAAAGAAGATTCAAAAAACTTTCCAACAAGCAATAATAACACTCATGATTCGTTAGATAAGACAGTCAAAACGTGGGATGAAATCAGTGATAAAACTGTAAATATTATTCAACTCTCTCCTATGAACAAAATCACACACATAGATACCCAAAATGGCAAAAAAACATTTCTCAACTTCAAAATCATCATTTATAATATAGATCAAAGGAATCAAAAGCCTAAAACATGCAACATATCAAGGATAATACCCTTTACCTTGTTTCAAGTCAATCTTTGCAAGTTGGCTCTCTCCTCCTTGTCTTGCTTCCTTTATGACCAAAATCATCTTAAATCAACACCAAAATACACTAACATATTCATATAACATGCATCTAATATATATAAATATAGGTAAAGGAAAAAGGAAGAGATTTTTTGATTACCAAGGCTTTCAAAGTGCTTCCTCTTATTTTTCTTCCTTATTTATCTTCCAAAGCCCTTCCAAATCACTCACTTTTCTTCAAAAACACAACAAAAATAGGAAGAAAACTGCCTTCTTCTAGAAGAGATGGGAAAAGATGGAAAAAAAAGCTTAAAATGTTTCTTTTTGTCTTTGATGTAACTCGTTGTGTATTCTCTCTTTCTGTATGAGTTACAGAAATTACTATTGTGTATTCTCTATTTCTGTATGAGTTACATCAACAGGAATATTTTAAAAAAATGGGTTACTACTATGATATTTTTATTTAAAGTTTGAGATGAGTAATATATATGTATACACAATTAAGAAAAAAAAGTAAAAAATTCAATATCCCAAAAATTTTACACTGATTCTATTTAGATTTCATTATTTTTTTATTATTATTTAATTTTATATTTATTCAACCTTTAACCTCTATCTTCTGACTCCTAGGGTGTATCCAACTTACAAAGTTTAGCTCGTTGCTATTTAATATATGAAAACAGTCCTAGAAGAAATCTGTTTTCAAACCTTATATTTTATATTCAAAGATAACATGCTTGATAGAAAGCCAGTCCATCTTACAATAATAGTACATCCTTCACTAAGAAAAAGAAAAGCCAACATGCCTAAAATTACATAAATTAAGCATAAAAGCCATAGATAAAATTATCAAGGAGAGTAGAGACTCGGCACAAGATAAAGAGGAATTTTCCGATGGATGGTTAAGCCATCAGTCTCAGTCATATCCAGTTTGTCTTCAGTTAAACCTGCAGGCAGCTTCCAGTCAAACCAATACAAAAGGTTTGCAGTCACATACTCAACAACTGCAACTCCAAATAGCATCCCAGGGCAACCTCTTCTCCCTGCACCAAATGGGATGAATTGAAAGTGTTGACCTCTGAAATCAACCGGGTTGTTCATAAACCTCTCTGGAATAAACTCTATTGGTCTGTCCCAATATTTCGGGTCCCTTTGAATTGCCCATGCATTAACATACACTCTAGTATTTGTAGGAATTTCATAACCTCCAATTTTCACTCTTTCTGTTGTTTCTCGTCCAGCCAGAAGAGGAACTATTGCACGTAACCTTAGACTTTCTTTGATAACACATTTCATATATTCCATCTTCTCAATGTCATCCGCATCAATCTTTGATTTCTTCCCCACTACAGTTCTTACCTCTTGTTGCGCTCTTTTCAATAGACTAGGGTTTTTCACAAGTTCTGCCATTATCCATTCTAACGTTGTTGCAGTTGTGTCAGATCCACCCACATACATATCCTAAAACAAAAAAAATTATAAGAAAGCTTTAATACTATGTGTGGTGCGTGCGCTTGAATGAAAAGAGAGAAGGAAAGAGAGAAATTAATAACTGTAAGGATCGCTTTAAGGTTGTCTCTATTGAGCTCCTCAAACGTGCCATCCTTCTCAAGTTGGAGGAGAATATCCACGAAGTCTTTCTTGTCAGATTGTTTACCTTTACCGTCTCTTTCTTCTATCATATGTTCTTCGATCACCTCATCAAGAAAAGCGTCTAATTTCTTAGAAGTTTCCTTTAAACGAACAATCAGTCCCGTTGCAACGTCGACCCATCCGAAAGATGGAAACATATCTCCAACACAGAAGGATGCCATTTGTGCCATCAGTTTCTTTGCTATCTCCCCAAACTTGCTCTTACCATTTTCTTCTTCAGCTCTCCTACCAAGAATGCAGCGGGTTGCTATATTGTCCGAAACGCCTACTAGCATCGCACTTAAATTAACAGAACCTCCCTTGTAACAAGAACCGCGAATTCTATTCATTAGAACCGCAACTTCCTCTTCTCTAACAAATTGAAATGATTGCACTCTTTTGATACTCAAAAGTTCAAGAACACAAAGCTTCCTAAGTTGTCTCCAATACTCACCATAAGGCGTGAAACCAAGATCAGTGCAATTATAAAAGAAAATTTTTGTCGTTGTGAGTCTGGGGCGGTTGAGGAAACTGATATCTTGAGTCTTCATCATTTCTCTAGCCATCTCAGGTGATGAAACAATGAGAGCCGGAGCATGACCGAAGTGTACAAGCATCAAAGGGCCATACTTCTTTGACAGACCTTCGAGAGTGCGATGGAGGAGAGGGCCTAGCAGCTGATGAAGATTGGCTATTATGGGTAGCTTTGGTGGGGATGGAGGCAAGTTGAGGTTTCTCCTTCTGTTGAGTTTAAGCAACACAAGAACAGAAAGGAGAAGGAGAAAGCAAAGACATAAAGGGGTTTGCGTTAAGAAAGATGCCAGCGGAGCCATTGCCATTTCAAGAATTACTCGTGGGACTGAGAAACATAACCTTGAATCTTTATATAAAGGGATTATTGATTTTGTGCATGACTTTTTTTATTATTTTTTTAATAGTCAACTACAATTTGATTTATTTTAGATATGTTTTTTAATTGTCTAAATATATTGTTTTGATTTACCCCACGACTGTAAGTTCCAAATAATTGATGTATTTGTTCACAATTTTGTATATCTCACTGTCGTAGCTTAAGAGGAATCTTTTTGAGCATATTACGATTCAGGTGTTTTTTAATTTCTGGTTTTAATTTATGTTTATAGTTAAGAACTGTCGAATCTTTCAGTATTTTTACACAAAACAAAAAATTAAGATGAGAAAAAACTAAAAGATTTTGTTTTTATTTTATTTTTCAATTCAACATAACAAAAATCATTAATTATCCATGCAACCCAGGAGTGAATGCTGGCTCCATATTTTAAAGTTAGAAAGACTTATTCCCACTTCAGTCTATTGACAAAATCTTATTCAAGTACCCAACTGTCATTCAAATTTATTAATGTCTTTGGGTGGTAATAAAGGTATAAATATCATTATATTATTAAGTAATATTAAAAAATAAAATTATATTTTCTTTCTTTTGTTTAATTTTTAAAACTCACATGTTCTCTAATTTAATTTTAAAAATTAATATTTTTTCTTGTTAGGGGTTTCTTTTTATTAGTCATTATAGTTGGCCCTCTTATCTTTCAAGAAATTATAGTTATATATCTACAACTATATTTTCTCTTTTCAATCTTTTCAGTGACCCCATAATTACACTCTCTCCATCTTTCTGGCAGCCTCTCTTTCTGTAAATTTTTGGCAAATCTTTTGCCTTTTTTTTTTCGGTGCTTTTTTCTCACAAAATTATACTATCAATTAGAATCACATCTATTAGTATAATTTCAATTGAAATATCACAAAATTAGTGCGATTATAATAATAATTACATCAATTGATATTATTATTGACTAAAATTGGATTGATGAGTACAATTCTAGATATTGCCCATGATAAATGCTGTTAAATAATACTGGTAATTGTAGTTGACTTTTCACATAATTACCAAAGGAAAAACGTTAAGAGCCACATTAATGTTGAAGCTCGTATTTAACTTTCTCTAAAAGAATGAATTGTAATTGAATATCGAATAGAAAGGCGATACAACAATTCTTAATTAGTAGTATTTTGGCAAGGATCTTGGGATGCTTCTTGGTCTTGTGGCTAAACTAAAGAATTGTTTTATTAGGGATGAATATGATGAACACTTGTAATAAAAGTATAACTTTGTTATCATAATTTTCAACGTAACTTGTCTAAATATCATAATTTACCTAAATTAAAAATGTTCAAGTTAAATTACTTAAGTGGTGGGGCACTAACTAGTTTAATTTGGCTGTATATGATACGAAGTCAAAACTTGAAATGGACTTTGCCCTTTGGTTAGGGTAAGCTACTACGTGTGAATTATCAGAAAATCTTTTTAATCATCAGAAAATCTTTTTGTTGACATTATCTTCATCCAGAGTCTTACTAGTCTGTAATCATATTATACTTATTTTAATTCACACGTAGTAGCTTACCCTCATATTACTAGGTTTTGAATATATAATTTAAATATATAAATAATATATTATTATATTATTAGGTGTTTTTTTAAAACCATCAAATTACATAATTTTGAATTGGCACAAGATGAAGATGAACTTTCCAATGAATGGTTAAGCCACTAGCCTCAGTCATGTTTAGTTTGTCTTCAATTAAACATGCAAACAACTTCCAGTAGAACCAGTACAAAAGGTTTGCAGTCACATACTCAATAACAACAACTCCAAATGGCATCTCAGGGCAACCTTTTCTCCTTGCGCAAATGGGATGAATTGAAAATATTGATCTTTGAAATCAACTAGGTTGTTCATCAACCAATGAAGACAGAGCATCATTGTCAGATATAAAGGACAGGGCAGTGGTCAGAGAGAGAGAAAGTAAGAGAAAAATCATCAAAAATATAAAACCTAATAAGAAAAAAATGTGATTTTTTAAAATTTAATTTAGGAGAAAAGAATTGTTAGTTTTCTAAACTTAGGGAGAAATAGATAATATTTTATTATTTTTAATATAATACTAGTTAAATAACAATTTTATCTCTATAGTTAACTATTGTTGTTACTTTTAATAACTTATGAGAGAGAATTTAAATTTTTGATAGTTAACTGGTGAAAGATTGAATATGCATCAAACCTTAGGTGAGAAATAGTCATTTGGCCTAAATATTAATTAATTGATGTGGTCAATAGTAAGGAGAAAGAAGTCCATCAACTTGGCATGTGGATTTCTTCTTTAGTATTAACCCAAACAATGATTCAAATTGCCTGCCATTTGAATAAGTTATCGGATTGACTCTTAGGATCACACGTTGTTGGACTTATTAACCACATCATTAATTATAATATATCATTATATTATTAAATTATTTAAAAAATTATGATAAAATAATACTCCGTCAATTGACTACATATTTATTACTACATATAATTTTACACTTGACAAAATGTTAAATAAATCATTTAATTATTAAAAATTTAAAAATATTATGAAATCTTAAAGAATATAATAAATTACCTTCAATAATTCTTAACTTCTTTGACGAATTGTTATGAGTTGCAGGCAGGAGTTGACGATTTCTTTAAGTGAAAATGAAATTGTACCTAATAAATATTAAAAGAATGAAATTAAACCTATTTAAATAATAGAATAATTTTATATTTACGTTAGGATAATCTTTCTGAAGATTATATGCTCAACAGCTGAAGTCGGCAGTAGGCATTAGTTTATAGCTTGAGCTCGTTAATTATATTACCAACCAGATCATTTTCAAATCTTTCAGGGAGAAACTCCTCGACCATGTCCCGACATTTCAGATCCCTTTGAATAGGCCATGTATTGGTCAACACTCTTCTTGTCTTCGGTAACTCTCGTGCTGTGTCTGCAGATGAAACATGGAGAGTTTGAGCAGTGCCCTTGGATAGATTTTGCAGAGAACGGCGAGTTAGAGTGCCTAGCTGATGTAAATTTCTACACCTGAGGGGATTTGAATATCTATATACTTACAGGATTTTAGATCTTTTTCCCTAAGTAAAAAACAAGTAATTTAACTTGTTTTGTTAGCACAAGGATATAAAAACTATGGTTTGAAACTTGGATTAGATCAACTGGTTTAAACCAATCTGATTGGGATCAAATCCCAACCCAACTTGGGCATTGTATTATGTAAAACTTCAAATGAATTGAAACACCCTTTACATTATATTATATATTAACCAAACTTTAAGCTAAAACCCAAACTTAGGTTAGGCCAAAGTAAATTCGACCGGTTCAATTTAATTTGTAGAACTTTGGCTTGCATTTAAAAAAAAAAAAAACTTAAGGATTGGGTTTTCACATCCCCAGCAATGGAAGGAGAAGGTTTAAGAGAATCGTATCGATTAGTATAATTTCAACTAAAATCCAAAAAAAAACAGTGCGGCTCTAATTGAGAATTGCACAAATTGAAATAATTATAAACTGAAATTACATTGATCAATGCAATTATAGATATTATTTGTGATGAATGATGTTAAATAACACCGATCATTATAGTTAACTTTTCATATAATTATCAAAATAAAACATTAAGAGTCACATCAATATTGAAAATCGTATTCATCTCTATCGAAAATAATGAATTGTAACTGAATATCAAATGGAAAGAGACAAAACCATTCTTAATCAATATTTTCGCAAGGATCTTGAGAAACTTTTCGTGGCTGCTCGCAATGGAGTAAAGCTATGTTATCAGAGAAATATATAATATCATAAATTTTTAAACAACGTAACTTCTGTAAATATCACAATTTACGTAAATTCAAAATTTCCTAGTTAAATTATTTAAGTAGGTGGGCATACTAGCTAGCTATACATGTTACAAAAGTCAAAAACTTGAAATGGCCTTTGGACTTTGGTGAGGTAAGGTACCATCTGTGAGTCGGGAGAAAATTTTATTGATATAATTTGATGGATACTTTGTTTGTAGAGACTTGTTTAATATCCGCTTAGGTGTAGGAGTTGTCTTACTCCTTGGTTGCGCATTTAATTTGAAATCTCCCATTTTCAAGTATGATTTAGAAATATATATATATATATATATATATATATATATATATATATATATATATATATATATATATATTATTATTGTTATTATTATCTTCGTCCGTAATCATATTATAATTATTTTAATTATCATATAAGAAGATACTTGGTCTAATTAGACATATAATATTTATTAATTTAATTAATACAATATGTAACCAGTTTAAATTACTTAATTATATATTAATATAATGTGTTATTATATAATTAGATGTTATTTTATTTATAATATAAAATCAATTAACTAAATAATGATACATTATTAAAATATCTAATTGAGTGCTTAATACTAGATATATACAATTTTATTGTTTTTATATATAATTTTAAGCATTTGTTTACTAGGTTCATAGTTGAATCTGCGAAATTAATAAAATACTTCACAAATTATTGGAATTTATGGCAATTCCAAAGAGTTAAAGGTGATCAACTAACCTTTTTTAACTCTCTCTCTCTCTCTCTCTCTCTCTCTCTCTCTCTCTCTCTCTCTCTCTCTATATATATATATATATATATATATATATATATATATATATATATATATATACACACCTTATATTTCTATACTTATCTTTATTAGATTTTCTTTTATTTTTTCTCTCTTATTCACTATTTATATTTTATTTTTATTCATCCTTTTTATTTTTAGGTATATGTATCCAACTTACCAAGCTTAACGCGCTGCTACTTTATACATGAAAATAATTTTGGAAGAAATCTGATTTCAAACTTTATTTTTTATTTTCAAAGATAACATCCTTCATAGAAAGCCATCTATTTTACAATAATAGTACATTCCTTGAAAAGAAATAGGAAAAAAACATGATTAAAATTACATAAATTAAGCATAAGCATAGATAAATTTATGAAGGGGAGTAGAGAGTTGGCACAAGATGAAGAGGAACTTTCCGATGAATGGCCAAGCCAGTAGTCTCAGTCATATCCAAATTTTTTTCAGTTAAATCTACTGGCAACTTCCAGTCAAACCAGTACAAAAGGTTTGCAGTCACATACTCAACAACAGCAACTCCAAATGGCATCCCAGGGCAGCCTCTTCTTCCTGCACCAAATGGGATGAATTGAAAGTGTTGACCTTTGAAATCAATCGGGTTGTTCATAAACCTCTCTGGAATAAACTCTTTTGGTTTGTCCCAATATTCGGGGTCCCTTTGAATTGCCCATGCATTAACATACACTCTAGTATTAGCAGGAATTTCATAGCCTCCCATTTTCACACTTTCTGCTGTTTCTCGTCCAACTAGGAGAGGAATTGTTGCACGTAATCTCAGACTTTCTTTGATGACACATTTCACATATTCCATCTTCTCAATGTCATTTGCATCAATCCTTGATTTGTTCCCTATCACTGTTCTTACTTCCTGTTGGGCTCTCTTTAATAGATTAGGGTTTTTCACAAGTTCTGCCATCACCCATTCTAAAGTTGTTGTAGTTGTATCAGCTCCTGCCATATACATATCCTGAAACAAAGAAATTACAAGAAAGCTTTAGCACTATGGGCAATGCGGGCGCTTGAGTAAAAGGATAAGGAAAGAGAGAAATTAACCATAAGAATCGCTTTAAGGTTATCTTTGTTGAGCTCCTCAAATGTGTCATCCTTCTGAAGTTGGAGGAGAATATCTACAAAGTCTTTTCTATTAGACTGTTTGCCATCTCTTTCTTTTATCCTGTGTTCTTCGATGACCTCATCAAGAAAAGCATCTAGTTCCTTAAAAGTTGCCTTCAAACGACCAATCAGTCCCGTTGCAACGTCGACCCATCCGAAGGATGGAAACATATCTCCAACACAGAAGGATGCCATTTGTGCCATCAGTTTCTTTGCTATCTCCCCAAACTTGCTCTTACCATTTTCTTCTTCAGCTCTCCTACCAAGAATGCAGCGGGTTGCTATATTGTCCGAAACGCCTACTAGCATCGCACTTAAATTAACAGAACCTCCCTTGTAACAAGAATCGCGAATTTTATTCATTAGAACCGCAACTTCCTCTTCTCTAACAAATTGAAATGATTGCACTCTTTTGATACTCAAAAGTTCAAGAGCACAAAGCTTCCTAAGTTGTCTCCAATACTCACCATAAGGCGTGAAACCAAGATCAGTGCAATTATAAAAGAAAATTTTTGTCGTTGTGAGCCTGGGGCGGTTGAGGAAACCGATTTCTTGAGTCTTCATTATTTCTCTAGCCATCTCAGCTGATGAAACAATGAGAGCCGGAGCATGACCGAAGTGTATGAGCATCAAAGGGCCATACTTCTTCGAGAGGCCTTCAAGAGTGCGATGGAGGAGAGGGTCTAGAAGCTGGTGAAGATTGCCGATTATGGGTAGCTTCGGTGGGGATGGAGGCAAGTTGAGGTTTCTCCTTCTATTGAGTTTAAGCAACATAAGAACAGAAAGGAGAAGGAGAATCCAAAGAGATAAGGGTGTTTGCAGAGTTTTTGTGTCTAGCTCTACCCAAATTTGCTGTAGAAAAGATACCATCAGAGCCATTTCTACCTCAAGAATTACTCGTAGGACTAAGAAGCACAACCTTCAGTCTTTATATAAAGAAATTAATTAAACTACCTGTATGGCAAAGAATGAACTGTTGTGTTCACCACCTGCGTTTCGGATTTGTTTTTAGTTTTTTTTTTTTTTTTTTTAATAAGTAAATATTCACATTGTAAAAAACACAAGTCCAAGCGTCAAACAACCTAGGCTCGCCCTCAAGAAAAGAGGGCAGCAAAACACATTACTCTGAATCACTCTAAGACAAGCCAATAATAACAGTACCAAAGCAAATCAAAATCTAAAACGCTAGAGCACAGAACTACCAAAAGCTAGCAGCCTAGCAACACAAAACACAAATGAACAAGAAGTCAAAAATCCTGAGACACAAGGGAAACCATGGACCAAAATGGAGAAACTCAAACTAAATAAATTCCTACTATTATTTGTTTCAAACGTATTATTTTGGCTTGCACGCACTGCGTAGGTTTGCTTTTTTATTTTATATTGTGGGATACATTGATATTTGAAGGGAATTCAAAACCACTAACCAAAGAGATTTCAACTTGCAATTCAATAGCATTTTGAACAAACGGAATTGAAAGCTCAGATCAACTTCAGATTTGAGCATAAAAGTTGAGCAATTAGGATTTTGGAAATAATATTTTAAATCCGGAGTATTTATTTTGTATGTTTCATTTCAACTTTATAATCGACCTATTTGTTTTTTAATTTTATTTAAATTGGATTTAGTCCCAATAATATAAGCTAAGAGAAATTAGCCATGTAAACATTGGGATGATCTTTAATTTCTTATTCTAATTTTCGTTTATCGTTGAGAGCTAAGTGTCGGATCTTTCAAGATTGTTTCTATTTAACTTTTTTAATTCAACATAATAATAATGATAATACTGAATGGTTCATCCAACCCAAGAGTGGCTACTGGCTCCATAATTTAATTTTTGAACTCGTTTTAAAGGTGAAAGACGCAGGCTACTTCTGCCTATCAATTAGATATTAGGCAATTTCTTGTCCTTACCAACAATCATTTACAATATTATATATATTTATATATTAAAATAACCATGAATTTACAGCAAAGTCAATTGCCTTACCAAATTTGAAATCATTACACAAGAGAATCCTGAACGGAAAAAAATATTCTTTATCCAAATTACTGTAGGTAAAACACAGGCAAACATAAAAAGTAATTACTAATAACTAGAGAAAAATAATGTACCTGATTATTATGAAAATCATTTTCATTATATTAGTGATTAATTATTTTTATTTTTATTAAAAATAAATAAATTTGTTATTTTAATAAAAAAATATAGTTGTTAAAAGTATATTTTTTATCATTAAAAAATTTTAACAACAAGAAATCACGTTGTTGCTAATAGTTATAGTTTTTTTTATTAAAAATAGTTTTTAATAATTTTAATGAGAGAAATTATAACAATAAACAATAATTAAAGTTTTTTTATTGTCTAAACTTTTTAATTATGGAAAATATATTTTTAAAAGTAATTTTTCTTTTGTTAAAATTATAAATTTATTTAGTTTTAATGATAGTATAAATAATTAATTATTAAAATCATAAAACAATAAGTTATTTAACCAATTGTTAATTTTGTCTGATTATTACTAATTTTTTATAAAAAATGGATTTATTTAAGTTAACCTCGAACTCGAATCAAATAATAAAGGGTTTAGTTCTTTATTGGCTCAAGATAGATTGGCCAAAATTTTTTTTATCTCAAACTTCCTTTTTTGAGTTCAATTCAAATTTAGTTCAAAAAATTGTATGCTACAGTAAAATCTCTATATAGTAATAATCTAGAATTATATGACACAATATTTTATTCTCTACAATTTTGAACTTTTGGGTACCTAAAACAATTATTTAGAGTCTGCTAACACCATTTATGATTCTCAGTCATAAATGGCATCTCATGGGTCATGCAAAAATCAAGTTCATCAACCTTTCATTGCCAGGGATATGAGATGGGTTCTTTAATAATTTATTTATTTGTAAATTTATGTGTTACAGAAGCCGAAAAAATGAATAAAGTTTTAGTTTGGTGATTAGAGAATTCAAAACACCAAAAAAAAAAAAAAAAAAAACCTCTGCCGTTGTTAAAAGGAAACCTAATTAAGTTTCATGCCTCTCCGTAGTCAAAGCTCAAAGGTGGAATCTGCTTCATTACTTTTCTACCGCAGGGAAATTCGATTTTGAAGAACTGTGTCGGAGTTAGCTGGGTGGGTGGATGTGTGACAAGGATAAGTCAGTGTGGAAAATGGTGTGACGAAAGACAGGCTCAGGAGTGCTGCTAAAAAAGTGTTTAAAGAAATTACTTGTAATTTTATATTTGTTTTAAAAATTATAGAGGTAAATATATTTTGTTTATCTAATTATCATAACGTCTTTAAAAATTAAAAAAATGGCATAATATCTGTAAACTACCAGAGATCTTTTACAGTACTAGGCGTAAAGTTGCTTTGATGATTTTTAAATAAATTTGCGTACGAATTTAGGGCATGCCTGTAGGCTGTAGGACGTGAAATTAAAACATAAAAAAAACCTTAAATTAAAACATGAAAAATAACAAAAAAGAGTGTCCAATTCCAGATCAGAGAAACCAACACCAAGAAAATTTAAGGATCGGAAAAACCAACACCAAGAATCAAAGAAAATTTAACTGGAAAATACATCAATCTTTCATTAAAGCCAAGATTGGTTTCAAACACGTTTTTATACATCAAAGAATGAATGCCTGAGGGCATCGCTGGCTGTTAGTCTGTCCATGGGGTCATAACTAAGCAGTCCTCGCAATAGATGTATGAGATCCCCAGCTGAGTGATTAACATGCTACATTATTAGGTCCTAAAAGAACCCGAAGATAAACACAGTTTATTACCAGATTTACAGATTACGCCATCAAAATTTCCATCATGTGAATAAAATACAAACCTGAAGACGAGGAAGCTGGACAACAGCTTTCATGCTTTCCCTTGAGGTTGCACCTTCTGGCCAGTCCAACCTACCTCTTCTCATATTCTTCTCTGCTTGTCGGCTGATTGGTGAAAAGAAAACTATTAATTTATATTTTAACGGCCAAAAGACTTATTTAGTGAAAACTCAAACTCCTATCTAATAGTTTTCAAAAACTTAAACTCTCACTTATTACTTAAGTTTTATTAAAATTTTTTTTATGACTAAGAGTAAAATCATCATTTCATCAAAAAAGTTAAAAAATTATAATTTTATCTCATTTCGCTCCCTAGGTTTTAAAAAGCAACAATTTTATTATAATCTAAAACTTTTCCAGTTTTAAAAAATTGCTTTTCCCCCTATATCCCTAGGGTTTCGATCTTCCATCTTCAACCATCATATTCGCCGATGGGAACCGTAGTGGCCGAAGATGGAAGATCGAAACCCTAGGGATTTAGGGGCGAAAAACCATTTTTTAAAATTGGAAAAGTTTTAGGTTAGGGTGAAATCGTTACTTTTCAAAACCTGAGGGGCAAAATGAGTTAAATTTATAATTTTTTAACCTTTTGGTGAAACGATAATTTTACACTTAATTCTAACAGAAAATTCTAACAAAAGTTTAATGATAGATAAAAGTTCAAATTTTTAAAAGTTGGTGAGTAAAAGTTTGAGTTTTCACTGAACCTTGGGTGGGAATAAGTCTTTCAACCTATTATAATTAATAAATACATGGACTACGCTATAGTAGGACAAAATATCACTCACTTTATCCACTTTCCATCCTATAAAAAAAGGAAGATCACTGCATAGTAATTTTAATAATTTCCATAATTTTCTTAATACGTGATTATAAGATCAAATTTCCTCTTTATCCTCTGTTATGATGTGATGTCATAATTATGTTCTATTATAGTAGAATAACAAGATCAATTGATCTTTTAAGATATTTAGATTCAATATATTAATACATGTGCATATCTTTCTAATGTATTTACCTTAATTATCATCTTTTTCTTGTGTCATGTAAATTTATGGTAGTACATAAATGATAGATCAACAATTTTGTGACATATATGGCCACTATGCCAAATTTTCATAATAGAATATTGTTATCATAACAATATATATAAAATTTTGAGTAGCAAATTGAATCACTTAAAAGACCGCACGTTCTGTTAACAATTATTTCTTCCATAAAATTAAAATATACCACTGTTGATGTGTACTTTCACTGTCAGCAAGTGCAATTTACAAAACTAAAGTTTACCATGGCTGGATTCGGAAAGAAATTTTGTGTCATGGAAGAATTTTTTTTTTTAATTTATGACTTTTTTGTTTGGTTCATGCTTTTTTTCAATAAATCTAGAGCTAACAATTTTTAATATGACCCATTAACCTAATACAATATAACACAAAAAAATTGGGTTAAAGTTAAGTTTTTTCACACAAAATTTATTTTGGATCAATCTGATATGATTTGAAATTAAATCAAATAATGTTAGAGTTTACACGAAATTAACCTCGATATGACTTAAATCAATTCAAATATTTTTGAAAAATGTTACTTTAATAGAATTTTTTAGAGATAAATTATAGAAATGTTAAAAGACAATATTAACACCAGTTGGAATATTTACATATTGATATAGTTGTATCTTTATATAATTATAATTACTCAAAAATATTTTACTTTATGATTAAGTAATAAGAATGTGATCATTAGGTTAGATATATCATTGACATGTTTTAAAGGTTTTAGTATATAATTTTTAGATCATTTATAGACAAGACAAAATGTTATATTATAAGTCTATTAATAATATGTTGGAGTAATTTAGTGAAGAAATTAAAATGATAAAAACATTTTAGAGAGTGAAAATAATAAATAATTTTGAGTTAATTTGAATATTAGAGGATTGAATTAGGGTTAAAAAATTTCGATATGATTCTAATTCAAATCAGGTTAGAATTGAAGATCTTTGATACTAAATATGAATTGACATGACACAAATACGATCTAATGACATGAATTATCAAGTCTAAATAAATCTAAGAATGAAGAACTTCTAGTAGTTCTAACAAATTACACTCTAACCTTAAGTACTTTATTTTTTATCCGTTTTCATTTCATTCTTGCAATTTCTTATCCAATTAGGAATCTCATGGATTTGGTGTGATTATAACTGAAATATCACCAAATTAGTGTAATTCCATTTTAGAATCGCATTAATTAGAATAATTTTGACGAAATCCCATAAAATTAGTGCTATTTTAATTGAGAATTATACTAATTGATGTGATTATCTATTGAAATTATATTGATCAGTGCAATTCTGGATATTACTCATGATGAATGTTGTTAAATATTCTGATTACTATAGTTGATTCTTCACATAATTACCAAAGGAAGGGGCTGTTTGGTTGAAGTGTTTTAAAGATTACTTTGGTAATCTATCTTTTATTACTTACATTACTTTATTTGGTTTATCAGTAATGAAAGATTTCAGTAATCTTTTATTATTACCAATACTGACGTGACAGGTAGATGGTAAGATTATTACTTTTACTTTAGGTATTAAAATATTACTAAGGTAATCTTGATTTTATTATAATTATATTATTATTTATTAATTTTTTAAGACAAAAATAAAGTTATTTTTAATTAATATAACAAATAATATAAAAAATATTTAAAAATAATTATATTTAAGGGAATTTAAGTAAAATAATTTACTAGTATTCTTTTATTACCGTTAACCAAATACATTAATTATTTATTCCATCCATTTTTATCAATAGTAATCATTTATACCTAGTAATCTTCCCAGTAATCAATCTTCGAGGAATCTCCTTATTTTGATAATAAAACATTACCTAAACCAAACGCCCTTAAGAGTCACGCCAATGCTGAAGCTCCTATCCATCTTTGTCTAAAATAATAAATTGTAATTGAATATCAAATGGAAAGAGACAAAACCATTCTTAATTAATATCTTCTCAAAGAGGTTGGGATGCTTTTCGTGACTAAACTAAAGACTAGGAATTTTTTTTATTAAAGATGAATGTGATGAACGCTTGTAATAGAAGTAAAACTTTGTTATCATTAACTTTTAAATAACGTAACTAGTGTAAATATCATAATTTACATAAATTCAAAATTTCCAAGTTAATATATTTAAGTAGCGGGGCATACTAGCTAGTTTTATTTGGTTATATATGATACAAAAGTCAAAACTTGAAATGTTGTTTGGCCTTTGGTGAATCATGAGAAAATCTTATTAATTTAAGTTGATGGATACTTGGTATGAATAGATTTATTTGTCTAATACCGCTTAGGTCACGGAGGAGTTGTCTTCTTCTTATGTCACCCATTTAATCTGCAATCTCCCTATTTCAATTATGATTTTGACATATATGTTTTTCTTATTGTTCTAATTATCTCCATATGGAGTCTAATTAATCTAAATCACATTAAACTTATGTTAATATTATCATATAAGAATATGCTTCTACCACTTAGAACAATATTCGTAATTGAATCGAGAAATTTAACAATAGACTTCATTTATTATGCATACCTCTTTGGACAGTGGCGGATTCAAAGGGGTTTAGAGTGGTTTATTGACCTGTGTTGAGTATAAATAATTATAGTTTTATATGTATAATACTAATTATTAAAATTTTATACAGACCTTTGTTAGATTTTCTTATTTCTTATTGATTAGTTAGATTTTGTTTGCATTGAATCTTTATGACCCGTTAATTTTTATCTCCACGTCCAGGCATGTCCTCCGATCCTAAGGGTATGCATTAAAATAAATAAATAAATAATTCATAGTGTATCCAACCTTCAAAGTTTAGCTCGCTCGCTGCTACTTTATTGTTTATTCGGCAGTTCATTGTTATTGTTACTTAATACATGAAAACAAGCTTTCGAAGAAATTTGATTTCAAACTTTTTTATTTTATTTTCAATAATAACACGCTTCATGGAAAGCCAGCCAATCTTACAAAAATATTACATTCTTCGCGAAGAAATAGAAAAAAAAAACATGATTAAAGTTACATAAATTAAGCATAAAACCATAGATAAATTTATTAAGGAGAGTAGAGAGTTGGCACAAGATGAAGCGGAACGCTCCTATGAATGGCAATGCCATTAGCCTCAGTCATGTCCAGTTTGTCTTCGGTTATACCTGCAGGCAATTTCCAGTCAAACCAATACAGAAGGTTTGCAGTCACATACTCAATAACAGCAACTCCAAATGTCATCCCAGGACAACCTCTTCTCCCCGCACCAAAAGGGATGAATTGAAAGTGTTGACCTTTGAAATCAATCGAGTTGTTCATAAATCTCTCTGGAATAAACTCTTCTGGTCTCTCCCAATGTTCTGAGTCCCTTTGAATTGCCCAAGCGTTAACATACACTCTAGTATTAGCAGGAATTTCATAACCTCCCATTTTCACATTTTCTGTAGTTTCTCGTCCAACCAAAAGAGGAGCTGTTGCACGTAATCTCAAACTTTCTTTGATGACACATTTCACATATTCCATCTTCTCAATGTCGTTCACATCAATCTTTGTTTTGTTCCCTACCACAGTTCTTACCTCTTGTTGGGCTCTCTTTAATAGGTTAGGGTTTTTTATAAGTTCTGTCATCACCCATTCTAAAGTTGTTGAAGTTGTATCAGCTCCTCCCACATACATATCCTGAAACAAAGAAATTACAAAAAAGCTTTAGAACCATACGTGGTGCATGTGTTTGAGTGAAAAGAGAAGGAAAGAGAGAAACCATAAGGATTGCTTTAAGGTTGTCTTTATTGAGCTCCTCAAACATGCCATCTCTATGAAGTTGGAGGAGAATATCCACGAAGTCTTTCTTGTCAGACTGCTTACCTTTACCATCTCTTTCTTCTATCCTATGTTCTTCGATTACCTCATCAAGAAAAGCATCTAATTCCTTGAAAGTTGCCTTCAAACGGCCAATCAGTCCTGTCACTACATCTACCCACCCAAAAGACGGAAACATATCTCCAATACAGAGGGATGCAAATTGTGACGTCAGTTTCTTTGCTATCTCCCCAAACTTGCTCTCACCATTTTCTTCTTCAGCTCTCCTACCAAGAATGCAGCGGGATGCTATATTGTCCGAAACACCTACTAGCATCGCACTTAAATTAACAGAACCTCCCTTGTAACAAGAACCGCGAATTTTATTCATCAAAACGACAACTTCCTCTTCTCTAACATATTGAAATGATTGCACTCTTTTAATACTCAGGAGTTCAACGACACAAAGCTTCCTAAGTTGTCTCCAATACTCGCCATAAGGCGTGAAAGCAAGATCAGTGCAATTATAAAGGAAAATTTTTGCCGTTGTGTGTCTGGGGCGGTTGAGGAAACCGATATCGTGAGTCTTCATCATTTCTCTAGCCATATCAGCAGATGAAACAATGAGAGCCGGAGATTGACCGAAGTGTACGAGCATCAGAGGGCCATACTTCTTTGACAAGCCTTGGAGAGTGCGATGGAGGAGAGGGCCTAGCAGTTGGTGAAGATTGCCGATAATGGGTAGCTTTGGTGGGGATGGAGGCAAGGTGAGGTTTTTCCTTCTATTGAGTTTAAGCAACAAAAGAACAGAAAGGAGAAGGAGAATGCAAAGCCATAAACCGGTCTGCAGAGGTGTTACGTCTAGCTCTACCCAATTTTGCATTAAGAAAGATACCAGCGGAGCCATTTCTATTTCACGAATTACTGATTGAGCGATGAATTGATTTGGGAAGAAGCTTTACAGAATCAAGATTCAAGATTCCAGCAAAGCAAGAAACTAGTGTAGTTTACAGCTGAATCTTATACAAGATTACATCAGACGTGTACATAAGCTAAAGCTAAGATTACACATGCATATAAACTGGGGCTAAAGCTGCAATGTCTGAAGTGAGAAATTACTCTTTTAGCCATTGCATTTACATACATAAAATAATTTTACTGACTTTAAGAAATTTATACTGTTCATACATCATAATCTTTCAAGTCATATAACGAATCTTTCAGTATTTTTGCACAAAACAAAAAATATTAAGAAACCGGTCACGAGAAATCCGGGGAAAATACTAAAAGATTTTGTTTTTATTTAATTTTTAATTCAACATGACAAAATTATTCAATGATCCATCCAACCCAAGGGTGACTGTTGGCTGCATATTTTAAACTTTAAGCAGACCAACACTTCTGCCTGTCAATACGACATTAGATGGTACAAGGTTGGCTGACCATGCTTTCTCCTATTGGACTGAAGAAACGGTGATAATTGATGAGAATATATATATATATATATATATATATATATATATATATATATATATATATATATATATATATATATATATATATATATATATATATATATATTACATTTAAATACACATATAAGTATAAGAGTTTTATTAGGGCATATAAATTGTTATGTGTTGATAAAACAAGAAAATGAGTCGTATTAATAGTAAGTATTAATTAATAGATGTGATAGGAAAGAGAATGAAAGTCCAATAATTGGCTGGTTGCATTCATTTTTAAACTTTTCGACTAAGTTGATTACTCTTCTAATATTAACCTAAACATTGATTGAAGCTCTTTGTCCACTAAACAAGTTATTGGGTTGTCTCTTTGGGTCACACACTATTAGATTTATTGATCATATCAGTAATTATAATATGTTATTATATTATTGAATAATTTTAAAATTATAATAAAGTAATACTCAATCGAATTGTGTTTATGTCAAATATATTACTATATATAATTTTACGCTTGACAAAAATATTAAATAAATTATTGAATTTTTAAAAATTTAAAAATATTATAAAATCTTAAAGAGTATAATAAATTATCTTCAATAAATTATTAACTCCTTTGAAGAATTGTTAGAAGGTGCAGGCAGGACTTGACGATTTCTTTAAGTGAAAATGAAATTGTACCTAATAAATATTAAAAGAATGAAAGTAAATCTTTTTAAATAATAGAATAATTTTCTATTTCTGTTAGGATAATCACTCTAAAAAATTATATGCTCGACATCTCAAATTGGCAGTAGGCATTAATTTGTAGCTTGAGCTTGTTAATTAAATTTTCATTGTGACCTCGCTAATAATTAAATACCAAAGAGAAGATGTAGAGACCGCTTACATATAATGATGCAGTGTTCCTACAAGAGAACGAGTCAGTTTCTTCCGCAAAACTGGTGACAAAATGTTATTTCTAAGTTCTCCCCATTTTGGCCACCTGGTAATTAATTTTCAATCAAACAGATTCAACATATATACGGGCTAACACATGGTCAGCTTCTGCAGTTGCAGATGATTTTCCTGGGAAACTCCTTCCCCCTCTACCAAATGGTATAAATTGGAAGTCTTGGCCTTTAAAATAATCAACCCCGTCATTTTCCAAACCTTTCAGGGAGAAACTCCATGGCCTTGTCCCAACATTCGGATCCCTTTGAATAGGCCATGTATTGATCAACACTCTAGTCTTCAGTGTCTGCAGATGAAACAATGAGAGTTTGAGCACTGCCCAACCATATTTCTTGGATAGATTTTACAGAGAACGGTGAGTTAGATAGTGCCTAGCTGATGTAAATTTCCTAGTATTGGTAGCTTTGGTGGTCATGGGGTTTGACACATCTATTGAGCTTAACCAAATAATAGAGAAGGGAGATGATGAGAAAAAGAGAAGAATATAAGACAGTCGTATCCATAATCTTCCGCCATTAATAAAATAAAATAAGTGATTATCAATTTTTTTAGTATTTGTACACGTAACATTGCTCTTATAGTAGACAGGCAGAGGAGAGGCAACGACAGTTCCGTAAGAAAGGATGAGAAGAGTATAATTTAGCTTCTTTAATTACGTTTTTTTAACCCAAAAGAAAGGGCGTCAATTTGGAAAATTTATTGCGTTTTTCTTAATAAAACATAGCTCTATAACCCTTTATGTATCTATTAAAAAAAGGCCAAAGTATCAGAAATTTTTCTTAACCTCTGCTAATAAAGCCAAGTTTCTCTCAACTCAAAAGCCCATTAAATAACTTATTTGCCTCTAATTCAACTAAAATAAAAGAATTTAGTAAGTAATTTTATTTTTTATTTTTACAAGTAAATTTTCTACTTCTACACTTGAGGGCATTTGAATATCTATATATATACCTATAGGATTTTAGATCTTTGCCCCCAAGAAAAAAACAAGTAATTAAACTTGTTTTGTTAGCACAAAGATGTAAAAACCATAGTCTGAAATTTGAATTAGATCAACTGGTTTAAACCGATCTAATTGGGATCAAATCCCCAATCCGATTTGAGTAAACACTATTTTGATTTCTCTAATTGAATCACTTTGACTTGTGATTGAGCTACTAAAATTATATTGATTTGTGATTCAATTGTCAGATCAAAGCAATTAAACCCTTACACTTATGTCAACTTAGAAATTAGGATAAATAATGGGAGTGGGACTCAAACATGAGCCCCTTTCTATGGGGAAGTATGTCATACAATCGGTCATATTTTTCATTTAACCTATTTTAACTCAAGGAAAAATGTTTTACTTTCCCAATAAAGGTTCGTGGGTGATCAATAATTCAAAATTTATATTTAATAATTTAAATTGTCTATTTTTATTTTGAAATATATTTAAATAGTAATTGGATCCAACTATCAATTTGATTGTAAAAAATTTGAACAAACTCTTATTAGGTCAAGACCTAATTCAATTATTAAAACACAACCTAACATATATTATGTTTGGCTCAGCTTATGATTGTATCATGTAAAATTTGAGAAGAATTGAAACACCCTCTTTATGTTATATTATATATTAACCAAACTTCAAGCTAAAACCCAGGTCTTGCTTAGGCCAAAGTAAATTCGATTAGGTTCGATTTGGTTTGTAAAACTTATGCTTGCATTTAAAAAAAAAAAACATTGTTTTAACATGTGGGGTGTCATCGAAAACTGCAAACGTTAGGGGGAGTGATAATAGCCTTTAATATTATATATTATATACGATGTTAACTAAAATTATATCAAATCATTGTAATTTCAACTAAAAATTGTATTAATTAATATAATTTCAACTAAAATCTCACAAAATAGTATGATTTTAATTGAGAGTTGTGTTCAATTGATATAATTATAGATTGGAATTACATTGATAACTGTAATTATGAATATTTATGAATGTTAAATAACACCAATCATTGTAATTGATTTTTATGTATGATTTTGTATATAAATAACGATATATTATTATATAATTAGAAAGTTAAAATTTAAATATAAAATAATATAAAAAAAATATATATAATATTATTTATTTAAAATAATGAATTGTAATTGAATATATAGGGAAGAGACAAAACTATTCTTAATTAATATTATCTTCGAAAGATCTTGGGATGCTTTTCGTGGCTAAACAAGAGACCAGAATTGTTTTATTAGGGCTGAATATGATGAACGTTTGCAATGAAAGTAAAACTTTGCCATCAGATAAACATATAATATCATAAACTTTTAAACAACTTAACTTCTGTGAATATCACAATCTACGTAAATTCAAAATTTCCTAGTTAAATTATTTAGGTAGGTGGGCATACTAGCTAGTTTTATTTGGCTATTTATGATACAGAAGTCAAAATTTGAAATGGCCTATGGCCTTTGGTGAGGCAAGGTACTAGGTGTGAATCAGGAGAAAATCTTATTGATATAATTTAATGGATACTTGGTTTGTAGAGATTTATTTGTTCGATACCGCTTAGGTGTAGGAGTTGTCTTTTTCCTGGGTTACGCATTTAATTTGTAATCTTCCATTTTCAATTATGATTTTGAAATATATGCTTTTCTTATTGTTGTTATCGTCATCGGGAGTCTAATTAATATGTTGTTACATTATACTAGTCTTAATTATCATATAAGAAGATATTTCCCTTAGTTAAACATATGATATTTATTTATTTAAGTAATGTAATATATAACTAATTTTGAGTCTTTAATTACATATTAAAATAACGTATTATTATATAATTTGATATTATCTTATTTATAATTCAAAATCAATCAATCAAATAATGATATATTATCAAAATATTCAATTGAGTACCTAACACTAAATTGACATAGTTTTATTGTTTTATATATAACTTTAAATAGTTGTTTACTATGTTCATAGTTGAATCTACTAAACTAATAGCAAAATGCACAAATTATTGGAACCTCCTCGGATAGTGGCAAATCCAAAGGGTTAAGGATGGTCAACTGACTGCAATAACTATATATATAAAATCTATTGAATTCAAAATAATAAAACAGAGATGTGGAGTATTTAAAGGAGAGAAGAGATGAGGCTAAAGCTTATCTTTTATTCAGAACATTGAAACCTTTAAATAGACAAATACATAATAGAAGCACTATCAACATAAGACCTATAATAACCCATGATCTGTACCCATTACTCCTAAAATAGAACAACTTGGACTGAAGCAACTGAGAAATAACCAATTTCTAAAAACTAGGACACCTGGGAAACAAATCAACTAAACGTGCAGAAAAAGGAACAACCATTATTTCAACAATCCCTCCCTTAAACTAATGTTTGCTAACATTTAGTTTAAAGCCTTGACTATTTTCAGCATGTAGAACTTAGTAACCTTCTGAGCTACACGAACGACTTCATCTTGAGGGCCTTGGGTGAATATTTCAACAAGCTGATCTTCACTCCTACAGTAGATCAGATTAATTGTTCCATCATTGCTAAGATCTCTTAAGAAATAAAACTTTACATCAATGTGCTTGTTTCTTCCATGTCACACAGGATTCTTGGAGAGTTTGATTGTTGAATTGTTCTCACAAAAAATTGTAATAGCTCGTGGTTGCTTGAATTGCAGCTCCTTAAGAATTCTCTTTAGCCAAATAGCTTGACAAACACAACTTGGACTAGTAACAAATTTAGCTTCTGTATTTGACAAGGTGACAATTGATTGCTTCTTGGATGACCATGAAATAACACTTATCCTAAACATAAAAACATAACTTGAAGTGCTCCTCCTATCATCTTGATCCCCTACATAATCACTGTCAGTAAACCCTAATAGATTGGACTTTTCACCCTTCTTGTAAAATAGCCCAAAATCTCTAGTTCCTTGCAAATAACAAAGGATTCTGTTGGCAGCTAACAAATGCATTTCTGTAGGATTCTCCATATATCTATTTATGAAACTCATAGAATACATTATATCTGGTCTTGTTATAGTTAGATACATCAAACTACCCACAATTTGTTTGTAAAGTCTGTTGTCAACCTTCTTTCCTTCATGATCTTTGTGCAGTTTTAAACTAGACTCAATTGGAGTGTTTACAGGATTACAATCCTTCATCTAAAACCTGTCCAAAATTTCTCCCACATATTTCTTTTGAGAAATAAGGATCCCATCATTCGATTGTACCATTTCTATGCCAAGAAAGTAATGCATCATACCAAGATTAGACATTTCAATCTCATCCATCATAGATTTCTTGAATTCTTTAAACATTACATCACAATTTTCAGTAAATATAATATCATCAACATACAAATAGATAATGAGCATTTTGTTTTTATCTTCAATCTTAACAAAAAGTGTGTACTCATAGGGACATTATGAAAAATCAACTTTAAGAAAATAAGCCTCAATGCTACTATATCAAGCTTGTGGGTTTTTTTCAATTTGTAAACTTTATGCTCATTATCTATCTTGACATAACCAGGGGATTGTTCGACAAATACCTGTTCGTTCAAATACCTATGCAAGAATGCCGATTTAACATCTAATTGGAAAATAGGCCAAAAAGTTTGTGCTGCCAGTGCAACCACCAATCTAATTATGTCATGTCTTGCAACTAGAGAAAAAAATTTTGTATAGTCCATCCCATATTGCCGCTTGTATCCTTTGGCCACCAAGCGTGACTTATATTTGTCAACTTCACCATTTTCTCTCAACTTTGTTTTGAAAACCCACTTTACATCAATGGTTTTATGTCCATTCAGAAGATTGGATTGCTTCCAAGTATCATTTCTTTCAATGGCATCAATTTCATCATTTATTGTTTTTTGACATTTTTTTCTTTGATAACATTCTCAAAAATTGTAAGGTCACAGTCTGAAAATAAAGCAAAATGAGTAATTGGATCTGCAATTCTAGTTACCTCATAATATTCCATCTAAACAGGTCTTCTCTTAACACGGTGACGAGATTGAAATTCCACTTCATTAATTTCAACAACTATTAGTGAAGTTTTGGCAGTTGTATTTGATGAATTTTTAGACATACAAGGTGTTGAAATTTGGTCTTGTTCAACATCATTATCATAAAGGACTTGGGTAGGCTCTTGTATATTCCAATCCCAAGTGTGCTCTTCATCAAAAATAACATCTCTGCTGGTCAAAATCTTCTTTGTTTGTGAATTGAATAATTTATATGCTTTGGATACTTCACTTACACTAAGAAAGACACATTTTTTAGCCTTGTCATCCAGTTTCTTCCTTTTCTCATCAGGGACATGGGCATACGCAATGCATCTAAAGATTATGAAGTGATCTACAGCTGGTTTTCTCCCACTCCAAGCCTCTTCTGGTGTCATATTTTGAACAGCAAAAGTTGGACTTCTATTCAAAACATGAATGCTACAGTTTATTGCTTCTAACCAAAAAGTCTTTGGAACTCTTCCTCTTGCCAACAAGTTTCTGACCACATTGAGAATGGTTCTATTTTTCCTCTTAGATACATCATTTTGTTGTGGTGTATATGTGGCTGTAAGCTCTCTTCGAATGCCATGTTCTGCACATAAAACTTCAAATTCTTTTGAGCAATATTTGCCACCACGATTTATTCGAAGAGCCTTAATAGTCTTTCCTACATCATTTTCCACACGAGCTTTGAAACTTTTAAATATAGAAAAAACTTCTGATTTATAAGAAATAAACCCAAGTTTTTTTGAAAAATCATCAATAAAGGTAATTAAATATCTTTTACCTCCATTAAAAGATGGGTTTATTGGTCAGCAAATGTTTGAATGAACCAACTGTAAAACATCATTTGCTCTCTATGACTTCCCTTTGCGAAATTGAGAATGATGTTGTTTGCTAATGGCACATTCTTCAAAGACTTGAGAAGGAGAAGTAATTTGAGGAAGACCTGTCACCATGTTCTTCTGTTGGAGGGTCTTCAATCCACCAAAACTCAAATGCCCATAATGAAGATACCACAACCATGAGAGATATATCATTTCAGCCATCAAACAGGATTGAATACTTTCAACCTTTAATGGAAACAATCTTTTTAAATTCATTTGAATAATTGCAACATCTCTAGCAGGATCATAAATTTCACAAGCACCATTCTTAATAGTGATAACATAACCCTTTTCTTGTAATTGACTAACACTTAATAAGTTACTTTTCAGGTTAGGAACATACAACACATTAAAGATCGTTTCCCCAAAACCATTCTTGGTTCTTATCTTAATGTCACCTTTTCCTTTCACTTTCATAGTAGAACAATCACCAAAAGTTACAGTAGAATGAAAATCTTCATTTAGATAAGAAAAATAAGACTTACTTCCACCCATGTGGCTACTGCAACCTGTATCCACATACCAAATATCTGACTAGAGTTTCTCTCCATCTTGAACAATCATCAATAATATTTCTACTTCCTTCTTTTTAACAAAATTTACACTCTTTTCCTTTTCTTTGTCATTAAGTAGCCTAGTATAACATTCAAATGCATAATGACCAAATTTTTGACATCTAAAACACTTTACCTTGGATTTGTTAAGATGTCGTCCTTTGCTTTTGCCTTGAAATTGGTCATTATTGGCTTTGAAATTCCTGTTGATAGTTCTATTTCCTTGATCTCCCTTTCCTCTACCTCTACCTCTACCTCTACCCCTTCATCTAGAATTATTAGAATGAGTATTGGTAGAAGCCTTTTCCACTTGCTCCTCTACTATTGAAATTTCAGTCATCTTTTATTCATGGACCAATAAGGAGCTTTGCAATTTATCAAGAAAGAGTGCATCTATGTCTTTTGACTCTTTAATTGAGCATACAATATAATTAAACTTTGGTGTCAGAGAACACAGAATTGTAACATCCCTCCCTAGAAGTACTACCCATCGAAGGAGAAATATTACGAATTAATATTCGGAACGTTCATTTTTTCTTTTAAAAATATTTTAAAATGAACGCATCACTGAAAGTATTTAGAAAGTATTCTAAAAAAACTAAAAATCTGGAAACGAATAAAAGATGTATATACTCATATGAAAAACTCATCTGAAAGTATCTGAAAACATGGAGTAATCATATAAAACTATACAATCATCCCAAAAAGGTTCAAAAGCAATAAGAACATGCGACTGTATGCATGTAATATAAACCAGAGATAACCTGCTCTAACCGAATCTACCTACACTGACCTGACCTTGCCTCGCAGCTACCTCGATCACCTGTACTTACAATCATGAAAGAAAATGAAGTGAGTGATAAGAACACTCAGTAAGGGGAAAAAATTAAGTAAACTATCTTATTTCCTGTTCTAACTCACTCTCGAGATTTAATCTCACTCACAACCCCTATAAGAAATCGAGGGGATAATCTAATTCATTCTTTACTATTTGGGTCATACTTTGTCTCATCTGGTGTCTATTTGATACTTTTTGAAAGCTAACTATAGGGATTTGACACTTTTCTAAGCTCGAGCTCTCTTTCTTTTTTTCACTACACTATTTTTGAATCTGAATTGAGTTTTACTGCGAGTAGACCTTACTGGGGGTCTATGTCCTACTACGGACGTATCCTACTGCGGATGTGCCCTATTATAGGCGGTGTAGTGTAAAGTGCCACCTCATAGTTCATAGCATGTATGCGTGTCTTATATCTTACTAATCTTGTTTCCATCTAAATCCATTCATAATTCACCAGACCATATTCTTGGGACGACCTCTGAATCTTAAGCCCCGAATTCCTTTTCTTGTTTTTCTTTCTTTTCTTCTTCTTTTTTTCTCTCCTTTCTTTCCTTTCCTTTCCTTTCCTTTCCTTTCTTTTCTTTCTTTTCTTTCTTTTCCTTTCCAAAACTGTGAAATACTGTTTATAGCCCTGTTCATTTGACAGGGCAGCCTTCTGTTTCATATAATTTTACAGTCCAAACGGTGTCTAATTCATACAAGCTATATATCATTGGAAAGAGGATTCAAAGAGCTTTTCAACAAGCTATAATAGCACTCCTAATTCATTAGATAAGACAGTCAAAATATGAAATGAAATCAATGGCAAAAAATTGACTCCTCTGTTTATTTGGTAAAGCAGCCCTTATGATTCATATAATATTTAACGGTCCAAATGATCCTCAATTTATATAAGCTATAGATCACTGAAAATAGAATTCAAAGAGCTTTCCAACAAGCTATAATAGCACTCATAATTTGTTAGCTAAGGCAGTCAAAACGTGAGATAAAATCAGTGGCAAAAACTCTCCCCTGTTTATTTAGTAAAGCGGTCCTTTTGGTTCATACAATATTTAATAGTTCAAATGATCTCTAATTCATACAAGCTATATATAATTGGAAAGAGGATTCAAAGAGCTTTCCAATAAGATATAATAGAACTCATAATTCATTAGATAAAACAGCCAAAACATGGGACGAATGCAATAGCAAAACTGTAAATATTATGCAACTTTCTGTCATGAACAAAATCATACACATAGACATCCAAAATAGCAAAACAACATTTCTCAACTTCAAAATCATCATTTATAACATATATCTAAGGAACAAAAAGTCTAAAACATGCAACATATCAAGGTTGATACCCCCTTACCTTGTTTCAAGCCAATATTTGTAAGTTGGCTCCCTTCTCTTTGTTTTGCTTCTTTTATCACCAAAATCACCTTAAATCAACACCAAAATATACTAACATATTCATATAATATGCATCCATATATATATACATAGGTAAAGGGAAAAGGAAGAGATATTTTGGTTACCAAGGCTCCCAAAGTGTTTTCTCTTATTTTTCTTCCTTATTTATCTTCCAAAACCCTCCCAAAATCACTCACTGTTCTTAAAAAATGCAGCAAAGAAAGAAAGAAGACTGCCTTCTTCTGTAAGAGACGAGAGAATGATGGAAAAAGTAAAAGGTGAAGGTTTTCCTTTATTTACTTTTCTCTCCAAACATATATATCTACATACTTTTTCAATATATATATATATATATATATATATATATATATATATATATATATATATATATATATGTGTGTGTGTGTGTGTGTGTGTGTGTGTGTGTGTGTGTGTGTGTGTGTGTGTTTTTATATATATATTTATATCTAAAAACACACACATACAATTGAAAATATTTCCAAACAAGGTCAAAAGATGTAATTGTCCCTGAAATATACCTGAGGGTATTACAGAATCTTCTCCACAATGGTGACATCATCCATCTTTTCGCCATGGAATCGCATCTTGTTGCTAATCTCCATTGTTCTAGCATAATAACTGGTGACAAATTCTCCATACGTCATTGTCGGTGTCTTAAAATCCCTTCTCTAGGCTTGAAGTTGTGCGCGTTTCACCCTAACAGAGTTGTGATATTTCTTCTTCATAGAATCCCAAATATCCTTGGAAGTTTCTTTGTAAAGAATAGTTTCCAAGATGGGATGATCAATAGCTTAAAAGAGATAATTTTTTGCTTTCAGGTCCATTAGCTTTCCAGCTTCCAGTTCTGCTTTTTGGGAATCTATCAAAGTCGTGTCTAATGATGGCTCTTGAATTCCAAATTTGATGGCTAGGCAATACGTCTTTGACCATAAAAAAATTCTCCATTAGCATGCTCCAATGGTCATAGGGACCATAAAAGCGTGTGATGGTTGCTTGCACAAAATTGGAATCTATGGCCATTGGGTAAATAAAAGTATAGATGAAAGAAATTTGTTGCTATCTCACGTGTTTACTCTCAGAGGCTCCGATGCCATTGTTGAATTCAAAATAATAAAATAGAGGTGTGAAGTATCTAAAAGAGAGGAGAGATAAGGCTAAAGTTTATCTTTTATTCAGAACGTTGAAACCTTTAAATAGACAAATACATAGTAGAAACACTATCAACATAGAACCCATAACAACCCATGATATGTACCCATTACTCCTAAAATAGAATAACTTGGATTGAAGCAATTGAGAAATAACCGACTCTTAAAAACTAGGACAACTGGGAAACAAATCAGTTGAATGTGCAGAAAAAGGAACAACCATTATTTCAACAAAATCAACATTATTCATCCTTTCACCATTTAAGTGTTATCTTTAGGTATGTGTATCTAACCTACAAAGCTTAGCACGCCGCTACTTTATACATGAAAATAGTTTTGGAAGAAATCTGATTTCAAACTTTATTTTTTATTTTCAAAGATAACATGCTTCATAGAAAACCATCCATATTACAATAATAGTACATTCCTCAAAAAGAAATAGGAAAAAAACATGATTTATTAAAATTACATAAATTAAGCATAAGTAGATTTATCAAGGTGAGTAGAGAGTTGGCACAAGATGAAGATGAACTTTCCGATGAATGGTTAAGCCACTAGCCTCTGTCATGTCCAGTTTGTCTTCAGTTATACCTGCAGGCAACTTCCAGTCAAACCAATACAAAAGATTTGCAGTCACAAACTCAACAACAGCAACTCCAAATGACATCCCAGGGCAGCCTCTTCTCCCCGCACCAAATGGAATGAATTGAATGTGTTGACTTTTGAAATCAATCGAATTGTTCATAAACCTCTCTGGAATAAACTCTTCTGGTTTGTCCCAATATTCAGGGTCCCTTTGAATTGCCCATGCATTAACATACACTCTAGTATTAGCGGGAATTTCGTAACCTCCCATTTTCACACTTTCTGTTGTTTCACGTCCAACTAGAAGAGGAAGTGTTGCACGTAATCTCATACTTTCTTTGATAACACATTTCACAAATTCCATCTTCTCAATGTCATTTGCATCAATCTTTGATTTTTTTCCTACCACAGTTCTTACCTCCTGTTGGGCTCTCTTTAATAGATTAGGGTTTTTCACAAGTTCTGCCATCACCCATTCTAAAGTTGTTGCAGTTGTATCAGCTCCTCCCACATACATATCCTGAAACAAAGAAATCATAGGAAAGTTTTAGCAATATTGGTGTTGCAGGCGCTTGAGTAAAAAGACAAGGAAGGAGAGAAATTAACCATAAGGATCGCTTTAAGGTTAACTTTGTTGAGCTCCTCAAACGTGTTATCCTTCTGAAGTTGGAGGAGAATATCTACAAAATCTTTTCTGTCAGACTTTTTACCATCTCTTTCTTCTATCCTGTGTTCTTCGATCACCTCATCAAGAAAAAGGTCTAATTCCTTAAATGTTGCTTTCAAACGACCAATCAGCCCCGTCGCAATGTCTACCCATCCAAAAGATGGAAACATATCTCCAACACAGAAGGATGCAAATTGTGCCATCATTTTCTTTGCTATCTCCCCAAACTTGCTCTTACCATTTTCTTCTTCAGCTCTCCTACCAAGAATGCAGCGGGTTGCTATATTGTCCGAAACGCCTACTAGCATCGCACTTAAATTAACAGAACTTCCATTGTAACAAGAACCCCGAATTTTATTCATCAGAACCGCAACTTCCTCTTCTCTAACAAATTGAAATGATTGCACTCTTTTGATACTCAAAAGTTCAAGAACACAAAGCTTCCTAACTTGTCTCCAATACTCACCATAAGGCGTGAAAGCAAGATCAGTGCAATTATAAAGAAAAATTTTAGCCGTTGTGAGTCTGGGGCGGTTGAGGAAACTGATATCTTGAGTCTTCATCATTTCTGTAGCGATCTCAGCAGATGAAACAATTAGAGCTGGAGCTTGACCGAAGTGTACGAGCATCAAAGGGCCATACTTCTGTGACAGGCCTTGGAGAGTGCGATGGAGGAGAGGGTTTAGCAACTGGTGAAGATTTCCGATTATGGGTAGCTTTGGTGGAGATGGAGGCAAGTTGAGGTTTCTCCTTCTATTGAGTTTAAACAACACAAGAACAGAAAGGAGAAGGAGAATCCAAAGAGATAAGGGGGTTTGCAGAATTTTTGTGTTTAGCTCTACCCAATTTTGCTTTATGAAAGATACCAACTGAGCCATTTCAACGACAAGATTACTCGTAGTCTGAGAAACACGACCTTCAATCTTTATATAAAGGAATTATTGATATCCGTGATACAAACTTTTGATAGTATTCATCACGGTTGGCAAATTATTAACTTCTATGTCCACTTGTGTTATGATGGGAAGACATTTTACCGTCTATTATTGATTTTTCTGTAAAATTTTTCTGTCTTTTTCTTATAGTCCACAACAATTTGATTTATTTTAGAAGTACGTTTTTAACTGTCTAGATTTGTTTTAAATGGGCTGTTCCGATTTACCGATATGGGGTATTTAAGCTCCTTTTTTTTCCAATTAACAAATTTAATTAATTATTCTTTGTGTGTTTGGTGCATAAATCCAGTGTGGTTTTAGCCCAATTCCTTTGTTATCTTGAAGCTCCTACTGCTATGCTTTATGCTCTTTCTCTTTGAACGTTTGCTTATTGTTTTCAAGTGTGGGATATCGTCTGGTATTTGAAGGGAGTTCAAAACCAACAATTAAGAGATTTCAGCTTACGATTTCAGGAAAGTTTGAGCAACCTGAGTGAAAGCCTAGACAAAGGTCAAATCTGAGCAACTAAGAGCTTGAAAATTAATATTATAATAAAATGTTTGTTTTGTACATTTCATTTCAATTTTATAATTGATCTATCAATAAAATTATACATACTCATTTTTAGTATACAAACATATACATATATAATATATTATTATATAATTAGTTATTATTTTATCATTAATTTAAAATAACTTAATTATATATAAATATATCATATGTATAATAATTTATATACACCAATCTATACAGGCAGCACATTGCTCTTGACCTATTTGTTTACAATTTTGTATGTTTCTCTAGAGTAACTTGAGAGAAATCTTAGTTTGACCGTATAAATATTCTGCGTTCTTTAATTTCTGGTTTTAATTTTTGTTTACAGTTTTGAGCTTAGTAAGTGTTGATTCTTTCAACTCAGATCACAAGTCTTTCAGCATTATTGCACACAAACAAAATATTGGAGACCGGCAGGCCATGAAAAATTAAAAGATTTTGTTTTTATTTAAATTCTGAATTCAACATGACAAAAATATCCCAAGAAGGGTGACTGGTCGGTCCATATTTAACACTCATTTTAAAGGGAAACGAAGCACACCACTTGTGCCTGTCAATTCTGACACTAAGTGAATTATTGTCCTTGTAATTATTTTATGTATATATATATATTACAAGGACAATAATTCACTTAATGTCGAATTGACAGGCACAAGTGGTGTACTTTATATATATATATTACATATCCAGATAGCGTTTCATCTAATCAAGTCGAGAAAAAGTGGTGGGAACTCATTTGTTATTGCAAGCATATGAAAAAAAAAAATGGCGGGACTGGCGCAAATAAAAGAAATAAAGGGTGTTAGTCAATTACATTGGATAAGAAAAGGGGGGGTGTGGTGGGAAGGTGTTATAAAGGTGGCGACAAACTGCCATTTCTATCACTTGAAAACACATTTTTGAGAAGCACTCAAAATCTCTTTCATGACTCTTAATCACCCAAATTTCGTCTCTGTTTCTCCTCCTTTTCTCTCTTTACTTCTCTTCTCTCTTTATATATAATTGCAATTATTAGTATTACCTATCAATTAACTTTATATATATATATATATATATATATAATTAATAAGGACAAGAAATATATATTCTACATCCAATTTGTTGTAAATAAATAAAAACCTTATATAAATAAACCATGTAAGTTGGTAACACAGCTACCGTGAATTCGATTTTAAAAGTAAACTGGAACTCGGATCAAATAACGAAGAGGTAAGCCCTTAATTGGCTTGATATAGATGTGTTAAATTTGTTTATCTCAAACTTGATTTGATTTACAAAATCAAAATTCAAATTAATATCGAGAGAACTCATTTTTAGCTTCAATTCAAATCGAACTCAAATTCAATTGTTCAGGTTAAGCTTAGTTAGATTTTAATTCCTTAGAATTAAGAAAAAAAACATTTTCTATGAAAACTTGAATACCTAGAAAAGAAATTTTAACAAACCTCTCTGTGGTTGTACCCACGTGTAAAAAGAACCTTTATAAAGTCATTAAAAATTTTGTATCCTAACTTGGGTTATTATAAATAAATAGGAATGAACTCTACAATGTAATAATTTATAATTTCTTTTATGTCTTCTTAATAAAACTTGTCTCTACATTATAACAGTTATCGTAACTCAGGTCATTAATAATAATTATATGTATATTTTGAAAAATATATGCTATGCTATATTAAAAGCTTTCAAATGAAATAAAATATTGTCTAAAATTGTTTGACAAAATGATTTATTCTTTAAAATTATTACCACACATTTTAATTTCTGGGTATATAATAACTCTCCAGTATAAACACCTTTTTGTTCAAAGCTTTTCAAACATCTTTGGAGATTCTCGGCATAAGACTTTTCTGGATTATCTCTTTCATTTTTTTGTATTGGACCAGTGGCATGAGTTGGTGCTGGTATTATTTATTAGCCTGTGTTTGCAAACTAAAACCTTGAATGAAAAAAAATAAAAAATGGAACATGAGAAATAACAA
The DNA here is from genome assembly GCF_011075055.1 of Mangifera indica. Taxonomy (NCBI): domain Eukaryota; kingdom Viridiplantae; phylum Streptophyta; class Magnoliopsida; order Sapindales; family Anacardiaceae; genus Mangifera; species Mangifera indica. Next base: position 3,208,062 of record NC_058139.1, read on the forward strand.
AAAAGAGAGATTAAACAAGCAAGGGAACAAATAAAATTCAAGGGAACATCACATGAATCTTCAGTTAAAAAATATTTTCCAGTCTGAATAGTTTTGTTGTAAACTTTGTGTAGAATGTGGCTTAAATGTGTCAAAGGGTAATTTTGTCATTATGGAGTGTTTTGTGGTCTGTGTGGTAATTTGAAGCAAAAGGGGTAATTTAGTTTTTTTGTTGAGTGTTTAACCTAAGTATATAAAGTTCCTTATTAGGGTTTAGCGCAACACTTAGTAGTGTGGGTCGACTTCCTTGTTCTTGCTCTATTCTTTGAAATTGGGGTTGTGTTCTTGTGATTTAGTTGAACCAGGGAGAAATCCTCTGGTTTTCTCCAGTTGTATAAGTGTCTTGAGTCTTGATGAAGGCTTGGTGTGAGACTTTGGTTCACGGCGTGTCGTAGTCATGTGAGGCGTAAATCGGAGGGTTTTGTAAGCTCTATTTGCTTATGTTTAATAGTGGATTTGACTAGAGTCTTGTCTCTGCCTTGAATGTAGGGTTTCAAATCGAAACCCGAACCAATTATTTCTTGTGTTATCTTGTTGATTTCTGATGTTGCTTTTATCCTTTATTGCTTGCTAATTCAGTTCACTAATCTGATAAATCTTGTATAAAACATTCTTAATAAAACGTAATCTAAAACTAACAAGTGGTATTAGAGCCGATTAGGTTTTTTTGTTTTGAATGTTTTGATTGATCGATTTCTGGTGCTATTGTTTATATCTTTGCCTATATATATTCTCTGTTACTACTAATCTTGCTTCTTGCTAAAAGATTAAAAAGAATTATGGGTCAAACCAAAATCGATATTGAGAAGTTTGATGGCAACGGCGATTTTAACATGTGGAAAAAGAAGATGTATGCAGTATTGGTTCAACAGAAATGTGCAAAATTTTTGGGAAAACCATCTGATTTCCCTGCAAGTATGACTGATGCTGAGATAGCTGAGGTAATGGAAACAACTTATAGTTTATTAATTTTGCATTTGTCTAACAATGTTTTGCGAAAAATTGATGATGCTGATACTGCTACAAAAGTATGGTTAAAATTAGAATCCCTGTATATGACTAAATTATTGATAAATAAAATATATTTGAAAGAACAATTGTTTGGATTTAAAATGGATTCCACCAAGTCTTTAGATGATAATCTTGATGATTTCCCTAAAATTGTTATTGACCTAAATAGCATTAATGAGAAAATATCAGATGAAAATCAGACAATAATAATCTTGAATTCTTTACTTGAATCCTTTAAGGATGTTAAAGCTGTCATAAAATATGATAGAGACTCTTTGTCATTGGATGAGGTTTTAGGGGCTCTAAGATCTAAAGACTTAGAAATAAAATTTGAGAGGAAATCCATTGGTGAGGGTCTTCAAATTAGAGGTAAACAAGAAAAAAGAAATAACCCAACAAATAAGAAGCTAACTAGATCAAAATTTAGATCAAAGAAAACATGTTGGTTGTGTCATAAAGAGGGCCACTTTAAGAGGAATTGTCCAGAGAAAAAGAAGGTACATACTAATAAACCTGAAAATTTAGAACTAGCAAATTTTTTTGAGGGGTATGAAAGTGGAGAAGTGTTAGTTCTTTCTAAAATAGGGTTAGATGAAGAGTGGGTAATGGACTCTAGTTGTACTTCTCATATGACTCCTAGGAAAGAACGGCTTACTGATTTGAAATACATAAATGGGAGAAAAGTTTTGATGGGTAATGATGATTCTTGTGATGTGACTACAACAGGTAATGTCAAGTTTAAAATGTTTGACGGTTCAATAAAAATTCTTGAAAATGTTAGGTTAGTGCCTAAGTTAAAAAGAAATTTGATTTCTCTTGGTTCACTTGATTTAAATGGTTTTTCTTATAAATCTGAAAAAGGTGTTTTAAAAATCATGAAAGGTTCTTTAGTTGTAATGAAAGGAAAATTATCAAATGGCTTGTACATACTAGAAGGTAGTGTGGTGTCTGATGGCATGCATTCTACTCATGATAACTTGGATGAAACAATTTTATGGCATAAAAGACTTGGGCATATTAGTATGGCAGGTCTGAATGAATTATGTAAACAAAATCTTATTGACCTAAACAAAATCTCTGATTTAAAGTTTTGTGAAAATTGTGTGCTTGGAAAATCTCATAAGATAAAGTTTGCATCTGCTACACATAGATCTCATGGTATTCTTGAGTATGTGCATTCTGATGTGTGGGGTTCTCCCCATGTCCCTGATTCATTGTCTCATTCACACTATTTTATGACATTCATTAATGACTACTCTAGGAGAGTATGGGTATATTTCCTAAAGCACAAAGATGAAGCCTTTGAGTGCTTTAAAGGCTAGAAAAATCTAATTGAGAATCAAACTAATAAGAAAATTAAAGTACTCAGAACTGATAATGGCCTAGAATATTACAACAAATACTTTTCTGATTTTTGTAAGAAACATGGTATACTTAGGCATAGAACATGCAATGAAACACCACAACAAAATGGTTTGGCTGAGAGAATGAATATGACCATCCTAAATAAGGTTAGATGTATTCTAGCTGATTCTGGATTAAGCAAGAGGTTTTGGGCAGAAGCTGTAGCAACTGTCTGCTACTTGATAAATAGATCTCCATCATCTGCATTAGGTTTTAAAACCCTAATTGGTCAATTAGACCATCTTCACTGTATCACTTAAAACCATTCGGATGTCTTGCCTATGTTCATGTTAGTCAAGGTAAACTCAACCCAAGAGCATTAAAGGCTGTTTTTCTAGGATATCCCACAAGCACTAAGGGTTATAAACTATTGCTATTAGATGAGCATAAGTGTGTTGTTAGTAGAAATGTTACTTTTAATGAACTGAAATTCTACAAAGATTTTTTCTCTTCAGAAGGACAATCTCGCCAGGTTCAGTTTGAGGTGGAGACACCTATGTTAGGTCACCAAAGTAGTATTGAGTCTGTTACTCAACCTTTAGAGTCTGGTACTCAGCCTTTAGAGTCTGGTAAGGGACCTGATCTGGGTCTGAATATAATCCGTACTTCAAAGTACGAAATCACAGACTTAAATCAACAACCCTCATCACAGAGTCAAGTTGAGTGTCCTCATAGTCCAGAAAAACAAAGTTTATCTAACTATCAACTTGCTAGAGATAGACCAAGAAGAGAAATAAGACTACCTTCAAGATATGCTCAAGCTGATCTCATCTCTTATGCTTTCCAAATAGGAGACTTGATTGAGATGAGTGAACCCTTGAATTATACCCAAGCCTATGAGAGTAAATATAACTCAGATTGGTTAAAGGCAATGAAAACTGAAATAGAATCATTGAAAAGGAATAATACCTGGTCACTTGTTGATAGACCATTGAAAGAAAAAATAATTAGTTGCAAGTGGATATTTAAAAGGAAATCAGGTATTCTTGGAGTTGAACAGCCAAGATTTAAAGCAAGACTGATGGCAAAAGGATTTTCTCAAAGAGAAGGAATAAACTATCATGAAGGTAAAAGCTAGAACAGTTTTTGCCTTTGTGGTAGAAGCCATTGGCCTCTTCAACGGCTACTCACCAGAGAGGCAGAAGCCGTTAGCCTCTTCAATGGCTACTGGCCCGTTGCTTTATCTTTTTAAAAATCTTTTTAATTAATTTATTGTTTTCTATATAAACTCATTTAATTTTTCTTCATTTTCACTATCATTTACAAATCTCTTAATCTTTCAATCTTAATTATTTCATTATATTTTCAATCTCATTTTCTCTCATTAACTCTCTTTTAAAAAATATCTGAATTCGTAAATGATAATTTTTTGTGTTTATAATTTTATTTTTATTTTAATTTTATCATTACAAAATATTATAAATGAATCAAATGTTAAATGAATTTAATCTATTTGAATATTATCATGCTAGTGTTAATGATATTATTGATGATATATAAGGTGGAATAGATGAAGCACCAACAGGTGAAAGTGGTACAGATACAAGTTCGCATTATTTGACGAAAAGAAAAAGAAAACAAACATCAATAGTGTGGGAGCATTTCGATCAAATAGAGGAAACAATAGAAGAAAAATTAATTTGTCAAATAATATGTAAATATTATGATTTTTGTTTAACATGTGCGAGTACAAATGGGATGGGACATCTTCGCCGACATGTTACTGATTACTATAAAAAAATTTCTCATGAGCTCAAAGGATAAAAACAAATTACATTCATCCAATTGCGATCCGTTGGCCCAGGTGCCAGTTCAGCAGGAATCTATCAAAGTTGTGCCTACTGATGGCTCTTGAATTCCAAATTCAATGGCTAGCCAATACATCTTTTACCGTAAAAAATTCTCCATTAGCAAGCTCCAATGGTCATAGGGACCATCAAAGCGTGGGATGGTTGCTTGCACAAAATTGGAATCTATGGCCATTGGGTAAATAAAAGTATAGATGAAAGAAATTTGTTGCTACCTCACATGTTTACTCGTAGAGGCTCTGATACCACTATTGAATTCAAAATAATAAAATAGAGGTGTGAAGTATCTAACAAAGATGAGAGATAAGGCTAAAGTTTATCTTTTATTCAGAATGTTAAAGCCTTTAAATAGACAAATGCATAGTAGAAACACTATCAACATAGGACCATAACAACCCATGATATGTACCCATTACTCCTAAAATAGAACAACTTGGACTGAAACAACTGAGAAATAACCAACTCTTAAAAGTTAGGACAACTTGGAAACAAATCAGCTGCACGTGCAAAAAAAGAAACGACCATTATTTCAACAAAATCAACATTATTCATCCTTTCCCCATTTAAGTGTTATCTTTAGGTATGGGCTTAGCATGCCGCTACTTTATACATGAAAATAGTTTTGGAAGAAATCTGATTTCAAACTTTATTTTTTATTTTCAAAGATAACATGCTTCATAGAAAACCATCCATTTTACAATAATAGTACATTCCTTAAAAAGAAATAGGAAAAAAACATGATTTATTAAAATTTCATAAATTAAGCATAGGCATAAGTAGATTTATCAAGGGGAGTAGAGAGTTGGCACAAGATGAAGATGAACTTTCCGATGAATGTTAAAGCCACTAGCCTCTGCCATGTCCAGTTTGTCTTCAGTTATACCTGCAGGCAACTTCCAGTCAAACCAATACAAAAGATTTGCAGTCACAAACTCAACAACAGCAACTCCAAATGACATCCCAGGGCAGCCTCTTCTCCCCGCACCAAATGGAATGAATTGAAAGTGTTGACCTTTGAAATCAACCGAATTGTTCATAAACCTCTCTGGAATAAACTCTTCTGGTTTGTCCCAATATTCAGGGTCCCTTTGAATTGCCCATATATTAACATACACTCTAGTATTAGCGGGAATTTCGTAGCCTCCCATTTTCACACTTTCTGTTGTTTCACGTCCAACTAGAAGAGGAATTGTTGCACGTAATCTCATACTTTCTTTGATAACACATTTCACAAATTCCATCTTCTCAATGTCATTTGCATCAATCTTTGATTTTTTTCCTACAACAGTTCTTACCTCTTGTTGGGCTCTCTTTAATAGATTAGGGTTTTTCACAAGTTCTGCCATCACCCATTCTAAAGTTGTTGCAGTTGTATCAGCTCCTCCCAAATACATATCCTGAAACAAAGAAATTACAAGAAAGCTTTAGCACTATGGGCGATGCGGGCGCTTGAGTAAAAGGATAAGGAAAGAGAGAAATTAACCATAAGAATCGCTTTAAGGTTATCTTTGTTGAGCTCCTCAAATGTGTCATCCTTCTGAAGTTGGAGGAGAATATCTACAAAGTCTTTTCTATTAGACTGTTTGCCATCTCTTTCTTTTATCCTGTGTTCTTCGATGACCTCATCAAGAAAAGCATCTAGTTCCTTAAAAGTTGCCTTCAAACGACCAATCAGTCCCGTTGCAACGTCGACCCATCCGAAAGATGGAAACATATCTCCAACACAGAAGGATGCCATTTGTGCCGTCAGTCTCTTTGCTATCTCCCCAAACTTGCTCTTGCCATTTTCTTCTTCAGCTCTCCTACCAAGAATGCAGCGGGTTGCTATATTGTTCGAAACGCCTACTAGCATCGCACTTAAATTAGCTGAACCTCCCTTGTAACAAGAACCGCGAATTTTATTCATTAGAACCGCAACTTCCTCTTCTCTAACAAATTGAAATGATTGCACCTTTTGATACTCAAAAGTTCAAGAACACAAAGCTTCCTAACTTGTCTCCAATACTCACCATAAGGCGTGAAAGCAAGATCAGTGCAATTATAAAAGAAAATTTTTGTCGTTGTGAGTCTGGGGCGGTTGAGGAAACTGATTTCTTGAGTCTTCATCATTTCTGTAGCGATCTCAGCAGATGAAACAATTAGAGCTGGAGCTTGACCGAAGTGTACGAGCATCAAAGGGCCATACTTCTGTGACAGGCCTTTGAGAGTGCGATGGAGGAGAGGGTTTAGCAACTGGTGAAGATTTCCGATTATGGGTAGCTTTGGTGGAGATGGAGGCAAGTTGAGGTTTCTCCTTCTATTGAGTTTAAACAACACAAGAACAGAAAGGAGAAAGAGAATCCAAAGAGATAAGGGGGTTGCAGAATTTTTGTGTTTAGCTCTACCCAATTTTGCTTTGTGAAAGACACCAACTGAGCCATTTCTACGACAAGATTACTCGTGGTCTGAGAAACACGACTTTCAATCTTTATATAAAGGAATTATTAATATTCGTGATACAAACTCTTGATAGTATTCATCACGTTTGGCAAATTATGAACTTCTATGTCCACTTGTGTTATGATGGGGAGATATTTTACTGTCTATTATTGATTTTTCTGTAAAATTTTGTTGTCTTTTTCTTATAGTCCACAACAATTTGATTTATTTTAGAAGTACGTTTTTAACTGTCTAGATTTGTTTTAAATGGGCTGTTCCGATTTACCGACATGGGGTATTTAATCTCCTTTTTTTCCAATTAACAAATTTAATTAATTATTCTTTGTGTGATTGGTGCATAAATTCCAGTGGGGTTTTAGCCCAATTCCTTTGTTATCTTGAAGCTCCTACTGCTATGCTTTATGCTCTTTCTCTTTGAACGTTTGCTTATTGTTTTCAAGTGTGGGATATCGTCTGGTATTTGAAGGGAGTTCAAAACCAACAATTAAGAGATTTCAGCTTACGATTTCAGGAAAGTTTGAGCAACCTGAGTGAAAGCCTTGACAAAACTCAAATCCGAGCAACTAAGAGCTTGAAAGTTAATATTATAATAAAATGTTTGTTTTGTATGTTTCATTTCAATTTTATAATTGATCTATCAATAAAATTACAGATACTCACCTTTAATATACAAACATATACATATATAATATATTATTATATGATTATTAATTATTTTATCATTAATTTAAAATAACCTAATTATATATAAATATATCATATATATACTAATTTATATACACCAATCTATACAGGCAGCACATTGCTCTTGACCTATTTGTTTACAATTTTGTACGTTTCTCTAGAGTAACTTGAGAGAAATCTTCTCTAGAGTAACTTGAGAGAAATCTTAGTATGACCGTATAAATATTCTGTGTTCTTTAATTTCTGGTTTTAATTTTTGTTTACAGTTTTGAGCTCGGTAAGCGTTGATTCTTTCAACTCATATCACAAGTCTTTCAGCATTATTGCACAAAAACAAAAAATTGGAGACCGGCAGGCCATGAAGAATTAAAAGATTTTGTTTTTATTTAAATTCTGAATTCATGACAAAAATATGCCGAGGAGGGTGACTGCTGGCTCCGTATTTAACACTCATTTTAAAGATAAACGAAGCACGCCACTTCTGCCTGTCAATTCTGACATTAAGTGAATTATTGTCCTTATAATTATTATATGTGTATATATATATATATAATTAATAAGGACAAGAAATATATATTCTACATCCAATTTGTTGTAAATAAATAAAAACCTCATATAAATAAACCATATAAGTTGGTAACACAGCTACCGTGAATTCTAAACTGGAATTCGGATCAAATAATCAAGAGGTAAGCTCTTAATCGGCTTGAGATAGATGTGTTAAATTTGTTTATGTCAAACTTGATTTGATTTACAAAATCAAAATTCGAATTAATATCGAGAGAACTCAGTTTTAACTTTAATTCAAATCGAACTCAAATTCAATTGTTCAAGTTAAGCTTAGTTAGATTTAATTCCTTGGAATTAAGAAAAAAAACATTTTCTATGAAAACTTGAATGCCTAGAAAAGAAATTTTGACAAACCTCTCTATAGTTATACTCAGGTGTAAAACGAACCTCTATAAAGTCATTAAATTTTTTTTATCCTAATTTAGGTCATTATAAATAGGAATAAACTCTATAATGTAATAATTTTTAATTTCTTTTATGCCGTCTTAATAAAACTTGTCTCTATATTATAAAAATTATCGTAACTCAAGTCATTGATAATAATTATATGTATATTGTAAAAAAATATATGTTATGTTATATTAAAAGCTTTCAAATGAAATAAAATATTGTCTAAAATTGTTTGACAAATTATTACCACATTTTTTAATTTTTGGGTATATAAGAACTCTCCAGTATAAACACCTTTTTGTTCAAAGCTTTTCAAACATCTTTGGAGATTCTCGGCATAAGACTTTTCTGGATTATCTCTTTCATGTTTTTTGTATTGGACCAGTGGCATGAGTTGGTGCTAGTATTATTTATTATCCTGTGTTTGCAAACTAAAACCTTGAATGAAAAAAAAATAAAAAATGGAACATGAGAAATAACAAAAAAGAGAGATTAAACAAGCAAGGGAACATCACATGTAGGGCTGGATTCGAGCCGAGCCAGCTCGAGCTCGGGCTCGGCTCGGCTCGGTTCGAGCCCGAAACAAGTCGGGCTCTGCTCGGCTCGATCGAGCTCGAGCTGGCTCGACTTGGCAGGACAGATTTTTTTAAAAAATTTTTTATGCAAAACGACGTCGTTTTGATCGATATATATACACAAAACGATGTCGTTTTGATATGAAAAACGAACCGAATCGAGCTAAAAACGAGTCGAGCCGAACTCGAGCCGCCCCTAAATAAAGCGAGCCGAGCCCGAGCTGGCTACAAGCCGAGCTCGGCTCGGCTCGAATCCCACATGAATCTTCAGTTAAAAAATATTTTCTAGTCTTAATAGTTTTGTTGTAAACTGTGTAGAATGTGACTTAAATGTGTTAGAGGGTAATTTTGTCATTATGGAGTGTTTTGTGGTCTGTGTGGTAATTTGAAGCAAAAGGGGTAATTTAGTCTTTTTGCTGAGTGTTTAACCTAAGTATATAAAGTTCCTTATTAGGGTTTAGCGCAACACTTAGTAGTGTGGGTCGACTTCCTTGTTCTTGCTCTGTTCTTTGAAATTGGGGTTGTGTTCTTGTGATTTAGTTGAACCAGGGAGAAATCCTCTAGTTTTCTCCGATTGTATAAGTGTCTTGAGTCTTGATGAAGGCTTGGTGTGAGACTTTGATTCAAGGCGTGTCGTAGTCGTGTGAGGCATAAATCGAAGGGTTTTGTAAGCTGTATTTGCTTATGTTTAATGGTGGATTTGACTAGAGTCTTGTCTCTGCCTTGGATGTAGGGTTTCAAATCGAAACTTGAACCAAGTATTTCTTGTGTTATCTTGTTGATTTCTGATGTTGCTTTTATCCTTTATTGCTTGCTAATTCAATTCACTAACCTGATAAATCTTGTATAAAACATTCTTAATAAAACGTAATCTAAAACTAACAAATGGTATCAGAGTCGATTAGGGTTTTTTAATTTGAATGTTTTGATTGATCGATTTCTGGTGCTATTGTTTATATCTTTGCCTATATATATTCTCTGTTACTACTAATCTTGCTTCTTGCTAAAAGATTAAAAAGAAAATTGTCAGCAAAGAATTATGGGTCAAACCAGAATCGATATTGAGAAGTTTGATGGCAAGAGTGATTTTAACATGTGGAAAAAGAAGATATATGCAGTACTGGTTCATCAGAAATGTGCAAAAGTACGTTTTTAACATTCTAGTATTCATCACGTTTGGCAAATTATGAACTTGTATGTCCACTTGTGTTACGATGGGGAGATATTTTACTGTCTATTATTGATTTTTCTGTAAAATTTTGTTGTCTTTTTCTTATGGTCCACAACAATTTGATTTATTTTAGAAGTACGTTTTTAACTGTCTAGATTTGTTTTAAATGGGCTGTTCCGATTTACCGACATGGGGTATTTAATCTCCTTTTTTTCCAATTAACAAATTTAATTAATTATTCTTTGTGTGATTGGTGCATAAATTCCAGTGGGGTTTTAGCCCAATTCCTTTGTTATCTTGAAGCTCCTACTGCTATGCTTTATGCTCTTTCTCTTTGAACGTTTGCTTATTGTTTTCAAGTGTGGGATATCGTCTGGCATTTGAAGGGAGTTCAAAACCAACAATTAAGAGATTTCAGCTTACGATTTCAGGAAAGTTTGAGCAACCTGAGTGAAAGCCTAGACAAAACTCAAATCCGAGCAACTAAGAGCTTGAAAGTTAATATTATAATAAAATGTTTGTTTTGTATGTTTCATTTCAATTTTATAATTGATCTATCAATAAAATTACAGATACTCACCTTTAATATACAAACATATACATATATAATATATTATTATATGATTATTAATTATTTTATCATTAATTTAAAATAACCTAATTATATTATATATAAATATATCATATGTATACTAATTTATATACACCAATCTATACAGGCAGCACATTGCTCTTGACCTATTTGTTTACAATTTTGTACGTTTCTCTAGAGTAACTTGAGAGAAATCTTAGTATGACCGTATAAATATTCTGTGTTCTTTAATTTCTGGTTTTAATTTTTGTTTACAGTTTTGAGCTTAGTAAGGGTTGATTCTTTCAACTCATATCACAAGTCTTTCAGCATTATTGCACAAAAACAAAAAATTGGAGACCGGCAGGCCATGAAGAATTAAAAGATTTTGTTTTTATTTAAATTCTGAATTCATGACAAAAATATGCCGAGAAGGGTGACTGCTGGCTCCGTATTTAACACTCATTTTAAAGATAAACGAAGCACGCCACTTCTGCCTGTCAATTCTGACTTTTAGTGAATTATTGTCCTTATAATTATTATATATATATAAAAAATTAATAAGGACAAGAAATATATATTCTACATCCAATTTGTTGTAAATAAATAAAAACCTAATATAAATAAACTATGTAAGTTGGTAACACAGCTACCGTGAATTCTAAACTGGAATTCGGATCAAATAATGAAGAGGTAAGCTCTTAATTGGCTTGAGATAGATGTGTTAAATTTGTTTATGTCAAACTTGATTTGATTTACAAAATCAAAATTCAAATTAATATCAAGAGAACTCAGTTTTAACTTTAATTCAAATCAAACTCAAATTCAATTGTTCAAATTAAGCTTAGTTAGATTTAATTCCTTAGAATTAAGAAAAAAGACATTTTCTATGAAAACTTGAATGCCTAGAAAAGAAATTTTAACAAACCTCTCTATAGTTATACTCAGGTGTAAAAAGAACCTCTATAAAGTCATTAAATTTTTTTTATCCTAATTTAGGTCATTATAAATATTGTCTAAAATTGTTTGACAAATTATTACCACATTTTTTAATTTCTGGGTATATAATAACTCTCCAGTATAAACACCTTTTTGTTCAGAGCTTTTCAAACATCTTTGGAGATTCTCGGCATAAGACTTTTCTGGATTATCTCTTTCATGTTTTTTGTATTGGACCAGTGGCATGAGTTGGTGCTAGTATTATTTATTATCCTGTGTTTGCAAACTAAAACCTTGGATGAAAAAAAATAAAAAATGGAACATGAGAAATAACAAAAAAGAGAGATTAAACAAGCAAGGGACCAAATAAAATTCAAGGGAACATCACATGAATCTTCAGTTTAAAAAATATTTTCCAGTCCGAATGGTTTTGTTGTACACTTTGGTTAGTCACACGATTTGTCAGAAGTTCACGCTAGAAATCTAACTTCACTTGTGCAGAGCTTCCCGATAGCTTTTCTGCTGTGAAGAGTATTTACAGATGCAGCCTTCATTTAAATTAAGGCCGTCTACAACAAAACTATTCGGACTTCACAACTAAATTCAGAGACAAACATTAAGAGTATCCTAAAACTATTGATCAAAGAAACAACCTTCACCACCAAAATTGAAGAATGGCATTTACCAAGAATGGCCTCTGGTGCACGATAATGCGGTGTAGATATACAATGTAGTTCTGATCTTGGCGTTCATAAGTTGTGTTACCAAAATCTGTCACCTTAATAGCACTAGACTTTGGACCTCCTTTATCGTAAGAACTGTCCTTTGGTGAGCGGGAAGAACCCTGCATATGCAATAGCATTTAGAAAAAATATCGGGAAGCAATTAATTAAAAAAAAATACAAATATCGGGAAGCAACGGCTTCTGCCACAAGGTAGAAGCCAGAACGACTTTTGCCTTTGTGGCAGAACCCGTTGGCCTCTTCAACGGCTACTTGCTGGAGAGGCAGAAGCCGTTAGCCTCTTCAACAGCTACTGGCCCGTTGCTCCATCTTTTTAAAAATCTTTTTAATTTCTTTTTTTTTTCTATAAATCCATTCAATTTTTCTTCATTTTCACTTTTATTTACAACTCTCTCAATCTTTCAATCTTAATTATTTCATTATATTTTTAATTTTATTTTCTCTCATCAACTCTCTTTCAAAAAATATATAAATTCGTAAATAATAATTCTTTGTGTTTATAATTTTATTTTTATTTTTATTTTATCATTACGAAATATTATAAATGGATTAAATGTTAAATGAATTTAATCTATTTGAATATTATTATGCTGGTGTTAATGATATTATTGATGATGCATACAACGAGTGAAAGTGATACAAATAAAAGTTCGTATTATTTGACGAAAAAAAAAAAAAACAAACGTCAATGGTGTGGGAGTATTTCGATCAAATAGAGGAAACAATAGAAATAAAATTAATTTGTCAAGCAATATGTAAATATTATGGTTCTTATTTAACATATGCGAGTACAAGTAGAATGGGACATCTTCGCCGACATGTTACTGATTACTATAAAAAAATTTCTCATGAGCTTAGAGGATAAAAACAAATTGCATTCACTAATCGCGATCCGTTGGCCCAGGTGCCACTTTAATAGAAAGTCTAAGCGATTCTAAACATATGAGAGAAATGTCAACTTTTACATACAATCAAATGAAGATGCGAGACTATATGAGCAGGTACGTAGTTGCTTCTGTTCGACCTTTTAATTATGTAGAAAATGAAATTTTAGAATGAATTATGTAAAACAGTATTCAACTGTCATTTAGAAAAATTCTTAGGTCAGATATATTCAGAAATTATGAATTAATAAAAATAAAAATTATTAAATAATTTTAATGATGTTATTTCAATAACTTTTGATATATGGACTGCTACAAATCAACATATAAGTATCTTTGTGCAACTACCCATTATATTAATTCTAATTGACAGTTATGCAAAAAAAATTATTGCATTTAAAAATTTAGAATATTCATATGATGATCATACAATTTATTGTGTATTAGCAAATATTTTTAAAAAATATAAAATTAATAATTCTATTTTTTCAATTAATTTTGATAATGCTAAAAATAATGATAAAATTATTAAATATATGTATAATCATTTATCTTCTTCATTTAATGAAGAATTATTTTATATTAGGGGTGTATCTCATATTACTAATTTAATCGCTCAAGAAAGCTTGAGTTTGATTAAAAAACATTTAAAAGTAATTAGATATACTATTGCATACATTTCATCATCTCTATTACAGGTACACGCATATTATCAATTATGTAAATCAATGAGGTTGAGAAAAAAAAAATAGATGTTAAAACTAGGTGGAATTCAACATATCTCATGTTGAAAGTGTGTGAAGGGTATGAAATTCCTATAATACGATAATTCAATATCCATCCAAAAGATTCGACGAATCCTTTTTTTTTTTTTTTTACAAATCAAGATTAAGAAATAGTTATGACTCTAATGAATTTGTTAGAGCCATTGAAGACAACCACAGATCATTGCTTAAGTGTGTATTATCTAACAACTTATTCTATAATATATAGTATGATAGAAATAAGTGATATTTTTAAAGAAAATATGAATCATCATTCTCATCATATTTTCCAGAGTATATGTATGTAAATGGAATAAATAGTGAAATTTTTTTACTTTATTTTGCGGCTACTGTTTTAGAGTTTAGAGTAAAAACTAATAAATTACAAAATTTATTTGATGTTATTAATGAAAATTTGTCAATTAATAGCAATGTTAATTCTGTTGAATATATTTAAAATTTTTTACTCAACATGTATAATATTTATGAACAAAAATATAGAAAAATTGAACAAAGTTCTATATCAGAGATAAGTTCCGGTAGTTTAGGCAAAAAAAAGTCACACATATGTCTCTGTTGCACAAAGGTAAACAACTTGCTAGTCAAAGTACAAATTATAGTCAATTTTATAACTATATAAATATTGACCATGATCTAGAAATTGTTCAAAGATATAATGCTAAAAAACTAAATGTTTTGGCATGATAGAAAGACAAGACAAAAACTTTTCCTGTGCTTGTTGTCATGGCCTAAGATATACTAACACCTCCGATGGCAACTATAGTATCAGAATCCGTTTTTAGTGCAGGTACATACGTGCTGAATGATAAAGGATCCAATTTACATCCAAATATGGTTGAAGGATAATGTTTATGAAGGATTGGGTCAAAACTGATTTCAAATTACATAATCATGTGAGAGAAGATACTTTTGAAAAATTCAGAGATTTAGATGTAGAAGATGAGTAGATAAACGTTATATAGTATATATATTTTATTTGTGTTGTAATTTATACAGTATGTAAATTAATTTATTTGTACTATAATATCAATTTATAATATTTTTTATCATATAACCGCAGTATTCCTCCACTACAAATGAGATATTATCTTTGATTTTAATAATTAAAAAATAATGTGTGTTAAAATTTTTTAAAGAATATTGTTTAAATAGATTAGCTTGGGCCGACCCAATTACGACACATTATTATATGGACCTAACTTTGGGCCTTTATATATCAACGGGTTGACCCAACCCAAAAGCCCATTACACTTTGGCCTTAGGCCTGAACCGGCCTATTGATACCTCTTAGACCACCGACTGCCGTTCTTTTATGTAAAATTAATTTTTTCCCCGAAAATTGCATACATTTTCGACATAATCTCACCACCAACCTCAATATAAATAGTTACTAAAAAACACAGCAGGCCTCGGGTTAGTCAAAGGAAGAATTTGCCGCACTAGCTATACCGCAAGGAAAATCGATTTTGAAGAAACGTGTCGGCTTTACAAAGGTAGGTGGCTGGCGACAAGTATAAGCTACGATAAGCCACGGTTCAGGAATGCGGCTAACCAATTGTTCTAAGAAATTACTTATAATTTTGTTTATTTTATGAAGTTTAACAGTAATCTCTCGGCTCTTTTCTAAGGCAAGCCTGTAGGAAGTGATGGTGAGCGGAAAAATTAAAAATTGAAACATGAGAAACAAAGAGATAGATTAAGTAAGCAAGGGCCCCAATAATTCAAGGGAACATCAAATGAATTTCAGTTACAAAAATAACACCAGTCCGACTAGTTTTGTCGTACACTTAGGTTAGTCACATGATTTGTCAGAACTTCACTCGTACAGAGCTTCCCGATAGCTTCTGTTGAAGGATATTTACAGATGCAGCCTTCCATTTAAATCAAGACCAAATAAACATTCGAGCAGGCAGCAGTCGCAAAGAGCACAGTACCCATACTTGACATAGCGAACTATAATGAGTTGATTCTGGCAACCCACTACAGCAACTCTTTGAGTCACAAATGAGCTCCATAGGATTCCTGCTCATCTCCTCAATTGATCCCTAGAAAAGAATGGATGCCTAAGGGCATCACGGGCTGTTAGTCTGTCCATGGGGTCATACCTAAGCAGTCCTTGCAATAGATGTATGAGATCCCCGGCTGAGTGATCTACATGCTGCATTATTAGGTTCTGACAGAATACAAAGATGGACACAGTTAATAAATAGATAATCAAGATTTCGCCATCAAATTTCCATTATGTAAATAAATCACAAACCTGAAGGCGAGGAAGCTTCGCAACAGCTTTCATGCTTTCCCTAGAGGTTGCACCTTCTGGCCAGTCCAACCTTCCTCTTCTGACATACTTCTCTGCATGTCGGCTGAGATGATCCATGGTATTAAGAAAAACTTAATTAATATTATAGATAATAGCTACCATGGAATGCAATAAACTGGGACAAAATATCACTCACTCTACTCTCTTTAACATTTGTGCAGGCAAGGGGCCAAGGACCCGCTCCATCATTGCAAGGTGCTCCAAATTCTCATGAGTTTGAAATAATGCCTCCCCCTGTGCAACAGTACACATAAGGTTCCATAAAAATGTTCTATCAGACTTGATCCTTATCCCAAGAACAAAGTAAAATAGACTTACAGTGCATAACTCCACCAAGATGCAACCAACACTCCATATATCACACGGGTAACTCCACCCAAGTCCTAGAAAATCATAAAACAAAATAAATAAATAAGCAGATTCAATTTTCAGATGAGCAAAAGTTCACAACTAATACAGAGACAACATTAAGAGTATCCTAAAACTATTGATCAAAGAAAAAACCTAAACCACCAAAATTGAGGAACGGCATTTACCAAGGATAACCTCTGGTGCACGATAATGCCGAGTAGATACAATGTAGTTCTGATCTTGACGTTCATATGTTGTGCTACCAAAATCTATAACCTTAATAGCACTCGACTTGGGAACTCTTTTATAATAAGAACTATCCTTTGGTGAGCGGGAGGAGCCCTGCTTATTAAGTAGCAGTTAAAAAAAAAAATTGGGAAGCAATTAGAAAAAACAACTATTATATATTGAAGGAGAGGCAAGGGAAGAGCTCCAAGAATACCTTGTAATCATAAACCTTACTGTACTCCGAAGAAACTAACAGTACATTCTCGGGCTTCAAATCAGTATGTATCAGACACAAATCATGCATGACTGCAAATATGAAGCAAAAGAACATTGGTAACAGCATAAGATAATATTAATAAGAGTTAACTTTTGGGCATGTATTCACTAGAATAAAAAATGGGTTAACTTTTTTGATAAAAATTATCTTAAGATACGGAATAAAGCTAGTTGACTCCATGATGGGAGAAAAAAAGGAAATGCATTGATTTATTCAAGAGAAACTAGCTTAAGTATTTACTACACACATGCTACACATTCCAACAGTTGTCTGCCAATCTCACGGACAAGATCAATGGGAAATGAGCGATAATTGTTTTTCCGTAGAAAATCGTATAAGCTAGGTCCAAGCTTCTCAAACACCTGTTGAAACCATTTGAATACATCCAGAAATCTTAACCCCCAAATTATTTGTGAATTGGGGAAATCAATCTTATTACAAATCAATCATATACTTACAATACAGATATGGTTACGATAGTCAAACCAGTTCCGTATTTGAACACAACTGCAAGGAATAAACCCATTTAACCATTTGACATAAAAATTTAGTGAACATTGTCATGCATCAAGCAATGGCAGGATGGCTTGCAAACTAAAACAAGGAAATAAGTTCTCACCGACTGCCACCTTTGTCATGTTTTGCAAGTTGCTGCAGAACATCAATTTCAATAATAGCTGCTTCTCGGTATTTCTTGATGCCCCGGACAATTTTGATGGCAACCATTTCTTTCCTTTCCCGGTCCCAGCATTCTAAAACCTGACCAAAGGTTCCTGTAATAAGAGGTAAGAAACTTTACATCAAACAGATAAACAAATAATCTATGAAGTTAACAGTTGTAAATTTGTTGCACAAATATACCTTCACCCATTTTGCTGTGAATCTTATCTGAAATCACAGAAGCGAATATACAAGCAATCAGAATTTAATAAACTTTACAAGTCAAAACCATGACAAATCAAAAACCCTTTTCCCTCATTAAATGCACCGTAAAGACACATAAACTTAACATATTTACAGGAAAAACCTCCTACCTCGTGTCAAATAAAATTAATAAGGTCGCTTGTTGTGATATAAAATTCAACTACCAAACTACAGATTTGAAAATCACAACTACATTTGACTCATTTTAGACGGATTAATATCATTAACCAAGACAATGATGGTAAAGTGTAATTACAGCGAGAGGTTAAATTATCTCCAAGCGCAAACATGTAATGCCCATCTTTGTCATCCTCACGCCATAGGGGGGAACCATTTCGAGCAACAGTCTTTACAAATAGAGAACTAGTGGGATAGTCCGAGGGAGCTCTTGAAGGTGCAAAGCTTGTTACATTCCCAACATCTTGTCCACAAAATAATCCTACCTGAGCCTACACAGAGCCATTCATTCATGTACCACTCAAAAAATATAACAAATCCGTGCCCCCTTAAAACCAACCTAGGATAGTTACCCACTTCAGTCATTTGCATCCAAATAATCATTGAATTTAGTAGCAGCAAGAGAATCTCAGGGCATAAAACAAATCAAAACGTATAGAGCAAGTCATATAATGAATGCATAGAGAAAGCCAACCAGCTTGCAACATGGTTCTAGTTGAAATTCGACAGGTAACTACAATAATTGTGTAAAGGTTAATTCTAATGATTAATATAATTCACAAAAAAATTAAAAGAACAGCGAGCCTATATAATCAAAATCTTAATATCGAATATATCTTCCATCATAGCTATAGGCAGATGATGGAAAATGTGCAACTTCAAAACCGACTTCATATGCCAAAAATTGGACTGTTCATAATTACGATCTGTCCGGGATAACACATACAACAGAGGTATGCAACAAATATAAAGACATGACTAAGTCCTAACCTCTCAAGCACAAAGAAAACAGATCCCTGAATAGATTTAACATAATCAATAGAAGATGTATTATAACCAAAAATAAGATCGGAAAAGGAGGACATGCATCATCCAATTAGACCAAATCTTGTATGAAAGGAAGACAAAGGTCACCTACTCTATGAAAATAAAACAGATCTGTCAGAACAAAGACCGAAACACGTAAAATTCATAAGCAATAACATGATATTGAAAATCCAAGATGATACCTTCGGCGCCTGAGGCACGTCCCAGCCCAAACGCGCCCGCTTTCGTGGCCGACGATCCAGATGTGTGAGAGGAAACTCAGTCACGCGTTCCATCTCCATGACTGCAGATCTGAGAAAAGGATAACTAAGAAAACCCGAAAGAAAATTTGAGATATCCACGAGAAAAACACAGGAGAAAATAAGAATGCTCTGTATTTTGAGAGGATGGGGGCAAAGTAACCCTAATTTTAACCTACCAAGAACAGGGGTGAGGCGGTGGAGATTAGATCTATCCGTACACGTGTAATGTCTGTAGCCGTGCGTTTGACAAAAACAATGGCTTTTTGTTGGTGTAATCAGTGATTTGCCCTGCAAGTTTTTCGTAGGTGCTTAACTATGGTTAGGTTTGCATCGTGGTTGAGTTAGCTTTTATTTCAAGCAGAATAAGGGAAAGCTCCTCTTATGCCGTTATGCGCTTAAACACGTGCCAGGTTGGCCTTCATTCAATAGATGCCAACCCAAAAATATTCAGGTTAGTTAGGCCCTTACTGTTGGGCTGTAAATTTCTTCCCTTAGAATTTTAATTTAAATATTTAATTGTACACGAATCTCCTTTTCTACAAAATAATAGGAATTATATAATTTATTTCTCATCTAAAAACCTTAACACTTAATATTTATAATGCAAATAAAATAATTATTATTGTTAAATTAGAAAATAGTATCTTAATACCAAATTTCTACTCAACAGTATAATATATATATATATATCATGATGTATATATATTTTTAGTATATAAAATAAATATATTAATGATGTATCATCGTTTAATTAATTGATTTTAAATTAAAGATAAAATAATATTCAATCACATGATAATAAATTATCTATATATATATATATTTTTATACTCAAAATATGTCCATATAAGATTGCTCCACATGTCTAATATCAACAAGATTTGGTTTTGCAAGTAACACTATTAGTAACCCTTTGTTCTATCTGAATTTTCATAAGAATTTATAAAGAATAGTTGAATTTTCACAATGACTTTCACCTAGGTGAGTTTACCAAGAGTATTTATGATTCATACCTTATAAGAGTATTATTACATTAAACTTATTTAAAACTCAGTTGTAAGTTTAATCAGTCACCCAGAGTATACTCAATAGGTCAGATAATATGAAATTTTCTATCTATTGAACCTTCTTCATGGTACCTCTCCAATCATAAAAGTTTGGTTATTTTTCTATGTGACTCTCTTGTGGGTTTAAACTCTTTGCCTTTAACAATTTTTCAAAGACAATTTCCCTCCAAAGTCTTTTAATTAACTAATCATTAATGTTCATTTGAGACTATATAAAATCTAAAATTATCATAATTTTACTTAAAAGATTTTTTTTATTTTTACTTTTATCTCACTCAAATATGTATTTTTTTTATGAGATTATTTCATTAAATATATAATTGTCTTGCAGTTACAATGTATAGGAAAAACAATTAAAAGTATATCCACCAAAGGTGGTGTCTTTATAAAAAGACTTTTAACCCACCTAGCTTCTCTACAAGTAATATCTAAAGAAGTCTAAATTTCGTAAAATTGCTTGATAATGTTTTTTTTTTTTAATAATCAGGACTCTATTTGTATTTATTGAACAAGTAAATCTGAGATACAGTGGTCAAACTTACAAATACTATATTAAATAAGTTAAAGTTTTACAAACGTGATAAAAGTTTAAATCCAAACTTTTACCTTGGATGATAATCTGTTTTTTATCCTCACGATAGTGTTTTTTATCCTAACATAGATAATTAACTATTTGTGGACTTGAATCTATGGTGTTCATCATCTAATGTGTATCACTGTATCCCTTTTAGATGTAATAATCAACGTTGTAATTGATATAATACTAAAGACTAAAGAAGGATATCGTTTAATGTAGATCCTCTGGCTATTAGTCTAACTTTATGCTTGTATACAGAACAATTATTATAGTCAATATCCTTATAAAGTCTCTCATTATGCAATCAATCTTAGCTAGCTGGCTCACTCTCCTCCAGTATCTCGTTTGACTCGTCTCCAACTTGCAGAATAAATGACCTATTAGGCATCATGTCACGCATACAACTTAAATTTATACTTAACATTTCACCACTCAAACATTGCTTAGCTCTAACACATAGAAATCATCATTAAAATTTTCTGTTTATCCATTTTCTCAATGACATCAGATATTTATTTCTAATCAAATAATCTTCAACATCTCATATGTCAATTCTTGAAGGCCCAGCCTGATAGAGAGCAATTCCTTCAAGATCACACATTTATACTTAGTAACTTTAATATTCAGGCATTTTACACTATTATTGTAACCTACTACACATTAGAAGCAATTCCATATAGATGTTGACCCTGGTTAAGTGATGAAGACCAGATGATATAATAACTCAATATTTAATTTTCCTTTCAAGTCGTGATATCAAAGTAATGTTTGATTTTTAATCTAGCGATTATCTAAGATGATTTCTTTCCTTTATATATCACTTTCACATTAACCACCCACCCCGGACACATTTTGTTAGAAATAATCTGATTAAAATAGTATTGACATAGTCACTTTTCACATGGGACAACGCCTGCTACATTAATTAATTACTTTCCATAGAGTTTATCTACTAAAACTTCCAATTTGATGATGCCTCATATGTGGACCATATTATTTTTTGAATATTAATAAATTATCAAATATCTTGGCAGGTAAGGTTTCTCGCGGCAGCCTCCGTATGTAATCTTTTGCCATAAAATGTCCAAAAATGTCGCCAGAGTAATCGGATTTGTATAAAAGATCTTCATTGACCATGTTTTATCGTATGAGCAACAAAACATAGCCGTGCATATTTCATCTTGTCCACACTATATCTGTATGCTTGTTATTATAATTCTATATAATTTAAGTTTGTAAAGGGTGTCACAAACGGGGCAAAATCAACAAGATGTTGCAATTTTATATAATCTATATTGTTCTTTTTGTCTTCTCAGTGTTCTTCCTAATCAGATGTTTCTTCTCTTCTTCAACCTCCCGCAAAATTCTACCACCGTCACCACCAAAACTCCCAATTCTTGGAAACATTCACCAACTAGGTCTGTATCCTCATCGCTCCCTCCGCTCACTTGCTCAACGCTATGGCCCTCTTATGCTTCTCCATATTGGAAGAGTGTCAGTACTTATCATCTCCTCCGCAAACGCCGCTCAAGAGATCATGAAAACCCACGATCTTATATTTTCAAACAGACCCAAATCCACAATTGGAGATAAACTTCTTTATGGTGGTAAGGATATAGCAGGTGCTCCTTACGGTGAGTATTGGAGACAGATAAGAAGCCTTTGCGTGCTCCAACTTTTAAGCAATTCGAGGGTTCAATCTTTTAAAACTGTAAGAGAAGAAGAAATATCTCTATTTATTAAGAAGATTGAAAATTTTGCATCATTGTCAATACCAGTGAATTTGAGTGAAATGTTTTCTTTGCTTACAAATGATGTCGTATGTCGAGCATCTTTTGGGAGGAAGTATAGTGAAGGTGAAGGTGGGAGAAAGTTCAAGGAGTTG
This sequence comes from Mangifera indica, assembly GCF_011075055.1. Lineage (NCBI taxonomy): Eukaryota > Viridiplantae > Streptophyta > Magnoliopsida > Sapindales > Anacardiaceae > Mangifera > Mangifera indica. The sequence goes on from NC_058139.1 coordinate 3,230,951, forward strand.
CTTGGGGAGTTTACGCAATTATTGGGTGGTTTCAATATAGGGGACTTCATTCCGTGGCTTAGATGGGTAAATTATTTCAATGGTGTAGATGCTAAAGTAAAGAAAGTTGCCAAAGAATTCGATGAGTTTCTAGATAAAGTTGTTGACGAGCACTTACATGGTCAGGAAAGAGAGATTAAAAACCATAGAAGTGAAGACGGAAAGGATTTTGTGGATGTTTTTTTTGAGGTTCAAAAGGATAACAAGGATGATTTTTCCTTTGATAAAGTTACCATCAAAGCTCTCATCCTGGTATTTACCTATCTCTCCATCCCAAGTAATGCTGAATTATACGATTTTTTCATGTAAATGCATTAATATAATTTCGAGTACTTTTTACTATTATTATTTTGGTTGTTAATTCATTGCAGGATGTGTTTGCTGCTGGAACTGATACCACATACACAGTCATGGAATGGGCAATGTCGGAGCTCTTGAGGCACCCGAGAGTAATGAAGGAATTGCAAAATGAAGTGAGGCAGATCGCCAATGGCAAAGAGAAAATAAAAGAAGAAGATTTAGATAATATGCATTACTTGAAAGCTGTACTCAAAGAGACCCTTCGACTGCATCCACCTATCCCATTATTAGTACCACGAGAATCAACACAGGATGTAAAAATTAAGGGCTACGACATATCGGCTGGAACAACAGTAATCACAAACGCTTGGGCAATTGGAAGAGATCCCACAACATGGGATAAACCTGATGACTTTACTCCTGAGAGATTCTTAAACAATTCTATAGACTTTAAAGGACGCGATTTCCAATTGATACCATTCGGAGCTGGCAGGAGGGGTTGCCCTGGAACATTATTTGCCATGGCCACCAATGAGATTGTGTTGGCAAATCTGGTTCACAAGTTTGATTGGTCATTGCCTATTGGAACAAAACCAGAAGATTTAGATATGACAGAATTTACTGGTCTTACTGTCCACAGAATGGTTCCTCTACATGCTGTTGCAACTCCAACTTTTTATTAGCTAGTTCAAGATTCCGTATATAAAATAAAAACCGTTACATTGTATGTGTGTATTTTTCAAGTCTGTTATCAACGTATTTATGTTATTCAATTTCTTTCTCTTTGCGGTGCCACTTCCAGATTGTGGATTGAGATATAATTGCAGCATAGGTTAATGAATATGTGGGACACCAGGCTGGAACAGTGCATCAGTGGAAAGATAAACAAAGGAGGTCGATTGTCAAATAAAGTAGGAAGACAAAAATTTTTTGGACAGCCCAAACAAGTCTAGCGACTTGGAGCATAAAAATCTTATCTCTACAATTTGCCACCACAACTTCAACCTTTGATTTCTTTCCGTAATGAAATTGGTAGCAAAATGCGTGGCTTTACTACTGCCAATTCTCGACATCACCTCAACCCACGCAAGCACAACTACAAAAACATGAGAACAGCTTGTTTTGAATATAATGCAAAATCGCTGCTAAGTATGCGTCACCTAAATTAAAAATGATTTATTTATATAAATATACCCATTATTTGAAGAATGAAAATGAGATAATTGATTTATTTTTTTTCTTTAAAAAAAAAAAAAAACTCATGATAACAATCCGAGCTAACAAAATTAATAATATTATCGGTAAACATACCGAATCATACAATAAAGAAGTTAAAAATTGTAAATATCGCTCGTATTTATAGTCTTGACAAAGTGATAACAGGTGAATTTGTAGAATTTAAGGAGGGTAAGCAATACTCTCTACTCGGAATAAAATAATGTTGGTGTTATATTAATGGGTGCCAGTTTAATGGTACAAAATTGCTCGGACACCAAAAAGCTTCTGAATCTAAATTAATTGGTGGACCTCCAAAGGCCAGAGGACTCTTTTGTATCAAGTCTAGATGGATTCTTAAAATTATATTCATAATATTTAAAAATTTTAAAGTCTCGCCCATATTACAATTATAGTTAAAATTTCTATTACACATGAGTAGAATTATTATTTTATTAATAATATTAAAAAATATAAAATTTATTATATTTTTCTTTAAAAATTTGAAAAACTAACAACTTCATTTTTACTTAAAGTTTTTTAATTTTGAAAAATCATATTTTCCCCATTTAAAATTTTTTTCACCCCTCTAGTCACCATCTCTAACATTAACGACTTTTTCTCTCCACCCTAAATTGTTAGTCGACACATGAGAAGTAATTTGGAATGAATCTCTTCGTCTAGTAAGAAGACATTCCAAATCTCTTCGTCTAATAAGAAGACATTCCAGATCTTTTCATTTTCGATAAAGAGATCTATTTCAAATTGCTTCCCGTGCGTCGACCAACATTTTAAGGTGGAGAGGAGAGGTCGTCCACATCGGAGATGATGACCAGAGAGAAGAAGAAAAAAATCCTAATATTTGGAATGAATCTCTTCGTCTAATAAGAAGACATTCCAGATCTTTTCATCTTCGATGAAGAGATCTATTCCAAATTGCTTCCCGTGCGTCGACCAACATTTTAAGGTGGAGAGGAGAGGTCGTCCACATCGAAGATGATGACCAGAGAGGAGAAGAAAAAAATCCTAATATTTGGGGGGGAAATCTGACCTTTTAAAATTAAAAAACTTTAAGCAAAGGTAAATATTAGTTTTTAAAACTTAAGGAAAAAAATATAATGAGTTATATATTTTTTTAATATTATTAGTAAAATAACGATTTTACTTATTTCTAACAAAAAATTTCAACTCCAATTTATCAATGGATGAGATTTTAGATTTTTTAAACTTGTGAATATGATTTTGAGAACACAACTAAACTTAGGTGAAAAACAGTCCATTGGCCACATCCAAAACATGTCAAGTCCAGCCACTTGGATCATAAAAATCTTATCTCTGGAATGAATATATTTATAATAATTTATGATTGTTAAATGAAAGATAAAATATATGTAATTGACATTGTTATGGTGCTTGAGAAGAAACCGAAGTAAGGAGTTGGGTTTTGATGGAGAAGAGGATCTGAAAGTACATCAGGCTGAATTAACATTTAGCAATGGGTGAAGGGGCTCTTTATACTAAATTTATACGACTTCACAACTAATAAAAAAATAATTGCTTGACCAAGATATCAATTTGTCTTGATAGACATGTCCTTAGGCCAACTTGGGTATTAAGTCGGCATAGTGATAGGCTGTGGGCAGAGCCGACCTATAGACCAGATTAAACTTTAATCGGACTGATTCATTTGAACAAATTTAAAAAATTTAATTAAAAAATTTAAATATAAATTATTTTTTAATTATTAAAACTAAAGATAGTATTATGAATATTTTATTTATAATAAAATATCATAGTGATATAATGAAAAATATTATAATATAATATAAATTAATTAATTTACATATTATATAATTATAAATATAAATAAAAAATATATATTATACCACTTTTCTAAATGAATTAAACTCATTTGACATTAGATCAATTTGTAATATTTTGTAATAATAAAATTGAAATAAAAACAAAATTATAAACGTAAAAAATTATCATTTGTAAATTCAGATAATTTTTGAAAGAGAATTGATGAGAGAAAATGAGATTGAGAATATAATTAAATAATTGAGATTGAAAAATTTATAAATAAAATTAAAAAAATAAAAAATATTTGGATTGTTTATATAAAATAAAAAAATAAAACAACTTCTATCACACGTAAAAGCAACTGCAAGGCTGTTGGCTTGTGCTTACTACAAAAGTCAACTACCATTTTTTTAATTTTTCAACAGTAATATATTAGATCGGGTCATAGGTCTAATATTTAGGCCTATAATCTAATCTGAAAGACTCATAGATTAGACTCAACACATTGCAGTGTCAAATCAAATTCATTTAAGTCAAGCCTAAATCCTGAGCTTCAGATTGAATCTCTATTTGATTTGGCCAAATTAACATGTAAGCTTGATATAATGAAATGCATTCCACAGAAATTTATTGGCCACACATACTTCCTTAAGCAAGATTCCAGCTTTATATTACAATTGATGAGCTTATCATCTATTAAATGCATTCCCATAATAATTTTCCAATTTTGCTGCATGTGATAGAAAATTCACAAGATATGTAACAATCACTACAATTTGCCACCACATCTTCAACTTCTAGCTTCTTTCCATGAATGAAATTGGCAGCAAAATGCGTGGCTATAAGTTTCTACGAGCAATTCTCCACGTCATAACAGTCTTCGCAAGTACAATTATTGTATGTGTGTATTTTTCAAGTCTGTTATCAACGTATTTATGTTATTCAATTTCTTTCTCTTTGCAGTGCCACTTCCAGATTGTGGATTGAGATATAATTGCAACATAGGTTAATGTATATGCGGGACACCTGGCTGGAACAGCGTAGAAAAAAAACTGACATTGAGACTTCAAAGAAACGTAACCCAATTTAGAATGAGTCTAAACGATTGAGATATGAAATTTAAGAAAAAATATCAGTAGAAGGACAAACAAAAGTAGTCTGATTGTCAAATAAAATAGGAGGACTAAAATTGTTGGACAGTCAAAACATGTGAAGTCTAGCGATTCGAAGAATAAAAGTCTTATATTTACAATCTCCTACCGCAACTCCAACTTTTAGCTTCTTTCTATGAACTTGACATCACCTCAACTTACACAAATATAATTACAAAAAAATGAAAACATCTTCTTTTGAATATGATGCACAATCGTTGTTAAGTATGCATCACTTAAAATAGAAAATAATTTATTTATACAAATAATATTCATTTGAAAAACTGAAATGAGACAATTGACATATTCTTGTTTGTTTATAAATATATTCATCGTAACAATTCAAATTGACAAAATTAGTAAATATTATCTGTGAAACATATCAAACGATATAATAGACGAAGACAAAATTATAAATACTGATACAATACTTCAAGTAGGTGATAACATCATTCATATTTTTACAGGTGAATTAATAGAATTTGAAGAGGGTACAACGGGCATTGTGCTCAATTTCGAATTAAATAATGTTGGTGATGTATAAATGGGTGTCAGTTGAATGATGATACAAGAGGAACGTTTTGTCAAAGCAATCAATTATAACCGTGCATATTTCTTCTTGTCCACTGTGCATATGTTTATAATTATAATTTCTGAAAGAAGTTCCTGGCAAACACTTACAGGAGATTTGACCAAAATCAGCAAGATGTTGCAATTTTATATCATCTATGCCGTTCTTTTCTTCTCCTCAGCGTGCTTCCTAATCAAATGGTTTTTCTTTTCTTCAACTTCCCACAATAATCTACCACCATCACCGCCAAAACTCCCAATTCTCGGAAACATTCACCAACTAGGTTTATATCCTCATCGCTCTCTACAATCACTAGCTCAACGCTATGGAGCTCTTATGCTCCTCCATTTTGGAAGAGTGTCAGTACTCATCATCTCCTCCGCAGACGCCGCTCGTGAGATCACGAAAACTTACGATCTAATATTCTCTAACAGACCCAAATCCATGATAGCAGATAAACTTCTTTATGATGGTAAGGATGTATCACTTGCTCCTTACGGTGAGTATTGGAGACAGATAAGAAGCCTTTGTGTGCTCCAACTTTTAAGCAATTCCAGGGTTCAATCTTTTAAAACTGTAAGAGAAGAAGAAATATCTTTATTTATTAAGAAGATTGAAAGTTTTGCATCATTGTCAATACCAGTGAATTTGAGTGAAATGTTTTCTTTGCTTACAAATGATGTCGTATGTCGGGCAGCTTTTGGGAGGAAGTATAGTGAAGGTGAAGGTGGGAGAAAGTTCAAGGAGTTGCTTGGGGAGTTTACGCAATTATTGGGTGGTTTCAATATAGGGGACTTCATTCCATGGCTTAGATGGGTAAATTATTTCAATGGTGTAGATGCTAAAGTGAAGAAAGTTGCCAAAGAGTTTGATGAGTTTCTAGATAAAGTTGTTGAAGAGCACTTACATGGTCTGGAAAGAGAGATTAAAAACCATGGAAGTGAAGACGGAAAGGATTTTGTGGATGTTTTGCTTGAGGTTCAAAAGGATAATAAAGATGATTTTTCCTTTGATAAAGTTACCATCAAAGCTCTCATCCTGGTATTTACCTATCTCTCCATCCCAAGTAATGCTGAATTATACGATTTTTTCATATAAATGCATTAATATATTTTGGGGTACTTTTTATTGTTATCTTTTTGTTGTTAATTGGTTGCAGGATGCATTTGCCGCTGGAACTGATACCACATACACAGTCATGGAATGGGCAATGGCGGAGCTCTTGAGGCACCCGAGAGTAATGAAGGAATTGCAGAATGAAGTGAGGCTAATCGCTAATGGAAAAGAGAAAATAAAAGAAGAAGATTTAGATAACATGTATTACTTAAAAGCTGTACTCAAAGAGACCCTTCGACTGCATCCTCCTATCCCATTACTAGTACCACGAGAATCAACACAGGATGTAAAAATTAAGGGCTACAACATATCGGCTGGAACAATGGTAATCACAAATGCTTGGGCAATCGGAAGAGATCCCGCATCCTGGGATAAACCTGATGACTTTAGTCCTGAGAGATTCTTAAACAATTCTATAGACTTTAAAGGACATGATTTCCAATTGATACCATTCGGAGCTGGCAGGAGGGGTTGCCCTGGAACATTATTTGCCATGGTCACTAATGAGATTGTGTTGGCAAATCTGGTTCACAAGTTTGATTGGTCATTGCCTGTTGGAACAAAACCAGAGGACTTGAACATGACAGAGTTTACTGGTCTTACCGCCCACAGAATGGTTCCTCTTCATGCTGTTGCAACTCCAACTTTTTATTAGCTAGTTCAAGATCCTGTATAGAAAATAAAAACCGTCAGATTATATATGTGTATTTTCAAGTCTGTTATCAAAGTATTTATGTTATTGAATTTCTTTCTCTTTGCAGTGCCAGATTTTGGATTGAGGTATAATTACAACATGGGCTAATGAATATTTGGCATGCCTGGCTGGAACAGTGTAGGATGAAAATAGACGGCGGGATATCTAAGAAACGTAACACGGTTTGTGTTGACTCTAAGCGGTAGAGATACGATATTTAAGCAAAAAATAAACAGTAGAAGGGTCGATTGTCAAAAAAGGTAGTTGGCCAAAAATTATTGGGACATCCAAAACAAGTCTAGCCACTCGGAGCATAAAAATCTTATCTCTACAATTTGCCACCACATCTTCATCTTTTGGCTTCTATTCATGAATGAAATCGGCAGCAAAATGCGTGGCTGTACAATTATAGGAAAAGAATGGAACAGCTTGTCTTAAATATGGTCCACAATCGCTAAGCATGCGTCATCTAATTTAGAAGTGTTTAATGTTGGAAACATAGCATAATGGAAACGAATCGACCGCTATGATCGAAAACAAGAAAAACTAAAGCATACATCTAATAATGGATTCGAATTTGTGTTGATAACAACCAAAACTAAAGCAAACATATATTAATGGATACGAATTTGTAATTGTCCATTGGTTTTATACTTGATTAATAGGTAGAAAGTTATTGTGGCTCTTTGTTAATCAAATCTTAACTACATTTCTTCTTTTGGAAATGGAGGTAATGCCAATAAAATTTAATATTTAATTTTTATGAACAAGATATATTCATTAATCATTCATTCGTTTTACACATATGATGTAAAATACTAAATTAAATTAGATTTTATATAAATACTTGAGTCAGTAAGGTTTAAATCCTTACATTTCTTAAAATTTACTTACATAAAACTGGTTAGTATTTCGCTATTAAAACGTTTTTCAATGATGACTTTAAATGGATAAAATTGTTTTATTAGGTTTTATGAGAAGAGATGTAAGCTATATATAATAATGTATTAGACCTAATCAAATGTCTAATAATTTTAAGACTTATACTAATTTATCTACTTAAAATATATTATGGGTTTATCATTATTGATTACTTAATTTCATATATAAATTGTTATTGGATTTCAAATATCCAATTTTGTTAAACTAAATCATGATTAATGTGATTTTAGGGTGAGGTAACACTCATTTTAAGCACAGATTCTAAAGAGAAATGTCACTTACATAAACCATATGAACATGAACATGCAAACACCTAAAACATTTTCATACATTCAACATACATGACAGGAATAAGATCGTTTGGAAGCTTGAGAAAGAATGTCAAATGATAATTAACTCATCAATCTAGACATCGTGGGTAGAGCAATACCCATGGTATCTACAGAGTGCTCATAACTGAGCCTCAAATGGAAAATATGATCCGAAAATACATAAACATAAAAATGCCAACTATGCCCTCTTGCCAATTCCATTATATATTTCCACGAAAAGGACATGTAACATATTACAATTTTATGAAAGAATTTAGTGTTAAAAAAATTTAAAACATCAAAAATATATTTAGTGTGTACAAAATTCAAAAACAATCACGCTAATTCAAGTGAGTTTAAAATTTAATTTTCTGAAAAAAATGAAACGAGAACATGTCCGAACAAATTTAAATAAACTCAAGTTGATCAAGACTAGTCACTCAAATGGCTCAAATTTTGTTGCTCTGAGTCCAATTGCTCAACTAGGGTAAAATGATATTAAGCTCAGTAGAATAAGCTAGGGTAAAAAGTCGTATTTACAAAAATAATTAAAAACAAATTATTTATAATTCTACTATTAAAATAGTGCGTATCTCTTTATGCTATATACAATCAAAACCATTCGTCGTATCTTAGGCAATGGTTTATTGTACGTAAAAGAAGTTCCCAGCATACACTTACGAGATATATCAACAAGATGATGCAATTTTGTATCATCTATGTCGTTCTTTTCATCTCCTCAGCATGCTTCCTAATCAAATGGTTCTTCTCTTCTTCAACTTCCCACAAAATTTTACCACCATCACCACCAAAGCTCCCAATATTCGGAAACATTCACCAACTAGGTATGCATCCTCATCTCTCCCTCCACTCACTAGCTCAACGCTATGGCCCTTTTATGCTCCTTCATTTTGGAAGAGTGTCAGTACTCATTATCTCCTCCGCAAACGCAGCTTGTGAGATCACGAAAACCTACGATCTTATATTCTTTAACAGACCCAAATCCATGATAAAAAATAAGCTTCTTTATGATGGTAAGGCTGTAGGATTTGCTCCTTACGGTAAGTATTGGAGACAGATAAGAAGCCTTTGCGTGCTCCAACTTTTAAGTAATTTCAAGGTTCAGTCTTTTAAAACTGTAAGAGGAGAAGAAATATCTCTATTTATGAAGAAGATTGAAAGTTATGCATCGTTATCAATACCAGTGAATTTAAGTGAAATGTTTTCTTTGCTTACAAATGATGTTGTATGTCGGGCAACTTTTGGGATAAAGTATAGCGAAGGTGAAGGTGGAAGAAAGTTCAAGGAGTTGCTTGGGGAGTTTACACAATTAGTGGGTGGTTTCTATGTAGGGGACTTCATTCCATGGCTTAGATGGGTAAATTATTTCAATGGTGTAGATGCTGAAGTGAAGAAAGTTGCCAAAGAGTTTGATGAGTTTCTAGATAAAGCTGTTGAAGAGCACTTACATGGTCAGGAAAGAGAGATTAAAAACCATGGAAGTGCAGAAGGAAAGGATTTTGTGGATGTTTTGCTTGAGGTTCAAAAGGATAACAAAGATGATTTTTCCTTTGATAAAGTTACCATCAAAGCTCTCATCCTGGTATTTACCTATCTCTCCATCCCAAGTAATGCTGAATTATACGATTTTTTCATGTAAATGCATTAGTATATTTTCGAGTACTTTTTATTATTATCTTTTTGTTGTTAATTCATTGCAGGATGTATTTGTTGCTGGAACTGATAGCACATACACAGTCATGGAATGGGCAATGGCGGAGCTCTTGAGGCACCCGAGAGTAATGACGGAGTTGCAGAATGAAGTGAGGCGAATCGCCAATGGCAAAGAGAAAATAAAAGAAGAAGATTTAGATAACATGCATTACTTGAAACTTGAAAGCTGTAATCAAGGAGACCTTTCGACTGCATCCACCTCTTCCGTTACTAGTACCACGAGTATCATCCCAGGATGTAAAAATTAAGGGCTACAACATATCGGCTGGAACGACAGTAATCACAAATGCTTGGGCAATTGGAAGAGATCCCGCATCATGGGATAAACCTGATGACTTTACTCCTGAGAGATTCTTAAACAATTCTATAGACTTTAAAGGTCATGATTTCCGATTGATACCATTCGGAGATGGCAGGAGGGCTTGCCCTGGAATATTATTTGCCATGGCCACTATTGAGATTGTGTTGGCGAATCTGGTTCACAAGTTTGATTGGTCATTGCCTGTTGGAACAAAACCTGATGACTTGGACATGACAGAATCTACTGGTATTACCGCCCATAGAATGGTTCCTCTTCGTGTTGTTGCAACTCTAACTTTCTAGTAGCTAGTTCAAGATTCCGTATAAAAGATAAAAGCCTTTACATAATGTGTGTGTATATATTTCTGTATGTGTGTGTGTTTTCAAGTCTGTTATCAAATTTATTTCTTTATGCAGTGCAGCCCTGTGGATTGTTATATAATTGCAGAATGTCAGGGGCATGGACATTTTCATATATAAATTGATATACTTAAACTGCATGTATGGATATAAATTAATGTAAGACTGTAAAACTATTGACATACTTAGTTGAAGCTCGTTGCAACATAGGCTAAGTAATATGTGGGAGAAGAAAATTGACAGAGACATCTAAGAAGGGCAACCCAGTTTTTATTAGTGTAAACGGTTGAGATATGAAATTTAAGCGAGAAAATCAGTAGAAAGATAAACTACAGTTGATTGCCAGGCAAAAAATTGGTGGACATCCAAAACAGGTAAAGTCTAGGCACTCGAGCGTAAAAATCTCATCTCCACAATTTGCCACATCAACTTCAACGTAAAATCAGGAAAATAAATCAATTGGTGACCATACCAAGTATGCGTCACCTAAATTGGAACTGTTTAATGTTAGAAAAATAAATCAATTGGTGACTATTCACTACAATACAATAATTTATTTGGAGAATGGAAATGTGACTATTGATCTGATTAGATGGTCAAGGTGTAATACTTTGCGTCACCTAAACTGAATTGAACCGTTTAAAATTATAGTTTGATTTGGTTTGTAAAATGATTAGGTTTGGGTTGAAATTTTTTAAACAATTTTTTTTAATTCAGAGTATGGTTTGAATGTTTTTCAAACCGAACCATAAACCGTATTTTTATAATATATATATATATATATATAAAAACTATATTTGACAAAATATTTCAATAAGCAATTAGGTTTACAATTTGTTTTTTCATATTTATTTTATCATTTTATGTACATATATATTGTGTATATATATATATATATATTTTTTTTTATATTTATTTTATATGTATATATTATGTTTTAGAAAACTATAATTCAATTAATTTTATTAAATGATATATATATAAATGATTTTAAAATATTCAAACTATAGTAGTTAAATCGTGTATTGTATTGCATATCAAAAACCCAGTTTATTATATCGTGTATCATATTGTATGATACATTTTTCAAAAATTAAAATAATAAATTATTAATAAAATATTATAATTAAAACATCATCATTTTAAAAAATATTCAAATACCCTTAACATATTAAAAATTTTCATATACACCCCTAATGTATTATCATTTTTTTTTTAAAAGTGTATCATGTTGTATAGGTAATATGTATTATATCGTATGATACGTTTATCGTATCATATTAATTCGATATACCTTATGATACGTATCATTTTTCATTTATATGATATCACATCTACGATACAATACATATCGTATATCATAGAATACTGATAATTATAGTTTAAATCGTAATCCAAATCGGATCAAATTGTATATTTTCAGTTTGGTTTGGTTTGATTTGAAACCTAAAATGGTTTAATTTAGTTTAAAAAAATTTCAAACTGTTTTTTTTTTTCAGTTTGGTTTGAAAAATCTATCAGCTTACACCAAACCAGACCGTGCACACCCCTACTCACAACACAAACAATCTTTCACTGAATTACCACTCACCCAACACAATTATACTTTTATTAAGGCCAAAGGACTTATTCCCACCCAAAGTATCCTTTTTTCCCATATTCCCACCCCTTAACTTTGAAAATTTTATTTATCCATCCATAGACAATTAACTTTGTTAGTTTTAAAAGCAAAATCATCATTTCATATGTAATATTAAAAATAAACATATGGGCAAAAGACTATTTCCCACGCAAGTTTTGCTCAAACTCAAAATCACACCTGCGACGGTTTAAAAACTCAAACTCTCACCTATAACCTAACTTCTGTTAATTTTATTTGTTAGAAGTAAGGGTAAAATGGTTATTTTACTGTTATAATTAAAAAGATATAAAATTTATTATTTTTTCCCCGTTAGGTTTTAAAAACTAACAATTTCATCTTTGCCTAAGGTTTTCAAACTTTAAAAAGTAACATTTTCATCCCCAAACCTAGGGTTTTTATATTTTTCAAACTATAGTCGACCTTAAAACTTTCAAAAACAACAGTTTCACCCCCACCCCTAAACTTCACTTTTTGAAATTCTTATGGTGTCCTCTCTAGCATTCTCCGACGCTTGACCTAACAGTAAACAAGCGTGCAACGAAGAGATCTCCATCTTTTTATTGCACACTGCGACGAAGAGACTAAGATCTCTTTGTCGCATGTTGTGACGAAGAGATTGAGGTCTCTTTATCGCATAATGGTATGACAAAAAGATGTCTCTTTGTCTCATAGTGATACGATAAAGAGACTTTCTTCGTCTCACGGTGCGACGAAGAGATCTTTTCCTTTTCATCACACTGTGGGATGAAGAGATCTCTACCTCTTTGTCGCATGGTGCAACTCTCTTCGTCGCACCACATTTTCCCATTGGCTCAAACATCGAAGTACTTTAGAGTGAACATTGAAAATGATGCTAAAAGTTAAAGTTAAAGAGTAGGGTTGAAATTACTGTTTTTGAAAGTTCTTAAAGGTGACTATAATTTAAAAAACATGAAAACCCTAGGTTTTGGGGGGGGGGGGGGGGGGGAGAGTGTTACTTTTCAAAGTTTTAAACTTTAGTTAGGGGTGAAATTGTTAGTTTTTAAAACCTAGGGAGAAAAATATATTGAATTTTATATATTTTTAATATTAATAGTAAAATGATAATTTTACCCTTACTTGTAATGAAAAAATTAATAGAAATTGGGTTATGAGTGGAAGTTTAGATTTTTTAACTGTCGTAGATGTGACTTTAAGATTAAGTTAAAACTTAGATAGGAAATAGTCCTTTGCCCTAAACTTAAATTTTATTTCTTTTTCTCTCTTAAACTCTAAAAACTAACCATTTTCCCCTAGACCAAGTTTTAAAAAATGACATTTCCCCTCTTAAGCTTTAGTTTTCAAACTTCGACACCATTGTCAATGGTCTCTCCCTCTCTACAATTCCTCTCCCTATGGTGATTTCTCTCCTCTCACTTAGACATTCGACTAACATCAAATGAAGTCGTGAAGATGAAGAGCTTAGTCAAGAAGACAAGATCTTCATCTTCGTCTCCCCAGCTTCATTCAACATTGGTCAGAATTTCAAATGAGAAGAGAAAGATCATCGGAAAGAGGGGTCACCTAAGGGGGAATGGTTATTTTTTAGGGTTTATGAGGGAAAATGAGATAAAATTTTAAAAGGTTATGATTCTGTTAACTTTAATCATCCATGAGTAAGTAAATAGGATTTTCAAAATTAAGGGGTGAGAACTAGGAAAAAGAGGATACTTTGGGTGGGAATAAGTCCTTTGGCCTTTTTTTAAATACTATCCATACCTCACTTGTTAGTTTCATTCAATACATGATACAATAGAGATGACAAACGACATGTATTCTAAAATGTATCAAAAAGATACGATACAATAGATATATTATATACTACAATATGTATTGTACAGTATAATATATATTATCAATATAAATTAATACACCATTTTAAATAAGTGATGATTTGAAAGAGGTGTATTTAAGAAATTTTAAAATTATAAAGAATATTTATGATATTTTTTAAGATAATAAAACGACAAATAGAATTTTCTTATAAATTTATTAATATTATTTTTTAAAAATATGTATCATATAATATAATGAAATACATTAAAGATAGTATGAAAAATTAGATTTTTCATAAATAAGATACGACATGCAATTCAACTATCATAGTCTATACTAGCTGGCTTCCATCCCAACAAAAATTCTACATTTTTTCAACTTTATAATTATATTTAAAATTTAATTTCTATATATTATTAAAAAAATCTCTTATTAAGATAATAGCTATTTAATAATGGCTATTTAAACTTGGATTTATGTGAAAATTTCCTCGCTAACTCTTATGATTGATTGATGCCTTGATGAGGGCAAGATTGTCAATAAGAACAAATCCATACAAATTTGGCCAAAGGACTATTTCCCACCCAATGTTTGGTAAAAGGACAAAAACACACCCACGAGAGTTTAAAAACCTAAACACCCACCCATCTCTAAACTTTCGTTAAATATAAGAGTAAAATCATTATTTTAATAATAGTATTAAAAAATATATAAATTAATCTCATTTTTCCCCGAGGGTTTGAAAATAGACATTTTAACCCTAGATCTCAACTTTAAAAAGTGGTTTTTTCACCCCTAAATCCCTAAATTTTCTCCTCCCTAACGACGCCAATGGTGACAACCACTATCTTTATCCTCCCTTCTCCCTCTTCCACCACCAATGACTTCGATGACATGCAAAGAAGCTCTGATCGATGAATAATCAAAGACGAATCGAGGATGAATTGAAGATCATCACATTTTTGCCGCGTTCTATCGAATCAATTGTAGCTACCATGTTTTCGTGGCCTTCTGGTCTTCTCCTAGCCCATGGTTCCAAACGTGGCTGTTGATTTCAACCGATGAAGCTGAATTGATAGCCTCATTGATTTGTCTAAATGAAGACGATTCGTCTTCATCTAAACAACGACTCTTCTTCTCCAATGAAAATGAGGCCAGAAGAAGTAAGAGAAATGGTTGGACACTGCCAGTTGTCGGAGAGGGAGAAGCTTCACTAAAAATCGATACTGTAGGGGAAAAAATAAATTTTCCAAAACTTAATCCCAAAAAAAATTATTAGTTTTTCAAATAAGAGGAGAAATGAAATATATTTTATTTATTTTAATATTATTCATGAAATGATGATTTTACCCCTTAACTCTAACTGAAAATTCTTGGGTGTGTGATAGTAAAGTAAACTTTGGGTGGGTATTTGGGTTTGTAATCTCTCGTAGGTATACATTTATCTTTTCACCAAACTTTGGGTGGGACATAGTCCTTTGGCCTACAAATTTAAATAAACTTGAGTTGATCAAGGCTTCTCACTCGAATAGCTCAAATTTTGTTGCTTAAGTCCAATTGTCTCAACTAAGGTACAATGATGTTGAGCTCAGTAGAATAAACATTTTTTATTTTATATGGATAATTTAAAATTTTCATGTCTATTACATAAGGTATCAATATCAGCCATGTAAAATGTCAAAACACTATCACTCCTGGTAATGTTAATAGGCCAAATGACTATTTCCCACCCAAGGTTTAGCGTTTTCTCAAATGTCCCCCCTTTAACTATGGAAACACCAAACACCCACCCATGGCCGGTTAGATTTAACCAAACCCTAACACCTAAAAATTTTATCTCCTTTTGCCCCCCTAAACTTTAAAAACTAAAATTTTTCTCCAGCCTAAGTTTTAAAAAATCGCAGTTTCACCCTAGGGTTTGGTTTTGAAATCTCCGACGACCGTTCCGGCTCTGTTGCCGACGGTCTCTCCCTCCCGAAGCAGCCTCTCCTTCCGGCGAATGCTTTCCTCCCATTTGGAGGCTCGATCGACATCGAAAACGGGAAGAGGGACGAAGTTCTTCGTCTTCGTCTGGGGAGACGAAGAACTTCGTCTTCCCCGACGAAGTTCTTCGTCCCTCTTCCCGTTTCTGACGTCGATCGAGCCTCCAAATGGGAGAAAAGCATCCGTCTGAAGGAGAGGCTGCTTCGGGAGGGAGAGACCGTCGGCAACGGAGCAGGAACGGTCGCCGGAGATTTCAAAACCAAACCCTAGGGTGAAACTGCGATTTTTTAAAACTTAGGCTGGGGGAAAATTTTAGTTTTTAAAGTTTAGGGGGCAAAATTAGATTCTATTTTAGTTTATTTTTAATATTATAGCAAAAATGACGATCTTACCCCTACCACCGTTAGGGTTTGGTTAAATCTAACCGGCCATGGGTGGGTGTTTGGTGTTTCCATAGTTAAAAGGGGGACATTTGAGAAAACGCTAAACCTTGGGTGGGAAATAGTCGTTTGGCCATGTTAATATCACAACCAAACTCTGATTAGATTCGAGCAACTTGAAATTCAACAATTTTTTCGAGAAATCAGAATTTTCAATGCAAGTATTATGATAGTAAGGATGTAGTGTTTTCTTCATACGATGATTATTGGAGACAAATAAGAAGTTTTTGCGTGCCCAAGTTTTAAGTAATTAGAGGGTTCAGTCATTTAAAGCTACGAGAGAAGAAAAAGTATCTCTATTTATAAAAAAGATTTAAAGTTTTACATCATTGTCAATGTCAGTGAATTTGAGTGAAATGTTTTCTTTACTTACAAATGATGTTGTATGTCGGGCAGCTTTAGAGAGGAAGTACAGTGAAGGGGAAGGTGGGAGAAAGTTCAGGGGGTTGCTTAGGGAGTCAACGCAATTATTTGGTGATTTCACTATAGGGGACTTCATTCCATGGCTTAGAAGGGTAAATTATTTCAATGGTGTTGATGCAAATGCGAATAAAGTTGCCAAAGAATTTGATGAGTTTCTAGATAAAGTTGTTGTAGAGCACTTACATGGTCAGGAAAGAGAGATTAAAAACCATGGAAGTCAAGAAGGAAAGGATTTTGTGGATGTTTTACTTGAGGTTCAAAAGGATAACAAGGATGATTTTTCCTTTGATAAAGTTACCATCAAAGCTCTCATCTCCATACGATTTTAACATGTAAATGCATTAATATAATTTTTTGGGTACTTTTAATTTTTCTTCTTCTTGTTAATTGGTTGCAGGATGTATTTGCTGCTGGAACTGGTACCACATACACAGTCATGGAATGGCAATGACGGAGCTCTTGAGGCACCCGAGAGCAATGAAGGAATTGCAGAATGAAGTGAGGCGAATCGCCAATGGCAAACAGAATTTAAAAGAAGAAGATTTAGATAAAATGCATTACTTGAAAGCTGTACTGAAAGAGACCCTTCGATTGCATCCACCTCTTCTATTATTAGTACCACGAGAATCAACCCAGGATGTAAAAATTATGGGCTACAACATATCGGCTGGAACAAGAGTAATCACAAATGTTTGGGCAATTGGAAGAGATCCCACGTCATGGGATAAACCTGATGATTCCAGTCCTGAGAGGTTCTTAAACAATTCTATAGACTTTAAAGGACAAGATTTCCAGCTTATATCATTCGGAGCTGGCAGGAGGGGTTGCCCTGGAACATTATTTGCCATGGCGACTAATGAAATGGTGTTAGCAAATCTGGTTCACAAGTTTGATTGGTCATTGCCTGTTGGAACAAAACCAGAAGACTTGGACATGACAGAATGCAGTGGTCTTACCTCCCACAGAATGGTTCCTCTTCATGTTGTTGCAACTCCAACTTTCTAGTAGCTATTTCAAGATTCCGTCTAGAAAATAAAAGCGTTTACATAATGTGTGTGTGTGTGTGTGTATATATATATGCTGTGTGTGGTTTCAAGCCTGTTATCAACGTATTTATGTTGTTAAATTTTTGTTTCTTTTTACAGTGCAAGATGGTGGATTGTTGTATAATTGCAGAATGTTAGGGCATGGACATTTTCATATTTAAATTGATATCCTTAAACTACATGTATAGTTGATAAACTTATGTAAGACTGCAAAAATATTGTCATATTTAGTTGAAGCTCGTTGCAACATAGGCCAAGTAATATGTGGGATAAGAAAATTGACAATGAGACATCTAAGAAACGTAACCCAGTTTATATTTAGTGTAAACGGTTGAGATATGAATTTTAGGCAAAAAAAATCAGTAGAAAGATAAACAAGGGTTCATTCCCAAACAAAGTAGTAGGCCAAAAATTGGACATCCAAAACAGGTAAAGCTAGCCAATCTCTGCAATTTGCCACCACCACTTCAACGAAAAATCGGGAAAAATATGAGAACAACCTGTTTTGTATATGATCGACAATCGCCAAGTATGGGTCACCTAAATTGGAACTGTTTATTGTTAGAAAAATAAATTAATTGGGTGTTATACTAATATACACTATCAACTCAGTAAATCAGTGTCAATCGGCTACAAAATGCAATAGAGCAGGAGCTTGGATAGCCTATCATCTTGACGGATAAGCAGAAGAGAGGAGGCAGACAACACACCCTGCTTCATTATCGGATTAACAAACACAAAAAAAGGCAGCAAGGCCGACGCAGAGGAGCAGCCACAAAGAACTTTAGTACTCTAGGAAACGGCAACTGAATCAGAAAATAGGCAGAAGCATAAGCTGAATAGATGACTAACCATACTCCAACCATTGATCTATAACGAGGCCATCAGCTCAAGACAATCGGCCAGATTCCACCAACAGAAATTCAGAGCCCAGAAGATCACCAATAAAAAGCACCAGATGGGAGAAGATAACCGAGGATAACCCTGAAGCATGACCTCAACAACAAGAAATCCGAGCAGTAGACCAGGGGAAGAGACTATGGGCACAAGATGAGCCTGCTAGGAGAACCTAGCAAACCAGACCAGAGGGAACTTGAAATCTTCATCTCCCAACCAACCTAGCAATGCACGCTTGTAAAGAGCACCAACAAGCCCACAGATACCAAGCCACGGCCGGGAAACATGGAGCCCAGGAGAACCACAACTGCTGGATGGGCAGAGGAATTGATGACAATTGCAGGAGTAGCATAGGAGCCGGGGAAGCATTTTAATACCAACAAAACCAGAAAGAGGGACAGCCACAAGCCAATGCCGAAAGCAGCTACACCCATCAATATCCCAACTGCTACACCCAAGAACCAGCCGCCAAATTGCAAACAAGAGAAACTGCCAGAAATTAGATATAAACTCAAACGACAGAATTCAGAAGAGACGCAAGCTCCAGAAGCCGGCAGCAGAATGCCAGGATTCGGAAGCCACAGGGAAAATGCAGAGAAAGAAAAGTCCAGCAGCTGAGATGAGCAAGGAAACGGAAATGGAGAAACGTGGAAACGCGGAAACGGAAACGTGAAAACGCATTTTTTAAAAAATATAAGAAACGGAAACGTGGAGAAACTTATAAATATGAAAAATATAAGGTTTTTTTATAAATACTAAATTTTTTATAACAAAAATACATAAACTTATATTATATAAAAATAAATAATAAAACAAGAATGAAGAGAAATAATACTAGAAAAGAAAATTATAGTTACTATTGTAAATTGTTCTTGAGTAAACACACGTAGATATTTAAGAAAAAAACAACAATACACACAAATCTATATAATATATTGGAGAAGAGATGAGTACCATATCGAAGAGTAGAGAGGAAATGAATTCAATATGAGATTTAAAGACATTTTCAGTTTGAAAATACAAATGATATGTATTTAATCAATTTCACAATTTTTCTTCTAAAAGAAACGTATTTCAAAATTTTTCAAAAATTTTGAAATGACCCGAAACGTCTTCTATAAGTTTCAGAGAGTTTTAGAAATGAAAATATTTCCGAAAATTTCGGAGAGTTTTAGAAACCAAAACATTTCTGAAACATGGAAACACACCCCACTATAAGTTTCCGTGCTACTTTGTGAGGCAGTGGAGGGGAAAAGCTTCCTTTATCGAGCAATGCAACCAGCACCGAAACCTCCAAAATTCGATCAGACAAAAGATCAGAAAAAAAAACCTGCAAAAAACACTGTTAGCAAAAAAAAAGGCTGCCACCTCCAAGGGGGAGAAGCCTTGGCATTTGAACATGCAGTTTGGAAGGCCCCATTTCCTAGCAATGGCTTTATTGACATTAGTAGGCGAAATATTGCAGAGGTCAGCCCCTTTGTCTCTTTCCATCCTTCCCACAATTCTATCTTTGGACTGCAAAAGATTAGAAAAAATCTTGGTGTTTCTTTCCTTCCAAATGGTGTAAATAGTAGCCCCCAAACTTAATTTACTCATCAGGAATTTTAACTGACTTCCTTTCCAATGTGAAGAAATTCCATCTATTCAGGATTTTCAGTTTTGCCCATTATAACTCAAGAAACTTTTCCCCACAATGATCTTCTCGATATGGCTGTTGAATTCACATTGAAAAAAAAGATGGTTTATGCCCTCATCATAACGACTACATAACACGCATTTAGCATTATTTGTGAGTCCAAATTTGACAAGTTTTTCTCATAGTCATAGTCTTTGCTTGATTGCCAACTAGAGGATAATGACATGTCAGGAATGTGCTTTTTGTGCCACACAACTTTTAGGCCACTTAGCCTATCTTTTCTTATTCCTAAACTCATTCCAAGCTGACTTCGTATAAAACTGACCATTGGTCATGGGCAGCCATGCTATAGAGCCATCTCTAGGATTGATCATCAATGCCCCTTGATCTCCAAAAGCACATTAGAGTTCACATCCAGCCACTTCCAAGAGTTGTCCTCCATAATCTGCTTAAGTTTTGCCTCCTTACTAAAACCCGAGTTATAAATTTCTCTTTATTCATACTTCTTCAAGAGAGGGTTATAAGGGTGTCAGTTGTTCAACTAAAGGACATTATTCTCTTAATTTCCAAGTTTATGTTTGATTTTGTCTCTAATCTCATTTTTTAATTTAATTAACTTCCTCCACCACCATAGACTATCATTTTTTGTTTTTACTTCCTATAAAGATTCTCTCTCAACTTATTAACTTTGACCCAATTAGCCCAAAGCGATATATTATTGATTTTGACTAACTCCTACACATGTCTATCCAAGGTGGTACTGTTCCAATCTTTCAACAGAGTGACACCTAAGCCTCCTTTCTCTTTAGGGACGCAAACTTCCTCCTATGCAACTTTGGCTTTATGATGATTCTAACATCAACTTCACTCTAGGAAAAATCTATTATCCTAACATCAATCTTTTTTAGGGTTTTGGTCGACAAGAAAAAATGAGAATAACTTTTTTTTTTTATAAATATAATCCACAATCACCACAAAGAATGCGTCACCTAAATTAGAAATGATTTATTTATATAAATAATATCCGTTTGAGGACTGAAAATGGAAAAATTGATTTGATTTAGATTCTACGGTGCCTTGCTTACAAGAATCCTTCACTCAATCATTCTCTCCCAACGCAATTATACTTTTAATTAAATACAGTTCTACCCAAATTAGAAATGATTTATACATGTAAATAACATCCATTTGAAGAATGAAATTGACACAATTTATTTGATTAGATTAGATGGTGCCTCAAACAAATAATATACATTTGAAGGATGAAATGAGACAATTGATTTAACTTTTTTTCTTTCAAATTTTTTTTTTAAATACTAATGATAACAATTTGAGCTTACTAAATTATAATATTATCTGTAAATAGTACTCAAATACGGGCCCATTTTGGTCTTGTTGTAAAAACCTTGGCTAAACCTATTGATGGTTGAGATGAAATTTTAACTTTTGAATCTCGATTAATTGAATCTCCCAATCTAGGTATGATTTCAAGACAGTTGGTATTTGAGTCTCTTTAAATATGATTTATTGCTATTGATCCAATAATCTTTATAGGATGCGGTCAATGAGAATTAATAATTGAGAACAGACAAACTTATAAAACGATCATAGCCACGGATATGATTCGTGTAGATATTGGTTAAAAAGTATCTTCTGTAGGTTCGGTAGCTAGTGGTTAAAAATAAATAATTTTTATTTTACTACTTATCTCTATATGGTATATACCATCAAAAGCATTCGTCATATCTTTGACACTAGTTTATTGTATGAATAACTTATTAATTATAATCGTGCATATTTCTTCTAGTCCACTATATATATAAATACATTTATCATTATAATTCTTGAAAGAAGTTCCCACCAGCAAACACTCACAGAGGATTTGAGCAAAATCAACAAGATGATGCAATTTTATATCATCTATGTCGTCCTTTTCATCTCCCCAGCGTTTTTCCTAATCAAATGGTTATTCTCTTCTTCAACTTCCCCCAAAATTCTACCACAATCACCGTCAAAGCTCCCAATTCTCAGAAACATTCACCAACTAGATTTTTATCCGTATCGCTCTTCACTCTCTAGCTCAACGCTATGACCCTCTTATGCTTCTCTATTTTGGTAGAGTGTCAATAATCATCATCTTCTCCGCAGACGTCACTCGTGAGATCACGAAGACCTATGATCTTATATTTTCTAACAGAACAAAATTCATAATAGGAGATAAGCTTCTTTATGATGGTAAGGATATAGCTCGTGCTCCTTACGGTGAGTATTGGAGACAGATAAAAAGATTTTGCATGCTCCAACTTTTGAGTAATTCGAGGGTTTTTTAGAATTGTGAAAGAAGAATAAATAAATCTATTTATAAAGAAGATTGAAAGTCTTTCATCATTGTCAATACACGTGAATTTAAGTGAAATGTTTTTTTCGCTTACAAATGATAATGAATGTCAGGCAGCTTTTGGGAGGAAGTATAGCGAAGGTAAAGGTGGGAGAAAGTTCAAGGGGTTGCTAGAGGGGTTTACGCAATTATTGGGTGGTTTCAATATAGGGGATTTCATTCCACGGCTTAGATGGGTAGATTATTTCAATGGTAAAGACGCCCAAGTGAAGAACGTTACCAAAGAGTTTGATGAGTTTCTAGAAAAAGTTGTTGAACAACACTTACATGGTGAGGAAAGAGAGATTAAAAACCAATCAAGTGAAGAAGGAAAGGAATTTGTGGATGTTTTGCTTGAAGTTTAAAAGGACAACAAGGACGATTTTTCCTTTGATAAAGTTACCATCAAAGCCCTCCTGGTATTTACCTATCTCTCCATCCAAGTAATGCTGAATTATAGGATTTTGTCAGGTAAATGCATTAATATATTTTCGAGTACTTTTTATTTTTATTATTGATGTTATTCGTTGCAAGATGTATTTGCTGCTGGAACTGATAACACATACACAGTCATGGAATAGGCAATGTCGGAGCTCTTGAGGCACCCAAGAGCAATGAAGAAATTGCAGAATGAAGTGAGACAAATCGCCAATGGCAAAAAGAAAATAAAAGAAGAAGATTTAGATAACATGTATTACTTGAAAGCTGTAATCAAAGAGACCCTTTGACTGCATCCACCTCTTCCATTACTAGTACCACGAGAATCATCCCAACATGTAAAAATTAAGGGCTGCAACATATCGGCTGGAACAACAGTAATGACAAATGCTTGGGCAATTGGAAGAGATCCCCACGTCATGGGATAAACCTGATGACTTTACTCCTGAGAGGTTCTTGAACAATTCTATCGACTTTAAAGGACATGATTTCCAATTGATACCATTCGGAGCTGGCAGTAGGGTTTGCCCAGGAACATTATTTGCCATGGCCACCAATGAGATTGTGTTGGTAAATTCCCACAGATTAGTTCCTCTTCATGCTGTTGCAACTCCCAACTTTTTATTAGCTAGTTCAAGATTCCGTATATAAAATAAATACCGTTACATTGTATGTTTGTATTTTCAAGTCTGTTATCAAGGTATCTATGTATCCAATTTCTTTCTCTTTGTGGTGCCACTTCCGGATTGTGGATTGAGATATAACTGCAACATAGGTTAATGAATATGTGGGAAACCTGGCCGGAACAGTGTAGAATGAAAGTTGACATTGAGACATCTAAGAAACGTAACCCAATTTAGAATGAGTCTAAACGGCTGAGATATAAAATTTAAGAGAAAATATTAGTAGAAGGATAAACAAAGGTAGTCCGATTGTCAAATAAAGTAGGAGGACTAAAATTGTTGAACAACCAAAACACGTGAAGTCTAGCGACTCAAAGAATAAAAGTCTCATATCTACAATTTGCCACCGCAACTTTAACTTTTAGCGTTTTTCCATGAACTCGACATCACCTCAACCTATACAAGTACAATTACAACAAAAATAAAGACATCTTCATTTGAATATGATGCACAATCGCTGTTAAATATGTGTCACCTAAAGTAGAAAATGATTTATTTACACAAATAATATCCATTTAAGTGAAATGAGAGAATTGATTTTTTTTTTTTAAATATATTCATCGTAACAACTCAAATTGACAAAATTAGCAATATTATAAATATTGATACAATACTTCCTGTAGGTGATAACATTGTTCATATATATAGTATTAATGAAGTGATGACAGGTGAATTTGTAGAATTTGAAGAGGGTACAACAGGTATTGCACTCATTTTCGAATTAAATAATGTTGGTGATGCATAAACGGTTGTAGGTTTAATGATGATACGAGAGGAACGTTTCGTCAGAGCAATTAATTATGATTGTGCATATTTCTTCTTGTCCACTGTATATATGTTTATAATTATAATTCCTGAAAGAAGTTCCAAGCAAACACGTACAGAAGATTTGACCAAAATCAACAAGATGTTGCAATTTTATGTCATCTATGCCGTTCTTCTCTTCTCCTCAGCATGCTTCCTAATCAAATGGTTTTTCTTTTCTTCAACTTCCCACAATAATCTACCACCGTCACCGTCAAAGCTCCCAATTCTCGGAAACATTCACCAACTAGGTTTATATCCTTATCGCTCTCTACAATCACTAGCTCAACGCTATGGAGCTCTTATGCTCCTCCATTTTGGAAGAGTGCCAGTACTCATCATCTCCTCCGCAGACGTTGCTCGTGAGATCACGAAAACTTACGATCTAATATTCTCTAACAGACCCAAATCCATGATAGCAGAAAAACTTCTTTATGATGGTAAGGATGTATCACTTGCTCCTTACGGTGAGTATTGGAGACAGATAAGAAGCCTTTGCATGCTCCAACTTTTAAGTAATTCGAGGGTTCAATCTTTTAAAACTGTAAGAGAAGAAGAAATATCTCTATTTATCAAGAAGATTGAAATTTTTGTATCGTTGTCAATGCCAGTGAATTTGAGTGAAATGTTTTTTTCGCTTACAAATGATGTTGTATGTCGGGCAGCTTTCGGGAGGAAGTATAGCGAAGGTGAAGGTGGGAGAAAGTTCAAGGAGTTGCTTGGGGAGTTTTCGCAATTATTGGGTGGTTTAAATATAGCGGACTTCATTCCATGGCTTAGATGGGTAAATTATTTCAATGGTGTAGATGCTAAAGTGAAGAAAGTTGCCAAAGAGCTTGATGAGTTTCTAGATAAAGTTGTTGAAGAGCACTTACATGGTCAGGAAAGAGAGATTAAAAACCATGGAAGTGAAGACGGAAAGGATTTTGTGGATGTTTTGCTTGAGGTTCAAAAGGATAATAAAGATGATTTTTCCTTTGGTAAAGTTACCATCAAAGCTCTCATCCTGGTATTTACCTATCTCTCCATCCCAAGTAATGCTGAATTATACGATTTTTTCATATAAATGCATTAATATATTTTGGGGTTAATTGGTTGCAGGATGTATTTGCCGCTGGAACTGATACCACATACACAGTCATGGAATGGGCAATGGCGGAGCTCTTGAGGCACCCGAGAGTAATGAAGGAATTGCAGAATGAAGTGAGGCTAATCGGTAATGGCAAAGAGAAAATAAAAGAAGAAGATTTAGATAACATGTATTACTTAAAAGCTGTACTCAAAGAGACCCTTCGACTGCATCCACCTGTCCCATTACTAGTACCACGAGAATCAACACAGGATGTAAAAATTAAGGGCTACAACATATCGGCTGGAACAATGGTTATCACAAATGCTTGGGCAATTGGAAGAGATCCCGCATCCTGGGATAAACCTGATGACTTTAGTCCTGAGAGATTCTTAAACAATTCTATAGACTTTAAAGGACATGATTTCCAATTGATACCATTCGGAGCTGGCAGGAGGGGTTGCCCTGGAACATTATTTGCCATGGTCATTATTGAGATTGTGTTGGCAAATCTGGTTCACAAGTTTGATTGGTCATTGCCTGTTGGAACAAAACCAGAAGACTTGAACATGACAGAGTTTACTGGTCTTACCGCCCACAGAATGGTTCCTCTTCATGCTGTTGCAACTCCAACTTTTTATTAGCTAGTTCAAGATCCTGTATAGAAAATAAAAACCGTCAGATTATATATGTGTGTATTTTCATGTCTGTTATCAAAGTATTTATGTTATTGAATTTCTTTCTCTTTGCGGTGCCAGATTTTGGATTGAGATATAATTGCAACATGGGCTAATTAAGGGAAATTGAAATTTTTACCCTTATTTTAATCTGTGTATATATAAATGTCACTTATTCTAAAGCTTAAACAAATATACCATAACAGTAATCTACTTTCCTAAAATACCCCTCTTTAATCTTTTATGCAGAGATTCTCTCTTTTTCTCTGCAACTTTTTATTTCTTCTTCCTTATTTTTTAAGTGATAAAAGGAATCATGTAGACAGATCCTCTCTCTTTGGAACTGTACTGCAAAAAATAGAATAAGTGCTTCAAAAACAAAATAAGGAAGAAAAAATTAAAAGGGGAAATAGATTTCAGATTAAGAATTCTTTAAAGTAAAAATATAATAAAAAAGAGTAACCCACCAAAATTTAACCATATCCACTTTATACCCTGGAAGAAATGATGATCAAAGAAGATCATTTAGTAAGATTTAACTAAAAAAAATAAAAGATTGACATTTCACTTAAAAAAAAAAAGGTAAAAATAAGTTGGCAAGGGAGTTAATGCCAACCCTTACTTGCTAAAGGGTTGGCCACGTCAACCCTTTTTAAAACTAAAAAGTTCATTTTCCTTTTATGAATTTTAAGATTTTCTTTCATATGGTGGGCACATATAAATTAAAATATTATTTTCATGAAAGAGAATCTAAAAATCTTTAAATGCAGTAGACCCCATTATATGAAAAAGAATCTAAAAATCTTTAAATTCAGTGAGATCCATCGCATGGGTGTTGACGTGAGCTAAATCTTTCATATAGTGAACTAAATTTTAAAAAAACATAAGTTAGTGGGTGTTGGTGTCGCCAACCCCTTGGCGTTGCCATCAAGGGTTGGCGTTAACACCAAGCGGTTGGCGCCAACCCCTTTTTCGTCTGAAAATTTTTCAGATTTAAAATTTTGTATTTTATAACTATTAATATAATATTATAACAACTTTAAATAATAAAAATAGCATGAAATAACAGTATTAAATAATCTAATAACATAAAATCATAACAAAATTAAATTTCACATGAACTCATGAACATGAATTTATCATACATTATTTGATTTTCAATTGTTCATAAAGAAAACACATAACATATAAGTTTTATTATTCAATTACATGTTTTCTTTGTCGAAGAATTTTTTTTCCATACTACATAGATTTCTTTCTCACTGGAAGACTGAAGAAAAAAAGAGAGATGTTATTCTCTCTTTCTGCATGAGTTACATCAATAGAGATATTTTAAAAAAATGTTATACTGTTATGGTAGTTTTGTTTAAACTTTAAAATGAGTGATATATATGTATACACAATAACAAAAAAAAGTGTAAAAATTTCAATTTCCCGCTAATGAATATGTGGCATACTTGGCTGGAACAGTGTAGGATGAAAATTGACGGCGGGATATCTAAGAAACGTGACACGGTTTATGTTGACTCTAAGCGATAGAGATACGATATTTAAGCCAAAAAAAAAAAAACAGTAGAAGGGTCGATTGTCAAAAAAGGTAGTTGGCCAAAAATTATTGGGACATCAGGTCTAGCCACTCGGAGCATAAAAATCTTATCTCTACAATTTGCCACCACATCTTCAACTTTTGGCTTCTATTCATGAATGAAATCGGTAGCAAAATGCATGGCTGTACAATTATA
Organism: Mangifera indica; assembly: GCF_011075055.1. Classification (NCBI taxonomy): domain Eukaryota; kingdom Viridiplantae; phylum Streptophyta; class Magnoliopsida; order Sapindales; family Anacardiaceae; genus Mangifera; species Mangifera indica. The sequence goes on from NC_058139.1 coordinate 3,259,138, forward strand.
GGAAAAGAATGGAGCAACTTGTCCTAAATATTGTCCACAATCGCTAAGTATGCGTCATCTAACTTAGAAGTGCTTAATGTTGGAAACATAGCATAATGGAATCGAATCAACCACTATGATCAGAAACAAGAACAACAAAAACATACATCTAATAATGGATTCAAATTGTGTCGATAACAACCAAAACTAAAGCAAACATATATTAATGGATACGAATTTGTAATTGCCTATTGGTTTTATACTTGATTCATAAGTAAAAAGTTATTGTGGCTCTTTGTTAATCAGATCTTGACTACTTTTCTTCTTTTGGAAAGGAAGGTAATACCAATAAAATTTAATATTTAATTTCTATGAACAAGATATATTCATTAATCATTTATAGGTTTTATACACATGATGTAAAATACTAAATTAAATTAGATCTTATATAAATACTTGAGTCGTTAAGGTTTCAATCCTTATATTTCTTAAAATTTATTTACATAGAACTAGTTAATATTCCGCTATTAAAACATCTTTAAATGAATTAAATTATTAATTACTTAATTTCATATATAAATTCTTATTGGATTTCAAATACCCAATTTCGTTAAACTAAATCATGATTAATGTGATTTTAGGGTGAGGTAACACCCATTTTAAGTACCGATTCTAAAGATAAGTGTCACTTACATAAACCATATGAACATGAACATCATTCACTTAAAACATTTTCATACATTCAACATACATGACAGGAATAAGATCATTTGGAAGCTTAAGAAACAATGTCAAATGATAATTAACTCATCAATCTAGACAAAGTAGGTAGAGCAATACACATGATATCAACAGTGTTCATGACTGAGCCTCGAATGGAAAATATGATCCGAAAATACAAAAACATGAAAATGAATTCCATTATATATTTCAATAAAAAATAAATGTAACATATTATGATTTTATGAAAGAATTTAGTATTAAAAAAAAATTAAAAACGTCAAAAATATATTTAGTGTGTACAAAATTCAAAAAAAGAATCACGCTAATTCAAATTGAGTTTAAAATTTAATTTAAAAAAAAAATGAAATAAGATCATGTCCAAACAAATTTAAATAAACTCAAGTTGGTCAAGACTAGTCACTCAAATGGCTCAAATTTTGTTGCTCTGAGTTCAATTACTCAACTAGGGTAAAATGATATTAAGCTCAGTAGAATAAACTTTTTTTTATTTTATATGGATCATTTAAAAATTTCATATCAATTACATAAAATATCAATATCAACCATGTAAAATGTTAAAAAAGTGTCACTCATCACGATACTCCACTTAAGCGACCAAACTCGAGTGATTAGATTCGAGAAACTTGAAATTTAGCAATTTTAAGAGAAATCAGAATTTCCAATGCAGGTATTAGAAAGTGAACTTTCTTTTTTTTTTTCCTCTTAAATATGCAGCATTTCTAGAAGAAGGAAGAGAAAAGAGAAAAATTAAGGGAAAAATAAAGTAAAATGAAGTGAATTGAAGAAAAAGGTATTATCGGTATAAAAAGTCGTATTTACAAAAATAATTAAAAATAAATTATTTATAATTCTACTATAAAAATAGCACGTCTCTCTTTATGATATATACAATCAAAACCATTTGTCATATCTCAGGCAATGGTTTATTGTATGTAAAAAAATTTAACCGTGCATATTTCCTCTTGTCCTCTATATATATGTGTATCATTAAAAGAAGTTCCCAGTATACACTTAACGAGCAATAACAAGATGTTGCAATTTTATATCATCTATGTCATTCTTTTCATCTCCTCAGCATGCTTCCTAATCAAATGGTTCTTCTCGTCTTCAAGTTCCCACAAAATTCTACCACCATCACCACCAAAGCTCCCAATATTCGGAAACATTCACCAACTAGGTATGCATCCTCATCTCTCCCTCCACTCACTAGCTCAACGCCATGGCCCTCTTATGCTCCTCCATTTTGGAAGAGTGCCAGTACTCATTATCTCCTGCGCAAACGCAGCTCGTAAGATCACGAAAACCTACGATCTTATATTCTCTAACAGACCCAAATCCATGATAAAATATAAGCTTTTTTATGATGGTAAGGATGTAGCATTTGCTCCTTACGGTGAGTACTGGAGAAAGATAAGAAGCCTTTGCGTGCTCCAACTTTTAAGTAATTTCAGGGTTCAGTCTTTTAAAACTGTAAGAGAAGAAGAAATATCTCTATTTATGAAGAAGATTGAAAGTTATGCATCGTTAACAATACCAGTGAATTTAAGTGAAATGTTTTCTTTGTTTACAAATGATGTTGTATGTCGGGCGGCTTTTGGGAGGAAGTATAGCGAAGGTGAAGGTGGGAGAAAGTTCAAGGAGTTGTTTGGGGAGCTTGGGCAATTACTGGGCGGTTTCTATATAGGGGACTTCATTCCATGGCTTAGATGGGTAAATTATTTCAGTGGTATAGATGCAAAAGCGAATAAAGTTGCCAAAGAGTTTGATGAGTTTCTAGATAAAGTTGTTGAAGAGCACTTACATGGTCAGGAAAGAGAGATTAAAAACCATGGAAGTCAAGAAGGGAAGGATTTTGTGGATGTTTTGCTTGAGGTTCAAAAGGATAACAAGGATGATTTTTCCTTTGATATAGTTACCATCAAAGCTCTCATCCTGGTATTTACCTCTCTCCATACGATTTTTACATGTAAATGCATTAATATAATTTTTTGGGTACTTCTAATTTTTCTTTTTGTTGTTAATTGGTCAGGATGTATTTGCTGGCGGAACTGATACCACATACACACTCATGGAATGGGCAATGGCGGAGCTCTTGAGGCACCCGAGAGTCATGAAGGAATTGCAGAATGAAGTGAGGCGAATCGCCAATGGCAAACAAAATGTAAAAGAAGAAGATTTAGATAAAATGCATTACTTGAAAGCTGTACTCAAAGAGACCCTTCGACTGCACCCACCTCTTCCATTATCAGTACCACGAGAATCAACCCAGGATGTAAAAATTATGGGCTACAACATATCGGCTGGAACAACAGTAATCACAAATGTTTGGGCAATTGGAAGAGATCCCACATCATGGGATAAACCTCATGATTTCAGTCCTGAGAGGTTCTTAAACAATTCTATAGACTTTAAAGGTCATGATTTCCAATTGATACCATTCGGAGCTGGCAGGAGGGGTTGCCCTGGAACACTATTTGCCATGGCTACTAATGAGATCGTGTTAGCAAATCTGGTTCACAGGTTTGATTGGTCATTACCCGTTGGAACAAAACCAGAAGACTTGGACATGACAGAATGCACTGGTATTACCGCCCACAGAATGATTCCTCTTCGTGTTGTTGCAACTCCAACTTTCCAGTAGCTAGTTCAAGATTCCGTCTAGAAAATAAAACCTTTACATCAAGTGAGCGTGTGTTTTCAGGCCTGTTATCAAGGTATTTATGTTATTAAATTTTTGTTTCTTTTTACAGAGCAAGATTGTGGATTGTTATATAATTGCAGAATGTTAGGGGCACGGACATTTTCATATTTAAATTGATATCCTTAAACTACATATATAGTTGATAAATTTTTGTAAGACTGTAAAACTATTGTCATTTATAGTCGAAGCTCGTTGCAGCATAGGCTAAGTAGTATGTGGGATAAGAAAATTGACAGTAAGACATCTAAGAAACATAACCCAGTTTATATTAGTTAGGTGGTGTATGGTCCGGTTTGATGCAGTTTGACAGATTTTTTAAACTAAACTGAAAAAAACGGTTTGAAAATTTTTTAAACCAAACCAAACCAAGCTGAAAAAATATGGTTTGGTCATATTTGGATTATGGTTTGAATCATAATTATCAGTATCCTAAAACACACGATACAATACAACACAGATGAAAATTAATACGTATCATAAGGTATATCGAATTAATACAATACAATAAACGTATCACACAATACAAGACGTATCATATAATACGATATATATTACTGATACGAATTGATATACTTTTTGAGAGAAAATGATAGTGCATTAGGGGTGTGTGTGAAAAATTTTAAAATGTTAACCGTGTTTGTGATATTTTTCAAAATGATGACATTTCAATTATATTTTATTAGTATTTTATTATTTTAATTTTTAAAAGACATATTATATAATATAATACATGATATAGTAAATTAGTTTTTTATATACAATACGATACACAATTCAACTGTCATAATTTAAATCTTTTAAAATCATTTATTTCTAAATATATATCATTTAATAAAATTAACTAAATTATAGTTCTAAAACAAAATATATATGATTAAAATAAATATAAAATATATATAATACATCTGTAAAGTTAATGACAAAATAAATATGAAAAAACAACTTATAAACCTAATTACTTATTAAAATTTTTTGTCAAACATAGTTATATTTTTGTATTTTTAAAAAATATAGTTTATGATTTAATTCGGTTTGAAAATTATCTAAATCGCAATATCAAAATTTAAAAAAAAAAAATTTAACTCAAACTAAACTATTTTAAAAACTAAATTAAATTAAATCATAATTTTTAAATGATTTGATTTTATTTTATAATTTAAATCAAATTATAAGTGCGCCTAATATTAACTTAAGCGGTTGACAAATGAAATTTAAGCGAAAAAATCGGTAGAAAGATAAGCCAGGGTCGATTGCCAAACAAAGTAGTGGACCAAAAATTTGTGGGCATCCAAACCGGGTAAAGTCTAGCCACTTGAGCATAAAAATCTTATCTCTACAATTTGCCACCACAACTTCAACGTAAATCAGCAAAAATATGAGAGCAACACAACAATACAGTAATATTTATTATTAGATGGTGACGGTGCAACAACACAACAATCCTTAATCACCACCCTCCCAACATAATTATACTATAATTCTGTCCATACAATACTTGTTAATTTCATATGGTAATAAATAAATAAATAAATAAATAAATATATATATATATATATATATATATATATATATATATATATATATATTATTGATGTAAACTAATAAATTATTTTAAACAAATAATAAGGTGAAAGAGGTGTATTTAAGTAATTTTAAAATTGTATTTATAATATTTTTTAATATAATGATATAATAAATAAATTTTTTATTAATTTATTAATATTATTTTTTAAAAACTACATTATCTTACGATTTTATATAATATAATACATTATATATAATATAAAAAAAAATAGATTTTCTTAAATACGGTATAATTCTCAATTCTACTATCATGGTCCCTATTGTCTGGTTTCCACCCAAGAGAAAAGTCTACATTTTTTTAAATTTTATAATTATATTTAAAATTTATTTTCTATATATTATGAAAAATATCTCTAACTAAGATAGTCGCTGTTTAAACTTGGATTTATGTGAAAAATTCCGAACTCTTATGATTGGTTGATGAGGGCAAATTTGTCAACAAAAATTTCTACCATGAACAAAACCTAAAAAGAATAGTGAATAACATTTTCCACCCAATGTTTGGCCTTAAATCATTTTCCATCCCTTGTTGGCATAAAAAACTTTTTCTTACCTAAAATTAAATTTTATTAATGAAACAACAGTACTAGAAAATAAAATTATTATTTTCCCCTTATTATTTTATTTTTTAGAATTATCATATAATACTGAATTAACAAAAAATTAAAAATAAAATTTTAAATATCCAAATTACATAAGAAATCTCTTATTTTCCTTCTTTTTTTTTTTTTACCTATACCCACTGTTTAAAAAATATTAGAGGTGTTTTTTGAAAATATTGAATTATTGAAATTTTGGAAAAGATTCAAGAGCCTTTTGAAAATTATTAAAATATTATTGTCTCTCTAATAGTTTTAAAAATAATAATTACACCATAATGAATTGACAAATACAACAAATAATTAGTGTGGATGTTATATTATAACTGTTGGAGACATATATTAGTTTCAAAATATACGAGAGTCTAAAAAGATTTTATAGATTAATTTATGAGTTTTTAAATATTTTTAATAATTAAATTATTGTATTTAAAATATTTAAATCAGATAAAAGAATTTTTTTTTTAAATTAATTTATGATAAAATTACTATTTTATCTTTATACCATTATTGTTTTTAATATATCTGCTTTTGGAGAAGTATTTTTTTTTTAACATAATTGATTTTGAATTGAAAAATATTATTCATATAAGTTAGGATAGAAAAAAATTTCTTAAAAGAACCAAACCAAACACTATTAGTTAAAATGAACTTGCAGTAAAGGTTTTTTTATCATCAGTTATTTGAACTAATTTCTTACTAATTCAGTTTCAAAATAATTAAATCTCAAATTCACCCGCAAAATTAATATATCATCATGATTTAAGGGTTTGTTTTTTTCCTAACTACGTACCCATCAATTAAATTCAAATGAAAAACAATGCTTTATGTGCGCTAAGTTCCTTGTTTTGGCTGGGCTGGTAATGGCCTGATTGGTGCCAATAAAATTCCAAAGGCCAAAAAGTTGAAAATATTATTGTCTGTCAGAAATCGCGATGGCGATCTCTTGTCCTTACACAAAGAAAATGAATGGCCATGTGGCTCCCATTTCGATTTTTCCGCGGAAATGAGATAAGAAATTCGGCTCTCCAAGGACATCCTCGTGGAAAATTTAAGACTCATGATTTAACGCAGAGATAAGTATCCGAGTGGGGTTGGAAAAAGTTAAATAAACATAAAAATAGTCAAGCTCGCCAAAAATAATAGAGAGAAAATCAGAAGCAAACAGAAAGATATTTTTTTTAACCAATCAAGAGAACATGTGAACAATTGAGAAACACTGAAGGGAGCTCTCTTCAAATATATAAATTAGTGTTGAACTTCCCTTGTTTCAGAGAAAACTCCAATGGCTTTCCTTCAATGGCTTCAGGAAGGCTTCAAACCCTCCATGCTATTTGCATCCATTTTTCTAGTGCTACTGCTTAATTTCTTCTTAAAGGGGAAGTTAAGAAAAAGGAAGCTGAATCTTCCCCCAAGCCCTCCAAAGCTTCCTGTTATTGGAAACCTTCACCAGCTTGGTACCATGCCTCACGAATCTCTCCGTTGCCTGGCTGAGAAGTTTGGTCCAATCATCTACTTACAACTTGGCCAGGTCCCAACAGTGGTAGTTTCATCGGCTAAAATGGCGAAGGAAGTGATGAAAACTCATGATCTTGCACTTTCAAGCCGTCCTCAGATTTTTTCAGCTAAACACCTATTTTATGACTGCACCGATATTGTCTTCTCCCCATATGGTTCTTACTGGAGACATATACGAAAAATTTGTATACTTGAGCTACTGAGTGCTAAACGAGTTCAGTCCTTCAGCTTTGTCAGAGAAGAAGAAGTTGCTCGTCTGGTTCACCGAGTAGCAGAGAATTATCCCAACAAGACTGATCTAACCAAGATACTTGGATTGTATTCGAATGACGTTCTTTGCCGGGTTGCATTTGGGAAGGATTTCTCTGGAGCAGGGGACTATGATCGATATGGGTTCCAAAAGATGCTTGAGGAGTATCAAGAATTACTTGGGGGATTCAGTATTGGCGATTTCTTCCCTTCCATGGAGTTTATTCACAGCTTAACGGGCATGAAACTAAGACTCCAGAACACCTTCCAACGCTTCGATAAGTTTTTTGATAAGGTGATAAATGAGCATCTCAATCCTGATAGAGAAAAGAACAAGCCGGACCTTGTGGATGTTTTACTTGACATACAGAAGAATGGATCTAACGAAATGCCTCTCACCATGGATAATGTTAAAGCCATCATCTTGGTCAGTAAAGACATCTGTACTTTCTGCTTCTTTGCTTTATAGTATAATATCCCAAAACTGATGAATGATAGATTGCAGGATATGTTTGCTGCAGGAACTGATACAAGCTTCATAACCCTTGATTGGGGAATTACAGAGCTTATCATGAATCCCAAAGTCATGGAGAAAGCTCAAGCCGAAGTTCGAAGCATTCTTGGAGAGAGAAGAGTAGTATTGGAAAGTGATCTTCCTCAGATGCACTACTTGAAAGCTGTCATCAAAGAGATATTCCGATTGCACCCTCCTGCTCCAGTCCTAGTGCCAAGGGAATCCATGGAAGAAATTACAATTGAAGGGTATAATATTCCAGCAAAAACACGATTTTTCGTAAATGCCTGGGCTATAGGGAGGGACCCAGAATCCTGGGATGATCCTGAAAAGTTTGAACCAGAAAGATTTATGGACAGCACTATTGACTTCAAGGGAATGGATTTCGAGCTGATACCTTTTGGGGCTGGTAGAAGAAGCTGCCCAGCTATTACATTCGGAGCAGCAACTGTTGAGCTTGCTCTAGCACAGCTTCTCCACAGCTTTGATTGGGAGCTTCCCCCTGGTGTTGATGCTAAAGATTTAGATTTGACTGAAGTTTTTGGCATCACAATGCACAGGATAGCCCATTTAGAAGTCGTTGCCAAGCCACACTTTCCCTAATGAAATACATCAATCATCAGGAATAAGAAACATGTCGAGTATAAGCCTAAACAGAATCAATCATTTGCTTTTGCTTTATCTTGTGTGAAATGCAGAAAAGAAGAAACGGATGAGGCCGCAATTTGTGCGCCAGAAGATTGTATGAACAATGAATTGAATCCACAATCCACACTTGGTATACTGGTATCCTGCAAATTACTTGTATTCAGAGCTTGCTTGTCGGGATTATTGAAAGTTAGCTCCTAGCTCTCTCAGAAAAGGGCAAAAAATTAAAAGAGAAAAAAAACCAAAAAAAAAGCTTGACTACCACTACCCAAAATAGAACCCAACTCTATTACCATGTCCACAAAAAACATAGAAAAGGCACAGGCAACATATAAATATAAATCAAAAGAGAACAGTAAAAAATATCGCTCCCTGCTTCGCTGGTTGCTCGTTTTTCACACAATAATCAGCACTATCAAAATTTTAGTAGTTGCAATGATAATAAATTTATCTTGCATCGCATTTAATCTCATTTTCCTACATACATTTTCCATTTAACAATGAAGCAAGCCCCTGCAGCCTCATTATGTCTCCAACTAAGAGAAATATTCCCAATGAGACTCTGAAATTTGAGAGGAAAATAAAATATAATTGATTCACGGTTGATTTTCGATTATGTTTCTACTGAAAAGAGGTTTGACTTGTGGTCAACGATGAGCGCAAAAACCAGTTTGAGCTTAGGGTTTAGAAGAAGCCGCCCAATCCATCTAGTAGCAGGTTTAACAAATCCTACATAAAAGAAAAACTGTGAATTAATAGACAATAATTGACGAAGGAATACTACTGGCTTGAACAATTGGACCAATTCACTGTTGTTCAGTCGCGCAAGGTCTGCTCAGCTGAGTTGCAGTTAATAGCCATATGCCCTATAAAGTCTAGTAAAAAGTAAAAAGCTATGCAGGGCATATAAATTTAACAGAGATACATTTAAGGCTACAAAATTCACAGTAACATACACAGAGAGAGAAAAGAAAGGAAATTTTCTTTACAAGCCAGCACTATGTGACAGGTTATGGCCACGGCAATCACCGAAAAACTAACTCATAGCATTAAAACAATTGGTTTTGAATTTTCAACTGGCAGGTTTTGTCACCGCTTTGAGAACTTCTCTAACTTACAAAACTGGGATCCTCATCAATTCTCTGGATTCTATGCAGTGAACCAGAACTAAGGTAGTGTCGTCCCTCAAATGTTGTAATCAACTACCTTCAAGCCTAGCCAATGAATATTAGTGAGATCTTATGTCTTGGATATAACGACCTACTTGTTGAGCACCAATAAATAAGGCATCAACAACGACAAAGATTCCAACCTGTATCAGAAACAGCATATGATGTCACTAGGGGTAGAAATTGAACTTAAGGATGAAAAGTTGGCCACCTAACTGAGATTGAAAGATTATAATTACCAGACGGGCAGAGAACAGTAATCGGTAACCCCAACCTTCCCTGGCGGCTTGAACTCTTTGTTGATCTGTCCAACTGGATGTAACAGAAAAAGAAAAAAAAAAGTGCAGTGTCATCAAAATCAAAATAACAGGTCAACAAGTTTTCAACACCCTGAAGCCAGCTATTTTATTATCCAAGACCACAATGCACTATACAATTACAATGAGATTTAATGCAGACAATAAACATAAATTCCAAGCATAACATGCCGTGAGCTACAGATCTCCTAAGAGAAGATGGTGGGAAAAAGCACAATAACCATTAACAAAGTCATAGACCTTAAGTAAATTCGATGACATCATGTGCAATACTTTTCTTGGGCAGACAATCCCAAGCAATTTACAAGACATAACTCATTCAACATGTTCTGATGATTATGACATATTGAGCTGACATCCACTTATTCCATGCATCTCCATGAAATAGAGAAAATAGCAATGCAATGCATGGATATTTTCTTCCTGTCCATTTTGCACAAAAAAAGTGCAAAAATTGTATGCTTAGTCCCACTACAATGTACTGAATGTTAGCTAAGTACTATATATTATAAATTCTAGAATCATCTTTTCATAGCCATTAGATAAATGAACGAAGAAGAGTGAGTGTTACAAACAGTATAGAAAACATATTAGAGTTTTAACTTGTGTTAAGCCTCTCAAATTGAGTGTGATTGAGAGATCGCTTTCTCTTTTTTTCCCCCCTTTCTCTCTCTGTGTTTGTCCATTGCATGAACTCTCATGTATGTTTGTTCAAACAAATGAGACATGAGGATATGAAATGCATCAAAAGACAAAGGCCAATAAAGAGATCTACCCAAGGAACTCAGAAACCCCTCCAATTCCAGCAAACTTCAAAGGTTGAGGACCTTCTCTGGTAAGTTCCTAATCCAAAAAAGTTTGGACACACTAAATTAATTGAGATTTTAGTTTAAATGGAAAAGGAAAAGCAAAGTAGAAAGGAATATGCGAAGCCTAATTATAAAAGGAACTTCAGAATTTCACAATGGAAACATATTTACCTCTTCTTCAGCAGTCTCAAGACCCCCTTGAACCCAGAAAAGGTTTCTGTATCCAGCATCGTATAGAAGCTCACAAGCAGCTAGAGATCTGTCAGAATTATGGTTAGTGAAGGAAATACAACTTATTGTGAGGCACAGATGAAACTCAATTTATCTATATGTAAGGAAGTTCCAATCTGCCTTTCTGTCAATAAAAAGCACTAAATCACTCATGATTTGAGGTCGGACTAATGACATAAATTCAGGATATAACTAATGGACAAAATAAGAATTTTATGATTTTAAATAGTGATCAAAGGTTCTAAGGGAAATTCAAGAATCTAAATTCTAAGTTGTAAAAACAAAAGAGTTGCTTCCATCCAGAGCCTCTAACTTTTTCTCTACTCTCTCTCCTCTCCAAACCATTCTCCACTGTTCTGTATATGTCATGAGGTGAATGAAATGAAGTACATGCATACATACATACATACATACATACATATAGATCTAAGAAGACCGACATGAATAAACTCACTTCCACACCAGCAAACTCAATTAACTAAAAAATAAATTGAAATTAGCTTTTGCATTAACTAGAAAGTATTTTAACTGTTCTAATTTACTTCCCTATGGATGATGTTGGAACAAATATTGACATTTATACTAACATGCAGATGAATCATGAACAAGTCCCTTGATACTCAGCCATCAAAGTGAAAATCAATTGAAAACAGGTTCACCTCAATCCTTTCTGGCATGCAACAATAACATCTGTATCTTTGGGGAGTTTCTCCTCAACTTTTGATAAGAACTGCCTGGAATGAAGGAGATAATAACCATGGAATTAATTGTAACTGCAGAAATACAGGCAGAAACCCACAAAATTTCAAATTTTAAAAGCATCCTAAAACATACTTGTTATAAGATAATGTAGGCGCACCACTCCACCAGCCACCTATGAACATAAATCAGTTTTGAGAGCAAAATCCACAAAATATCATAGAGAATTTATTAAGATTGCTAGAAGAAACCAAATAATCACTTTTCCTCCAGGAATTTATTTAATCACTGTGTGTTTCAAGTCAAACTAATTACCTTAGTTCCAATCTTATCTTCCGAATGTCAAATAAAAGAATAAACAATTTTACTGAGTAATAATTTCTTAAACAACCAAATAATCATAGTGATAAAGGACGTAAGAGATACAAAACTAACATGGAAGACAAATAAGTTATGAAATACTAGATGGCAAGAATGTAGTGATACCCATGGCAAAAGTTGTGATCTTTTTGGAAAGTGTTCCAGCATCAAATCCATTATCAACATCGAAGATTGGAATCCAGGTTGAGCCTTTAACCCAAGCCTTCAAAACGGGTTAAAAAATTAAAATTCAATGACCAAAAGAGAAATATGTAACAGTATGCAAAAAAGGGCTAGCATTCGACCAACCAATAAAATTTTAAAAATCAACGTATTTAAGGTATGTGGGAAATATGATGAGATTACAGTTCTATCATGAAAATCACTATGGTTACAAAAAATACTATATAAAATTGTAGAATACGAAGTATTTTTATTATATAATTAAGAACTTCTATAACTTCTATGTTGGTGAGATTTCAATTTAGACGGAAAAGAATAAAACATTCACCTTTTCACGCTCACAAGAGGGACGAACATCAAGTAAGGTTTTGTTAGAGAGTTGAATAGCATAGCCAGCTTCCCTAGGTGTAAGTACCTTTACTTTTCCTTCCCTGAGCTACATAATTGAAAAGTGAAAACAAGCATATAAAAACTTGGACCGCATTAACCACAAAACAGAAAACACAACTCCTTAACAACAACCAGGAAGGAAAATTAATGCAATGACATGAAATTTTGTGAAATACCATAGTATCCCATCTCTTCTTTGCAGCAGCCATGTCCCTCATCTGCTTCAATTCGTAGTCTTCCTCACCAGCTTGCATTCGGACACAGCCTGAATTCTAAGCAACACAAACAAAAACCCTTCATTTTTTCAGCACCCACACATGGTAAGCCAAGAAAAATATCTATGAAAAGAAATGAGAAAATAAAAAAGTTAAAAAAATAAAACTCATTAATCAGAACTGAAAAATGGAAGATAATACATACAGGATGGTGAGTACTAACAGATGGTGTAAGTTTGAGAGAAGATGGCTTCACGGATTTAAAATGACGAGCTTTCCCCAATAATTTTGTGCTTTGTTCTTTGTGAAAACTCAAAGGCAACACAGTAAGAGCATTGAGATAGGGAAGTGCTAGATTTTCCATTGCGAAGAGTTTGTTAACACTCAGAACCGTACTGGGTTTGCTACCTTGCTTATCCTGTCTGTGCTACTGCAACTTTTACTTGTCCATTTTGCCCTTATAAAATTAAAGGATACATTAGTAAATTCAACTCTTAAAGCTTAAAATTTGAGAGTAATGCTTACCTTCTTCTCATGATTTATCTTAATAAATTTATCTCTAAATTTACCTTATTTATTTTTTAAATCTCAATCAAACTTTTCCTAAACCTAATTTTAATTAATATTTATCTAATACAAATGTATTTCAACTGTTCTTCCTTCCCACATTTGAAAGGTTTCAAAATGTTACTAAATTTATTAAAAAAAACATTTTCCCATGTCAAAATAAAATTTTGTTAATGGATGAAGAATCATAAATCAATCAAGTCACTATTTTATTGAATTATATTTTTGGTTTTTTCAGTAACAAGTCTATGCAACAAGAACCAATAAAAACACTCACAAGTTTTCCAAAAAAAATTAAAAAAGAAAAGAAGTTTTAGTATTTAGTGATCATAATAATCTTATGTATTGTAGACTAATTTTTTCTTATCATGGTTGAGTTAAGATTTTTGTTTATAATTTTATGTGAAGGTTAACTACATAAAGTTTAAAAAGAAATAAAATAATTGCAGATTTTACCTATCCAATCAATTTAAACAGGGTTTTGAAATTTAAAAAAAAAAAAAAAGGTTAAATTTGGAATATGATTATGTATATAAAACTAGAAATTATAATTAAAAAAGAATTTTAATTAATAGAATAAGATTTATTCTATTTAGATGGTAAATAAAACCCTTTGTTTTATATGGAAAATGATCAACTACAACCCTTGACATATTCATCCATTCCCCATGTTTGTGTGGTCTAGTCTTCTACCTTCCTTCTCCATTAACTGCAAAAGTTAGCACCATGACTTGTCAATTTTTCTTGATATTAATTTTCACTATGGTTTCTGTTATGGTTATTAATCAAGCGGGAAAGGAAGAGAGTTAAAGCAATGAGCCTCCCACCTAATCTCAAGAAGCTACCTCTTATGGGATAAGCTTAACCAAATTACTGGGCTTGCCCCATATATGGTTATATCCTCTAGCATATAATTATGGACAACTAGGCTCATTTTGTTGAAGGTTAAACTTGATTAGGGACAAATGTTTTGGGTTCTTTCTATGGGTTTTTTTAGACTAGATACTAGCTATTCCATGTAATTGCCTCGTATTATTCAGCCCAATAGGCCTTTATTTAGATTAGTCCTCATTTACTGAGTTGTTAGGTAGGTTTTATTGTGAAAGGTGATAAACGACATTAAAAGAGTGGGTTGATAGTTGGAAGTTTGACTATAGAAGGCTCCCTTGAGCACTACAATAACAAAACATAACTCTAACAGTCTTCTCTTCCAAGTTACTTCTCTCAATTTCTTCTAATTAGTCTTGAACTAAAGACTTCCCTTCCACCAAAGTGATATCAAAGCTGTAAAGATCTTGAAGATGGCAAAAGGGATGGTTTACTTTCAAGTTTTTGTACTCAACTAAAGCAACTATGATAAGTGGAGCATCAAGATGAATGTGTTGCTCAAGTCATAGGACAAAATGGGAGATTATGGAAAAGTATGTGAGAAGTTTGAAAATGAAGTTGCCTAGAGGGATACTTTGAAGGATTCAAGAAAGAGAGACAAGAAAACTCTCTTTGCAATCTATCAGGCCCTTTTATGAGGGTTTAAGAAAATTGAAAATGCAACTACCACTAGGGAAGAGTGGGAGTTGCCAACGAGAAGAGAAGGTGATGAAGGTTTGTATATAAACTTCAAGAGGAGAGTTTAAATCCCTTTATATGAAAGGATCAAAGATGATCTCCAATTATTTTTCAAGAGTTCAAGTTGTCGCTAACCAAAATTCTTCATTTTTTGCACTAAAATTTTCAGCACATAATTGTCACTATTGACTTGGAGACTATGACTATTAAGCAACTCATGGGGTTTTTGCAAGCTTACTAGAAGAAATAAAAGAAGAAGGGACTTTGGAGCAATTTCTTCAAACCAAACTCACTTTGCAAGACAAAGAAGAAGACTACAGTAACGAAGGAAGTCATCATGGAGGCTAATGGACTGTAACATTTCTGGTCCAATAACTCGGTCTACTATCAAGATATTGTCCACTTTGGACACACAGTCCATCATAGTTTTGCTTTTGGGTTTTACAACCCAAAACACGTCTTAACAGTTTAAGGAGCTCACAGGCTATTTAACCATTCAAATTCTCCAGCTTACTAGAAGAAATAAAAGAAGAAGAGGAGACTTTGGAGCAATTTCTTCAAACCAAACTCACCTTGCAAGACAAAGAAGAAGACTAGAGTAACGAAGGAAGTCATCATGGAGGCAGATGGACTGTAACATCCCTGGTCCAATAACCCGACCCACTGTCAAGATATTATCCACTTTGGACACACAGTCCATCATAGTTTTGCTTTTGGGTTTTATAACCCAAAACACGTTTTAACAGTTTAAGGAGCTCACAGACTATTTAACCAGTCAAATTCTCCCACCACTAACTGATGTGGGATATATAAATAGAGTACAGACAGACCCAGCATCTCTCCCGTACTTTGTCGATGTGGGATTTGCCTAAGGGTATCACATCACCCCCCCTTACAGGACTCATCGTCTTCGTTGAGGCTTGCCCCATTATCATTCAAGAGGACACGCGAAGTCGCTCTGATACCGTTTGTAACATCTTTGGTCTAATAACCCGACCCACTGTCAAGATATTGTCCACTTTGAACACACAGTCCATCATGATTTTACTTTTGGGCTTTACAACTCAAAACGCATCTTAACAGTTTAAGGAGCTCACAGACTATTTAACCAGTCAAATTTTCTCACCACTAACCGATATGGGATACATAGACAGAGTATAGACAGACCCAATATCTCTCTCCTGCTTTGTCGATGCAGAATTTGCCTAAAGGTATCACATAGACATTATGCCTTGAACTATAAAGTTACACAGATGTTGAGAAGACAGTCAAATATTTATGTTAAAAAATATAACAATCAATAAACTGATAATGAAAGACACCAATTCATTTCTAATGTTTACTATATCCCCAACATGAAGAATGATATTCTGAGTATGAGCCAACTCTTAGAGAAAGGTTATGATATATATTCATGCGAAAGAAAAACCTTTTTATGAAAGATCATCTAGATAATTTGATTGCTAAGGTGCTTATGACAAAAAAATAAGATGTTCTTGTTGAATATTCAAAATGATGTTGTCAAATGTCTCAGATTTCTTTTAGTGATTCATCTTGGCTATGACACTTCAGATTTGGATATCTCAACATTGTTTGCTTAAATTATAATTTAAAGAAGGGATGGCGAAAGGGCGAACCTCAACTTAATCAGGCACTCAGTTCAACCACATACATGGTGCATACTTGGGAAGCAATTTAGGAAAAAAAAATTCTGGAAAGAGAATTTGTTAAGGGAAAACCAACGGTGGAAGAAGGTGATCTTTCAGAACTGATGTATTTGAAATTAGTCGTGAAGGAATCACAGAGGGGCCATATCTAGAGAAACTGAAAAGTATTGCATTGTTAGAGGTTACACAATTCTTTCCAAAACAAGGCTTACTAATGCAAAAGCTAGCAATCTCAACAGCCCACATCAGTTTCAACCTGGAAGATTCTTGGATAGATAGTTCAATCGAATTCAAGGGACAAAACTTTGAGTTTATAGCATTTGGGGCAGGCAGGAGAAGTTATCCTGGAATGAGTTTTTAGGCCATCTCAATGACTGATACGGTGGGGCTTTCTAATCATCCTTGTGATAATAAAGTTGTAAATTGAGCAAAGGAAAAGGACGGCCACCAACTCAATTAATTAATAATTGATAAAGAAAAGAAATTTGTTCTGCCACAATCTTAAGCAACCCTAGCCTAACGATATCAATTGATTCTCCATTACTCCATTGATTCTGATCAATTTTGACAAGTAACCATTATGCCAGTCCCCATCATTTATTTTTTAGAAGGAAATATCAACCAAATGATAAGAAATTGACCGTGGCCAAACTATGACTCCACAGCCCACTCCACGCCAATGTTAATCATCTTTTTAAAAACCCTAAGCTTTGCAATACAATGGGCAAGTTGGCAGTTAAGTGACATTAGAAGACGTTTAATTTGGGTAATATTTTATTACTAAAATAGAAAAATTATCTTGATGATAAATTATTTAAAAGATTACTGTGTATAAATGATTACTATGTTTGATTAAATTTCATAGGTATAAATAATTATTGTGTTTGGTTAAAAGTAATAAAAGATTATTAATAAATTATTTTACCTAAATACCCTTAAATATAATTATTTTTAAATAATTTTCATATTATTTGTCATATTAATTAAAAATAAATTTATTTTTATTTCAAAAAATTAATAAATACTAATATAATTACAATAAAATCAAGATTATCTTAGTAATTTTTAAATATCTAAAGTGAAAATAGTAATCAGATTATCACCTATATTATCTATCACATCAGCATAGATAATAGAAGATAATTATAATTTTTTATTATTAATAAATTAAACTAAAAAATAAAATATAATTTATCAAAATAATCTTTAAAATTTATAACCAAACGGTTTATTGGGCAACTGTAGTAAAATTCGTCATGGGAAAACTGAAAGCAGTAAAAATTATGGGTAAATGGAAGGAGAAGAGACAAGTGGAGAACAGGTGTCAGTTTCTTATACAGATAAATACAGAAAACACCCAACTTATGGGTTAAGCTGACCGAATGAAACTTCCTAGAAACACCCTACCCCGGATACTTTTTTCCATTTTTTAATTTAATTTTCTACAACACCACTTTGACGTGGAAATTGCTGCCCATAGATTCTCTACCTTTGTGTTGTTGCAGAACCATACTGGTAACTGGGCTGGTATTGAGTAGGAGGATAAGGGGAGTGCTCATTCGTATCACATACAACGTCTTACTAAGGTTTGTCTTATATTCATATACGATACCCATAAAGATTATCCCTTTCTGTTCTCTCTGTTTAAACAAGTGTGTTTGCTTCAATCTCCTTTGCTGTTTTATATTATTTGATTGGAAACGGCGGTAGTGAAGATCTGAAGTCATCAGAGGTATTCAATATTCTGGTTGAATTGAGTTAGTGTTAATGGGTAATATTAAGTAATGTAAGAATAAAAAGTCAAACTTTTATTTCTGTCATTTGCAGTAACTCTTTAATGACCAAAGCTTTGATTAAATGTAGAAAATTTCTGGAGTCTGTATGCTTAGTAGTGGAATTTAGATGCTGTGTCATTCTTATAAACTGCTGATTTCGCTTCTAATGATCTCGTTTTTGTGTCTTAAATTTCTTGGAATGTCTAAATACGTTTGGCAGTGTTTTTTTCCCTCTCCCCACATTCATTCTGAGGTTGGGGTAATTTTACCTTGTAATCTGTCATTTTATATCATATTACTTTAGGTAATCAAACATTATAGAATTAATTTGATTATCGCATGTACATTATTAAAACATTACCAAGGCAATTTTAATTTTGTTATAATTTTAGTTTTAGTTATTAATTTTTTAGGACAGATATGTCTTTCGTATTCAATTAAAATAGCAAGTAAACATAAACCTCATTGCAACTATTTTACCCTTACTGTTATAATTTTCAAAGCAAAAATGTTTTGTATTCAATAAAAATTACAAACTACTCAACCCACCACCTAGAGCTAGACAAAAAAGCCGAGGCCGGGCTGGGCTAAGGAATGGGGCCCCGGTCCAAGCCCAGGCTAAGACTCAGGGGTAATGGGCCTTGAGATCGGGCCCAACATTAAAATAGAATTAAAAAAATAGAAAATTATAAAATTACCATTTAACAATAATTTAAAAAAATATTCATTTTTATTCATATTAAAAAATAATGTTAGAATATTAAATGGGCCTAAGGGCCCAGTCCTGGACTGGCCCACCAAGCCCTGTATATGGCCCAGGCCAAGGACCGGTTTAGGCCCTGCATATGGAGACAGGGCCCAGTTCGGTCCCTGTCTCCAAGGGCCCAGGCCGGACTCCTGTTTGCCCACCTCTACCGGTAGCCATCACTACCATGAATACTTGCGACCACCCCATTTGACCAACTCCTGTCACCACCTGCCACCACCTGCCGATTTTGTTCTCTTTGACTACCAGGTCTCGTAGCCTGTCTCCACATTTGACCGCACTAACTTACAAACTAAACGTGGTGATTGAGTATGACATAATCTTGCAGTAATTGTCCTCCATTGCCGAAACACAGGGTAACACGAGAATTCACAAACCTCCTCTTGTGTCTAGCTTATAATTTGAAAGAAAAATGTGGATTGTTTGAAGTTTGGAGGGAGAAAACTTTTCAAAGTTCATAAGTAATAGATGTGTATAACTTATTGGATTACCCATAACTAGTGTGATAAAATAAAAAGGAACCTTGGCAAGTTATAAGCATAGTTCGCTCTGCTTTGTTATTTGTATTTGTTGGTGACCTGTTGTGTATGAAGCTCCGGTAATCAATGAGGGCATGGTGGTCAAGATGGTGGAGTTGGTGGTAATTGGCATTGCCACCATGGCAGACATATAATTGACATTCATGCTACCACAGGAGGTTTTAGTGTTTCTAGTGTCAGTGATGGTGGTAGCTGTGATGGTTGTGGTGGAGCAGGAGGTGGCAACATATGTTAATTAACCATTAATATTTTCCATATAGTGTGGTGATTTTTTTTAAGTGGGTGGTAGGAGAAGAATAATCATTAATAGAGAACAATAAGATAGAAACAAAATTGCAAAACTTATATCAAACACTATTAATAAGTGTATTTCAATTTTGTTCACTCTTGCGATCTAGATGCATATGTTCATTTATTTGTTTTAACAAATTTTTTTTGAATTCAATTCCTCTTTAGTGAGCTAAAGAATTATTAATGACATTAAAAATACTAGTTAATTCACCTTTGATTTAGTACAGTTTCTCTCTGTCTCGGTACCTTTGATTTGATTTAACGTAGGAGGGTATTTCAATAAAATTATATTTTAGTATTCTTTTATTTTTTGTACATGTCAACTTTACTAAACAAAATAATAATCTTTAAGGTAATTTATATTGGCGGTAATCTTTTATTACCCAAACCAAACACACCTTCAATTTAAAAGTTTTCCCAACCTTCAATTTTCATGAGGGAATAGTGCATTTTAATACTAGAATATGACATTTATATTGATACAAGATGATTAAGTAGTTTTTATTCATTTTCATGAAGTTATGTGGTAGATTGTGTCATTGAGATTTCCATTTCTTTTCAGCTTGTGTTTTCATGTTGTTGAATCTGCTTCAAAAGTTCCTTTTAGATAAGCTCTCTTAGTTATGTTTACAGTTGCTTGATATTTCAGAATATCTGTCAGTCAGACAGTTGATGGGTGGGATACTTTCAAAACGAACAAGCTCTCGACAGTCTTCTTTTGGATCTAGTTCACATTCATGGAGTCATCACAGCTATCCACCGCCACCATATGCTCAACCAAGCCGAGATTTTGTTTCACAGCAGCATTATGTGCCCCCGCAAAATGACTATGGTTGGGCCCCTGAATCAAAGAGGAAATTGGAGAGGAAATATTCAAAGATAAATGATGATTACAATAGCCTTGAGCAGGTTAGATAGTGTTCTTTGTTTCTCAGTATATATAAATTTGTACTTGCCAGATATGAACAAAATAGGCAATTTCCATTCAATTTCATATGGTACTCATTCTGGGAATGTGTTCTAAAGATTCATTTCATTAAGAATGATTTTTTACTCTATATGCCATTTCTGACTCTAAAATTATTGACAGGAAAAGTCCATTTGACCTTTTTTTTCTTTTTTTTGGTAAGTAAAATATATGAAAGAAAAAATTTTATTAGAACAAAGGTCCTACTGGGAGTCAAACCCAGGTTGCTGGATTCAAATTCCAGAGAGCTAACCACTACACCATAGGACCAATTTTGAAATCTTTTTCCTTGTGTCGTAAAATGAGTATATTCTTTTGTTGCTGCTATAATAATCTGTAAGCTTCTTGATGGCATGTATGAAGGAATTTAGAATGAATTGGAATCTTAGTTGCTGTTAGTGTTGTAACTATCAGCAAAGAGTTTGTAGAGCTCTTAATCTTGTTGTGAGTATAAGTATGATTTCACTCTTAATAGTTCATCAGTATATGGTTTCTGTCAGTCGTCAGGCATCTATCTGGCTTGCTGTAGTGATGGGTGGCTTTTGCATTGTTTTAGAGAGTTTGAGACCAGTTATTTGAAAATTGTTTGGATACTGGTTCTGGTGCTGGGTTGAATTTTAGGCTGAGGCCACTCAAATAAATGTTCACCACAGCTGGTATTTATTATAAGCAATTTTTTTTTAAGCCTTCTATTTTCCTGCCAAGTGTAGCTATATTCCATGTCCACATTTCAAACTCTCAATATCCCTGGGCTGAATTTTTTCTTGTTGATGTGGAGTAATATTTAGAATTACTCTGTAAAAACAACTTACTTAGTGTGGTTAAATGCAATAATTCTGTTGTTCTTGTTACATTCATCTTGTTGTGGGCTATTGATCTTTGTTCCAGGAGAATATATGATTAATTGCATAGCCATACATAACTCCATTTCTTCATGTGCCCCTTAGATATAGAATGAATTTGAAAGTTATTACTTCATGATGGAGTTTATTAGTAATGCTGATTTCAATTTTATTTCTTTTGTTCATGAGGAAAATGACTTATTGTTGGAATTCTTCTTTATCTGCAGGTTACTGAAGCACTTGCTGGTGCTGGCCTGGAGTCTTCAAATCTCATTGTTGGTATTGATTTCACAAAGAGCAATGAGTGGACAGGTTTGACCTTGTCCAGAGGCATTGAAGTTATTTTTCAGTTATTCTGCAACATGTTTAAACTGGTTTTATTTTAGGTGCAAGGTCATTCCAGCGCAGAAGTCTACATCATATTGGAGATAATCAAAATCCCTATGAGCAAGCAATATCAATTATCGGAAAAACATTGTCATCCTTCGATGAAGACAATTTAATTCCATGTTTTGGATTTGGAGATGGTAATAGATGATATTTTTTTAATTCCATGTCTACATCATGGTTTGGATTTTTTGTATTATTCTTAGCATTGATTTTTTATACTATGCTTTTCCAATAAGTTGATTTAAAACTGATTCTGTGAACTCGCAGCATCGACACATGATCAAGAAGTATTCAGTTTTTA
Source organism: Mangifera indica (assembly GCF_011075055.1). Classification (NCBI taxonomy): domain Eukaryota; kingdom Viridiplantae; phylum Streptophyta; class Magnoliopsida; order Sapindales; family Anacardiaceae; genus Mangifera; species Mangifera indica. Next base: position 3,281,718 of record NC_058139.1, read on the forward strand.
TCCAGATGAGAGCTTTTGTAATGGATTTGAAGAAGTGTTGCAACGATATAGAGAATTGGTTCCAGGCCTAAGACTTGCAGGTTGCAATTTGATTAAATTTTTTCTCTTGTGTTTAGGGTTAGATTTGATCCGGGCTGAGCTCGAACAACATCCAACTTGAGATAGGCTTGAATCTAGAAGAATTAGCTCAAGATGGACAAGTTGAGACTCGAACTCGGCTTAAAAAAAAAATTATTTTAGATTTGATTCAAGTCATTTCGAACTCGAATGTTCGGATTGGCTCATTTTATGAAAATTAGCCCAATCCTTGGCTTGAACTCAACTCATTCAATCCGAGCTCAAGTAGTTCGGATTGAATCCAGCCCTATGTGTCCTACCTTTTTTATCTTTTAATCCTGATGTCTTGTTCCGTTTTTCTTTTCATCTTCTCTTTTCTTTGCAGGACCAACATCATTTGCCCCCATCATTGAAATGGCTATCACAATTGTTGAGCAAAGTGGTGGACAGTACCATGTTTTACTGATAATAGCTGATGGACAGGTACATTAGACTCTGTGAGATTCATGCCCAAAATTTTACATAAAAACTCATATCTGTTAGATCTGTAGCATAATTTCTTTTCCATTTTTTCCCAAAAATTTAAAAAAAATTGGGGTTTAGGGCTGGTTGTACCCCTGGCCCCTGCAGCCCCTGTGTAACTGGCTGCACAATTATTGTACCTGAGCAATATGAGCCTTAGTGTTGGACTACTGAGCTAGAATTAGTGTATTGCAAAAAACTAATAATTGCTTTGTGCCATGTCAACTATCAGTACATTCTTGCCATACCATTATATTACAACTTTAATCTGTGCAAGTATTTTAATTCCACCAATGGGATTACAGGTGACAAGGAGTGTTGACACTGCCCGCAATCAACTAAGCCCACAGGAAAAGAAAACTGTTGAAGCAATTGTGAAAGCAAGGTGAATGTTTAGATTAGTTGTTTCCAACTTTCCATGGTGACATATTATTTTCCAGACCACATTTTCTGACATGTTTGCTAATTTGCAGTGAGTACCCATTGTCAATTATATTAGTTGGTGTTGGGGATGGGCCATGGGACATGATGAGGGAATTTGATGATAACATACCTGCTCGAGCATTTGATAATTTTCAGGCAACTAGTTTTCCCAATTTCTTCTAGTTTGTGGGCTCTTCTGTTTGCTTTAAACAATTATTTTTCCTTCTGTAGTTTGTGAATTTTACAGAGATCATGTCAAAGAATTTTGACCGGACCAGAAGAGAAGCTGAGTTTGCTCTTGCAGCCTTAATGGAAATACCATCTCAATATAAAGCAACCCTAGAACTAAATTTGTTGGGGTAATAATCTTAATGTCTAAAATTAGGCTTGTGAGGATTTCACTTCCATTGCCACTGGTTGAATTTAATTGCAATTTGTTTTGTTTCCATTCCAATCAGAGCTTGTAGAGGGAGGGTTATTGACAGGATTCCCCTTCCCCCTCCACAATATGGTTCAGCTTTTTTCAGCTCTCCAAAATCTTCTCGGTCAACTAGTTTTTGTCCAAGTGTGCCTCCTTTGGGTAGACGTAACACGTCTGTTGGCACATCTCCGTTTGCAAGTTCTGCTTCCGACAATCATGTACTTGATTTCTCTCCCTACTTTTCCTCGAACCAACTTTGATCTTTTCTTAAAAAATCAATGAAAATCAGTCTTGCTGTTAGGATATGAACTTTCTTGTGATTTGACAGGTTTGCCCTGTTTGCATTAGCAATCGTAAGGATATGGCATTTGGTTGCGGACATCAGGTAACATTTTGATGCATTCATCTCCATTTGCTTACTGGCAGTAGTTGGTGAAATGCATTTACAAGACTTCTTATGCATTTACAGACTTGCTGTGAGTGTGGACAAGATCTTCAATTGTGCCCCATTTGCAGGAGTACCATCCAAACCAGAATAAAACTCTATTAAATAGCATTAAAAAGAATGTAAGTTATTTCAAATCCCTGTTTGGGCAAGGACTTTGATGTTGGATGTGTCTGGCTGCCGTATGAATCTCAATCATACATGTTGTAAGTTACCTAACTTTAGATTCTTCAGCCATAACCAAATCAGCGTGTTAAATGACATAGCAGATCTAATTTGAAGCTTTTTGGTTCTTGTTTTCGTTACCCCTTTTTTGGTATGTTAAATAATGAAGGAAACTTCTGTGTATAAAACATTAATTTAAAGGATGCCATATAAATTGAAAGGAACAATTGAAATTTTTTTAGTCAAGTTCGGTACAACTGTTTCTACTTGAGTTTGAGCTTGCAACACCTGAGTTGAGCTTGGATTTTATATAAGTCCAATCGAATTGAACTCAAATCGATTAATCTTGGCTTGATAGCGCCCTAAGATTTTGGGGCATACAACAGATGGGCTCAAACGTTACGGCGTCTGATTAAAAGAATTCACAGCCTCATCAAATTGGGCTTTCAGCCCACCATTATGGCCTCTTTCAAAAACTTTTATGCTGACAGGATGCACACAAAGCTTCACCTTTCCTTGCATTGCATGACACCCGCGTTTTTAATTGAATACGCATAAAAGCTTGTCTGCTTCTAGTTCTAGTTTGCCCACAGAAAGACTCATTTCTAAATAATTAAATCAGTTACATCTGAATTTAACCTGACTAGTCATATTTCTTGAATGTTTGTGCTGTCTGGCTAGTGAATCATCTTTAACCAAGCCAAGCTACTATAAATTAAGTTTCTCCTCCCACCTATCGCAACAAATCTGTCTCTCATTGCCATGGCGAGGGAGGAAACCCTGCTTTTGGTTATCAAATTCACGATCACGACCCTTTTCTTGTTATTGCATTGTGTTGGCTTTGGTGTTGCAGCGGGGTCCTTGGGCGGGGGCAAGGGAAGATGGCAGCTGCTTTTAAACAACACAGGGGTTGTAGCTATGCATATGGCATTAACTCACCACAATACTGTCATAATGTTTGACCAAACGGGAGCAGGCCGGTCTGGATACAGACTTCGCCGGCGATATAATGGAACAAGGTGCAAAGCCACCCATGCTGACTTAGACGACTGGTCTTGTTATGCTCATTCTGTTGAGTACAACATTTCAGGCAACAGCATTAGGCCTCTAAGACTTGATACCGATCCGTGGTGCTCCTCTGGTGCCTTTTTAAGCAATGGGACGCTCTTACAAACTGGTGGATATGGCAGTGGTTCGCGGAAAATACGATACTTCAAGCCTTGTCAAAACAGCCGTTGTGATTGGAAGCAATACAAGAGGGCATTACATGATAAACGCTGGTATGCTTCAAGTATAATGCTACCTGAGAATGATCGGTTAATGGTTGTTGGAGGAAGGGAGGTCTTCACTTATGAATTTGTTCCTAAACTGTCTTCCAGGGACAAGTCCATCAATCTTCCATTTTTGCACCATACTAATGATAGGAAATCCGGAGGAAATAACCTCTATCCCTTCCTCCACCTTGCTTCAGATGGCAATTTGTTCATTTTTGCCAATCGGGATTCAATCCTTTTCAATTATAGATACAACCGGGTAGTCAAGACCTTTCCTCAGATTCCTGGAGACGGTTCAAGGAACTATCCAAGCTCAGGTTCATCTGTAATCCTCCCTTTGGACCACACAAACAAATTTCAAAAAGTGGAAGTTATGGTGTGTGGAGGTGCAGCCTCGGGAGCTTACAGAGCTGCAGAACAAGGGAGATTCTTGAACGGGCTTAGCTCTTGTGGCAGAATGGTGATCTCTGGCAACAGACACAAATGGAATATGGAATACATGCCTGGTCCCCGCCTCTTAAACAACATGTTGATTCTTCCAACTGGGCATATTCTGATAATCAATGGCGCAAAGCGTGGTTCTGCTGGATATAACAATGCAGCAACCCCCTCTCTTGAACCATACCTCTACAAGCCAAAGCAAATACTAGGCAGAAGATTTTCAGTCCTCAGAGCCACTAAAATAGCTAGAATGTATCACTCATCAGCGACAGTCCTACCTGATGGTAGGGTCTTAGTTGCAGGCGGTAATCCTAACAATAAATATACTTTCAAAAATGTGACCTACCCAACTGAACTAAGATTACAGGCATTCCTCCCACCGTATATGGACGAGCAATACCATTCCCATAGACCAGGCAATTTGTCAATAAGCTATAAAAATAGCAGTGATGGTGTAGCATATGGAAAAGAGTTTAGTGTTCAGTTCTGGTTGGGGAAGAGACCTAGCAACGTGGTTGAATTTACTGCATATTCACCACCATTCACTACACATGCAGTTTCGATGAATCAGAGGATGTTAAAACTGAGGAGCACAAGTTTGGTTAGGGCGAAGGATGGATGGATGAGTGCCAAATTGGAGGCACCTCCATCTCCTAATGTTGCACCTCCTGGCTATTACATGCTAACAGTTGTTAATGGAGGCATTCCAGGCATATCCCAATGGGTTAAGTTCAAACATGCTTGATCCCTTTTTCTCTTTTGATAAAGAAATCAGGGTGTTGGTGCAAAACATTTTGTAATAAGAATTACTGTGATGGCACCTTTAAGCGCTTACTTAGAATTGAGGTGGAACATACTTCTTACAAATCTAAATGAAAAATAAAATTGCTGCTGCTTGTAGTAAAGATAGATGTCTCTAATATATTCTAAACATCAGAATTGTGCTTAACATCAAATAAGTTGTACTGCAATTTTCACCGACTGCCATGTTCCAACCCAGGCGAAGACTCCTGGGGAGAGATTGTTCCTTCACCTTGGGTAGGCAGAGAAAAGGGAAGAGATTGTTCTTTCCATACCAAACACCGATTTTCTACAATTTCAAGCATGATTAAACGATGCTGGTGGTCAATTATAACATTCTAGACTGATTTGACGTTTGTATTGTGGCCTTGGTGGTACCTTGTGTGGCTGGAATAACTGGGTCACCATCACCTGCCAACTGATCAATTTATGCATGATTCTTTAAGATAAAAGAAAGCCTACTGAAGATTGCTAAGGAAACATGCAACGTTAGTTAGGAATGCTCAGCTGCATTAATCTGTTCACGGATGAAATTTAAAGTTCTTCAATTCAGAAAGAGCCTTTCAGCAGTTGTAAGATTTATGTTGGCATGATATCCGCTTTCATTACCAGGGGTATTACGCTCATAATAATACAAATAATTGCGTTTGCTTTAAAGCTATAAACTGACTGCAAAAATGGGGTCGTTGGGTAGCAACAGGACTCTTGCCGCAGTAGACAAATTAATCTCTCGTTGATTTCAAGTCCTTGTTACAGAATGAGATAATCTCTCCAATTAAGCACATAGTTTTAGGATTGATGATGATCACATCATTGGCGCTATGTAATTAACTTCAAGCTACTTAATTAACGTGAACAAGTTATATCTTACATAATGTTGGTGGGTACTATTCATTTATATATAAGGTTTTATTCTAACCACCATAGCCTACAAATTTCAACTACATTTGTTGGCTTTAATACAATCCACCAACTATTTGTCCTGAACAGTCGTCACTTTCTTATAAGAAGCAAAAAGAGATAATAAGACTCTATCTTCCCGTGAAGCTGTAGACTAGAGATATATAGCCTCCACTCATTCATTCCTTTATAGCTATATTTTCATAATGGCCGCTAGTTCTGCCGTTGAGATGGGTTTAATGAGAAAATTCTCTTATCAAAGACTGGAAAATGAAGCAGAATTTGGAAAAGAAAATGAAGAGAGGGCTTTCAGAAAGATTAGGACAAGTTCAAGATTTAGGAAGGTCAACTTTAAGAAGCGACCAAGTATTAGGATCCAGGCGTTGCGAAGGTTCTGGAGAAGAAGAACAAAGTTGTTCTCCAGAGTTAAAGTTTCATGGATCAAGATTTTGAAGAGGTTGAAGGATGGGCAGGTTCATATGAACGATCTTTTTGGTGGAAACTATATGATTATGCTGGCCAACCCTGCATTTAAATGTGGCTAGCCTTCTAGGTACTCACTCGTTGAATTTCATTTGCTCCAACAATTAATTATGTGGTGTACAAGTTTTAATGGTAATAATAATAAGTTGTATTGATTTGTGGACACAAAATCATTATTTATATATTTTGGTTACACAGATAGAACGAGATCCTGTAGAAGCTTGATTACATACAGGTTCAAATATCTGCAAAGAAACTATAGTCCCCAGCATTCTTAACCATTAACCTGACAGCAACAATTGCAGTCACCAGGGTAAGGATGGTGAAAAAAATAATGTTCAAATAATACGAAACCTTGCTGTGTGTTTCAGCTGTCTCTCCCATGACCTGGACGAAAAAGAAAAAGAAAAGTACATATAGGCTTAGTTCTGTGTTGTTTAGTAGTATATTATCAAGTTAATGATTAAGTGCCTTGACTTGGATCATGCTTGGGAACAAGAAGGTGAGAGAAATAAGTGTAAATGAACCAACCAGGTTCACAAAATCCCCTATGAAAGGGAATGCTGCTGTCACAAATATATTTCCTGTGAAGAGAAGCCCTCGCAAGCAGAATCAACGTTTCATGTTTTGTCGATTGTGCTTATTGTTTCTCCTTAAGTTAGATTAAAATATGCATAGATGACCATTTCATGTTGGAAAAGAACATTTTATTCCCAGAAAGAAAAGTCAAAACAAGATTAAATTATGACTCTAATCCTATTCAAATCCGATTCATCGCCACGTCGGTTGGATCAACTTGGAAGCATCGAGATTACTGATCATGTCGTGAATTTTATTCCCCGAAGGCTGCCTCCACGTCCACGTGTTCGCTTCCATTGACAGAATTCTATACGCGTAAATCTGTTTCTGTTGGTGCTTTTGCATCGGTCATTTTGATCCAACAAACCAACTCATTCATATTAGAAGATGACAATCACGGCCACCCCTAGCATCAAAGATGGCTGCCTCATGGTGAGGGGCAAGGTGGTTTTGACACAAGTTTCTCATAATGTTGTTGTTTCTCCGGCAAGCTCCGGCTCAGCTTTCATTGGCGCAACTTTTACAACTCCAAGTTCTCGCCATGTTTTCACTCTTGGTGGGCTTTGGTAAGTTAATTGGTTTACAGAGTAAAGTATCTCATTTCTCTGATCTTTCTCAAAATTTAACTTTTTGTTCAACATTAATGTGGGTTTTGCAGGGGTTACAAGTTTTTATGTCTCTATAGATTCAAAATCTGGTGGATGATACCGCATGTTGGGGAATCCTGCAGTGAAATTCCCATAGAGACTCAAATGCTTCTCTTGGAAGCAAGAGAAGACTCTGCCCTTCACGAAGAGGATTCTTCTGATCCTGATTCAGGAGACACCTTCTACATTCTATTGTTGCCTGTGTTAGATGGACAATTCAGGGCAACTTTGCAAGGGACTCCAGCAAATGAGCTCCAGTTCTGCATCGAGAGTGGTAAGTTGGCTTGAGCTATATTGAATAGTTATAGCATTCTATCATAACAAACCATGTTTCCATTTTGGGCATGTTTTTCTAATTCTGGTTTGGTGTGAATCTTCAGGAGATGCCAGTGTTCAAACCTCTCAAGCCTACGAAGCAGTATTCATGAATTCAGGAAACAACCCATTTGAGCTCATCAAGGAGTCCATCAAGTAATTTTTATTCCAAAATAATTAGTGGACTTCCGTCAATATATAATTTCTCATTTGAAACTGACAGAGAACCTGGATTTCTTTTTCATTTCTGTTTGTGTAGGATACTGGAGAGGCAAAAGGGTACTTTCAGTCACATTGAAAACAAGAAGGTAGAAAATCCAGGTCCTTGTAGTTTGACCGTTTAATCAATGAGAATTTCATTCCAACTGCTGAATATCATGCTTTAATTATTAGATCCCTGCACATTTAGATTGGTTTGGATGGTGCACATGGGATGCTTTTTATACAGAAGTCAATCCCCAGGGAATCAAAGAAGGCCTTCAGAGGTATGATAATAATTCAAATGTATTTTAATTTTCTTATTTGAATAGTAGGTTTGCCAATCTGTAACTTATTTCATGTTGCAAACGACTATTAATTTATGTTCTGTTTTCCCTTTAGTTTTTTGGAAGGTGGGTGTTTACCAAAATTTCTTATCATTGATGATGGATGGCAAGAGACAATGAATGAATTCCACAAAGAAGGTGAAACGCTCATTGAAGGGACACAGTAAGTTCGTTTTCGCAATTTAATAGTTCCCAAGCAGCATGTTGAAGCATTGTGTCTCAATTCGTTAATCATGCTACTTGCCTTCTCTGTTGACCTGTAGGTTTGCTACCAGATTGGTGGACATCAAAGAAAACAGCAAGTTCAAGGGTTCAAACTCTAATAGCACATGCATAGATCTCCACGGGTTTATTGAAGAAATCAAGGAAAAATATGGACTAAAGTAAGATTCACAAATTGAATTTAGAATTGAGTTTTGGTTTTTTGTTTACATTAAGTATATAATGGTTGAGGATTATCAATTAATGCAGGTATGTTTATGTGTGGCATGCTTTAGCTGGTTATTGGGGAGGTGTCCATCCATCATCTGAAGTAATGAGAAAATACAAACCAAAGCTTGCTTATCCAGTTCAATCACCCGGCAATATCGGGAATCTCAGGGATATTGCCATGGACAGCTTGGAGAAATATGGAGTTGGAATTATTGATCCCCAGAAGATCTTTGATTTTTACTATGATCTCCATAGTTACCTTGCTAGCTGTAGCGTAGATGGGGTGAAGGTTGATGTTCAGAACTTGATAGAAACCTTAGGTTCTGGGCATGGCGGACGGGTATTGTTGACTAGACAGTATCAACGAGCACTTGAACAATCCGTAGCCAGGAACTTTAGAGATAACAACCTGATTTGTTGCATGAGTCACAATTCTGACTCAATTTACAGGTTTATCTCTGCATCTACAAACATTTATCTATGTAAAAACTTACCAAGTTTGAATATAAGTTCTAATTTGAGTGAGTGTTTACCGCCAGTTCAAAGATGAGTGCGGTTGCAAGAGCATCGGAGGATTTCATGCCAAGGGAGCCAGCTTTGCAGACCTTACATATTGCTTCTGTGGCTTTTAACAGTCTTTTACTAGGGGAAGTGGTGGTGCCAGATTGGGACATGTTTCATGTAAGATATGGCTTTACACGTCCACTTTTTATAGTATGATGGCTGGATCATCATAGAGATTACTGCAGAAATGTAAACATGAAATTGCAAAAACGTTAAAAATTAATTTCTTTCTTCATAGCAGAGCAAACATGACACAGCAGAGTTCCATGCTGCAGCAAGAGCATTGGGTGGGTGTGCAATATATGTAAGGTAAATCAAAGAAGCTAAAGATGTAATGTCCTCTATGTCACAAGAAATTCTATTGAAGTTGATATAATTCATTAATTTCTTGGATTCATGTTATTGCAGTGACAAGCCAGGCATTCATGATTTTAAAATTCTTAAAAAGCTTGTTCTTCCTGATGGGTCTATCCTAAGAGCTAGACGTGCTGGCCGTCCTACTCGAGATTGTTTATTCAAGGACCCTGTCATGGATGGGAAAAGGTATATATAAATTTCTCCAGTTCAGGATTGATTATAAAATTCAACAACTATTTTGCCATAATGACAACACGCTTTGCCTCTTTTGCAGTCTGTTGAAGATATGGAATTTAAATAAATTAACAGGAGTCATTGGTGTGTTTAACTGCCAAGGAGCTGGAAGTTGGCCATTGAAACAAGCAGCTGAAGATGTGCCTACCACAACATCTGCACCTTCATCCATTTCTGGCCATGTGAGTCCCCTTGATGTTGAATTTCTTGAAGAGATCGCAGGCGAAAATTGGAATGGAGAATGTGCAGTATATGCCATCAATTCAGGTTAACATTCATTCTCATCTTAATTTACCCTGAACAACTGAACAAATTAATTTTTCCTATTGATCGGATATCGTTTCGTATTGTAGGAATTCTTTCTAACTTATCGAAGAGAGAAAATCTCAAAGTGTCCTTAGCCACTCTTCAATGTGAAATATATACCATCTCAACGATTCGGGTCAGTAATCAACCACACTTTTTTGTCTTGTGAATGTAACTTTCTTTTTAAAGTTACTAACGGAAATAACCTGAATATTTTGTTAACAGGTTTTTCGTCAGAATCTTCTTTTTGCTCCAATAGGGCTGCTTGACATGTACAACTCAGGAGGAGCTGTAGAAGCTATGAACCACACCATGGATCATTCTGAATGCAGAATAAAAATAAAAGCCAAAGGCTGTGGCCGATTTGGAGCCTTTTCAAGTACTAAACCGAAGTGTTGTATGGTGGACATGAAGGAAGAAGAATTCACCTACAATTCTCAAGATGGACTATTGACAATTAAACTTGATAGTGACTGTAATTTAAGAGACATTGAATTTGTATATTGAGCGTCATATATTTATGTGAAACCTTCAAGATAATCTGAGCAACCAAGAATTGTTGCATATCCTAAGGACTGATACAAATGTTGCATTACTGGTTATAAAATCGAATGTGTATTTCATGTTTGCACATATAAATGAAAACCCAGAAATATCATTTTCCCTGGAGTTACTCAAGCTAAATGCAGCGGTTGTTTTACAGCGGTGGCGAGGTTACTGGAGTTTCCGTTTGATATCATCCAACTGTGTACGTCTATAGTTGAAGCGAAATAAGTGTGATGTGTTCATGACACTTGCTGAATAGGGAGAATTAGCGGCCCGTTTCAATTTCCAATGTTGCCGCCTAGAAGGTCAAGTACTTTCTAGACAAAGGAGAAGATTCTCGTCAGTCTCTTTCACAAACTCTTTTAGCAGCTGCCCAGTCGGTGCCAGGGCCTTTATGCTGCTATTTCTTAAGAGCATGATATGACACGTTTTATGTTGACTTGTTTCTAGCTACACCTATTTGCCATCTAGTCACTCTGCCAGAGGCCGGATATCTCTATAGTCTTTCTGAAGAGACAAATATGAGCAGTTTGCCGCTAAGAAATTATCAGAAATAGAATGCAAATTTGTATATGTGGTGAGACTGAAGGGTGATAAACTAAAACTTATATTAGTTAAGAATTTCTATCAGTTAAATAAGAATGACAATCACCAGCACACCATGCATCAGAGATGGCAATCTTGCCGTGCGCGGGAAGGTTGTTGTGTCTCAAGTTCCGGATAATATTATGGTTAAGCCCGTGATCGCTGGTTCAGCTTTCATTGGAGCAACTTCAGCTACTGCAAGTTGTCACCATGTTCTAGGTCTTGGATTCTCGAGTGAGTATATGTTGCTATATATTTGTTTTGTCTATGAGCAGTGCAACTTTCTTTTTGTTTCTTGGCAGTTTCTGAACTTCTATTATTTGATATAGGGGATACAGGCTAATGATTCTCTTTAGATTTAAAGTATGGTGGATGATACCTTGTTTCAGAAGAAAAGCGAGTGATGTTCCCCTGGAAACTCAATTCCTTCTCTCGGAAGCAAAGGAAGAATCGATCATTCAGAATGATCTTGAGCTAATAACTAACACCACCTTGTATGTTCTGTTATTACCTGTACTTAATGGGCAATTTCGGGCCACTTTGCGAGGAATGCCTACGGATGAGCTTCAATTATGCCTTGAAAGTGGTTAGTTATCTCAATTTTTTTCATTTCTTTATGGTTTATTTTTATTTACATTTTGGTTCGGATTGAACTTTTGGTTGTCAGGGGATCCCAATGTCCAGACCTCCCAAGTTCTGGAAGCAATTTTTATAAATTCAGGAGACAGCCCATTTAAGCTAGTTAAAAATTCCCTCATGTATGCTTTACCTTGAAAGAGTAAACCTGAAAAAATTCATATTCTATTGAAATGGTGGTTAATGATGCTTTTCTGTCTGGCCACATGGTTTCATCGGCTTATGGTGCAGGATACTGGAGAAGCTCAAAGGTACATTCAGCTGCATAGAGAACAAGAAGGTGGAATACAAAAACCTGAAATTCTTGAATCTAAGTTAAAACCTTCTATTAAAACAATGACCATTGCTGTTTTGGCAGCTCCCTGCACATAAAGACCAGTTTGGATGGAACACCTGGGATGCATTTTATACTAGAGTCAGATCCAGTAGGAATTGTAGATGGTCTTAACAGGTTATTTAATGTAATTTTTTCCTGTTTCAATTTGATCGATATATGTCGTCTATTTTATTAAGAATATGGCATATTTCCCTCTCATGAAGTTTCTCGGAAGGAGGCTGCGTTCCAAAATTCCTGATTATTGACGATGGATGGCAAATGGCAATTTTGTAGAACCAAGAAAGAATGGTGAGCCACCCATTAAACAACCAAGGCAACACAATTAAGCTTTTATGCTTGAAAACTTGGTGACATTTTTTTGTCAATTCACTAATTGTCACTTTTGCTCTACTTGTTACATAGGTTTGCTGCTAAATTAGCAAATTTTGAAGAAAATGTTAAATTTACAGGCCTATGCTCAGAAATTTCATGCGCAGATATTAGTGAATTTGTAAAAGATATCAAAGAGAATATGGGCTGCAGTAAGCCTCTGATCTAATCATCTATTTAAAGTGTTTCTTTAACCCTGCAGCTGCATTTTGTGACTAAGAGGATTTAATAACAATGCAGATTGGTATATATGTGGCACGCTATCCATGGTTACTGGGGAGGAGTACTTCCAACATCCGAAGCAATGAAAAAATATAACCCAAAAAATGTTGAATTACTTCCGTCCCCAGGCAACCTAAGACATGTCATATGCACTACTACTCTGGACAGCTTGGAGCAAGCAAAAGTTGGGATTGTTGATTGTAATACCCTCAGGTACGTTTCAGGGGCATTTACGTCTTTTAACTATGTTTTGAGATACTTCCCATTTATATATATATATATATATGTGTGTGTGTGTGTGTGTGTGTGTGTGTGTGTGTATGGGTGTGTTTATATAAATATATATATGTATATAAATACCCAAAAAAAAAAAAAAAAAAAGTCAATATATATGTTTGGAGAAAAAAGTTAATAAAAGAAATAAAAGAAACTTTACCTTTTGCTTTTTCCATCATTTTCCTGTCTCTTCCAGAGGAGGCAGTTTCTTCCTTTCTTTGCTGTGTTTTTGAAGGAAAGTAAGTAATTTGAAAGGGTTTTGGAAAATAGATAAGGAAGAAAAAAAAGAGTAAGCACTTTTGGAGCTCGGTAACCAAAAGATCTCTTTCTTTTTCCCTTTTCCTATGTTTATATATATATATTGGATGTATATTATATGAATATATTAGTATGTTTTGGTGTTGATTTAAGGTGATTTTGGTGATAAAAGAAGTAAAACAAAGAGAAGGAAGCCAACTTGTAAAGATTTGACTTGAAACAAGGTAAGGGGAATCATTTTTGATATGTTGCATGCTTTAGGCTTTTGGTTCCTTAGATTTATGTTATAAATGATGATTTTGAAATTGAGGAATGTTATCAAGGATGATTCCCCTTACCTTGTTTCAAGTCAAATCTTTACAAGTTGGCTTCTTTCTCTTTGTTTTACTTCTTTTATCACAAAAATCACCTTAAATCAACACCAAAACATACTAATATATTCATATAACATACATCCAATATATATATATAAACATAGGAAAAGGGAAAAAGAAAGAGATATTTTGGTTACCAAGCTCCAAAAGTGCTTACTCTTCTTTTCCTTTCTTATCTATCTTCCAAAACCCTTCCAAATCACTTACTTTCCTTCAAAAACACAGCAAAGAAAGGAAGAAACTGCCTCCTCTGGAAGAGACGGGAAAATGATGGAAAAAGTTAAAGGTAAAGTTTCTTTTATTTCTTTTATTGACTTTTCTCTCCAAACATATATATTGACTTTTTTTTTTTTGATATTTATATACATATATATATTTATATAAACACACCCATACATGATATATATATATATATATATATATATATATATATATATATATATATATATATATATATATAAGTATCTCAAAACAGGGTTAAAAGACATAAATGCCCTTGAAACGTACCTGAGGGTATTACATTGATCCCTCATAAGATTTATGATTTTTACAATGTTTAATATAGCTATCTTGTGAGTTGTGGTGTGGATGGAGTCAAAGTAGATGTCCAGACTGTGCTAAAAAATGCTCAGTGCAGGTTAGGTGTTACTTAGAAGCCCTCCAGGTAGGATTAGATTTGAACCGAGTTTGTTCAAGCTCAAGCTCGAGTTTGATTCGAACGAGTCCGAAACGAGTCAACCCTATACAAGCTCATTCGAGCTCGAGCTATTCACCAAATTTATCAATTAAAAATTTTAATAAAAAACGACATCGTTTTTTATCAATATATATTAAAACAACGTTATTTTAATAACAAAATAGTTTAAAACTCAAGCTCGAAACAAGCCGAACCGAATTCGAACCGAGTTCTAGCCTAACCTTCACAAGCTCGACGAGCTCGAGCTCGAACTCAAACTTTACTATATACAAACCGAGCCGAGCTGAGCCAGCCCAACCTCCAGGATTCTGTTTTGAAGAACTTCAGGGACAATAATCTCATAAGCTGCACGTGCGTGGGTACAGATAATATATTCAAGTTTGAATAAGATTTCAGTCATTAACATTAAAATTGATTTATAAATGTGAACTTTCAAAGAGATGTTTAGTGATTTTCAGCCTGAAGAAGGCTGCAAATGCCAGAGTATCAGAGGATTTCAAGCCGAACGAGCCAACATTTCAGACTCTCCATACTGCCACTGTGGCTTTTGTTAGTCTCTCTTTGGGGGAGATTGTGGTACCAGATTGGGATATGTTCTACGTAAGATTAGCTAAATTTATTATGTGTTTTAGTTTCCACTCCACGTAACATAGAAATTGCTGGCATTTCAAATCAGTGTACACGGTGCCAGTCTGCCACTCCACTGAACCGACTCCCAATGGTTTTGCTCTTTAGTAGGCCTTATCAGAAAGATTTGCAACATCAATAATTCATCTTTGTTTTCCCATTTTCAGAGTGATCATTACACAGCTGAGTTCCATGGTGCAGCAAGAGCAATAGGCGGTTGCCCAGTTTATGTGAGGCGACTCAAATAAATTTAAATTGAGCTCTCCACTAACACGCAAAATATAAATTCTTTGGATAATGTTCCTCATATTATTTCTACAGTGATGTCCCGCTTAGTCATAACTTCAATGTCATCAAAAAACTAGTATTGCCGGATGGCTCTATCTTTAGAGCTAAACTTGCTGGCCGGCCAACTCTTGACTGTCTTTTCAATGATCCAGTCACTGATGGAAAGTGGTAACATTGTCGCTGCAACAATAAATCAATCTTGTTTCTTCTCTTATGGCAGATAATGACCATCATTTTTGTCTTCTTTTTGGGGTGGTCATTCACATTGATGCAGTGCTAATTGCAGTCTCTTGAAGATTTGGAACTTAAATAAGCTATCAGGGATCATTGGTGCCTTCAATTACCAAAGAGGCGGAGTTTGGCCACCTACACCCAGTACTATATATACACCATCGTCAGAAGAACCTTCATTCATCTTGGGTTTTGTTAGTCCCCTGGACATTGATTCTCTTGAGGAGATTGCAGATGAAACTTGGAAGGGAGACTCTGCAGTATATGCATTCAATTCAGGTAATTTCTTCAAGTGTTTTTTCTCTATCACCTTATTTTTTCTCAGAGTTCTGTTTCCAAGCCTGGCTTTATGTTATGACCATTAACAATGCTTCACATAGCAGGTTCTCTATCAATAATGCTACAGAAAGCAAACCTTCAAGTATCTTTAGATCATTTAACCTGTGAACTCTTCACAGTTTCTCCAGTCAGGGTCCATCAGTAGTATAATCTATGCTTGTCCTTTAATGATCTCTAATTGATAAAGGTGCTAACGAGTTAGCAATTGAAACAGGTTTCGATGAAAACATTCAGTTTGCTCCAATTGGGTTGGTTGATATGTACAATTCAGGAGGAGCAGTTGAATTGAAGCGTTTAGCTATAGTACCTCAAGATTAAAGTAAGAGGGTGTGGGCGTTTTGGAGCATATTCCAATGTAAAACCAAGGTCATGTGAGGTGGAGAAAAAAGAGGGGGAATTCTCATACAATTCCAAAGATGGATTATTGACATTCAAGCTACAAGGTGAATGTAAATGGAGAGAAATTGAAATTATCTACTGAGATTTGTGTGTCACATTGTCAATGGAGCAACTTGAGTTTGTAAAATAAAACATGTGATGTTACATATGAGCAGAGTCGTGTTCAATATACCTCTTCTGTTTTTGTTAGAAATGGAAGTTTACTCCACCATTACATTTTCTTCTTGGATTTCTCGACATTTGAGAAAACTATTTTATTCATTTTCCAGAGAGCTTATTAAGAAAAGGTGACTTGACAGACACCATTAAAACGATGTCTATCAACGAGTTAAACCCAAAGTTGAAATGGTTTTTTTTTTAATTTTAAACATAGAATCACCTTCAAAAGTTTGTAATTTTAGTGGAAAAAATTACAAAAAGATTACTGAAAATAAAAGAAAATACAAGAGTATTACTGGAAATACCTTGACTATTCTTATAAGTCCCTGATTTTACAAAATATAAGTAATTTGTAATTTTTAGTTATAACAAAAACTAACAAAAACCAACTGACTAAATTTATCTACAAAGTATATTAAAAACAGAAAAATAACAGAATCAGAAATGCATCTTAACCATTCAATTAACTGATTTCAGTTGAAGCTTCATCTAAAGAAGAAGGTCAATGTTGTAGAGAGAGTAAAAGAAACCCTAATATAATCATCAAATACAAAGAAAATGAAAAGTTATCTTTTTGTATGTTAGAAAAGTGAAATGGTGCATCTTACCTTTTAAAACAAAACACACCATTTTGCCTTCAATACTTAACATTAGCCAAATCATTTTTAAAAATTGAACTAATCATATTGAATAAGTAAAATTTTTAGTTTAATGTAGAACCGGTAAACAAGGTGAAGGGCAACTTTAACCTCACTGTTACAGTGAGCAGAATGTTAGGTCCTCCTGTCAATGTGGGCCTTCCATGAATTATCTCAAAACCCAACTTTTACTGCATATTAGCCCATTCACTTCCCAGGCCATTTTGGACCATACATACGATTCTCTCTGAAACTGATTATTTTACCCTCGCTTCTTTGTCTCTCTTCTCCTTATCCTCACGACACAACACTCTAAAACCCTCGCTTGATATTCTAAATATGTCTGCCTTGACCACACTTACCTTCAAGCCCTTATCAATGGCAGACTCCACCTCCCTACTTTCTCTACCCTCTATTTTTACCACAACCACAAAGCCACCTCTTTCGTCTCTCTCTATTGCTTCTCGGCCCCTCAAACTTCATCTCTCACGCTCTCTATCTTCGCAAACTCTATCTCTTAACCTGAAGAAAAACACCCATTTCTCTCAATTTACCACCTTTGTTTCCTCAGATTGGTCCAACCAAGAAGAAGATAGCAGCAACACTACCGTTACTCTTGAACAAGATGAAGAAGAACCCTCTTGGGGAAATCAAGGAACCGATGGGACCGAAGCAAATTTATCAGATTGGGAACCTGAAGAGGAAGACACAGCAATTGAGGCAAGTGAAGGCCAAGAAGAGAGTAGTGAACAAGACTTTGTGGAACCGCCCGAGGAAGCCAAGTTGTTTGTTGGGAATTTACCGTATGATGTAGATAGTCAAAAGCTTGCTATGCTCTTTGAAAAGGCTGGAACTGTTGAGATTGCTGAGGTCAATTTTCTGCTGTTGGTTATTAGAATTTCGTATTTTTATTTGATCATTTTTATGGGATATTGATAAACATTCCTTGTTTTGATCTTTTTGGCTAAAGGTTATTTACAACAGGGAAACTGATCGGAGTCGTGGTTTTGGGTTCGTGACAATGAGTACTGTTGAGGAAGCTGACAAGGCTGTGGAAACATTTAACAGATATGTAAGTTTGGGTTTCCTCTAGCATGTTAAGCTACATAAAACGAGTAAGATGATTGTTTATGTACAAATTGACTGCCCAAAAATAAAATCACTTCTATGAATATTGGTGGTTTGTGGTTTGATTATGCATGGGACAGAAAACTTGGTAGCTGCTGAAACAAGCCACTTTTGATAAAGACCTATATAGTATTAGTGCATTGTGCTAGACAGAATAATATGAATTTACTGTACTGAAAAAATTTTAATGTGGCTTGCTGTCCGCAATTTTGTGTGTAGATTCAGTAATTTCTAAATTCTAAATGTTTGTTTTGGAGAAGAGTCTTGTAATTGATATTGGAATGTTAATTATGATAATGTGGATACTTGCAATATTTGTTTGTGTTGTCTTTAAAAATTGTCTATTTAAGTCAAGTTTTCAAATTCATCTTGTCACCATCCAAACCAATAATTTTATTTAAATTATTTGATCCCGGATGTAATCTTGCTTTAGAACTCGGTAAACTCAAAATAAATTTTGGAGGATTTTTGGTGTCAAAAACATATATATTTGGTTATTTGTTACTCTAAAGATTGAATTTAAAGTGGTTTTTCCAAAGAACATGTTGATAGATTTTTGTGGCATGAGTCATTGACCATTGAATCAAAACAGTTTGAATACTGGAGACTATATTTGATTTTTATCAAATTTTTTTAGAACATGAAGTTTGATTATTCTTTCATAAATACACTCAACAAATAAGTACACAAAGGTATTTGACCAAGTTGCTTCTGTATTTTGAACAGGATTTAGATGGAAGACTACTGACTGTAAACAAGGCAGCTCCCAGAGGAACAGAACCAGAACGCCCCCCTCGTGTATTTGAACCTGCGTTTAGAATCTACGTAGGCAACCTACCTTGGGAAGTGGATAATGCTCGTCTAGAGCAAGTTTTTAGTGAACATGGTAAGGTGGTGAGTGCACGGGTAGTTTATGACAGGGAGACTGGTCGTTCACGTGGTTTTGGCTTTGTAACCATGTCCAATGAAACTGAATTGAATGATGCCATTGCTGCGCTTGATGGACAGGTATAGTAAGAGGATCTTTTTTTATTCAAATAATTATGATGCAGAAATTCAGTTGCTTGGGTAGAGGAAGCGGTTTTGAGATTATCTGAGACAGACTACTTAGGTTTCTAAATTCTTTTAAGGTCCTAAGAATTTGGGACTTTGGACTACCTAATGCTATTTTAGGATTGATTTTGCATTAGCTTTCTGTTTTCCTTTTCGTTGTATGATAATAGTTTTCATGGTTTTTCAGAATCTGGATGGGAGGGCAATCAGAGTAAACGTTGCTGAGGAAAGACCAAGGCGCAACTTTTGACCTAAAAGATGGATAGGTGCAAGGTTGTGTAGTGGCAGTTTCTTTTCATCACTTTCTCTATCATTTCCTTTTTTCTATTTTTACCTTAACTATTTTGGAAGGAGATTTACAGTGTTGAGGTTCTTTGAGCTGGATTTATGGAAATTTCTCAAGTGGAGCAAAAGCAGAAAATTTCTTACCTTTGGTTCTTTGAAATTTGTGGCTCAATTTAAAATACCCTGTATATTATGATTTGGCTGTGATAAATTTTCAGAAACGTATTTGTTTTCCAGTGTTGATGTTGGAGCTATATTGTTCCTTTAGTTCTGTCTTGTAGGAAAACCGTCTTGTTAAAGACAAATATTGACCTAAAAATTTATGTTACCCATTTTTGCTAACCATCTTTTCTCTGCATATTAAATGTTTCTTGGGTAAGGAGAGTTCACAGAGTTGGGTGAATGTACAACAAACAATACAAGTTTCATTATTGGACTAGAGTGATTTCAAAAATAGAAGTTAATTAGGACGTTAGCATTAGCTTCACGAAAATGATAAAAGTCTCAACTTGCTTCTAATCTACTTAAAAGTGGTATTTTGGGAAAGGCTGCATATTTTTGTTAAGAATCAAGACGAAAACACACTTTAGTTTTTACCACTATCATGGAAGTAGTATTTTATTGTCTTACAGGTTCAACAAGCTTATGACAAGTATGAACATGTACAAGCCAAAACAGCTTCATGAAAACTTTAAAAGTTGCATTACATACAGGACTCTCGGATCTAATTGATCCTGACAGATGAAACTGTTCCTTTGATTTGGCCAGATACTTGCCAGCTATCTTAATGTCAAGAGCAAACCACCTTAATTACCTCGCAACTGGGCATCACGACTGGTCAGAGGAACATAACGAACAGAAGTTTCACTCCGAACACTAATTGAACCATCTGAGTTTTTGTCTATTACCTTCAGATCCTGAAATATATTTCCAACTGGAATTACCATTCTGCCACCAGGCTTCAACTGGTCAATAAGTGGTTGTGGGATTTCTGATGCTGCCGCTCCAACGTGAATAGCATCATATGGTGCAAACTCTGGCCAGCCTTGTCTTCCATCTATCATATAATCAAGCAATAGATATATTCAGAAAGTGAATGATTTGAACCAAGGACATGAATTCTCTTTAACAAGTGGACCAAAATGGAAAATCATATGTTATGCGCATTTAGCAAAGTACTTTGTATCTCATGTAACAGCTGGGATTAAAACTATCAGAATTATTGCATATTTTTCACAATGAAAATACATATTTATGATTTTTTTCAGATCTTCAAACTCAAATGCATTTCTATGGTGTAATTATAAGCTACTGCATTAGTATAAAGAGGCAAACACGGAAAACAATTGTATCAGAAAACTGTGAGCTCCTTGAAACATACCACCAACATGCACTGAGAGAGAACCTTCTTTCAGTAATGGAGCCGCTGCACTTTTTTCAATATTCTTGATAGAGAAATTCACCAACTCAGGGATGTGCTCCACACCTACTGCACGCCCATGTGGTCCAACCATAACTGCAAAGCATGCTGTCAAGTACCCAGTTCCTACACAAGCACAGGAAAGAATTACAAAATCATTGTGGCAAAAGATCTGCAAGGCAGCCAAACCACTCTTAACCGGCATTACATAAGGTATGGTGATCCAGATGATTTCAACAACAGTTAAGTAAACAACTGAAACTGTATGCAAGTTACTTATTGAGTACCTACATAATTGAATCATCCACCAAGGAAGAAGACTAAACCCTCTACTCCAAATTTACAGCAATTTTTTAAATTATGCAGTTAAAGAAGCAAAATAAGATGTAAAGAACATATATGATTTTGCAAGATAGGGCATAGAAGCTGATATAAATGGGGACACAACATAGGAGAAGTAAAACACCTGAACCAACATCTAAAGCATGCATGCCAGGTTTCAAGTTCTCCTCCAATAATTGAAGGCACATTGCATGCATATGAGGTGCGGAAATGGTTGCATTGTAACCTATAGCCATTGGGCTATCAACATAAGGTGGAGTCCCATCTGGCACAAATAGAGCCCTATCAATAGTTTCCATTACTTCAGCTGTCTTCTTTGATGTAATGACTCCATAACGCTGGAGATGCTCTACCATGGCTTTATTCTTGTTGATGTTACTACCACTCCAGAATCGCTGAAAATTAACAAAAATCAGTTTCAAAGCAATTTCATTTAACTCTTGAACAAGAATGAAAAGACCACAGGTGAGTTAGAACTGATGCAAAGTTTAAACGTTTAGCACAATGGGAAGGAACCTGCCGACTGTATGGGAAAATTATATGGAATAAGAGAAAGGAAGAAATAAAATATTAAGCCTACTTTTGCTGCTAGCACCACATAACAATGCCTATGCATGCATGATGCATGATATCCGTAACCACAGCTACTTATGAGGTAATGTCAACAAGGTGCATCAACCTCTTCAAGTGAACTTGAACTCAAGATTTTCAAAGTAAATTTCTTCTCATGAACGACCTCCACTTTAGGAGTGGATATGAGCTGAATTTGTAGGTCTATTTCCCTTGGGCATATGTATAACTGATTAGTGTCATTAAAGACTGCGCAATGAGCACCAAAGAAAATGTTCAACATAACACAGAATGCCCAAACAACTTGTGATGAATTCCCCTGAAAAAACCGATAAAAAAGATTTCTAACAAACTATGTTGCCAATAACTCCATCACAAATGTACTTTCAAGAAGGATTCATTTGCCTTTAAAAAAAAAAAGGAAAAGAGACTAACCAATCATAGACAACTACAGCCCACTATCTGAAATGACCAATAATATGGCCAATTTTCACAAAATCAAATCCCAACAAAGAAACTTCATTACCTAGAGTTGAGTAGAATCATAAAAGCATTTTGAGTAGAAGAAACTTCCTAAAACCCCTCTGTGATTGACTTTGATAAAGACATTTCACAAATATGCTCCGGTCTACCTATGACTTCTCACCTTAAATGAACTGAAAAGAAAGCATATGGCATTTTCTAAACAATGTACTTCCACTTTTGAGTTCAAATGCTTAATAATTTCCATTCTTTTTCCATGATTAAAAGAATAAATTTAAACCATTCGTAAAGAATCATTACCCGTAAAAAGCTTCCCCTAACTACTTTCAGGACGGCACAAGACCAGACCATAAATACAACAAAACATTAAAATTATGATAACTAAAAGATGAGAAACTCTAATCAAGTTATTGGATTCTATTACTACAAAATCCTGGAAAAATTAAGATAAAGATTCTAAAATCCAGAGCTTCTCTCTTTATCCAATAGTCTAAGAATCACACGTATTCCTCAGTTTAAACATATCCATTTATCGAACATTATCCATTCCCCAATTCAAGCAATTTAAAAACCTTACACATTCCAAGGCCAAATATAACCTTAATCAACCATTTCATCACATCAAAAACAAAAACTATATCCATGCAACATCAAGCTAAAAACGAAAGTGGGTCCAATCATACAAGAAAAGAAAAATCCCTTATCGTACCTCCATCCGGTAAAAGAAAGAGTTACCCGTGAGGAGACAGTTGAGATTGGATGGAAAATGAAAATTAGAAGACAAAGGGAGAGTTGATAGGCAAGGACGGGGATGATGATGAGAGACGAGAGAAGTGAAGGCTACCAACCGCTTTATACAAGGCATATAATAGCGGCAACTATACGCTACTGCTGAGTACTGATGCATATCAAAACATATATCTTTTTTTGACCTTTTAAATTTTTTTAAAGATTCTCTTTCTTTTTCCAGTTCCTTCTCCTACATCCTCTTGCAGACTTGTCACCTCTCGGCTCCCATTGCTCAGACCCAACCATGTTCAGCACAGTTCAGTAAATTTTGTTGGGCCGCTTCTCCGTTCCCTGGACTTCAAGATTGGATTAGATTAAGCTGGGCTGAAATAGCACGATGATTTCATGACCCATTTAAACTCAACTTTTGCTGCCGCCCCAAACCCTATTATTATTATAACTTTCACAACATGAAACACTTTGTTTTGAAAGCCCAGCTCATTCTTGCGTCTGTTCGACTATTTACTAACCATAGGCTAAAGTACTTACCCTAACCCAAAAATCAATTAGTTTTATTATAAAATTATTATTTAATTAATAATATATTAAAAATAATAAAATTTTATCTTATTTTTTTATTAATTTATAAAATTAATAATTTTTTTAAGATTAAATTTTAAAAAATTATATTTTTCTTTTTACTAGATTTTTATTTCTCGATGGCAAATCCCCATTCTTTGGACCTCTTACCTTTAACGTCTTCTTTACCCATCTCTTCAGGTAGTTAAAATTTTGAGTCCCTATCTGTTTTCACTACAATAATTTATGAAATTAAACTGAAAATCATCTAAAATTACAAACTAATTGAGTCCCTATCTCTGTTTACTACTATAATTTATGAAATGTCACTGTTAACAAATTGGTCGTTTGATGTTACAAACCCAGCAGCTGAGAAATTGTGAGGATGTGTTTACCATGTGGGCCTCCTTCCATAAATTTTCCACGGACAGACGAGTCTTCCTTTCGTATTCCTTTTTGCTTTTTGTTTTTTTTTTTCCATATATTCCCAAAGTCTTGCCCTAATAAAACGGTAGTGCTAATCGCACGGCCATGATGAGTTTAGTGGGTGGCCAGACCGTTTACTTGCTTTAGTTGTGTCATTGTCTTAGTCAAGCCTTCTCTTTAATATGACAAGTAAATATTTAACCAAGTGGGTCTCATTTGTCTTAACAATGATGTACATACAATTTTTTAAATACAAAATTAAACACTCAAAAAATATATTATTATATAATTAAATAATAATAAAATTATATATTATTATAAAATTAAATAATTTTAAATTAAAAATAAAGTTATATCTAATTATATAATAATATATATAAGTATATATTTATTTATATATTTAAAATGAATACATATAGTATTATTTAGTATCCATAAAATTATGTATATCTTTTTTAAATACATAAATAAATATATAATAATATATATGTTATTATATAATTGAATATTTTTAAATTAAAGATAAAATATTTTAAATATAAGATAATATATATAAATATATATTTATTTATGTATTTAAAATAAGTATATATAATATTATTTATTAAATATTTTTTATAATAATATATTATTTTTGTGTTCAAAACCGACTCCCATCAAATATATACATATATATATATATATATATATATATGTGGATGGAATGATTTAGTAAAAATCTTTACACGTCATGCAGAAGGAATAAGGGTAGAAAAAGTATGCGAGTTTAAGATTTGTCAAAAAAAACGACCAAAATGAGCGTTGCAATAGTTAAAATATGAACTTTAATAATGCAAAAGGACTTTGGTTGGATTACTAAAGAAATAAAAGCCAGTAAAAATACGACAACTTGGACGAACTATCAATCAATAAATATGGAAACCATGACATAATTTAAGGGCCGAAAATCAGTGGAAGACTTGATATTTTACGGTTGACTTGGCTGGTCGAACTCAAACACCTTTAACGGGGTCTTGACTTGGAGGTTTTCACAGTTCTTTTCAACCCCCAACAGGGGTTTGACAATAAGAAATTAAAAGTTATTTTGATAATTTTATTTTTATTAATTTATTTAATTTATAATTAATAAAAATTTTAAATAATTTTTTATTTTTGAGGGCGGTTTAATAATTAATATTAAAAAATTATTTGATTATTATTTTTATTTTAGATATTAAAAAATATTAAAATAATTTAATTTATAAATAATATTATTTATATATATTTATATAATTTAAATATATAAATAATATATTATTTCATAATTAAATATTTATTTATTTTAAATTTTAAATTATTTAATTATATAATACGTAAAAATATGTTATTATAATTTTCTTATTAATGTATTAATATAAAAAATCAAAGGTGTCTGTGTCAAAGGCAAAATTACCAGAAAGAAAATTCAACAAGAATGGGCTCCACGCCAATGTTTTTCCACACGGTTTGTAATATAAATAATATTACATAAACAAATGCATCATCTCATCTTGAATTATCCATCGTCGTTGCCACCAAAAGCAATGGCTTCCTCTCCGCCTAAAGTCCTCTTCTTTCTCTTCAGTCTCTTCTGTTTACTCTTCTTCAGTCGGGCAAAACTTAGTATTGACCCTTCTGATTACAGAGCCCTGTCCATTGTCCTTAAAGACTTGAGTGTCATCGACAGTCAACGCCTCATTTCCGCTAATCCATGCAACATCGACGGTGTTTTTTGTGAGAGGAGGCTCTCAAAGAATGGCACCTACGTCCTGAAGATCACTAAACTCATTTTCAATTCTAAAGGCCTTACTGGGTTTGTGTCGCCTTCAATCGGGCGGCTCTCAGAACTGAAACAGCTGTCTCTGGCGAACAACACTTTGGTTGACCAACTACCTCCCCAGATCGTTGACTGCAAGAAGCTCGAAACTCTTGACCTCCAAAACAACCAATTTTCTGGTAAAATCCCAGCAAATTTGTCTTCGCTGATACGGCTTCGAGTTCTTGATCTTTCAGGGAATGCATTTTCCGGGAATTTGAATTTCTTGAAGTATTTCCCAAATTTGGAATATCTTTCTGTCGCAGACAATCTTTTTTCCGGGAAAATTCCACCTTCTATACGGTCTTTTCGAAACCTCCAACACTTTAATTTCTCCGGAAATAATTTACTTGATGGGCCAGTACCAGTGATAACCAAAACTGGATCCTCATTGTTTCAGTATCCAAAACGATACATGTTGGCGGAGACTCCAACTACACGTGGTGGTAAATCTCTGGCTCCAGCTGCAAGTCGAGAATCAAGTAAAGACGTTTCTAATGCCCCAGCTCCCAGTCCATCACAGGCAACTCATAAACACAAAAAGAACAGTAAAAGAAAGCTAGCTGGATGGATTTTAGGATTTTTTGCCGGAGCACTAGCGGGTACCATTTCTGGTTTTGTCTTTTCAGTGTTGTTTAAGTTAGTCTTGGCAGCAATTAAAGGTGGAAGTAGAGATCCTGGCCCTGCAATATATAGTCCATTGATAAAGAAAGCTGAAGACTTGGCTTTCCTGGAAAAAGAAGACGGTCTGTCTTCTTTGGAAATCATTGGATCAGGTGGTTGTGGACAAGTTTTCAAGGCTGAGTTACCAGGAAGCAATGGAAAGATGATTGCCATTAAAAAAGTTATTCAGCCTCCCAAGGATGCCGCCGAGTTGACTGACGAAGATAGCAAGTTATTGAACAAGAAAATGAGACAAATTCGGTCTGAGATCAACACTGTGGGTCAAATTAGGCACAGAAATCTTCTGCCTTTATTGGCTCATATATCTCGACCTGACTGTCATTTACTTGTGTATGAATTTATGAAAAATGGAAGTTTACAAGACATTTTGAATGATGTTTCTCAAGGGAATAGAGAATTAGATTGGCTTACAAGGCACAAGATCGCATTGGGGGTAGCAGCTGGTCTTGAATATCTTCACACAAGTCACAGCCCGCGCATCATTCACAGAGATCTAAAGCCTGCAAATGTGCTTTTGGATGATGATATGGAAGCTAGAATAGCTGATTTTGGGCTTGCAAAGCAAATGCCCGATGCTCAAACACATATCACCACTTCAAATTTGGCTGGGACTGTGGGTTACATCGCTCCAGAGTATCATCAGACACTGAAATTCACAGACAAGTGTGATATATATAGCTTTGGTGTGTTGTTGGCAGTGTTAGTGATGGGAAAACTTCCTTCTGATGAATTCTTCCAACATACAGAAGAGATGAGTTTGGTGAAGTGGATGAAAAATGTGATGACTTCGGAATTTCCCAACAAAGCCATTGACCACAAGCTGCTCGGCAATGGGTATGAGGAACAGATGCTTTTAGTTTTAAAGATCGCATGCTTTTGCACCGTGGATAATCCCAAGGACAGGCCGAATAGTAAAGATGTTAGGTGCATGCTGTCTCAAATTAAGCATAATTAGTCAATTATGGAAGGGAATGTTACCTATAGGTGTGCTAGAATAAGGCAAACATGTGATAAACATTGTTTGTTTTTAGTTTGATCCAAGTCTTTAAGATGTATTATTATTATTACACTTTCTGAACTTTTGTATCTTGCAGAAAATTATAACAGACTTTGTTCATTAAATTCAGTTTGTTGGATTATCTATTTCTGTCAATATTGGGGTAAACGTGTGATGGTCCATCGAACATTTAACAGAACTTTCTATCGACTTTAACATGATAAAGCTTCATTTCTATAGATTTTATTCAATAAACCATACCGAACATGGTATAATCACCCACGGACTCAAGTTTTCGAATTAATTTTTTGCTGTAGTGGTAAAGTAGGTCTCCTTAATTTTGTCAAAAGAAAATCGCAGTAGAAAGACCAAGAAACTAGCTGCACAAAGAAAGACGGGTCATTCACGTTCCTTTAGTGCTAAAAATTATCGGTTTGAAGGGTGGACGACTTCCAAGTCTAGGCCGGTCTTCTATAGGTTCCATGTGGTTGATTAATCATTCATACAATCCAAACAAACATCATCATCATCAAGCCATTCATTAGGAAATATATTTCCTAATACTCTCTGGAACTTTGTTGTAAATAAACTCCGACAAATACTTTATTCTAAGTTGATTTACATTTGTTTATCCAATATTTGATCTTAAAACACTTTTTACTCAAATCACATTTTTTCCACCGAAAGCCTAACCCTCTTAATGGAAACGGAAACACAGCTCTAACACATCACAAAGATTGTAATTACCATATTACCTCTATGGTAAAATTTAACTCCCTCATCTCACCCCTCGCATCTTGTTTCCTCTCTCACCTCTATGGCCTCCTCTCTCACCATTTCTCATTTCCTTCCTATGTTGTTGTTGTTGTTGTCACTACCATCACCGCCACCACATCAACCGAAGCCTCTCTTCCCTCCAAAAGTTGTCTTCTTCCTCCCTCACCCCTTAAATACCCACTCTCCTACCATTTTTCCAAACCTTTCACTCTTTCCTTCTCCACCAAAGCAACCAAAACCCTTCTAATCTCCTCTATCAATAAAAATTTTGTGAGAGTGAAAACTCCATATAAGTTTTATCGTTTATTCCATGAAGAAAAAAAATGAAAAAGTAAAGGTGTACTGAGGGAAGAAACTGATTAATTTCAGTTTTTCAATCATTTTCCTAATAGTCCACATAAAACTCCAATTCATCTTTTTAGTATTTGACCATAATGAGAATAATATTCTTATTGAGAAACTAAGGGAAGTTGGAACTTAAACTTCTACACCTTTGCTTTTGAGTCTTTGACAGTCTTGCAAAAAGGTTATTCCGGATGGCAAGGACTTCATAAACGCCAGCATAATTGTCTTCTATGTTGCCCATTTATCTACTTATTTGATAACAATATAGACATGGCACATAATATGGTGCTAGAGAAAATGGGAAACATAACTATGGTTTTCCCTAATTTAAATGCAAAGGAAATCAGGATGCTAACATGACAATGCCAGATCAGACAAGGCAAGGAAGAACTTTCTGCAGAAACCACATGCTGTAAATCAACCAGAAGAAAACCTGATCCAGCATTCAGAATATCCATCGAGTTCAATTAGCAGACATAACAACTACAAGGAAAAGGGCCACTCTATAAATAGAATGATTCCAGGTGTATGAACCTCTTGTTAGCTTATTCAATTGGAGAATTAAGAATAAAAGGAGAAGAGAGAAAAAGAACTAGGGATTTCATATTGCTATAATGACCTCTTAAGATGATACAAAGAGTAAAAGAGTTCATATACAAGCTAAGAAAAGATTATTCTGCCCTCAATGATGCACAAACACACACACACACACAACTCACACCTCTCTTGACTACATGACTTATAAAATGACAAGGATCATTCGATCCTTAACCAAAAAAGGAACACAGAGTGACCATAATCAAGCCATGAAATTCCGTCACCTATTAAAGAAGAATCAAGATGAATAACATTGGTGCTATCCAGTCACCCTAGAATTCTATGATATCAATTAGAAATAATCCTTGCCAGTACATCTCCACATAAGTTCATTGTTTCTAACCTAGCTTTGTGTATCTAGATAAAAAAAAGACCCAAAATAAACTGAGAATTTCCATACAAACAGCAAATTTGAAAGCGGCAAAAGATTCCAGACTTACAGGATCTCTTTCCATCACAGAAATTCTGAAGCTGGAGTACGGTTGTGCAAAACTAGATGTAGGAATCCACATCATCAATAAGCAAATATTAAGTAAGTCATAAGTCTCACTAGCAGAGAAAGTAAAATAATCACTCCAGAATGATTTAACCATATAAACAAAATATAAGTGACAACAAACAAAGACGCTTGAGAAATTATAGTTTCTATTAATACATGTAAAACTAAAATATATAGAAAACCTAAAACTGAACTGGATCAAATCCTTCTTAACTGTCCAGTATTACATTTACTAATTGAAATTCTTCTTTCAATTTTATAAGCAGAGAAAATAAATGGCCTAGGTAAAGCTGGTCCGGGACTAACTTTGTACCTCAAAAATCCAACAATAACTGAGGAAGAATCCTCTCCAAGTGAGTGGCTTCAATCTTACTGACACCCTCAGCTTCAGCAATTGCAGCAGAACGTTGCACAGCCTCTGCATCAAGACAAAGGACTTGAACAAAATGCTATTACACAACAAATTTTAGCCTTCTACAGAACAAAATAAGTGAAACCTGAAACAAATAATCGGAGAAGTTCACAACTCAACTTCACCGCATTTGCATTACCTGCATCATGATAAGAATTAAAATAAAGAAACAACAATCTAATTTGGTTACTGTCCAACATTTACTGATCAAAACAATATAACAACGACAAGTATTACCAGAAGTAGGCCGATTTTTCTTGGATGTTCCAGCTCCTACCTGATCCATGTTTGTTTAGAGATCAACTACAGCTTTAAAAAAAAAAAAGACATTAATAATAGTACCTCGGAGTCCATAGCATCATTGCCACCGTTCCTTTCACGCTCTGTAATGGTAAGAAATTAATGGGGATTATAAAAATGGAAAGGAGGACTAAAAAAGTCAGATATACAAACCTAGATATCTTTTGGTCCACATTTGCTTAAAGATCGCATGAATTAAATCCTAAATTATTTAACGCAAATAATTCAATACAATAAATTTTACACAGTCAATTAAAAGAAATTATCAGTAACAGGTATTGAATCGGAAGCCTTACAGGATCAAAAGTGTCGGCCTTCATGGTGAAAACTTCGAGCCCAGCACTATCGACTGAGGTTGGGACTCGACGGAGTTGGGGCAAGCTCTTCAAACTCCCCAAACATGAACATTTATATATTAGCATAGATGCTGCAAAAGCCCCTATAGCTCAGTGGTAGAGCGTCAGTCTTGTAAACTGAAGGTCCGTAGTTCGATCCTGCGTGGGGGCATAATCGGGAAAAAAAATTTAGTTCTGGCCCACGGTTGTTCACGCCGTTATAGATTGTTCTATTCAGCACTATTAAACGACACCGGTTTTTATTTGGGCCCCATCCAAACCAGAACTCATGGCGAAACTTGAAACACAACATTAACTTGTACAACTCTCGAACTCTCAACTCGCATTCGCATCGGTTCTCCTATCCCACAAAACATGGCTAATCTCTTTCAGAAATTCAGTAGAAACAAATCAACTCTAAGAATCTTCACAAATCATAAAGCCCCATTAGCTTTCCCGAAACTCACACCTCCTCTTATTAACACAAACAACCCCGTATTATTTTCAGACCCTCCAACAACAGACAATGCCATATCTACTCAAAAGTTGCAATTTTTTCCTAATTATCCTTTTGGGTATTGCTTGAATCCGATTTCTTCAACTGGGTTTGATCGGTTGAAGGTTATTGGGGCAGATAAAGAAGTGGAGGCTGATGCTGATGATGCTAGGACGATATGGGCGGATAGTGTGAAGAAGAAGAGGAAGAAGAAGATGAATAAGCATAAGTACAAGAAGCTTAGGAAGCGTCTGAGGCGAAAAACTTAGGCTGATTAGGTGAGGATTTCGCGTTTTATTGGTGCTTTCCCATCAAAGTCTCCTCGGGACAATTTTTGTTTTGTATTAGTTGATAGTACTATCTTAAGGTATTTAATTACAATTGGGGATTTCTTCTAAATTTGTTTAAGCGAAATTTATGTCTGAAAGCTCCCAAATTATGTTTTTATGCAGCTAGCTGGATGTTCCCTCTCTCTATATATAACATTGATTAATACTTTGTAGTTGTATTATTTGCAATCAAGGTCTAGATTTGCATATATAGAATAGTTTTCTTTTTGTGAATGTGTTGCTAGATTTCAAAATTATCAAGATATATTGTCTATACTTTTTTTCCCTCCTACTATTTTTTTTATTTTGATATGCATTACTTTATTCATCACACTAGATGTTCTTGAGCGATTTTCATGTCAGGAACTTATGTTAGATTGATAGATGTTTATGATGACTTACAACTTGAGCGATTTTCAGGTCAGGAACTTATGTTAGATTGATAGATGTTTATGATGACTTACAAGTAATTACTTCAAACTGTCAGACTTAGTTATAGGGTGGGTTGTTTTCAAGCCTTTCTTAACCTAGAATGAGATGTAACCTCTCTCTGTAGGTTTGATTACTTGTTCTAATTATTTGTTCACTTTGAAGAAGTTTGCTTCCTGAGTACTAGTAAGCTTAATGTCTATAATATTGATTCTGGCTAGTTAATGAACAAACTTGTTATTTAGTATTTATTTGTAAAGTTAGATTGTTGAGATTATATGTGCCAAAATATGGAATAACATAAGTTGAGATGGGGTTGAAGTAGAACCACATGATGGACACGGATATTATCGCTTCCATTCCAACTAAACCCATCGTGTCCTTCAAGAGGCGTATGTGAGTTCTAATTGAAGTGTTCCAATGACAATGCTTGCTATAGAAACCTGAATGTGGTTTTAGGTGTAATAAAAGTTTCAGTGGCTTAAGTACTTTTCATTTAGTTGAAAATTTGTTCTATGTTTTATGTTATTATCTGTGTCAAAGGGAATCAATGTGAAAATACACCACTTTTCCATTCTTTGTTTACTTTTTTCAAAGTTGCCATTACACAGGAAGCTAGGGAGTTAGTTGACAAGGTGCAGAATTTGACAAAGGTCATAGGCACTATCACAAAATTGTGATTTAATCAAGGCCAATGAATGCCAACTTTTTTAGCTGGTATTATGTTGTATTATTGAATTTTTTCGATTTGGAGTACTTTGATAAAATGTCTAACCAAACAAAGGTGCCATCAATAATCAGTCCTCGTCTATGATAGGAGATATTCAATTCAATCATTTATTGCTTTGATAACAATCAAGCATTTGTTTAGAATTTGTGACTTAACAATTCATACTTGATGCTTCACAGCAGTCTGGAATCTAGATTATTACTTGGGCCTGAACTTTCGATCTCTTCAAGGAAGGTCAATTCTGCTTTTTTCCTGGGCATACGTGGATTGTTATGATCCATCATAACATCTTGCAAGATAGAAAATATTGATCATTTAACTGACAATTACAATGAATTGCCTTGTTGGAATAAGTCATTTCTATATCAGTGAATCAGTTGTTGATTGATATCAAGGACACATCTCCTTAGTACCAGCATACCTGATTGGGCTGGGGACTCTTGTGAGCTGTGATCCTTGAAAAAATGGCAAGGTATGGATGTTAAAAATAGGCTCTTGAATGCTCTCTTATAAGTCTTCCCAAAGAAGGGAAACAGCAAAATACTAATTATTGATGCTGTGAAGCCAAGGGAAATAGACAACTTAGTGGAAGTATTCCCCAGTTTAGAAGTATTCTTGGTGGATGCAGGTAAGACAGCATTATTTAGAAATTACTAATCATCATCATACATTTATTATTTTCTGTTGGTGATGGAGCCTCACATCTAAAGCAGAGATTATTGGTATGCTTATTGATTATGCTAATGATTAATGTGGTATCTTTAGGTAATCCAATAGGAATATTTAGGGAAAACATGGTTGTTAGTTATTAAACATCTAATGACAAATTAGGTGAGACTTGTGTTAATTTAGTAACAGATGATCTTTTGATGGTTTTCATTCAACAAGAATTTGGGATTGGTTGTTATATACATTGATCCTAAGCCACCAAACATATATGAGGCTATTCATTCTTAAGAAGGTTGTTAATATGGAACTTGATGGCTAATAAAAACCATGCCCTTGAATTACTGAGCTCACTGGTACATGCTCTATGTGAGAAGTCAAATTTGGGATAATAAGTGATTATTTACTTTTTCTTTTATTTTAAAATACGTATAATACTATTAAAAATTACATCATTGCTTACGCAAGAAAAAATGAAAGAAACCCAAAATAAAGAATTGCATAAATCATCGCTTCGTGCGATATAATTAAACAAAGTCGCTACCCACATGCTCCCGCTAATCAGGAATGTAAATGTTAGAAAAGCTGACAAGTAGTTAGCTTTATTCAGTAATCTAAGTTCTGAGCCATCAAATTTGACAACATTCATCATCAACCTGGCTCTCTTACAATTTTTTTTTCCTTTTTTTGGTGGTTGGAAACATATATAAAATTCTTCATCTCTAATCAGGAGGGAGCTCCAAGTGCTCAGACATATCTGCAATACATGGCATGTGATGCAACTTTTTTACGAGTCTCTACAAGCAAGACAGCTTGAAAACCACTTCACTCTTTGGAAGACAGTTTGTAGAGTTCAAACTTCTTCAGCTTCTTCTTCGACACTTCCCATACTTTAACTTCTCCATCAAGGCTGCCGCTACAAATCGAAACGACGCCGCCGCGGCTACCACTTTTAACGTTTACCAATGACTTTACTGGTTTTTCATGCCCCTTTAAGATTGTATTACAACGATAACCATTCTCACCGTGCTGCCAAACCCTCACCGTTTGATCAGCCGATCCACTTACTATCAAATCATCAGCATTAATCAAACACAATATAGCTCCTGTATGACCCCATAGTGCTTCCACAAATACCATCCGATGAACACTGCTTTCTCTCCTCCACACCACAATCGAACGGTCACAGCCGCCTGAAAACAAAAACGAACCGTCACGCTTCAGTGCAAGAGCATTGACCGGTGCCTTATGCTTCTCCAATGTCGCAATTAGCTTGTGTTTACTATCTTTGTCAACTCTTTCCCATACTCTTATAAGTCCATCGGCTGAAGCTGTGTAAACAACACCGATGTCAGACACCGCCACTGCGTTTACTGCATCTTGATGTGCGTTGACAGATTCTAAGCACCGATAAGTTGTGGGGTTCCATATCTTAAAACTTTTGTCCCAAGAAACTGAGTACATTAACCCTTCTGTTACTACTAAATGTGAAACTGTATCCCAGTGTTCAAGCCAAAGCCGCTTCTTGTGACGCCTTACAGTCGTGTAGTTTTTGGGCAACATAAAGTGGAGAAAACGGTCTATGACAGTGGGGAGTGTGGAGACAAGTTGGTGTCGCTTTGAAGGTGTCATTTGCCACACTCTTATTTTGCAGTCTTGATGGGCGGTGAAGACTTTATTTGTACTGCTAAAAGCGATGGACTTGACAGAACCAGAAGCTAAATCATTGTTAAACATATCAATAAAGGCATAATTAGATAAATCGAATACGCTGATTTCGTTGATGGAAGCAGCGTAGAGAAGGTTGTTGTGGGCTGCCAGGCAGCTGATATGAGGATTTTGGATTTTAAGGGTGGTAATGCATTGATGTTCCAATGTTTCATGAGGGACAGGACTTATTTGAGAGAGTGAAGAGACGCTATACCCATTGGAAGACATGATTTTTTGAGGTTTTGGGAGAGTGAGGAATAAGAAATATATAATAGAGAATAGAGATTGAGGTTAGCGTTATGGTGGAACATGTGGGAAATTATTTTAATGGAGGAATTAGTTTCGGGTTCACGAAGCTGAAAGGTGGCAAGCTTTGGAGTGAACACATGAATAAATTGAGGGCCTACGAATCAATTGAAGGTGGAGCATGGAAGATATGCAGTAGGCTCTCAGGTTTTTCTTAAACTTATTTGAATGCCCTACATATTCTTCCAAATGTAGGGTTAGGTGATTCTTTTATATTTAACTTAAAATCAATCCAACATGTGTCGCTGAATTGTGAGACGGGGATTAATTAATTGGTAATTGGTTCCAGAAACGCACATGTTTTAGGGTTCTGCTGAATTATTAGGAAACATGCATGTGATCAACCACTACGACATAATGATAACCAAAGCACCAAAAGATATTCAATTTCAGTTACTTTAGCTGATGGAGCAAACGTCATGTAATTTATCATCTTTTTACCATTACACATCCTGTGGACAATCAAATATCTTACATGAAAGAAACCTGAGCAAGCTTCAGGTCGATCCCTTCATGCGCATCCCTTTGCTTATACATTCCAACAACGGATGATGAAGAGCCGTCAATCCTTATAGCCAAGCAAAAATTGCCCAAAAGTATATACTATCAATCCAAGCATTCTGGACTTCGGGGCTATTTTGAGTAATTGAAATGTCAAGCACTTAAGACAGCATGTGTATTGTTTTGTTCAGCCCAGTGAGCGGAATGCTTATGCAGATATTGAAGCTGCATACACGGTTCTTGAAGAAAGCTATGGTGCTAAGCAGGAAGACATCATCCTTATGGTCAGTCTGCTGGAAGTTGGCCTACTTTGGATCTTGCAGCCCGTTTGCCTCAACTAAGAGGTGTTGTTCTGCATAGTCCCATACTTCCAGTGTTAAAAGTCATGTACCCCGTAAAGCACACTTACTGATTTGACATCTATAAGGTTAGAGCAATTGTTCTCTGGTCAGTTTCCACATATTCTTTTAAAGGAATGATTGATGTATTCTTTGTTTCTGAGCATGACATTACTTAAGTTTTGTGCTGAACCTTGATACAATCCCGTTGGTAAAGTGCCCTGTACTGATCATTCATGTAAGTACTCACAGCACAGTACTTGGCATCTGTAAATTATATGAACTTGAGAATTTTTTTTTCTTGACACATGGCGTTGTATAACTGTTGCTGGCTCTGAATAGGCAAGTTGATAAATTCCATTGCCAAAAAAAAAAAAGCAGAGACAGGCCTGAAAAGCTGAGACTATATGAGTACAAATTTAGCAATATTGACAAAGTAGAAAGGTTAAGAATCTCTTTGGACCAGATGGACAGGTCAAGGAGAAGTGTAGAATACCATAAGAAATCTAGGTGAAGCATCGAACAACAGCTAGAAAGAGCACGGAAAAGGGGGGACTGGTTGAATCGATTTTACTTACTGGTTATGTAATATTAATTTATAATTTATTTTTAATTTTAAATTAAAGATAAAATAAAAATATTTTATAATTTAAGGGACTTAGTCCTCTGTTTTTCATTTATTAGTTATTTATTTGTTAAAAGAAAAAATGAACCCGAAAGCAGGTCCGACTCCAGGTCGCAGAGTGAACGGGTCGGGTTGTGAGATGACCTTTTAGATAAATATAATTTCTCAATACAATCAAGTCCAATTTTCTAAAAATACTCGTTAATCTTCAATCTTCTTCTTCCGTCGAGTCGAACAGCAGGAACCGTGGCTCTGGGAAAAACCTAATTCGAAACAATTTCTCAAATCAGCAGTCGGATTCGATCAATATGTATGTGTTATAATCAAGTACTTTATTCTGCTATTTTGCTTTGTTTGGGGTTTCCGAGAAAAAGAATGCGTTGTCTGCTGTTTAAGTTTAACTTGATGAATCAGTAAGTATAAGATTAATATAAAAATTATGATTTCAGGTCGCAAATAGAAATTGGGGAGGAAGCTATAAGGCACGCATTGAAGGCGCTGCGGAAACGGCATTTGGTTGAAGAAGGCGCTCATGCTCCTGCTATTATTGCTCTTTCTCGCCCCATAATTTCTCAGGTATTTCGTTATCATAGTGCATCTCTTTCTCATTTTCAGTTTGTTAACCATAATATTGTTATTGAGTTAGTTATGTGGTGTTAAAAAAGGGGTCCGAATGGAAAGAGAAAACTGAAAATCTGGAAAAGGAACTTCAGCAATGTTACAAAGCCCAATCGCGGTTGTCGGAGCAACTGGTGGTTGAGGTAGCCGAATCCAGAGCTTCTAAAAATTTGTTACGAGAGAAAGACTCACAAATTGCTTCTCTAATGGAGGAATTGGGGAAAATAAGGTTATTTTTTTAGTCTTTATTTTATTCTTTGCTTATCGGCTAGGTGGATGTGTACATAGATTCTAAATTAAAGAATTGCAGTGATGAATGTTCTCAATTGAAGACGGATTTGGAAGAAAAGATTGCAGCTCTAGAATTGGTTATGGCTGAAAACAAGGAAATCCAAGCACAACTAGAAAAAATGACCGCTAAAGCTAAAGCTGCAGAGGCTGAAAATAAGATGTTGCTTGATAGATTGATGCTGCAAAAGATGCAAGATGCTGAACGGCTTAATGAGGTATTTTGATATTCATGTTCTGATTAAAATGGAGACATTGGATGTGCTGTAGTTTAATACTAACTCTATTATGTTGCAATGGCATGTATATATAATATTTAATGATTACATCTGTGTCATTTATGTGTAAGCAGATTCCAGGGGTTTGTTTTCCCATTGCTTCAACACTCACATGCACTGTATTCTCTCCATCAATCTTTAGAGCAATAAATAAGATCTGTATCTTCTGTTTTATTAACATTATAGTGAGCACTACTGTGATCTTGAATTTGGTTTCAGAGAGGAGATGGTGGTCTTCAGACACTATCTTTGGTTTTGTTTAGTGTAGATGTTCTGGGTCTACCTTTGTTTGTGCTTGTTTATTTATTTGGAGATGTAATCTATATGCCTCCTTCTGGGGTTGCAACTTCTCTTTTGTAGATAAGTTACAACTTGAATATTACTGAAAATAAACCTTTTTGAATATTTGGTGGGGGAAAAGGTACATTAACAACGTTAAGTTTTAAATGATGGGCTTTTTTCAGATTTTGAATTGTATCTTTTGCTTTAGAGTTGGAATTAGTTTTAGTTTCTATCTTTTTTCATTGAAGTATATACTCTATTGAAGAATTTGGAAATCACTATATATTCTACCTTCTAACTACTTATTTTTATTTAGATTAATTTTCTTTTAATGATGTAGGCAAATGCGCTTTATGAAGATTTGGTGGAAAGGCACAAGGCCAGTGAACTGGAGAGTCTTGCGAAGCAGCAAGTAGATGGTGTTGTCCGCCGAAGTGAGGAAGGTGCTGAGTACTTCATGGACTCAACCGTTTTTTCTGTGTGCAAACACAATATCCATGCCCACAATGGTGGCTGCGCATCCATATTGTTTGAGTACAACTCTGGCAGATTGATTAGTGGGGGACAGGACAAGTCAATCAAATTGTGGGATACAAACACTGGATCTCTAAGTAATACTCTTTATGGTTGCCTCGGCTCTGTTCTTGATCTTTCCATTACCCATGATAATAGATCTGTCATTGCAGCAAGTAGCTCAAACAACTTATATGTATGGGATGTCTACTCTGGACGCATTCGCCATACTCTCACAGGTCATACAGATAAAGTGTGTGCTGTAGATGTCAGCAAAATTTCAAGTCGTTATGTTGTCAGTGCAGCTTATGATCGAACAATAAAAGTTTGGGATTTGCAGAAAGGTTATTGTGTCAACACCATCATTTTCCACAGCAACTGCAATGCTCTTGCATTCAGCATGGATGGACAGACGCTATTTTCTGGTCATGTTGACGGAAATCTGCGTTTGTGGGATATTCAGACAGGAAAGCTGCTTAGCGAAGTTGCTGCACATTCACCTGCAGCCGTCACATCCATCTCTCTGTCTAGGGGTGGAAACATAGTATTGACTAGTGGACGAGACAACATGCATAATTTATTTGATATTCGGTCTCTGGAAGTATGCCACACATTAAGAGCAACTGGAAATCGATTGGCATCTAATTGGAGTAGATCCTGCATCAGTCCAGATGAGAACTATGTTGCTGCTGGCTCAGCTGATGGATCTGTATGTATCTGGTCAGTGTCTAAAGCTGATATAGTCAGCACTCTGAAGGAACACAATGCCCCAGTCCTGTGTTGTTCGTGGAGTGGGCTTGGAAAACCTCTAGCCTCCGCTGACAAGAATGGAATTGTTTGTATTTGGACTTGATAGTTGTAATATACACACGTGTATATATGTTGAAACCGAAGCGGTTACTCTAGTTTCTGATTTATCATCAGCCATGCAGTGATATCACACTAGAGATATGATTCTGCACTTGCCAATAATGTGTTACAATTGGGAAAAAATGTAAAAATTTTGGGTTTTGCTGCATAAATAGACGGGTATATTGGTTAATTACAAGTTATTGTTTGACTAAGGAATTTGGTTGATTCGTTATTTGTGTAAATGGATCTTGTAATTATACTATTCATTGGCTTGTATGGTCTTATGACTGTCTTTTTTCATTACCTGTTAACTGCCTTTAACTCAATGAACTCAAATCCACAGGGAAAAGATTATGGAGGTAACAGATATTTGGCTGACAGAAAAATCAATAGAATAACGCTTGAATGGATTGGTTCAGCTGGAACTCTGATAACCCAGCTTGGCCCTGTATAATTTGGCACAGTCCGTGTCAGTCCTAAATGGGAAAAAGCAAACTACATCAGACCTGTGGATTTAGTCGGTCATGCCTCGGGCCCGCCGATGAGTCATGTGAGTCGCTCTGACACAAACCACTAAAAAATATAAATAATTAATTAAATATGTAAAATTTATAAGTTAATGGGCTAACACTTTGGTCGGCTCGTTAAAAAGTCTATCAGACATGTCACATGGTCTTGGGTAGTGCCCCGGACCCTAAGATTTGACAGGGCCAGCCCAACACAAATGACCAACAAGTGACCGGCTGGCCTTGGCCGACTCACTGCGACCTTTTGATAAACCTATAATTTTTGTATGCAATATTACTGGCACGCCACCTATACTTTATGATAGTCTCTGCCTTCTTTCGTAAATAACAGTGACTTTCTATCAACTATTTACCATGGAATGTTCAATTTACATAAACGGGCAAGAGAACTGAAACACGAAAGAACCCCCAAATCTGTACAAGTAATTGCATCTTGTTGTTACTTTCACACGATGAAGATGCACTAACTGTTACACCTTTTTCAGGTTCTGTTCTTTTCACAAGGCGCAATGATTTTTTTATTACTCGTAGGGAGTTGGGTGTATTTTGAACGATTACATAAGGGTTGGCAAAACTTTTACAAAGTGGCAATCATCATTCATAAACAATGAAGGCACGGCACCGATTTCCATGATAGTTTATTAGAATTTTCGCCTGTTTTTATTCTCTGCTTAAGCAGCAAGAAATTGCTGTTTCTGTATCATTTTTTGCTAAAAATTGCCTGTATCCATCCCCCTTCTCGTGTGTTTTATGATTCTATGATATATATACACGCAATTATGTGATATGATATGATAATAATGGCATAATAATCTAAAGAATATATAGATTTCCCTGCGCTCAAAACTTGTTATGCCGGTGTCAAAATGAAAGCTTTTTGGTTTCAGTTAAAGTCACAAAAAGCAGTTTTCCCACTAGCTGAAATATCGTGGCGAAAACCTCCATTGGCCACACTTATTTTTCCTTTCTCCTGTACTTATGATCATGGGATGACGTGTTTGCCATGGAATGTTCAGCATTAAGCCACCACATGTTTTCCATGTTAGAGCCTGCCTAACTGATTCTCATGTTCATGTATATATAAAATAAGATGAAATACCCTCATTTCCTTATTGAGATCAGAGCTTAGGATAAGTGAACCAATCTCTACAGCTTCTTCCCCGTTGCTGGCTGACCCCATTTTTGTTCCTTTCAACATTATTATTAGCTTGTTCTTTCCTACAAGAAACCTGTAACTTCTTCGCTTAATGTCTCTTTGTTTTCTTTCTTATTCTTCTATATAAACCACTGCTTGATTTCTCTAACTTCATAGTATTCTGTGTTCAAAAATAAGAAAGGAGTGAAAATGAGGAAGGTTTTCTTAGTTGGTCTTGTATTGGCTCTGGCTCTTGGAATCACTGAAAGTTTCGACTTTCATGAGAAGGAGTTGGAGTCCGACGAAGGCTTGTGGGGTTTGTACGAGAGGTGGAGGAGCCATCACACAGTTTCCAGAAGTTTGGATGAGAAAAACAAGCGATTTAATGTGTTCAAGAATAATGTTATGCATATCCACAACACTAACACGATGGACAAGCCTTATAAGTTGAAGTTGAACAAGTTTGCGGATATGACAAACCATGAATTCAGAAATACTTACGCTGGCTCCAAGGTTAAGCATCACAAAATGTTCCAGGGGGCGCCCCGAGGAAATGGGAGCTTCATGTATGAGAAGGTAGACAGTGTCCCTCCATCGGTTGATTGGAGAAAGAAAGGCTCAGTCAACCCTGTAAAGGATCAAGGCCAATGCGGTAACATCATTTTCCATCTCCATAGTCTTGTTATTGTGACAGTTGACACAAGTAATATAAAAAGTTTCATTTATTTTTTTATGTATTATTAGGTAGTTGTTGGGCATTTTCAACAATTGCAGCAGTAGAAGGTATTAATCATATCAGGACGAATAAGCTTGTATCGTTATCTGAGCAAGAACTGGTAGATTGTGACACTGTAGAAAATCAGGGCTGCAACGGAGGGCTAATGGATTTGGCATTTGACTTCATTACGAAAAAGGGAGGCATAACAACAGAGGCTAATTATCCTTACCAAGCTATGGATGGAACTTGTGATATTTCAAAGGCAAATATATAACCGGGTTTATGCGCTTTTTTTTTTTTTGGTTTTTGGATGATGATGATGAAATAATAACACTATCTACTGGATTTCTAGGAGAATTCTCCAGCAGTGTCGATCGATGGGCATGAGAATGTTCCTGCTGATGAGGATTCACTGCTTAAAGCGGTTGCAAACCAGCCAGTAGCTGTGGCTATTGATGCTGGGGGTTCAGATTTCCAATTTTATTCTGAGGTAATTCATTCACAAGAATCTTTTACTTGTTCTGCTGTCCTTGGAAGCAAACTAATTTTAAAACAGTCTAGATTAATACATAAAACAAAACAATATAAAATCTGAACTTATTCCCTTTCATTGTGTTTGAATTTGTTTGCAGGGTGTATTTACCGGAAAGTGCGGCACAGAGTTGGACCATGGGGTTGCAGTTGTGGGTTATGGAACAACACTTGATGGAACAAAGTATTGGATAGTCAGAAACTCATGGGGGCCTGAATGGGGAGAGCAGGGTTACATAAGAATGCAGCGCGGCATTGCAAACAAGGAGGGACTCTGTGGCATAGCTATGGAGGCTGCATATCCCATTAAGAAATCCTCAAGTAACCCTGGTGGAGATTCACATTCTCCAAAAGACGAGCTCTAATTCATGTTCACCGTTGTCTTAAGCTCTGCTCTCAATCTTTAACTACTTATGTCTTCTGTATTAATAGTTACATGACTCATGGCATCATGATTCATCAAGGAATAATGTATTTCTTAAATTTAATGTAATATATATAACAACTTCATCAATGAATATTGTATTTTCTCAGATTTAATGCCATATATCAGTAACAACAGTTTGGTAATTTTATTGATATTATAATGCAAGTCATCTATGAATACACCGAGCAAGACATCTCCTTATTACGCAATAAGTGGATATAAAGGTGAAAAGCATACATTGTCAACCATAGCATCTGATGGGATCATTGCAACCCTTTTCAGCTGATTGTTTCAGGCCTTTACCTCCTCCCTTTTCCAGATACTGCTGATGATATTCCTCTGCTCTGTAAAATCTCTTTGCAGGAAGAATTTCAGTGACAATCGTCTTATCCTTGAGCTCCAACTGCTTAGCTTCCTTGGACTCTCGGGCTAAACAAGCCTGTGTCTCATTGTAGTAGTATATCCCTGATCTATATTGCGCACCCACATCACCACCCTGACACATCAATCATTAGATATTTTTCCATTAGAGCAAACAGCTTAAGGGGCTAACAAAACAAAAGATATCTTATATTCATACTCTGGGATTGTTATTTCTTTATATTTAATCACTCTTTTCTCATTCAGGTATGTATTTTACAAATTAACTGATTAAAAAAGAAGGTACAAAGTTAAAATGACACCGTACCTGGCGGTTGAGCGTCGTAGGGTCGTGGCGGCTCCAA
Organism: Mangifera indica; assembly: GCF_011075055.1. NCBI lineage: Eukaryota > Viridiplantae > Streptophyta > Magnoliopsida > Sapindales > Anacardiaceae > Mangifera > Mangifera indica. The sequence goes on from NC_058139.1 coordinate 3,325,429, forward strand.
AACTCAGAGAGGAGATTTGTATATGGGCAAATTTGTGGGTCAAACTGGACCCGAACCACCTCCACATGGTTGGTTGTTCCAGAGCGCACAAGTTTGTAATTTGGATCTGGGACGTGGCCTTGAGAATACCCGACTTCAGTCTTGACTACACCCACTACTCGCTGAAACGCTAGTTCCACTCCCCAGAAGCACCCCGCTCCGAACTGGGCGAATTCATGAGCCGTGTTTTCTGGAAGGTCTTGATCCGGTTCCAGGGCTGGGTTGTTGGTTGCCATTTTTTTCAAAATCCTGCTATCTCTGATTGTAATCGACTCTGCAACTGCAATAGTTATCGTGAATATGTGGCCCGTTTTACAGGAAGAGAGATGAGTCAGAATCAGCGTCAATGTGATGAATATGAATCAGAATGCAGCCAGATTCATTATTCCATCAATTCGAATGAATTCTCTACATCACCTGTGACGTCAGGATACGAAGTTTCGATTTCGACATTGTTACGTTTACATCAGACTTTTGGGTTCATTTGGGTTGGGCTCTACAACCCAATAGGGAAAGCCCCAATAGAGGCTTAACTGATGAGTTACAAATAAGGAAAAAGAAAATTGCTTGTTTTATTTATGAAATGAAATAACCAGTTGGATTTAGATTATTAGATTATCAATAAAAAAATACCCACACGCATTTTCTTAGTATTCAATTAAGGATTAAAATAATATTATTATTATTATTATATAATTAGATAATTTTAAATTAAAAATAAAATAAAAGATACTTAATTAGTTATATTTTCTCTTTTTTATTTATTTTACTGAATAAACAGAATACGTAATACTACTGATAACAAATTATTTTGTGTAGTCTCTATCTATAGGCTATGTCAACTCACGATCATTTATCATGTCTAATTGTTATAAATGGTGATTATATGTATGACTCTACTTTAGAGCTTCAAGATTATGTGATAAATATGATTTTCAAATTTAATTTATTTTAAACATAATTTAATATTGAAATGCAACGAGACATTTTTATAGCTTTAGCCCTAACAGAATCAGTATGGTTATGATGTCCAAGCTTATCAATTCAATTGAACTAGTATAATATTGTGAGCAAGGCCCTACACCTTTTGGCCAACATGGATATTGCTTAATCCTAAGAATTAGAATGCCTGAAAAGTGAAGTCCGATGCAAAGGAAAAGAGTGTGAGATCGACAATTAGGTGCCATAATGTAGCAACATAGTTGGTGGGTCATTTTTCTGCTGGTTAAGGCTTAAACAACAAAGCATTTGATCGGCAGTTAGTGCTAGACGGACAGAGAAAAAAGTGTAAAATGATCTCTCTCTGCTATTTAGTATTCAATGGACCAGCAAGTTGCAGGCCTAAAAGCCCTTTCTGCGATGCGAACGAGATGTAACCTTTGAAATTCATGATGTTTAAGGACCCCTCTCAGCCGATGGAAACAAGAGAAGATTTAAGTAGGGCCGAGATGGGATTCCTTTTACTTGGAACACGTTGAGCATCTCACCACCACACACCAGTCGCAGCTGATCCACCTTTACCAGACCAACTTTTTTAATTTTCACAGAAGAGAGACCAATAGTCCAGTCATTAGTTAGCTGTAAAAATTAGAAACAGAATAATATAAGAAAAACAATACACTTCCTTTTTTCTTTTTACACATGCAAGAGTTATCAGTTGGTTGAAGAAACATCCCGCCTGACTAGACTTTCTTAACAAAGATGATTGCATTTCACACACTATCATGTAAAAGAATTACAGAGTTACTCAAGGCAGAAGCAGAGCAGCCTTTTCAAAGTCATGCTGTGGAGAAGAGCATGAACTTGAATACAAAAGTAATGGGTCAATTAGAGGATACACAATTATCAAATGCAAATATGACTACAACTATGATTGTATTGGTTTTATATAGTTTAGCCTCGCCATCATTGAGTGGCCACTGGCCAACTTTTTTCCCTTGTTGGTAGGATCCTCCTGAATAAAAGAATGTGTAGCACGTTTTCAAAGTGGACAGGACCTTCGCCATCCATGTTTCCAAGCAATTACATTAAAGGTTGAAGAAGCAATAATTATTATGATAAAGGGCCACCTCCATACTATTTTCATGTTGGGTCTCTTGGTCCTGCCAAATTGAAAAAACTCAAATTTATTATATGTAAAAATTTCAACTCACTATATTCATAAATTAAGATAAAATAAAATTCAGAATAACAAAAACAACACATATAAATAGTTAGGGCTGGATTCGAGCTGAGCCGAGCTCGGCTCGTAGCCAGCTCGGGCTCGGCTCGGTTTATTTATGGCCGGCTAAAGTTCGGCTCGAGCTCAACTCGAGTCGAATTCGGCTCGGCTCATTTTCGGCTCGGCTTATTTAAGGCTCGGCTCGTTTTTCTTATCAAAATGACATCGTTTTATATATATATAGATCAAAACGATGTCATTTGTATAAAAAATTTAAAAAAAAAATCTACCGAGCTAACCCGAGCCAACTCGAGCTCGATCGAGCCAAACAGAGCCCAGCTCATTTCGGGCTCGAACCGAGCCGAGCCGAGCTCGAACTCGAGCTAGCTCGGCTTGAGTCCAGCCCTATAAATAGTACACAAAAGTCTTAATATGGAAGAGAGAAAATTAGAAAAATATTGTATTTGGATTTTTAGTGCATATCTGTAGGAGTTTTTTTTTTCTCATTTTCACCGTTCGATCGTTTTAATTTTTGGACTACTAATAAAAAACTCATTGTCTTTATTCTAAATGATAGAGATCGCATTCGGTTTATCAAATGACTTATTATTTGTGTTGAAACATGATTTGTATATTACAATTTAATTTAGATAATTATTAAAAAAATGTCTTTTCTTTTTCATCTACTGTTGAATTACTCTCAAATTACAACAGTATTTTAAGTATATCTAGTGTTATATTTTAAACAGTCGAGATTTGTTTTTTATGTTTATAATGTGATATATAAACGCACAATTTTATTGTGATATTATCTTTTTTTTTTTTGTAATTGTGTTTTTTTTTTCATTCTCTTATTTTAGGGAGTTGCATATCTAGTGATAGACTGAAAATCGTGTATCATAATTTTGAAAATAATAAATTAGTTTATTTAGATAATACCACATGATTTTACTCTTTATATTAAAAATATTTTCATGTTAAATTATAGAATACAATACAATTTTTTTTTTAAAATTGCTTACTATCATATAATTTAATCAAGAAGAGTCGAATTTGATTTTGGGCATGCTATTTTTTTTCTTTTCTCCCCCAACATTTTATCCATTGTAAACCGACATGTAAGTCAAATTTCAGGAAGGTAGAGGAGAACCCTTCACCAAACCGGTAGAAAAGATTATTAATTTATAAAAGGCTATGCTCTTTTAATTACATTAATCCCTACAGCTCACCTCATTACAATAGAGAGAGATCAAGAATTACCAAACACCACTCCATACCCACTGCAGGATCTTTGACTTATGCAACCTTTTCCACTTTTTCACATATTATTATTCATAATGGTGATAAGACTGAGCATACAAATTCACCCTCATTTACCATACCCATATAAACAAAAAAGTATTGAAACATTATAATGGCTCTTGTGATCCATCAAAACTTTGATTCTTCCATTCGCTTTCTCTTTTGTAAAGACAAAGAAGATATTGTTCTGGCTGCTAGAACCTTCCTCACCAGAAGCCTCCATCGCCCATCATCACTCTTTTTCTCCCCTTGTGCTCTCAACTTGAATTGCCTGTCACAATACAAAAAGATATTTTCAATGACTTTCTTCTACCAGAAACAAGTGTCCTCCGTTGCATTTGCACCAGAAAACGACATCAAAAACAGTATCCACTTGCTTGGACATATATTTATTTTTTAAGAGCACAGGGCAAATCAAAATTGAAAGATAAACCCTATGACCTCCTGGCTTGTCTTTTATAAATTATTGCAATAACCAGGTCCATTCCTTTCCACCAAAATCTTATCAATCAACATCATTTTTGAAAGGCTCAATACCAAGTTTCGTTGGTCCGTGTGAAATCGTCATCAAACATGTCATAAGTAAAGTTGGGTGAAAGGGACTGATCACCTGCAAAGGGGAACTCCGCAAGAGTCAGGTTGGTCGCACATTAATGAGTGAAGTCGAAGGAGCTGCCACAGCCGCTTGCACCGCAAGCACCCTTCGTTCACCCTCTTCTTGCAGGTCCCAAAATGGCGGATCAACAGTTGCACACCTTGACACGTGGCGAATTTACTGCAAGGACCTTTGTGCTTGGTGGGCTCCCTGTCATATGGACGCACGATCGTGCATCCTTCCGTGCAAATGTGCTCCAGGCAATCCATTGCCTCACTTAGCTGTAGATACGAACTCTGTTCCTCTCTGTGCCTTCTCGTCCTCTTCCTTCTCTGGAATAACATTTTGTGTTATTAAATTAAATAAACACCTATTTTTCATTAATGGTCGAGGCTAGAAAAAGGGCAAAAAGTAATTTACCAATTCAGCTTCATCCATGAATTGAAGAATCTGAAGCTCCATCCATGGATCGTGATCTTGCATAAATTTCCACCCTTCAGTCTTCTCAACGCTCTTAAACCTGCTTGCAATTAACTTCATACATTTGAGGGAAAGATCCGGTGCATCGCAGAGCCTGGCGAGTTGAAGCACGTCCACCACATTCTCAATCGTTAGCCGTTCACCTAAACCCTTGGTGCATTGCTGTTTCAGCTGCGGCACCAAGTACACGTGTGATAAGGCCAGGAGGTGGATGCCGTATTTCTCTACCTGCTCCTCCGTGCACCTGCTCCACACGCCAGGGACATTTCAGTCATTTCAATATCATATAATAAAATCTGAACTAGATGTGACTAATCTGGGTTGTCTGGTTCTATGACTTTCACGAGTTACTTAGGCGACCAGCTTAGCTGGTTTGAACCCGCCACGTGGCATTCGATGGTTCGTAAACAAAATATTCTCTATTTTTTTTTAATAAAGAATCTTCATCGCCGTCGAGTTCGACCAAAGAGCATAAAGCCGTTAGATTAAAACCTCGTGCTAAAATGAAACAAAATATACGGCAGAGATTAAAAGGTAATCACCTGGACGTGTACAGAAATCCAACGAAAGAGGAAACGGCACCAGAAGGAACCCCGAAAATCGGAATGACTTTCTCGGAGCTCCGATGTTTAGGTGGCCGTTCTATGATATTCTCCAACACCGGCGACGCCGATGCCTAAATTTCACCATATCAAAACAAGAAAATCAGATCTTTAAAAAAAAAAAAAGCAATAAGGAGAAATATTGAGTCGAATCAAAACAGAAATTGTTAGAAGAGATAATAAGCATACCAGGATACCGGTGTGAACTGGGATGAGAAGGCCATCGGAGGTGAGTATTTCGAAATCGGGCTCGTAAAAGACGCTTTGTTTGGTGAGTGTAGCGAGATGCGAATGGAGATGAAGATTGCAACAGATGGTGGTTGCGCGCAGAGGTTCTTCCATTGGAAGGGCGAGCGAGGGAGAGATAGAATGACAGAAGGGAATAAGTTATTCTTTGAGTGTTATGTTTGTGCGGGGAGAACGAGATTGAGGTTAAGGTCGGCCGCCCTGTCTGAATTTTATAGACGCTCTAATGATAAAACGACAAAATCGAACAGTTAAAATGTTACTTTTTCAGAATTACCACAGACCAGACAGTGCAGAGCAGACCTGTAATATTTCTAAATGCATTTGTAGCACGCCTTAAGGAAAGAATGAGTTGCCTTGCATCAAAAAATAAAATTGTGTATATAGAATTATTTGTTTCTAATTTATCTTCCTGTATTTACATGTCCAACCGTATCCTTGATATTTTAGTAGTCAGATGAAATTTTAATAGCTGACGTGGAACATCCGTGGTAATACCTGACGTCAGCAGTGTTTCTTCGACTGTTTATGATCTTGACTACGGGGCCCGCAGTGAGCACTAGAATTTGGGTCAAAGGACTATTTTCCACCCAGGGTACGCTAATTTGCCAAGCTTCCCTGCGTGATGGAATCAGATTTTGTATCAGAGATTAAAAACTAAACTTTTTGGAGAATATTATTTTTCAAAACTTAATTTAGGGAAAATAGTTAGTTTTTAAGGGTTAAGGGACAAAAAAAAGATAAAATTTTTAAGGATTAAGGTTTCATTAATTTTAACAATTTATAGATAGGTAAATAAGATTTTCAAAGTTAACAGAGAAAATTTTGATATATTAGTATACTTTAGGTGAAAAATAGTTGTTTGGCCTAGAATTTGTGTCGGGGTGGCAATTGGTGGGACTGGACGTCACCATGGTCTATGGCGGTGTGCCGAGATGCCGGATAAAAATTATTCAAACGTGGATATTATTGTTAAATTGAGGGATCTGTTTATATAAATAAATAAATAGAGAAAGAGTTGAAACTTTTGTTCTAGTTAATTGGATTAATCCAACTAGAGAAGTATGAAACCTTGCAGTGTCTATGGCGTTTTCATGGTAATAGCCCGAATTCGAGTAGGGATTTGGGAGTATAGGTAAAAATAAACTCGAATAAAATCCCAAACATATGTTGTGCTTAACTAACGAACTGAGCATAATTTGCTTGCCTTTATAAAACTGATTAATGTTTTATTAATTCGATGTCATATTTAGCTTTGCATTACAGATCAAATTACCCAAAATCCTCAAAGTTTTATTTAACTTCTTTTATTTACTGTAACAAGCTAATAAAGTTAAAATTTAAATCTAAAACCAATCAGTCACAACCGCCTCCAATCACCGCAGCTTCTCCACTCCAATGTTGTTGGCGACATTCCAGTGCTCCTATTTGCCCTCCATGCCAATTAACGTTGCTTCACCGTTGCAATTCCCTGCATAAACAGACGACGCAACTCCACCTCGGTATGCCTTCAATGTTGCTCCGTCGTTTCGACCTGGAATGGCATAAGAGAGATGAGATACAAGAATCTTGATGGACATCTTCATTTAAAAGTGTTTATTGAGTTTCTTGTTTTCAGAACTTCAAATGAAATTACAACTAGCATAAAGATTGAGGCATTGTTATTGAGTATGAAATTACAAGAAGCTTGAAATGCAAGCCTTAAGCAAGCTTGAAACCGAGCTTGATAATCAAGTCAAGCTATCTCATGCAGACCTGAGCGAGTGCAAATGAACCTAAGCTTATGCGAGCCAATCTTAAATAATAAAATTATCAAGTGAGCAAAACCTGAACATATAGTTGAGTGAACTCAATGAGTCTAAGCTTTGGATACCCCAAAATGAGTCGGTCCCTTATTGGACTCAATTCAGCTCATTTCCAACCCTAATATGCATACATAATTTTTATATATAATTTGAATATATAGATAATACGTTATTATATGATTAGATATTATTTTATTTTTAATTTAAAATAATTTAATTACATAATAATACATCATCTGTATATATATATATATATATATAAAAATGTGTACGCAGCCCTAAATTTATATGTTTTTAATTTATAACTCCACTGATTTATTATCAGGTAATGTTACGTAACTTTATAAGAAATTATTGATTTCTCATGTTATGGACTCATTGTAGCCAATACATTACAATACAGGGTTAAACCCAAATTTCATATTGGGCTCTTGGGCTGTTATCCTTATTGAGAAATTATATTCAAATCAGCCCATGTTTGAAAAATGTCTCGAAATTAGTCTAACCATATTTCTCTTTTTCTTTTTCATAAGCAAATTCACTAACCCTTTAATCAAAATTTCAGGCTCTCAAATGCTCAATCTCTTGCAGTCACCATCAAATCTGTGTCCTTTGATTCAAAGGAGTGTTGTAGTATGAAAAGCTTTAAAACAGAGAGCATGTAATGTTATATGGAAGTGGTTAAACCTCACATTTTAGGGATTTGAAATATGTGTATGAAACATACAAATGAAGGGTTTTCTGGTTACATGGTTCCTTCTGTGTAAACTGTTTGAAATTAAACTAGCAGGTGCATGATGAAAATGAATGATTTTTTGGCCTTTTATTTTTTTTGTGTGGGGTGGGGGGGTGGGCAGCGCGGCAAAAACAGAGTGGAGGCATCAACAAATTGGGCAAAATCAATCAAGAGGTTGAAGATAATAAGAAATGATCAACACCCAACAATATTGGGAGTATAAATCATCACCATAAGTGATTAAGAGAAGGTGCAGTTTGACCTAGATAAAATTGCAAATATTTCTTTTTATGTCCCATCAATTTCCGAAAAAAAAATTATTGACAAACTCTAATAGAATATATAAGCGATATCATCATTTTACATAGATCAAATCATGATATCCCTTTGAGTCACTTAAGAGGCGTTTGGTTTGGATAATGTTTTATTATCAAAATAGAAAGATTACCTTGAAAATAGATTACTTAAAAGATTACTAAATATTACTAGTAAATTATTTTACTTAAATGTCCTTGAATATAATTATTTTTAAATATTTTTTTATATTATTTGTCATATTAATTAAAAATAAATTTATTTTTGTCTCAAAAAATTAATAAATAATAATATAATTATAATAAAATTAAGATTACCTTAGTAATCTTTAAATACCTAAGATGAAGATGATAATCAGATTACCACATATATTATCTGTCACATCAATATTAGTAATAGAATATTATTATAATATTTTATTAATGACAAACCGAACAAATGAATAAAAGATAAATTACTAAGGTAATATTCAAAAACTGAAACCAAATGACCCCTTATGGTAACTAAAATAAAACTGTATATATATATCTATTTTGAATACATAAATAAGTATATATTTTATATATATGAACATGTGATTGAACGATTTGAAATTAAGATTTAAATAACATTCAACCATATGATGATACACATAATTATATATTTATTTATATATTTAAAATAAGTACATATAATATTACTCGATAACTGGTACTCCTTAATCAATGAATATTAGTAAATCTTGGTTATCTTTAACTTATGCATTGAATTTGTGTTTAAAATATTTTTGGGTTAATCATTAAAACAACTTTAATAATATTTTTGGGTTAGTTTTTATAGAACAATATTATTTGTGTTTAATTTTAAATAAATATGTTATTATATAATTTAATATTATTTTATTTTTAATATATATATATATATACACACACGAATGTGTATATACATAAACATGTATTATTTGATTGTGTATTATTTTATCATTAATTCAAAACAATAAAACTATGCATACCCACTTTAGATTCATAAATGAGTACACACTTGATCGTGTTATCAAATGATCAGATAATTTTGAATTGAAGATAAAATAATATATATTTATATGATAACATATTATATGTGTATTCATTTATATACTAAAAAATAAATATGTATAACATTAATCGATTCAAAATCATCAAATCATATCATGATACATTCATATATGTATGTATTTGTATACTAAAAATATGCACAGGCTGATTTATTTATAGTTTTATTGTTTATGTATGGGATAGCGACGAGTGGAGATGCATTTAACCTGGAATCAGTCTACTATTTTGTTCCACCTTAAGAAAATGGCATGTGTTTGTACATTGCAATTTCATCTCCACCATTTCTTCAATCAGGTTATTGTCAACCACAAGTAAAAGTTTTCGCTGAAGACTTAACTTTTGTATCTGATTTCTCAAACCGTTCACACAAGTGAAGTATCATATTCCACAATCTGCTTCTAAGCGCATGATAAAGAAAATTGTTCCATATGTATCTATCTGGGTCGTCTCATTTCATTGATTACCAGAAACTTAGACCAGAAGAATAATCTGGGCAAACGCTATCCTCCCGGCAATCTCGCCTAGCAGTTTCCTGGTAGGCCCTGCCAGTTTTACAAAGCTAAATATCGTTGAACTTCAACACTAATGAGGGTGATTGGTTCAATCCAATTAAATTTATAAGAATTCCCGGTCAAGAGTCAACAGTCCCCTTGCCTCTACTCAGGGCAAACAGACTCATTGGAACTGTTAGATTCAAACTTTAATGATCGAATTGGACTTGGTTATGATACATTCTGTGTATATATTTTCACTGTTGCCTTCCTATTTAAGTCAGTTGCCACTGTCTGCCACGTCTGTAGTTTCCAAGAGCGATCAACATCACAAATTGAAAGAAGGGAATTTGTAACAATTTTTGTCCGAATATCACAATGGTAAAGTTACCTTCTCTCAGGTACATCCCAAATGAAGCAAATTCGATACATCTCAAAACTCTTCACACTTCTCAATTTGTTATTTAGTCGTGTGGGATATCCTAGCTTGTGAATCATATCATTATCATACCAAATAACATAATTTCGGATGAGTGATAGGCATAGCTGACCAACCGTTAGTTGTTGTCCAGTAAAGGGCTGATTTAAAAGACAAGCCTGATTTATGTCAACATCTGGCCAACTAGTTAGAGAAGAGAAGACGTCGAATCAGTTTTCTATGGATATACCTCTCCAGCACCGATCAACCACAGCTTGCCACGAGAGGCAACAGCTGCATGCCTTACAGCCCACAACAAAATCTGCTGCATGTGCGACCTCCAATATGATAAATAATGTTGAAATTTGTTAAACTTTTGTCAAAGAAAACCACTCATATCAAAAGCAGTTCCATGGCTTGCATGTGCTTTCTCCTTTTATTCTCACCTCGTGGACCCATCCCGCAATACCCTAATCCTAAATCACTTGAATTTTGAATTTTTTAGTTTGCTGTTAAGGGTAACTTTTTCTTTATTATTTTACTGCATTGGTGAAAGAGCAACCACCATTTCAGGAATTTCCTGGTCAAACGCAGTCTGCAGAAGGTGAAGCCATTTATGTTCTCTGGGAAAAGAGTGTTGCCTGAGTTATCTGGGTGGATGGACATTGCTGTATGGGAATCCAAAATTTAAAAGTATTCAACATTAAGCCAATCGATGATGTTCTATCAAAGCTAATTTCTCGGTAGCCAACAGGCTAACCCCACCTGTATAATTCAATTTTCTTCTAACTTAAAAATAAGTTTCTTTTGTCCTCTCACACATTCTCATCATACATATAAGTTCGTGCGGATAAATCAGTAATCTAGTATTTTTCTTTCCCATTTGCTTTTGTTTTCTGCGTGTTCTAATATTGACAGAAGAAAAGACACAAATATGGAGCTTTGATATAAATAAGATAATTTAGTATAACCAACGCTTCTGCACTTGTTTTCTCTCAGCCCATCGAGATTCTTAAAGAGTCCTTCGATGGTATCCAAGAGCTACAGGTCGAGGTTGTAATCATCAAAGTTGAATAAAAAAAGAAAAAAAATAAAAAAGACAAGAGTAGAAAACAATAGTAAAAAGAAAAAAGGAAATAAGAAAAAGCCAATTAATTCTATAGGGTACGCTTTTTCTTCAATTTCCTCCTTTGTCTTCTACTTCTGGATACTACCTAATTAGTATAGTAGTCCAACAACACATTTTCAAACTAGCAACGCGAGCCCCGCCGGCAATTAAGCACGCCAGCTCCGCCAGTTATGGAACCCACAAGAGAAGATGGCTTAGCGCCTAAGCTCGAAGCTTTGGCGTAGCTGGACGAGGCGCCCGCCCCAGATGGGGTGAAAAATGCACCATTAAGCATCAGGTCGCCCTCGGATCTCCAATTCCAATTCTTCCATTCACTTTGTGGAGCATCTTCATGCTTTGTAACCTGCATAAAAGTACAAGTAAACTGTGTTAAATCTTGAACCAAATAAAGAATGGCAAGAACAGAGAGGTTGAGTGATGAAATTATGAGCCATACTTCTTTACTGAATCTGGCATCAGGTGCAGCAAATCTGTTTCCTTGACTATTAATGGTTGGTGCAGCACTTCCTCCAATTGCGTACATTTCCCAATGAGTATAGTCATTGTTTACCACATGGAAATATCCATGTCTACATCTGAAAATTTGTAAACAAGCAATATATTAATATCTAGAGACTTAGAATTTACACTTTTTCTTCTTTTTATTGAACTGGTGATGATGATAATTATTACCTTGGAATTCTCTGGACAAGCCCTTCTCCAAAATGATTAAAGGCTATAGTAACCTGCATGTTCTTGTCTTGTGTGTAGGAATCGCTGTGGCCCAGCAACATGACCTTATCATGGTGGGTCATGTAATTGTTCGAAATGGTGATGGCACTTGAGCCGTGAATGGCATCAATGAGTCCATCTCGACAATTTGATAGAGAACAATGATCAACCCAGACGTGGGTTCCTCCAAAGATGGAGACTCCATCACCGTCTGATATTGTTCTCCAGCCGTAGTGGTTTGGGGAGTCCCTCACCATGGCATTTCCTCCTTGTTTACAGTCATGAATGTGTAAACCATGAATTATAATGTTAGTAACGTACTGTATAGTTATACATGGACCACCGGCTATATGAACACTGGCACCTCGACCGTCTATTGTCTTGAAAGAGTTCATGATGAGTTCTTCCTTCAATTGAATCGTCATATCACGAGCAAAAATGATCCACAATGGTTCATCTTGGATGACAGCATGCCTTAGCGTCCCTGGCTTCGGGTTTACAGCATCATGGTCACTAGAGTCAGTGACAACATATATTTTACCATCTCGCCCACCAATGGCATTCTTGCCAAAACCAATTGCGCAGTCAGCTAGTCTCTGCCGGTTATTCTCCCAGTTGGGGTCACACCTCCAGCAATCGTCAATCGGATTCCCACTTCCACATGACAGATAACCCAAGTTTCTCCTAGACGCATTGAGCTTCCTGTACACCAAAAAAAAATTAACACATTATGTTAGAAAATGTGCATAGCATAAATGGAATTGGGGCCATGTATGGTGTTAAACATATAAATATACCTGTGTACTTCTTGTACAACAGATTCTGGGTCATGAACAGGGGAAGAGGAAATAAGAGCTGGGGACAGGACAAGAAGACAGAAGAAGAAGAAGAAGAAGCACAGAGAAACAGAATGGATTGGCATTTTCATCTTTCCTCTTCTTGACTAGTAAACGTAAAGAAAGAAGAAGAAGAGAAAGTGGTGAGTGTGGGAAGAAAATCAAAGAAGAGGGGTTTATATAAAGAGATTAAAGACGGACGTGATTAAAACTAATCATGTGGGGTCATCCCCTCTCCTCTCATCTCATCTGTTCTTCGTGATTAATTTACTTTCAGGTTTTTACGGGATTCCACAAGACCCGACAGGTAGTTTTGGTCGTTAAGCAAAAGCAAAAATATAATATGTTTTAAAGTCAAAATTTTACTTCACCATCAATCCTCAGCAGTGGAGACTTAGCTGTCTGATGGATATCGGTTACAACTTTTCACCTCAAAAGAAACGAAAACGAATACATCATCTAAATCACTGTAATTAAGTTTCGAATGCTCCTATTAATCAATGATTAGTGTCTGGTTAACACGCTAATTAAGCTATTGTAATTATAAACATGATACAACTGGTTTTATTCTAATTCTTGCCCACAATAGACACCAAATTGTAATGGTAAACATTTCTGGCAAATTATAAGTGTTCAATGCAGCATTTGCTGCACGATTTACTGTCCATTTAAGGATGAATATTTTTATTTTTTCGTTTAATAAGGTTGGAAAATTAGCGGCGACAGAAGCACGTTCTTTTGCCCAAGAAATCAAAGAAAGTAGGCCCAAAGGCTTGTTTTGTTTATTCTTTGTGCACTTCTTCTCAATCTTTCGTGACCGCAAACGTCGCCGAAATTTCACATTATCAAACAACTTCTCATTGAATTTTGCTGACCTGGATCTAAATTTTTGGTTAAATGGAACTGGATCCGACCCGACACAGAACTGTTGTTAGCCATAAATCATGGAACTTTCTTAGGTAGCTGAGGATTTTGGCTCGAGGGCCAAAGATTCTCCTGTCATTGTGGGGACGAGGGAGATGATACGGATTTAAAGGGGAAAAGCGAGCGCTGATGTTGGAATGGTGAAGAAGAGAGGGGCCACGTGCAGGTCTTTGTTAAAGCGGTTAAATAAAGAAACAGGTCCAACTTGGGTAACGGGGCAATGGTGGCCGCCTTCTGAAAACTACTTGGTAACCTCCCTCATGGACGTAACACGTGGTACCCGCATCCCCCTGCCATGTGGCAATCTCCTTCTTAACCAATAGTTTTTCTCTCTTGCACATGCATTATCTCGCTACTTCACATCAATATCCTCTTTAATTTTTAATTGTTCGTATTTACACAGCTTGACGCATGATTGGTGGGTGTTATAAATGAAATTTTGATAAAAATCAACCTGGTTTGTGGTAACAAGACATGTAAGCAGCCAGGCCAGCTGGCACCACGGTTCAAACCTCCCTGTTTTTTTTTTTTTTTTTTTTAAGCATAATCGGTGGGACAAAGTATACTACTGTAGTGGTCATACCGAAATCTTAGGATAAGATTTACACGTAGAGCTAATAAAATTAAAAAATTATAATTTATTAAGTCAACATATAAAAACACATCAATCCGTTAAGAATTACCAAAACTACAACTCAAGAGGTCTTAAACTCTATAGTGGACCCTTCAATTCTGGTGGGTTAATTTAAGATTGAATTTAAATCAAATTAAATTTGAATTTATTTTAAATAAATTTGAGTTTTACTCATTTCAAAAGAGTTGAGTTTGAGCTTAAATCAAGTTTTTAATTAATTCGTTATTAAAACAATATCGTTTTAATATATATTGATCGAAATGACATTATTTTATATCAAAATTTTTAGTTCGTGAGCTTTATGAGCTAAGCATTTCAAAGATCGAGCTCAAAAATGTTAAACTTTCAATTTTAAACTCCTTTGAGCTTAACTTATTTAGGATTTATTAGAGTCGAATTCGAATTCAAGTTTGAATAAATTAGATTCGAATTTAGGCCTAGGTTAACTTAACTTGTTAGGTTTTTCAATTAACGAGTTTAGCCTAACACATCTCTTAGGTATAATGGATTGTATTAAAATTAGTTTGATATGACTATTATCATTTATAGTGATAGCGTATGAATTCGGGATACAATTAAGGACAATAAGGCTTAACATCTCATGCGCACTTAAGTATTAAGTTTTGTTAATTAATCCACATTTTAAGCATCAGATTAATTATAATTATAATCATACTTGTGGATGAGACAAAAAGAAGAAATGGGCTGCATGTGTTATTATGGCTGCACTGCATCCTCAGCTTACATACACCGTGAGGTAGCAGCCATCATAATTTTCATCTCACTTTAATCAATTATGCTGGAGCATGTCTTCACCTTATTGTCAACCCTCTACACTAATTACCTTCGATGAGACCCTTTTGACCTTCAACATACCAAACCAAACCAAATCAATCTAATATATAATTTGCCTTCAGACTGAAGATATGTAACACTTTTAGCATAAAAGTTTTAGTCTGATTGGGTCCAGTGAAGATCGACCATTGTTGTTTGGGCCTAGGCCATTTCAAACTTCTAAGCCCAAGCCCCACTACAAAGGCTTAAAAGAGAGAGTGCCACTAGCTGCCAAGCCGTGTACAACAGAATTGTACGTAAAATAATTAATTTCCCATTTTCGTTTGGTATCTAAGTCACTGGTGCACTCAATCTTGCAATGGTTCATTCATTTTGGGTTCAAATTTTTATGACACCTTCTTCAATAATGGGCGTCCTTTTGACTTTTGCCATCATTCGACAGAGGAAATTCATCTTCAGGCAGAGAAATTAATAAAATTTATAAAATATTAAAATTCTTATAAAGAGATTCTGAATTTGAATATTTATCACACTTTTAAAATCTTATAATTAATTACTCACCGTAAAAAAGAAATTCAACTCCGGTGCTTACGTAGGTGCAATTGAGGATGGTGATGGTGGACCATAAATGTTAAATCCACTTTATTCCTACTTAATAAAGAAATTGATTTACATTACCCATCATCCCAGCTAGTTCCCCATTAATATTGACGTACCATATGATACACACACACACACACACACACACACACACACATATATATATATATATATATATATATATATATATATATATATATATATATATATATATATATATGTGTGTGTGTGTGTGTGTGTGTATATATATGGGATAATTATTCAATTTAATTTCTTTTATAAGTTATAAAAATATAATAAAATAATATTTAATTATATAATAATATATTATTTATATACTTAAATTATATATTAAAAACGTATATATATGTCATTGGCAGGAAATAATAAAAGCAAATCTTCGGCCTTTCATTATGGAGTAGTAAATCTAACTGGGTTGAAAGTTGTTGAAGGGCCTTTATTTGTTTACTTTATTTTAATAAATAATCTCTCTTTCCATTGCTACGACTTGCATGACAAGGATGTAAATCATGGTGAAAAGTTGATCCAACGGTCCAGGTTTATCAGAGAAAATTATATTTATCAGTTTGACCGCGGTCCTCCTCTTTTTACTTTGCTGTATAGGTGAATTGGAAGATGCAAAGGCGAAAGTAGTAGCTTCTGGTACATCCTGACTCCTTGACCGAATTCGCTCTCTAATTAACACCATCTTTCTCTTTGTCTGGTTGTATTTATGATTGACATGAATTCAGAACATCCGTTGGATTGGATTTTTAAATATTTCCAGTCATTAAAAAAGAATAAATAAATAAATAGATCAATCACGTGATTCCGCAGACTACATGAAGGGCATGAAGTCACTAGGGTTTTCTTAGCCAGCGG
This sequence comes from Mangifera indica, assembly GCF_011075055.1. Classification (NCBI taxonomy): domain Eukaryota; kingdom Viridiplantae; phylum Streptophyta; class Magnoliopsida; order Sapindales; family Anacardiaceae; genus Mangifera; species Mangifera indica. Next base: position 3,342,203 of record NC_058139.1, read on the forward strand.
CGTGTCACAGACTCCCTTAACGTTCAATAATGAAAACCTAATCTACTATTTTCCTACTGTAGAATAATGGGCACGTGGCATAGAATAATTAGGTGAATTCTGCATTGAGGCCATGGCGCTGGGTGAGAGGTAACATAGATAAGTAGGAAGATTAACATAAAAGAAGAGTCTGTATGGAAAGATGTATCATTAATTCACACCCCTTTGGTAGCTTGGTTATTTATGTATGGACTATAATAGTAACATTCTTCACGCGCTTTCTTTCATTGCTCCTCTTTCGCACCTTGTTTGTTGTTGATGGTGCTCTAATGGAAATGTTATTTTTGGTTGTAGCCATAGTCCTCAACGGTGTGGTTAGATGACAATGATTTGATGTAGTGAAACTAATACAATTCATGAGATTTTGCCATTCAGAAAGTCCATGAATTGAAACAAAAGTTCAAATGTTTGGGTTTAAGCTATGACATGTCAGTTTGTAAAAATAATTTTTGCTTTCAGACCAAAAGACTATTCCCATCCAAGGTTAAGTATAATTTTAAATTCATACTTTTCAATTTTTAACAGTCTAAACTTTCATCCATATGTAAAATTCTGTTAAAAAACTCAATTAATATTAAGGTTAAAATTGTCATTTAACCAAAAAAACTAAAATTTTATTATATTTTTTTACCTTCAATTTGAAAATCTAATAATTTCTTTCTATCCAAAGTTTAAAAAGTATCAATTTTACTCTTCGGATTTTGAAACCATCACCAGAGACGATGAACTTTATGTTCTTCAACGGCATTGACTCTTCCTTCTAATTTATTTTCTCTTGCTGACTTGTTTTTATCTATTAATTAAAATGGTTAACTCTGATAAAAATCGTTAGAGTTAATAGCTTTAATTAGTAGATAGAAACAAGTCGACAAAGAGAGATAACCATGGTGGGAGGACGAACACGATCAGAGACGGTGAACCTTGTTATCTCTAGTGATAGTTTCAAAATTCTAGGGGTGAAATATTATTTTTTAAACTTTAAATGATGAGAAATATTAGATTTTCAAACTGAGGAAATGGAATGTGATGAAATTTTAATTTTTAAAATTATTTTGTTAAATGTTATTTTATCTTTAATTTTAACAGATATGATTTTATCTTTTACGGTTTTTCTCTTCTTTTTTTTTGTTAACCTACCTATTTTGTTATGTATGAGAGACGATTATAGCTTATCAATTTCAACCTCAGGGCAACTCTTTTTTGTTTGAGATAAGATGAATATATGTAAATATATATTCATATAAGATTCAATAGTCAATTTAGGGTCTTGAAACAACTTAAAAATTTAAAAAATTTCTCATTAGAATGCAAATATTTTAAAGTAAAAAAAGGAAAAAAAAATAAAGACATAAAATGGAAGGAAAAGGAAGAAAAATTGAAGAAAAACAATGAAAAGAAGAAAACGTTTTCAAATATTTCATTCAAAGCGAAATTATTTTATTTTAACTTTGTCTCAATAAATCATACAATTTTATTCGATTTTTTGGATGGTAAAATTAAAAATTTACCTTTATAATCAAAATTTTCTATTGATAGAATTATGATTGGGTGAAAAAATATTATTAATATTATAAAGGGGTAAAATATGTTTTCCACTAAACTTTAAGTTGGGAAATGGTTAATTACTCTATCGCCAATTCGCCAGGATCAATTTGATATTGATGGCGTTGATCATCGTGTACTTACAATCTTACATCAGCGTTGATGACTATAATGCAAATGACTATTTTACACTTATGGTTGGATAAAAACATAATTTCTCACTTATTAATTATAAAAAATTGAAGCACTTATTTATACCCAAAATTTTAGTTATTAGTATTAAAAATAAAAATATTTTAAAAAATTAAAAATATATTATATTTCTATTTTTAAATTTAAAGACTAATAAATTTTTCTATCTAAAATATAAAATTTATATTTTCCTATTATAACTTTTTTAGCACATTATTGACAGTCAGAGACTATAGGATGGTTGTGTTCTCTCTCTCTTTTGACTCTCTCTCAATTCCCGTTATATTTCTAATTGTCACAATCTAATGAATCCGATTAATAAAGACTATTATTTCTCTTTATCGTCTTTGTCCCTTAGATGAAGACAACACTTCATCTTTAATTAAGATGAAGATGAATCACATCTTTGTTTGGAGATAAACGATTTATCTTTGTTGATCAGTTTCTTCCAATGATAATGAGCCAAAATAGAGTATGATTAAAAGAGAAGCTGAGAGAGAAAGGAAACATCGTCGTTGATAGTGATGACTAGAAAAACTTAAAAAAAAATTGTTGATTTTTCAAAATTTAAATAAAAATATTTTTAGATTTTTAAACTTTGAAAGAGGAATATAATAAAATTTAAAATTTTAAAAATAATAATATTTTTTAATAATAATAATAAAATTTAATAAATTAATAGATGTTTAAATTTTTTATATTTAAAAAATTAGATTTTCCCTAAATCTTGGGTAAAAAATAGTCATTTCACCTTTTTGTCATTATATATTTACAATTTCTGAAATTCACGACGAAAGCTTTAAATTAAAGCAGCTTCATCCGGTTCAGAAATGTGACATACGCGCCTCTACTGAAATTGGTTGTGGTGATGGGACCGACCGTAGTTACAGCTTTTTGCCACAAGGCATGAAAACTAACTGAAACTGCCGATGCCGAAACCGAAATTACAGAAACAGCCCTGTAAGAGGCTCACTGACCGAGACCAATGCCTTACTACAACACTCTGCACACGAAAGAAAGAAACAAGAATTTTTCTGCAAAATAAAATTTATCTTCTCTCTTTCTCAGGTAAACAAATGAAATCAATGTGATGCTCTTCCTTATCATCCTCATTCATTAATGACATTTACTTTTTTGCCACTGGCAACCTCCTCCTCTTTATCTTGAATGTTTATGTGTACATTCATGTATCTCTACAACTATCCAAAGCTCATCCACCAAGAACAACGAGATTTTGGGGCTGGAATTTTGTTTTAACCCGCCTTTTACGCCTTCTTATTCAACCTTTGTTAACTTCGAAGCCTTATATTATTATTTGTAGGTTTGAATTTTCAACTTTTGTCGCTTTTACATTGTTTTGTTTTGTTTTTTTTATCTGGAATATTGAATTCTTTGATTCTCTTTTGAATGTAACAGTTGTTTTCTTGCTTCTTTTTTTTTTTCTTTAGAGCCGTGTGTATGGAGATATTACTAGAATAGTTTAAGGTTCTTGGTGTTTGTCGTCTTCATTACTCTGTTTTTTCTTTTCCTGCAAAAGGTATGAGTCCATACTTTCTTTTGTAGATTCTTTGTTTTTTCTTTCGGTTTTCAATTGTGCTTTTTAGGTGCTGTTTCTTATTCTTTAGTGATAGGTGCTACATTTTAATTTAGGTGTTCTTTTACTGTATCTTGTTATGAAGAAAGAAGATTGCACCTGGTGAAAGTGAAGAGGTTGTTGCTTTTTTACATTTTCGTTTTGTGAAATGTATGTGGCGGCGTTTGCCTTTAAGATTGAGCGAGACGATTATTTTGACTCAAATAGCGTTTTGGTTTTGGATTTGCTTTTTATTTGGATTGGAGTTGAAACAGTTTTCCATCGATGTTTACTCTTTTTTTTTTTTTTTGCTTTATTGGGCTGATGATTCTACTACCATGGGATTTCTTTTCAGGTGAAAAATGATGGTCGTTTTAGTGGGTCCTCAAGATTGAGTTTGTAGGAGAGAAGGAGCTCTATTTTGGATTATCTGTTTGATTTTTTTGAAAATGACGGATGGGCGGCGACATTCAGTAGATATCCCCATCTCTAGAACTCTTGTGGCACTCAGAAGAGTGCGGTCACTGAGGGATCCGTCAACTAATTCTTTGAGCAAATTTTCTAATTTGCTTGAAAATGTGAATTGGGAAACAAATTCAAGCAATGGGATTTCTCTGAGGTTTGAAAATGGTTGTAAAGAAGGTGTTTCTCAAAATAACGGTCTCTTATCAGAATCTTTAGGTTTGAATAGACTGAGAAATGATCAAGGTGATGATTTGGAAATGCATGGAGGCTTGCCTGATTCTAAATTAATGACAAGTCAGACTTTCGATCTGGAAGAAAATGCTGATAATCCTTGTAGAAGGAATCACGTTAGAGGATTAGATAATTCTTCATCAAATGAAAAGGAGGTTTATGGAGATGAATTACTCAATGAAAGATATTGTGGTGATCATAGGGATAAAGAATTAGACTTGGCTTGCATTGTGCATCCTAGTAATTATATGGAAGATGTAGGTTCGTGCAAGGGGCCAAATGTAGGATCATTATTGAAGAAAAAAACAGACCATTCCATGTCAAAATGGAAATCCCCATACAAAAATCAAACTAGGTTCACAGATGATGTTGGTAGTCTTGTAAGTACTCCTTGCCCTTCTATAAGTGATGCCTTGTCAAATCGTAGCATGTCATTATACACAGATGAAGAGGTTGATGTTGTTGACAGCAGTTACCGTGGATGTGGACTAAGCTACTGCTGGTCCAGAACTCCTCGGTTCAGAGAATCAAATCCTTCTGATGTAGAAGACCATCCCTTGTTAGCTGGGGACGTTAGTGACACAACTCTTCATGGACATGGGCAACACAACATCAATAATGAAATTGCTACTTGCTCTGAAACTCCTAGGAGTTTGAGTCAGAAGTTCAGGCCAAAATCTTTCGAAGAATTGGTTGGACAAAATGTGGTTGTGAGGTCTCTATTGAGTGCCATTTCAAGAGGAATGGTAACGTCCTTTTACCTCTTTCATGGTCCTCGAGGTACTGGCAAGACCTCTGCCGCAAGGATCTTTGCTGCTGCTTTAAATTGCCTCTCAATTGAGGAGCACAAGCCTTGTGGTCTGTGCCGAGAGTGTATTTTGTTCTTTTCCGGTAGGAGTAGGGATGTCAAGGAAGTGGATTCTGTGAGAATCAATCAAACAGACAGGGTCAGATCCATTATGAAGAATGCATTCGTCCCACCCCTTTCATCACACTTTAAGATATTCATTATTGATGAGTGCCAATTGCTCCATGGGGAGACATGGATGACTGTTTTAAATAGCTTGGATAACATTTCACAACATGTTGTCTTTGTAATGATCACTCCTGACCTGGATAAGCTGCCACGAAGTGCAGTATCTCGCTCCCAAAAATATTATTTTCCCAAGATAAAAGATCCTGATATTGTGAGCAGATTGAGGGAAATCTGTGTTGCAGAGGATCTCAAATTTGACCAGGTTGCTTTAGACTTCATTGCTACTAAATCAAACGGTTCTCTCAGGGATGCGGAGATGATGCTTGATCAGCTCAGTTTGCTTGGTAAAAAAATTACAATATCCTTGGCCTATGAGCTTGTGAGTGTTGGATAATTGTTTGTTGCATATACTTTCACCCATATTTTCCTGTTCAAGATATTGAAACATTGCTTGTGTGTGCAGATAGGAATTGTTTCTGATGATGAATTGCTTGATTTGCTAGATTTGGCTTTGTCTTCTGACACTTCAAATACAGTAATAAGGGCCAGAGAACTGATGAGATCAAAAATTGATCCAATGCAACTTATTTCACAACTTGCAAATCTCATCATGGATGTTCTTGCTGGTAAATGTCAGGAATGTAGTTCTGAAGCTAGGAAAAACTTTTTCAGAAGGCACAATTGTAAGTACTTCTGTGTATATATATTTGATAAGTACTTGCATAATTTGGTCATTATTTTTTCAAACTATTAGCTGTATGTATGTAACTAGTCAGTTAATCTACCATGAAAAGATTCCTCAGAATTCAATGAATGTTAAGAGTTGTTGAGACTGTTGACCTTCATCAAATCTATTGCTGACCTAAAAAGTTAACATTTAGATGAACTCTAAATTGCTGCATTTGACTTTATGAAACTAGCTACCAACTGATTACCAGTACTTGAATGGATTTTTGTGTTTCAGGTCATGACAGTTATACCTGCTGCTGTGTTTTTTATTGGTAGAGGTTTGCTGTTTTTTAGCAACATGGAAGTTCAAATAATTTTCTTTCCCTAGAAGGAATCTTCTCATTGTTTGATCAATATGATATACTAGTGCAATTTAATGTTCTTTTCTTGGTTGCATGAAGATTGATCTATTCACGTAGTGTGATAGGGATTTTGATAGTTTAGTATTATATCTATAATGTGTGTATATATATTTATATACATGACTATCTTTGATTCAGTGCGTTTAGTGACTGTACTTTGTTTACTTCACCATGTGTTTCACTGTTGTTTTCACAATTATCTGACTATTGGTATTACAATTTTATGTTCAATAGCTGAAGTGGATAAGCAGAAATTGAGTCATGCACTGAAAATACTTTCTGAAACGGAGAAACAGTTGAGAATGTCGAAACATCAAACCACATGGCTCACTGTAGCTTTATTGCAGTTAAGCTCAGTGGAGTCTTCATCCTTAGATCTAAGTGATTCGAAGTTGAGTCAGAGAAATGCACATGAGAAAGGTCATAAAACTCACCATCACTGCTAATGAATTAGTTCCTATAAGAATTCTCTCTTGCTCTCTCTCTATCCCCTTTAATTGTGCTTATAAGGTTCAAATATTCCAATGAGGTAAATTTTCATGCTGAAATCTGTTTTTGCTTGGATGTAGATGGTGATTCTTCTAGCAAATTGTCCCCTTGCGAGAGCCTGAAGCATTTGGCTGTCCATTGTTCCTGTGATGACAACAAATCAAATAAATTTGGAACTCAGGAGGATTTTAAAGGAAAATTGGAATTGATATGGAAGAAAGCTACAGAATTATGTCAATCTAAATCACTGAAGAGTTTTCTAAGGAAACAAGGGAAAATGTTGTCTCTTCATGTTAACCAAGGTACACACTTATGGTACTTTATTGATTATACCTATAGAAGGTTTAGTGTGGATTTGTGTCTGTACTTCTAGTGATGACTGAATAATACTCTGTATTCTAGGTGTGGCAGTTATCGAATTGCAATTCCATCATCCTGACTATGTATCTAGGGCTGAGAAGTCCTGGAAATTGATTGCAAGCTCTCTTCAGACAATACTGGGTTGTAATGTTGAAATACGGTTACTTTGTGCTCCCATGTCAAACTTTGGTAAGACAAGGAAGTCATCTTTCAATTTGTTTAGTTGTTCACGCAGAATTCAGCAGAGGTCTTTATCAACCACAGATTGTGGGAATGATTCTGAATATTCTGATTACATTTCTGAAAAACCTGTCATGAAGGATAGGCATGTTTTGAATTGTTACTCAGATTGTGGATCAAATATGTCAAATAACTCTTGTCACAGAACAGACGTGGTAGGAGCTTTAAGAAATAGTCAGGGAAATGTACTAAGTACTGGTACACCCTCTTCCCAGAGAATAAATCAACATGATACATCAAAGGCTCCTGGTTATGGAATCAACTCTTTAGGGGAAGAGAGAAGCACTTGTGAGTATAGTGATTTATCAATTCAAGAGCCGGAAATTCAGCCAAGTTGCTTTCCTACATCTTTAAGGCTTAAAAAGAAGTTATACACATCAGATACTACTCAAACGGGCCATGCAAGTAACCGACAAGAAAACAAGCTTGCATTGTCTATCCCGAATAACAATTCTTTTGATACATATATAGGTGTCAATGACCCCTGTGTTTTCTATGGCAGCTCAACTAATCACTCGGACAGCTTCAGAGAGGAGGATGGGTAAGAGGTTTAATAGTGATTTTCTTTTGTTCTTGTTAAGAAAAAAGATTACTTTATGCTCAGTAAAGCTAACCATATGCAAAAGTTTAAACCTAAGGTTAAGGTGCAGTTGCTACAGAGTTTACCCTTGTTGCTGCCCCCTGCAATCTACTTAACACCATTCCACGTTAATTGCTTTCTAACTGCATGCACACAAACTGTTGATGTGTCAATGTTTGTTTGAAATTTGACAGTTAACTAGAAACAAAGCAATCTTGTCTTGTGCCTTTTGTAAGTACGTCACTGCTAATTTATTATCTTGTGCACTTTTGCAGATTGAAAGAGTACTCCAATGTGCTTTGTTGGAGAACCCCCATTCCCCCAAGGAAGGTAACATACTATTACAGCCTGTAGAGGTCAATAGCCTGAAACCAGTTTCATAATGAGTAGCATTATATGTGTGAATGCAATTGACTGGCATATGCTAGCAAATGTTAGATATCCCTGCCCTGACTATGTTATCTCACTTATGCTATGGTTTATCTCATTTCAAACTGCCTAGGTTAAGACTTGGTTAATTTCATCTTAATTCTGGTTTATCTGTCTTAAGGTGTTGCAGACATATGTATACATTGTTCTTATTTCTGCTAAAAATTTGTATATATGGAAGCTTCTTTTTGAACCGTAGACCAATTATTAACAGATTGGCAAAAATGGTTGTGAAGGCCTAATTTAAATCAACTAGGATGTTAGATATTGATGGCATAAGTGTATTGATGATTGCAGGCTTGGCAGCCGGCGCATCAACAAAAAAGGTCGAACATAGTGCAGTGCATTCTACCCTGTGCGAGTGCTAAGTAGTTGTTGTATCGTATGAGTCTGATGACTGAGCAGATGGCAAACATTTTTGGTAGCTGCACTGCAGAAGAGCTTCAAATATACATAATTTTTTCCAAAGTTTTGTAAGTATTTGCAGAACGTGGAGATCATCACAGGGCATAATGTTATTGTGATATGTATAGCAGTTGATTTGATTTTACAGAATAAGCTTCTCTTTGGCATTTATTTTCTACTGAGATGCTGAAGTTTGCCTAAACTTTTTCCCCTCTGGGTCGTAGTTGATCAGCCAAAATTCCATAATTTAATGAAGTTTTCTTTGTACTAGAGTCGTTCAAACGATGAGATTATAATGCACTTTGGACATTCTCCTTCTGAGGAGAGTCAAACAAACTGCACCGATAATTGAAACATTATCCCTCTCAGCATTTCCAAAACTTGATGAGGCCGCGAATGCAAAGTTAAGGACATCTCCCAGGTGACTTGATGCCGGAAAGTCAAAACAAAGAAAATAAATTAGTAGGTAGTGAAAACTCAAGTTTTGCCATTCTCCAAACAGCATGATTTTTGCATTTTCCAGGAAAATGAAGAGAAAAAAACAGCCTAGGTATATAGTATTCTTCAATAGTAAAATTTATTATCTGCATTTGTAATATATTTTTTTTAATTTTATGGTGTGAACTATTTTTTATTTTGGTTTTACGATACAGATTTTATGAAGAGGAAATGAAAATAAGGATAATTTTCGAATTTTATAGGCTTTTATAAATACTTCCAGACTAAACTTTCAACGCCAGCCGAAACCCACACCCGGTTTAATTTTAAGGATCCAAATTACGTCATCGGCCTATCGAAGTAGACGACGATATCAATTTGAAGGATCGGACGGGTTACTATCGCACATCAATAATGATCCATGACACCGAATCCATACGAGTTCTGTGCCCTAAGCTCCTGCTCACCGATTCGGGTTTTCAATGGCTAATTGGATCCCCCTTCTTCCCGCCACTCACTATCGTCTCCACCGTGTCTTGCATCCACCACGTCTCGTCTTCGCCTGATTACGACAAAGAGTCTGGTATTTGCTTCCCGAGAATATATCGTAACTTTATAAGTTTCCTTCGTAAATTCTCATTTCATTTTATATAACATGACCAGATGATCTGCGTACGTTGCTCCCGAAAGGTTTTCGCATAATTGGAGCATTAATCATAAAAAACTCTGATGTTGAGAAGAACGCAAGGGAGGCTGTTGATTCAGCTCGCAAACTGCAAAGACATTTATCTGGTGAAGCTGAAGCAGAATTGGATGTTCCCGTTGTGATTGCGGCAGTTGCGGATTTGGAGACTGGTGATAATAAATTTTTTGTTTCAAGGTCGGGAAATTCTAACAACATTGAAGCGGTTGAGTATGTTATATATGATGATAATCCCCATAAGTATGTTTGGGACAGAGGTTGTTTAATTCGGTGCGAGCTTCCGCTTAAGTTGCCATTTTATTATCCAGTTAACAATCCATCTGGTGAGTTTTTAAAAATGTTCTAGCTTTTCTTGTAATTTTTGTATAGGAGATATTTGTAGTTCGCATTTGTGATTAAATAAAAGAAAGTAATGCTAGAATTTTCAAATAAATTGGAGCATTTCACTGTTAGAGGGATTCACACAAACGAAGGAAAGAATTAATGTTAAATTAACAGAGAAATAATGTGTATCATGGAAATCTAGTTGCTAGGAAGATAGCATGGGTATAAATCATCTGGATGCTGTGACAATTCTCAAATTAAAAGGCTTTGTTGAATTGAGTGGACTGTTAACAGCTCAGTTAAGAGTTGTGGATATATAGATTCATTTATGTGTGTTGGCAATTTCTGCCCTTAAATTCTGTTATATGTTGTCAAATTTTTAAATATTTAATGACTTGGTACGTTTTTGTTCTAAGATGCGCAGAAAATGTTTTTGCATGCAACTGAAGCACTTGTTGATAAGTTGAAAGATCCACAAGTTGTTTATTTGGCAGAGGCATTAAGCCTAGCCTCGGCTGAGTTACCTCAACCTGTCATTGTTCGTGGTAAAGATTTGGACTTTGGCACAAATCTTTCAAACATGAAGCTTGTGGATGAAGGTGCTGAAGATTTCGACAGAAAAGATTTATCATGTGCACACTTTTGTTTAAAAAGTAATACAGCCTCCACAATCTTCTCTGCAGAGGTAAGAGGTAGCATTAGCATATGATATTTTGTGGTACAATGATTTTGCTTGTGGGCCGTAAGTGGATTTTGAACATTTCTTTTTCTAGGTAAACGCTCATGCATGATAATTAACTTGAGCTTTCATCATTTCTGAAAAGTTTTTTTTTTTTTTTAATTGGTTGAGCTTAGAGTGCAGATATTATTCAAGTAAGTGTTCTGCATAATAGATCAGAAAAGTCTCTGCAGTCCACTGCACCCATTGCAGAATTTTATCCTGGTAGTTGATTAATTTCAAAATATTACTATTTTTGTCTCTGGAAAATTGATTTAATGTTTATATAAACAACTTCAGAGGAACTTCAAAACTCATTTTAATGGAAATTAAACTTTGTGATGCCAGCTTCAGAAGTTGCCAGACTTTTGGTTGTGGATTTTAAGCTACAAGTGCTTTGTTATGCAGCCAAGAGTCTTCCGCTGATGGATGCCATTTCTAAGTTAGTCTTCCCCGGTTTAGTCGATCAACTAAATTCCATGAAGAAGGCAATAGTGCCCTACCTCTTATCTCAACATCCTCAGGTGCGTAAAAATTTACAACTGTGTTAATATTGCCAATTTCATGTCTAAAAGTAGCCCCTCACACCAAACACAAGTGGTTCATTTTTGCTCTAACTCCAGTATTCTGGCTATGTAGTTGACTGACTTTATTATAAATGCTGTTACCCTGGCAACTCTGGCTCTCCTTTAAGAATCAGAAAATCTATATAGCTTGTTGGCAGTGCCATGTGTTTAATGGAACTCACAAAAAACTGCTTAGGATGTTGTAACATACCAAAAGCTCAGGGAGACAGACTTGTTGTAAACTTATATTTCACATAGTCTGTGTTGTTAATGGTGTTGGTTGCTACATACTAATCATCTCAGGAAGGGAACTGAAAAGAATGTAAAATATAACACCAGAGTCAGAACCAAAACCAAATCCTCTTGTAAACCATAATAAAAATTATATATGAACTACTCATTTGTTTTCTATTCAGTGATAATTCCTGCAAGGCATCCTTTAAACATTGCACGCATTTAATTTTCATTTGCTGCATACCTAGATTTTTTTGTTTATATAAGAACATAACTGTTCCCCTGGAAATTAGGCATGCTATTCGTGTAATTAGAAAGTTTATTGTATTTACAGCTGTGCCCATTCCACTTTAGTCCACCTGGATTATTGCATCCGGTAACTTCAATCTATGAACTTAATTATGGAGAGACAGAAATGAAGCAAGGTAATCATTTTGGCTTAAATTTCTTGGCCTTTTCTCATCAAGTAGCATAACTATGAACCAGAGTTTCTGTCATTTTGTTTTCATTGCTGAGGATTTAATAAAATCTTTCCCCACCCTTTCCAATGAAATAAGATGATTTTATGGTTGGATATATAAGGTATTCCTAAACTATGTAGAGTAAATGATTTACCTCCTCTTGGGACATTTCTGCAAAGAATAATTTTAGATCGGAACCAATGAGCTACTTTAGTGTTGTGATTTGATTTACTTTTTTAGTTATAGATTAATATAAAACTTGAATTCTAAACCTTCTGTATTTCGGCAGTTGATGTAAGAAAATCTCTACACTTAAGGCTGGGATTGCCTTTTGATCGTCCTCTCATGAGAATTGCTAATGCCCTGGATTTTTCTAATACTAAGGATAGTTCAAGGAGCAATTCATTAAGAAAGGGTAGTTCAATCCATCATTATATGTGTGACAGTATGATTTTCTCTCTGTGTGTTTCTTTTGGCCTTGTGTTTATCTAACTTTGTTACAAATTCCTATGACAATATTAGGTTCTCCTTTGCTTAAAGATGTACATATTGGAATCCCTAGTAGTGGAGGTTTGTGGATATGGATTTTTTCACTGTTTTATTCCTCCAAACTAGTGGTCATTGAAATTGTGATTTTCTGTTTTCAGTCTCAGGGGGTCGTGTTTCTCTGGTTCAAGGTTCTTATGAGTACTACCATTATCTTCAAGATGGCTTTGATGACTCGGTAATGGTTTTTTCTTCGTCTGTCCAGCTTTATTAAAATTTTAACGTCTTTTCTTATTTGTCACAGTTTCCATATTTGATAAACTATAGTAGTTCTCCTATTTTGCAAGGTTTTGGGGGTTACTTCTATTTGTCTAATGTTGTATTAGCTTTTGCATCTAAATGTTTTTCTTTTGTACTCCTTCATATGGGGTTTGAAAAACGTCTTCTTGTGGAAGTTGAATACTTTTTGTAGTTTTTAACAGATTTATGCTTTACTTAGAAATTGAGCTATGTAACTGCATGTGAAGTTTTCTTTTCTGTAATCGTCATCTATATATGTAGCTCTATTACTGATTCATTCATCTGTTACTTTCTAGGGCTGGGGTTGTGCTTACCGATCCTTGCAGACTATTGTTTCGTGGTTCAAGCTCCAACACTATACATGCATAGATGTTCCTTCACATAGGTATGGAAAGGTCACTGCCTAGAGAGTGTTTCATTGTGTGACTTTCAAGTCTTCAATCTGACTCTTACAAAAATATGATTTCATCTGATACAGATAAATTGTATTTGAATCTTCTCTTCCATTTCTTTATGTCGTGTTATGATTTTATTATTTGTAAATCGTTAAGTAAAAAATATCTCCATGTTTCAATGTCATGAGATTGATCAGACAATGCATTCTTCAGGGAAATACAGCAGTCACTTGTAGAGATTGGCGATAAGGATCCTTCTTTTATAGGTTCACGAGAATGGATTGGTGCCATTGAGTTGAGCTTTGTTTTAGACAAACTTCTGGGTGTAAGTTTGCCATTTATTTACTGATTGTATTATGCAATAGCCTCAGTTTTGTGCATGGTCATACTATAAAGTACTCATATTTTATTGGTTGCTTATCTGACAATCTGACTCGTTGTATTGAGCAGGTTAGTTGTAAAGTCATAAACGTAAGGTCAGGAGCTGAGCTTCCCGAAAAATGTCGAGAGCTGGCGTTGCACTTTGAGACTCAAGGAACACCCATTATGATTGGTGAGTTGGACAAATAAAAAACAGTTTTTACCATGTATTTTTCTTGCTTTCTTAAATAAAAATAATGAGCTGGAGATCTGAAATTACACATCGAATATTACTTGCTGAATGGAAAATGTTTAATGTGTTCCAATGCACACAGGTGGTGGTGTTCTTGCATATACTTTATTGGGAATTGATTTCAATGAAGCAAGTGGAGATTGTGCATTTCTCATACTTGATCCTCACTACACAGGGCATGATGAGCACAAGAAAATTGTAAATGGAGGATGGTGCGGGTGGAAGAAAGCGGTGGATAGCAAGGGAAAGAGTTTCTTCTTACATGATAAATTCTATAATCTTCTGCTTCCACAGAGACCCAATATGGTATAGTTAGATTGTTAAGTTAGAATTGGTTCGAGTTCAGAGGTTATTTTTTTAAGTGAGTTAGTTAGTTTCATGTAGACATATTTATCTTCTTTGAAGGATGGGAAAATTTCTTAATTTCTTTGGGCAGGGACATTTGAAGGGATGTGTTGAACTTGCTAAATATTACTACAATAAAGTTTTCAATCAAACTTAAGTTTAGGTTCTTCAATAGACTGACTGCCAGCAAGTAAAAAGAAAATTCGTTTTTATGGTTCCAGAGTATCTGAATTTGGAATTTTTGGGTGGACTTTTATTTGTGAGATATTGCTGTGAAATAGTCAATGAAAACAAGAAAAGAAAATACCTTACTAACAAATAGCAATAAATGAATAAGTGTGTTGTGTTGCATATATATATATTTTTAGGATATTAATTAAAAATAATTATTTTTTAAAGGACTCATTAAAAGATAAGTACATCTTCTTCTTCTACTTTTATAAGTATACAATACAACCATTATATAAATTGAATTTGAAGTTTTTTTCTACCATTTTTTAAAAATATGTTATTACAGTAGACTTTATAATTTTATTATTTTATGTTAGAAATTAAAATAAAAATATATTTAAATGATTAAGTTGGTTTGATTAATTTTTCTTCATATCGACCCCTTAATTATTTGTTATAATTAATATCTTAACATTGTTCACTGTTACTTACAAAATACCCCCGGAGAAATGTGCCAAATTTTAATTTTGAATGCAGTGTCTCAATTAAGTTGTGGCAGTTCCGGTTCACCCTACTCTCCTCTCTTCTCTCCCAAAAAACATCATGTCTGCTCTGGCTAACAAAAGCTTGGCCTCTCCTTTCCCTTTGATTTACAGCCGTCACTCCACTCATCACTTTTCGAAACCTCAATTCTTACTCCTCTCAAACTTCAAGCCCTTCAAAACTTGTTCACCTCTCTCTGCAACACCACATGCTTCCACTCCTCATCCTTCCCTTCAAATTTTCCTTCCTTTTCTTCAAGAACAAGAACAAAAATCAATTGAAGATGAACATGAAGATGAAGAAAAAGAAGAAGAAAACCTCATGGATCCAATTCTCAATTTTTTCAAAACTCAAACTTCAATTCAAGACCCACCTCGCCTCGGAAAACTCTCTCTCCAAAAGAACCGCCGGTCTTCTTGGCACCTCTCTCCCCATATCAATTCCATAAATCAACCCGGAACTCCCATCGATTCTGATTCTGATTTCGATGACGTTGTCATTCCAAAAGAAGAAAAACAGCATGCAGAGTCTTCACCCCATTGTCCTGTCAGTGAAATCTTACAAATTGCGAGGAATCTGCCGGAGAATTCCACTTTAGGTGAGGTCTTGGGGAGTTACCATGGGAGAGTTAGTAAAAGAGAGTGTGTTCAACTGTTGGGGTTAATGGCAGAAGAAGGTCTTTTGATGGGTTGCTTGTATTTTTATGAGTGGATGAGATTGCATGAACCTTCGCTTGAGTCCCCACGCGCTTGTTCTGTTTTGTTTCCGATATTGGGGAAGGCTAGAATGGGAGATTACTTGATGATTTTGTTCAAGAATTTGCCTCAAAGCAACGAGTTTAGGGACGTTCATGTTTATAATGCTGTTATATCAGGCCTTTGTGCGTGTGGACGGTATGAGATTTTTGTATCTTAGTGGTCTTATTAACTATTATGATGTTTTGTTGATTGCTTGTTTAGTTGTTTGTAATTTTTTTTCTTCTGTTATATTGGTTTGTTCATGTTGAACATGTGTACATGGATTAAGAATTTCATGTAAGCTTGATAAGATGAAGAATTAAATCCAATATTTGAGTAGTGGCACACATATCCATAAAATTGCAATATGTGTATGGAAGTAGAATCATAAGTGTCTTATGTATAATTGTATTTACATCCAAAGCTGAATTATGTGATTTTCAGACTGTGTAAGTTGTTGTTTTAGTTTCTGGCCTTTGACTCAATTGTATTTAATGGTCAAATGTATACTAGAAATTAATTTGGAGCACCTACATTCTTTTGTGTGCATGGAATACTAGTGTGGGTATATATTGTTGATAACCGTTCTTTACCACTTTGACAGTGCTTTGAGCGGTCTTTATATTCTATTCAGCACTGCCATTTTTGGAGTTAGGGATTAGTGCAGTGCTTTGCTTTTCTGAACATTGATTCCAAGCAGTGTAAATTTCAATTCTTCCTGATTTTGCATTTCATCAATGTTAATGGAGTGACTTTTGGTGGTTTCAAAAAAAGTTTGAAGAAAAAAACCCAAATTTCGTTGTTATATTAAGTATTGTTTTTAAACACTTGGTTGAACTCATTGCGGATTTCTGTTAACTTAAATCAGGTACGATGATGCTTGCAAGGTGTATGAGACAATGGAAATAAATAATATCTGTCCAGATCATGTAACATGTTCCATAATGATAACAGTAATGAGAAAAAGTGGTCGTAGTGCAAAAGAGGCATGGGAGTTCTTTGAGAAGATGAACAGAAAAGGAGTCAAATGGAGTGAAGAAGTTATGGGTGCTCTGATTAAATCTTTCTGTGATGAGGGGCTCAAGAATGAAGCCCTTATTATCCATATGGAAATGGAGAAGAAAGGAATCTATTCAAATGCCATTGTGTATAACACTATTATGGATGCTTATTGTAAATCCAACCAAATTGAAGCAGCTGAAGGTCTTTTCCATGAGATGAAAATAAAAGGTGTTATGCCCACCTCTGCCACCTTCAACATCCTTATGAATGCATACAGTAGAAGAATGCAGCCTGAGATTGTTGAGAAGCTACTGTTAGAAATGGAGGACAGTGGATTGAAGCCAAATGCTAAATCATATACATGTCTTATCAGTGCGTATGGTAGGCAGAGGAAGATGAGTGATATGGCTGCAGATGCTTTCTTGAAGATGAAAAAAGTTGGTATAAAGCCAACTTCGCACTCTTATACAGCACTGATCCATGCTTATTCTGTCAGTGGCTGGCATGAGAAAGCTTATACCGCATTTGAAAACATGAGAAGGGAAGGTATTAAACCTTCCATAGAAACCTACACTGCACTGCTGGATGCGTTTAGGCGTGCTGGTGACACTGAAACATTGATGAAAATATGGAAATTGATGATCAGTGAAAAGATTGAAAGCACTCGAGTGACATTTAACATTCTTCTTGATGGATTTGCGAAACAGGGTCAGTACATTGAAGCAAGGGACGTGATATCTGAATTTGGGAAGAATGGTTTGCCGCCCACATTAATGACATATAATATGCTGATGAATGCATATGGACGAGCAGGGCAAACCTCAAAGTTGCCCCAGCTATTGAAAGAAATGGCAGCTCTCAATCTGAAACCTGATTCAGTTACTTATTCTACCATGATCTATGCCTTTGTCCGTGTTCGTGATTTTAAGAGGGCATTTTTTTATCACAAGAAGATGGTAAAAAGTGGACAAGTTCCAGATGTCGAATCCTATGAAAAGCTAAGATCAATTTTGGATGTGAAAGCTGCAAAAAAGAACAGAAGGGACAAGAGTGCTATACTTGGTATAATTAAAAGCAAAATGGGCATAGTGAAAGCTAAGGGAAAGAAAGATGAATTCTGGAAGTACAAGAAAAGGCATCCTAGACCTCAAGCAACTCGTCATAGGTAGTAATGATGTGCTATTCTTTGAGAACTTCATTATAAGAAACCTCAGTGGATCTTGTTGGGTCTGTCTAAAGGAATCATTTTGCTATGTAATGGCTTGCCCTTAGGATGGTTTGAATTTCCCCTTTGGAATCATTCTCCTCTACCAAGATACAATCCGAACCATTGAGGGACATGTGTCAACATCAAAAGGCTTCAAAAAAATTTTCTATCCATTAACAAACCCGAAGATAGGCTGCCGTGAATTTGTACCACTTACCTGGTGATTTTTAGGAATTTTTCTATTCATGCTTTGATGTATATAGAAATTCTTTTGGTTCACTTAATCCCCATATGTGACATACATGGCTTCACTTACCTTTCCGGAGATTTTTAGTTAAGTTTTAATGAATTGATTGATTAAGGTATTCATGAACCTGTGATGTAATGGAGTGTCTGACCTTTCCACAAACAAGATCTGAATTTTGATGCTTGATTTTAAAGTCAGATTTAGAACAATACAGAAAAAAATGGAAGTCCTTAAATCCCCTATCCTGCAGTTGAAGAGGACAGACAGAGGCACTGTGGTTGCATCAATTTAGGGTAGAGATGGATTTGCCATGAGGATCCACAAACCACCAAGTGGTGTTTAGGTTTGGTGGAAGGCCCCTTGAACACACAGAAACACATGATTGTCCTCTTTGTGAAAAACCCCTTAAACTATTTAACTCAGTGATATCTTCTATACAAGTATTAATTAATGTATGCTTTTGTAATAAAATTTTCCATCTTGTCTTATGTTAGACCTCATCCAATCTAATATCTTGTCAACTTTTTTCGTTTCTTACGTTATAACAATTTGTTCTTTTGACTTGTGGAGTGTAGACCTTTTAACCTTTAGTCATGCTTCTTGTCATCATCTCCACCTGGGTGACACCATCAATGGTTCATTTCAAGAACCCTGAATCCCAACTTCCTTCCTTTGTAAATTAATGAAAATAGATGATGATATACTGTTAAATGCAACTGAGAGAGAGTTAAGGACTTGTTTCAACAGGGGTCTCTCTGTAATTTCCCCACAACCTCAAATTCCTTCAGTTGTTTCACACCCAGTTTCTTCAATTCAATGCGTATGCTTCTTATTAGGAAAAATTCTCCAGTTTAATCTGCAATCACCCGATGAGGAGATGTCATGTTTTGACACAAACCCCCTCATCGGAAAAATATTGGTGCATTTGCTTTTCCAACGGTTTGCTCCTTGTTATTTGTCATAGAAAAAATTAGTAATTTAGAGTTTGAAAAATTATTATTTACTTTATAAGAATTACTAGGGATATAAACGGCCTCAAGAAACTAATCTAGACAAACTTAAATTTGATATCGGCTAATTTAGTAATTTTATGAGTTCACAATTTATTTAAATAAAATATTAATAATTTCAAATCTACGATGGAGATGAAATCATCAATTTCTATTTAAAATTCGAGTTGGTATCTTTTCAGTTTAGCAAGTTCAAACTCTTTATTAAAGTCGGATGGATCACATGTCTCCGAATTCCTATATTTAATTTGGATTATTAAAAAACAAAATCCATAATTGATATCTTATCAGCTCAACAAGTTTAAGTTCTCCTTTAAAGTCGATTCGATAACATATCTCTAAATACCATATTTAATTTGGATTTAAAAAATGAACTCAATATTGATATATTATCAATTCAACAAATTCAAACTCTCTATTACGGTCAAATCAATCACATGTCTACGAATTAAGATATTTAATTTGGATTATTAACAAAGAAAACTCATAATTGATATTTTATCAGTTCAAACTTTTCATTAAAATCAGTTTGATCGTATGTCTTTAAATAATCAATAGTTAATTTGGATTATTCAAAAGAAAACGAAGAACTAATATCTTATTAAGTCAACAAGTTCATGCTCTCCATTAAGATCAACTCATTTTTAACAAGTTCAAACTCTCTAACAATGTCGAACCGATGACATGTACCTGAATAACCATAATTAAATTGGATGGTTTGAAATTAAAACTCAGAAAATAATATCTACCCCTAAACTCGATCTGATATTGCAAGTAAAATTGGTACTTTCATGAAAACAACTCTTCTCCTATCATTCTCCAACGGCTTTTTTGTCATTCCGTCTTCACTCAACCCTGTAGCAATTGAATTACACTGTAGCAACGGCTGTAGCTAGACGGCACGTGGCACCCTAACAGATACGTTAAAGCTCCATGGTGACGTGTACTCGTAACCTTAGCCTCCACATATAAACCGCCCACTGATCCCTTTGCTCATTCTGATCCTCATCCATTTCTCTTCCTTTTCTTACTCTAAACGGATTGAGACAGGGACACTAGGTTTTGGATCCGCAGTTATATACCGAATCGGACCATTGTTGGTTTTTTTAATTTAGGGTTTGTGGTTTGGAAGATTCGTATTCGTTTGTTTTATTTTCTTATTTCAACGCCTGAGTCGGAGTGCCCTGCTAGGAGATCCGATTGCTCCTCCTGTCTTGGCTCGAGATCCGGGCCAAGCACAGAAGAGTCTTATTTGAGTTTGGATTCAGTCTTCTTTGAAAATACACCCTGGTGCGCGCTAACTCTTTTATTTATTATCTGGGTTCCGGTTTGCTTACGAAAGCGTAACTGTTTTTCACTTTTGGTTTTGGCTTCAAGAAATTAACAGTTGGTACTTTATTGTTAATGATGTGTTTTAGTTTTCTTTTTATTTTCTTTAAGTTAGTGTAAATCATCGTTTTGTTTTTCAACTTCCTTTTCGTTTTTACTGCAGTGATTCGCCGCATTCTTTTTTACATTTCTGCTATTTCCGTTTATGTTTTGAGTATTTATTAATAAGATTTTTCTTGAAGTAGTGTTTGTAGGTCTTAGACGATATTTTATGATGAGGCAATCTAATGTTGTTTTGTTCTTTAAAGATTTAAGTCATTAAGGTTTGACTAGTGCAAATGGCGTCAAGCGAAGGATTTTTGACTGATGAGCAGAGGGAAATGTTGAAAATAGCTAGTCAAAATTCGGAGACTTTGTCGTCTTCTCCAAAGTCTCCGACATATTTACTGTCTGACCATCAGTTGAAAGTTCCAGTTGCTGGCAAAGCACCGACCGCCGGAATTGCGGTAAGGCATGTGCGTAGATCACACTCTGGAAAGTTTGTGCGTGTGAAGAAGGGTGAGTGCATTTAAACCAGTTTAACCATGTATCTTCTTGCTCTATTTATTTGGTAATTTTGATAAATTGCTGAAATCTTATCATTTAAATCTTCTTTGGTGATATGTGTTAGGTTTTGTTATAACATTTAGAAATATATTATAGAGATTTTTTCATAGCAGGAGCCTACAAGAAAAGCCCGCTCTTTATGATTGATTATGAGTATGTATTTATTTCTTATTTTGAGGTCATTGTTATCCTCTGAATTGGTTCGGGCATGTTGGTGTATTGTCTGTCTGAATGTTTGTGTATTTTTGAATTCTATAACTAAATACAAATTATAGAAATGATCTATCTTACTATTAACAATAATAAGATATATGGTCATGTTATTTTGGAATTAAATTTAATTGTATGTTAATTGTATAAGCCATGAACTCTATGGCTGAAATGTTTGGCAGGTTTTATAATTGTCAAAAGTGAAAAGTGCCAAAAGGCGATGAGGGATCCTATTGCCTAGATGAAAAAGGCAAGGCGAAGGAGTCACTTTTTCCTAAGGCTACTAAAAATTTCTATTAAAAGAAATTCTCATTTCCATCAAATTTAAAAAATTGACTGACAATTTCATCAGCAGTCTTAGATTAGACCAATAACATTTTATTATATCTAAACTTCTCTGGCAACTTTATAAGGGATTAATAATAGGGAACCTCTCTGACAACCTTAGAATTCGTTGATAACCTTTTCGACAACCTTTCAATAACTTTAGGACTCGTTTGCAATCTCTTTGACAACCACAAACTTTATCGGGGACCTCAAAAATTTCTAGTAACCCTTATATCTAGTTGAAAATTGTCAAAAACCTATTGGAAAGTCTAAGACTATGCTTAAAATTGTCCAGAAATTGCCAGTAGCCCACAAATTTAGTCAAAGATAGCCTGGGTAATAATAAAGTGTGTTTTTCCAATGCCTAAAGCTTCTTCAAAAGTGTCAAAAAAGGAGTAAAGGCAATCGCCTTTAAACCATTTGTCACCTTGACTGTCCTCAAGGTGATGATCGCATTTCCTTGAGTAAAGTGTTGCCTAAGTGCGCCTTAAGCGTGCCTTTGATAACAATGGTGGGTTTTGATCTACTAAAGAACCTGCATTCTCTTTCTCTTTTTCAAGTTCCATGTAGAGAAAGCTTAAGCTGGTATCTTGACATAAATGTGCTGAATTCATCCTTTAGTTTCTACCTTAATTAGATTCTATTTGACTGTACAGCTGCTCTACGAAATGGAATTGTTCTCCACGTCTAGTAGAAGCAGCAATTGGAACTTCTGTTCTTAATTTATACTTGGGAATGTTTTCATATTTTTTTTAGCAATAAACATGGAGGATTTAGTGGACTTTAGTCTTGATCACCTATCATCTTTGGGCATCTGATTCAAGTCTTGAATCAATCATCTTTATTGCATGAAAACCATTTAATGATAACCATTTTTTATTTTTTCCATGTATTAGTGTTAGTGGGGTTTCAGAATGCTCCATGCGTTTGGCGTCTGATTTTGGCCTAGATTGGTAATTATGATTTCAACCATAATTTTTTTCCCCATATTTACTTGGCAAGCTTGCATAGTTCCTCTATCTTTTGCTTATCAGACTTGATGAATTTGTGGCATTTATGAATGTTCTAGCTTAGATGGAGCACTTTGTATTTGTTTGATGTTGATTGGCTTCTAAACTCTTTGGCTGATGGATGCAGATGGTGCTGGTGGCAAGGGCACGTGGGGCAAACTTCTTGACACTGATCTTGATTCTCACATTGACAGGAACGACCCTAACTATGACAGTGGGGAGGTAATTTTTATTTCTTACTAATTTATCATTCCCTTGTTAATGTTTATCAATTATTTCTGGGAATTCAGTATTTTAGTATCATGGTTTGCACATTTGTGCCATAAATACTTGTTAGTGGAATGGATTTTACCTGCTTTACTTATAGACATTTTTCACTGTTGATTTACTATTAATCATTATTGCTCTCTTTTCATACTTCATTTTGATAGGAACCATATCAACTTGTGGGAGCGACCATCTCAGACCCCTTGGATGACTACAAAAAGGCTGTTGTCACCATCATAGAGGAATACTTCAGTGCTGGTGATGTGGAGGGGGCTGCATCTGACCTGAGAGAACTTGGCTCCAATGAATATCATCCTTACTTCATAAAGCGGCTTGTTTCCATGGCCATGGATAGGCATGATAAGGAGAAAGAAATGGCTTCAGTTCTGCTTTCAGCACTATATGGTGATGTTATTAGCCCAGCTCAGATTAGGGATGGTTTTGTCATTCTTCTTGAGTCTGCTGATGACCTTGCTGTTGACATACTAGATGCAGTTGATATTCTTGCTTTGTTTGTAGCTCGTGCTGTAGTTGATGATATCCTTCCTCCAGCTTTCCTCACAAGAGCAAGGAAGACACTTCCAGAATCCTCCAAGGGATTTCAGGTTATCCAAACCGCTGAGAAGAGCTACCTCTCAGCTCCACATCACGCAGAACTTGTGGAGAGGAGGTGGGGAGGTAGCACTCACATCACTGTTGAAGAAGTGAAGAAAAAGATTGCTGATCTGTTGAGGGAATATGTAGAGAGTGGTGATACTGTTGAAGCATGTAGGTGCATAAGGGAGTTGGGAGTTTCATTCTTCCATCATGAAGTGGTGAAAAGGGCTTTGGTTCTTGCCATGGAGACTCGAACAGCTGAGCCACTTATATTAAAGTTGTTGAAGGAAGCTGCCGAGGAAGGTCTGATTAGTTCCAGTCAAATGGTAAAAGGGTTTGCTAGGTTAGAAGAGAGTCTTGATGACCTTGCTCTTGACATTCCATCTGCAAAAACATTGTTCCAATCACTTATCCCCATAGCTATCTCTGAGGGATGGCTTGATGCTTCTTTCACGAGGTCCTCAGCTGAAGATGGAAATGTACAGAAAGAAAGTGAAAAGGTGAGGCAATACAAGGAGGAAGTTGTGACCATAATTCATGAGTATTTTCTTTCAGATGACATTCCTGAACTCATCCAGAGTCTTGAGGATCTAGGTGCTCTGGAATTGAACCCAATATTCCTGAAGAAGCTGATCACCCTTGCTATGGACAGAAAGAATAGGGAGAAAGAAATGGCGTCAGTTTTGCTTTCTGCTCTTCATATTGAGATTTTTTCAACTGAAGATATTGTAAATGGCTTTGTCTTGCTCCTAGAATCTGCAGAAGATACAGCATTAGACATTCTGGATGCTTCGAATGAGCTTGCTCTTTTTCTGGCTAGGGCCGTGATTGATGATGTCCTGGCCCCTCTCAATCTAGAAGAGATTGGAAGCAAGTTGCCCCCAAATTGTAGTGGAAGTGAGACTGTGCATATGGCTCGATCACTCATCGATGCCCGTCATGCAGGTGAGAGGATCCTTCGGTGCTGGGGAGGTGGGACTGGCTGGGCTGTGGAGGATGCAAAGGATAAGATAATGAAGCTCCTAGAAGAGTATGAAAGTGGGGGTGTTGTCGGTGAAGCTTGCCAGTGTATCCGTGATCTTGGAATGCCTTTTTTCAACCACGAAGTCGTTAAGAAGGCACTAGTTATGGCTATGGAGAAGAAGAATGATAGGATGCTTGACCTGTTGCAGGAATGCTTCAGTGAAGGGTTGATCACAATCAATCAGATGACAAAAGGCTTTACCAGGATCAAGGATGGCCTTGATGATCTAGCCCTTGATATTCCCAATGCAAAGGAGAAGTTCAGTTTCTATGTTGAGTATGCCCTGAAGAAAGGGTGGCTCCTGTCATCATTTGGTTCATCGGCTGCAGATGCTTCACCCATCACGGTAGCAGCTACTTAAGAAGAGAAGATTGTATCTCCCATCTGTATCTTTCTTGTATGCTGTTGCCCTTATTACCAATAACAATTTCCTCATGTACCATTAAATGGATGTTTGAAAGGTGGATAGGTAGATGATACTGGATGACTGGATTCCTTCAGATGTTTTCTGTTTTTGGTGAGAATCCGATGGGGATTCTTATGATCCCATCAATGTATAAACTTGGTGCTTTAGGCTCATGTCAAGTCAGTGTCTAATTTAGGTTTTAGAAATTTGGCGGTTTGACATGATGTTGCTGTTACATTCTGCATTATATGATGTTAGGACCATGATCTTATGTCTACCATGAAAGCTCTCTGCCCTTTTTCCGCCTTTTTAATTTTTTTTTTAAATTTCTGTGCTTCTAATTTATGAAATTTTGATCTTATATCTTACTCTTTTAATCTGTATCAATTGAGCACTCAATTGTGTACTCATACGTGGTAATATATGGTTTTATTGTTTTAACAATATTTGCCCTTCATAAAACTTCCTGATTTAATAAGGTTAAAATGGTCAAACCAAAATATATCTATAAAATCATTTGCCTTAATAAAATCAAGGCCCATCCAAGATATTGTAAAAACCTAAATTTACCCTAGTTGATTTTCGAAAATTTAAGTACTTATTTATCCGTTAGTTTTGATTGTTATAATCAAGGGTAAAATCATTATTTAAATATTTTATTTAAAATAAAAAATATTTTTTTTCTTTCTTATGGTTAAAAATTAACCGTTTTTCTTTAACTTAAACTTTGAAACATTGCATTTACACCCCCCAAAAACTTCATTTCATCTTTCCCACGGCCATTCTTTCTAGTGTTCCTCTCTAGCAGCATCTCCCCTCCCTTTATGGTGGTTTTTCAATGCGAAAACCAGCTAAATAACTAAAATTTTTTGCACGGATTTATACAAAAATCACACAAATCCGTGCAACAATCTATACATTGGTGACATATAGATCAGCCAGATAGTGTTGCATGGACAATGTCCACGTTTGTGCGATATCATTTGACAAATCTATGAATCGTCAACAAATAGATTCGTGCATAAAAAATTGACTATTTCAATTGAATTTTCAATGGTTTTGCATTGAAAAACCACTAGGGAGGGAGGAGAGATGTTGTCGGAAAGAAATGTTGGGAAAAATAGTTGTCAAAAAGATATAATAAAGTTTTTGAAGTGTAAATGTAATGTTTTAAAATTTGAAGGGGGTGACTATTCATTCTAAAATATAAAACCCTAAAAATATATATAGTGAGATGAAAGGTTAATTTTTTAAAACTAAATTAAAGAGAAAAAAATTAGTTTTTAAAACTAAAAAAAAAAAATTAATTTTTATTTATTTAAATAAACTGGGGAAAGGATTAGTTTTCACAATTGAGGGGTTAAAAATTCAATTTTTTTAATTTAAATAAAAATCTTTATATAAAGATTTTATTTTTAATTATAATTATTAAAATTAATAAATAAATAAATATTTAAATTTTCAAAAATTAATTAAAACCATTTTGAATTTTTACTAAACCTTTGGTGAGAATGTTGACGATTAACTAAAGTCTTTCGGCCTGAAATCACTTTAGGTAGGGCTTCTACGACCGGAGCCCAATATTGGCAAACTTACAAACGGGAAGGTCTCTGTTACTCAACCTTGTATCGTTAACTTGCGAGAAAAAAAATGAAACCCGATCTGCCTGTAAAAGCAGAAGCGGGAACCCTTGACAGCACCACCATGGATGATATCTCCGAGACTAAGGTATTCGTCTTAGCTGACCTCAACGTTAATCCCCCCGAAACAGACTCTGAACCCTCCGCTCGCAATCTCTCCAGGTACCTTCACTCTTTTTTCATTTCTTCTCTATATTTCAAATGTTTATATCTAATTTAAGTCAAGACACATTTTTACTTGTGCTTGTTTTGATTAAATTTAGGTTAATGAATGAGGAATGCAATCCAAGCAGTCATAAAGAGACTGATTTAGTAGAAGGAGAAAGTAAAAAGCTGAACAAACTGGGTAAATGCCGCTCTAGAATTAGTAGATTAGATTCCTCGCTTGATTATGGAGTTGATGGGGATGGGGATCAACCTGGTCAAGGGACTACCTCTTCTCGTGAAGAAAAAGTTAACAGCCTTAAAACGGTGCGTTTTATTTTTAATTTGTTGTAATCACTCTTTTTGTGTGTTTAGTCTACAGCAATACTGACAAAGAAATTGCCTGCTGTTGAGTTTATGTCTTATAGTTAGTGTTACCTCCTTTGATTCTGCTTTTTATGTCTTAGAGATGTAATTTTGAAATTATCGTATGGGGATGAAAAACATATGATGATGAATCTAGTCGTTTAGTGGTTTTTTCATAGAAGGTTTATTGACCCTAAATCTTAATGGATTTGAAGCCACTGTGTTTGCTTTCCTACAACACTGTTTTCATCAGACCTTTTTTCTTTCGATCTTATTTTCAGTGTGACTACACATCTCAGTATTTGTATAGTTATTTTCTTCAAGTAAGGTAATGGTGTTGGATAAGCATTATTTTCTTCATCCTTATCGGATATCATACATTCTTTAGAATACTGATGATGCCATTTGATGCAGTCAAATTCTTTACATGCTTGTAGGGCTTAGTACATGTAGCAAAGAAGATGCCAAAAAATTCCCATGCTCATTTTCTGCTTGGTCTGATGTATCAAAGGTTAGGTCAGCCTCAAAAGGTAGCTTTTGAAAATCACCGTTCTCTTAGTTTCGGTTAATTTGATGTCACATTGACTAAATTCTGGAATATTTTTAGGCTGTTTTGGCATATGAGAAGGCTGAAGAGATTCTTCTCCGCTGTGAGGCAGAAAATCCTAGGCCTGAGTTGCTTTCATTGGTTCAAATTCATCATGCACAGGTGCAGTAATCTATTT
Source organism: Mangifera indica (assembly GCF_011075055.1). Classification (NCBI taxonomy): domain Eukaryota; kingdom Viridiplantae; phylum Streptophyta; class Magnoliopsida; order Sapindales; family Anacardiaceae; genus Mangifera; species Mangifera indica. The sequence goes on from NC_058139.1 coordinate 3,369,966, forward strand.
TACTCTACTATACATTTCCCTCTATGTTAACTTTGTTATCTGTTAATATTTTACCTTCTTTATTTTGTTTTGAATTCTGAAATTATAAGTAACATGATTGTATCTGGTGTTGCTGACTTGTATAACATGTTATATCTACTGTGTAGTGCATTCTACTTGAAAGTAGTTTGGGAGAAGATAGTTTGGATAAAGAAATTGGACCTGAAGAGCTTCAGGAAATTCTTTCCAAACTGAAGGATTCAATGCAATCAGATATAAGGCAGACAGTTTTATGGAATACCTTGGGGTTGCTACTACTTAAAACTGGCCGTTTGCAGGTGCGTTATGTAATTGTTGATCTTTTTCACATTTCATGTTCTGATATTGACTTTATTTTGCTGTCCAGAGTTCTATATCCGTTTTGTCATCTGTGTTGGCTCTGGACCCCAATAACCATGACTGCCTTGGTAACCTTGGGATCGCTTACCTTCAAAGGTATACAATTGATTGTTAGCGTAACTACTTCAAAAGTCTGTACTGTGGTCAAAACTTTTTCACTGTACTGAACTTCACGTTTATGAAGCATGTTTATCTTGCTTACCGAAGCTTCAGTTTTATCATTGAATCACTTTAAAGTTTCAAATTATTTTTCACTTGATAAAATTGTGATACTTGTACTATGTGCTGACTTTATGTGAAGAAACACTAATTCTTAGTCATGGTTAACCATTTTGCTTTGTGCCTATGATACACATAAGTTGATCAATATATTATGCTTTTACCTAGTTTTTTCTTTTTTGGAAATGCGGCCTTTTCAAGTTATCAGTAGTTAGGGAGACAATAGAATAAAGTTTCTGTTGGGCTTTCTTCCTTTATGTTTTCTTGTATCTATCTTCCAGTGGAAATTTGGAGCTATCAGAAAAATGTTTTCAAGATCTGATACTAAAAGATCAAAATCACCCTGCTGCCTTAGTCAACTATGCTGCCATTCTTTTGTGTAAATATGGTTTAGTTATTGCAGGTATGTTTTATATAATTTAACTCCCATGTTTCATGAATTTTGTTGACCTGATAGTTGTAAAGTTCAGTGGATATATTTGAAGATTGTGGTTAATGATATTCAGTTTCTTCTAAAATTTGTTCTGTCCTAGTTGTTGTTATCAGTTTGCTAACCTAACCTATGTTGTTGCTCGTTCTTACTAATTGTCAGGAGCTGGTGCAAATGCTGGTGAAAGTGCTTGTTCGGATCAGGTTGCCGCTGGCAATGTTGCAAAGGAGTGTTTGCTAGCAGCATTAAAAGTGGATCCCAAAGCAGCACATATATGGGCAAATCTAGCTAATGCATATTATATAACTGGTGACCACAGAAGTTCTGGCAAATGCTTGGAGAAGGTGCTCACAGATTATTGCTAAAGTCATTTATAGCCTCTTTTCTGAGGTTGTTTGTTTGTTTCCTTCAATTATTGGTGGAATGGTTTTGATCTTTGTTTTTCTTGACAAAAAAGTATTCAATGCCCCAGAGTTGAATGGTTTCAAGTTTTAATTGCGAAACTTATTATTGAACTAGTATTTGATACGTGCATTATATGTAAATATGTTTTGCAACTCACTTAACTTTGTGCTTACTAAGCATAAGTATTTTTCACTTTGATATTTCTCTGTAGGCAGCAAAACTAGACCCCAATTGTATGTCTACTCGTTATGCAGTTGCAGTCCACCGTATCAAGGAAGCTGAAAGATCTCAAGAACCTAGTGAGCAGCTTTCCTGGGCTGGGAATGAAATGGCTTCCATATTAAGAGAGGCAGATGTTGTTCAGATTGACCCTCCCATTGCATGGGCTGGACTTGCAACAGTTCATAAAGCTCATCATGAGATTGTGGCTGCTTTTGAAACAGAACAAAATGAGTTGATGGAGATGGAAGGTCGTGCTATTTACAGTTTAAAGCAGGTATTGGTGTGCTGTTGCACGAAATTTGAAACTGTTGTAGGACACTTGGCTGATAGATATGTTATAAATTACATGATAGAGAGAGAGAGAATGTGTGAGTTTGTGTCAGTGTGTGTGTTCATGAAAATGCTGTAGTTTTGTATGAAGAACAAAAAAACCTAAGTGCTTATTATGTCTGTATAGAAAGAGAGAGAGAGAGAGAGATAAATCTTGATTAGATAATCACTATGTATATGTATGTATGTATGTATGTATATTTGTGTTTGTGTGTGTGTGTGTGTTCATGAAAATGTTGTAGTTTTGTATGAAGAACGAAAAAACCTGAGTCTTTATTATGTCTGTATATAAATTTTATATGAACTCAGGTTTATGATTTATTAATGCAATTTTGTGTGTGATAATTTTTTTCAATAAATAAATAAGTTTTATATATTGGTTATGGTTATATATGATTTATTGAGGCTATATTTTTTTCGATAAATAAATAAGTTATATATATTTATTTCAATAAATAAATAAGTTATATATATTTATTATGGTTATAATCCAATTATATTATATCTTCCTTCTTGGCTATCATGTGTTGTGTAAAATGAAAACAATATACTTGTTTATGATGGAAGAAAAAATACTGCTAAATTTTCATTTCATGTGTGGTTAGCAATTTTACTTTATTGTTTTTCTCAATATTAATCAGGCAGTTGCAGAGGATCCAGATGATGCTGTACGGTGGCACCAGCTTGGCCTTCATAGTCTATGCTCCCGACAATTCAAAACTGCCCAACAGTATATCAAGGCTGCAGTTGCCCGTTTTAAAGAATGCAGTTATGCATGGTCAAATCTTGGTATGTATAGAGCTCATGATAATTGTATCATATTTTCAATATTTATGTTTTTCGTATGTCACATTTTGAAGCATTGACCATTGTAAATTTGCATCATCAGGCATCTCACTTCAGTTATCGGATGAAACGTCATCACAAGCTGAAGATGTATACAAGCGGGCTTTGGCATTGGCAACACCTGATCGGGCACATGCGATTTTTTCCAACCTTGGAAATCTCTACCGGCAGCAAAAACAATATGAATCTGCCAAGGCAATGTTTACAAAAGCACTTGAACTTCAGCCTGGATATGCTCCGGCATTCAACAATCTTGGTCTGGTATTTGTTGCTGAGGGTCGATGCGGGGAAGCCCAGTTCTGCTTCAACAAGGCCCTTGAGGCAGACCCACTGCTGGATGCAGCTAAATCCAATAACATAAAGGCATTGGCCATGGCTAGATTGTGTGGAGCACTATCCTAGTGTTTTCTTGAAGAATTAACATAATGGCAAGTGAAGGTAAGTATCTTTTCTTCATCCTAAATTTAGGTTTGTAAAGCTATGTATTTTCTTTTACAAACAGATCTTCGGAAGCACATGCTTTCACTTGTATGTTCATTTTTTATGTTGGGATAGAAGTGTTATACTTTCTTCAAGTAAAAAGAGTTGAGGTCCATATACAACCAGGGATTTCTTCCCAGTGGAGGTTGGTGACTGTTTATATGTAACAAATCCGCTGACCTGCTGCTAATAATCAAGACATAATATAGATTGAAGAGCTTAATGAGAAATTAATTTAAAAACCAACTTGCCATAATGGCAAAGACAGTGGGTTGGGAATTTGTCTGTAAGAGATAACTGGTAAAATCAATCCATAGAAGTATTTTCATAACGAAAATCTCCAAATACCCCACCAAACTTTCTTATTTTATAAGTTCTAGACTATGCTCTGGAAATTGAAGGATCCGACATTAGGTTGAAAGAAATTATTATACTTGTATTAAATTCACAACTTCCAAGATGGAATTTTCAGATCAATAGATGTGTGAATTTTTGTGTGTGTGAATATACAGAAGTAGAATATACAGAAGTAGATCAAAGCATCAGATTCACTGCCCCAAGCATTGCAGTAGAATATTATATTGAGTTGTATGAATCATGCTTATTGGTTAACTTGATTCTCTCTTCCATTTTTTTTATTGATAAAAACAATGTTTTGATAATTGATAACATACCCATAAAAAAAGAATTGAAACTTTAGTTAGCAGGTTACTGTCAGCACCCAAATACAATCAGACTTGTATAATTCCTTTCCTTCCATTTTATTTTAATATGTTTGACTTGCCACTGCCATCCTTGCTTAGTTTTTAAAACTTTTTAATTACAAATCAATATCTTACTGCAATACCCTCCTTACTAGCAATACTACATCCTTCATTTTCTAACAACCTACATGTGTTTCAATTAGGATTTGATCCGAGTTTATTCCAATTCGAAACAAATTTTATTTTAACGAGTTTGAACTAAGTTTGCCCTAAATGAATACGAGCAGGAGGTAAGTCTGGGTTTTAAGAAAAAAATTATCACGAGTTTGAACCCAAATATGGGCCGGCTCGCTATATAAATTGCATTAAATATTGCTTTTCTCTAGGGAAATTTTTTATTCACTTATATAGGTCAATGGTGTGAACAGAACATGACAGCAAGCAGCCAGGCCAGCGCCTAGCGCCATGCCCAAACATGGAAATTGCAGCGCAGGCACATATAAACAACCATCTTATATTCCCCTTTCTTATCCATCCTCATTCTCTCTCTCTCTCACTTCGTCGTCAAAACACAAACACTATTTTCATGCAGACATGACGACCGTCACCATTACCAAACTACCCCTCCTCCTCAAGCCCTTCTTCCTTTCTCTCTTCCTCTCCCTATTCTTCCTTCTCCTCTTCGCCTTTTCGCAAACGCCCCATCACCGGAATCCCACCCTTCAATCAACTTCAACACAGCACTCCAAAAACGCCTCCCACGACCTCCGTATCCGACCCGGTTACTCATCCTACGATGCGTACATCCAGCGTCAGTTAAACAAAACTCTCAACCCCAAGCTCCGGAAGATCTGGACCACCCGTGACTGGGACCGCAAGGTTAGCGTCTTCGCCAATTTCTTCCAAAGCTTAAAACAAAGAAACCTCCTTTCCAACAATTCAAAAGCGTTGTCCATCGGCGCGCGTGTCGGCCAAGAAGTGGCGGCACTTAAGCAGGTGGGCGTCTCCGACGCGGTGGGTATAGACTTGGTGCCGTATCCGCCGCTTGTTGTTAAAGGAGACTTCCACGCCCAGCCTTTTGAGAATGAGACTTTTGACTTTGAGTTCTCCAATGTGTTTGATCACGCTCTGTATCCGTGGAAATTTGTTGGGGAGATCGAACGGACCTTGAAGCCCGGCGGGATTTGTGTTCTGCACGTGGCGATTTCACGGCGAGCTGACAAGTATTCGGCTAATGATCTGTATAGTGTGAAGCCATTAGTTGAATTGTTCAAGGGGTCTGAATTGGTTGAAGTTAGGAAGGATGTTGATGGCTTTGGCCTTGACACAGAAGTAGTTTTTAGAAAAAAACACAAAAATTAACCATTTTTTATTATTATCCCTATTCTTTATTTTGTTTTTCATTCATTCATATATATATATATATATATTATAAATGATTTCATGTCTACCCAGATTCAAATTTCCAATTATCTGATACATGTTTGATGTAATCAAGTTAAAGAATTGATTATAAAATGTCATAACAGTGTTCAAATTGATTTACATAAAAGTACCCATTAAATAAAAATTGAAAAAGCCTTAGGAAATGTGAGATTTCTTAGAAAGAAGAGAGTCACGGGGCCATTGATTAAAGAGAAAAAACAGAGAGGATTGGCATCCAGTTAGCTATTCTCTTTCTCTATAGGAAGTAGATTTAGCCGTTAGGCCGGCCTATCCAAGTTGACTAATGGCAATAATCTTCCTCTAATAATTTGATAATTTAACAATGGAAGTGGGTCATTGACAATTTGGCATTGGGGGACAGCCCTTCTCCAATTACAGGGAATGTTCATGTATTGTTGCTACCAAGAGTATAGATGAAGCCAGGAATTTAAGGACTCTTTTCCATTTTAGATTGTGGGTCACACTGGTTTCTCTCTTTCTTTCTCATTCATTAAGCTAATCTTCTTTCTATGCTGGCTGACAGCCTACTTTAGGTTGTTTTCCCTTTAATTTTGTTCAATATTTCAACTACTTTTCTTCATGTCTTCCAGTCTGGCAATAATTCACACACATCATATTGCCATCCTTATTTTATTTCACGGGTTAATTTTAGCCCACCCACCGTTAATTTTGGTTCCAAAAGACCCTGAGGAAAGTGTTCTGCGTTTTAATTCTCTGTTGACAAATTAGGTAGATTGGCAGTGTTATTTTGGAGTAGTATGTTGAGTTTTAAAACCAAACTAGGTGTATATTCTCTACCAAAATTTAAGACCGCACATGTTATTGGGTTGGGTTGGGTAGAAAGAGACCATTCCCTTCATCAATCCTCATCATCCCAACTGTCTCTATTGTCCCTTTCTCCCTTTTCTATCTTATCATCTCCATTCCTTATGCTTCTGCTTTCATTAATACCAACGTCTGTTAGTGTTTCTAGGAGTTTTATTTAACCAGCAACAATAGGCCCTGCATAAGTTGTTTTCAATTGACAGAAATCATAAGCATTAAGCTCACTCAATTGCCAGCTCTCTTTCTCCATTTCTCACATGTCAAACCTTATATATTGCTATTGACATGATTTACTATCAACAAAAAATTCTTCTAAACAAATTAAAGCACCATATTTATTAGTTTAATTGGCTTAATCAATTAAAGATGAGAACATGCTAAATCTGCCAGGATGAGAACATGCTGATACACCAATTGATCTTGCATACTGATGTAACTTAATTATTGTCTCTGAGATAAACTGCTTCAAGATTTTCATGAATACATATTGCCACAGACAGTGCTTAGAGATGCCATTTGCAGCATTGCAATTATGTCTACACTTGCACGAGTTTAGAGCTCAATCAGGCGGCAAGGAATAGACTGACTTATGCATAAAATAGAAAAGGGAAAAAAACGCCGGTTCCTTAGAATCGATCAATTACAGAGAATTATATGGCTAACTAACGAACTGCTTCTGAAGAAGGCTTCCACAAAAAGTCAAGTCAAACCTTTCTTCAGGAGGATCTCCAATGCAATCAAAGACTGCATCTGCATTCAAGAAATCCTCATCGGCTGTGTAACTGCAATCACAGATTCTCCACATCAGCTGGAGCATTGCGGAACCATGTAATATTTTTATAAAGTTTGACATATAATTCTGGATTCCTCCAAGGTTTGTGGATAATTTCATTGTATGCATACACACTAAGAACACACTACAGCAGGAGACTGATATTAGAGCAAAAATTTCTATTAATAAAGAAATAAGTTACCTGCTCTTTGTTACTATACACTTCATTCCTGCAGCTTTAGCAGCTGCTAGTCCTATAGCGCTATCCTCAACCACAACACAGCTGCGGGGAAAAAAGGAGTATCATAACTGAATACAAACATTTTGTAAGAAAATATACTGTCGATAGCAGATAATGCAACCATATAGATCGCATGTATAAAACTGACTAATAGCTCGATGAGGAGTTAATCTGTTAAAAAAACAATGACTGCTCCAACAATTATCAAGTTGATTTCAGCAATTACTTTATTTGAATGCATATGTTGATCTCTGAACTTAAAACTATTTATTCAAGAGAAGTCATAAATGATTGTTCATAGTTACATATATATCAGGAATTCCCAGCTATAATACCTTGAAGGATCAACGCCCAGAGTGTTGGATGCTAATATATAGATGGCCTGTCAGGAAAAAAGACAGTTCAGTAGCTAATAACAAAACCTTATATTAAGCAAAGCAGATTACACTTAGACTATATAAAGTTAAGAGGCTCTAAAATCACATGGAAACAAAAGCATATTTCTTATATAATTGGAGAAAGGATTTCTAATACTTAGATGACAAGACAGGAAGGATTTTAATTTTTATGTTATGTCTTAGACTGTGCCAATTTCCTATTAAGGCTTTAAGGTTGAATTTGCAACTTCAATGTTGAAACCACAAAATCAAATGTTATTATGCTCGTATGCTTTCCAGACATTGCCTAGCTAAATCAGAGGCAAAAGAGAAAAAAAGTTTACCGGATCAGGCTTTTTGCGAGGAACCACATCTCCAGCAAATATCTTGATTTTATCAGCTCGCTCTGGTCCAAGCAGGCATGAAACTATTGCAGAAACCTGAAATTAGTGCATATAATTTCGTCATATGAGAGTGGTGGACCAAACCAATAACCTGACAAAGCCACATATTACAAACTCTCATCCTAGCCTTAAATTTCAACATAAAAAATCTTACCGAGAATAATGTGTTTTAGATTATATTAATATCCTTGATTACTTGCTGGACTCTTCAATAGTTATCCAAAATGTGCAATAAAACTATGTCATGTAATAGTTGGCTTTATGGAGACGGTGAAACTCAGATCTATCAAACTGTCATTAAAAAATTTAGTGTTGAATACAATCAATTTCTGTGACTGCCAAAAAATAATCTCCACTCGCACTTAATCACAAGCAAATACAGTTGTAGGACCTGATTATGCATACCGCCTTCTCATTGGAGGTGCTGCACACAGCAACTTTTACACCTTTTTCCAGGGCCTGATCAATCAGCCTGAATAATATATAAGATAACTGAGCACAGCATACATCTTGAAATCTAAAACTTAACCACAAATCATAGAGCTTACTCACCTAATTTAAAATGAACCATTTTCTTTTCCAATCATAACTGACAATCTAATGTGTGAGAATGGAATCTCATATCAGAAAAGAAATAATAGGAGGTCCAGAGCTCACAGGCTTTATTTTTGGGGTTCAAGGTGGTGTAAAGTCTGTCAAGTCATCTCCCCCAGGGCTCATGAAATGACTACCAAATTTCATGGTTTCACAACTGGTCTCAAAATGGTGAAGTTTCCAGTCATAATGATTTTTGAACTCTCTCAGGTTCCAAACCCATTCATTAAAGTTCTTGGACTTAAGGTGAGCCACACTACTAATTGCACATGTTCACTACGTGAATCTCAGATCCATGTTCTCCCAAAATAATGCTCCCACAGTACCCAAATGGCCAAATGGAGTCAGCTCCAGGAAATTGAGCATAAAGACATGTCTCAACCAAATGTACACTAATTGACTTTGAGCACTCTGAGCAGCATTACTAATAGGAAATTCTACTATTGTCCTTCCCAAAAGTCAAACATATTATAAGCGACAAATGCACATTGATAAATCTATTGCCTGTGTGGGATGTGGTAGAAGACAAAAATCTAGAAGCAGTAAGTCACTGGAACTTTCAGGAGTGCAAATGTGTACAAAGTCGAACTGCATATCAGTGATGACAGCGATTTGGTTGGCTGGGTCCTAAATTTATGCTTTAAGGATTTCCTTCATCAAAAATTTGAAATTTGAATTTCTAACAAAAATTAAATAATAAATAAACAATAATTGAACACAATTATCATGTGTACTAAATGCTTCATAGATAAGGAGATCGGATGAAACTAACTTTGCAACCCCAGGTCGAAGAGGTAACAGCTTTTTCTCAATAAGGGCCATGAACAACTCTGTTTTCCTCTTGTGAAGAGAAGCTATGAATTCCTTTCTTTCTTCTTCACTCTTTGGTGCCTTCTCCGGCCAACCTGTCTTGTTAAAGTATGCTGTCATCCTACAGGGATTAGAATAAGAAGAACTTTAAGATATTTATTTATCTCTACTAACCTATATGATTTCACGAAGCAAACATAAAGAAAAAAAATAACTGTCAAACTTTCAGAAGACTCGATACCTCTCTTTTCCGCCTCCAATTTTAAGCAACTTGCCATACAAATCCACATCCCAGGTAACACCTAATTCTTTCTGCAGAATTGATAACATGTTGTCATCCATGAGCAAATTATGCAATAAGCATTAAGAACCTACATAAAATATCCTTCAAAGAAAAATCCAATCAAATAAATCTAACTTCCCCTCTTACTATTTACGCAACACTCAATCCAAAGTAATCACAAGTTCCTGTCCTTTCAAAAAGGGAACAGAATTGGAGGAACATAAAAATAAAATAAATGTATCATAAAAATTTTAGAACTAAGTTCTAAAAAATAGTTAAATTTAGTGCTAACTTCAAAAATTTTTTTTCTTTTTTTTTTTTCATTTTTGATAATCTGATTACTATTATTTAACTCAAATTGCATGATTACCAGTCTTAAGTAAATAATTAATGATTAATAATAATAATAATAATAATAATAAAAGTATCCAGCATTATCTATTCAATATTTTCTCAGCAGGCAAACGATCGATTCAATCAAACTCAAACCCACTTCAAAATGTTTGAAAACTTCCCATATACCCAATACATAATCCAGTAAAACAGAAAAGCATAACAAAAGAAGCAAGAGAGTGAATACTTCATTGAAAGTATCATTGAAAGAAATCCGGTGTCCATCCTTCTCGGTATCCACGAGCACACCATCGCAGTCAAAGAGAAGAGCAGATGGAAGAGCAGTGGAAGAAGCCGAGCAAGTGACTCTGCTATTTCTCATGTTCATTGGTTTGCTTCTTGTTGCTTCGTTAACACATATTTTGCTACCAAACAAAGAAGATGATAAGGCAGTCTTTTCATGGGATTTGCAGCTGAAAATCAAAATCCTCCTTTGAGAGTTAATAGATGTTAAAGAAGAAAACGCGGATAAAGAGAGAGAGAAAGCTGCTGTTGAAGATGCCATCATGGACTGATCTCCCAAGAGCCTCTCCTTGCTCTTCCGTTTTTAACGGTCTGGTTTCCCCAACTTATCACCGTTCAGCGCCACAAAAATATTCCGGATCGTTCGGGCCCCAGTAGAATTGGGTTGGGTTACCTTGTCATCCAATTTAATAATAATCTAGTATTAATAATAATAATTCCTTAATATTTTATTAACTAAGAAAAAAATAATTTATGAAATAAAATAATTTTTTTACTGTAAAATTTAAGTGATAATTTGTTAAATATTTATTAATTGAAGCTTGATAGTGTTAATTATTAATTATTCACAATTAATTTTTTTTCTATTATTTCAAAAATTACAACTCCAATTCTTATACCCACGTAATATTAGATTCCAGTTTGACCAAACCGATCCATACATGAAAGAGAATATTCACCCATTCTCTTCCATTTCCAAAATTTATTCTCAATCTTTTCAACTTCATTTCTAACAAATAATTTACCAAAAATTCGTTTGCATCAAGAAAATCAACCATTCTCTTATCGATCTTCTTCAATGTTGTTTGACATTGTTTTTTTTACCTCATAACGGTGAACTATTGTTGTCACTCCTCAAAGATTACTTATAATTTTCACAAACAACATAAAAAAAAAGTTAGTTGTAATTATTCTTTTGCTACATTATATAAATTTTATGATACATGGTAATTTTAAATATAATTATTTGTAATTTTAAAGAGTTTAGAATATAATTAAAATTTTAAGGTATGATTGAATCAATTTTTAATTAATATAATATTTATTTATGAAATGTGAATAGATTTAAGAAAGGAATTTTATGTCAAGACGGGGTCATTGTAATTTACCAAATATGTAAATTTATGAAATTAATTAGGCTTATAGGTGAAAAAGTAAGTGTAGATATTTTATACAAAGACACGGTTATCGTAAATCGCAAAGAGTCCAACATCAATTAGCATAAATGGGCTGAAGGAATTCCATGCAAAGTGGGGTGTTATTGTGATTTCCCACAGTTAGCATACCCATTAAACATTATGTAAAAACTCAGGTATGGATGGGATAGTTGAGGCAAGAAGTGAAAATATTTCGCTCCTAGAGGGGTGGGTGAATATTGGGTGATAAGTGTAAGAATTTCAAATTGATGAGACCACAATTAAATCAAGTTAATTTTTGGATAGAGGACCGGATGATTAATTATAAATGTATGGAACCCTACCCTAGTAATGGCCTTTTAATTGATATCCTACAGAAAAGTGAAGCCCATGAGTTATAGTTTAATCGCAGAGGAAGAGCAGAAGAAACAACAACAATAGACAGCTGAATCATGAAGCGATTTTTTAAACCAATAGAGAAGGAAGGATCAGCCAAGAAACCAACTCCTTCGCCTTTGAAAAAAGATGGTGAAAACAACTGTGAAACTTCACAAGAAGAGAATAACAACAAAGAGCCACTCAAGTTCGTGACTTGGAACGCCAATAGCCTGCTTCTTCGAGTCAAGAACAACTGGGCCGAGTTCTCTAAGTTCGTTTCTAATTTTGATCCTGACATTATTGCTATTCAGGTAAGTCTTTTTCTTATCAGTCTCTATGTCGATGTGCTTTTGTTTGAGTAATGTGTTGTGTGTTTGAAGTTTGATTGTGTAATGGGACATGCGTGTTTGATGTTTAATCATTTGGTGTCAGGAGACTCTCATTATTTGTTTATTTCTGGTAATGTAGCTTGTGATTTTGTTGTTGTACTTGAAGCTGAGACTGAAACTGTATAGGATTTGTTTGTGTTGTATTTGTTTCTTGTATGCGCTTAAAGCAAATTGATTGGGTTTGTGCTGTGTTTCATCGAATTCTATTAATGGGTTGACGACCGCTCGTTGCATTATAATTTGGTCATTTTTTAATAGTAAAGCAATAATTTCGACAAGTATGTGGGCAAGAACCTCAAAATGCATGCTAATTGTAGGAAGTGAGAATGCCTGCTGCTGGTTCCAAGGATTCGCCAAAAAACCCTGGAGAACTGAAAGATGATACAAAACCTTCCCGTGAGGAAAAACAGGTAACATTTATTCTTGTCTTTGCTTTCGTTTTATATATTCACTACCAATGGCAATGTTTATGTGGATTTGAATTTTCTTGAAATTTTAGCACTTTTATAATAGATAAGTGTCTTCACTATGCTAAGATTTGAGTTAAAAGTCTTGAACTGGCAGCTAATAATTATTCCCGCTGTACACAAGAGGTCTATTTACTGAATACCTGTTATTTTGGACCCTCCCTAATATAATGCCATATAGTGTGTGTATGGCCCTAATTTCTAATATTCATGTTGTGGACAATACCTCTCTGTTTTATGCAGATATTGATTCGTGCTCTTTCAAGTCCACCATTTGGAAAATATCAGATTTGGTGGTCTCTTGCAGATTCAAAGTATGCAGGGACAGCATTGTTGGTGAAGAAGTGTTTTCAACCAAAAATAGTCTCTTTCTCACTTGATAGAACAGGTATTTTGGTTTAAATCTGTCATTTTGTATGTTCAACTCATGTCATGTAACTAATGGCATATTTTCTCATAATTATGTATTGATATGAACTACTGATGCTAACCCTACTTCTAATTTCCATGCAAAGATAAATCTTGTTAATAAATTTGCATACGAATTCCCTTTATTGTCACTAGTTATTTTTCTAAATTTCAACATTGAATGTTTAGTTTATACCATTTTCCTGTTGCTGTTAGCTTTGAAGCATGAACCAGATGGCAGGGTCATTTTGGCTGAATTTGAGAATTTCCGTCTATTGGCTACCTATTCACCAAACAATGGTTGGAAAGAGGAGGAAAATTCATTTCAGAGGAGAAGAAAATGGGATAATAGGATGCTAGAGTTTGTTACGAAGCATTCTGAGAAGCCTCTTATATGGTGTGGTGATCTTAATGTAAGGTGAGTCTCTTTATTTCTTCCCTTTGATGGGACATGGGTTGGATCTTCCTTTTTGCCAAGAGCCAGGAGCTTCCTGAATTCAGTAGAAATTTCAAAATGTTGTACTAATTTGTCTCAAAATTTACCCCTAAACTTCCATTGTTCCCCTAAAGTTGCATTTTTCAACTGACCCCCTTAATCCAAGACTCTGGATCCATCCCTGATGGGTCCAGTGGTTGTTTGCATTTTAGGGTTTTTTGTTTTTCATTTTTTTCTAGCTGTGACTATCATAATAGATCATGTTGTTGCACCTTTTAAGATTGATAGCCAATTTTGTAAATATTTGAAACTCAAACTCCATTTTATGCAACTTCGTTGATTTGTGGCATATGACAGAAAGCATGATAATTTGACTCCGCTAATTACTGAAGAAAGTATGCCTATCATGAGGCAACCTATCAACTTAGAATTAAAACATTTCTCTGCTTTCACTATCTTAATTCTTTTTAGAACTTTTTTGACTTCACATGCTTAATTATGGAGCTTTATTTTATTTATTTTTTTAAATATGTTCATGAACTTCTTTTTTTTTTTTTTCGCAAAGCTTGATCTTTGAATGCATCAGCATTGTTCTTAGGGAACTTATACTTCTTTTTCATTTCTCATTTGCAGCCATGAAGAGATTGATGTGAGTCATCCTGAATTTTTCAGTGCTGCAAAGCTCAATGGTTACATTCCTCCAAATAAAGAGGTGTTGCTCTTGTTATAAAAGCTTTCCAAACTAAACTTGCTTATTTTTAATAAATAGTGATATATTTCATTATCAAAAGCTTGGAAATAGACAACAAAATACTAAAATTACAAAATTGGAAAAGATGAACTGCTAAAATGAAAAGGAGCCTCTCCTTTTGAAAGCTTGTGCTTTTCCTCTATGAATAGAGGTTTTTGTTGTTCACTGAAAAGTATTTGCTCCAATGTAACTTAAGCACTCTACTTTTAAAATTTGTCATCTTAATATTTGTCATTAATCAGTTATTACCCTGAAGAAGTAGTTTATCATTTCTAGCCAAAAATAAGTAAACAATGAGAACAACAAAAGATGACCATCTTTTTTGTTGATGGAGACCAATTTATTGCTATTTTTGTTATTACCTTTTTCATGGCCTTGTGTTCTTCGTTCATTCAAGATAAAGTATTTAGACATTGTACATTAGTGATAACAATTGGGCATTGGATTTGCTTTGAGACCTCTAATCATAGTTTGTTGTGCTTGTCCATATATTTCAACATTTTTTTTTTTTAAATTTTTAACTTGATTTCTTTATGATGCAGGATCGTGGGCAGCCTGGATTTACTCTTGCTGAGAGGAAGCGCTTTGGTGCTATACTGAAAGAGTATGTGATTTTATCTCATGGAAAAATGTGTAACATGGTCATTGCTTCAAGTAATTGCTCTGAGTTGTAAATCCTTCAATTTTAATATTTCTCTATTGGGAAAAGTTCTTAATTTGAAGGGTATGGTGGATCATGATTTAGGGGTAGGCTAATAGATGCTTACAGACTCCTACACAAGGAAAAGGATATGGATGGTGGCTTCTCATGGTCTGGAAATCCAATTGGAAAGTAAGTAAATTGGAGCCAAAATGACTTTTTTGGACCTGGATAAGTGACCTGTAGTGTAAATCTCTTATTTCTAGTGAGGAGTGAGGATTTTAATAATATGGATGGAATATACTCATAGATGGTTTTCTTTCAGGTATCGAGGTAAAAGAATGAGAATAGACTATTTCATAGTCTCAGAAGAACTCAAAGATCGAATTGTTGCATGTGAAATGCAGGGGCATGGAATTGAATTAGAAGGTGCAAATGATCTTCTTTCTAATAGTTGTTTATATCATGTCATACAAACTCTTGAATCTAGTTTTAAAATATGATAAAAGTTAGAATATATCATATCTCCATTTCTTAACCAAAAAGGAAAGAATAATCATCTCATTACCCATTTAGTGAATTGGAGAAACAGTGAGTATAAATCTGAAGAGCCTGATATTGGACGCCATTGCTCTGCAGGATTACATTCATTGCTTCCTTATGCTTATGGCACAAAAAATATGATATTGGTCTGTCAATTTTTATTACTAATTTGAACCACTGTTGTTTCCACCTATTATTGGGTTATGGGAAGGCTTCATAGTTGCAAGATGATATTTTGATTAGTTTGTAAGGGGTTCATTTATTATGCATAATTCTTTTACTGTTCAATATAATGCAAAACAAACTCGTGATTGGTATGAAACTACATTTGGTTCATTTCCCTAGTTCATTCACATCATTTACTTTGCAAATTTTAATTGAATCCTCTGTCAAATGCATTCATGTTTTGCCAAGAAAGGCAATTATAATGATGGATTTATTCTTAAACGGAAAATTTGTAATTCATGTTGTGCCAATAGCGTCTTATAACTCCTTTTTTTATTAACTCTTGATGCCTTCCTAAATACTAAGATTACAAAGCCTCTGCAAATTGCAGGTTTTTATGGGAGTGACCATTGCCCAGTTTCCCTTGAGCTTTCACAAGCCAATCGAGATCCTCCCGAAAGTTGATGTATAATTTTATAATCTGAAACGGGCTTATTATCATCTTTCAAAGAACTATATTTTCTGGATGTATTAATTGGAAGTGGATAGGATATTGTTATCATATAGGATGTTGGGTAAATTATTAGCGTCTACTTGTGAGCATTAACAGTCCTTTACATTCTAATTTGCAGGGGAAACAAATCTAGAAATACTCCCATGTCAACCTTCATCTATTGAAGATGGATAGATCGCTGGATTTAACATGTTATGTGTCCACGGCTGAAACAAGATAAGTGTGCATATAGATTTTATTACCAGTTGAAATTTCATTTTTATGACAAGATACAGTAAGATAGATATATATTAGGCAATATTTTGCCTTGTTTTCCACCAAATTCATATCCAAACTCACACACGGTAAAAACATAAATATTCGCAAACACAATATCATGTCCCAAAGACTAACTCATATGCCTGTTTCGAAAGAAGCGTATTTCTTGATCATCGGATCCTGTTCAAATTTGACCATTTCTTCCTTTGACAAGCCAACCCAGGCATCGATTCCATTGCCATTGATATTGTCAATGAGAATGGCAATATTTTCATTCCTTGCCGCTGAGGTTACCCACATCCACAATGGCTTTCCCAGCCCAAAATCTGTTTCATACCATGGAAGTCTGCACCATGAAGTTATCACAAAGGACTTCATTTTAATCTTTTTGCTCACCATTTCATCAACTGGTAAACTGTTCACGAAATTCATGTACCCTCCTGATGCATGAAACTCTCTCACAAAATTATCATCCAGCATCTTTATAGCTTCGTGAAGATCTCCCGCTATACTGTTACTCCCAACTCCTGTCTCCATGTTCGACCAGCTTGTCATCGTCATTTGACTCACACACCCCATACAATCCCCCGGTATTTCTGGCTTCATTCTGTTTCGGAGATTCACTGGAATTAATCCCACAAAATGAGTTGGATCTTTATCCATTGCTGTTATAGCATTCATCATAACAGCCGACACTGCCTCGAAACGTGTTGGAAGATCCACTGAGTCTGCAATTTTACCAATTTCTTCTTTCAGAGCAGCGATCTTAGTAGCTTCAAATGTAAACCTCTTTGATATAGCGTTTGGGTCCGTCGATGCATATTGACCTTGGAAAAGACTACTCTTCCTCAATTCTACCAAATCTTGCGGAGGGAAGAAAGAAGTGCAATCAAATATCACATTTTTTATTTCCTCATTGATACTTGGATTAGCTACC
The DNA here is from genome assembly GCF_011075055.1 of Mangifera indica. Classification (NCBI taxonomy): domain Eukaryota; kingdom Viridiplantae; phylum Streptophyta; class Magnoliopsida; order Sapindales; family Anacardiaceae; genus Mangifera; species Mangifera indica. Next base: position 3,387,390 of record NC_058139.1, read on the forward strand.
TTAGCCCAGTTTTTAACAAAGTTTGCTGCAGCTGTTGCATCAGCAATCCGGTGGTTAAACCCTACTGCAATCGCAACACCGCCGCAAGCAAAGTAATTCACCTGCACGCTCAGGTTGACGGGATCACCAATTATCTTTTCATGCACTTTGTATGGCAGCAGTTGCACGATCACATCCTTCTCCGGTCGTTTAAGAATGTCAGACATCTGGCTACTGACATTGGCTTCAATGAAGAGGGCACCTTTATCGTTACAGTCGACAGTGTAATCATCTTTCACACGTCCTGCTAAAGGGTAATAGTGGGTGAGTATTTCCGAGAGGGAGTTTTTCAGGTGGAGAGAAGTTTTAGTGGTATCTTTGCCTGCAGAAGAGTAAAAGAGAATGATCGGGAAGTGAACTTCAGGACATAGCTGATCAAGAACAGAAAGCTTATAGTCTCTTAAATGGTCAGGCGTTGGAGAAGATGGCTTGATGGTTTCTCTAGAAATGATTTGGATTTCCATGCTATCTCTCAAATTGCAGCAGATAAGAACAACAATGGTTTAAAAGAATTTGGCTGATTGAGTATGAACCATCAATGTCCCCTTAATATATAGGACGAAGAAATTCTTGAAATTCCAAATCATCTTGATGAAACTCAAATTAATATTATTATTACTGCTCATAACACATGATCATTAAAAACTTCCCACTGTGCTTCGCTGGATTCTCTGCAAGCATTTCTTCACCTGCATAGCGTGGCAATAAATATATATTGGGGCCAATCTCGTGGGTGAAGAACTAGTATTTCGTTTTCGTCTATGTTAACGTGTCAAACAAAGAAACTAAGAAGGGTTGCATTCGTTTTTCTTAAATTATTGAAAATAATATGAATATTGCTACTTACTGTACGGGATCTGTTAAAAACAGTAACAAAGCAATCGTTGACCTTCTGGGTTCGCGATCCAATGGCCTCTCTTTTTAATTTATATGAATTTCCAATGAGGTGATGAGCTCTGCACGTTCTGATTGGTATCAAAAGACAGAATGGATTGATTATCCATGTTCATGGAATTCTACAGAAACTAATAGAATTAGGCACCTCAATGTTGCAACTCTTTCCAAGTTCTTCAGCTGCATTTTTCATAAAGTTCAAATACCCATTACCTGCAATTGATGCTTTCATAGTATAAGGTCATCTCGTGGTTCATCTTGCTTATGGATTCATGAAAATTTTCCAGCTAAACTACATAGATATTGTTTATTGATTAGGTACTTCCGTTGTTCATCGCCCTTATGGTTTGCCATAGTTGTTTGTAAGATTGTAAAACATGAATTAGATGCTCTCTTTGATATTACCATAGCAAATAATCACAATGTAAAAGGAAAAACACTTGCCATTTATCCCATTTCCCTCGAAATTGGGCTAAATGAGGAGGAATGATCGGAGAGGAGATTAATGCAACATCTAGTTGAAAATAATGACATTGGTATTTTAAAAAGTTGTTAAAGCGAACTTAACCAAAAAAAAATTGATAAAGCTAAAAATAATAAAATTTATAACAAAAAGAGTTAAAATGATGAGATTAACACGAAAAAGAATTGTTTGAGAGGAGATTAATAAGTAAAGTTCGATAAATGAAGGCGTATACGAAACTCAACCCAGGCCTCTAAGACTTAGTCCGATAAAGGTTTTAACCCCTTGGGTCCGTAATTTTATAATAATATTTTTTTATTTATAAATATAAATTTATTAATTTAATTAATATTAGTTTTACTAAACTTAGCTTTAAAATTCTAATTTTAAAAAATGTAAATAATAAATTAAAATTTAAAAATAATAATAAGTATTAAGCATAATTAATTTATGTGTAACAGAATAATGCATACTTTATTAATAATTTAGACTTAGATAATTAAAAAATACAATATATATTACAAGTAATTTAATCGGTTTTCAAAATTGGTTCAAACAATAATGTAATCGGTTGTGTTCAATTTTTGAAATTACAAATTTTCAAAATTATTATTGAGCTCAATTTTTTTTCTTAACATTTTTAAATTTAAAAGATGAGTTGGTGTTATTACTACGTTACTGAAAAGGGAAAGTCATTCGATCCCTTTGTACTAACGTAGTAAAGTGGAATTAAATTGAAATCTCCCCTAATGTTGGGGAATGAAGCAAAGTAATAGGTTTAAAAACGGGTATCTTTTGAGGGCTTAGGCTGAAAAAGGTCTGGTAGGTTGGGCTCGGCATGGCCAGGCAGGCAATTTCAGCAAATGTTAATAATAAAAATGCCAGAGCACTATTTCCCACCCAAAGTTTGCGGTGACTACAAAGTTCCCCTTGTTAATTTTAAAAATCTTATTTACCTACCATGAATGATTAAAATTAATAAAACCCTAACCCCTTAAAATTTTATTTCTTTCGTCCCCCTAATCCCTAAAAACTAACTATTTTCCCCTAGAGTAAGTTTTAAAAAATAGTATTTCCCCCCTAGGGTTTAACTTTCAATCGCTTACGTCAAATCATGTGCTATAGCCGACGACAAAACTTTTCAGACGTATCACCATACTTCGACGATCTCTCTTTTCTCCTCTAGAACACTGGTCAACCAAGAATTTATATTGAATTTGATTTAATATTAATATAATATCATTTTAATATATATTAATCAAAATTATATAATTTTATATTGAATTTTTTGAATTAACAAGTTTGATCACTCCAAACACACATAAAACTTAAGTTTAAAATATTTAATTTTTATATTCAAACTTGAATTTATTTGAATTAAACTTATTTTAAAACTGTTTGAGTCAAACTCAAACTCATTTTTTATTTATTCAAATTAAATTTAAATTCGAACTTTAATAAATTCGATTCAAATGTAATCTTGTTTGTCCACCTCACCCATTTTGACCTCGCCTTCAACTAAATTTCACATTCATGCTTTGCTTTCTCAATTTCATCCCTTTCAGTCTTTGTCCCCGCACTGATTTACATGCATAAAATAAAATGCTCTCAAAAGAGATTAACGTAAAAAACGACGTTTACATGTGTGCACTGCGCTCCTTTGAGTTGAATTGGATTGGAGGAGATAATATTATCTCTTTCTATTAATTAATAATTATTATTTGTATTCATCCAATCACTCTTCGACACGTGCTCTATGACGCAGTCATACAGATGCAGACGTCTCATTCTGCTCAGTGCCCTTGGGTCAGATCAAAATCAATCCCCTTTGACCGCAATCAGTTAAGATTTAACCATGGTTAAAAAATTTTACTTGGAAATTTAACCACATCTCAATCAAAATATATTTATTCATCTCCGTAATTCACACCCAAAATTAAATGCTCATTTTATCCTGAAATGGAGAGCGGGAAAAAAAAATTTCCAGCTGTTAAAAAAAAAAAAAAACAAAAGGGCAAAAAATGGTAGAACTGTAAATAAGTTAAAAACAAGAGTCATTTGTATAAGCTAGTTGAAACCCAGAATAAAACCCCATTCACGTGTCTACTCTACTAACTCATACTTGCCCGTTTCGTTTCCTCTGTCTGTAATAACAACCAAAAAAACAAAAACAGAGGAGAAAGATTATTATAATATTCCGTTAAATTAAAAAAAAAAAAACAAACAAACTCATCTCTTTATTCATTTATACGAAAAAAATCGAAAAGAGAGAAGATGATATGAAGCAGTAGCACAAGAATCTCTCTCTTTTAGTCTCCACAATGGAGGAGACTTTTGCATGATTATTCTTCCCCCCAAACCAACAACTAAACCCCCAAAAATGGTTGAGCCGACTCAGCAACTCGATGTACTGTCATGGCTCAAAACCCTACCTTTAGCCCCTGAATTTCACCCTACTTTGGCCGAGTTTCAAGATCCAATTGCATACATTTTCAAGATCGAGAAAGAAGCTTCTCAATATGGCATCTGCAAAATCGTTCCGCCGGTACCGCCTGCTCCCAGAAAAACCGCTATTTCTAACCTTAATCGGTCCTTAGCCGAGCGTGCTGCAGCTACTGGTGCTAGTTCAACTTCTAGTTCCACCTCCGGTCCCACATTTACTACCCGCCAGCAACAGATCGGGTTTTGTCCGCGAAAACCACGTCCGGTTCTGAAACCGGTTTGGGAGAGTGGCGAATATTATACTTTTCAGCAATTTGAAACCAAAGCTAAGAATTTTGAAAAAACTTACTTGAAGAAATGCAACAGCAAGAAGACTCCCCTTTCTGCTCTTGAAATCGAGAGCTTGTACTGGAAAGCCACCGTGGATAAACCGTTTTCCGTGGAATATGCTAACGACATGCCGGGTTCAGCTTTTATGCCGGTTCGGAACAGCCAGGAAGTGGTTGGGGAAGTTGTGACGGTTGGTGAGACGGCGTGGAATATGAGGGGAGTTTCTAGGGCAAAAGGGTCATTGTTGAGGTTTATGAAGGAGGAAATTCCGGGAGTTACTTCACCTATGGTTTATATAGCTATGATGTTTAGTTGGTTCGCTTGGCACGCGGAGGATCATGACTTGCATAGCTTGAATTACTTGCATATAGGTGCTAGTAAGACTTGGTATGGTGTGCCCATGGATGCTGCCAATGCGTTTGAGGAGGTGGTTAGAGTTCATGGATATGGAGGAGAAATTAATCCTCTTGGTGAGTCTGTTACTGCTTTCAAATAAGTTGTTAGCATTTAAATGCTTAGAGTACATATTTTAGGTTTGGAGCATTGTTAAAATATTCTTATAGTGTGCTCTATTTCTTCAGAATAACTTGCAATGCTAATAGGGGTTAGATTTTTTAGAGGCTTGCAGGATTGTGTTCTGGTTTATAACTATAAAATCCTTAATTTCAATAGAGAAGCAACTCACTTACAATTAGGGCATGATACTAGAATTTTATGTTTTTCTTTAGATCTGCTGATCAACTCACTTTTATTTTTTATTTTGTTTTTTTATCAGTTACTTTTGCTACTCTTGGTGAGAAAACAACGATTATGTCACCTGAAGTATTTGTTAGTGCAGGGGTTCCATGCTGCAGGTAACCCTTGCTCACTGTTTTTCTTCTTCTTCTCCCTGCCTATTGCTTCTCACTGTGATCTTTCAGCATTTAGCTATTTTCTTTAAGTTGCATTTGGAGCCTAAGTAGTTACCTGCAGAGTCTGTGATGCCTATAGCTTGAAAGTCACTTTGATCATATTTATATAAGAATAATTTCAATCAAATTTATGGTCTAAGATGAAATGATCTTTCAAAAGAGAAATAATCAAGCAAAACTGACAGTCTGAGGTGAAAATCTCTTTCTGATTTTCCTTGAATTCATCTGTGATCTCTTTTCTTTTTTTGAGGAGAAATTCTCAATTTACAACTTGGGAATGATCTTTCAACCCATTACAATTATATCTCACGAAGTTTTTTATTGCAAGCCCTTGATCTCTTGATTTGAGGCATGAACGCAATTATTTGCTTCTTACGGCATCAATTTCTTCAAATCAGGTTAGTGCAAAATGCTGGAGAGTTTGTTGTCACTTTTCCCAGGGCCTATCATATGGGATTTAGTCATGGTAAGGTGCATTTGAAAATTTCAACAAGTTATGTTCTGATTAAAGTATTTTTTATTTTTATTAATTGAAGAATCTTATTTCATTTGTTTGAATTTGTGGCATTAGGATTTAACTGTGGGGAGGCAGCCAATATTGCAACTCCTGAATGGTTAAACATTGCTAAAGCTGCTGCTATTCGAAGAGCTTCGATCAATTATCCACCAATGGTTTCTCATTTTCAGTTACTCTATGATCTTGCTATAGCATTGCATTCAAGGTATGCTTTGTATAGATTTCTAACTTTTATCCTGCCTACTTTGCTGGCTGTGTTTTTCTACTACTTTTGCCATTGCCCTTCAGTGTGTATTTTGCCATCTCTGATTGATCTAATTCAGACCTAGAGTTAGTGGATTTAATATGCTTTGATATACTTGCTGGAGGAGATTGTTACAATTTATTGAACTTGCTTATGAAATTTGATTCCTGTGTTTCCTTCTTGTTATTAGCCTGTATTTGGTATATGCTGAGAGTATATAGCCTTTTAGTGTGCATTTTGCCATCTCCGACACAAAGTTATTCTTAAGGATAAATTTGCTGAGAGTAGTTCCTTTACATGTAAAAAATTTTGCCAAAACTGCTTGTTCAAAAGCTGGAAGTACTGTACATACAAGTGTAGAGTTTGTTACTAATCACAGTTCCTCTCAGTTGTTTTATTTTCTTAATTGCAGAGTTCCTATAGCCATTAATGCTAAACCACGGAGTTCTCGACTAAAAGATAAGAACAAGGATGAAGGAGAAAAATTGGTTAAAGTATTATTTGTGCAGGATGTGGCACACAGTTGTGAACTTCTTCATAATCTTGGGAATGGATCTTCTATAGTTCTTCTACCAGAAAGTTCTTCAGATATATTAGGAGTAAATCCCAGGATGGGTGTTGGTCTAGGCAGTTACAAAGAAGCAGTTAAAACCTCCAGAGATTTAGTTTGTAATGATTTCATGCTAGGCAAGAACAATGGAATAAAGCCTGCCAAAGGTTTCTATTCTGTGAAAGGAAAACTCACTTCTTTGTACGGAAGAAACTCATTAAATGGAGCTGATAATATATCCACTTGGACTCCTCACATACTGTCCACCAAGACTGAAAGAGAAGATACCATTCAAGTTGATCAGTTGTCAAATCAGAGACTGTTTTCTTGTGCCACATGTGGAATTTTGAGCTTTGCCTGTGTCGCTGTTGTTCAACCTCGAGAACCGACTGCTAGATATCTCATGTCATCTGCTTGTAGCTTCTTTAATGATTGGATTGCTAGTTCTGGAGTAACTAGTGATGGGTTCAATGTAGCTGGTGCGGATGCAGTCACTTCTGAGCTGAATTCTTGTCCAAGTAGGTTAAATGTTGCATTTTTCCTTTTTAGCTTCTTCTTGGCAGATTTTACTTGGTGGTTTGACGTATGATATATATGTAACTTAAGAAAGCATCAAGGAAAAGAAGACTTGCCATAAATAAAATTTCCTTCCTGGTATACATTTTGGCATGATAAAACTGCGGAGTGGTTACAGGTCTCTTTCCAACATACACACATGCAGACACGCCCTTATCTGGGCATATAGGTTTTATCATGTAGATGAGTACACGCCATTATAATTATTAGTTGTATCAGCAATGTTTGGTCTGGACTTTAGAAATTTCTCTCAACATATTGCTTGTTTTCCTATAAGAAAAATAAAAGAGAAACATATAGCTTCTTATTCATGGATGTGATACTTTTTATAGATATATACATGGGTGTGACTGAGTCATGAAAGCTACTTAGTTCTACAGTTGACATAGATATCATTCTATTGTTTTCTCTTGGGAAGACTTCTTTTTTTTTTTTCTAATAAATGATTCCACTTGTCCTTGCTGCTACTCTTTGTTTTAAACATTTTGTTTTATTTGTTGAAAAAATCAGGATGGATGGGAAAGAGAAGTCCACATAGCTTATATGATGTTCCTGTTAAATCTTTTCACCAAATTCCAGTGGTAGATCAAAGTAACAGAATGGTTTCTGATGCAGAAATAAAAAGAGAAACTTCTGCTCTTGGCCTGTTAGCTATGACTTATGGAAATTCATCTGATTCTGAGGAAGATCAGGTCAAACTAGATGTTTCTCTTGATGTGAATGAAACTAACATGACAAAGTGTTCACCAGAACAAAAATACGAGCAAGATTTTCATGGTGATGCAACTGGAAGTCACAGTCTCTCATTAACCAGAGTTGATTGTCAGGATGAAGCTCCACTCCAGACCATTGACTGCTTTGGGGTACCTGGATTTAGAAGAGCTGATTTCAAAGCGAGAAGTCCTCAAGATTCTGAATGCTCTGTAGAATTTAAAATTGATAATCCAGATTTGTCTAAATCAAATGATTTGAATGGCCCACTTGGAGATACAATGATGGCATTGCATTCTTCAAATTTCTCTCCAGATTTCCATGGTGCTGATAATATGGAGTTAAGCAAGGCCGTTGTACCAGTGAAGAACACAGATATGCCTTTTACGCCAAGATCTGATGAAGACTCTTCTCGAATGCATGTCTTCTGTCTTGAGCATGCTGTGGAAGTAGAACAGCAACTTTCTTCAAGTGGAGGGGTGCATATAATGCTTCTTTGTCATCCAGGTGTGTTGCGTTGTAGCTTATTATGAGGCAATCATTCATACATACAATGAACACCTTTACCTTGCCCCCACTCCCACCCTCACTTTTATTTTAAGAAATCATTGAATTGTGACAGAATGAAGAGCAGTTATTTATGAATATTTAATATGTATAGTTTTAAATTATTTTAGTGATTCCATAGTGATAAATTTTGTTAACTACAGATGATGAGATTACTCCACTAATATTAACTAGGTGAATTTTGTGTTTGTTTCACTAATCTTGTTTTTATAAAACGCTGGATCTGCACTAATTTGTGCAATGATAAGACCACTTTGAGATTAAGATTCTAATACTTCTATCGATCAGTTTACAGTTTAGCTTTCTAGTTCACCCTGTGTGCTCCGGAATTTGTGAGCACTTGGAAGTTATGATAATCTATCACACAGAAGTAGAGATGATGCTATGTAAGAAAGTTGCAGTATACTGAATGAATATGACTTGTTGCATTTTATTTTGTAGTATCCCTGGTGTGGTGTGGAATTCTTGGTCTCAAGTAGCAGCCACTACCAATTGAACTGTTTCTTCCTTGATTTTTCTATCATATACAGGATAGGCTGTGATCAAAGTGATCAATATTGATCACGATGAATATAGGGCTTCCCTTTGTTGCTGAAGAGGATATTTATGTTTTCCTATCAAGATAACCACACATAGATGTTTAAAATTCCACTAAAGTAATCAGTAGTTCTTAAAAGAGCAGTTTTGAATTCTATTCCATTTAATAATTCATGATTTATCTGTAAAAACACACGCAGAGTATCCCAAGATTGTGGCTGAAGCAAAGTCAGCGGCTGAAGAACTGGGACTTGATTTTTTCGGGAATGATATCTCATTCAGGAATGCCACCAAAGAGGATGAGGAGAGGATCCATTTGGCTCTGGATAGTGAGGATGCATTACCTGGGAATGGGGACTGGACTGTAAAGCTGGGAATTAATCTCTTTTATAGTGCCAACCTCAGTCGCTCTTCTCTTTACACTAAACAGATGCCATACAATTCAGTTATATATAATGCATTTGGCCGTAATTCTCTGGCTAGCTCACCTACAAAAGGCAGTTATGGGAGACGATCTGGCAGGCAGAGAAAGGTTGTCGCAGGGAAATGGTGTGGAAAAGTTTGGATGTCAAATCAGGTTCACCCCTTTCTAACACAACAGGACCCTGAGGATCAAGAACAAGAGAATGAAAGGGGCTTCCGTAGTTGGGCGACAGTGGATGAGAAATTTGAGACAAAATCTGAAACTACTTGGCCAGCTGAATTTACTTTGGTGACAAGAAAGCTAAGTAAGAAGAGGAAAATACCAGTGCAGAGCAGGTCAATGAAGTTCAAATATATTGATTCAGAAGATGCAGGTTCAGATGATTCACAGGAGGATGACTATCATTTACAGCAGAGAACAGTTCTCAGAAGAAAGCCATCCAGCATTATGGAAGGAGAGGATGGAAGCTCATATGACTCACTGGAGGATAATTCTCATCCACAGGAGCAGACTATTCCTAGAAGAAAGCAAGCCAGAAGTATTGACAGAGAAGTTGAAGTCTTGAATGATTTACTGAAGAACCCTCTTAAGCAGTATAGAAGGCTTCCTAAGAGCAGGCAAGCCCAATGCATTGCTAGAGAAGATGATTTACCTGAGGAGAGTACTCTGAAGCAGTATAGGAGGATTCCTAGGAGCAAGCAAGCCAAATATATTGAGGGAGAGGATGCAGTTTTGGATGACTACCTTGAAGATATTGCTCATAAGCAACATAAAAGAAATCCCAAAACCAAGCAAGCAAAACGTATTGAGAGAGAAGACACAGTTTCAGATGGTTCAGTGGAGGATGGTTCTCATAAATTACAGCATAGAAGGATTATGAAGGGCAAGCAAGCAAAATATACTGGGAGAAAAGATTCAGTTTCAGATGGTTCACTGGAGGATAACTATCAGTTGCAGCGTAGAAAGATCCGGAAAAGCAAGCAAACCAAATGTGTGGAGAGAGAAGATGCAGTTTCAGATGATTCACTGGAGGATAATTCTATACAGTTACATAGGAGGATTCCAAATAGCAAGCAAGCCAAATGGATTGAGAGAGAAGATGCAGTTTCAGATGATTCAATGGAGGGAAATTCTCATCATCTGCACGATAGAATTCCCAAAAGAAAGAAAGCAAAGTGGATTGAGAGAGAAGATGCAATTTCAGAAGATTATCTGGAGCATAATTTTCATAAGCAGCATAGGAGGACTCCTAGAAACATGCGAGCCAAATGCATGGAGGTGGAAGATGCTGCTTCGTATGATTCAGCTGAGGATGATAGTCAACTGCTTAAGAGGAACCCGAGAGGCAAAAAGACCAAGTTTATTGAGAGGGAAGATGCTATGTCATATGATTCGGCAGAGGATAATTCTCATCGGCAACCTGGGAGGATTCTTAGAAGTAAGCAAGTGAAAACGGAAAAGCTTCGTAAAAAGAAACAAGAGACCCCTTGGACTATGAAGCCTGGAAAACGTAATCTGGCAAAGCTAGAGACCCCTCGGCAAATGAAACAAGGGACTGCCCGGCAGCGTAATACTAAAAGTTTGCAGAATGCCAAACAATTTGATTCATTTATTGAAGAGGAGACTGAGGGTGGACCTAGCACTCGTCTTCGGAAAAGAATACCAAAACCTACGAAACAGTCAGATTCCAAATTAAAAGATAAAAAGCAAACTAGCAAAAAGAAAGTGAAGAATGCTTCAGCTGGGAGGGCTCCGGGTAGTCTTAGCAATGCAAAAAATAAGGACGAGGAAGCAGAATACCAGTGTGACTTGGAGGGTTGCACCATGACTTTTGGGTCAAAACCAGAGCTGGCTCTACACAAAAGAAACATATGTCCAGTAAAGGGATGTGGTAAAAAGTTTTTCTCGCACAAGTACTTAGTACAGCACCGCCGAGTTCATCTGGATGAACGCCCCCTTAAATGCCCATGGAAGGGTTGCAAGATGTCATTCAAATGGGCATGGGCACGCACGGAACACATTAGGGTTCATACAGGTGCTCGTCCTTACGTGTGCGGCGAGGCTGGCTGTGGGCAGACATTCCGGTTTGTGTCAGATTTCAGCCGTCACAAGCGGAAGACAGGTCATTCCACTAAGAAAACCAGAGGATAGTGTAAAAAAAGGTGTTAACCATTGCTAATGAACCTTAAGTTAGTCGGTTAGAATTTCGGTTAGTGTAATTGTGAATTGTCATTCAGAGCAACGATTAAATTTGTGTTAACCTGGTGGTGGTGCTTCATTGGGCCAATTTAATTATCAATTGCTTTGATTTGGAAAACAGATTTTCAGGAAATCATGTTGCCTTCTTTATTAACCATTTTGTGTAGCAGTGCTGTTTTAGATTATTGGTGTTTGCATGGATTTTACTGGTATATTATCAGTTTAGCCAGTTTCCTTAAGAGAGACATCTTTCTGAAGCAGGAAGGAATATATGTAAGCGTAAATATACAGCAACTGTATTCCATTACATCCATTAGACTAAGACAGCATAATTCTATGTTGTCCATACTTAAATCTGATTCCAACACTGTTTCCCTTAATGCAGCGAAAAGGAAAATTAATCCATAAATCCTTCTAATTTTTTATATGGGATTAAAATAATAATAATAATAATAAAATGCAGTGTTTTTAGCAGATATAATAAGGGAAAATTAAATTAAATGCCTAAAATGTAAATACTCGAAATAAAAATACCCAATTTTATTTTATCTATATTAAGCAAAAATGTCTTTCCAATGGGAAAAGACTAAAATATCCCTCTAGTAAAAATGAAATGGAAAATCCACACAAACCTAAGTTACGCAAATCCAACACCTGTTGACCTATTGCGGTAATTTTTGTCAGATTTTGCTGGTTTTTCAATCACCAAAATGATTCAAAATGTTAGTAAATTAATCCTTATCATGATTTATACATTTTAGTGTGAATATTTAAGTGATTTGATGCAGTTTTTAGATGTTTTTGGATTAGGGTTTTGAATTAAAAAATTTGATGAAATGACTTGATTCATTAGAGTTTTAGATCAATTCTCTTAGAGTTTTTATGTTAAAATAAATGTAAAGTTGATTTATGATGAAATCAGATTCAAAAAATAAAGTTTGGGTGATGAAATCTCACCATGCGCAATCAGCATCGTCACCGTGCGAATTCGCATGGTAACGTCATGGAGATGGGGAGGTGTTTTGAATTTTTCAAAGTTTTTCCACTATGCAAGTTTGTAAAGTGGGAGGCAAATTGTTATTTTTAAAAACTTTTCACTACTTTATTTGGCATGGATGAGAATGGGGCCGGGTGATATTTTTCATTTTTGGGCTAATTCTTTTTTTAATATTTTAGAGTTTTAGAACTTATAGATTTTAAATTTGATATTTATTTTAAGGTTTTCGATTATGTAGATTTTAAATTTAAGATTTATTTTTCTGAATAATATACTTATCGTGAAAATTGATTTCATTTTTATTATATAAGTGATATAATTCTAATTTTTATCTTATCATAAATTGATTTTTTTCATTTGAACACAAAAATATAAAATTCTTTTTTAAATAAACTTATAGTTTTAAATATTGAGTAAAATTAAAAATTTAAATTATGTAAAAAGAAATATAAGAGTGAGAGTTTATATAAAAACAGTATAAGATGGTTTTAATATTAAAAAAAAAAAAAAAGGATTTTTCGCTTAAGAGTTAAGACTTTAAAATGGGACATTTTTTCATTAAACACGTGTATATGCTAATTAATTTCCCATAAGGCCAAACAACTATTTCCCATATGCAAACCTAATATTTTATTTTTTATTATCGAAAATCTAATTATGTATCTATTTGTTAAATTTTATTATTATTATTAAAGATAAAATTATTATTTATAAAAATATTTAAAAATAAAAATTTGTTATAATGTTACCCTTAAGTTTAAAAACTAATAAATTTTTTCCTACCTAAAGTTTAAAAAATCCAAATTTTTTCTTTGGGTTTTTCCAAGGTGTTGTTGGTGGCTAGAGACAATGTTGAAGGTGATATTCTCTCTCCCTCTCAACTTTTTCATCAATCTTATTATGTTTTTGGCCAACCTTGACTAATGAGAACTGGAACTGAACGCATTCTTTCGTCTCTCGATGAAAACGATGATTTATTTGAAGATAAACAATTCGTTTTTGTTAGTTGGTTTTGTCTGTCAATGATGATTGAAAATGAAAAATTGCTAAGAGAAAAGCCAAGTGGGAGAGAGAACGTTGTCGGTAATGTCTAAAAAAACCCTAAATGGAGATGAAGTTTTTTAAACATTAAATGGAGAAATTATTAGTTTTTAAACTTAAAAGATAAAAATATGATAAATTTTTAGTTCTTTAAATTTATTTATTAAATAATAATTTTATTTTTGATAATAATAATAAAATTGGATAAATAGATGACCATTTTAATTTTACGAAACCTTGGGTGGGCATAGTAATTTGGCCTTCCTATGATAAGCTACGGGCTACAGCTACAGCTAGGATGACTGCAGTCTTAAGTAAGGCACTCAAGTTATATAAACGCATAGCCTGAAACCCTCCTTTACTTACCTTACTTTTCAGTTCACAAAATCTCACCTTACTCTACCCTAATTAGGGTTTGAAATGTTGTAAAAATAATTATGGAAGTCTCCGAATCAAATCCTGTACCAAATCTTTGTAATGATAACACAAACCCTCAATTAGGGTTGCAATCTTCTTCTTCTACTACTATTAAATCTGATCTCGATCGTTCACCCTCTGATCTTGATCACACGGCGGAGCTAGTGGAAGAGTGTCAGAATCTGGATTTGGGGGACGCCGAAGAGAAGAGTTCAAATAAAGAAGAGGAGGAAGAAGGCAGCAACAGTGATGATATTAATAAGAATGTAAGTGAAGTTGAGGATGAGAATGAGAACGAGAACGAGTTTGAGAATGAAAATCAGATAATAAAAAAGTACCCATACCCGGTTAGACCAGATGCAGAAGATTGCGCATATTATATGAAGAATGGATGTTGCAAATTTGGATCTAATTGCAAGTTTAACCATCCTGCCCGTAGGAAAAGCCAGGTGATTGCTTTATGCTTCTTTCATTGACCTACTTTTGTGGGAGAATTTAGTGAGATTACCTTTTTGTGATTGGGATTAATTCGTTTTAGGCTAACCGTCTTTGCTGATAAACTGAAATCCCTGTGACATAGTAAATAGTTAAAAGATAATTGTTAATTATATCGTAGTGTCTCAATAGGAATGTGTAGGTTTTCTCACTCTTGAGATTTCTGTTGTCTTAAAGGTTGCGAAAGAGAAGGTGAAGGAAACGGAAGAGTTAGCGGAGAAGCCAGGACAGAGCCAGATAGAATGCAAGGTTAGTATATTTTTACTTTTAAATAACTGAGTTTTGAAACTTATTTTTAACTCCTTATAAAAAGATTAGCTTTTGCAAGAAAGGAAAATTTCAATTAATTAATAATTTGTGTTAGTTACTTTGGTTTAATTGGTTTAACACAATTCCAAAATTTTTAGTAGCTTTGGCTTTCATCTGAGAAGAAATCATCTGAAAAGTAAGCCATAGTTTCAGTTAAATATGATAACCGTATTACATGAAATACTTGTCATTTCTATTGGTTGTCGTTATTTATTGAATTTTTGTTATGGCCTAACATGGACCTCCTATTTAGCTTCTGTCACTGTGAGAGGCATGGCTTTAGGATAGCCTGTCAATATAGAATGCATGTAATGCTACTGTGTCTGATCTCAAATATTTGGTGTGCAATATCTTGTATTTTTTCTTTTCTAAAACTTGGGTAAAATGTAAATATTTTTATTTCTCCTGCTGAGTTAAAAAAATTCCCACATTGTTTCACCTTACAAATAGCTTTAGTGTTGTTCTGTTGAAATCATGTGTTGCCATAAATAAATTTCCCTTTTCATTGTCTCTTTGTTGACTCTAGGATAGGATCATGTGATTATTTGTTATAGAACAATTTTGCGCTTTTGAAGGTAGGAAGGCGATGATTTTATGGAATTGCTGTGTCATGGAAATTTTTGGTGTTATAAATTTACTCTTGAGCTATCTGCAGTATTACCTGAAGACAGGAGGTTGTAAGTTTGGGAAGGCATGCAGATTCAGTCACACAAGAGTAAAATCACCGGTTGTGCCAATTTTAGAGCTCAATTTTTTGGGTTTGCCTATTCGGCCGGTATGACTTTTCTAGATCTTTTAAATAATTTTATGAATCTTTGTTCGTCCTGGCTATTTATGATTTACCTTTAATCGCATGTGAAGATCACAAATCTGCTTGAGAGTAAAATATATTATTTTAAAATTTTAATTCACTGCAGGGAGAGAAAGAGTGTCCCTTTTACATGCGTAATGGCTCCTGCAAGTATGGATCTAATTGCAGATTTAATCATCCTGATCCCACAGCTGTTGGTGGCTCTGACTCTCCTTCAGGACGTGATAATGATGGATCCATCTCCTCTCAAGTTGTGTCACAAACAAGTCTAGGATCCTGGTCATCACCAATGGTTTTAAATGAGACGCCATCCTTTGTGCAAATGATTTATCCACCAAGCCAAGTGGCTGCATCACAAAAGGCTGAATGGAATGGTTATCAGGTACTAGCTTTGCTGTTTTCCTTATTCATTTTTATTAATTCAATCTATCTGTAGCAATTTTTCTGTGTCTATCCTCTTTTGAATATTTTCATTTCCAAATCCTGTAACATCTACGAAGTCCTTGCAGATTTTCTTTCTGCTTAATTTTGAATCCTATTTATAGTGCCCTTGATGTTTTTTAGGATTTTCCAGACTGCTGAGCCATTTAATGTTTTGTTCTAGCTGCTTAAATTTAATCTTACATATAAAATCCACTTTTCTGTCTGGTTATCATGTATCCTTTTCCTTAAAATGTTCAAATGTGGTTATAGTTTTATCTTTTTATTTTTTTTATTCACAGTAAATATAAGTTAACAGAGCCTATTCTTTATATTACTAGAAGTAATTCTGCTTACTGTTGTCTCTAAAGTTCAGTCAAGTACACGTCAGTACTTTTTCCCATTGTTTTGATCTGTTTGTGGCGTGTCAAGGGTCCTCTAATTCCACCAGAAAGGAGTATAAATCCAACCCCTGCATATGCCATGAAACTGCCAGTGGTAGAAACAAATGTATATACACATCAACAGCAACAGATGTTAGCTGATGAATTCCCAGAACGACCTGGCCAGCCTGATTGCAGTTACTTCCTAAAAACTGGGGACTGTAAGTTCAGACACAACTGCAAATATCATCATCCAAAGAATCGCACCTCAAAGTCACAACCATGTGCTCTCAGTGATAAGGGTTTACCACTAAGACCTGTAAGTTTTTGTTTGTCTTTTGAGCTTTGCTCTTTATGATGATATATATACTGAAAAAATATTCAGAAGATCACACTATTTTAATGTATGAAGCGATGTGAAATGACAGGCTGCACAAAAGAAAAAAAAACAATTCTCTACAATTTCAAGATTTTGAAAATTTATTTCTCTATTTGTGTTTGGCAGCGAACTATTGTGTTAAAATGACTCAGCTCTTTTTTATTTTAATTTCTTTAGTATTACTAATGTGCTCTTATATTTTACACTAGGACTAAAGATGGCAAATTGTTCGGTTCCACATATTGTAGGAAAATATTCTGAATGTTGCATGATCCCCAGAAAGCAGTTGATCACAGACCAACTTTTTGCTACCATGTAGATTTGAAAGTCAATCAGACATTTGATAATAGAAACAGTAGGACTGTTAAAATTGATCTTGCAAAAACCTCTGTGAAGTACCTCTCTAAATGACACTCCCCTACAAGTGTTGTAATATGTTTGCTTCCTATAATATTTTGACTATATTTTTCTATTTTTCAGCCATGAGAATCTAATCATCAATTAAATCCCATTTCAGTAACTGCTTTCTTTTATGACTCCTGACTCTTTAGTTTTTTGTTTGTGAAACCAGGGTCAAAATATCTGTTCGCATTACAGCCGCTACGGCATTTGCAAGTTTGGCCCCGCTTGTAAATTTGACCACCCAGTTCAGCTGGCAGTTTCTTCGACTGAATCTGGAGTTGATTCACTTGCCCATTTTGGCAATTCTGCAACAGTGGAAGAGACAGGAGGGTCTGCAAATGGAACTGATAATCAAATTCATCAGCCAGTGTAAAATATTTTTTTTGTTTCAATTCAAGGGCTCTGTCGCGTTTAGGAGGATTTTTGTTGTCTTTGACATGGAAAGTTCTTCTGTTTAACCATTTTAGTTATGGTGCCACATGCTTTTCATAGGGTGGCTCTAGGTATATTTATATCATGCTGTGTTACTACTACAAGCCAAAGCGAATCAGGATACATAACTTACATTTGCTTCAATGGAGTATATCTTAAATCAACTCACGTAAAAGGGTTTATATTATTTTATTTATTATTTAAAAAAAAAAAAGTTGCTCTCTTTAATTCTGGTAAGAGATTTGAGCTTTCCCGCTTAGACAATGGTCAATCAGAGTCGGTTGGCGGAATATTTATTCATAGTTGAAATAATAAAGCATTTAACTGAATTTGAAGCTTCCTCGTTTTATTGCATTGCCATATAAGAAATGAAGATTAACACCATAGAATATCAAGGGAGAAAGAAATAATCTTTTAGCTTATACGAGCCAACAGAAGACTCATAAAACCATTAGACAACCGAGCTGAGTTTGTTCATATGAACAAAGAGAAATTATGCTTTTTATATCAATTTATTTTCCTTCTATTTGCCGATAATATAGCGAAGTTTTGAAATGAAAGACAAAATAATTCTCTGAAAGATGAAAGTGGATTCAAGTTCAACCACAGCAAAGCCACTTTCTCTGCATGAAATCACAGAAAAAAAAAAAAAAAAGCACTCGAAAATTAGAAAATTATACTCCTAGTAGTCCAAGTAAATCAAGCTTAAATCAATCTCTAACACATACCCTTAGAGACTTCTGATAGTAATCACTTTCACTTTCACTTCTTTTGTAGGCACTATCATTCCTTGGGGGGGTCGAAACTTTCCCACCATGGAGGCTAGCCTTTTTCTCATCTCGAGCCCTGTTGAATATTACGGTAAATCCTTCAGCTGTTGCTGGGTCATTGACATCCCACTCTCCAAACTTGGGCAATGGACGCCCTCTATCTTCCTGAAATAACACCCAAAAAAAAAAAAAAAAACAACACACACATTTAGAACATATAAATGAAAAATGAGAAAGTGAAAAGTTAAAAAACGAAGGATGTTACATACAGATGCCATGAATGTGGGAGAGAAGGTAAGTGTGATAAACAAGGAGATGAATAAAAAAAGGGAAGGGTTTTAATTATTTATAATTGGATTTGGAAGTAAACACGTACTTTTTTACGCGGCACCGATTAACTCTTAACTGTAGTTGCTTTCATCGAACCTTGGCTAGGCGTGTAGAATATCTTTCACGTCCGTAATCCACGCTACTTCACAAATATGAGTACAATTTTAGTTCCTATGGTCCTATCCCATGTCTCTCGTTTTTCATCTTTCTGCTGGCGCCAAACCAGTCATGATGAAAATACTCTCATCAGATCTACTAAACTAAGCAAGCGAGATGGAATTTGGGAAATTTGAAGAAACTCAATGATTCACACACACTAGAAAGCAATGGGTAGAATAAAATTATGAACAATATTGTGTACCCATTTTAGATACACAATTTATATATATGTTATTACATAATTAGATTTTACTTTATTTTTAATTTAAATCACGTGATAATATATATATATATATATATATACATATTTTATATAATATATTTTATATATATATATATATATATATATAAATATTTATATTTTGTATATAAAATAGATATACATAATTTTATGAATAATTAATTAAAATAGCCTTTTTTTCGTCCTTTACATACATATATAATCACTTTTTTTCCTATTTTATATATATAATCTAAAATATAAAATATTTAAAATACCCTTAGAGTTTGTACTTACCCAACCAAATATAAACTCTCCAATCGAAACATAAAACTCATCTATTCACCCAACAAAGATTGAGATATGAGATAGAAATATAAAATTTTTCAACAATTTTGACAATAAAAAAATTGTTCAAGTGGTTGACCAACCAATCCATTCAACCTACCTCAAATCTCATAATCTTCTTACCTCGGCCAATCCTTTTTTTCCTTCTATGATTAGGATGTGCACCCAATTGGGAATT
Source organism: Mangifera indica (assembly GCF_011075055.1). Classification (NCBI taxonomy): domain Eukaryota; kingdom Viridiplantae; phylum Streptophyta; class Magnoliopsida; order Sapindales; family Anacardiaceae; genus Mangifera; species Mangifera indica. The sequence continues at coordinate 3,406,885 of NC_058139.1, forward strand.
CCTCTTGTTTTATTTCTCTGAAGACAGATCTTCTTATACATTGTTGGATTTTAGAGTTGGTATTAAAAATTGATTTGCTTAGATCAGTTACCTTATGATATAATGATGCTCTATTAAAAACAAATGAACAAGAAATGGAGGATATTATATTCCCACCAGAAAAATGAAAACGTCTCTCTCAAACTAATTAGAAACTAATTTCACGCTCAGTTTCAGTCATCCTAATTTACAACCAGCCACACCATTCTAATTAAAAAAAAGTTTCAGCTCAACTCCTGAATTCTTTTACAATCATTTTTACGAATCACTGCATGTTGGATCCTAGCAGTAGTTGCATGATTTAATATCATACATCGGAATTTCTAACTAAAATCATGTACCAAAATACGAGAAAACAATCAAGCCTCGACATTGGCTTTGTTTCCAGCAAGAATGAGGGAGATCTCCAGTCCGCGGCTAAATGCTTGATTAAAGAGAAGACGAGACTGGAAGGTAGAAATAAATGGAAACCACGACAGAAATGCCACTGGAGCAAAGATTATCATACCCATCCCAGCATCATATATTCTGGCAAATTCCTGTACTGAATCCCACAAGCCGACGCGTCTGATCAACTTCTTCCATGTGATGGCTAGCTGTATTAACACAAACAAAACAGGTTTGGAGAGTTTAGAAATATAAACACCCAATCACAAGAACAAGATACAGCTTTGATAAAACAGAAAATTTCGGTCACTGAGATTAGCTGGAGCTAAAAAAACAGGGAAAGACAGATGCAACCCCCATGAACAGGCCTTCGATTTTTCCCCAACAATAAATCCTTGTAAAAATTTTAGTCAGGCAATGGATATCACACATACAACCGTGTGTGGCATCAAGCCTTACCACAAACATTTTTACGGATTACAAATTAACTTTATGTTCAATAAAAATACAAAAATGCATATTAAGTATTTGTAACTTACACATAAAATAGCCCAACCAGTAGGTATAAATGCAAGAATGCTTGAAAAAAGGTCTGCAACTGTTAAATCGGTGAAGTAAACAAAAAGGGAAATTGCTACTATAAGTCCCATGGATGTCACTCCTTGCATGAATCGCATTATTAGCTGGAAGCTGCCCGACCTTTTAGGACTAAGGGTAAATATCTGCAATCCAATGGAAATAAATAACAAAGACACAAAGTGTTAATGCAAACACAAGCACCAAACCCAGGTAATGAAGGAGAAACTTAAACAAGATGTGATACAAACCTTAAATATCATGACAATGAACACCAATATAATCCAGGAGTAGCCATAAATCTATTTATTAAAAAAAAAAAAAAAATTGTCAGGATCAGTAAGCAACAAGATCAACTAGCCAAAGTACATATATTCTGAAACCATATAGCACTTAAATTCATATCTCTGTAGTTCAATATCATCAGGGAAAATTTTAGTATATTAAACTACTCAAACATATTATTAATCATAAAGGAACAATTAAGGAAAAAGAATTTTTACAACAGTAAAATTCAAAAAATCTTTAAAATTAACTTTCAGCAGTAGTGATGTCCCAACTTAGGTTAGTAATGTCTTCTAAAAAGTACTGATTCTTTTTCCTCTTAGAATATGTGTTAGCCAAAAATAAAAAATAAGCTTACCGCAAGTGATGTATCAGATCCAGTGAGATGGAGTTTGTACACAATGCCATATTGAAATAAGAGGAACCTCAAACTTAGTATTGTTTCCAGTATACGACCTCTCACAGTTTGGATATGCATCTGAAAAATAAAAGCATAAATCAACAAAAAGAATTTATAGAAAACATGCCCAAACAATACTTAAGTTGTCTAAGGCATATAATTTACTCTTCTACAGAATAACCCACCACCTCAAATCACAAATGCAAGCCAAATAAGTGGGAAGATGGGCTATTCCTCCACCACAAGAGTAGAAGAAGCACCACGTTATTTGAGGTTTTACCTTCATTATTTTAAAATTTAGGGGCGACATATTCTCCATATCAAAATACGGATTGCTAATCATTTTTATCAAAGGACAATAGTGAACAAGAAAATGTTAGCAATGAAAAAAAACAATAAAACTATGTGTACACACTTTGAGTACATAGATAATATGTTATCATGTGATTAGATGATTCTGAATTAAAGTTAAAGTAATCACATGATGACAAGCTATTTTTGTACCACATATATCAACTTTTTCACACAAACTAAACTTGTAGATGAAATATGATGGATATATCCGTATTCATATGGTAAAATAGATGAAAAAACAGATCTCATTTTGATTGCAATTAATGAATAAAACACAATGACATGGTAAAATCTTATTTCAATAGTTTCTTTTTGGGCTTTCACTTCAAAGGAGTAGCAAATTTCTTTAATACATCTCCCTGGGATGGACTTTTTGGCCGAATTTATACAGTGATTTTTTTTGGTTAAGAGGAAGACTATCAATGACACAGATTTTGTCACTTTCTCTATTTTTTGATCTCTTTCTGGAAATCTGATCCAGCAATGCACTAATCTCATTATGTCATGCTTATTTAGTTTAAAGTTTCTTATAAGAGAAAATGATAATAGTAATTAACCTGTTCTTCATCCCACCAAGCTTCCCAGCTGTTTTCTCCCTTCACTCCTACTCCACCTTTGTATAAGAGCCAACTGGTCCAGTCATCAAAATCTTCCACAGTCCTGTTCATTAAACAAGGCGATAATAGGACTTAGCAGATAACTTAATCCTTAAAAAGAGCAGATCAATGAAGTGATATATGAAATATACAAAGCTCAACTAGCACAAATTCTAAATTAAAATTTGGAAAAAGCAGGTAACTTTCACAAAACTTACTTTTGCCATTCAAAACCTGATGGATTGAAGATATAAGGAGCAAAGAGCCATGAGATGACAAGGAACCAACTGCTAAGAGTTAGCATAACAGCAGAAAAACCACCTCCTTCTATGTATCCGTATGCCATGTAAACTATAAGAAGCAGTGCCACTTCAAGCCTATAAAAATCAAGTTTGAAGGTTTTAAAACAAAAAGCCATTCAACTTGCATATATACAAAACATCAAAATAACTGACCTCCTTTCTCCCAGTAAAAAAAAAAAAGTAGAGAATTAAAAAAAAAATTTACTCACGCTTTTACAAAATGACTTCTTGAGTAAAGACGGTAATTCTCTGCAAATTTTATGTGGCGGACAACAAAGCCTCTGCCAGTTGCTCTGTACTGTTAATGAAATTCAAATGCATTCAGTTAAGTTCTTTTTTGGGTTAAAAATAGAGATATTATTAAGATAGTAAAAGAACAGGTGGACCAGACGGCTACTAAATCAATACAAAAGAACTTGATATGTTCAGAAATTCTGTAATGGAGTGACAACAATTTCGACAACTATTCGTACACTTTGTTACAAAAACTTATCTCTGAACAAAGGAAATGTAAAGGGCAAAAAAGACCTTCAAGACAAGGAAGACCAGAAAATGCTATACATACCTTTGCACCCCCATGCAGGATAGTACGTCCAAAGTAATGAGTTCGGGTTCCTAATGAGAACGTGAAGAAGACGGAACATAACTGAAGTTGCATTGTAATGAAGCTAAATACAGCCTGCAAAAACATTTTAAAACACTTAGTCAATATTTTACGAAAGAATAACATTAACAACATAAATTTCAACTGTATGCTCTAAAAGGCACAGCTGACTAAAAGCCTGTTTGGTTGGATTAATCTACTGGTGAAAGGAGATTATATAAATTTATAAGCATTTTATTTTATTTTTTTTTTTGGTTGTTTGATTAGACCCCATAGGTGCTTATAGGATTTTAGACGAACCATTTTATGTCTACGAAAAAAAGCTCAAATTTTGAGTTTCTGAAATATGCTCTTTTTGGGCTAATTTGAAGTAAAATTTAAAATATATCCAAGGGTTATAATTTGGACTTAACTTTTCAATATATCTTAAATCCTTTCATTTATGTTTTTATAACAAAAAACTAGCAAAATTTTTGTAAAACTCTAACTCTAGTAAGCTCTGCTTGAAGAAACCATGCCAAATAGATCCTAAAAAAATAATGATTTCCCAGGATCATAATACAATGGGGACAAATTCTTATACTCTACCAATAAAAGTCTGAAATTTATTAGCATTATAAACTAAAAGGGTCATTTGGTTAGAATTTAAAACAATTCTTTTAAGAATTTGCATACAAGCCTACAAACGAGTATAAAATCAGAAAACACAGAATGAACATTCTCTTCTTTGAAAAAATAGGTTAGGGTTTTTTAATTTATCTGATTCTTAATAACTTTGAAAACATTTTATATAATTTTTCAGATATTGAGATACAACTAAATTAATTTTATTATCTCTTTTGAAAATTATTTTCAAATCACGAGCCAAACGAGTTCTAGAACCTCTCCAAGTAATTTGATCATGACACAGCAGAGTGTTTGATGGACTGACCTTCAACAATCCCGATTCAAGTATAAAACCCATTATCATTGGGACTGCAGTAAAAACTCCAATCTGTACTAGGAACTGGGTATTCAAAACCGCATCCAATGATGTGTTTCCTGTCAACTCCGCATACAGTGAAATTTCTTTATCAAGCCCAGAGAAAGCCTGAAAGAGCATACAGGATGCATTAATGGAGGCTGAGCTCAGAAATTTTACACAATCTCATATCTCCTCGTAATGAAGTAATAAAACATGGTAAGAATTCCTAGACTTGAAAATTTTTCATTGCACTGAAATAAAAAATAGAACATTAAAAAATAAATGCAGCCATCTACATGAATTCTGCACTTTGTACAAGAAATTTGATAACTTGGGTGTGATAAATAAAACATAATCCTGCACTTTGTACAAGAAATTTGATAACTTCATCAGCATGAATAGAACAGAGAACCAAGACAGAAAGCTCAGTAGGCTTACCAGATAAGCCCTTCCGTATAAGAAAATATACACTGTAAGGACAGTCATCTGCATTTGGGGGGAAAAAGAACAAGAAACTCTTTAGTGCAATGGGAAAACCAGCTACCTGCATAAATAAATAGGAAAAGACAAATAAAAAATGCATGTAGAACAAGTCAAGGAAGTAACCATACCATCGTGCAAACATAGAAACCAACAGTTGTGAAATAGAAAGAAAGCATCCTAAAGAAATCAAAAAGTTGACCAAGCCTGTACACGTCTCTGCTTAGAACTTGCTCTCCATTTCCTCCAGCAACTTTCCCTTCAAATAGGGCAATCTGGTTTAACCCCACATCTCTTCCCTTTCCAACCTACATAGAGAGGCACATCAAGAAAGTGGAGGAACTATAATATTTCAATAAATATCAATGAGAACTAAACAGAAAGAAATATACAAATGAGAATATCACACCTGAATATATTCGTGGTGAGTAACATTACCCTGCCTCAATGTGGAGTTAAATCCTGCAGCAATTTAAATTTTATATCATTATATTAACTGCCAACAGTCAAGTCAACAAAATGTATTAGCACATAGCCAGTGAGGAATAAACATAAGATCAAAATCATAAATTTAAGCCATCAGAAAGCAATGGCCCAGCCTTCTGGAATCTAACTTGAAGAATGCGCCTCAATATTTAACGGTCAACATATATGAAAACATATAACCCTCACTATTCGAAGGAGTGACATGTGCCTGCTTCATACATAATATGAGATAGTAATAAAATGACTATCGGGTCACAGAGGTACACTGGCTTGCTTTGAAAAATATATCGAAAACTTCATCGGAAGGGAGAATTTTAAGATTTTAGTATCACTAATTCCTAATTTATGAATATAAGGAAAGATACCCAATGAATTTAAAAAGCCAGCCCATATCATAACCAACCATAAGGTATGAAGATGAAAGTTTCCCAAAACAATTAAATTCATCCAGGGTGGGGAGTGATGGTAATCAATGTAAATTAACCATAAGAGAGATGTGGACAGAGAGAGATTCACTTGCCTGCATATATATCTTCACTAATATTAATTACACGTGATGCCTTACTAATGCCACCTCGAGTTATATGGAAAACTCGGTCAAACACATCTGGATGTCCATAGTGCATGCGGACTCTGTAACATATTTTACATGAAAATGAAATTAAGCCATTGATTTTTCCTCTTTTTAAAGAAGAAAAATTGCACCCTGAATATAATTCAACAACATAAATAAATTGCTCAGCCAAAAGATCAAAGGTAAGGCAGCCCATTTAAAAAAGGTATTAGCCACTTTGTCAGGAAATATAAACTGGAGGAACATGGAGAAGATGGATCTTAAGTTATGGGAACTTTGAATAGGAGAAGGACAGAATAAGAAGGAATTCCCTCAAGATTTTCCACTTATGATCTTGATAACTTTTCTTCAATCTAAAATCAAAAATTAAATTCCTAAAATCTGCCAGGTCACTGAGAGAATTACCGCAGGATGCTGAGAGCATAATCAGTATTAAGGCATTAATCACAACTCATAAAGCTAATTGTGAAAGTCCTAAGGGGAAGTTCAAAGTTTCTGACACTGCACTCGTAGTTCAAAGTTCACTAGACTGTTATACAAGAAGCGTTCCTTTATCTCACTGTTGAATGATTAAAATATCACACGTATTGAAAGCGATAATTAATTTGCATTGGTGAAGCTAGATATAGATTCTTACACTCAACAAAAACATACAGAAGTCATAATCAAAACCAAACCGCCCTTCCCATCCCACTTAATTAAGGTTGGACCCTTCCAATCCCAATAAAAATCTCTAATCATCAAGTTCCTGTGTCATCATTTCCCACAAACCAAGACAAGGAGAACTCTTAAAATATCAATCTCATCCTCTCCCTCTCATGTGAGATGTGTTGAAAACAAATTTTAATAGGGTATAAAAGCCATAGGACAGATAAACTACCTTAAACCAGTTACTGCCCCAAGATTGAATATGGTGAATGTCACCACCACTTAACTCATTGAAAAATCTCATTATATCCACCCGAATAGGGAGGTATAGACTTCATTTTTTTCAACAGAAAACAGTCATTTTATATTTTGTTTAAGAAATAAGAGAGGGGACACATGTCCCAATTCTAGAGGGTAGGGCTTTTTATATAAAGGGTAGTTAGGGACTTAGGGTTGTCAAAAAGGGGAGTAGTAAATTAGGGTTTAGGCAGCTTTGGCTGTGAGCAGCCTTTTAGGCTGATTGGGAGGTTTCTAGCACCTCAAATGGCCACAAATGGGAGTCACTTCCTTTCAGCTGCATTACATGGGTGTGATACTATTGATGTTGAATATCGGCTGGGTTCCTAACAGTATGCCTTTGTCATTTCAAAGGTGTAAGTAGATAACTACTTACTTGAGAGGATATGCTAGCACACGCTGGCCCAAGGTCACGAAGCTCGTCTCTTGATTGGACATGAACCAGGCCAAAGATGAGACACTGCATTGATAGGCCCAAAACATAATTGGTAAGAAATTAAACAGAACAACCAAATGACAGCAGCCACTATTAAAAGGAAAGGCATTCCTGACCTTCCAGTAAAAACATGCTCCCTCACGCCAAGAATAGTTGGCGGTCTAATGCCATGATCTCGTCGGAATTCCTCAACAAGATTTCTCATTTTCATTGCCTCTTCAAGGTAATTGTCCTAATGAACAAACAAAATCAATCCAAATGCAGATAATTACCATATTATTCTTCACTAAGCATATTATATTATGAAAATATTCATGATTCCAAATTTCAAAGCAGCTAAAAAGGAATAGAATTGAAACATCTAAGAAGTTGGATAATGAATTCAATAGAACAATGCCAATCCAAACGAAAATTATTACCATATTATTCTTCACAAGGCATATTATGTCAAAAGTAGTAAGTTACAAGGGCAGACACCCAGGAAATATTTCCTTTAGTGACTATTTCCAAAATATGCCACAATCCTTGTTCAAGAAACGCATACAAAAACCAACAAACTATCCAATAGAAATATTTCCTTTAGTGTCTATCTCCAAAATATGCCACAAACCTTGTTGAAGAAACACATACAAAAACCATAAATTATCTATGATTGATGACCCAACACTCCAAAAGCAAAAGTCAACAATCCCAACAATGAATCTCAACCCATTTAGATCAGTTCTTAAGAAGAACTAAGGAAAGAGTTACCCAAATATCAATCAACAGTGTTAAAATATTCCAAACAAAACTAGAGGAAAAGCTCCGCATAAACCAGTTCAAGTCATAACGAAACATAAAGTCTACCGGTGGCTCCAAATACCGTAAAGGTCTTGTAAATTTTCATTGCTTGTGGTTTTAAAAAAACAAAAAAAAAAAATCAAAATAGCCTCCAGTCTACCAATCAATAGTTGAACATTCAGACAGACTGAAAAGACCTGATTCATGTCTATAGTTTGAATAGCTTCTCCACGTGTAAATATTATGGCATGGTTTTGATTTTCGGGCTTCCCTTCGCCAAGCTTTGGATCCCCAGGAAGTTTGATAGAATATATTTCCTACAAAAACATGAACATAAAATAAGAAGCATCTCTTATCCAAATTAACTCAGAAAAATGAAAAATGAAAAATAAACATATCCATACAACTTATTAGAAAAGGTGAATATAATTAAACAAACGTAAATTGCTTTTGCTTAAGCTACATCTGCTGAACAGGTACTATAATGAACACAAAGATTAATTAATCAGAATAAGAAAAATATAACGGATTTCAGTGACAAAAATCTTATAACCATTCCACCAGTAAAATTTAGACAACTCTACAGCCAAGGGGGAGGAATTTCCTAGAAAAATAACAAAAATAAAAGACTCTGAAGAAAGCATAGAGTTAAATGATTTCATATTTAATGTTATTACAAGAAACTACAGAAATATTAGTACACTTAAAAGGTCAAGATTAATAACTAGACATTTTAGATATAAGAAAACAAAAGTCAACATCATATAAGTAATGTAACAACAGTGTAACTGCTATCCCAAAGCCAAATCATTCTTTGAAGCTTTAGTAACCCCAACAGAAAAAAAAAAACACAATTTTTTTAATTATGTTCATTTTATCATGTTAAATGGTAAAACAGGATCCCTTCTAATACAGGTACAATAAGGTTAATATGTGCAAACACAAAAGGATATCAAACTCTTTTTTTTTATAGGAAACAGACAATATTATCAAAACGAAAAGCGTTGGCATATCAGAAAATCAGGTGAGCCAGAAAAAAAAAATTAAATTAAATTAAAAAGCGTCAAGAAAAACCACAAGATGTCATCCCACAGACTCTCCCAAAGCATATCAATCATCTTCTTAAGCATCTTAAAAAATTCTTGAGTGCATGAACACACAAGTTGATAATAACAAACCAGAAGGAAGGCAATAGATTACAACTAAATCGACATTCATGTCTTTCAAATATGGCAAATGGGTTAACTGAAGCTAAGCAGTTAATTGGGACATCCTTCCCAAATGAGGAAACAGAAATACACAAATTATAATGTCGCTAAAAGCAGAAACCTGTTATCTACTTTAAGTCGAGCTAAACAAAATTCAACTCAACACATCAGTGAAGAGCAACAATCAAGTAGACTCATCAGCTGCTTTTTATTCAAGTTCAAAATAAAAGGAAAAACAATAGGTCAAAATCCAATATACCTGATCTTTTCCATGTATATCAGCTTTAACAAGTTTTGAATAAAATTCCTTTATAACTTTATCAGTTGTACCAGTCTCCTCCACGTGTATGAAGGCAACCCGAAGTGCCTCATTTCTGATAACAAAAACTACAACAAGTAAGCTTGCACTGAGCTTATGGCATGTATAACTAAGTGTTATGATTATGACATAGAGCTTAATGGTTGGACTTACATGGAAACTTCATAAGGACTTTAGAGCAAAATGAAAATGCCAAGGAAGCACAGTTGACCACAATTTTTTTTTAAAAAAAATTAATATAATGATACAAACATCACACTTATTTGATGCAATTTAGAAGATTATATGTAGACAAAACAGAGGAATTCCACAGCTCCATTCTTGTAGAACAAATTTGTTTTTCTCCCTACTTCAGCACTACATAAGCACTTCATAATGTTTATAGCTTAATTATTTTTGGTGTCTCTAAATACTGTATATATAAGAGAAAATGTTGTGTGTGTGTGTGTTAATAATATATATACACACACGCACACACACATATGTACACACACACACATATGGTAGATAGCCAAAAAAATCCCAACCATATGTATGTATGTATAAGAGAAAATGTTAGCCTACGAATGGTAGATAGCCATAAAAATCCCAACTATAACTTCTTAACCAGTCCTAATGAGAATAACAATGTCACAAATATAAACATCAGAAATGCTAGAGTAAGTCCAAATCATCCATAGCAAATCATGACAGACATGAGACAACATAAGTAAACTTCCGTCCCTAGTCTACTCAATCTAGTAAACTATACTGTTTTCCACAAAGATGTTTATATATTCTACCTCAACATACCGAAAGAGTCACGCTACAAAAAGAACAAGACATGTTGACTCAAAAGATAAATACCCAAAATGAAATGCACACCTCTGCAAGAGAAGAGAAATATCAGCAGCTTCTGCTGCCTTTCGTTGCTTTTGTTGCCCATAAATTTGGCATGAGACAACATAAGTAAACTTCAAATCTGCCTGAGCCCGTGACTCACGTGATGACTCAAAACCTTGGGTCAGGGGCAAGCTATTTTGAGTATAATCCACTATTAACAAAAAAAAAAAAAGGAAACTGTTTAAGTGTATTCATGCCTCTCACTTAAATAACCTTAGGTCAGTATTACATATCTTAAAACAAATACCTCCTAGTGATCTCCTTTCCAAATAACTCTGTAGCATTAAAGCCCTTCTGTAATACATCATACCACGCACTGCATATCCATAATAACCAATTACTTTCAAATGGTATACATAGCTTCATTTTGTGCATACCAGCATAATATGAGAACTATATGCTCTCTGACATAAAATCTTTTAGATGAAAATGCACATTTCATTAAGACAACCAGAGGATGCAAAAATAAATAAATTATCAAAAATTTGAAATTCAGATAATATCTACACAGTTGCATCAAATAATATTTTGTAATTTACAATAATTTACTAGGAGTACTTAGCATTAGAAAAAGGGAAAGCAAGAGAATTCTAACCGGTCCTGGCAAGAGTTTGCCCTCGATAAGACACCCAAAATCGAAGTTCCAAAGAATCACTTGAATCTTCTTGAAGATCTACCTCTCCACCAATGCGTTCCAAAAAATTCTCCCATTCATCTAAAATAGAAAAATAAAATACATGACCAGGTTTTAAAAGGAAATAATCACATAAAATATATAATAGCACCACCTAAATGAGATTCAAAGACCAATGATGGCATCTCAACCAATAAATAATAAACACCTTGAAGGACAAATTATCTAGAAAGTGAAGACAAGGGGATTTTTTTTCTTTGCTAAATATTAAACCAAAGAAAAGAAACTAAAACACATCTGCAGAGGAAGGCAAACATTGGTAATAATCAACTCAAAAGCGTATAGACTCATCACAGATGCTAAAAGATCGAGATTACAAGCCCAACTGCACATAATTTGTCAAGCAAATGGTGGAAAAATTTTGCTATATTATATCCTGGGCCCTGTCTGAAGATGAAGAATCAAGCACTATCCGAGTAGCAGTATGTTGGCATTCTGACAGACAAAAGAATTAAATAATCTGGATATAATGTTGAGAACACAATCCTTCAAACAATGCAATTTATAAACATTCATGACAAGCAAAACAAATCTATAATTGATTTTAAAAACAAAACAAACAGTTATACACACTTGTTCTACTGCTGAATACTGAAATTTTTTATAGGTCACTGAATATTGAAAATTACAATCTAGCACAATAAAACATGGCAGTAAAAGAAAGAAAGGAGGGAGCCTCAATGAGCTGGAAGAAATAAGAAAAATACCTGGAAATATTTTCTGAAGATAGAAAAGAATTGATATTCCATCCTCATTTTCTTCCTGTAAATCAGATGTACTATAAAGTACAGTCTCACTGTAATATGGGGTGAAGACACTGTTCCCGAACAAAACAAAAAAACAAATAAAAATAAATAAAGATGAACAAGATGCATTCCCCACTAAAAGTCTTAATTCATGTATATGATAGAAAAATTTGTATATACCAGAATGGTATAATTTCTGAAACTGGCTTTGCTGGCGGCATGTCCATAAATAAAGAATTGGTAAAAAATTCTAATCTTCTCCTAGCTTCCAGATTCTTTGGAATATTAGCAGCAGAATCCTTTACAGTAAGAAGAAGATACAATCGCTTCACCTGGTCCTTCTGTGATAATAAACAGAATAAAGTGGATGATGTGAATGATGTGAATGCAAACACCAAAAACAAAGCCAAAACATATGTTCTAGGAAAGCAGTTCATCATTGACAAATTTGAATATGCTTACAATTTCTGGGTCTCTCGGCCATTCTATCCTAGAAAGAAAGCGACCCTCATTTCTTGCTTTAGCCAAAATATTCCATGTGTCAAGCTGCTCCCTGAAGCAAAAAAGATCAACATTCAACTGAACTGGCAGCCAAACGAACATGTTCAACAAAGACTCATAGCCAGCCACAAACCTTAACTCAGATAACAGCAGGTCATGTGTCACAACCTCGTACACATCAAATAAAGCTTTTGCAGCAGCGTTTGCAAGATTTGGATCTTCTTTCCTCTGACACAGTTCAGTTTTTATTATGAATATTAGGCTACAACAACAACATATATATAAAATAGACAATATCTTGACATAAAATACTTCAACCTAAAAGAACAAAACAAAACCCTTAACTAATGCATTGATCAAAAACAAACTAAAACCCTTACAAAAACCAAATCAAAACTCGATCTGCAAAAATTAACCATGAATCTAACACCCAAACACAAATCAAGGAGAAACTTGGCACCAAATAAAAAAGATTAGACGTGCGGTGCTGCAACATCACTTTGCAAGGTGCAGTAGCACAACAACACTATTGCTGCTGAAAGACATGTCAAGTTGCAGACCCTGCTGCCATGCATGACACACTTCTTTGATTTGTTAGATCTAGAAAATGAAAAGAAGACTGAGGAAGAAGAACAGCCAGGAAAGGAAGAGTAAGAAAAAAAAAGTTTTAGTATTTTTGGTACTGTGAAAACAAAACTGTCTCTAGAATGTCAAAGTTAACATACTTGATATAACAGCAGAAGGCTTTTCTAACAACCCCCAGTGAGAAAAAAAAAAAAATCAATTGCAAAAAATGATAAAAGGTGTTTCACACAGTTTGTCAATAACAATATAATATATAGACCAACTACATTATCCATACATCGTTCAATAAAAGGAAAAAGAGAGATGCAACTAAATCATCCATAAATTGACTAGATAATGGAGACAGAAACATTGAATAGAAGTGTTTTTTTTTTTTTTTGGTTAAAGATCCAATAACTGAGAAATTGTTTTCTTTTTTTAAATCAGAAACTGTTAAACTATATTAAAAAATAATAATGAGACCTGTAAATCAGTAGACTGTATATCCACAACAGTATCAAGGAAGGGCTAATAAATGCAACATAACAGTGACAACAACTTAGTCAAATTTTGCAATCTATAGTTTTATGACTTTCCTAGTGGTAAAATAATAACTGAGATAACTACTCAACCAATCAGCTTATATTCACAAGAATAAGTTTAAAGTTCTTACAAAGAATTAATATGAATATCAAATAACTCAAAATTATATTTTATTTCAATAAATTTATGCATATCCACTTTGAGTACACAAATAAGTACACACTTGATGTGTGTCATCAAATAATTGGTGATTTTAAATTAAAGATAAAGTAACACTTAATCACATGATGATATACATCAAATGTGTACCCATTTGTTTACTTAAAGTGGGTACACATAACATTGCTCATTTTATTTCTAAGAAAGGAGCTTCAAAAAAACTGAAAATGGTTTTCTATTTTCTGAGCAAGTCACTTACTTGAAAAGCTGCTACCAAATGTGTTTAGAATGTTCCTGAATTCTTAATACACATCATTTTGCAAAAAGGAAATTAAAGGAAGAATAGTTCATACTAAGGAATCACTTAGCAGAAAAAAGAGATGGGTCAAAGGAGTACCCTCAAAATTATAAGCTTCAATTCTTTCAATTGAAAATATGCAGCAGAAAATGAAAGAAAGCTCAGATATTATACACTATTAATTTCAACTTTATATTTCCAATAAAATAAATGACAACTGAATTTTCTAAAAACATATACCAGAAGCCCAAACAAAGCAGAAAATCTTGACAAAACAAGTGGAATCTTCTTCAGAGACAAGGTTGTAAAAAGTGAACCGTTGGATATACTGTTATTAATTAGTAGGAAAATCCTTTCAACCCTGGTACAAGAAAAAAATGTTATGTGTCAGCTCTCATTGATGAGATTTATTTGCAGATAAGAAAAAAACAAAGATTAGAAATTCATGACATATAAGAAAATACACTAAATCTTTTACACTAAAGGCTGCAAATAAAACCAAAAAAATAACAGCAGCATGAACAATCCATACCAAAGTCTCCCTTCACCATCAACCAATGAATGTAAAATTTTTTCAACACTGTAGTAGCACTCCTGAACAGCATATGCCATGTATTCATCCCTACATATTCTATTCCAAAGATCAGCCGGCGGATCTTTGCAGTCCAAAGCCAAATCGATTGCTAAAAATATCTGAAAAATCATATTGTCAAACAAACATGTGAAAATTTTTAGAGCACTGTCTAATATTATAGGCTCTAACAAGTTCCAGTTAATGTTTGAGAAGTTTAACCTTACTGCTGAGAAGAAACAAAGGCCATTGAACTAATCGTAGGCTTCCTGTATTGCTAGGGATGCAAAGCAAGTCCATCTCCCTGAAATGGCTCAAAAAACATGTGATGATCTGTGAATAACAACCACAGTCTTTAAAACAGAAACACAATAAACGAGGCTCCATCATTACCTATTACTAATAAAATCTTCCTCACGCAAACTTTTAATAATCTCATTCCAAAAAGGAGAAAAAACAGCTGCATATTCCTTGTTAAATTCTTGAGCACCCTGCAAGAACAAATAAAGGGCCAACTATAACTCAGTCGTCCAAATCAAATATTTTTCATGGTATTGCGTATTTATCAAAATTCTTAACCTTATTTGGGAAACAGTGAAACACAGCCAGGCACCCAAAAAGGAAAAAGAAAAAACACAAAGTCATACTTGCACCATCAAGCACGCATGTGATAAAATACATGAATTAAACCTTAAAATGATAGATCTTAATTGTCCTGAAACAAAAAAAAAAGATATAAAATATCCAAAAACATAGTGTTTACTAAAGTAACTTAGCTATTTTGTCATGAAGAATATGTTCAAGGCTCATATAATCCTTGGCTGTTTCAAAATGCAGTAGGAAGCCGTACATGAAAACATAAGTCAATCGAAAACCTCTCATGTATAAATTTGAGTACAGAAATTTAGATAAATTCAACTGCAGAGTGAAACATCACGAATGAAATTACTGTTTCATGTACCGAGAACTAGGAAGTTAGTCTATAATAGTTTGTGTTGGTTTTAACACTGAAAACAAATATAGACTTTGTTGGAGGTTATAGTTAGAGGAAACAACTTAAAATAAATCACGCACCTGAAGTGCTTGCCTGTCAAATATCATCCTGGAAGAGAACAATGGTAGAGAAATTACTAGCAAGATATAGTAGAAAAGAAATACAAAGTTGATGTACCAGCAATGCGACAAAACATATAATACCATAGATTTCAACATCACAAATTACACAGTTTTTTTGTAGGCACCACCCAATTACCAACAGCTATCAACTGATTTGAAATCAGAAAACAGTCCATAAACATTCTCATTGGAAAGAAAATAGTTATAATTCATTCTCATCCCATATAAGTATACTTAGGAAACTTAATTAAGCTTTACAAGTCCAGCTAAGCTAATCCCATTCTGGCATATGCTTGCTATGCCACCGTTTATTTCATCAATGGCTCCATTGATTGAAAAGTTATGTTTAAAAATTAAATGATTTTACAATTTGACGTCAGTATTAAATAAGGTAGGTCTATTGGATAACACATTAATATGGATTGATATTTCTAAAGAAAAAGACTCTTAAGACCTCTATGCATCACAATCTACATACCTTTTTGCCGGTGGAGAAACAAGGTTCTTGACAAAGGCTTCTGGGAAGCTCTCAAAACGTTTGTGCACCATTTCAATTGAACGAATCTATCACAAATCAACATTAAACAATTGACATGACAAGGGTACTGATGAAGGGAGATTTTGCTCAGATATTCAGAGAAAAGAGTAATTTGTAAAGAAAATCAAATAAAATAAAACAAAACAAAATGGATTGTACAAGACTTGTAGAAGAGATACATGCACAGTGTCAAGTATATCAATACCTCGCCTAACCGAGCCCGTGCACCCATTACACCGCCAATAATTGCAGATAAAAGAGTGTACCATATGTGAATATCCATGAGATAGATCTATAGAAAAATAAAAACATTAGAGAACTTCAAAATTGCCAAGTAATGCAATAATGCTGACCAACATTTAATATTTACATAGACATATAGCCTTTTGTTCCAATCAAGGTAAAAAACAAAAAAATAAATAAATAAAGATAGGCTCCATGTTAGGCAACTAAACCAAGCAACCATATATGCAATCAGTACATCAAAACCCTCCATTCCATGTACTTGCTTTAGAACTTCAAATTGATATTACATTATGAGTATCAGCTGAAAAGATATTCTAAACTCTTTCCTAGAGGCATAAGAACAAAATTGAATACACTGACCGCAACAACAGGAGCCCATAGACTAACTACAGTCAAAGCATTGTTATTATCTGCAAAAGCACACACAATAATCAATAATAAATACCACCTTTTATCCAAGAAAAAGGAACTAAGAATGAGTAGCAGTGGTAGTGGTAGAATGACAATGACAGTACAATGATTATAATAATAATTTGAGATAAAGTTCTATCAACTCCAAACAAAATTATGAGATTTTGAGATGTGATGCAGGAGGAGGTAAAGAATATCTGGAATAACCGTAAGTCACCTGATATAATAAAACATATAACTCTTTGAAACTGTGTCGCTTCAGCTATTTTTTAGGTGATCTACTTGAAATAAATAATTGTTTTTTTTTTTTGGTAATAATGTTAAGAAAACAGTGCAGATTTGTAGGAAAGAGTTTACTACTTCTTCAATTGCCAAGATTATATTTCACTTTTTTTCTTTATTCATCTAAATTGGAAAGGAGTTTTGGGTAGATTTCAATAGTTTTTGGCCTTTTGTACAAGGGAGGTTTTATTCACTTTGGAAGGCAGTGGCCCTAGGAAATGAAGGTGGCTCTTATTCTAGAGAATATGTAGATATGTTTGCCGTTGTTTTTTATTCTTCATAAACAACTAGTCCATAGATGTTTCTTTGCATAGTTTAAAAATGAAGCTTTAGTTCAAAGTTTATTATTTCCTAAAATCAAAAAAGAAAAAAGAAAACTGCAACTCACACATTTTATTGATATATCAACCTCTCAACCTGTAAAATATGTTATGAACAAGTTTTGTTTGTTATGCTTTGAAATTATATGAACTCAAAATGTAATACTCCAAGATATTTTTATTCAATAACAACAATTACATTATATAATAGATGGAGCAAATGGAAATGAACCATCCTAGGCATTATTCTAGGAAAATCACAACTGAGGAAAAGATTACAATAAAAAAATATATGCTTAAAGATAGAGGCAACCAATCTAGGATAGTTTGAGTCAATTCCTTAGGTTCAGGAATTCTTGTTAACTTTCCAACATGCTTGAATGTTTAAGGTTTCATTATCATCTTCACCAATCAATTTCACTTAGATTTCAAGAGCTGACTGAGCTTTTTTGCAACCTGATTGCTTTTATGTCATTTCTTCAAATTACCCCCAGTACCATAACCTTTTGCTGGTCTTATAATTCTGGGATTTTATTTTATTTTATTTTTTAGATTCAAATGATCAATGTCAAAAAAATCCCAAAGCCTATAATTTTTCTAAATGAGACCTAAGGAGAGGTGACTTTATTGCCAATGCATATCTCAATATTAGAGGAAAATTGGACATTTTTCATGAATCATATGTACAAGTCAAGATTTCTGGTCTGTACAATACGAAAAATTCTAAATATCATTTGATATTTGATTATCAAATGGTATTGAACAACCAAACCAACTATCAAAGGATAAACAACAAAATAAAATTGATAGATAGATAGAAAGGCTTACTCTTTGAGATCAAATCATGCCAAGAATACCGAAGAGATGGCAGGTCAACAATAATCTTGGTGGGTTTAACAAGAGGTCTGATCTGCAATAGGACAACAGGAAATGTTAATGATATTGAGATATGTAAAGCTATAGGCATATTTTCAAATGACAAATCGGCAAGTAACATATTCTAACAATTAATGCAAATGAACATCACAGAGAAATCCTTGCCTGAAGAAAGTATGCAAATGTGAACTTGCAAACAAAGATCACCAACCAAAAAAGCACATACCTGCAGTACTTGAAGCAGAATGAAAAATCAATAAATTGAGGTCTTCTCAAAATTAAACTGTAGTAAGATCAGAATATATGGTTACTTATTTGAATCCTAATAAGTATTTAACACATTATTTGCGCCATATTATCAGAACTAGAAATGATATACTCATAAAAGTGAAGAGAAAATTTAGTTGCAAATTTCCAAAAAATATGTACAGATTACAGATGCACTTTTTATACACCTCGATTTGTTAAATAAAATACAACTATTTCCAATTAAAAAAACCATCAGCAATCAATCATATGTCTCTAAGCACACAATAATAAACACAACTATGGATAATCATGAACATATAATTTATATATATGGAAACTCTGAACAAACACCTCACAAGCTTTTCTGATATACAGCCATGTCATTCTCTAGCTGCAGAGAATATAATATATAAAACAGTTTCATCTCTAATTACATCCACAGATAAGGCACAATAGTTACAATGGTTAAGAACACTTTAAGATCACAAACTAACAAACAATAAAAACCACAGTATAACAAACCTGCAGTAGTCACTAATCCTCTCATAAAGACCCCTACCAACATAGTATCGCTCCTGAAAGATGCACGTAATATTATAAAAATGATTTATTTATCGCCATCTACAAATTATTGGCCAATATTTCTTTTTAAGAAATATTAAAGAACACAATATATATGTATATACCTGATAAATCCACTTGAAAAATTGAAAAAATGATTGATCAGACATCGCAGATAGTGTGTGACAAGCTGGAAATTTAAGCAACAATGCGAAGACCACACGCACAGCAGCATAAACACCCAATACAAGTACATATATCCGAAAATAAAATGAATTAGAGTTCTGCTGGTTTCGTTCCTCCAGAACCTTCCTGCAATCATTTGTCAAATTTGAAAACATATGTAATTGGAATGTGAAGGCACAGATTGAGTTAAAAACAAATACAAGATAAAGGAAAACACGCATAAAACTCACAAGTAAACATAAGTTACAAATGCAGCAGCCAAGCCACACCAGAAGAACCTAATGACTACCCTTGAGATAGCCATGCCTCTTGCCGTTGCATAAGCCCCAAACATAAGCAACACATCCAGACAACCTACATAAGTAGCAAATTATTATATTATTGAATGGACAATAAAAATAAAATAAAAACTAAGCTCTGCAACATGCTGAAGTAATAACTAAAAAGCCATCCACAGGAAATAGAAAACTTACTCTCTATGAAATTCATGATGGTAAATGTTGGCCCGATGCTAAGTACAGTTTTGAAGGTATCTAACTCGATACGCCCATCTTTGAAGGCTATAATTGCCAAAGCCTGTAGGCCAAAGGAAAAACAGAAAGTAGAAGACACATTCCATATCAAGTAAATATGTTACCTCAAAACAAGACAGCAGTAATAAGTGGATGGACATAAATTAACCTGAAACATCAGAAGCAGAAAGATCCACAGACGATGGAAACTCCGATACAAGTGAAGAAATGTGCGATGCTCAACAAAAGTACTTTTGCCAGTCTACCAATGTCCATAAGATGATAAAGAAATTGTCAAAAACAGCTGTCTCCATATAAATGATTGAACAAAAATTAAAAAGGTTAACCCAAAAAAAAAACACTTCACATCAGTACTAGAAACTCATAAGAGTTAATAACCATTTCCCTCCTGAGGCTTCCTTGACATCAATACTAGAAACTCATAAGAGTTCAGACAAGCCAATATTTTTGCTAGAAGTCAACAGAAAAACTAACCGTTTTCCCCTTTTTAGGATTCTGCAGAAATGGTG
Source organism: Mangifera indica (assembly GCF_011075055.1). Taxonomy (NCBI): domain Eukaryota; kingdom Viridiplantae; phylum Streptophyta; class Magnoliopsida; order Sapindales; family Anacardiaceae; genus Mangifera; species Mangifera indica. The sequence goes on from NC_058139.1 coordinate 3,427,405, forward strand.
AGTCTGTCCTCATGGGCCATCTCAATTCAAAACATGCAGGGGACCTCCATATATATTACAAACGAGATAACCATATTAAATACTATACATTAAACATGAAAATTCTAAAACTTTGTAAGAAGTATACCAAAAATATTCATTAAAGTCATCGTAATTCCTCCATGCAGAATGTGATGCTTTTCCATTGTTGTTTCTAGCAGCTTCCTGTATGCATCAGCAAAACCAATACATAGTCAAAAAAAAGAATAGGTCAGAATGAATATCAAATAGAACTGATTAAAAACAGTGTATGACTTTTATAAACAGGAATGGAATTTAACACTCTCTATAGTGCCGTTTGTTTTAGACAAGTAAATTCCCTAAAATAATTTAAGAATAATGCGAATGGTTCTGTCAAAACAGAAGAGCAACAGCATAATAAAATAAAAGTTCACTTAAAAATGTTCACTGGATTGTAGATCAAGATGGCAATCACTTGACGGCAGTCTGGATCATGTTGCTATCAATAAGGACTGGTATGAATAATCTACATTGGATGGACCAAAGACCATTTCAATGGAAAGACAATTTTGAAATATTAGGTAAAAACATAGTGGTAAAAGAATTTTATCTTATTTTTTTAATTTAAACAAAGCCTTGTGACATTAAATCTGATGAAGAACCTCATTGCTTATTAGAGAGAAAAACTTGGTTCTAGGAGATCCCAGAGTTGAATCAAAAGAGGTAGCCAAGCATGTTGAAAATAAGAAATGAAATAGAAGTCCAAGATCGAATTGGCCACCATTTCACAAGTTCAAAATACTACTATATTACAAGATTGAAGCCAATTTGTATGGGGTAATACCTCGAAACATAGCCTTATCTATAAGATTAACAGAAATTTAATAATGAACGACCAGCTACTTAATTGTCAAATTATTAAAAAAAAAACAATCTGCCAGAATTCACTAAGTGATCCCCACATCACCAGTTCTAAGCAGGCATCCCACCCAGATGATAAGCAGGCATCAAAAGAAAATTACATATTTAATCCAGAAGTTACTTTAAATATTTGAACATAGAAATGAATTCTGATTATTTGCAGACAAAGGAATGAGAGTGAGATTTAAAATTATAAAACAAAAAAATAATAACAATAAAGAAAGAAAGAAAAACTGACCACTGCCATTGTCTTATATATAGGACAAATGATTTTCTCAAGAAAGGACACAGAATCATTGCCAGTTTTACAACTGGGAGCAAAATCAGCTTCTCTATGGTCCAATATAACATCCAACTCTTTTGCCATCTGCAAGAACATAATTGATATCATTATTATCCATGACTAAAAACTACACACCAAATAATAAAATATTTACAACTATAGCAAATTATTGGTTGTACTTAACACAAAATAGAAACAACAACAAAGAGCTAGATTGTGGCATGCTATCAATATGGCCTGCACAGGCCAGATTCAGCAAAAATGAATATTTTAAATGCCAATAAGCAGTGGGGAGGCAGATGTCTAAAAAGCATAGCCACTTTGAAATAAAAAAATTTGATAACTGAACAAGGCAAGCAGAAAGATAGAACAGCCAACTAAATTTAAAGTGGCTGGATGCTTACATGGTGAAATATATAGCAAAGACACTCAGGAAGAAAACGGACATTTGCAGCTTCTCCCCATATAAGAAAGTACAAAGAGACCAGAAAAAGCTTCCTGTCCTTATGGATTGCTTGCATACTGTAGAAAACATGTATAAGCTTCAAACACTGGTGTACAAGGTAAACAAGTGTTTCAATAAGGGCAGTTGTAAGTGACCTATTCCATGCAAGGCGTATCCGTAAATATTTGCACCACTTGATGTAATTATCTAGCACCTTTAAGAAAACTTCATTGATTGCTTTCTCATCAATTTTCTGTACAAGTCAGAAAAAGAAATTAGTTGCTAACTTTCTTTATAGAATTATTTGTTAACTCTAGGTCCTTAAATATCCCACCAATTACCTTTTGATGCACAATTAGAAACTAAACGCAAACAGAACTCTAGATGTCACCCAACACCAAAAGAAGTGAATAAACAAAAGCACACAAACACTAAGCGATATGAATTAGGTACTCTAAATTGTGCAAAACCACTACAATGGATCACATGCAAACAAACAATATATATGCATTCAGCCTCATCCTCAAATACCCCTTTTTATCAATCGTTTTCAAGATACTTGACACAGAAAAGTATAAACTAATAAGAGCTTCTAGAACTTTCTGCAATGAAAAGTAGTAATTTTACAACTTTAAACCAAATCAGCAAGGTTCAACGTTTAATCCCATTCATGAAGACAAGCAAACATTTATGGATAATTTAAGCACTATATTCAAATATTACTATATGAATTTTCTACAACATTGGTGGAAGCTTCTATAGCCGACCAGAAGTACTAACTATGGTCAACAAGAAGAATGGAGAAAAATAGATCTACTTACAACTAAAATTAAAATAAATAAAAACAAAATCGTTAATTGATCAATTTGGTAAAACCTTATTAATGTTTAAAAAAAATTACCAACAATTACAAACTAATTCAGATGTACTATAATAACAAGGCTTACAACAAAGCCAAAAACTATGAACAAATAAAACGGTTAACAAGTCCAATAATCCGAACACTCACTGGATCAGGATCAACAGGTATGCCAAGTCGAGCCTGTGCATTTGCTACAGAGAGAACAAGATTCTCACGTTGATTCCTTGTGTTGTCTTTCTGCAAAAACAGAAAATCAAAGTGAATAACCAAGATCACATTTCTTCTTTCAAGTAAGATTTTGGAAAAGACAAACCGCTTCCCTGTAGGCACAGAAGTACCACTAGACTACTGAGGTCTATGGTCGATGGTCAGTCACCAGAAGTCTTATTCGGTTATGGCACAACAGAACATATGTATACATGTAAATCTGTGCATATCAGCATCATTTACAGAGGCTCTAACACGGGTAAATAATAAACCGAATGTTCTTTCACAAGGAAAATAATAACAACATTCATTGTCTTTAAAAATTATCGTGCTAAAACTGCATATTTTATAAAACACCACATCCACCCCTTTCATTTCCCTCCTCTCTGCCAACATTTAAATATTTCCAACATCACAATGCAAATAATGAAGTAATATGAACACCTCTCTTCCTCAGCCTTCCCCATAAATGAACCTGTAATTAATGTAATCAACTGTGGTTTAACAGGAGCATTATACTAAAGGACATCTTTCCCTCTAAACAAGTTTTGCTTGGACCTAGATCAATCACAGGCAAATCTCCACCTTTCTCATATATTCCATACATCACACTAGATAGTTATCGGCTTCCAAAAGAAAAAAGACAACAGAACAAAAAAATTTTAGAAAGGAACTGGAGGGCAGAAACTAAATGTCATTTAACTCCTGTTAATTGTATCCATGACATAACAACTAAGAGTTTAATTTTTCCAAAAAACTAAATCTACTACAATATGGAGAGGAAAAGAAACCAATTCTATGATAACTGCATCATTACCCACCGTTAAATATACGTAACTGACAAAAAGAGAGAAAAGACTGTAAGCAAACCTGAAAGCCAAATACATACTCCAGAAGATCAAACATGTCGGGTTCTCGCTGTCCAGAAATTTCAAGATTTGCAGGAAGTCTAGGAAACTGTTCTGTATATCTTATTGCAGATATTGCTCCCCTAACCTGCACATATACCCCAATGTAAAGGTGTGAGTCATAAATTTTTCTAAACATGCAGCGAGAAGAAGATGCACAATTTGGCGTAAAACATACTGGTATCGTACAAAATACAGCCATAACACATATTTGATAGTAATTAATGCAGCAATAAATATCTACCTTCATCACATAATCAATTACCAAATGAAGCAGAGGTAAAACTCGGCTAAATTATCCAACAGTGCTGCTAAAGAGCATGATGGAAAAGAAAAGGCAATAATCTCAACCTGAACTGGACTTACCTCAGGGAAAATTCCAATTGCATTGGTTAATGACGGCGCTTCTAAAGGAACAATATTGTATGGTGTAAGCTCCCCAGACAGGGTTGCATCAGCCCTTTTGATTCTTTGTAACTGGAGAACACAAGACAAACATTATGGCAATCCATACCATTATCATTAATGAGAAAGCATATACTTTCTTAGTTCTTAGAACTAGCTTTATTGTAAACGAAAAAAATTCTATAAACTACGAAATGAATTCCGAAAATACCTAGTAACAATTTTCTTTAAAAGATTCTAGGTGATGTGTACCACAGTTCAACTGATATTTAATAGATGTAAGCTATAAGAGCAATGCATTCTATTTGGCATACAATAATCTAAATGCAGTAACTTATAAAAGACCAGCAACAACAAACACAAATAATATCTATGAGATAAAAATAAATTGTTGATATAATATATATTCCCAAAAGCCACATTGAAGATAGGCAGCAAACAAGAAAAGAATGCCCAAAATATTTGGTAACATTTTACTTTAAGGATAAAAATTTCTAGATCATTCATACCACTGTTCAGTTGATACATGATGAATGTAAACCAAAAAAGTGATGCATCCAATTTGGCATACGATAATATGTCCATAGCAAATTATGAACAAACATCAGAGATCAGTGAAACAATGAAAATAATATCTACTAGATACAATAGAGTCATCAATATCCGATATTACAGAATGCCACATTCTGGATATCAACAGATAAGTACCTCCTCCATAATCTGTCTTCCAACCCCAGAAGGATCTGCATCTTTGCTAAGAGCTTCCAAAACCTCAACTAAGGCCCTCAATGTAGCAATCACCCTTTTCATTTTGGCTTCACTGAAGGAAAAGACCACTTTATGGTGAATACATACGTGTATCATTCCAAAATGCAGGGTAGAAAAGTAATAGCTTATGAAGATTGGGTCCTAGCTAAACATTCTAAATACTTATACATTTACTTTGATACGAGGATATGAATCAAACCCTCCCATTTTGTTGATATACTCATTTTCATTTGATTCCATAGCTTGAGCCCTGAGATATACCCATATTTAATCAAGATACAAGCTCCTAATTCTAGTACAAGATAACCTCAAAAACACCATATGTCAAATAAAAATACTTGTGGTCTTAGTTTCAAAATGCATAACCATGTTTCATTGAAAAGGGGGAAACAAGGAACCCACTCCTAGTTATAGAATAGAATGATGCAAAACCTATGGCCTGGCAGAAATGAAAAATTAAACCAAAAGGAAATTAACAGAGCTGCAAAAGTTGGCCATACTCTCCCATGTTTGCAGAAAAAGTTCCAGACTCCCGCAGATTTTGTTCTTGCCTTCTGATATCATCCACTCTATGTTGTCTCTTATATTTTTGATAAAAGTCCCAAAGCCGTTCAATATCACGATTACGATCTATTTGATGAAAATCCTTTTTGGCAAGTTTTTGCTGCAGCAAATAGACAAATCCTAATAAGCTAACATGGTATTAAAAAAAAAAAAACAATGCATCAAAATATATACTGCACACAAGTAAGATTCAAAATGAAAAAAACCGTAAAGTTCCATTTCAATCAGTACGATACAGAAAAATTATGTGATACCTTAATTATAGACGTCAAACCAGTCTTGAACTGAAGAACACCTCTACCATCACTGTTTGGGTCCAAGTTTTGAGCCATAGAATATGCCTGTTCACACACTAAGATTGCCACAAAAGTACTTGTATGCATAAGCCATCACATTTATAAGACCAGAAGCATAATAACATAACAAGTATGAACTCCAACAAGGAAATGTGTGACATCCCTGCTTAGAGAAATAAACAGGTCATGGGAGCTAATCTTCACAAAAAAATTCATGTGGCAGGAATGATTGGGAATGGAAGGGATATCTGGACAGGCCTCTAAATAAATGTTCACGCTGAACGAGGGACACTAAAAAATTACCAAAACTTCCCAATGCTTTATATACCACAATTCAAAGAGGTAGAAATCACATTTGATGCTATTACTCTTATGGCTGCAGACATGGACTATAAAAAAATTGCTCAAACCACATGGCAGTCCTGAGTGATTTGAAAATGAAAGTACACTACCATAGCGACTTAAGTCAAGTAGACAATGTGTGGGTTAATGAAAAAGACAAGAAAGACCCATATTCACTATGGTTCATACACTTCATGTTGATTTTAATGATTCAAAGAACAAGATATATGGTCTACTATTCCAAGTAGAGGAAGTTATTCTATTGCACAAACATTTTCTCACTTATTAAAATAAAATATTACAACAAAAAAAGATCATGTAATGTCACTTCCAAGATCCATTATGATTACAGATGCAAACTGATTATGAATCAAATTAGAAGGTTCAAAGGAATGAATACATACTCATATTGAATGTCCAAGTATGCATCTATCAAGCACAATAGCGCACAACAAAAAACTTTAAAAGATTAAAATAAGATGTCGACATCTACATTCAGCTTGAATAAAGTAAACAGTTCTTAATCTATCATCAAATTCAAATGTTATATGCAATATCAGTTCAAACCAATGGTAGCTGCATTGAATTTAAACTGTCTTATATCCTGCACCATCCTGGCCAAGCATTTTTCCTAAATTATTTCTCACACTTCTATATTAATATCCAATTCTGGTCCAGCTAGACACGAGTGCACATCGCATCTCAAACCATTTCTTGCTACCACCGACCAAGTCATTATTAAACATGAAGCACAACAGGATATAAGCATAAAGTCAGTCAGTATAGATCAACAAAAACATCAATCTAAGAGCATCACCGATGTTATTTTCTTGCCAAATACCAAGTCATTAGGGAATTTTCATACCCTAGATACTAATTCAAATAATCAGTCATTAGCTCTACATTTCACAACTCAACTAGCTAATAGCGGCTCCAAAAGGCAACACTGGCACCAATACATCCATATAACCTATCAACTAATCTACTCACCATGAACTTACAAACAAAAACAAATTTCACAAATCACACCAATTATTTTCACATTTCGGGAAAAAAAATTAAACCTAAGGATACGTACATATTCTGGCAACGTTTGGATCATCATCTTGAATCTCGTCTGCAGCCTGTAAGATTGCCTCGATGTTGGAGGAGCGACCAAGAGATGGGGGGACCGCACCAGCGATCCCGCTTCCAATTCGCTCAGGCCCCTGACCAGCATTTCTCAGCTGCTCTCTACTCAGGATGGCTCGCACCAGTCTCTCCCAATTCATGCAAACCCTCTTCATCGCGTCTAAGGGTTTTAGAAACCTAGTTATCCACAAGTATCGTCACTCAGCTGTAGCCCAGTGAGATCTACGACGATATGAATTTTTCCCTTAAATCTAGTTACGCAAAACGTATAGAAAGAGGTTTCAAAACGAAGTTTAAAGACTTGACGATAAAAAACAAAGTAGATTTAAGACGGAGAAGAAACGCAGAGGTCGCGTAAAAAAAGTAAAGGGGCATGCGTATGTGTGAAATAACTGTTTTGTCCCTCTTTGCCAAATTGATTGCTTTAGAAAAACTTCAGCGTTCAAGAGGATCTAGCGACTGAGGTGAATTTTTGTTGGGTCTACCGATGCGCGTCAAATTTGAAAAATAAATTTTGTCCCTAAGATTACGCGCGTCAACATTTAAATTACTTACACCCTAAGAATATGAAGCTGGGTATAGTTTTTGAATTTTCATCTTTTTGAAGAAAATATCCAACATTTTTTTTAAATAGCTGTAAAATAATATTCCTGGGCGGTTAACCAAAAGGAAAAAGACCAAAGTGGCCTTGCCCTATTGAATATGATTCAAATTGTTGTTTTAAATTTGCGGCCAAAGGACTTATTACCACAAACAAAAACCTCTCCCCCTCTCCTCTCAAAGTTTTGATGTATTTTTAAAATTATATTTATTAAATTTTAAAATTTTAAAATCTTACCGATGAATGAATTATTATTAAAACTTTCTATTAGAAATAAGGATCAAATCTTTATTTTATTAATAATATTAATTAAAATATAAAATTTATTATATTTTTTCTTTTATATTTTAAAAACTAACAATTTCACTCAGACTTAAAATTTTCTAACTTTAAAAAATCATAATTTTTCTCTAAACTTAATATTTTTTTCTTCATCCCTCCAATCACCATCTCTAGTGTTGATTATCTTTCCTCTTTACCTTAAAACGTTGGTTGGTGCATGATAGGGAAGAAAAACTATCTTCTGCAAATCTCTTCGTTGGAGATGAAAAGATCTTCATATCTCTTCGTCGCTTCATCTCTGAAGAAGAAATCTAGAGAGGAGAAGCATCGACCATCATTTTAAGGTGGAGAGTGGGATCATCGATGTCAAAGATAATGGTCAGAGGGAAAAAGAATAAAATCTCTAAGTTTTTGGAGAAAAATATGATTTTTTTAAATTATAAAACTTTATGTGGAGGTGAAATTATTAGTTTTTGAAACTCAAAGAAAAAATATAATACATTTTATATTTTTTAATATTATTATTAAAATAACAATTTTATTTTTATCTCCAACAACAAATTTTAACCTAGTTGACTCATAAGTGAGATTTTAAATTTTTTGAACTTTGTGGATATAATTAGAAACGCATGAAAATTTCGGTGGGAAACAGTTCTTTGGCTAAATTTGCTGCCGTCGGGCATCGAATTTTTCAAAATACACATGGCAGCTTTTGATTCTAACAACAACTTTTACTTTTCAAAAGTTTTAGCAAGAATTATTAAATCTTATGTGGGCTGGCATTTTCAGCCCTACAGGTCACTTTTAAACTAGTTAAAAGTCTCACTTTGTGCATCATGAAACAACTCTTTTGGACCAAACATTGGGTGACGATAAAGAATGTGCGTAGCATTTAGCTCTAATGTCTAATTTATGGTAATTTCTTTAGGCCAAAAGAGTATTTCCCACCCAAGATAGGTTGTTTTCTCGAGTTTTCTCCTATTAATTTTAAAATCTCATTTATTCATCTGTAACTAGTTAAAATTAACAGTTTTAAGGATAAAATCATTATTTTATCTATATTATTAAAAATAAATTTAAATTTTATTTTATTTTCTCTCAAAACCCTAAAAACTAACAATTTCCCTAAACTCAAATTTTAAAAAACAACATTGTCACCCTTAAGGTTTTCAATTTTTTGAAGTTAGTTTTTTGGTGTCGTTTTTTTCCTCTCTGGCGATCTCCAAGCGACGTTCTTCCTCTCCAGTGTAGCCTCTTTCCAACAGTTGTCCTAGACACGGTCATCGATGAAGATAACCATGCTTCATTGAGATGAAGACAAGGTCTTCGTCGACGTTGATGACTCCTTGTTGACGGAGATCTCGTCTTTGTCTCAACGAAGCACGATCATCTTCGTCAACGACCATGCCCAAAACAACCGTCAGAAGGAGGTCACGCCGGAGAGGAAGAAGCGTCGCTTAGAGGTCATCGAAGAGAAAGAAACAACACCGAAAAATTAACTCTGAAAAGTTGAAAACCCTAAGGGGAAAATGTTATTTTTTTAAAACTTGGGTTGGGAGAAATTTGTTAGTTTTTAAAAATTTAGGGGGAAAATGAGATAAATTTTTTAGAAGTTAGGATTTCGTTAATTTTAATAGCTCATAGGTGGGTAAATGAGATTTTCAAAGTTAATAAGAGGAAACTTGGGAAAACCACATATTTTAGGTGGGAAATAGTCCTTTGGCCATTTCTTTATTTATCTTTGAATATAGTTGAATAAGACTAAGGTTTGGATACATCTTTTGTTTTTTTTTATACATATGTATATTCATCTAAAAATATATTTTGTTCAGGTAATATATTTTATTAATAAAATAAAAAATTGCATGAAAATTTATTACTATTTACAAATTATTAAAATATTTTATAAAATAATTATTGTGTTTAGTTAATAATTATAAAAGATTATTGGGTGTAAATTAGTACTTTTTTTGTTAAATTAACGTTAAATTATTCGTTTTGTGTATATTCTAAAATTTTTTATAAATTAATGATTTATTTTTTTTTTATGTTGTTAAATTATAAAATAATTCATTCAAATTTGTTTAAATTGTTATTTTATTAATATAGTTTATATCACTCGTTATTTTTGATGAAAATAAAGTTATTTTTATCATAACAATTAATAAATAATGATGAAGTTGTTACAAAATAGAAATTAATTTTTTACCAAAATTGTAACGAGGTTACCATTTATTACTTGAAATACAAGCTAAAGCAAATTTGAAAGGATGCCCCCCTAAAAAATTGATGAATAAAATTATTAATGACATATTAATTTAACATATAAAGCAATTTTGTCGGGATTAACCACTTTTCGAATCTTGTCAAACTGTTTAATCATGTGAATTTATATTAATATATATAATGTATACTATTATGAGATTTGATAATTTTGACTATACACACTTATAATAAGTAACCATTGATGTTATTTTTGACACCGATATAAATAAATGTTATCTACAATAATTAATTTCTATATTTATATAAGGTAGAATGAAAATAAGAGAAAAGGGAATAAAACAATAATTACAATTAAAGTATAATTTGTTTATATTCTTGAGGTGTAATTGATATTAACTCAATTATTATATTTGAACAAAATAATATAAATACTTTTTACTCTTAGAATAAAATGGGTGAAAAAATAACTTTTTCAAACTCAAATGATAGTTGTTTCATCGAAGCATGGGTGGAAATTATTCATTTGACTTGAATTGAATAAGAAAAATGTCAAATGTTTAGTACTCACCTGAACTTTGATAAAATGACATTTTCATCTTTTAAATTTAAAAAATTTATTTCCTCACACATTTGTTAAATTTGTTAATAAAATTTATTAAGTTTTTTTATATAAAATTTGTAAAATAACAAAAATATCATTTATCTTTAATAAAGGTTAATAACCGTTTGTCTTTTTCATTATTATAATAAATTTTGGAAAATTTATAATTAAATTACAAATCTCTTATAAATTTATAAAATTATTGTTTTTATAATTTTTATAAAATGTTATTTTACAACTTTATTATTATCTTAACCCTACTCTTATATCTCAACCTTATCGTCTTAATCTTATTTATCAAATTCTTTTCCGGTTCTAAGAATCTCTCTTACAACTTGCCATTTACCCTGCCACTTTTCTCTTGTTGCCACTATTAATATATGCCTTTTCTATATTTTTCAAGTTATAAATAAATTTTATTCCTAACATTCCTTTCACTTTCACAAAACACACACTCTTGTTACCTTCTCCTTCAATTGACATCTTATCACAGCTTTGATCTTAACCATGCTCACCTTTCTCTTATGCCATTTTCAAAGCTAGTTTTTTTTGTTGTCATCTAGTGTTTCCTCTTTTTTGATTTCATCGTCAATTTATCCGACTCTCTATGTATGTCTTTTTGACTATCAAGAATCAATAAATAGAAGAAAAATGAAAAAAAGGGTAGAAAATACAAAACAGTTATAATTAAAATATAATTTGTTTGTAATATAAATAACACATTAGCCTAATTATATTTATAAAAAAATGACAAAAAATGATTGTTGACATTTAAAATTTTTATAAAACTTTGATGTATAATGGTGAAAAAGGAATTTTTCAAATTTGAAGGGTTAAAATGTTGTTTCACCAAAGATTGTGTGGCAAACAATCATGTGGCCTAAATAGATAAGTTTAGATTCCTTTTAACGATGAGTGAGTGCCACAAAAGTGAATGAGCAAAAGCTCAGTTGATTCGTCTGCTTTATAAATTTCGATACAGAAAGTAGAATATTTTTGTTGAGTAAATAACTTTAAGATGGTTTGCTTTCCATGAATTGGTTCAAAAGGTTCTTAAAAAAATATTATTGTAATTATTAATTAATCAAATATAAAGTTGCATAAATATAGAGCTCCCGAATGAGACCCTACGGAAATATGAACTTTACTGTTTCCATCTAAAATGTTAGGAAAATTTTCTTTTACATAGGTGAGTGACGGTTCTTTTACATAACTAGGTTTCTAAAACCCTTGGATGCGATGCAGAGGGCTTGCATGAATTGGGAGAGACTGGTGAGAGCCACCTTGAGTAGAGAGCAACTGAGAAATTCTGGTCAAGGACCTGAGCGAATTGGAAGCGGGATCGATGATGCAATCCCTCCATCTCTTGGTCCCTCCTCCAACATCGAGGCAATCTTACAGGCCGCAGATGAGATTCAAGATGATGATCCAAACGTTGCCAGAATATGCACGTATCCTTAGGTTTGATTTTTTTTTCCCGAAATGTGAAAATAATTGGTGAGATTTGTGAAATCTGTTTTTGTTTGTAAGTGCATGCTGAGTAGATTAGTTGATAGGTTATAAAGATGCATTGGTGCCCTTGTTGCCTTTGGAGCCGCTATTAGCTAGTTGAGTTATGAAATGCAGAGTTAATGACTGATTATTTGAATTAGTATCTAGTGAAAATTCCATAATGACTTGGTATTTGGCAAGAAAATAACGTCAGTGATGCTCTTGGATTGATGTTATTGTTGATCTGTACTGACTGACTGACTTGAAGCTTATATCATGTTGTACTTCATGTTTAAGAATGACTTGGACGGTGGTAGCAAGAAATGGTTTGAGATGCGATGTGCACTCATGTGTCTAGCTGGACCAAAATTGGATATCAATATAGGAGTGTGAGTGTGAGACATAATTTAGGAAAAATGCTTGGCCAGGTTGGTGCAGGATATAGGACAGTTTAAATTCAATTCAGCTAATGTTTGAAGTTTGAACTAATATTGCATATCACATTTGAATTTGATGATAGATTAAGAACAGTTTGATTTATTCAAGCTAGATGTAGACGTAGACATCTTAGTTTAATCTTTTAAAGTTTTTTTTTTGTGTGCTATTGTGCTTGATACATGCATACATGGACATGTTGATAATAGTATGTATTCATTCCTTGAACCTTCTAATTTAATTCGTAATCAGTTTGTTTGTAAAAGTAATCATAATTAATCTTGGGAGTGAGAACATGTTCGTGCAATGTAATAACTTCATTAATTCGGAATAGTGGACTATATATCTAGTTCTTTGAATCATTAAAATCAGCATGAAGTGTATGAAACATGGAAAATGCGGATCTATTTGTGGCAATCTTAGTGTGTGAACAGGCATATTATATGGCTCAAAACTTGGACCCAAACAGTGACGGTGGAGGTGGTGGAGGTGTTCTTCTGTTCAAGACTGGTGTGATATATATGATTATGGTATTACATAATTTTGCTGTATCGTACTGATTGAAATGGAACTTTATGGTTTTGTCATTTTGAATCTTACTTGTGTGCAGTATATATTCTGATGCATTGTTTTCATTATACCATGTTTGCTTATTAGGATTTGTCTATTGGCTGCAGCAAAAATTTGCCAAAAAGGATATTCATCAAATAGATCATAATCATGATATTGAACGGCTTTGGAACTTTTATCAAAAATATAAGAGACAACATAGAGTGGATGATATCAGAAGGCAAGAACAAAATTTGCGGGAGTCTAGAATTTTTTCTACAAACATGGGAGGGTATGTCCAACTTATGCAGCTCTGTTAATTTCCTTTTGGTTTAGTTTTTCAATCCTGCCAGGCCATAGGTTTGGCGTCATTCTATTATGTAACTAGGAGTGGGTTTCTCACTTTCCCCTCTACAATGGAACTTGGTTATGCCTTTTGAAACTAAGGCCACAAGTACTTTTATTTGACATATGGTGTTTTTGAGGTCATCTTGTACTAGCATTAGGTGCTTGAATCTTGATTATATATCGGTAGATCTTAGAGCTCAAGCTATGGAATCGAATGAAAATGGGAGGGTTTGATTTGATATCCTTGTATCAAAATAAACGTATAAGTATTTAGAATGTTTAGCTGGGACCCAGTCTTCACACTTTTGTACCCTGCATTTTGGAATGATACACATCTATATATTCACCATTAAGTGGTTTTTCCTCCAGTGGAACAAAAATGAAAAGGGTGATTGCTACATTGAGGGTCTTGGTTGAGGTTTTGGAGGCTCTTAGCAAAGATGCAGATCCTTCTGGGGTTGGAAGACAGATTATGGAGGAGCTACTTATCTGTTGATACCCAGAATGTGTCATTCTGTAATATCTGATATGGATGACTTAATTGTGTCTAGTAGATATTATTTTCATTGTTTTCACTGATTTCTGATGTTTGTTTATAATCTGCCGTGGACATATTATCTTATGCCAAATTGACTGCATTACTTTTTTGGTTTACTTTCACCATGTATCAACTGAACAGTGGTATGAATGATATAGATTTTTTTTTTCCTTAAAGAAAAATTTTACTGAATATCTTGGGCATTCTTTTCTTGTTTGCTGTCTATCTGGAATGAGGTTTTTGGGAATATATTATATCAACAACTAAAATGTATCTCATAGACGTTATTTGCGTTTGTTATCACTGGCTTCTAATATATTCTTTCATAAGTTATTGCATTTAGATTATTGTATGCCAAATAGAATGCTTTGTTCTTTTAGGTTACATCCATTAAATACCAGCTGAACTGTGTTGCACATCACCTAGAATTTTTTTTTTTTAAAAGAAAATTGTTACTAGCTATTTTGGGAATTCTTTTCATAGTTTATAGATTTTTTTTTTTATTTACAATAAAACAAGTTCTAAGAACAAAGAAAATATATGCTTTCTAATTAACAGTAAAGGTATGGATTGCCATAATTTTTGTTCTTGTGTGACTCAAGGTTGTGGCATACTCAGAACCTATGAGTGCAGAGAGGGGGTCGATTCAAATGAATGCTGCCCCAAGGAAACCCCATATTTTACTTGCTGCAACTGGAAGTGTAGCTGCCATAAAGTTTGTGAATCTTTGCCATTGTTTTTCAGAGTGGGCAGAAGTAAGAGCAGTGGCAACAAAGTCCTCTCTTCATTTCATTGATAGAGCATCACTTCCTAAGGATGTGATCCTCTACACTGATGAGGATGAATAGTCAAGTTGGAACAAAATAGGTGATAGTGTACTACATATTGAGCTCTGCCAATGGGCTGATATTCTGGTTATTGCTTCATTGTCAGCAAACACACTTGGCAAGGTAATTCTTTTGGCATCTTGGGTTTTTTTTTAAAACTAAAAAGAATTATGTATTATGTTTTAACAATAACATGAGTTAGGAGATCGTATCGCAATTGACAGAATCAGAGAGAGGAAAAGAATTTGTTGGAGGGAAACATCATTAAACACAGATTTTTCTGGAATAGTTCTGACAAAATAATGAGTAACCGTGGAAAAGAGGAAAATCTGGATTGGTTTCCTGATTTTCCCAATCTCAGTTTCCTAAATTTTCAGAGTTACTGTTTTCAATTTACTAGCTAGGATATTTGGTAAAAATATAGTGAATAACTATTGTGTTATATTCCAGGAGTTATTGTAGTCATTCTGTTTCCTAAATTAGAGCTCTCCTTCCCTAAAAGAAGAAGCTCATTCTCATGTAAATATGTGATGAAATAGAATTTCTTCTCTATGATCTGTCTCTTGGCTTTTGGTAACAAATTCACTATTTTGTTTGGTTGTATTTGGTCCATCTAGATCAAAATTTTTGGATGTCTTTTAGCATCATAAGATGCCATTGGTTTCTTATTATTTGCTAATCTTGTAAATGAGTAAAGACGATAAAACTAAAGAACTGTATAGGACAAAGATCAGACTTGTGAATAATCATATGGGTTAATATCCAGTGTAGATAATTTTGGTCAAACTGAATGCCTTTATACTAGGCACTGATTTCTGTGTTCTTTTATGCTCTTTTGAGACTCAGAGAGCTTATCAATATATTATGGAGAATGCATCTTGATTACTAGATTTTATGCAATCATTAAGTTGGCATAGTGAACTAAAATTTATAATTGAAAAATTTTACAATGTTTTTTCAAATTTCAAGCAATGAATCTTGTGTAGATTTCTTATTTTTAAGAAACAAAGTGAAATCTAGAAGCACTGTACTTTTTCTGAGCAATAAACTGGTGTCATATATGAGCATGTTTGCCTTTTTGGGTCAGTTAGTGTGATTTAAGGTCACTGTCCTGTACACCTTCTGGTAGTGCCTTCTTTTGATGGTCTTATGTGTTGTGTTCTCTTTACATTGTAGTTTTTGTTTTCTATTTTGTGCATATTGCAGATTGCCGGAGGATTGTGTGACAATTTGGTAACATGTGTTGTACGAGCATGGGACTATGACAAACCACTGTTTGTTGCACCTGCCATGAACACTTTCATTTGGACCAATCCTTTCACTGAGCGACACCTTATGTCAATTGATGAGCTTGGTATATCTCTCATCCCACCAGTCGCAAAAAGGCTGGCTTGCGGGGATTATGGAAATGGTGCAATGGCTGAACCATCTTCAATCTATCAAACTGTGAGACTCTTCTCTGAGTCAAGGAATCAATCAGGTGATGGAGAGTTGGTTAATTCTGTATTCACAGAATGCAGAATTTGTTGTCAAGGTTAGTTATCTCCCTATTAGGGTGCATTATTATATTTAGTATTTACTCATATTTTAGACTCTGTATCCAGGCACACAGCTTGTACATTTAGACAATGCCCTGTCAAAGTTTATCTGAATCTATTTCATTAGTTATTGGTTGACCATTAGATCATGTACTTTATGCTAAATGCCCAGATTTACATACCAAGGCCAACATAGTGATGAAATATGAACTTTTGAACTCCATGGTTTATGTCATCTTATACTTACTGCCTGAATCTGTATCTCATGCTTGTGAAAATGCCATCAACCGTGTCACCTGCAGACTTGGTTGGTATAAGAAAGTTGAAATTGCTCCCAATGTAGCAATTTCATACGGTTCCCTCTTACCAAACATGAGGGATCAGTAGTAATGCCTGCAATAGTTAAGCCTGTCGGTGTATAAAGCTCTATCATAATTCTTGATTAAATGCCATGTCTTTTCTCCAGTTTGTATTCTCATAAAAAAGTCATCACTTCTGTGTTTTGGAGAAATTTTTACTAGTGGGTGGTAGTTGAGTAATGTAGATATGTTGGCGTTCCCTTTTCGTTGATTGAATCCTTGAAAAGATGCTGTAAAAAATATAACCATGCAAAAGGCAATAGCCTTTTTTGGGTTGGACGTAGAAGAAATGCCAACTGGTGGCAGTTCTGCCTTAAATAGCCTAACCATCCAATTACTGGAAAATGAAAATGAATATATGGGTAAGCCTCGAATGACAATTCAAAATCACACTTTTGGTTTATTTATTCTAATGATTTTAGGATTGGATTAGAAGTTGTTTTATCTATTTGGTATGATTGAATACGGTAGCCTTAAAATCCTGGTGTATTCTTGTCTAAAACTTTCCCTTTCATTCATTAAAACACAGTATATTGATCAAATTGAATTCTAAATTGTAAGTTATTTTCAAGCCGTTCAGTCTTAAATGACACAATAATGGCGAGTGGTTGAGAATTCGAATGCTAGAGACAAATGTCAAGAGAAACTAAATGAAGTAGCACCGACTTCAAGCCAATGCGAATCCAAATCGTGCATGGTACTTGCGACAGCAAATATATGTCATTATACAGGTTGGTGAAAGTTTACAAGACGCAGTTTTGTTTGATTTCCGTGCAAACGTAATAAATTTTTGCCACAAATAACCGGGGAAGCAGCTGGTGTGGGACTTGCTTATTTAAGGCCTCAATAATTCATATCACCACTGAAAGCTTCTTTATGGTTCATGAATTTCAAGCGGCAGTAAATGCAATTTATCTCTGGACGCTCACATCCTCTTCTTCCATTCAAAGATGATATATATAAAAGCCCCACAAAGGGCATTCAGAGAGTATAGAATAGCTTGACTTCGAGCTTTTGAGCACAGGGACAATGGCCTTCATCGCCATGTTTATAGTCCTTTCTTGTTTCTTTTCTGCCTCTGCTGCTCTTCCTAACGCATTGAATCCACCCCCCTTCAATAAAATCTATGCTTTCGGTGACTCATTCACCGACACAGGCAACACCCACACAGCAGCTGGACCCAGCGGTTTCGGCCATGTCTCCAATCCTCCATACGGCATCACCTACTTTCACCGACCCACCAACCGATACTCCGATGGACGGCTAGTCATCGACTTTGTAGCTCAATCACTGTCCTTACCATTGTTGCCTCCTTACCTTCACACCAAAAAAAATGCAACCCATGGTGTTAACTTTGCTGTAGGTGGTGCCACTGCTATACTGCATTCCTTCTTTGTGAAGAACAACCTCAGTCTTGACATTACTCCTCAGTCTATCCAAACTCAGCTCCGTTGGTTCAACAAATTCTTGGAGAGTAAAGGGTGTAAAAAGTCGAATCCGTCAGGGCCTGAATGCAACGCAGCTCTTGATGATGCTTTGTTCTGGGTTGGTGAAATTGGAGTCAATGATTATGCATATACCATTGGATCTTCTATATCTGGTGACACCATTCGCAAACTAGCCATGCCTAGCTTCACTAAGTTCCTGCAGGTAAATAATTATTTACTTCTAATATACTGTTTTAGTTTATGCACAGAGACCAAAAGCGCACTTACAAATTAATATCCAGGCATTGCTGGAGAAGGGTGCTAAGTATGTTGTTGTTCAATCACTGCCGACGACAGGATGCTTGCCACTGGCCATGTATTTATCCCCTCAAGATGATAGAGACGATATAGGATGTGTAAAGACTGTGAACAACCAAAGTTTTACACATAACGTTGTTCTCCAGGCTAATTTGCAGAAGCTCCGCAAGCAGTTTCCGCAGGCTGTCATCGTGTATGCTGATTACTGGAATGCCTTCCACACCGTCATGAAAAGTCCAAAGAAGTATGGCTTCAAGGAGCCTTTCAAGGCATGCTGTGGATCAGGTGAACCCCCTTACAACTTTGATCCGTTTGCTACTTGTGGAACACCTTCTGCAACTGCTTGCCGAAACCCTTGTCAGTATGTTAATTGGGACGGAGTTCACCTCACTGAGGCTATGTATAAGGTGATGAGTGACATGTTTCTCAATGGAACATTCAGTCACCCTCCGTTCAACTATTTACTGAGCAAAAAACATCGCCAGGGATGAACCTTTTCTATTGCCATTAAAAAAGCTTAAGCAATATTTGTGCTGTCTTGTCTCTGTCAGATTCACAGTTGAACTTGAGCTACTGGCTGACAATATATGGGAAGAAATGTAACTCAGATATATTCCATTTTAAAACCTTGTTCAGTATCTAATTCATTGTGCTTTGCTTATATTGTGGGTACAACCAACTACAGATGGTCTGAGGTGGGTGCAGGCTGAATACCTTAGCATCTATCCCGTCCCTCTAGGTAAAACCTTTCTCCTTCCCTGCCTTACCCCTAATACAGGGATAATGAGGAATCCACGTCCCCTTTCTAAGGAAAAGTTTTCTCCCTGTCCCTTTTCCCTCCACATGGAAAAAATTTCCTACACTTTCCTATCTCTATGCTATTAGAAAAATACTAAAATATTTGTTAGTGTGAAGGTATATTTTAATAATTCAAAATTTTTACAGGAAATCAATATATAAAGGTTTAAAAAATATATCGAGAAAATAAGAGAGGAGATGGGTTAAAGATATATTTATTTTTATTCTTTATCTTTGTCTCTGTCTTTATCAAGGAATTCTCTTCCCGTTAAAGAGAGGCGGGTCAAAAATCTGTTATTACAAACCAAATTGTCATCTTTACGTTCAATCCAAGTTTTGGGCATGTATAATCATGGAAGTCGCTTAAATCTTTAGAGCAGTTTTAAAAGATAATGTCATTCTGAAATATTGACTCACTGTATTATTTCTTATTGATTCTCTTACAATTAGGAGATATACAATATTTTTATACAATTTCAAGTGGAGATGAAATTTCCATTAAGAATCCTCACCTGGGCATAAATCTTATGGTCTCTACACATCATTCATGCTGTTATTAAGATCAGATTAAATACTCATAATCCATGAAAAAGAGAGCATCTGGCATATCCTTTGGAAGGTTATTAATATAGAGATAGAAGCGCAGGAGATCCTCCTTAAAAACAGTTTGAGTATCGATCACATCATTATTGCATGTGAGAACCCATAAATCCCCGGAATCCACTCTCTTAAGACTTCCCCTGCAAAATGGGCAAGATTCCGATCTTGTGTTCCTGCAACAAATACAGAGGAATTAGACAAGGATGAAGTTTTCTTGACCTCTGTTTCATATTAAAAGCAACCGTGCCAGAAGTTCAATATGAAGAAATGAGGTCTTACTTACCAGTCATGATAACAGTTGCTACACATCTCATGACAGCAGCTTGGCAAAACCACTTTGGTGCAGGGATCTAAGCAGATTCCACATTCATCTTCTCTCTCCGAGTTCATATCTGAAAGTTCCCTTTTATCTTCCAATGTCTTCCTGGAAACCATCTCAGGACCATGGCCTTCTTCTTGAGTTATATCCAGCTTAGATGAATCACTACACAAATGCTGAAGAAATGGTAATATAACACCTGCAATTTACCTCAGTTACAACAAAACATGCTGAATTCAAGTGCAGGAACTATATCCAAACAACATTTTAGAGTATTGTTCAATCCATTGCAGTAAGTCAGAGTTGATATAATTGTTAGTAAAAGAAAGACAAATTAGGAGATGGTTTACATACTGTAAAATTCTCTAATGGAAGCTTTTCTTCCTATCGAAGAGATATTTGGCCTCTCATCTGGGCATACCTAACCAGAAAAGTATTCCAATTTTCAATACGTTTGAATTAATTCAAATTGAAATGAACAAGGTAATAACAAAACTGAGCCGGGCAAAGTAGGAATCCTACCTTATAAACAACAATGTGGAAAAGGTTCAAGTAACTTGAGAGTAAGCATGTACATGAGCAGTCTATCCATTGGAGCAGAAACAAGAAAATAGATGCAAAGTGATTATTCACCAGTTTCATCTGAAGACAAGAACCGCCCTTACCTCTTGGAATGGAAGCTGCCCTGAAATCATAAATTAATTTCAGTGCAAACTTTTGTATAAAAATAATGAAAGAGTTGAACAGGTTACAGCCGAACAATGCCAACATTGCAAGAAATGGTTCAGATATGCTGACTAATGATAATTAAAAAAAAAAAATCGAAAACAATATTGAATGTGCAACTCGAAGAAAATGTTGATTGACAGTGATGATAACAGGTTAAAAACAGCTTGGTTCCTAGGATGATAGTGCAAAATGTCTCTGAACTAATGATATAAAAACCCAAATCCTTTAATTTGAAAATTTACACGACCCATATCACTTTCTCAAAAAGCATTCTGGAATTCACGAATTCCTGATCATTCATCAGTTTTTTTTTAGAAGAAAGAGGGTTAATTCATCTTAAACTTTAAAGTGAAAACTAAAGTACTTTACGGGTTCTTCAGAGTTCAGAGTAAAAGCTGAAAAAAAAAAAAACATAATAATTCATAACCAGCGTTAATTTGTTTTCAAAGATGAAGACTTCAATCAAAGTTAAGCATTAAAAAAAAAAAAACTAAACAGCAAGAATATAGAAATGCAAGGCATTAGGAGAGACTCACAACGCATTGGCATATTGAATGTCAGCCTCAAGAAACTTAAAGGAGTCATCATAGTTATAAGAGGACCTAGCACCAAGAGTCATTTCCTAAACTTGAAAATGCAACTCCAAAAAGTTTTTTATGCCAATATAGTTGAATTGAAAAGAAAGAAAGAAAAAGAAAAGAGAGAACAGATGCAACTCCACAGCCAATAAATCAAAACAGGTAATCTTTTTATATGAAACAAAAGAGAGAGTTTTTTCTTGTTTGTTGAACAAAACATAACAAGACCAAAGAGGGTTGAAAATGCTATTGAATTGTTTCGAGTAAAACAGTCTATTCTCTCTTAAACGCTTGAAAGGAGGACAAAAGAATGAATTGGTCATCAAATGAGTTCTGCTTTGACCAGTGAGTTCTTCTTTGAATGGCAATTGGCTCCAGTTGAGCCGTTACGAGTAGGTGGTCCACCCTCTTAACAAATATTAATAATGTTTTTATAGGTTCGGGGCTTCGGGGTTATGGTTTAAAAATATATGTTTATTATTTTTAATTGTCCAATAATTACGCAATGGTATTTATATTATATCAATTTAAAGTTTGTATTAAAAAATTTTAACTCTAATTTCATCTAAATTAAAATAATATCAACATTTTTTAATTCTAACTTAATTTTTTAATATTCAAATTAATTTGATTCAACCCAAATTAACCCAAAATTATATATTATTTTTACTTCCAAAAAGTTTTTATTATTTTAATTTCTTTACTAAATTTCTATAATCTAATATTAATAAAACATACAGTATAATATTTTATCCTGTTGACAAATACTTTAAAAATTTACATAATAATACTTTTGAAACAAGTAATAATATGACTAACCGAATCAAATTATTACTACTTAATAATAAAATAAAATATTTAAATAAAAATAAAAAATAATATAAATAATTATAATTATACAAAGATATAATTATCTACATAATATATAAAAATTTTAAGTTCTTTCTATAAAAATACAACATATAATTATAATATGAAAAAAATCTTTAAAACATGTTTATATTTTAACTAATCAAATAAAATTCCTACTTAATAATAAAATAAAATATTTAAATAAAATAATAATAATTTGAGTAATTATAATAATATAAAAATACAATTATATACCATTTACAAAGATCTGATATTGTCTTTTAATATTTCTATAATTTATTTTTCTATAATTTATTTTTGATAAATTCTATTAGATATAAAATTTAAATATATGTTAAAATTTTTAATATTAATTTTTGACAAAATATGCTTTTAATTGTTTGTTATTGATCAACCGTAAGAATTCTACAATAAGTCATATCACAGTACAACTGAAAATGTTGAACGCCAGTTGATAACACATTACAGAATGGGACCTTCCATCCAATTTTGCATATACCAGTGCAGTGCTGTAGCCTCCCAAGCATACTGATTTTACAATTTTCATATCTTATACGGAAAACAGATCTGTGACTCAAAACATCCACTTGAAAACAGGAATCCTCATTTTACTTTCTGAAAATATTGACCCCATATATGCCCTCATCCCAGTTTTCAAGTTTGAAAACACACTCATCTCCAGCTTTAATATTATTTGCCCTACAAAAATTTTCCCAGCCACCAGACAGAATATTAAACTCACATATTTCTTGGTAGAGAACTGGCCACAATCTCGCGGCTGGATCCCGGAGAACCACCACCTTCCCTTCCTTTTCAATTTTTGACATTAAAGGTGTTGGCAAGCATGTTGGCAACTCCTGCATGAATATCAAATAGAGGTGAAATGATACATTGTTGAAAGTCACAGAAGTAATGTTCAACTTGTAAAAGGATTAAAAAAGATTTAGATGCCTTATGGTTTGACACACAAAATTTGGACTGACTTGAAAATAAGTAAGTAGAAATACAAGAGAATATTCATATTAGTTAAACTCTAGATTGTTAGTTAAGAACATACAAGAAAAGGTTGATTGACTGATGCTACTTCACAAGAGACACTCATTGCAAGTGGTGAAGAAAAAGGTACCAAATCCAAGGTTTCTGTTTTTAGCAGTTGAATTGCATTTTCTTTTACTATGGCATCAGAACTCTGGCAATTATCCACCTTGACGACCTGTGACAACTTCCCTGCGTTCCAATGTATGCAATGACACATTTTGACGGATCACAAGAGAATCAGAACATAAAATATGAGGAAAAGATCTCTATGAACAAGATGATGTTAAATGAGCAAATTAGAACAGTCTGTCTTAAATTTTCTCTTCGTCAGTGGAGAATTCTGGAGTCATCTATATTGACTCTTTTTTCTACAATATTCATTCTGTCACCTGTTCAGCAAAGTATGCTTCAATTTGGTCGAATACGGATACAACATAAAATTTATCAAAGGGAGGACTTTTATAATATCTGGAAAAACAAAACTCAAGCTTTCAAAAAACTGAAGCTCTATCAATGAGAATTCAGGAATACCAAGTAACCATAAAGACGCACGTACCCGATTGCCAATTCTGACTTCTGGTGGAATATGGAATATTGGACTCCTTGAAATTTCCAGCAAAATTCAATTTGCCACTTTGATTACTGTTACCGAGGGGAGTATGATCCTTTTGGGATACAATTATCTGACCAATTTCCGACTGTGATTCTACAAAAAATTTATTACATAGACATTAATGTGAATATACCAAACTTACAGTGTTCTCATATTGAACTCCAAAATAACGCAAGAGAAGAGAGGAGCAACTAACTGGATTGTGCTTTGCTCCCTTCCTCAGCAATGCGACATCTTTTGAACAGTCTCTTTGAACGGTGAGAGCTGTTCCCTGCATTTTTTTTGGGTTCAACAAAAATTGTAGACACGAGATGCTCAGATATCTTACTGTTGCAAGAAAAATTTTCACAAACAGTTTCTTTTTTGTCCATCTTTTGAAAATCATTATTTTTCTCCATCGTATCAAAGTCAGTTGCTTCAGAAGCCACAACCCTGTCCACAACTATTTTGTCTACTACATCATTTTGAACAAAGACATCTTCAATTTTAGATTTGAATGATACATCAGAACAACTAGGATGTTTTTCATCTCCATTTGGGATTTTGCTGCCTTGATCAGCACCACAGTTGTTTCCCAACATCTCAAAGCACGACAGGTCAAATATGGGGCATCTATCTTCTCCTTGTATGTCTCTCAAATCTCTATTAATTAAGTAATATGGTTCTTCAAGGTATTCTGTTTTCAATTGAAGTTGAGGCCTTTCTTTACGGTTGTCACCATCCGAAATAAATTTGGTAATTGCCTTTTCCAAATCATTCTCCTCACGTTGGCTTTGACTAATATGTTCATCAGACACAAAAATAACAGAGGAGCTAGAACTCTGTTTGTTCATTGAACCCTTGTCGGTTGGGTAGCAATGACCATCTCTGAAAGCATAATTCCTAGAAGTCCTAGATCTTTTCCTCTGATTCCTGTCAGGAAAATCTAACTTCTCGCATCCAGTTTTAGTGTAGATTTCTACAACAAAGTGCGATCCTATGATGTAATGGAATACAACAAAATCTCCAAAATCTAGACCATGGTGCAATGAAAATTCATTCCATCCTTGTTGAAAGGCAAAAGAACCACTCAGATTGGACACTGTTACTTCCCATCTCTGCCCACTTGAATCCTCAAGAAGGACATTTTGACCAATCAATCGTGAAACTTTAGGACCAAATTCAGGAGGCAAGAACTGTGAAGAAATGGGACAGTTAAAACAGATGTGTACATTGTTAAACAAGACAAAGAAAAAAGATCTCTCGAAAGAATGAGACATACTGTTACCAATAACATATAGGGTTATTAGTTAAATTGACCAAAAATATTATAATGTCACTCGGAAAATAAATAATGGGGAATGTCAAATTGGCACTTAGCACAGCGAACTGCACATTACTCTTCAAAATATTATATTATCACCAGTACAAAAGAAAGAATAAAGTTGATGAAAGCAAGTGCTACTTGTCAAATAGAAACGAAACATTGAATTAAAAGACCTCATCAATATAGAAGGGGAAAAAAGAAACGGCTGGAAACATATAAACTAACTTAAACAGGAAAGAATATTATGATGAATCATACCAGAACTTCAGAATACCGATCTCCTATCATGACTTTGAAAAAAGAGGGAACTGGAGGTGATGAGCTTATCTTGTTCCCGTGAATGAGTTGGCATTTCTGAGCGCACTCTGCGCAAGCTTTAGCGTTACGGCCCATCTATAATACTGTGTGATTGCTCTTCCTACTGCAATACCTCAAATTTCTGCGTAATGAAGGCAGAAAGAGACTGATGCCAGGTCAAAATTATGGACACTGAAAAAAACTCCACCTGCTTTAGGGATTTAGTTAATATGAGAAGCAAGATCAAATAATTAGCTAGCCCTTGCCTACCGAGGTTATAGTAGTTCTAAAAAACGAAGTACCGACCATCATAAAAAGGAAAACTTCAGTAAAATCAATGATAAAAGTGCGTGTAAAACACACAAGATTCAGGCTTTTTCCAGCGTTACTTCAAGTTACATTAGACATAAACTTCACTCTAGAAGATCTTTTATCCTGAATGACTATTTACAATTAAGGAAAAAAGAAAAGAAAATTTTTCACAGAAAAGGACGAGAACCAGAAATGTTGAATAAAAATATAAAAGAAAATAAACAGAGAAGAGAGAGATCATACGAACTTACCAATGCCAATGGTGAATTACAAACAGTATTTTCACGGCAAAAGCAAAACACACATTCTGTGTGCTTCTCTTTTGCGTGCAGCGTTACCTTTGCGGCTGGTTTCGGATACGTCAGGCGTCAGCTTCCAAACCAAGGCCCTGAATCTGACACACCAACTTTCTATTAGCAGAAAAGAATGGCTTCAATTCTATTATTTTAGGCGACAGCAAACTAAGATAAAATTACTATTAACCCATAGGGTTTGAAAAGTCTATTTGCCCACCCATTCCTATTAATGAATTTATTTGTAACTAATTTAAGTCATAATATTATCCCTAGTTAATGTAATGAAACAAGTTTAATAAACCCTTAATTTCATTAAAATTACGAAAATACCATATTTTTTCTTTCCTTTTTTCTCCCTATTACTATCACTTAGATTGTTCAATATTATAATCACCAAAAAAAAGAAATAAACAAAACCCTAAATTATAGACGGTTCGTTACTTCAATTTGAAAGTAGACAAGGCTTTTTAAGTATAAAATTCTCTTCATTCAAGATTTTTTTTTTTTTTGTCTTCAATCGTAAAATCTTTTTTCACGTCTTTACTCATAAAAGCAAGTATAAATTCTTTTTGATAATGAAACATTACATTGAGAAGACATAATCTCATCTTGTATTTCTCTTTCACCATCATTGTTATTTGTATTACGTTCCTTGTTTACCTTCTTTAAATCTTAATTATCCAATGAACATTTACCAATCTTTGTAAGCTTGAGTGAGAAATTAATCTACAAATCAGTTACTACTAACATTATAACTTATTTAACGATGAATTTGATTAAAAAATTGATGAAAATTTGAAGATTTGGAGTTAAGATTTTCAATAGGCTATTTAAATGATTTCAATTGAGTCAATGATAATCAAACCTTCTTATATGCTTTAACAATTTTGGTAAAACCCATTTTTGTGGGTATGTTCGAAAATTATTAGAGTTATAACTAATATCGTATAAATTATTTCACTTTGATTAATATTATATAATAATATTTATTTATATATATTATTATATAACTAAGTGATTTTAAATTAAAAATAAAAACAGTTAATTATATAATAATGGTATAAATATATACATATTTATATACGTAAAATAGATATCATATTTTAAATTATTTATAATAGAAAAGTATTACTCTATAAATCGTGCGGGGCCAAAACTATTTTATAAAAATGGTGATTTGCAATTTTACAGCTGGCATGCGGTAGTACAAGAAAAAGAATAATCATTGTGTTATTTTAAAATATAAAAGTAAAACGTATTTACCGTAAAATATTATATAATATTTGATTAATAATAAAAATTAATAATCATAAATTTATAATGTAAATTTATTTAAATTATTTGAGTAAATATAAAACTAATATATAAAGATAAAGGTAAAATTGTTATTTAATATTTAATAAAAAATATTTTTAATAATAATTAATATTTTGGGTTATAAAATTAATATTAACTAATTTGTCAAAATTAAAGGTTGGGCATTTATGTCAGCAAATCTTGGGGCCCTTTTTAATTATAAACTGGCCGGGTAGTCTGGGTCCATCATCTGTTATTGGAACTGTTCAGGCCTGTGAGCACTTATTACCAAGAACCGTAGCGGCCCGTCTCACAAGACCGGAGCAGACAAGACTGCCACACCGACGGGATGGCAGACTACGTAGGAGAAGCAATTTTCTCCTCGTGTGCGAGTGTCGTTGACGAGGGCGTTTATCTAAAAACAAACAAATTTTCTAGCAGTTTCACTTCACTTTTATATATAGCCATAAACAAAATTTTCTACCAGAATTCACGTCGAAATGCCCAACCCCAAACTAATATCAAACATCAATTCCAAATGCTTCAGATTCCTTGTCATGGGAATTTTGGGAATCCACCAAAATTTAACCAAGAAACTCATCTCCATATCAGTTATGTGTCCAACATCAGTTTTCTCTAAGCCAGGGCTTATATACCATCCACTAAAATCTGACACAGTCCATCGTACCCACGGGTCATATTGTGCCATGGCCTGTCTATAATTATTTTTGTCACATTGTTTTTTTTATATCAGATCAAGATCGAATTGAGAGATTGGCATGATTTGGGGAGCAGCTCTGCTTTCTGGTTGTCATTGTCTGCTCAAGCTAAAAAGAAAGAAAAAAATAAGACAAGTTCTTGGATATAACCACTAATAATAATAGGATACAAACTGGCATCAAAATACAAATACAATAAATAATTTTGATCCGCGGCTAAGCTATGCAGAAGCTGTTGCTGGTTCTGTGTGCATCCATGATTCATTGCCGCCATCTGAAACATAAACTGTTTCTAAATCACATTTTGAGAACGAAGTTTCAGATTATTTCAACGCATGGATCTACCCCCGTGGTTGCAGAGACTTGATTATGTTCCTTCACCATCAGTCTTCTCAATTTCAAAAACCACTTAACCAATTTCACAGCATAGTCATACAAACTAAGAGCAATGCAGAGCCCAATCCCACCTATTATCCCATTTGCAATGGAATAAGTTAAGGGCATTAGAAGAATTGTAATGAAAGCTGGCACTGCCTCTTTCATGTTTTCCCAGTTTATATCCTTAACCACTTTCATCATCATCACCCCCACCATCACCAGCGACGGACCAATGGCCCATGAAGGCACATTGGTTAGCAGAGGAGTGAAAAATAGTGATAACAAGAAATACAACCCAACAATCACAGCCGTTAATCCTGTTCGGCCGCCTTCTCTTATTCCGGCTGATGATTCTACATATGTTGCAATTGGAGAAACTCCTAATGCGGACCCCATAATTGTGGAGCTAGCATCAACCATGTATGCTAAGTACTCCCCTTCAAAGTTTCCTTTTTCATCAACAAATCCACCTATTTCTGCCATGGTGTATAATGTTCCTGTGGTGGCAAGCACATCAACATATAACAGAGAAACTAAAGCCACCCACACTTCACTTCTGTTGAAGTTGCTGAAACTGATGGCTCCTGCTGTGGATTGGATTTTGTGAAAGTCGACCACTTTCCGAAAGTACATGTAATTTGCATCACCCATTGGAGTGTCTGGGAAACAGGTCACAGCTGTGCCTCTAATCCAGGAAATTAATGTTACAAAGATGATACCATAAATCATGCTACCTTTAATGTCCTTTATTAAGCCATAACAGGTGATTAAGAACCCCACTAGGCCGAGCCAAAATGTTGGGCTCCTCATTTTTCCATCCTGGCAAGCACCAGTAACCGGGTCAGTGCTAGCACAAGCAGTGATGGTGACCAATGTGGATGAATCAGGCCCCACGAGGCCCAGACCCTGATGAAGTTGCAACCCAACAAAAGCAATGAACAGCCCGATCCCTGCTGCAGAAGCAAGCCGGACTGACTGTGGTATAAGCTTAGCAAGTTTTGCGCGCAGTCCAAAAGCGGCTATTGCAAGAAACACACAGCCCTCAACTAACACCACAGCCATGGCAGTCTGATAGGAGATAGGTCCAGAGCCATGGAACCCCACTAAGTTATAGGCTAAATAAGCATTGGCCCCCATCCCTGGAGCCAGGCCTAATGGCAGATTGGCTAAAATCCCCATGGCTATCGACCCGATCATAGATGACAAAACTGTGGCTACAATAAGGTCGTTCTTCGTTTTCGTAAGGCAGTTTTGATAGCCAGCGTTAGGCTTGAACATGCAGTCTGGGGTAGCTGTTCGGTTCACCGGAGCTGAGCAGTCGGCGACGGAGCATGTGCCACCGGAGTCAGCAAGGATGGTGGCGTTAACAGTGATGATATAAGCCATAGTAAGAAAAGTAGCAGTAGCCGCACGTAGCTCCTTCGTGAAGCAGCTTTTTCTAGCGTCTAGCTTGAAGTACTTGCCCACTATGCTCTTTGAAACTGCATCGTTAAGACCTTTCTCCATCTCTGTCCATGATCTTGCCACTCTTCTGCATAACCCGGTTCCCATTCCTGAACATAACTCACCCCCCATGTCTCTCTCGAGAATCAAAACCTTGATAGATTTTACAGAAGAAACGATGATTTAGCTAGCTAGAGAGCTGATGCATTCATTAGTGTTTCATGTTATGCAATATAAAAGCGCCGCTTCATCACCTGGCTTTACCATATTAATTAATGATAGTAACATTTGTTAAACTATATTAAAACATAATTAACCCAGGAATTAATGCTACATAAGATTCCATTTGACTGTCTCATTTTAACGCTTGATTTCTGCATTCTGCTTGGCAAAAATTAATTAATTATTATTATTTGTTGTCCTCACATGTCAACATCTATCATCTTCATGCCCTAAAATTATACTTCCATTTTAAACTAAAGAAAAGGTATCACCTAATTTCATAATTTAATTGATGCTGTTTTCTGATAAAAATATTTACAATATCTAAAAAATGTACTAATCTTATTAGTTATTAGGGTTCCTTTAATCATAAAGAAACACTTAGCGTAATGCAGGGCCTTTGTATTAATTTTATATGGTTTGGCTTGTCTTCATTATCGAAAACTGGATTCGCCAGATATATTGAGGGTCCATTTTTTGTATTTAAATTATCTACGTGCAAACTTTCATGTTAATCAAATGCCAAGATGAGAAACTATATATTAAAAAGAAAAAAGAATAATATAAACCCACTAGCTTCTGCTTTAATCCATTAGAGAATTATTATTATTATTTTTTATACAGGAGTAGCTCGAAAATTCCAAAATGAAAATCTTTTGACGACTAATCGTATGATTTTCGTAGGTACAACTACCTATTCATAAGCATCTATTATATTGAATGTGGAGTATTGGTAAGCATTTAGCTTTCTTTTTAGTCAGGAATTCGCGCATATTGAATAGCCAGATAAATCTAGAATATAATGATCAGATCTATAATTATTGTATTAGGTAAATCAAAGTTTTACAAACGTATTAAACATTTAACTATTTTTGCTCTCAATGTTTGTTTCAGATCCATAATTATTGTACTAGGTAAATTAAAGTTTTACAAATGTGTTGAACTTTTAACTATTTCTGTTCTCGATGTTTGTTTTTCTTTTTAAATTATAATATATTGATACTTGGTGTTCTTCATTTGATATTCACAATTTGTATCATTAGAAATCAATACATAGTGTAGAGAAATAATGACATGAAAATTGAGAAATCAATCATATACGCAGGCTCTTCGGTTGTCCTACCAGAAAAATATATTATGGGCACATGCATTTTGATATGTTCAAAAGCTTTTCATTCTTCCTCGTTACTTGTGAGATTCCATTGCTTTTCTTCAACTTTAATTGGAAATGGATTGTTTGGTTTCTTTAATTAGTACTGGGTTAATAAAATAAACAGAAGGTGGCTAAGCTAGCTATGGAGTCGCGCATGCGGATGCTTTTTGAAATAAGGTGTCCACCAGACTATTCTGGCAGCGGTTCTGTGATAAATAAAAAATGGCAAACCTTTTAAGCATATACCACAACTGATAAACATTTATAGAAATCTGTGTGGGAAATCTTGTTTGAAGGTAATTGGATGATTATTTTTATGAATATCTGCATATATTATAGAAATCTTAGTGAAGCATGCGCGAAAGAGAGAATCAAACTCTTACAAGAACCAGAAGGAATTTTTATTTTTTATGGACTTTGAAACTTGAAGGTGCAGCGGGTTCATCTTTTCAGAGACAATTTATGGAAGTGGAAAAGTAGAAAGCATAAAAACACATGGGAAAGAAAAACGTGTTCCATATTAGCTTCAGGTTTTGGCATTACTTAGAGAGCTATAAGGTGAGAAAGAAGATAGCCAGATGGCTCTCTTCTTTTAAGGTTCTGAATTTTGTGTTCATCTTCATCATTTTACCCATTTATGTTCAGGTCAAGAATCAAACTAATTAATTTAATGTATCCTTTTTGGGTTTGAAAGGCATATTTGACTCTTTTGTGTCTGCTTTTTATTATATAAAATTTAGTTTGTCTGGTCTTAACTAGAAAGCAAATTCCAAAGGATTATGGTGAAACTGAAACCCAGTTAGCCAGGCACCGAGAAGAGAAGACAGTGATATAGAAATTTACAAAAGAACTTGATGCATGCTTCAATGGCGCCATCTTTGAAGTGTCGTTTAGTCATTCATGCAAATGAATGTTCCATCAAAACGACATGAATACTTGATCAAACTGTTTGTAGGAAGAAGATGATTAGGCTTAATTATTTCATCAACTTTCTCAAAAGAATAAGTTCTTAGAGTATAAACTGCCACCTTTTTTTAGCTCGAGAAATTTGAATTGAAACACTGAGAAGTCATTAGTAGGATTATCATCCGTTCATCACAACCGAATCCCAAAAATTAATAAACCAGTGGCGATTGTCGTTTTTGCTTATGGGGTATCAGGTTCTTGAATAGATTAAGTGGGAAATTAATGGGGAAGGAATTTGGTAATCTTATTACTCATGGCAAGCATGTTAGGTTATGTCATGTTACATCAAGTAATTTATGATATGACCACGAGCACGACCATCGAATAATCTCATTCTCATGGATAAGATAAACATGAACTAGGATAACGATGTCAATGAAATGAAGCAACAGCTCATCAATTACAAATTATTCAGGAACTTATGATTAGCAACTTAATTGAGGGGCAAAACTAGGAAATATGATAAACTTTGGATTCAATGGCAGAGCCAAGCCTAGACAAAAGAGTCAGTTCAAACTCTATTTGAATTCAAAATAATGAGTTTGAGTTTAAACTTGAATAATAAATAGTAACATTAGAGAAGATGACGAATTGATGAAAAAAGAGAAAAAAGATTCGTTAGTTAAAAAAAAAATTCATTGGAGAAGAAGAGCTTTACTTTGAGATATATTTAGTTCTATTTGACAAAATGAAATATATTTAGGTTGTGAAATAAGAACTATAGTTTCCCCTTTTCCATTCTCCACGGTTGGGAAGTTGTGTTATCCTAACGAGAACAAGTTTTTAGGTTGTTCTTCTTGGGTATGATTTTGGGGTTATGTAAGGAGCTTCTTGTTTTAATTTTGAATCCATCAAAATTTCCTTGTATTGTAGAATTTGTGGCATGAAGTGAATTTTCTAATTCTAGTAAATGAATATCTTGGCAGGGTGAAATGGGTTAATGACTCGTAACTTCGATGTTATATGAGTGACAATGATCTTTAGAAACAATTTTAATATTTTTAACATACTATATATACAAATAAATTATATTTATCTATTAAATATCGAAATAGTAACATTAATAAAGTAATTTTAAAATGAGAGAAAAAATAAATAATCACATAATCTAATCTTAAGTTGTTACCTTATAAATTTGTATAGTTTATTTGTACACATAATTTTATTTTCTTGACCTTTTATCATCCTCTGGAAATCATAAAATTCCAGTTAGCAGCAGCATGGTTAATAACAAACAAATATAACAGAACTTCCATGTTAAGCAGAATATGAAGTTGACCTCATCAACCCATAGTGCATCAACATTTAATTCTTATTACTTGTGTTTTGCTATATGAAAAAGAACAAAAATTGAATAATGAGAAGGTCATTCTCAAGATTAATATTAAGATAAAGTGATCAATCTATTTTAATAAAATTATGTGTACCCAGTTTTGAATATTCAATTGAGTACTCAGATGATATGTTATTATATGATTGAGTGATTTTGTATTAAAGATAAAAAAACACTCAATCATATAATGACTTATTACTTGAATATTCAAAATTGGATGTACAGTCAAATCTATTTCGGAGAAAGAATTAAATTGTCTAGTGTTCAGAGAACACACACTACAGCTATGCAAACTATGCAGCGAGTTCTGTTTTCAGCCTAAATTGCAATGTTTATTATGATTTAAACTTATTCCTAAACCCTACTAAGAATATAATCCTTGACTATTTTTACACTGGTACCCAGAGTGTATCCCTTGAGAGAACTTTCAGAAGAAAATTGTGGTGATAAAATTAGATGGAAAAAAAGGAAGAAAAGTTATTATCATAAGAGAAGCAATTATTTTGTCATCAAGAAAGAAAAAGTTTGTTTGCCTGCATCATATTGCAGAAATATCTAGCATCATTACAATTCATCATGTGGCAATTACCAACTTTCCTTCTTTGAAAACCTAATATGTCGCTAAAATTGTTAAGTTTATACAAATAATGAAGATATTTTGCCTAAATCAAACTTGCCAAATTGATGTCATAGCAAAGGTTTGCTTAAGCGCTTTGACAAGAACTCAAATAATTTACAGGACAGTGGAGAAAAGAGAGGGAAGAGTTGGAGTTGCTTACCAGCAACCATTGTGTAATTGGACACCATGAAGTTAATTCAAGACTAAACTCAATAGCACATCATCTGCTAAGAAAAATGAAGTTAAAACATGAATATTGATAAACTAATATAAAGAATTCACAACACGATAGGCAAGCAAGAAATGTTGCTAACTCAAAGCACACAGAAAGAGTAATTAATCTTCCATTTCCATACTACAACACCACAGCAAAGCATGCTCTTATACATGAAAACCCAATAATCCCAGTTTACTTTACCTGTTGTGAAGGAAATTACTATTTTTTTACAGTGAAGCAGATTGGCAAGAAAGAATCTCATGAAAGAATACAGTAACACAAGGAAAATCTTCCATAAAAGGGAAAAAACATTAAAAAGTTTTCAGTGACAAAAAAAAAATCAATCTCAAGAAAATTAGAGTGCAGATATATCAAATAAATCCGAATATTTTTATGGATTTAGTGATTCAATGAAAGCAAGAAATTGCTCTACCTATAGCTTTGACTTCCCAAACAAAATTAATGTGAATATAAGAAATTTTACAATCATGGTTTCCCCCAGATGCAGAAATGTCAGGCATTACAAGTGATTCCTTAATTTGAGTAGCGCATACATACATGTACTGAGGGCAATAAAAAACATAGTCATTACTCGTACAAAAGGATAGCAAGCCATACATGGCCGTTGATTAACAAAGCATCCTACACTCAAGTTAACAAAATAATCAATTATTCAACCTTGTTAAGTGTAGCAAATTACTTTGGATCTCAGGGTGAAGATTGTAATCTTATGTGATACTTTCATTAGAGCAATAGATGTCAGGCATTAAACATGGTTAGTAATTTGTGCAGCACAAACACAGGAATACTCACAGGTAGAGACAGAGCACGAAAAATGCATAGACATAACTTGTGCTGTGTTTCCTAAACTCAATTTAGTCACTTATTTAGCATTGTAAAGAATATCTGCTTGTGATGAACTTATTCAACATTGATATGCTCATCCGCTTGTGATGAACTTTGCAGATTAATGAAAGACAACGACTGCATATATTTTTGACAAAAAGGGCGTTTTACACTAAAACTTGCAGTGCTAGACACACCACGTGTTAGTTTTGCAGCAAAGAGACCGTGCTTAAAGTTATCTTCCTCAAAAAATTATGATGATGTTCACATGAATGATAAACTCAAGATGATGAAGATATAGAAGTATCCTAAATTACATGTTAATTCATTTACATCCATCATCAAATTTCATAAATCTGATCTTCCATATAAATTGCAAAGCCAACTAGCTGTTATCTTAGAACTTCTTTCAATGACTAGATTAGTAATGCAGTTGCAAGAAGACAATCTCAGTAACAGTTCCAGCAGTAAAATTCTCTCAATTCAGGCAAAGATCATTTCGTCCTGTTTCATAATGTTTATATCGATGTGGCTTGTGACCATTCTCAATATTCTTCTTTTTATAGCTCAGAACGACAGGTTTGTAAAATAAACTTTCATTAGCTTCCTTATCTATTTTGAGATGTGATTATTTATTGCCTAGTTCACTGCAATGTAGCTACATACCTGATACAGTTTGTCCATCGAAAGTCTCTTTGCCATCATTGATAACTGATAATGGCTGTGGAAGAGTTCATTTTTAATCATTAACACCACAATAAACGGTCGCTAGAAAAATGCGGTCATTCTTTACATAATTGCTCTTCATCCTCCACGAGCGGCACAGGTAATAATCACTTTGAAATAGTATGAAGTGTCAATCAGCCATTCTTAATGATCTATCACTCCAAATGCATGGGATATCAATTCGTTTGAAAAAAGGAAACCTTCGGGATCACTGAGCCGAATGTAACCTAGTCCATTCCCCATTTCTTTTTCATTGATAGCATAGTGTCAAATTCCTCTACGGTTAGTGCACTTCCCTGCTTATCCAAGCAAACAACATGCCCACTTTCCATGTAAGGTTTATAGGCCCTGCAAACAGAGTGAACAGCAGGGGAACCAAATGCTTCTCCAAATGACTTCAAATCGAGGCCTCTTGCGGTTCTAAGAGATAGCATTATCACATCCATAGCCAAGTCCTTGGCATCAATTTGATAACTCCCACAGCAATCAATTACCCCATTCTCCAAATTCTGCACATAATCCACAAATTTTTTCATCTTCCTTGGTCTAGAAAACCTTAATCCACCAAGATAACTAGCAGAACCAAGGCCAAAACCATAGAAAGGATTGTTCTTCCAGTACGTCAGATTGTGCTTGCACTCAAATCCGTTTTTACAGTAACTGCTTATTTCATAATGGTTGTAACCAGCACTAGAAAGCATACTGGATGCCATTCGATAGAAATCAGCAGATTGTGTTTCGGTAGGCAGAGGGAACTCCCCTGGTCTGTACCTGCAAGCAAATTAACTTTGCTGTCAAATCATTCATAAACCTGAATGAGTGTTGAATTAGCAAAAACAATACTAATTTGACTTACAATATTCCAAATTTGGTGCCTTGTTCAACTTGCAAATCATATACTGATACATGGTTAGGTTGCGATTCAATAGTTAACCTCAGACTCTCCTCCCACATTTCGGGCGTCTGGTGAGGGAGAGAAGAGATAAGATCCATACTCCAATTTTCAACCCCGCATGATTTAACAATCTCTATAGCCTCATAAACCTCCTTAACCCCATGTGCTCTACCACAAGACTTTAACAAGTCATCTTGGAAAGCCTGAACTCCCAAAGACACTCTGTTCACACCCAATTCCATCAACTCCTTCAACTTAGTAGCATCGAAGGTACCAGGATCCATTTCTATGGATATCTCAGCATCCAAATTCAAGCCAAACTTCACCCTCAACGCATTCAAAATCGATAAAACAAGCCGTGGCGGCACTAGAGATGGGGTGCCACCTCCAAAAAACACAGTTTTAAGAGGTGATCTGGAGTTACATCCCAGTTTTGTAGCATTAATTTCTCTACAGAGCAAGTGTATGTAGTTTGATATACGTGGGTCGTCGTCGTGACTGGTTTGGTTTGAGCCTGAGGAAGAACCAAGAGCAACAATAGGAAAGTCACAGTAGTAGCAGCGTTTTCTGCAGAATGGAAGATGGATATAAGCAGAAGTTGGAATTACGGGGATGGTGAGATTGGGTGAGGCATTTTGTTGAACAGCTTGTGAAGTGTGAGAAATAGAGCAGTTGATTGTACGGGAGAAGATGAGTTCTGTAGCTTTAGATTTTGTAGGGAAAGTTGAGAGAAGCGGAATGAAGCTTGATTTAAGCATCCTCAGGTGCTGATGACGACGATGAGCACAAAATACAAAGAGCACCGTATCTGCAAGGTAGTCTCCAAACCTTATTTTCAGAACGGGGACTGTCGCCTAAATCCACTATTTTGTAGCGCCACCAATACAAAGACCTCCACTAAAAATCGACTATTGTCTTGAGCTAGCCGTTAGTTTTAACGACCAAAGAGATAAATTGAAATGAAACGTCGTCGTTCTCTTGCCCAACATGCATTAATCCCTAACATTTGATTCAAAAGAAGAACCGAGAAATCAATCAGAAACAGAGAAAGAAATTGCTCTTCTCTTTGTCAACGAATTCCTTTAATCCGATAATCCCTAAAATTCTAATTCGAAATCGAATTCAAAAACAAAGAAAGAAATCGATTTTTGCTTACTAATCTTCGTCATCTTTCATTCAAATTGAAATCGAAATGAGGATGAAATCGATTTTTTGCTCACCGACCGTCGCCAGCCATTGAGGCAACGGCTTCTTGAAATTTTGATGACTTACATTTCTTTTTTCGTTCTCAGTCACTGGATTTAACTTTCTTGTTCGCTTTTATCGCATTTCCTTCTCAGTCAGTCGTAGTCACTACTCACCGACCGTCGTCAGCCGTTAGCTTTCGTCGTTAATGGTGATTTTGGCTTTGCTTCTATATTGATGTTCTTAATTTGCAGATGGATTTTGGTAGTTGACCAAAATATTTATTTTTAACATAGTTTAAAGAGCTCCTTTGAAGATTGCTGATTCTGAGATTCTTTTTTTCCTTTAAATTATATATCTAAACCCAATCATTGCTGTGACGCAGAGTTTATTATCTTTTGGCTTTGTAATGCTAGAATATATGAATGAGTGATAAATGAACCTATAAGTTGGTAAATGAGTTGATAGAAGAATTCCATTTGCATGGAAATTTACATATGAACTGTTGGGCAAATATATGGGTTTGGTTTTGGGTAGAATGAAATAACTGTTGTAAAACCGATGCAGTCCAATCAAACATATCTGAATGGAAAATTGTCGATTTGATACTGTTTTGATTTGTAGCTTGTTTTTCAGAATCGAAACTGGCGTTTTTGATTACTTGTGAGGTTTTGAAATACAACATACTTCTTACAGTATTTGCCCACAACAATATACTTCTAAATTGTCTAAAGGCCAAAGGACTATGTCCCACCCAAGATATGCGTTTTCTGCAAATTCCTATCCGTTAACTTTGGAAAACTCATTTATCTACCTATGGGCTGTTAAAAAAAAGTCAGGTTGACGGATTCAAGAACAAAATCGTTATTTTATCTGTAATATTAAAAATAAACTAAAATGTAATCCCCCAAACCCTAAAAACTAACACTTTTCCCCCAACCCAAATTTTTAAAAACTACATTTCCCCCCTAGGATTTCCAAACTTTCGATTGAATTTTCCGACAATGACAGACGATCTCCAAACAACGTCTCTTCCTTTCCAGCGTCTCTTTTTTCCGACCGTGCGTCGTTCGACTATCATAGGCATTGCGTCGTCTTCGTTCAGAGACGAAGACGAAGACGCCTAGGAGCGTCGGACGAAGTATGGTTGGAAAGAGGGGCTGTCGGAGAGGGAGAGTAGGTGCCTGAAGATCTTCGGTGGTCGCCGAAAAATTTGGATCTGAAGTTTGGAAACCCTAGGGGGAAAATGCAGTTTTTAAAAACTTGGGTTAGAGGGAAAATGTTAGTTTTTAGGGTTTGGGGGAGAAAATGATATGACCAACAGACTCAGTTAAGTTTAACGGCCCATAGGAAGGTAAATAATATTTTTAAAGTTAACGGGGGGAAGTTTGTGAATTCAACATAGTTTGCGTGGAAAATAGTCCTTTGGCCTTGTCTAAACTTAAAACTTCTTCACGTACATTCATAATTATTTTTGAGGATCAAGCATGCAAAATCCGACAATAGTTGGACGCCTTCATGGGAACATAATAAACCTAATATGTTTCGCCATTTAGCCCTTCCATGAACAAGTATTTTATTAAGAAACAAAGGATGATGGGAGCTTTGTAACATTTGATTTCGTTTTGTTTTTTTTGTTGTTGTTTAACTTGTTGTATTTTTGCTTGGAATTTTGTGAATGTTAAGAAGGTTCGAGGGAGGTAAGTAGTCAGGGTATATTCTAGCAATAAGTATGTTTATACTCTGTATTTCTCAACGAATAAGTTGGTTTGTTTGGTTTTTTACTGGTTGTATTCTGAAAAAATGAACTAGTTCCTTTTACTGTCTTAAAACCAATAGACATTTTACAAACTTTTGTTGCAAAGAATTTATAACTATGAACCACGGTTGCTTTGTCCACTAATTCTTTCTTGTTTTTCCTTCTAAGCTCTGAGCTGACATTTATGATTTCTGAATTCCGTTACTGATTACCCAGCTTAACTTTGATGTCTTCTTTTCTCACTTGTTTGCTTTTCATTTCATTTGCAGATGAACATGATAAATAGTGTTCTTGCACGCATGGATTGTGATATATTCAGAAAAGATTTCCTTTTTGTATGAAGGTGTGACCTTCAAAGTGTTAATTAATGGCTTGCATGTTTTCTCTGTTTCTTTGCGGGGCTGTTAAAGTTTTTAGCTCATCATAAGCTTAGAGATGCTTCTGTTGTGTGAGCAAACTAATATTATTCCTTCCATAATATGAACATATTAATTTATCGCATTTAATTTTCCTTTTAAATATGAACATTATCAGTATATCCTTGCATTTGAATAGGCATATGTAAAGTAAAGATTGCAAATTTGTGGAAGAAGTAAGTTGAGCTTTTGATAAAACCTTTTGCACTTTCTGACAAGCTTCTGCTCGATTAAACTAAATTACTCTAGAGCTCAACTCTAAAATATCAAGCTCAATCGAGCAACTTGATCAATTCTGTGCTCAAATTGCAAACAAACTTGAACTTGACTGTATTTTGGCTCGATTATAAGATTAGTATCTGTTTGGACCAGTCCTCGATTATAAGATTAGTATTTGTTTGGACCAGTCGCATATATTTATTAATATTAAAATAAAATGGGAATAACAATGAGAGGTGAATTTACTCTCAGCCGGTCAAAATTGTTTAAATGTTAAAAGTACCAAAATAATAGTCTTTTTCATCCAATTACTTTAAATTTTAAATTCAAATATATCAAATCAAATATATTAAATTATTTTATAATTTATAAAATTAAATTTACTTTTGAACTTATTTAAAATGTTAATATTTTATTTTGTAAATCTAATTTATTTATTGTCACATATTAAATTTGATTTTAATAAATTAAAAACAAAAGGTTGTTTCAAGCAATTGAAACTATTGATGAGTTCTATCCTTTATTTCAATCAAGGTAGTCTCAACTCATCCATGCCACGTCTAGCCCTTAACACCTCATGGGATGAGAGCTGTTCGTTTTAGCACAACTTGAATACGTGCCTCCCAAATGCGAAACGGCGTCGTTTAGACCTCACCGTCTTCCACCACTGGTATGTTCGTCAATACATGTCTTCTTTAAATTCCCCTGTTTTGTCGCAAGACAAAAAGAAGAATTTTTGAAGCAATTGAATAGAAACCATGGATGAAGATGTAAAGAGAAGAAATAGAGAACTTGATACTAGAGTCCTCGAAAAGGTGGGAGAAGTTATCACAGCCATTAAAAATGCAAAACACATTGACCCTGTTATTACAGCTCTTCACTCTATTGCGGTCCTTCTTTTCCCAATCGATTCTTCCCTTATCGCAGGTCAGTCTCACCGCTTCTTCTCAATTTCAACAGTATATTTTAAGTTTTAATTCGGAAATTTGGTTGTTTCGTTGCTTTGTAAATGTACGATGAGTTTATATTGTACCTACTGAAAAATTTATGCTGAAGAAAGGCAGCAGAAATCGTGGAAAATGTTGAAAATGTTCTCTAGAATTATTATAATTTAATTTTAGAACTTGACAGCAATTTTATTTTATTTCTTCGACGAGTAATTCACACAGCAGACTTTTTCTTAAGAATGCGAGTGATTAGTAATAATTGTCAATATGCAGGTTGTATTGATCAGCGTTACAAGGACCAGGTTTGTGTTTTCATTCAAAAAACCAAGAAATTAGTTTGTGTGCTTGTTTTTATAGTTCTCTATTCGTTTAATTTAATTATTTCTTCATCCGCTTCACTGCTTATGGTTTTTATAGATTCTTAGTGCTAAGGCCCCTTCTATAAAGGAAAGGGATGATTGGTGGCAGGCATTCTTCCGAGGACCTGCATTTTCAACATTCGCTCGCTTTTTATTGCATGGTAATTTTTGTTTTGCTCACCTCTTCTAATTTGACAGTTTTTTTTTTTTTTTAATATTGATATGATTGAAAGCTTTTGGGTATTAATAGGATTTTTATTCTTAACTCTATTGGTTTAATACTTGTCCCAAGTATCTTCATGTGTAAACAATCTTTATTTGCTCTCGTTTGTTGTTTGGTAATTGGTGTTTTTGCTCACCTTGTGTACTTCAACAGTGCTTTTTTCACTATTAAAATCTTTTGTGTGGCATGGAAATTTTCTTTTCGTCTTCTGCTGGTTTAATGTGTGCCTCTATTATCTTCTTGTCAGAATGATCTTATTGAGCAGATATATTATGCCTTATACTATTACTATTCCATGCAGATGTCACTTCAAATTGGCTTGCTTGTTTCCCTTTTTCATCGCGGAAACATGTCTATGATATTTTCTTTGTTAATGGGCTCATGGCTGAGGTTGTTCAGACTTTGGTTCCTTGTCTGCAGCAGAGTGGAAGTGATGGTATTGAAGTAAAAGCTTTCCTCTCAAATGCAGAAAGGTATGGTGTGAAAACCTTCTGTTCTTGCTAAAGTATTGCCAAAACTGCCTCTCTCTTTTTTTCTTCATCATTCATACCCAAATATCGCCAAAACTGCTTCTCTTTTTTTCTTAATCAAAGATTTTATTTCTGAATGGTTCAGATTACATAAGATAATAATCTGATGAATGCATGGAGCTAAAACAACAGGAACGTTCTTATTTTAGTGCTAATGATTATTTTTAGTTCATAGACTATTGGTGATGTGTTTCTACACAATATAAAAATGAAGAACATATCCTCATCTATTTTATTATTTAACATATATAATTACAATAGTATCCTTGGGGTGTTGATTTAAGATTTACAAAAAGACATATTTACAAATGTGATGACATGTTTGTTAAACCATATTCTTTTGTTTTCCTTTTAGTGGATTTGCAAAAGTGAATTTCTGGTCGGGTGA
Organism: Mangifera indica; assembly: GCF_011075055.1. Classification (NCBI taxonomy): domain Eukaryota; kingdom Viridiplantae; phylum Streptophyta; class Magnoliopsida; order Sapindales; family Anacardiaceae; genus Mangifera; species Mangifera indica. Next base: position 3,470,675 of record NC_058139.1, read on the forward strand.
AAACCTGATAATAAATTAGTTTGTTGATTTACTTAAAGATGTGATGTTGTTTAATCTGCTAGTTAGTCACGTTGAAAAGCCTTTTTTTTAATTTTATATATATGAACATAAAGTCTTGAGGATAGGACTTGTTTTCATCTGATATATGCCAGGATACGTAAAATGTGGTTAGTTTGACTTCTTTTTATGAATTGCAAACTGTGTGATAGTAACAGTATGACCATCATTCTGACAGGACAGACAACTGTCACAAGCAATTCTAATTTTTCATTGTATATTTCTGTTTGTTTCATTGATTTTTTTTTAATTGATCAAGTATCAGCAGACTTCTAAGTATCCATTGGCATCTGAAATTTATGACAGATTAGTTGTACTATGCTTGCTTGAAAATAATGGAGTTCACCAGATGGCTAGAGAATTTGGAGTTTCTTGCACGTGTGAAGATTCTGCAAACGACTGGCTGAGGCCAACAATTTCCAGGGTGGCACAGCTTATTGCATCTGTGCCAGACAAAGCACGGCCAAGAGCGCCAACTTCACTTACATCACAGTATCCTGATTCTTTCATGTTCTAATATATGGGTTAACTATACTTGCAATTACAACATTTCTCTGTGTTTTATGATTTCAAATTTTCTTTAAATGCTGAGTTGTTTCCTATCTGTTGCTTGAAGGGATTTGTCAATACACTAACCTTGATAGTTACAGATTGAAATTTCCTCTATAATTGCTATGAATTTTTTTGTAAATTCTTTAAAAGAGTATCATAGTTTATTCTTCAAGACAATAACAATTCAACTTCTATCGGGACTACAAGAAAGGGCTGCCAATCTTTCAGATAAATTCACTAGCTCAATAAAATTGAATTGGATGGAACTTTGCTATTTGTTGGGGAAAGTTTTTCTCGCATTTGCCGGCGTGGTTCTTCTGGTAAGTTTAATAATTTCTTTTAATTCAACGTGTTTCAAGTTGATTTTACGCAAAACCATTTATTTTGCTGTGGATATCTTCTTGTAGTCTTCATAATTATTTTTTTAATTTAAAAAAACTTATACCAACTGAAAAAATTTGATTGAAAATTATGTCCAGTATAACTTGATGGTTGCAACCCTCTATTTTCAGACTAATTTGCATTGTTATTAATATTTTCAATTAATTTTATTCAGTCATACTTTTGGCCATATGGAATTAGTGTCAACACTGAAGTAAATAATTTCAACATTCACAGATGTGCTTTCAAGTGAAGTAGTCCTTCGTGTTCTTAGACACATTAAGAGTGTCTTACTTTCCAATAGTGATGTAGCTCCCAAAGACATATTTGAGTCTAACCCTGAATCAATAGTTTGGTCGAAGATGATGGAAGCGATTAAAGATCTGTATGCTGTGGAAAGAATGTCTGAACAGCTGTTGCATCAGCTAGCAATTGATAATGTGACTGACTCTGAAGCATATTGGATTATTTGGTTATTGTTTCATCGGCTTTTTCATCAACAGACATCAATCAGGTCAGTGGACATACTTTCATCTATATTTCTTAACCAAGTGAAGTGAATTTGATTCTCTGTATCCTTCACTCTCTATTTCCTTGTCTCCCTTTCCCTTCATTTAGATTATTCAGAATTTAATACAATGAGAAATCATGATTTATCTTAAAGTAATGTTATGGAACCATGAAATCTGCAGTATATCTGTTGTGTACTCCTGAAACACTGAAATCTGCCTAGATAAGTTTAGGAGGCAATTTCTCTTATATTTTACTTATTGGATAGGCCTTTGCTTTTCATCTTTATTGAATTGTAAGAATCTAGCTTTGGCATTTTGATAACATATAACCGCAGATAAAGTTAGGTCATATTAACTTTATGAATATACATTTATACAAGAGATCAACTGATAACAATTAAGTGCACTGAAGTTTATGTAATGCAACTAGACAAATTATATTAAGTCTTTAATATTATTTATGGAACACTAGTTTTTTCTACCATGACCAAGTCGCATATTACTGTGCTGCTTCCAAATATGCTTGATGTCAATTCTTTTGCTTCTTTTCTCTTTAGGTCAATGTTTTTGGATAAATTTTTACTCTGGAAAGTATTTCCTATTTGTTGCCTGAGATGGATTCTTCAATTTGCTGTTTTTGGATGTGCACCTGTTGCTGATCCACTCACAAAAGACAATGAAAGCCAAGGTCTCTTAGACACAGTGCAACGGCTGGTAGCAGTGTGGTCTAAGAGAGAGTTTGTGCAGTCTGCTACAATGGAGCAGCATGCATGTATCCTTTATCATTTTTAATACTCTGATAAGAACTTCTCAAGATTCATGGGTGGTGATTACTATTAAAGGAAAAATTGTACAGAGTAATAACTTAAATAAATCATATTTGTATGAAATCTTGCTGTTTTAGAAGAAACATTTTATTCTCCAAGGCTTCTCTCTTCTAAATGTTTGTTTCCGAACTTGCCTCATTTTTTTTTGTTTTTTTGCATTTTAATTCTTTTCAGATCGTGTTGCCCTTAATTTTCCAAATAGATGTTACTGCAGCTATAGGCCTTTGCCTTGAGAAGCTGTCAAAAGAGGAACTAGATAAGACCAGGGATGTTATGCACTTGATTCTTCTAGGAGTTAGCTGTAGATTCCTTTTCCTTAATCTTAGTAGAATTTCTTGTGATTTTATTGATGATGTGTCTCCTCTTATAACTTTAATTTAATTGCTGCCAGGTAGGCTGGAGAGCCCCGATGATATGGTTAGGAAAATGGCAAGTAGTGTTGCTTTCATGTTCTCTAAAGTAATTGACCCCAAAAATCCTCTATACCTTGATGATAGCTGCACTAGGGAGACTATTGATTGGGAATTCGGAAGAACCACGTGTGATAAGGAGAACCTGCTCACTTCAAGTTCCAAAGGAAAGAATCTTGACAAAATGATAATGGCATCTACCTCTATTCCTGAAAAGGACCTTGACTGTGTAACACATGATGAGACGCTCACTAACAAGAAGAGTGGAAAGAACAAATTATTTGAAAGCTCAATTGATCCTGATGAAATTATTGATCCAGCTACACTAAATTATGAATCAGTCTCTGATCAAGGTGAGGATGATGAAGAAGTGAGTGAGGATTCTGATTCCTCAGACTCATCTTTACAGCCCTATGACTTGTCAGATGATGACAATGATTTGAAAAGAAAACTTTCACAGTTGACTGATGTAGTTGGAGCTCTGCGGAAATCTGATGATGCTGACGGGGTGAGTCATTCATATTCATTGGTCATTTTTGTCACAAAAGGTTTTTCTGTTAGGACAGTTTTAAGTAATAGTTGTGGCATCTCTGAGAGATTTCACCTACTGCAGATATTATTGGTCTGAAGATCTCCCAGCTTGGAATCATCCATAGTTTCTGTAAAATTAACTTCTTTAAGGCTGTCAGCCATTTATTTTTGGATACTGATGCATTTTTGCCATTGCAGGTGGAGAGGGCTCTTGATGTTGCTGAAAAGCTTGTGCGAGCATCACCTGATGAACTAATTCATCTGGCAGGTGATTTAGTGAAAACTCTTGTACTAGTTCGTTGCTCTGATGTGGCTGTAGAAGGTGAGGAAGAATCAGCTGAAGAGAAGAGACATAGAGCCTTGGTTGCTTTGCTGGTCACATGTCCATTTGAATCTCTTGAAACCCTAAACAAACTGTTATATTCACCTCATTTAGACATCAGCCAACGAATTATGATCCTTGATATCATGACAGAAGCAGCCCAAGAGCTTGCCAATTCTAAAATTATGAAACCTAAACATCAAGCCAAGGCCCTCATTTCAACCATTTCAGAGACTCAACCATGGTTTTTGCCTAGCAGCACTGGACCCCCTGGAGCCGGTGCCTGGAAAGAGGTCTCAGAAACAGAAACTCTGCTAAACTGGTCAACTCGTTATGAGAGAGAGCTTCCATTAAAATCTGGTCAGATCAAGAGAGGGAAGGCACGCCGATGGAGCCTCAAATCAGCAAACATACAAGAAAACCAGATGGAATTGTCCCATAACAAGTTTCCTTTGTATGCAGCAGCATTTATGCTTCCTGCCATGCAGGGATTTGATAAGAAAAGGCATGGTGTTGACTTGCTGGGGAGGGATTTCATTGTTTTGGGAAAACTTATCTATATGCTTGGTGTTTGCATAAAATGTGCATCTATGCATCCAGAAGCATCTGCAATTGCTCCAGCTCTTCTAGATATGTTAAAATCCAGGTATCATCAGTTAACATATCGTGGCATTACCTTGAGATTGACTTTGTGGGAGGTGCATTATTTAGTGGCAGGACAGGATCAACCATTTTCCCCGATCTCAAAAACTTGCCCATTCTCTCACATAGATTACTGATCGTTTTTCGTAATTAGAAGACAACTATTTTTTTGTTTCTTTTTCCTTTTTGAAGAAACAGGCATTTGGTTATGTCAGTTGATCTAAAGTTGTTAACTCATGCAGGGAGGTATGCCATCACAAAGAAGCATATGTCAGAAAAGCTGTTCTTTTTGCAGCTTCATGTGTGTTGGTGGCGCTTCATCCCTCTTTTGTAGCATCTACCTTGCTTGAAGGAAATGTTGAACTTTCTAGTGGGCTTGACTGGATTCGATCATGGGCCCTTGAAGTAGTTGACTCAGACACTAGTAGAGAGTGTTTTACGGTAAGCAAGGAATTTTTAAGCTCTATTTAGGCTCAAATTTTTTGCTCTTTTCTCCGTCTTTTAATTTCTATAAAATGTTCAAGTATATGCTACAGTTATTTCATCCTTATTAGTCATTCTTCTTTCTTTATTTTGTAGTTGGCTATGTCATGTCTCCAACTCCATGCTGAAATGGCTCTTCAAGCTTCGCGAGCACTAGAATCTGCTGAAACCACAGTCAAGTCAAAGAGTGTTGAGCTTCCATCTACTCTCTCAAAGGCAAAAATCATAATCCCACACTCAAATGTGGAGTACTAGAGCCATGTACACTTTATAGCATTCATTCTTAATTTTTAGTAATTTTATATTCAGTTCCCTAAATTCTGTAATTACCAAATCAGATGATAACCAACAGATGCCAAATATGCTTATGAAAAAATTGTGAAGACGACAATGAAACCAACTCAATTTTCTATTAATTAATTTACCTCTTGTTTTCCAAAGGTTGGAAATATTATCAGACAGATTTTATTCAACAACATTTAAAAGCGAAGCTTAAAGGATCCTTTAAATCGTGCAAAGATGGCCGTGGCTTTGAAAGCGGCTGTCTCTAAATTCGTATCGTCTCTTTTTCCGTCAAAATCACCACCACGGCACCCACCAACCAACGTCGTCACGTCCCTGAAGCTACCCAAGACCGGAGCAACTGAGTTGGCCCCTTTAGTCGCCGGTCATGATGATATTGCAGCGGTGGTGTGGCCTTCACTGGCTAACGCAAACATTTTTTACTATTACAATGTTCATATAAATGTGGATGACGATGATCCCGAGGAGAAGACGCTGAAACGCTTCAGAAGTGCGGTCTTGAGAGCTGGTATTATTCAAGAGTGCAAAAGAAGAAGATTCTTTGAGAGTGATCGTGACAAGAAGAAACGAAAAGCAAGATCTGCTGCTCAAAGGAATCGAAAAAGGTAAAAGCTCCACTTTCATGTTCGCACTTCGGGTTCACCAAAATTAAAGTTGAGAATTTTGCAGTTTCGTGTAACTTGATCTTGATCTTTTATCCTCTAATCTTGAAAATCGTTTCCCGTCGTGTTTTTTGGTCTATGGTCTTCTCAAAAATCTAATAGTGTTTTGTTGTATATAAACGGCTTCAAGCATCAATCTTGAGGACTATAATTTCTTGGAGCACTCAAGATAGTTGCTATCTTACTACGATTTAATCTGTTTAATGTCAGACGCCCGCGACCAAAAACCCCGGTGAAAGACGAAGCCCCTAAGAAGAACAAAGATGATGAAGAAGACGATAACTGGGAGGTTCCTGAAGGTGACATTCCCTATTGTAACTTTTAAGAACCAAACCACACCCGTGAAATACTACTAATTTTGGTTTTATAAACAAAAGAATGTTTCTGTTATCTTGAAGAACACTCTCCTGATAGTTCAAAGATCAATGACATGAAATTTTAGCTGCTTTGTTGGTTTTACATATACTGTCATTTTCAAATCGCTTGTTCTGCTAATTTTCATGTTCAGTTCCATATTGCATTTGTTATATAAAAAGAGAACAGCTCCCTCAAAGGCAAATATAAAGCTTGAGTGAAACTTAAATTTAAGTCAATTTTCATTAGAGGAATTGTCAGTATAATAGCTATGGTTTCATGCCTAAATGATAATGTTTCATAGAATACATTGCATCTACACACTGGGAAAAACAATTTTTATAAAGCATTAAGCTTCTTGCAGAAAAGTTCCATGCCTTCTAGACTGAACCAGTTTTCTTCCATCTGCAGAATATTTAAGTAACAAGACTTTGTCACTAATACAAACATTCAATGCTGCAAATGAAAAATATAAAAGCAATAGGAAAGCTTACGAAGTAAGGATAGCCATCGATAAGAAAATTCTCTGGAGCACTCTTCACAAACATATTAATGTAATATAGAACAAATATACCACATTCTTCACCATTTCTCTGCTGAGGCACCTGAAGGAGGTAAAAAGAAAAAAGAAATTAAAAAAGCGCAAATTTACAGGCATTGATATGAAAATTTAACCAAGAGCTTGTATATTGATTACCTTAGGCACCAAAAGGGGAATCCGAGAAATTGCCTCCTTAGTCTCAGGCCTATTCTCTGCCCTATATATGTCCAACACAAACCTTTAACACAAAGAAGAAATGTTCAATACTCAATAGGGCAAAGACAGTAATTAGAAAGATAATAATATAACAACTACAATAATAAAATGACAAACCTTCTTATATCTGGTTCAATTCGCCTGGGATTTGCCATTTCAAGTGAATCCAACAACAAGATGCACGGAGTTCTTGTTTTTGACTGCAAACTCTCACCAAAGTTACAGAAAATCAAGAGGCTCCAGTGACTCCTGAAGAACAAAGGATTTGAAATGATCAAATTCCATGCACTAGCAAGGAATCAATTATTTAGTGGCTAAGGTAAGATTAATGCTCACCAGCAAACAATAGGAACAAGAACATATTTCTTTGAGAAAATGTTCTTCTTCTTAATCCATCTCAAAACCTTTTCTTTGCTAGATTCCTTAGTATACAAACTAAACCATAAAGAGTCAAGACACGTAAAGCAAGACTTCTTATCCTCTGAGAAGCTCCTCCACAAATTACTACACAAATTACACCTAAAATCAGCACAAGCTTACTAAATAAAAGGCTACCATAAGAGATTACAGAAACAATATCTTACTCGAAGTAGCACTCAAATGTTCCCGAGTCTAATTTGTTCTGTTTCCTATTCTGTTGTTTAGAGATTGCATTCTTGCACTTAACACTTAAGTTCGCATTCTTGCATTTAATACTTCTCATTGATCTTTTCCGGCAAGGGATTGTACCTAAAAAACAAGGGGCATTTAATTGAAAACTCTTTATCTGTTTCCTCGATGTCTTGATTCTGCGAGAACGCAAATATGCTAACACTTGCAGCCAACATGTGCGATGCTTTAGAATATGATCAGGAACATCTACCAGAGCACAAAACAACCATTCATTAATCTGTTTCTATTCATCATTCAGTCCAGTATTCACACAACTTCAATCAAAATATACAAGCATATAATAATTAAGTTCCCAAAAGCAAAAAAATTAACATGTGAAATTAATGAAATTATTAACTAATTTAAAGACCTAAAAAATCATCAAAGCTAATAATGCATCCTGTGAGGTGGGTCATCTGTAAAGGAGCTCTTGAATGCCATAAACTCATAACACAATCACTCCATCCTGCTACTTAAATGAAAAAAAAAATCAAAAACCCTTTTCGAAAAAACAATTTTCCCAAAATAGTATTTGAAGCAATTCAACAATAACACATCAAGTTTTACTGTATTCGCCTACATTAAACCAAAACCAAACCAAGACAAAAAGAGTTACCAGGAGTTGTAGAGACGAGATCGATTGGATTGGTGAGATCGCCAAGCTTTGCTACCCGCATTTGTTTAAGTTTTTTCTGGGTCTGTCACTCTGACTGCAAAGAATTCGAGTAATTCAGGAACACCACAAACAAAATAATAATAATTTTCAGTGTATGGACGGTAAGGTTTTCTACTTTCTTACCCACCCATCGCTTCATGCTGAATGACTATTTCCCCCCTGAACATTGGACAACAACTTAAAATAATTTCTATTATTTTAAATTTTAAAACTTAAAAGATAAAAAATGAAATTTCACCAAAGTTTGGGTGGCCTTTAAACAACTTAGATAGACATGTCAATTGGGGCAGGTTAAATGGAGGCTCAATTGAAAACACAAAAAAAAAACTTGGTACGAGAAGACCTAGCCTGACACTGTAGTGTGCAGGGCTAGACCCATGAGCCTAGAGCTGGATTCGAGTCGAGCCGAGCCGAGCTCGGCTCGCAGCCAGCTCAGGCTCAGCTCAGTCTATTTATGGTCGATTTGAATTCGGTTCGAGCTCGACTCTAGTCAAACTCGGCTTCGGCTCGATTCGTTTTTCATATTAAAACGACATCGTTGTTGTGTATATATATGAATCAAAATGATATCGTTTTATATAAAAAATTTTAAAAAAACATCTACTGAGCCAACCCGAGCCAGTGCGAGCTCGGCTCATTTCGGGCTCGAACCGAGCTGAGCTGAGCTGAGCTCGAGCTCGAGCTAGCTCGGTTAGAGTCCAGCCCTACATGAGCCTATTAGGGTCGGGTTTAGGGCTTTAATATTAAGCTCATAGGTTGGCCCAATTCGATCTGATACTGTTTATACAAAATAAAATAAAAAATATTTTTTTTAACTTCAGCCTTAGAGAAGCAAAGCTTCTACGAAGGCAAAGGCAGAAATGACAGAAGTCATTGGCCTTTGCTTAATTTTTTTAGATAAATTCATTCTATTTTCTTTCATTTTCACTTTTATTTACAAATATTTTAATATCTCAATTTCAATTATTTCATTATATTTTCAATCACATTTTCTCTCATTAATTCTCTTTCGAAAAATATTTGAATTCGTAAATAATAATTCTTTATATTTATAATTTTATTTTTAATTTTATTTTATCATTACAAAATATTATAAAATATCTGAATTCGCAAAAAATAATTCTTTCTCTTTGAAGAATTCATAGATTTAGATATAGAAGATGAGTAGATAAATATTATATAGTAGATATATTTTATTTATGTTTTGTAATTTATACAATATGTAAATTAATTAATTTATACTATGTTGTCAATTTATAATATTTTTTATCATATAATTACGGTATTCTTCTGTCATAAGTGAAAAATTATAAATAAAATATTCGGGATACTGTTCTCGGTTTTAATAATTGAAAAATAATTTGTGTTTAAAAATTGTAAATTAAAATTAAAAAAAAATTGATCAAATAGGGGGTCCAGCCCGATCCGACTTAATTACGACTCATTATTATATGGGCATCTCTTGGCCTTTATATATTAATGGGTCAGTCCAATTCAAAAGTTTATTACTGTATGAGCCTCGGGCCTAACCCGGCCCATTGACACCGCTAAACTCAGACTATAAATTGTAATCCGCACAGATCGTCTCTCTGATAACCTTCCTCCTTTCTCAAGTAATTCTGAAGTTGGAAATCTAACAGAGTAACCTAGTTAGCCATGGATAGCCAAGACGGAACTCAACAAACACACCTTGCACTCGGGCACAAGCGTTTCCTTGTTACTCACCCAGATGTTCAAGACATCGAGAAGGTCCGTCTCAAAGAAGAAGTTTTCGCTATGGTCAAAGCCGACTGTACGTAATTCGCTTCGATGCACTCCGAGTTTCTTACATTTTTTCCGAGTTACTCTTGAGTTTTTATATTGCTTTTTAATTATTAATTTGGCTTTTTCAGATATGGCCTCGTTTTATGAAACCCTAGCGGCGGAGTCGGTACTGGAGATGGATCAGAGCATTCTTGACACGATGCGAGCAAAGATCGACGAGGAAATTAAGAAGCTTGATGAGAAGTGAGTTATTTTTACAGTGCTTGTTTTGTTTGGTTGCCGAAATATATCAAGGAAATAGAAGAGATTGACATTTTTTAATTTGGTTGTTTTCTGAACTTTGAAGTGGAAATTTGAATTGGTTGAATCAGGTAGAATTTAGTACTGCTACTGGAACCAGAATTAAATGTGTTACTAATTAAAGCCTGACTAGCACACCCTATAAAAATATAAACTGTGTGAATTGAGTCAGAGTTGGATCTTGTGGGTTTATAATCGATCAAATAAGAGCCATCTCATGGTTCAATTGGTTGTCTGATTAGACTTTTAGTATCACCTCCTAGTTGTGTTTTGTTGGAAAGCAATTGTAAATTCAGAACTGGGTAATTATTCTTTTGTTTGTTTTTTATAGGATTGCTGATGCTGAAGAGAATCTGGGAGAAAGTGAAGTTCGTGAAGCTCATTTAGCCAAGTCATTATATTACATTCAGATCGGTAATAAGGTAAATAAGTACTATGACTTATTGCTTTTCATAGTCTTTTATTCCACAATTATATGCTTTTTATGCATTTGCAGTTTTTACTCAAAATTTTTTTCCCATATGAATCCAGGAAAAAGCTTTGGAACAACTGAAGATAACAGAAGGCAAAACGGTTGCTGTTGGGCAAAAGATGGATTTGGTGTTCTATACACTGCAGCTTGGATTTTTCTACATGGATTTTGATCTTATTTCCAAGAGCATTGATAAGGCTAAGAAGTGTGTCATCAATTTCCAACTACATTTTTCATTTATATTTCCCTAAAGTACAGTCTATAAATCTCTGATAATAACTGTTTATTTTAATGTTGCCAGCTTGTTTGAAGAGGGAGGCGATTGGGAAAGGAAGAACCGTTTGAAGGTGTATGAAGGCTTGTACTGCATGTCCACTCGGAATTTTAAGAAGGCTGCTAATTTATTTTTGGATTCCATTTCAACATTCACAACTTATGAGCTTTTCTCATATGAAACCTTCATATTTTACACTGTTCTTACAAGCATTATATCATTGGACAGAGTTTCCCTGAAGCAAAAGGTATCTGGGGTTTCGCTTTTGCACCTGTGTTTATGATGTGATTTCTTGGCTTATTTGTTCTTTTAGTCTAATGGTATGCTTATTGTCAATTTTGCCAATATGAACCAATGCTGCAGGTGGTGGATGCTCCTGAGATCTTGACAGTGATTGGGAAAATCCCTTATCTTTCTGAGTTCTTAAACTCACTTTATGATTGTCAATACAAATCGTTTTTCTCAGCTTTTGGTAGGTGCATATTTATTATTTCTTGTACCACAAATTAATTGAATGTCTTCGAAAATATTGGTCATTTTTGCTTGGTCTCTGAAATATATTGCTATTTTTATCACCTTTGAATTTGTGGTTCTGTAATGATCGACCATTTGTAAGGTGTCTGAATTTATGTTCTTACAGCTAGGTTTTTTTTTTTTTTTTTTTTTGTTTTCCAGCTGGATTGACAGAGCAAATAAAATTGGACCGTTATTTGTATCCACACTTTAGATATTACATGAGGGAGGTCAGAACTGTTGTGTATTCTCAATTTTTGGAGTCTTATAAGAGTGTTACTATTGAAGCAATGGCCAAGGCTTTTGGAGTAACTGTGGAGTTTATTGACCTGTGAGTATCTAATTGCACAGATTCATGCTTGTTTAGATATATGTTTCTTTTTTCTGTAGGAAATCTTTTTTGGATGTTTCCTTATATTGTGAGGTCTTGTTATGTTTGAATATTATGTCCTATAAGCGTAACCCCTTTATGCCTCCAGGGAGCTATCACGGTTTATTGCAGCTGGAAAGCTCCATTGTAAGATTGATAAGGTTGCTGGTGTTCTTGAAACAAACCGCCCTGATGCAAAGAATGCTCTTTACCAAGCAACAATCAAGCAAGGGGACTTCTTATTGAACCGCATCCAGAAGCTTTCTCGTGTGATTGATCTATGAAGTTGGTTGAGGCATTTCCGTAATTCTCAAATGAGGCTCAAATTTGTGAGTCACAAAGAAATATGTAGTAGGGACTCTTGTTGTTTGCTAATCTGATACTAGTTAAGATTTCCTTTTCCCTTTTCTGCAAATTTATCAAGAACTATAGTTGATTCAGTTGTCATCTGATCTGTTATGTACAACTTATGAGTTGCTCCTTGAGGTAAGTATTTTGAGTGCACAAATACATGATATCCTGTTATTTGCTAATCAGAAATTGACTCGAAAACTGTGTGAACAAGATAGGAGACTTGATTGTACAGGATATGTAGTGTATATACATGGGGTTGTTAGTTAGGGTGCACGATTTCTTCATTTGCCTGACCCAGAGCAGAAGTCTCCCGTTGGCTGTTGCGTGCAGTCTCAGTAAGCATGAAAATATTTGAGATACAACTTTTCATATGGCATAGCATTTTTGAAAACAGGTCATTTTGTAACTTCAGGGCAGTGGTAACATGAGGCGTGTGGATGTGTAAGACTTTTTGGGTCTGAGCTAGTGGATCCGGATCCAGTATTTGGTAGCCATCTTCTTCATTTCCTTCTCAATAGGATTTTAAACCCAATGCTGTCTTCTTCCCTCGGTGGTTGCCACATCAAATTTGGGCGGTGAATTACTAAATCCAGAGCGGCCAATTAATTTGATGGTATCTTTTGTCATTTTCCCCCTGAGTACTATGGCCATAGTATATGAGCCACCCATTCTTTTGTTCTCTCTCTATATATAAAAATAAATTTAAGGAATTTTTATTATTATTAAAAGGAAACTTCAAAAAGAATTTTTTTATTTAATCATATAACTAGTCTAGATCTGATTAATATCGATAAAATGACAAAATGGCTAAAAAAAAAGAATGATCCGACAAAAGTGGAAAAGTAGTGTTTGTCCATCTTACTTCTGTGATCAGCAATTTGCCAAAGCTAAAAGAAAGAAACTAGACCTGCACGCTAAGCGTCACCATTTGGAAAGAATAAATCACATATTCCCACCCAAGGTTTAGCTAAAAAGGCTTTTTCATCTCTTGATGACACAAAAAAGCCTTGGGTGGGAATATGTAATTCACTTATTTGTAAAAAAGTGTAATTTATGTCATTAAGAGGAAAAAGGGTCTTTAGGAAAAAACTTGGGTGGGAACATGTAATTCGCTTATTTGCAAATTCTCTCGTCTGGCCATAGTTTGGTTTCTCAGCCACGAATTTCATGCCCGCCTCGTGCAGGAGTAGGATCATCTTGCAGCACGTATCCATATATATATATATCATCCTCCTCACTCCCACAAGGATTCTGCGCCATGAAACGTCAGTATAATCTTAATATTTTATTTTAATAATCACATCAAATAAACGCAATGCCTCCTTTCGAATCTTTCGATTTCAAAGAGATTCAAGACAAGCTTTCCCATTCTTTGAGACCTTGGCAACGCTCCTTTCAGTTTTGGGTTCGAGCTGTTGATATCTATACTGGCTACAAGGTCTCTCTCTTTCTCTGTTTCTTCCTCCCTTTATGGTTATGAACTTTACGGGGTTTTATATGGATTTGTTGTCAGGCGTGTCAAGTTCGAGTTTGCTTCGTGAAAGATTTACAGAAGCAAGAAGTAATGTGGGAACAACAACATGAGCTTGCTGCTCAGAAGATTTATGCAATGTGCTCTGAACTTGGTGGCTTCTTTCTTAAGGTACTTGACTTGTTTCTCTCTTTTTAAGTCCAATCGAGTCTTTGTCTTTTGCTTTCTGTTGAATTGTGCTACGAGAATCCTTCAACTCTAAATGGGTTTTCTTTCTCTGAAATCGCGCTTACTTATTATCATGTCAATTTTTTCATTTCCTCATTTTGTACTTTGGTTTTTGTGAAGGATTAAGTTATTCTCTTCTTTACTTTAACTTAGAAATGTGTAACTTGTGGACGATTCTTATTTGCACTCTGTGCTAGATGTATTTATAACTTTATTGCTTTAAACAGATTGCCCAAATTGTTGGGAAGCCTGACTTGGCCCCAGCTGCATGGGTGAGAAGGCTTGTTACACTGTGTGATCGAGCTCCTGCAACACCCTTTGAGGCCGTTCAACGTGTTCTGGAGAGGGAATTAGGTCAAAGTATTGGCGAAATGTTTGAAAGCTTTGGTGCAAATCCCATTGGTTCTGCTTCTATTGCACAGGTATCTTAAATCTAGATATATATTGTGATGGCCCAAAGCATGGTAATGTGTTGCTTGAAAAATTTTTTATCTATCCATTTAGAAATTTTATTAATATTTATAAAGAAAACAAATGAAGACTTTTGAGATCAATGCCCTTTTTTTTGGCTCCCTGAGCTAAAAATTTGGCTGAGTTTTGAAGTTCAAGAGTTGGTGATCCAGAAACAAGAATAAATATAGGAAATAAAATTTGATACCATCTGCCCATTGAATATTTTGTCATTATGGGTATCAATTTGTGTGCTAAACGTAAATCACTAGAGCATAGAATTTACCTTTGAATTGAGTTAGCTGCAATAGAAGACAAATTGACATTCTTTGGCAACTATGTGCTGTGTAGCTTATGGGTGCATTTTTTTTTATCGGTTTTGACTGACCTAAACATAAACATGTAGGAGAACTGTGCTTTCTGGTGGTGACCATAAAAGCTATACCAAACTTCACACACTGCTCTCTTGAAGCTAAAAGATGTAATTATAGGAAAATAATGTTTGTGTCCATGCCAGCTGGAGGGATATCATTTGAAGTGTCTATGTAGTTACATAAATACTAAACCCTCTTGTTTTTCTGATCTCCATTAACTTTTACATATTTAATTTGAAAATTTGTAAGTGGTTGAAAATTTTAATTTGAAAGTTTGGAAAATTGTAGAGCTGATATCTTATCTAAAACCCCTAAAGGTAATCTGCATGGATCGCTGTATTTACATGTTGTCTTAAAGATTTAATAGCTAGCATTCTATTAATCTATTAACTGTATTAAGGTTAGAAAAGACTTTTCTGTCTTTTAGCCTTTGGAGTGAAAATCATTCTTCAAACTGTATTATATTGCTTAAAAGAGATATGCATATATAACTGGCAACTTTTATGCTCAAATTAGGTTCATCGAGCAAGGTTGAGAGGTGATAATACTGATGTTGTTGTAAAGGTAAGGATTTTCATGGAAATGATATTTGTTGGTGTGTATCATCCACCAGTGTCTAACTATTAAGCACATCTTAGGTGCAACATCCAGGAGTTGAGGAACTGATGATGACAGACATCCATAACGTGCAAGCATTTGCTTACTACTTGCAAAAGACAGATATTATGTTTGATCTACTTTCTGTGACAAAGGAAATGGAGAAACAGGTAGACTGGATTATTGTTGATAGTCTTTCTCCATTATTTTCTTCTTTTTTCATCTCTATTGTATAAGGGTTTTGTTTTGTGCTGATATTGGTTAGTTTACCTTCTTTAGTTTGAGGGTAGTTGAAGATAGCATAAGTGGTAACACGGTCAGTCCTTGTGAAATTTATGCCAAGATATAATTTCTAATTATGTGAATATAAAGCTTCTTCTTCTTGTATGGCTCTGAACTAGACTGTCTGTATAATTTATATATATATTTTTTGCTTTTTGCTATTCAAGATTGGATATGAGTTTGACTTTGCAAGAGAGGCAGATGCAATGGATAGAATTCGGCAGTTTCTATACAAGAATAACAAAAAGTCTCCTGTCGTGGTGCCACGGCTACTGCATGATATGGTTACCAGGTACTTTTTGCTGACTGTGCCAAACTTCAGAAGTCTGACCAGGAGATGTTTCCTATAGAAAATGTTTGATAATATGTGGTCATCAATTGATGCATGATATGCATTATGACTACATCGTTTGCTAGTTTTGTATTTGTTCTTATATGAGATGGAATAATCGGGGAGTTTCTTGTGGTGTCAGTGGTGCAAAATATTGGAGCAAGAACTCCAAAGGCTTGAACTTCATGTAGTGAAAACGAAGATAGAATTTCTCGCTTTAAGTGTGAAAAAAACTGACCTTTGATTCAATTGGGCTGCAGAACTTCAACTCATGCCATTATATCCAGAAAGACTGTAAAAGTGATGGTGATTCTGTGCTAGGATTCATGTTGCTAATTGGAAGCTAGTGACATTCTACTATAGATTTTGGAATGAGATTTTTGTTGTAGATAATCTGAATAAACGTACCTGATCATTGGATAGACAATGGTTGGTAATTAAATTGACCAACCAAAAGAGCTTGATGTTTTAACTCTGGTTATAGCAACTTTCATGTTAGTATTGCTCCTTGCTCACTGGTGTCTTTAATGGTCTATGTAAAATTATCTTCAGTTACCCTATAAAATTGCATTGTGGATTTATTTACCTCCTCTTCATCATCTCAGTCGAGTGCTAGTTTCATAATTTTCCTCCTTTCCAGTTTCTGTAACAGATTGTAAACATTGTATTATTCACAAGTTTGTTAAATTTTCCTCTTTTTTCTAGTCATAAGAGGCATCTGTGCTTTAATACCTTGTACTGAATAACTGCTTGTGCTTTGATTTATTTAGTAGATGCTTTTAATAACTTGGTATCAATTTGTTTTGGCAGGAAAGTCTTAGTGATGGAATACATTGATGGGACCCCAATCCTAAATCTTGGTGATGAAATAGCAAAACGAGGAATCAATCCTGGTGGTAAGATCGCAGCAGCAGCAAAGCAGTAAGCCCCCTAGATTGTCTCTGAAAGTATTGCTTCTTTTTGCCACATGTTCTTTTTCTTTTGATGGCTATTACTTTGCCTATAAGCTTGTGTTTTCCTTCCTGGTGCTGCGATTACTTGATTTTGCCTCTTTTGTATAAATTTGAAATCCTCTTATGGGTTTAAAGTTTGTTGAGAATGTTAGTCTTTGCTCAAGCTCCATTATCATTCTTGTCAGTGAACATCTCTGGTCTGATAATATTACCTCAATAACCTATCTCATTGTTCCTGCCATTTTTCACTCATGACATTATCTTAGATTCTTTTTTCAATGCTGGTTTTCTAAGTTTTAATTTCTGTTTCTCGTAATGAGTTCAGGAGAGAGTATACTGATGAAGAAACCATTTACTGATAATCATCTTCTCATTCTCTTCTCTCTTACTGTGCTATTCTCTCTGATATTGCTGTAAATTAGTGATCTTGAATATAAAGCATAATGTGTTTGTTAAAATATGGGTGGTTACAGGAACATACTGAAGAGTTTGACTCTAGCATATGGACAAATGATACTGAAGAGTGGATTCTTCCATGCTGATCCTCACCCAGGAAATATCCTGATTTGTAAAGGTTCCGAGGCAAGTAATCAATCAACATTTGTTTCATATTTGTTCCTAGAAGCTTTAGTTTTGCCGTCTTTTATGTAACATACTCCTGAAGGGGTGAAAAGGGGTTGTTACAGCTCTCTTTTAAATATTTTCTTTTTTCTCAAGTATGGATTACACAAACAAGAGGTCTATTAATTTTAACACTGTTGCACTCTGTGTTGAATGTTAACTATTAAGTTGATCTTTGTTTCTTATATTAAGTCAGGTTGCCTTGTTAGACTATGGACAAGTGAAGGATCTTCCAGATAAGTTAAGGCTTGGATATGCTAATTTAGTTCTTGCCATTGCTGATAGTGACCCTATGAAAGTGAAGGAGAGCTTCAGGTAAATTTGTTTCCTATTATATTTATTCTCAATCTGTTTTCCAATACTATAAGAGAAGCTAAGATCAAAATTGACAGGCTGCTGCATATAGTTGTGTGTTGATTTTAAAGATTCAGATTTAAACCAGAAAACTCATAAGACATCTAATCCTAATCTTTTGAAAGTTATACTTTAGCCAACTATTTTTTTGGGTGTTATTGATAAATTGATTATATATTTTTTTCTGGTTATACAAAGCAAGGGTGTAGCTTTTTTTTTTTTTTTTTTAAATTACCCTTTTTTTTATATTGTTCTAAATTGGCAAATCTCTCAATGGACTGAACTGCTCTATCTATTTTTTATTCCAATTTTAGGGAGCTTGGCATAGGCACGGTGAGCAAATGTGAGAATGAACAACAGGAATTGTTTAAGTTGGCCGAGACATTGTTTGATACAAAACTTCCTCCCGGAGTGACAATGCTACAGCCCTTCTCAGAGGAATCTTCAATTAAAAAGATTGCTGTTCAGGTAAGCATTTGATTTGATGTTCTAATTAAAATAAATGCTCTATTTGCATCAAATTATCAATAAGATATTTATTTTCTCAATTTCCTGTGTTGAACATATTTGTGCCTGATTCGCCCAAGTTTTTCAGGGCACATGGGAACCACAATCCCTATGAAACAAGTCTATGTTGTCTTTGCTTCATTTTGATATAAGCGGTTATGATGTTATGAAGGGATAGCTATAAGCTGTTCATTTTGAAGATTTAAGGAAATGATATGATGTATGGACTTTTTCATAGATAATTTGTAGGAATCCTCTATTTTCTTGGTATTGTAATTTTTCTAAAGGATAATTGTTGAATTTAAAAGTTAAGCTGAATAGGAAGATAAAAAGAAATTGTTCAGTTTTGTATTCTATAGTGCTCATCTTTCAAGTTTAAACTGTTTATTTAAATAATAATTCATAATTTTCTGAAAACTATTGAACTTGATATCTGCAACATCAATGGAGCTGGCAGGAAGTTTATATTTCTCATGCTTAACAATTTGCCTGTGACAGTCTTTTCCAGAAGAGCTGTTTTCTGTTCTTCGCTCAGTGCATCTTTTGAGAGGACTTAGTGTTGGTCTTGGAATCAACTTCTCTTGTGCAGAACAGTGGAGGCCAATTGCAGAAGAAGCTTTATACGTTGCTGGAAGATTAAGAGGTTGGCTTTCTGAAGTTTGAACTAATTCTCTAGTGCAGACACCCAGTTCCATATGAATGCTTACGGCATTTGAATACTCCCCATATAATCTAATTTTCCTTGTCTAACATTCACTGTTGTACTTATTCAGACAAGGATCAAAAGTTCAGAGTTGGTCGGCAGCGTTTCTTTAGAAGATCAAATCGCAGACACTGATTGCCTTTTTGGCAAGAGGTAGGCATGAGTTAATCAGTAAGTCTTAGTGATATATTTTTCTGTATATTCATAATCATTAGACCTTCAATAGCTGTAGAAAATTTAGAACTCTGCCAATAAGACGCCATTGATTTGATGTTTACAAGCTCTATCTTTGGTTGTTTTGAATGCAGCATTGACCACTTTCAGTTCCTCCAGCAAGTGAGTGTAGCAACGGAGGAGAATGGTAACCTTCATGCTCGTGTTCAAAATGGGTTGAAGCCATTGAAACGAGCAAAAGTATGTAAAAGTTTGGCATGTAATTCTATTTTCATGAATGCATATTATTAGTTTATTTATTTATTTTTAACTCAACAAAAAATATAGACTATATCGAATCGAAGAGCAGGCGAAGTCCCAGATAGGAACCCGACTGGCTTATCTAACATCCTGTGTATACAGAACGTTGGTTGAATCTGATCCTCATTATAAATCTTCAATTTTTTGCACAATTAGTTTATTTATTTACTTATATAACACAAAATTATCAAATTAAAATGATTGTAAAATAAATTTAAGGAAAATTATTTATTTGTTATATATAAAACAAGGTTTTAATTACATTTTGAAACCATTAAAACAATAAAATTTGCAATGGGCTTAATTGGGCCTGCCTTCTTATATAATATTGCATTGTTCCACGGGCGGTCATTTGTGGCGCCAAAGCACTCAAAAGGGGGAAAAAAAAAGAAGGTCAAGATCCAGAAATGTTGGGGAGAGTAAGAGCAGCTTCTTCGACACTGGACTGCCTGGAATTGGAGAAGCCGCCGTCTAAGCTTATCAAAGACGATTCTTTCTCTATCTATGGTATTCTTTTCATCTTTACATTTATCATTTATTTTGTTAACGGCCTTCAATCGTTCGAATCCGCTATCTTGTTGCCTGAAATTTGTTTAGCTTCAATTGGCCTTTTTTTTATTTATTTTTGTTGTGAGAAATGAATTATCCTGACGTTATTTTTTTTGTTTCGAAGCTATTTTTTAATAATACCCAACACTTTGTTGGCTTAATTTTGATTAGTTGAGTCGCAAATGTAAGATTTATGGGTTTTCACATTAGCGTTAACTGTAATATCAGCGTTTTGATCCATATTTTTTACCATCTGTAATTTCTCTTTATGTTGTTTCTTCTTTGTTTACTTTGCAGAGGCTACACTAATGAAGCTTAAACTGGGTTCTCAGCGCGATCTGGGTTCGCCTCCAGATAGATACTTGGAGAGTGAAAATGGTTGTAGTTGTACCAGTCTTGAAAAATTTTGCACGGATGCTACAAGCTCAGATTTTTCAGAGGAAAATTCTACTACTCGCGAAGTGTTGAACAATTCCCAGATTGTTTCCCAGGGTCACCACAATGAGATGGTGATAGATACTGATTGTTCTTCTTTGAGTGATTGTCAATCTACTGGTGGTTTGCAACAGCATCAGAGCAGGAATTTGTCCATTCTTTACCTCTTTTCCAAGTTCAGGAATTCTGGGCAGGCCAAAAGCTTATCTCAACAGGAGAATATGATGATAGTGAATGATTGTTCTACTTCTAGTGTAAGTACTTCAACAATTTCTAGTTAGTATAAATCATTGAGCACCACCAAAGAGCAATCGGAACAGGATTGTATCGGTTATTTTCCTGTTAGTCCATGAAAATTGCATCAGGCTCCTGATTTGGAGACGTGTGAACATTACAGCGGTTTGAATTTATTCTCCATTTTGTTGTATTTGTTGTGGTGCCCTGCATTTTATGACAGAATTTGTTTGAATTGGCAATTGAAATGGCAAAGCGAAGACTCGAGCCTATAAAAAGTTTATTTAGGTAAGTTAAAAAGTAAATAAAGATTATTTCCATTAAATTTTCAAGTATTTTGCCCCATGAATGGGACCAAACTCTTTGATGAGATCTCATTTTCAACGCAGTTTCATTAGATGATTTCTAACTTGAACCTCTCTATATTAACGGCAAGAAACCCTCAAGAACTGATGCATATTTTACAATAGAGTAGTGTTACGTGTAACTTTTGAATGCAATTTTATGCTCAAACTTATCGTATAATTAGATAATTAAAAATTAAAAATAAAATAATATTTAATCACATGAAGATATATTATTGTTTGTACATAAAATCGTGCACATCGTTTGATTGTTTACAATATCCCCATGTTACAAGACTGATTGTTCTCAAAATGCCAGAGATAACAATCATTCACAAGATTTCAGTCATAGTTGTTGAAGGAACATCATACCGCAATAGATGGCCACTCATCTAAATGAAATGGGAAAATGAGTAAATTAGAGACAACAAAGAATGAAGGGCAAAATCTCCGAATGTTTAAATTAAAAATTGCCAATTTTGTTCTTAAACGAAGTTTTTATTGAACTGTTGAATAAATATCAGTTAAAACAGTTGGGTACTCAGAAGACAGCCGTTCCAATGGGTGTATCTAACTATAATCTTTTGGTGAAAGATCGCTCTTCACTCCCTTAACCATGGTGCTTGAGCTGGTGTCCACTGGCATATTTCACCCTCCTTAAACCATAATGCTGCAGAGAAACCAAAATATGTAAGAGGGCAAGAGAGAAGGAGCAGGTATTTTGCACTAGGATCAGTTAAAACCACCCAACGAGATATGGATAGGGCACATAATCAACATTCTAACTTTTTCCAACAAAAACAGTTAGATTATTGCATAGGACATGAACTTGATTCAAGTAAAAATGGAACAACAAAAACAGATTTTAATGATCGGGTATATGTGAAGATAGAAAAGGAAGATGTGGAGAGGGAAACAAATCATACTACCATATATATTTTTCTAGGTATGTGAGCCAGTTGCTGCTTTCCAACGTGACTCACTTGACTATAAGCCCCATTTTCATTCAAGCTCTTAGCAGCATAAACATCAGCTTCTTACATCTCTCACTCTCACGTGATACTTAATGACTATAGAATACTGAGTTTCAGAATAAACCAGAACCTGGTAACTTAAAAATCTCTGAATAACACCAGGCATAAGTATAATAATCACATTTATGTCATTCATTCGTTGACTGATTAGCTTGACCACTAGTCTTTACATGGTTGGGGTGAGGTTACAGTGTGGGTCTGTTTATACTATGGGTAAGTCACATGTCCTGGGAATAAAAGCAACTCGAGTAACGTCACATGCATCTCATATCACTAAGGCTGTCTACCAACATATTTATTCACACTGAAATCACGAAAAGCTTCATGAAAATGAAAGACAAGCTGTTCCTAATATATAATATAGAAGCATTAATAACATTACCAATCTCACGCTTGCCATTTTCAGGGCTGTCACTTCCATGGACCACATTCCTGTCAAAACGCTGATCATCAGACTTTGTTGATTGACAATACATTTGCTATCAAGACGTTCAAATATAACTGCGCTAATAGCCAAAATAAAATGTACTTTAGTTGAGCAATGTCCAAAGTCTGAAGCGGTCTACCTTCCTGTTTGAACAGCAAGATCCCCTCTTATTGTTCCTGGCTCGGCTTGAAGAGGATTTGTTGAGCCTATAAGTTTACGTGCTGATGCCACAACACCAACACCCTCCCAAGCCTTGGTAAGTTTACATCACCATCAGTTTTCTCAAACTCAAAGAGTAAATATAGATTTACAAGAAAGGAGAAGCATACCATACATACAACCGGGCCTGAAGTAATGTATTCAATCAATTTAGGAAAGAATGGCTTGGACTTGAGATCCTTATAGTGTTCCTGAAATCATAGAAGATACATAATTAAAATCATCCAAACATCATGAAAGGGTTATCAAATAGCCAAAAAATGATAAAACATTCAAAGATGAAACTTTAAATATTCTGAATGATGATCAACATAGCACATGTATAGAAAGCTTATGAGCACATAATACGGCGACATACTCAATTATTGAATGTGAATATCTATTTCCTCAATATTGAAACAGACATCTGAGACATGTGCTCTATTGTTATGAAATGCTGGACTTGGTTTGCTACAATTGTAAGCACAGTCACTCTTTACTCTTATACAGAAAGGCGTTGACTTTCTTAACAAACAACAGTAAAAGGCATATAAGTACATCAAAACAACAAACCTCAGCCAATTCTTGAGGGCATTGAAAGAGCTTCAAGCCAGTCAGTTTGAATCCCTTCCTCTCAAACCTTGAAATAATTTCTCCAACCTAAAATAGCATAACCCACATTAGTAATTCAGAACATAAAGATCATTTAATGTTCTCATGATAAATGCATATGCCGATAAAGCCAAAGCACACATCTTATTCTGCTCTTCTCCAATCCGGAAATAAAGTAGCCAATTGAAATGAGCAGTATTGGACAACTAACTCAATCTTTGGATCTCTCAAACGAATAATTGAGATTTCAAATATATTTCTTTTCTAAGCAACAAGGCAATAATAAAATTTTTAACTACATTAAACAAAATAGTAAAACTTACAAGACCGCGTTGAACACCATCCGGTTTCACCATAACGTACGTCTCCTCAACTTGTTCCTAAACACAAAAAGAAGTGAAAGAACAAAAAACAGAATTACCTCAACTGGGTTTCCTTAAATCCAGCAAAATTAGGGGAAAAAAAATAGTTCGACCCGAATAAAAAAGAGATATAAAACTATAATTAAAAAAGGGGGTGGTGGAACACCCCTATAGCATGCCATAAATAATGTAAAAAGAGTGAGAGAAGATGAACAAAATCAAACCAGGGAAGCGACCAAGGGGGGAAGGAAGATGCCTGGTTTGGTGGAATTGCGAGCAATAGTTTTGGGTTGTGAGTGACATGGTTGAAATTTTAGGAAAAGAGGGGACTGTGAAGGGAATGCAGAGAGCTGAGTTTTGTTGCATTGGATAAGCTTGTTGGGCTTGGAAGCGTAGGATAAGCTGCAACTTCTCTTACAAACAATAGATGCCGACGACGACACACCCAAAGCCCCTACACCCTCCATCCTTTTTACTTCTGTCTTTTTCCCTCCCTCTCTCCACAACCCTTAAAAGGTCCACTTTCTTCGAAATTACCGAACTACCCATTTTCATCTATTAATTTTCCCTTTTTTTTTTAAATCAATATCCTAAATAAGGGTTGATGCAAACTAGAGCACCCTGCACATCTATTGATTTGAATTTAATTTGAATGAAAAATAGTTTAATTTGAATTTAGTTTGAGTTTATCAAAGGCCAAAGGACTATTTTCCACCCAAGTTTAGGTGCAATTTTAAAGTCATACCTATGAGATTTGAAAAACTTAAAATCTCACCTATTGATCAATTGCAGTTAAAATTTTTAATTAAATATAGGGGTAATAATATTAAAAAAATATAAAATTTATTATATTTTTCTCTTCTAAGTTTTAAAAACTAACATTTTACCCCTCCAAAAGTTTTTAAACTTTGAAAAATCACATTTCTACCCCCCCCCCACAACCTTTAAATTTTTTTCTTCCCTTCTGGCCACTTTCACCAGTGATCTGGAAATGACGACGACGAAGCTTGTTCACCGATGAAGGGATCTAAATCTCTTCATCAACAAAGAACAAAGAGATTTAGGTGAAGAGATTCCATATCTCTTCGTTTCATCGACGAAGAGATCTGGATCTTTTCGTCGACGAAGAGATGACGAGACGAGGAGATCTGGATGCTTCGTCATCTCTTCGTCGATGAAAAGATCTGGATCTCTTTGTCGATGAAGAGTCCAGATCTCTTCGCCCAAATCTCACCAATCTCTTCGTCTCCGATGAAGAAATCCATTCCAAATTTGTCTACGTGCGTCGACCAACGGTTTAAGGTGGAGAGTGGAAGTCGTCGGCACCGAAGATGGTGGCTGGAGAGGTGAAGAAAAAAATTGGGGGGAAAATGTGACTTTCAAATTTAGAAAACTTTAGTTAGGAGTAAAGTTGTTAGTTTTTAAAACTTAGGGGAGAAAATTTAATAAATTTTATATTTTTTAATATTATTAATAAAATAACAATTTTACCCCTCTTTTTAACTAAAAATTTTAACGACAGTAACGTCATAGATGAGATTTTGAATTTTTCAAACTTTATTGGTGTGACTTTGAGAACACACTTAAACTTGGGTGGAAAATAGTCTTTTGGCCTTTATCATACTAAAATTAAGAGTGATTCGAGTTTAACTTAAATAAAAAATAATTTATTTCGATTCTGCTTTAATTTAATTTGAATTTATAACTTAAATTAATTATTCAAATTTATGATTTAAATTTATAATTTATTAACAAAATAATATTATTTTTTTAAATTAATATATAAAATTATTTATTCGAGGTATAATTTAAGTCAAATTCAACCACCAATTTGAATCACTCATTCCAACAACACGGTGAAGAAAATAAAACAACTTTAATAACATTATAAAAACATTTAAAACATGGTAGTTGGATGGAGGTTGTCTGGTTAACCAAATGTATTAGAAATAGGGTTGCTGATATTACTTCTTGTTTTGGGATGCCATGAAGAAAGTGGGGAAATTAATTAAAATAGGCTTATGGTTAGCCATTTATATTTTTCTAGGGTAACGTTTTTGCCTTTTATTTTTATAAGCAAATGGCATACATGTACCCCTTTTGCCTCTAATGTTAAAAACAAAAAATTCTTAACTAAAATAAAAACAAAATACATGTAAAACCAAACACAAGATAGCCGAAAATAGAAATATCAAACCAATCGATGATAATCTTTGGAGTTGAAACCTCCAACAAACAACAACACCTTCGACAAGCAATAATACAAAATAGATTTAGAGATAAATTATAGTTTTAATTATTTATGTTCGGTCATCATTTATATGATTTAAGTTTATATATATTTTTATCAAACAGATGGTAAACCCCAGTCGTTAATAGTTATAATTTATTTGTTCGAAAGTATAGTCATTGACGGAGAGAAAACCTGGATGCAAAACGTGCAAACCACGCAAACTACGCAATTGCACAATAGATCATAGATTATACATAGTTTACGCAGTTTGCGTAATTTGCATGGTCTGCATAGTTTGTGTTTGTTTGCACGAGTTTGTGTGGTTTGCGTAAGTTTGTGAGGTTTGTGTGGTTTACGTAATTTGTGTAGTTTGTTTGTAAATTTACGCATTCTACATCCAGGTTTCCTCTCCGTTGAGAGCTATACTTTCGGACAAATAAATCACAACTATTAACAGTCAAGTTTTACCATCCATTCAACAAAGATAGATATAAACATAAATTGTGTAAATGACAACCGAATATAAATAACTAAAACTCTAACTTACCTCTAAAACCGTTTTCGGAGTGTTGTTGTTTGTTAGAGATTTTAACTTCAAGGATAGTCACCTGTTGGTTTAAAATTTTTGTTTTCGACTACCTTGTATTTTATGCATTTGGGTTTACATGTGTTTTGTTTTGATTTTGGTTTAGGTTTAGAGTTTTTTTGTTTTTTACGTTAGGAATAAAATAGGTACAAATTATGTCATTTATTTATAAAAATTAAAAAAAAAAAATTAGCCTACAAATGTATAAACGGCAGACTATATGCGTATTTTAATTAATTTTCCAAGGAAGTGAAAGCTTCATCGTTCTTGGACGCTGACTAAATTGCATTAAGAGCTTTAGGAATTTTAGATTCCTTTCTAAACGCTTTTGTTTGTTCTTCGTTATAAAGACCTGGCTACAGACATTGAGGGGTCACTCTCACAGCCCCAATGCAAGCCCTGGAGAAAAGAGTGACTCTGAATCCAAGCTTTCTATGAATCTTTTGTGTTACCGTTTCCCTCACTTTGACATGCAAGACAAGCGACTTTTCGGAAGTTTTGGTCTTAAATTGAATAAAAAATCAATGAAATATTAGCATGTACAATTAGGAACCAAACAACAATACATTTGCTTTATTTCATCTGTTCAAACAGACTGAACAGCTCAAACTCAAATTCCAAACGACTGGCTTTCACTCCAAATTTTGCTACATGTATAACATAGTGGCACAAATGGAATAGAGACCTTATTGGCTTACAAAGCTATCTTGTTACCATTAGAGTCCAAGGTAACTTTATTAGGCAGGCAGCTATGCTTCAGCATTTCCAACAAGAAGTAGCAATTATTGGCTTTGATTTCCATCCAAGAACCAGGCATCCCTTCTCTTCCACAACAGTGTAACCTTCACAGACCTTTTCATTCTTGAGCCATTTCTGGGCCTGAGCCATCATCTTGATGGGTGCCACTTGAAATCCTGCGCGGCTCATCCTGCGTCGCCACTGATCCACCCTCTCATGTCGCTCAACCCTTGCAGGCCCCTCACAACTCACAATGTTTTTTATTTCCTCTGCAAAGTAGAACTGTTCCATTTTGGCGCGCCTGGTGTCATATTTGGGCAGCATGGCATCTAGGGAGTCAAAAATTGCTGAGTAGTAATGCAATGCTTCCATAAATCTCCCTAGAAAAAATGGCCCATTGTGGCTTGAGTCCTGCTCAACTAAGACCAAAAGTTTTGGTGATAGCTCATGGATTATCTGCAGGACTGAATTTAGAGCTCCTCGACTTTCTTTAACCACACAATGCAACTGAAGGATGCTATTGACAACAAGAACTTCTCTTTCATCTACTTGGATGTCTTGAGTCTGCAGGTTTTCTAAGTTCCTTTCCACAATGGAAAACTTTAAATTTATACCATAATGTTGCGCATAAGCCTCAAGTTCATCTCCAATAATTTGGAATTTATCACCGCAAAGGCCAACGGCAGTTATTTGAACGCGGCGAGGCGGTTGGCCAGCACGGTTGGCGAGGCTCTTGATCAGCCATCGCCATTGGTGCCCATGTGGCAAACCAAGGGTCATCCCTAAGTCCACCACATGGACAAAACTCTCTCCCTCAAAGGCTTCCAATATTAAAGAGTTGGCCAAGAAGTGACCAAACTGAATATGTAGACAAATTTCATAGACAAGGTGCAAAGCTTCCTCTCTCTTATCAGAGGTCGCAGCATCCATTATGTTCATTGGTGGTGGTGCTACAAAACCAACCGTTCCAAGGGGCTGAACCAATGCAAGACGGTCAGTGAGACCTTGGACAAAGCAAGAAGCAACACGTTGGAAGGAAGAGCCGAAGACCAATGCATTGGCCCTTAATTCTGACAACAAAGCTGAGGCATGTGACTTGTCTTGACAAGCCACGGCTTCTGCACAAGCAATGAGAAGCTGAACAAGCCTCATACCATCGGCAGTGCCATCTTCTTCGGCAGCTCCACCATCCTCAGCATTCATCAAGGCCTGTGCCGCCTCCTCTGCAGCCTCAGCAGCAAGGTATCTCTGATTATAAGCCCATATGTGATCCCGGAAGTGGAACCCCGGCAAACTAGTTAAGCTACTAGCGCTGCTACTGCGGCTAATGCTGCTTCCACCACTGGACAGGCTACTGTTACTTGAAACAGATTCAGCAAAACTCGGTGTCCGTTTACCCCTCTTGTGGTCTCTGGTTTCATCCGAAAAAGGAAGGATCCAGGCTGAAGCAGCCGCGCGCTTCAACATAGGCATGCAGCAATCTAACGTTGAAAGCCCCAGTTCAAGGGCAATCACTTCATTACTCCTTTGCTCACTATAAAGCTTATTTGCAAAGAAATCAGACAACATTTTTCAAATTTTCTCTCTCTCTCCGTCTTTCTAAATAGATTCAACAAGGCTCTGAAAGAACCTATTACCAAGGGTTGGTGCGTCATATAGACACCATTTCCTCGTTAATTTCGCAGAAAATTACAAGATACTAAGAAAGAAAATTGGGTTGATGGGCTGTCCCCTAAGACAGAGGCATAGAATAATATTAAGCTAGCATCGATCAATCATCCTACATGCCCGTCCCTTTCAATGAGTTTTGTACTTTTTAACTTGTCGGTCTTCCTGCCTAGGAGGTAACCTTTTTGGTTCCTAATGTAATTGACAAATTCTTGCCAGTGAATGTAATTTATAAAAAGCATAAACAAAATTGATGGAATATTAAAATTTTTAAAGAGAAATTCTAGGTTTGAACTTTTATCATGCTTATGAAATCTTTAAATTAATTTCTGGTATCACGAACATCATATATGAGTGTGTTTGTATTTATCATCAATCCGGCCTGCTTAAATGCAACCTGCAAATAAGCATTCGGACAATTATATATACAGGTTCCACATCACTAAATGTTTATAGATGTGGTAAAAGTTTAGGGACGTTTTCAAGAAGCTGTAGATTTATGTAATAACAAGAAGGAATCAAAGCCGATTGAAGGACTATTTCCTTAGCAAGACATAGACTTGTTCACGATTCTCATTTCAGAAATTTAGAATAATCTAATGTCCTCTGACAGCTGGTGGGTAATGCTACAATGCAGGCAACTCTACGAGTTTTCGATCCTGTGTCTGGAGCCTGCATTGGGGATCATGCAATGAGATTCTAGATTTGGCCTTGCATGCATGCAATGCCGGCCTTCTTGAATACATACAGAAAAATACAAAACATATGGTGCATTGATACGTTTTTAAACCCTCTACGCAACTGGGTTCGCAAATTAATATTATATATATCTTAGTAAATCTAATGTTCTTCAACTTTTTATGCATGAATTATCTAGATATGCCAATATATTCTCTTTTGACAGGTTCATTACAGCATAATACAAGGCTCCGAATACTAATTACAAAAATAAAAATGCAGCGCAGCATATTCTGCGATGAACAGAGAGGGAAGCTGCTCAGACTGAAGTTTTGGTGTGGCTCATTTCACTCTATTATTCAGCTTTGTGGTTTTGTATTTTAAAGCCGCAATTCCATTCGCGGCACATATTGCTCATCAGGGAAAGACATATGGGAAAGGGATAAGATATTCCAATGAATTGGATTCAACAAGGTGGACACTCTATTTTCAGTAGTAATTTAAGGGTTCTGAGAAGATCAACAAGGAAACATTAATGTAGTGAAATACCTGAAACAGGGTGACGTTAAAATTCTTGGTAATGAACGAAGCATATTTCATATTTCATACTAAGCTCAAGAAAAAGTTGTGTATCACAAATGAATATGGACAGAACTGGGAACATTATGACTAAATGCATGATACTTCTGTAATTCTGTCTTCGGCAGATTAATTTAAGATCCAAGTGGGTTTTTTGAACAAGCTAAATTGATTTGACACAGGCCTCAGCATGAGAAAGGGAAACAGTTTCTTGTAATTAAGCAAATATAGTCTAAGCTTCCTAAGCTCCAGACTTGGAAAGGGGATATCTCGAGGACCAATCAGTTTTAGTGTGGCTCATAGGCAAATACTCTAAACGCGAGAGATTTTGAGTGATTAAGATTTAGAGGATGAAAATTGAAGTCATATCTTTTTAATCTAGTAAAAATAAATTTTTTAAAATCATAAAAGCAAAAGTATATGGGTGGAATTTTCACTGATCATCTATATTCTTTCAAATACTTTTACTTTGTAGAATCACCCATAGTGGTGAAAATCCAAATTTTCACATTGCATTTCCCAAATACAATCAATGCCAAGTTTCTTTAAGTCATGCAATATTATTCTAATTAATTTCCCTTCACGGCAGAATTGCATTACCTGGGTCATTGTTCTGCGTGTAATTTGAACCAAGATTTGGGTCCAATTTTGGGTCACAGTGGAACCCAACAATATTCAACATAAACTATTTTCAATGCGTTCAGAAAAGTAGTACAGTGTATTCAGCAACAACCCATTAGATCTAGATTTGCATGCTATATATGTTTGGGTACTTAGGAACCTTGAATTTCGGTGCTCAAAACTGTTTCTGTTTGTGAATCAGGATTCAAATCTTAATCCTGTCATTCACAAATCTAATTTTTATATTTTCTGACTCTGCCCCTGGTGGCAAAAGGCTGTTCCAAGTTTCTTGCCATGCCTACTCTTATCTGATTCTTGTGGAGTAGCGAAATGGTCTATAACGGAATAATTAAGGCTACTGGGGAGGACGGTTTGACGGTCTCTTTCTATGGCTTTAGTTCAATTAAAGTTCATTTTTGCAAAGCACCATTAGCAGGCATTACTACTTTGTAGTTTGTGATTGAGCTTATATTTCCTATGTTGTGCATTGAATTGAACTATCCAGCTAAGCGGCCGGCAGCAAATCTTAATGAATGGAATAGATGACACCAAATTTCACAAATATTCTATCATTAAACAAAGCTGAAGACCCCGGCTATCTGTTGTTGAATCTAAAGCTTTTAATTATATTTTACAACAGTTTTGATTATTAAATCACCTGATGTAATCGGGATTAACGTTTAAACTAGCTTGGGTTAATTATAGAGCCCCACTCGATGCCGTCTATTTGATCAGGAAGGGAGACTTACCCAATTTCTTCCAAGGAAATGGACTTGAATATTAAGATCCTCGCAAAAGAAACGATCCAACCTTCTTCTCCAACACCGCCTCACCAGAAAATATATAAGCTCTCTCTTTTTGATCAATTAGCTCCTCCTGTTTATGCACCTGTTATTCTCTTTTACTCACCAACTGATGTTAATGATTCCGCCAAAACATCTCATCTTCTGAAAAAGTCCCTGTCGGAAACATTAGCCGGATTCTATCCATTCGCCGGACGTGTCAAAGATGGCTTCTCAATCGAGTGCAATGATCGCGGTGTTATATTTATCGAAGCTTTTGTGGATTGTGAAATGTCCATGGTCCTTAAACAACCGGAAATTGATCAGCTTCAACAGCTACTACCTGAAGAAAGTTCTGATCAGATACTCCTCGCCGTTCAGGTCAATTACTTCGGTTGCGGCGGAATGGCCTTGAGTGTTTGCATTAGGCATGTGATTGCCGATGCCTCAGCAGCAGCATATTTTGTTAAAAGCTGGGCTGCCATTGCGCGTGGTGAAAATGTTAATTTTGAGGATGCCATTTATGATTGCACCTCTTTATTCCCTTCCCAAAATCTCTTTAACTTTTCAGAGAACATCAGCAAAAACCATGATGTGTTACTAAACGTTGCAATGAAAAGGTTCTTGTTTGATGGCTCCAAGATAGCTGCTTTGATAGAAAAGATTGGAAGGATTGGTTCCACTCAGGATCATCCAACACGTGTTGAGGCCGTATCGGCACTCATTTGGAGCACAGTGATAGCAATAGCTAGAGAAAGAGACGAGACAATGCCAATGCATGTGGCAACGACTGCTGTAAATTTGCGAAAGAGATTGAATCCACCGTTGCCGCCACAGAGTATTGGGAACATCTACCAGCTGACAATGGCAAACTGGATGATGGAGAAGACAACTAGCTACAACGATTTGGCAGAAAGAATTCATGAATCCATAAAGAAGATGACCGATGAGCATATAAGGAAGCTCCACGGAGGTGGTGGATACTTGAATATGATGAAAAATGCAGCTGAAGGACTCGGAAAGATTTCAAACATCGAGGTATTTGGTTTCAGCAGTTGGTGTAGATTTCCATTTTATGAAGCTGATTTTGGGTGGGGGAAGCCCATTTGGGTAAGCACGGCTCTGAAACTTAACAAAGTTGCGATATTCTTGGACACGAGTGACGGAAAGGGGATCGAAGCATGGGTGGGATTGTCCAAGGAGAATATGGATAAATTCCAAAGACACCCTGATATTCTTGCTTATGGTTCCTTCCGTCCAAGCCATTGAGTGTTGTTCAAAATTAACACTTCTAGCAATAAGGGGAACTGTACCTAGCATATCAGCGCACCCAGCTGCTAGAAATATAACTATGTAATTGCAGTTGGGAAGTCACAAAGTTTTTTATAATTTTATTTCTATGCTTTTTTTTTTTTTTTTTTTACGAGCAACCCTACCCTTTTGGACAGTATTAATTACACTGAATAAGTCAAATATCAGATTTAGTAATCGATTCTATAATCACTAAACTAAATAAGTTAAGAATATTACTCGGAATCCTTATTATAATGCACCATTTCTTATTGAAATGAGTCTCACAGCATTAATGGTGGGAACTGAGAAGTGGGGAATTTTGTTTAAGAAATATTTCACCAGATTAAGGAATAATTATCAACCAATCCTCCTAAATTATGAAACATGTTTCCCCTAAAATTAGTTTTTCTTCTTAATTAATTATTTTATTTAATATATATATATATATATATATATATATATATAAATAAATAAAATAAAATGTCTTACATATTAATCAAGAGGCTGAGGAAACATAAGAAAAAGATTGTGAGAAAAGAATTGATGGAAACAACCAACCACCATCATCGAGTGTCCATCTACCAACCGCCAACATCATATGATAATAATAATAATACGTGATCAACTAACAACTAAATACTCCTCATAATTCACTAATTTAATTCACAAATCATTATTCCTGTAATTATTATATTTACATGCTTAAAACTAATTAATTACTGAGTGAAAATTTAACAAATAAATTAAGGGAATTAGAATATTTGATTAGACTCATCAGATTTTCATAAAATGTTGTGATAAAAAAAAGAAAATGACAAGATCAAGGCCAGACAGAAGGGTCAAAGGAGGTCACTTGACTCTCTTTGAGTTTGAAAATTTTGAATTACTGTTTTTGTTATAAAAAATTAGAATAGTTTAATGCCCATTAATTTGAAAAAATTATTAGTCTAATATATTTAAAATATCAAAATAATCTTTTAAATTTCATATTAGCTTTTCTTATATTGTATCATTTCTTAATTGAACTCTTGTATTTCTAATTTTATTCAATTTTAACCCTTCTTTATTATGCCTTTGGATCGGTGATTGGATAAAATTATACTAAGGGCCTTTTTCTTCCACAAATAAAGTTTTGATAAGAAAAATTAAAATGGCTCTATTTGATATGCTTTACTAACTAGATGTAATTATATATAGAAAGTTTTATTCTTGATACTGAAGGTATACATAATTATTGTCTATTTTTATTATTGTTCAAATCTTACATGATTAAAATGTTATAATTTTGTTACTTATTAAACTAGTTATACATCGCAATGATAGTAATCATCAAGCCATCTTCTTCATCCTGTATATAAATGGGCGTTTTGGGTTTGTTGGCTTGTATTGAATCAACCAAAATCTGCTGAGAAATTTGCAATTGAGCACGGCAATATGCAAATCCAAATTATTTCTAGAGAAACCATCAAGCCATCTTCTCCGACCCCTGACCATTTAAGAAACTATAAGCTTTCTGTTCTTGATCAGTTATGTCCTGAAGTTCACTTCCCCATCATTCTCTTTTACTCTTCTGCAGGCAAAGATGCCACTGAAACTTCTCTCCATCTCAAAAACTCCCTCTCGAAAATACTCACCCACTATTACCCTTTTGCAGGGCGCGTCAAAGATGATTATACTGTTGATTGTAACGATGATGGTGCCCTTTTCATTGAAGCCAAAGTAACCAGTCAGGTGTCTGACATACTTAGACGGCCGGATAAGGATGTGATCAAACAGTTGTTACCATATAAGATTCATGAAAAGATAATCGGTGATCCCGTCAATCTAAGTGTGCAGGTCAATTATTTTGCTTGCGGTGGCGTAGCGATCGGTGTTGGGTTTAATCATCGGGTTGCGGATGCAACAGCGGCGGCAAACTTTGTTAAAAACTGGGCTAAGGTTGCTAACCCCAGCAACAACGAGGAAATTAAGAATGTGATATTTGACTGCACTTCTTTCTTCCCTCCGCAAGATTTAGTAGAATTAAGGAAGAGTAGTTTTTTCAAAGGTGAATATGCATCGAAGGACCCGAACGTTATATCAAAGAGGTTTACATTTGAAGCTACCAAGACAGCCGCTCTAAAAGAAGAAATCGGTAAAATCGGAGACTCAGTGGATCGTCCATCACGTTTTGAGGTAGTGTCTGCGGTTATGTTGAATGCTATAACAGGAATGACTAAAGAGCCAGCACATTTTGTAGGATTTATCCCCGTGAATCTGCGAAACAGAATGAAGCCAGAAATACCGGGGGATTGTATGGGATGCGTGAGTCAAATGACAATGGCAAATTGGTCAAACATGGAGACTGAAATTGGGTGCAACAGTATAGCGGGAGAACTTCACGAAGCTATAAAGATGCTGGATGATAAGTTTGTGAGAGAGTTTCACGCATCAGGAGGATACATGAATTTCGTGAAAAGTTTACCAGTAGAAGAAATGGCAAAGAATAATATAAAAATGAAGTCATTTGTTATAACTTCATGGTGTAGACTTCCCTGGTACGAAACAGATTTTGGGTGGGGGAAGCCATTGTGGATGTGGGTAAGCTCTGCGGCAAGGAATGAAAATATAGCCATTCTCACAGATAACATTGATGGTAATGGAATCGACGCATGGGTTGGTTTGTCAAAAGAAGACATGATCAAATTTGAACAGGATCCTGGCATCAAGGCTTACGCTTCTTTCGAACCAACCAAAATATGACTTTTACTTTGACATTGCAATTATTCAATAAGTGTATGCATGCATGCATGCTTGCTTTATGAAGTTAAGTAATTGAGTTTTTTCTTTTTCCAGACTGGGAAATAATACCATTTGAGTGTTTTTAATTTTAGATATGATTTGGTAGAAGAACGTGCTTGTTCTAATGATATTCTGTTGCACCTCTACAGCTTGGCTTAGTTTTCCTTTTCACTTCAAAGATTTTGTACGTGTTATGCATGTGAAATTGTATCGAATTTTGGGTGTGCATATAATCTACTGTGCAAGAATCTCAAGCTTTAATTAGCAATTCGGTCAAGAATTACGAATTTCAGTATTTGTCTTTGTGTTTATGAAAAATGTTGAAATGATTAAAAAAATGTGAAAAATGTAAACGTGTTCGGCATATTTGTCTGTAAAATGGTATATTCTAATGCATGAAAATTTATCTTTTTGACCCCCCACCCCCTCCCCCTCCCCCTCCCCCTCCCCCTCCAAAATGAGCAAATTACCCATTTAAAATTGGAATTGTTGGACACCAAAATCGTCAGGTACTAAAATAACAATGCCAATTCCTTAACAAGAATCAATCGGCACCAAGGAGGTTTAAGTTTCAGCTTTAGGGAAACAAATTGATTCTAGTTCTAGTTTTGATGTCAAACCCTAGAAATGGAATCAACCCAAATTTAAATTCAATGCACTAGATTCGGTACTTGACCCAACTAACTATTTAAAAAAAAAAAAAACTCACCAAAAAAGTGATGACATCTGAGTAATTAATTTTTGAAACTGAGAGTGGAATTAATAATTTTCATCAAACTTGGGTGGAAAATTTTCATTTGGGCTTGCTTTTTGGGTTTCCAGTACCATTTAATAATCTATCACTGTTCGTTCTGCTTATTCCTTCCCCCCCCCCCCCCAAAAAAAAAAAGCGATCAATTGCCATTAAGCTGAACATGATGTACAGGGTCAAGTCTGTTGTGGAAATCGAAATCTATGTTACCCTGCTGGCCGTAGACCACTCACCGTCAAGTCCGTGGCAGTATTGACGTTGTGGCCATACGAATCAGGGCTCAAGGGTTCTTGATTAAT
Source organism: Mangifera indica (assembly GCF_011075055.1). Taxonomy (NCBI): domain Eukaryota; kingdom Viridiplantae; phylum Streptophyta; class Magnoliopsida; order Sapindales; family Anacardiaceae; genus Mangifera; species Mangifera indica. Next base: position 3,507,391 of record NC_058139.1, read on the forward strand.
CTAATGATGATGAGGTTGGTTTTAAAATGTTCATCCTGATTGTATGTTTGATAATCAACGGTTGAGATGTCTTTTTTTGACTTGTTTTTTCATTTTTCTTTTTTTAATTTCTCCTCAGTCTCATGTATAAGAAGGGTGTGTTGCTCCACCTGTGAGGTATGAAAGATCAAAGGCATTATTCACAAATATTGCTCTCCTCTCTTATGTTCTCTTTTTTCTTTTCTATTCTATTTTTCTCACAAGATTCTTAATTTTTCTTACGGTTCGAAGCATGGGTGGGATTGTCCAAGGAGAATATGGATAGATTTGAACGACACCCTGATATTCTTGCTTACGCTGCCTTCCGTCCAAGCCATTGAGTGTTGTTCAAAATTAACACTCTTGCAATAAGGGGAACTGTACCTAGCATATCAGCGCACCCAGCTGCTAGAAATATAAATATGTAATTGCAGTTGGGAAGTCACAAAGTTTTTTATAATTTTATTTCTCTGTCTTTTTTTTTTACAAGCAACCCCACTCTTTTGGACAGTATTAATTACACTAAATAAGTTAATAATATTATCTTGGTATGTCGTAATAAAGTAAATTTTTAAAAACCCAACTCTTTCTCTATTTTCAATGAAAAAAAGTTACGTAATAATATGGATTTTAATAAGATTATGTATACTGAGTTATAATTTCTCATTTAGATATTCAAATAATATATCACCATATAATTTAATAATTTTACTCGGAATCCTTATTATAATGCACCATTTCTTATTGAAAAGAGTCACAACATTAATGGTGAGAACTGAGGAGTGGGGAATTTTGTTTAAGAAATATTTCACCAGATTAAGGAATAATTATCAACCAATCCTCCTAAATTATGAAACATGTTTCCCCTAAAATTAGTTTTTCTTCTTAATTAATTATTTTATTTAATATATATATATATATATATATATATATATATATATATATATATATATATATATAAAATAAAATGTCTTACATATTAATGAGATATTAATTAAAATAGGGAGCTGCTTTTCCGCTTAAACGTTTTTCGGTAACAATTCATACGTTTTACCTTTTTAAGCAAATTGAATTTTTTATTCCAAGAATACCCTTGTTTAATTTCTTAACGTTTACCATAGTATTTCACCGGTTAATTACTTACGTTTCACTATACTCATTAAGATTAGATTGAAAATGTAAATCTATGAATAAAATTGAAAAACAGATCGAAAATCAAAATAAAATCTATAAATTTATAAAATAATTAAATTTATAATTGATTGATATATATGGAAAATAATTGATATAAACGGTGCGTTTTCTCAAAAGAAGTGTGGGAAAGTGTTAAGGGTGCAGGAAGAGTGCGGGAATTCTGAAAGGGGTGCAGGAATCTAGAAAGGGGTGTGGGAAGGGGCACGGGAAGGGGCGCAGATGCTGGAATGGGTGCGGGAATTCTGAAAGGGATGCGGGAAGGGGCGCAGATGTGGGAATTCTGAAAGGGGTGCAGGAATCTGGAAAGGGGTACGGGAATGGGTGTGAGATTTCAGAAAGGGGTGCAGAAATCTGAAAACTGGTACGGGTGCGTGAAAGGGTGCAACAAAGTATTACGGGTGCATGGAAGAGTGCGGCAAACATTGCGGGTGTTGGAAGGGTGCGGCAATTTCTGAAAATGTGCAAGAATTATAAAAAGGCTGCGGGAATTATAAAAGAGGTACGTGAAAATAATGAACATAAAACGAGTGTGTAAAAATATAAATGGGTGCGTAAAAATACAAACGGATGCGTGAAAATGTGAACGGATGCATGAAAATATAAACGGGTGCGTAAAATATAAAAAGGGTGCGGAAATTATAGAAAGGGTGCGGGGAAATTATAAAAAGGGTGCAGGAGTTATAATATATATTAATATATAATATATTTATAATTTAATATATAAATATATTATATTAATATATAATATATTATAAATATATTATATATTCATATAATATAATATATTTATAATATAATCTTTATTAATATATATTATAAAGGGGTGCGGGAGATACCCCGCCCCCGCACCATTTTTATATTTTCCGCACTCCTTTTATAATTATCGCATCTCTTTTATATTTTACGCATCCGTTTGTATTTTTATGCACCCCTTCATATTTTCACGCACGCGTTTGTATTTTCATGTACCCCTTTACATTTTTACACACCTGTTTTGTGTTTATTATTTTGATGCACCCCTTTTATAATTCTCGCACCCATTTTATATTTTACGTATCCGTTTGTATTTTCACGCACCTGTTTGTATTTTCACGCACCCGTTTATATTTTTACTCACCCCTTCACATTTTCACGCACCCGTTTGTATTTTCATGCACCTCTTCACATTTTTAACTATCCGTTTGTATTTTCACGCACCCCTTTACATTTTCACTCACCCATTTGTATTTTCACGCACCCGTTTATATTTTCATTCACCTCTTTCCGTACCCGTTTGTATTTTCTTATAAAAGTATATAAGAATCAATTATTTTATAAAAAATTAATCTGTTTTTCATCTGTAGATTTTATTCATTATAGAAAACTTAATCTTAATACGTATCGTCTGAAATGTAAGCAATTAATCGGTGAAAAATTACAGCAAACGCTGAGAAATTAAATGAGAGATATTTTTAGAATGAAAAGTATAATTTGTTTAAAAAGGTAAAAAGTAAGAATTACTACAAAAAAAAGTTTACGCGGCAAATCAATTGCTTGTTTTAATTAATTTCCCCATTTTAATCAAGAGGCTGAGGAAACATAAGAAAAAAATTGATGAAACAACCAACCACCAACAACCAACCACCAACAACCAACCGCCAACATCATATGATAATAATAATACGTGATCAACTAACAACTACACACTCCTCATAATTCACTAATTTAATTCACAAATCATTATTCCATTAATTATTATATTTACATGCTTAAAATTAATTAATTACTGAGTGAAAATTTAGCAAATAAATTAAGGGAATTAGAATATTTGATTAGACTCATCAGATTTTCATAAAATGTTGTGATAAAAAAAGAAAAATACAAGATCAAGGTCCGACAGAGGGGTTAAAGGAGGTCACTTGACCCTCTTTGGGTTTGAAAATTTTGAATTACTTTTTTTGTTATAAAAAAATTAGAATAGTTTAATACCCATTAATTTGAAAAAATTATTAGTTTAATATATTTAAAATATCAAAATAATCCTTGAAATTTCATATTAGCTTTTCTTATATTATATGATTTCTTAATTGACTCTTATATTTCTAATTTTATTCAATTTTAACCCTTCTTTGTTATGCCTTTGGATCGGTCATTGGATAAAATTATACTAATTATGTATTAAAACACTTAAAAACTGCAAAATTATTGAATAAAATTTAAAATAAAGAATACATACAAAATTTTACGAGGTTGAATAAATGTATGTATGTATTCTTGATGACCAACTCATTATATACGAAGATTATGTGAAAACTTGTTTACAAACTTAATTAAGTTGGATAAATTTACACGTGCTTAATATCTTCTTTATGAGATATAAATCTTGATATCATAAATCAATAAAATTATATGTATAATTTTTATGTATAAATTTATATATAAATAATAATTTATTATTATATAATTAAACATTATTTAATTTTTAATTTTTAATTATTTAATTATATATTATTATTTGTAAGTAATACTACTCCTGCTAAATAATGTTTTTTTTAGCCTTTTTCTTCCACAAATAAAATTTTGATAAGAAAAATTAAAATGGCTCCATTTCATATGCTGCCGTACGATCTTCTGGATGTAATTATATATAGAAACTTTTATTCTGGATACTGAAGGTATACATAATTATTGTCTACTTTTATTACTGTTCAAATCTTACATGATTAAAATGTTATAATTTTGTTATTTATTGAACTGGTTATACATCGCAATGATAATAATCATCAAGCCATCTTCTTCATCCTCTATATAAATGGGCGTTTTGGGTTTGCTGGCTTGTATTGAATCAACCAAATTCTGCTAAGAAATTTGCAATTGAGCACGGCAATATGCAAATCCAAATTATTTCTAGAGAAACCATCAAGCCATCTTCTCCGACCACTGAGCATTTAAGAAACTATAAGCTTTCTGCTCTTGGTCAGTTATGTCCTGAAATACACATCCCCGTCATTCTCTTTTACGCTTCTGCAGGCAAAGATGCCACCGAAACTTCTCTCCATCTCAAAAACTCCCTCTCCGAAATACTCACCCACTATTACCCTTTTGCAGGGCGCGTTAAAGATGATTATACTGTTGATTGTAACGATGATGGTGCCCTTTTCATAGAAGCCAAAGTAACCAGCCAGCTGTCTGACATACTTAGACGGCCGGAGAAGGATGTGATCAAACAGCTGCTACCATATAAGATTCATGAAAAGATAATCGGTGATCCCGTCAATCTAAGTGTGCAGGTCAATTATTTTGCTTGCGGTGGTGTAGCGATCGGTGTTGGGTTTAATCATCGGGTTGCGGATGCAACAGCGGCGGCAAACTTTGTTAAAAACTGGGCTAAGGTTGCTAACCCCAGCAACAATGAGGAAATTAAGAATGTGATATTTGATTGCACTTCTTTCTTCCCTCCGCAAGATTTAGTAGAATTAAGGAAGAGTGGTTTTTTCAAAGGTGAATATGCATCGAAGGACCCGAACGTTATATCAAAGAGGTTTACATTTGAAGCTACCAAGACAGCCGCTCTAAAAGAAGAAATCGGTAAAATCGCAGACTCAGCGGATCGTCCATCACGTTTTGAGGCACTGTCTGCGGTTATGTTAAATGCTATAACAGCAATGACTAAAGAGCCAGCACATTTTGTAGGATTTATCCCTGTGAATCTGCGAAACAGAATGAAGCCAGAAATACCGGGGGATTGTATGGGATGCGTGACTCAACTGACAATGGTAAATTGGTCAAACATGGAGACTGAAATTGGGTGTAACAGTATAGCGCGAGAACTTCACGAAGCTATAACTATGCTGGATGATAAGTTTGTGAGAGAGTTTCACGCATCTGGAGGATACATGAATTTCCTGAAAAGTTTACCAGTAGAAGAAATGGCAAAGAATAATATTAAAATGAAGTCATTTGTTATAACTTCATGGTGTAGACTTCCCTGGTACGAAACAGATTTTGGGTGGGGGAAACCATTGTGGATGTGGGTAAGCTCTGCAGTAATGAATGAAAATGTCGCCATTCTCATAGATAACATTGATGGTAATGGAATAGACGCATGGGTCGGTTTGTCAAAAGAAGACATGATCAAATTCGAACAGGATCCTGGCATCAAGGCTTATGCTTCTTTCGAACCAACCAAAATATGACTTTTACTTTGAATTGCAATTATTAAGTAAGTGCATGCATGCATGCATGCTTTATGAAGTTAAGTAATTGAGTTTTTTCTTTTTCCAGACTGGGAAATAATACCATTTGAGTGTTTTTAATTTTAGATATCATTTGGTAGAAGAACGTGCTTGTTCTAATGATATTCTGTTGCAGCTCTGCAGCTTGGCTTAGTTTTCCTTATCACTTCAAAGATTTTGTACGTGTTATGCATGTGAAATTGTACCGAATTTTGGGCGTGCATATAATCTACTGTGCAAGAATCTCGAGCTTAAATTAGCAATTCGGTCAAGAATTACGAATTTCAGTATTTGTCTTTGTGTTTATGAAAAATGTTGAAATGATTAAAAAAATGTGACAAATGTAAACGTGTTCGGTATATATGCCTGTAAAATGGTATATTTGAATACATGAAAATTTATCTTTTTGACCCCCCACCCCCACCCCCTCCCCCTCCTCCTCCCCCTCCCCCTCCAAAATGAGCAAATTACCCATTTAAAATTGGAATTGTTGGACACCAAAATCGTCAGGTACTAAAATAACAATGCCAATTCCTTACAAGAATCAATCGGCACCAAGGAGGTTTAAGTTTCAGCTTTAGGGAAACAAATTAATTCTAGTTCTAGTTTTGATGTCAAACCCTAAGAGATGGAACCAACCCAAATTTAAATTCAATGCACTAGGTTCGGTACTTGACCCAACTAATTATTTTAAAAAAAAACTCACCAAAAAAGTGATGACATCTGAGTAATTAATTTTTTAAACTGAGAGTGGAATTAATAATTTTCATCAAACTTGGGTGGAATATATTCATTTGGGCTTGCTTTTTTGGGTTTCCAGTACCGTTTAACAATCTATCACTGTTCGTTCTGCTTATTCCTTTCCCAAAAAAAAAAAAAAAAGGCCGATCAATTGCCATTAAGCTGAACATGCATGTACAGGGTCAAGTCTGTTGTGGAAATCGAAATCTATGTTACCCTGCTGGCCGTAGACCACTCACCACCAAGTCCGTGGCAGTATTGACGTTGTGGGCATACGAATCAGGGCTCAAGGGTTCTTGATTAATCTAATGATGATGAGGTTGGTTGTAAAATGTTCATCCTGATTGTATGTTTGATAATCAACGGTTGAGATGTATTTTTTTGACTTGTTTTTTCATTTTTGTTTTTTTAATTTTTCCTCAGTCTCATGTATAAGAAGGGTGTGTTGCTCCACCTGTGAGGTGCGAAAGATCATATGCATTATTCATAAATATTGCTCTTCTCTCTTATGTTCTCTTTTTTCTTTTCTATTCTATTTTTCTCACAAGATTCTTATTTTTTCTTACGGTTCGAGGCTTGGGTCTGATGAGAATTTTACAAAAAATCATCTAGCGGCCCTGTACTATCCCTTCTAGATCCAGCCCATTACTTGCCGACTGATAATGAGGAATTAGTCGTACATTAATTGGTGATCGCTGTTTGATCAGACATAAACACAACGGAGAGCTGCGTCGGTTGGGTCAGAGTGGCTTTGGGGCAATCTGTCAGGCCTGTGGATCGTGCGGATCCAAGATCCGTACAGCCACAAGCCTCAGTATCAGGTCTGCCCACAAATAATATAAGGTTTGGAACACAATTATAGAGTCGCACCGTGATAAGTCCTCGACACGCTAGCCCATTAATTATATTAATTAAAAAATAAATTAAAAAAATAATTATTAAAACACACCCATATAAATTTTCTTTTAAATTAATATAATTAAATATTATAAATTACAAATCAATTATTCAAATCATATTTTATTTATATTTTTAAATAATATAAAATCATTGTCTATTATTAATTATCATATCTAATTAAAAAAAAAATTTTATTTTATCAGTGATATCGTGATAAACTTATTTTTTCTAATTATGTTTTTTTGATTTATCTGACACTTGAGGCAAAATAACTGTTGTTCATATACTTCACTAATAAGAATTTTGTTAATTATTATTATTTTTAGAATATTTTGATAATAAACAAAGTTAATATGTTCAAAATAAAAAAAAATGTTTAAACGATTAGAATGACTTCATTTTTGTATACTCAATTGACAAAAAATGAGTACAATGTAAAAATTGTAATAGAGACCTTGTAGAAAATATCTCTTACAATGTTTATATTGCATTCATTTTTGGTTAATCAAGTTTACAAATTGAAGTCGTCTCAATCGTTTGTACATATTTTTCATTCAAAATATATTAAGTTTTTTTAATTATCAAAATACTCTAAAGAAAAATAATAATTGACAAAATTAAAAAAACAAAATAAAAATTATGTTAATAATAGACATTAAGGGAATGGTGGCAACAATAGACACAACCAAAAAAAGGGGTGACATTGTCTAAAGGTTATGCACACGAGTTCATCAGTTCTTTTTGTTGGTGGAGCGTGCAATCAATAGTCACTCCAACTCAAACATCAGATAAGTCAAGAAGATATAGTTAGAAAAATCAAATTCATCAAACGTCATCGATCATATAAAGAGTTTTCTTTAATTAGATACGATAATTAACAATATAAAAGAATTGTATATCATTTAAAAATATAAACAAAATGTAATATAGAAGATTGATTTGTAATTTATAATTCTCAATTATATTAATTGAAAAAGAAATTTATATTAGTAAATTTTAATAATTAATTTTATCTAAATTTATTTTTAATCAAAAACCAAATAAAAAATTCAAAAACTGAACAAAGAAAATGTAAAGAGAATTTGAAATATCAAATGAAAGAAAATGTAGAAAGAGACTGAAAAAAAATAGAGAGAGACAAATTGAAAAATTATGTTGGAATATGCATGGCTTATAAAGTAAGGGAGGAGGGTTTATATAGAAAAAAAAAAGAAAATATAAATAAAAAATATTTTAACCCAACGGTTGCCACTACCGACGGCTTGCAGTGAAGTTTTTTGTTTTACAGGCGTTACTACAATCTTGTATTGGATCGAGCACAACTCGTTATAATAACAGATCATGTTATTTTAAAATGCACTTTGATAAAGGGTTTAGGTCAGGCCTCGGGTCCATTTAACCCTTTTTCCGTGTTTAATTAGATATGATATAATACTGAAAAATTGGTTTTGTTGTTACTAAAACCATGTGACATGCATACCCAATGGTAGACCCATAATTTTTACTGAGGGGGCCTCCAACTCCATCATTATTTGGTTGGATACTAACCAAGTTAAGTTCAAATATTCTTTAATTTGAATTCGATTTGAGTTTATTGAACCAAATACTTGATATTAAAGGTAGTTTAATTTCAATTTGAATAAAAAATAGTTCGACTATAGTTTGACTTGATTTCAAAATTTAAATATTTTGTTTGGATTCATATCATAGTTCATTAACAAAACGATATTGTTTTACTCAATTATAGACGAAACAACATTATTGACATAATTTTAATTGAGACCCTAGCCAAGTTCAAAATGAATCAATTTATCTATCTCGTTTGTAAATTAGATTGAGTCAAAGTCAAACTTTATTTAACTCGAGTTTAATTTTGTTTAAAAAATAAGTTGACTATTTTGGTTGAAACTTGATTTGAGTTCAATTAAAACAAATTCGAGTTAAACAAAACTATTTTGAAATGACATTTACGACTAAGCCATCTTGATTTATATTCAAGATTTTTATTGTTTATAAATCAATTAGTGAAAACCTTTAAAAAGTCATCTAATCGTGGGGAAATGAAATGATATGGTTGAGGCACAACTATAAACAACTTTTATATATATATATATATATATATATATATGTGTGTGTGTGTGTGTGTGTGTGTGTGTGTGTGTGTGTGTGTGTGAGAGAGAGAGAGAGAGAGAGAATATGAATATTATTAAATGAAAAAAATTATAAAAAAATTACTCACTGATTTATGAATATACTATATAAATTTTATAATGAAAATAATATTTGCAAGATGAAGAGTTAATTAAGAATTTCAAGGATTTAAAAATACTGTTTGCATTATACATTCAACTTAAAATAAAAATAATATTTTTAAAAAACAGTTGGTGGCCTACCCTCCATACCGGAGGCCCGCCCTTGGCGTAGATGACTCAGTTACCTTACCATCCAAGACAAATTGATTAGAGCAAAAACAGTCTTGGAATTCTATTTGTCTCCAATGGTCTCATCTCTGTAAGTCGGATGGCATATTATATTAAATATTAAAAATTTAATTTTTCATATCATATATTAAATATTATTTTATATTATATAATTTTTAAAAAATAAATTAATAAAATAATTAAAAAATCTAATTAATATATTATCATTTTAAAGATTTAAAATTTTAAAAAAATATATTTTTATTATATTATCAATTTTTAAAAAATATATATTAATTTATATTGATAATATATATCATATTAATTTAATATATTTATAATATATATTATATTATATTATAAAATATATATTATATATTATAAGGTCCTATAAGCTTATATTTTATATTGAAAAAGTAGTTAATATTTTTAAAATAAATTAGTTGATTTTTTTTTTTTTAATTTGAGGGCCAGACCGGTCTACCCTCTCAAGGTATGGCAGGCCTGTCCCTGTTCACACGCTGTCCCTGTTCACACCCAAAGAGTTGAAAGGAGGAAAGGAAGAAGAGCGTCAGAAACTTCTTGTTCTTACGCAAGTGGAGAAGACTGTTTGAAATTATTTTTAAGGGTCATTATTAGAAAGAAAACCGACACGTTTCTTATAACCAAGGAAGTGTTTGCGTTTGTTTTAACTCCGTCACCAAGCTACATTTTATAATAAAAATAGAAACTTCACCCTGGCTTGATTTGTCGACCAATCATCACCCAGGTTTGACTTGTTGACGATATTCCTAACGGCAAATGACTGACGGAGCCGCAAAACAACCTTGTTTTCCGTGTGCGCCGCATCACATAATCCTACATGTCACCCTTGCTCAGCAACTGGGAGTCCCGGTCTCCCGTTCTCTTCCTCTATATATACTATGAAAGCCCCTTCACTCATTAGCAACACCTGAAAAACGTCTGATTTGTCAGATACACTACGTGACGCATCTTTGCTTGATTCTCCAGAATCATGGGTACACTTTTTTTTTTGTTTTCTTTTGATCCTTTTTTTCTTTAATTTCGTGTATTTTTATTTACTTATAATTAATTTGAATTTCTGTTTTGTTGTGTAGGAAAGGTCAAGATAGGAATCAACGGTAATTGATCTTACTTTGTCTGATCTTATAAAGTGGGTATATGTTTTGATCTTGTCGGTTTAGATACGATCCCTTTCGTTTTTTGTTTGATTTTAAATTACAGGTTTTGGAAGGATCGGAAGGTTGGTGGCAAGAGTTGCCCTGCAGAGGGATGATGTTGAGCTGGTTGCTGTTAACGATCCATTCATCACTACTGATTACATGGTATTTCTTTTAAGAAAAATTTACTTGTATGTGAGATTTATTTGTTTTAATTTAGCAATTGTTTGAGTGTTTCCGTGTTTTTTTTTTAGACATATATGTTCAAGTATGACAGTGTTCACGGTCAATGGAAGCATCATGAAGTTAAAGTGAAGGATGACAAGACTCTTCTCTTTGGTGAGAAGCCCGTCACCGTATTCGGTATTAGGTATGGGTTTTCTTCCCACTCATCAGTAAATTTAAACTTTATTTCGAGTACTAATTCATTAAAATAGGTGGGCGAGAGGTTTTATGGTTAAGATGCTAAACGTTTGTGTATATATAATGTTTAGGAACCCCGAAGAGATCCCTTGGCATGAGACTGGCGCCGAGTACATTGTGGAGTCAACTGGAGTCTTTACTGACAAGGAAAAGGCTGCTGCCCATTTGAAGGTTTGTCTTTCACATGCGTTTCACTTTTCGCTTTTGTTATATCTGTGTTGAGTTATGTTTGATGCTGGCGATGCTTAGGCTTTGCTAATTGTTTATATCTGTCTTAGAAACTATGATATGATTTAAAATTTTCAATATGCTAGAATTTAGTAAAAGTAATCAATTTCTGCTGTATTATTTACCTTTTCACGCCGTTCTATTGCCACTGTTTTGGATGTGGACCTAAATGAATGGATACTTGATTGGTATATCAAATTTTTCATTTTTAATTTTTTATCCCACTGCCTTGTATTTTCATGTGATTCATTTTTTATATTGTTAATTTATGGGTCCCATCTGAGTAAAGTTGGTTTCATCAGGGCGGTGCTAAGAAAGTCATCATCTCAGCCCCTAGCAAGGATGCTCCTATGTTTGTTGTTGGTGTTAATGAGCATGAATACAAACCAGAGCTTGACATTGTGTCCAATGGCTGTTGCACCACCAACTGCCTTGCTCCCCTGGCAAAGGTCTGTGTTTTCTCTACTCCTTTAGTGTTATTGGCTTCGTGTTAGCATTACTCTGGTAATTAGTTTTTATGAGATTTGACTGTTTCTTGTATTAACTTGCAGGTTATTGGCGGTGAGTTTGGCATCATTGAGGGTTTTATGACCACTGTCCACTCCATAGGTATAATTGAAAAAATTGCTTTCCTCGTTATCATTTCTCAGAGGTTGCTTTACATATGGATGTTCTTGATGTGTCTTTTTTCTGATTTAGGCACCAAAAAAACTGTTGATGGACCATCAACGGAGGACGGGAGAGGTGGCAGGGCTGCTTCATTCAACATTATTCCTAGCAGTACCGGGGCTGTAAAGGTAATGTGCATTCTACTTCACATTGATTATCATATCAGTGTCTGCCCTATTCCTAGCATATGATGTAAACCAATTAGGATCAGTAATTAAATTATCTTAGCATTACTGTAGATAAATTTTTATCCTCTCTTTTTTAATGTAAATGTAATTGTATTATTTTGTATATTGCCCAGCCTTTTTTGTTTTTTGGACCTTCACTGTTTGATGTTCCTTCATTGATATATGTATTGTAGGCTGTGGCAAAGGTGTTGGCTTCGCTGGATGGAAAATTGACTGAAATGGCTTTCCGTGTGCCCACTGCCGGTGCCTCGGTGATTGACCTCACAGTGAGGCTGGGGAAGAATGCTTCTTATGATGAAATTAAAGCCGCTATCAAGTAAGAACAGATGTATTGTTTATATATATATATCTGCTAAGGTGAAAGCCTTGGCAGAAAATTTTAGAGTTTAACTTATATGTGTAGTTTTTAATCAATTTTGGGTGCTTAGTATTATCCTCTTTGTGATTCTACTTCTCATGCCTATTTTGTTGTTCTTCAGGAAGGCTTCTAAGGGAAAACTAAAGGGTATTCTGGGATACATTGAAGATGATAAGGTTTCTACTGTCGCTGTTGGTGACAACAGGTAAGAAAGGGCATCTATTTGTTTGTATGGTTTGGCGGCAGGATGTGGTAACGGCATCAAAGGCAAACCGTATCTTTAGTGCTTTTTTAAGATTTTATTATCTCTTTGCCATGATTAAGCATGGAGAATGTAGCCAAATCAGTTAACTTATCATCTATTTGATAATCTAGGTCTTGTATCGTACATGCCAACGCTGGTGGCGCTCTGGGCAATAACTCTGTGAAGCTTGTCGCATGGTACAACAGTGATTGGGGCTCCAGGTAAAATTCTAATTTTACCAGGCCTTTGTATGCTGTATATGAGTAAATAATATTTTCAAGATAATCTCTAATATGAAGATAAGCTCTTTTGAAAATGGCATTGACAATGTGTCTTCTGTGTTGTGGCAGCACACGTGCGGTTGATCTGATTGTTCACATGTCAAAGATCGACAAAGCGGCAGGCCCATCATCTATGCCTGCAGCCGGCTTGAAGGCAGTGAAGCGTCTTTTCCGTCTCAAGTAGAGACAGCTGGGTTCACATAAATATGTTTTGAAAACAATATTTAGGAGTTCGACCTGTTTCTTCTCTTGGTTAGGGTTATCTACTTATCTCTTTTCCTGTTCACGAGAAAGCTTGGTTTGAAAACGTGGGGTTTGCTTTATAGTATTGAAAACATGGGGATTGGTGTTGTAGTTTTGTTCAGTTGGAATAAAATACCAGTTGTTTGACTGTCCTCTATAATCTTTCCCTTATTCGCTGATAGAAAAGTGGCAAACGTCTAGCTACTTTCATCGCTATCTGAAAAAGGCCTGACTGGTAAGCTTACCCTGGCTGTGGATGGCCTTTAGGTATTCAATTAAGCGGCAAATGGTGGGACGTGTGGCCCAAATGCATGTCTCCAAAGCACAAATCGGCATGTCATTGTCACCCAGACGCAAATGTTCTCAAAGCACAAATTAATGGATTCTAATCACTATATAACGAGAATTAGAGGATTCTAACCCATGTATAACAATTATAGTAACGCATATTCAGGAGGAAAGCTTGATTGCTCGGATAAGATCACGTGTTTTTCTTTTAATGACTAACATATCAACATCTTGATAATCTGTTAGTAGAGGCGTCCGTTGGGTGATCTTTTTCAATTGAGTTGGATTGTTTCTTATCATAATTATTACATCTGACAAATCAATTAAATGATTATTACTATATTATAATTCAATTAAAAATTTAAATTTAAGTAGATTTGCCAAAACTGGTCATCCTACATTATTAACAATAACTAACTTGCAATTATTGGCAAATAATAAGGGCTAAGCTTACAGCTCCCGCATGCAAAATCTCAACCAGATAGGAGAAGGTTTTGCTCTTGAGACTTAAACCTATACACATACAGAATCTACTTTTTTTTTTTTTTTTTAAGTTTAAAATCTATTCAATCCAATATTTTTAAAATCATATTGAATCATTCGGTTTGATCAATTGAATTGTCAATCGCTTTATAATCGAATCTAATCTATATAAAAATATCAATTTATTTAAAATTTAGTCAAATTTATAAATTTATTGAAATAAAAATATTATATAAAATCAATAATTTATAATTAATTTTTTTAATTATGCAATAAAATATTAAATTATTTAATTAATATATTTGAAATTATATTTTATATGTATTATATATTTTATATTTAAAAAATATAATAAATATTTGATAATAGATTAGATAAATCGATTATCTAAATCAAACTATAAACCAATAAAATGATTAAATAGATAATCAATTCAATCAATCTACTTTGGGGGTAAAACCTAGGTTGGATTTGAACAGAACCCGTTTGAACTTTAGTTTGGCTCAAATGAGTCTAAAATGAGCCAACCCTATATAAACTCGATCGAGCTCGAGCTAATAGTTAAAATTTTCAATTAAAAATTTTACTACAAAACAACGTCGTTTTGACTAATATGTATTAAAACAACGTCGTTTTAATAATGAAATAGTTAAAAACTCAAATTCGAAATAAACCGAATCGAACTCAAATCAAGTTCGAGTTTGACTTCCACGAGCTTGAGCTCTGCTATATACAAACTGATCCGAGCCCACTCTAGCCCTAGGAAAACCTAATCCTTTTTTTATCTCCCTGCTAACTCGTACCTTCACTGAGATTCTAATCATTACATTTAAGAACCCTAGTTATTTTATGTTACTGCCCATCTGATTTTCTAATCTCCGCCTGTTGTACATGGCCACCTCCGCCTTCCAGTCCATCATGAAGAGAACCCCCATTGCGACCTCCCAAAACTCCACCACCGATGACTCCTCTTCATCCGCCAATCGTAATTCCGCAGCTCACCGTCGTTCCAGAAGTCTCAGTAGATTCTCGCTGCGACTGTCGGGGCAGGACTTCTTCCCCGATGAGGCTTCCAAAGGAAGGTTTGTAAATACTGTCAGAGGATCGGGCTTCCCTGAGATCAGTGATGACGACCTGGCTGTAGTTCCGGAAAGTAATAATAATCCGAGGAGAAGGTTGGTATCTGTGCATCGTTATCAGACTAGCGATTCTAGGGTGGTCTCTTTCAGGAATGATAATCTTGTATCTAGATGCTAAATATTTGGTGTTGCTTGACATTTAGCAGATATATTCGAAGAAATTAATTGAACATTCATGAACTGATACATTGCAATCATGCAGCGGCTTGAAATTTCCAGTTTTGAGAAATCATCAAGTTTTAATTAATATTTGGCATATATTAGTTATTACCTTGGCTTGGGCTTTATTTGAAACCACATGTCATAAAGTTATCAAGTGAATTTTGGGTTCTCTCTCCAAGTAAATTGATTAGTATCTAGAATCTTTGATGCACAGAAAGCCAAAGATTTTCACTGGCATTTGGCATTTGTATGAAGTTACTAATAATTTCACATACTTGTTAGTGTGCTTGATTATAATATATCATGATGAAATTTTTAGCTATTGTCACGTTATTGTTGAATGGTGTTATATGAGAATGAAAGAAACAAACTACTGAAAAGCACTGGATGAGATTGAATGTGACAATATTAGGAATTTTTGAGTGCCAATCTATGAATGTGCATGCCTGTATGGATATCTTTTAGGTCCTTAAACATCACTTTGATTTTAAACTCTATATATACATTGCTAGCTGTAAAGGAAGTTTTAAGTTATTATCTTATTATGTTTCAAGGGTTGCGCATGTTCAGTGTGAAATTATTGTTGCCATCACATTTGATTTAATTTTGATCAGCTTGTCTTTTTCTCTCTTATGAATCAGCAATCCTTACATTGACTTTATTTTTCCAAATTTTTTATGAGTAGCTTGATATTGCCATGCTAGTTGTAGTTAACTAGAGAAAATATTTTGGTTGTTTAATCTTTATCCATTTCTTGTATTACGGTAGAGTGATCTAGGCCATTCTCAGAGTTCAAGCAACAGTGCTAGTCTGAAGAATAACACCAGTGGCAACAGTCAAGTGCCATCATTGCATAGGTCCAGTGCTTCAAGTTATAGACCCTTGCTTATAAGATCTGTTAGCCAAAGAGATTTAAAGTACCATCATTTCTGCTCTGTAAGTGTCATTTATCCTTTCTTTTAGATTTTATTGTATCTTCTGTTTTCCATTGAAAATCTGAGGAAACATTTATGTTGGGTTTTTTTTTAATCTAAAAATGCCTAAGAGACAGACCTTGTCCAATGTTTTGATTGATTTTTTTGATACCTTGACCTTTTTTGAGATCCTCTTTTGTATTGTTGAAAGATTTTTTGTAAAGTAAAATTTCATTACTGAATTAAATTTACAATTAAAGATCCTCTTTTGTATTGCTGAATTTAAGATCTTCTTTTGTATTGCTTGCGGTAGTGTTGCAATTGGCGTTGGCTTTAATCATCCGGTTGCGGATGCAACAGCCGCGGCAATTTTTGTTAAATACTGGGCTAAGTCTGCTAACCCCAGTAACAATGAGGAAATTAAGACTGTGATATTTGATTGCACTTCTTTCTTCCCTCCGCCAGATTTAGCAGAATTAAGGAAGAGCAGTCTTTTCCAAGGTCAATATGCATCGACGGACCCGAACGTTATATCAAAGAGGTTTACGTTTGAAGCTACTAAGATAGCCGCTCTAAAAGAAGAGATCGATAAAATTGCAGACTTAGTGGATTGTCCACCATGTTTTGAGGCAGTTTCCGCGGTTATGTTGAATGCTAAAACAGTAATGACTAAAGAGCCAGCACATTTTGTAGGATTCATCCCCGTGAATCTGCGAAACAGAACGAAGCTACAAATAGCGGGGGATTGTATGGGATGCATGAGTCAAATGACAATGGCAAATTGGTCAAACATGGAGACTGAAATAGGGTGTAACAGTATAGCAGGAGAGCTTCACAAAGCTATAAAGATGCTGGATGGTAAGTTTGTGGAAGAAATGGCAAAGAATAATATAAAAATGAAGTCATTTGTTATAACTTCATGGTGTAGACTTCCCTGGTACGAAACAGATTTTGGGTGGGGGAAGGCATTGTGGATGTGGGTAAGCTCTGCGGCAAGGAATGAGAAAATAGCCATTCTCACAGATAACATTGATGGTAATGGAATCGACGCATGGGTTAGTTTGTCAAAAGAAGACACGATCAAATTTGAACAGGATCCTGGCATCAAGGCTTACGCTTCTTTCGAACCAACCAAAATCTGACCTTTACTTTGAATTGCAATTATTCAATAAGTGCATGCATGCAAGCTTTATGAAGTTAAGTAATTGAGTTTTTTCTTTTTCCAGACTGGGAAATAATACCATTTGAGTGTTTTTAATTTTAGATATCATTTGGTAGAAGAAGGTGCTTGTTCTAATGATAAAATGCTTAAAATTCAGAGTTGTTGGTTATAATATTGCCCAGGTACATTAGATAACAGAAGTAGCATGGTTCTATATATAATGTATAAGCAATATTACGTGTATATATTTTTCAATATACAATTGGATAATATAAATTATATGTCATTATGTGATAGAATGATATTTTCTCTTTAATCTAAAATTATTTAATTATATAATAATTATATATTTAAAAATGTATATATATAATTTTATAACCCTATCATGTTTTGATGCTGTAAAAGTTATGCATGTTAAATTCTATAGAATTTTGGGTGTGCATATGTATGTATAATCTAATGTGCAAGAATCTCAAGCATAAATTCGCAATTTGGCCAAAAACAACGCCCCGCATTCTTTTACGAATTTCTGTTTTTGTGTGTGTAAGAAAATGTCGAAAAGATCAAAACATGTGAAAAATGTAAAAGGTGTTCGGAATATTTGTTTGTAAAATAGTGTCATCGAATTCATGAAAAATTAAAACATGTTTATTGTTGCAACGAACGTGAAAGTGTTCCAAGATTGAGATAGTTCTAGAATTGCTGTTAAACCATAATAAATTAAAGAGTAATGTTATGTGTACCCATTTTTGGTACACAATTTATGTATACAGTGATGTGTCATCATGTAATTAGATGATTTTAAAACATATGTCATTATATGATAAAGAAACATCCAATCATATGATAATATCTCATCTGTGTACACAAACTATATATCAAAAACAAATATATATAGTTTTATTGTAAATTAAAATCAACCCAAATTTAAATTCATTACATTATGGTTAGGTATTCGGTGCAGCTTATTATTTCAAAAACAATTTCACTATAAAAAATAAATAACAAATGGGAATTTAAATTTTGAAATGGAAAGAGCGCAATTTGTCGTTCACCGTACGTACCCGGGCGGAAAAGAGTCATTTGGCGTCCTTTCTTTTTTAACTTTTCAGCATCATTTGATCATCTTCTACTGTTAGTTCCGCTTATACCTTTCAAAAAAACTGTGATGATGGATAAGCATTAAGCTGAACATGCATGTACAGTGCCACACTATTGCGGAAATGGAAGTCTGTGTGACATTGCTGGCTGTAGCCCACTCACCACCAATTCCGCTTCAATATTCATGTTGTACGCACGTATTTCACATGGTTTCAGTGACAAAACAAGTGTCACAGTCTCACGTCACGTCTCATCAAACTGCAACATCCGTCAAATCACGATCGCCAATTAGTGTACGGCTGATTCCACACGCTACGCATCTTTCTCTACGTCCCTCAGATTGATTTCTAAGGAAGAAGATGTATTTATCCGCGCAGCACAATCCATTCCAAATGGGCAAATGAACAGAAGTGTGTGGATCCTTTAGTGAAAATCCACCAAAATTTGGCCCACTCCGTTCCAAATGAATCCAATTCTTAAGTACCGTGTGAAAATGACACAAACGGCAGAATGCATAGGTATGATATCCCTTAACTATGGTTAGATTCAAACCGAGTTATATTCGAGTTTATTTAAGCTTGAGCTCACTCAATTCACATATAATTAAACTCGAGTTTCAGCTCGAGCTTGTAAAAGTCAAGCTCAAACTCGGTTTGAATTCAGTTCAACTCATTTTTCGTTATTAAAACGACATCGTTTTACTATATATTGATCAAAACGATATTGTTTTGTATTAAAATTTTTTATTAGAAAATCTGACGAGTAACTCGAGCTCAAACTTGAGCTTGACCGAACTTGACTAGGGTTGGCTCATTTCGGACTCGTTCAAGTTAACGAGCCCGAACTCAAATAAGCTCGATTCGAATCTAACCCTACCCTTAACCTTTTTCTATTTTCATCTTGTTCCATCCCCCAATATAAAAATGATAGGGAATTTTTTACCCTTTCTTTGAAAAAAAAAATTTCTCCACTTTTATCATCATCATAACTAAAAAAAATTGAATATTTATTAAATATCAACATATATTTGGAATAATTTTAAATTTTTAAGAATTATTTTGTATACAATATATTATTTTAGTTATTCATGTTTTCATCTTTATCTATATTTTTATCGAAGAATCTCTTTTTCAAGCAGAAAGAAGTAGGCCAAAGGCTCGATTTTGTAAGTTGAATTGTTTATTTTTAACTGAACCAAAACGTATTGTGTATATACATATGTTACATTTAATAATTGATATATAGAAGATTTTTAGCAACCAAAGTAGAAGATACAGAATGTCATCCACTTTTTCTCCCTGCTAGCTAATTAAACTGGAGCTGGAGCCTGATGTTTAGGCTAGGAGGCAACGAGAGAGCTTTCTCCATAAAGGAGAAGTTAAAAGTAAACACTGAAATATTAATTTTTGGAAAAAAAAAAAAAGTATATGCAAATCACTTATTATAGATAATTTGATGAACCAATACATCAAAAAAGGTAGAGAAAATAAATTTTTATTTATTATTAAGATTAGTTCTGAGAAAACATACAGAGAAAATGAGAGAAACAGATAGAGAGAGAGAGAGAGAGAGAATACGATACACCTACTGGCTATATCTATAGCTGCGCTATATGAAAAAAGAAACTACTTTCAGTAGGAGGGGTTGCAAGCAATACAAGCAAGCAAGAGAATCGCAGAGGAAACACCATCGTCTTCAAGATTGGAGCTGCTTCTTTTGAATTTGGAAGCTTTTCCTTTGTTGCATGGTATGATATTCTGCTGATAGCAATTCTCCTTACGACTCTTGTGTTCTTGTTGTTGTGACACCTGTTGCTTCCTTTTCATGGCTTCTTCTACTTTAGACACCATTTTTTACTTCTTCTGATCAACTGGCTTTTACTGTATGTCGACCACTTGTGCATGGGAAACAACCATTCATTCACCTCCTCAATTTATAGCCATTCCCCTACAAAATGCCCTTCCTCTTTGAATATTATTACCTTCATGTACTTCCAAGACCCACTCCATCATCGTCTATCTAATTAAATATTTTAGGTTTATTAATCATGATTATTATTATACCATATTAGTCATTAAACCCAGAAAATTATTATACAAAATTACAAGCAGAAAAGCTCAGTATATCATTCTAGCTGGATTTTTGGGCAGAACGGCGCATTGGATTCTCTTTATATACTCCATATTCTAAATTCGTATTAGCTGGTTTTGAATTCAATGATGGCTTCGTTACAATCTACCGATAGTTTATTTACATGCATCTATACAATAAAGATGTACGAAGAACTCTCCAACTAACCAATGATTTGATAATTGGATGGATCAGAATGCTCTAAGAGGAGATAAATAAATTGAAAAATGAAAGCATTATTGAATGGCTGAATAGTCAGTTTGCTGCCAGTCTTTGTGCCGACCTTTGAGTGAAGAAAGGTCTTCATGTGCAAAACCATGTGAGCATGTGTTCATGTTTTTTGTCCTCTTCTTGGCTAATGCTCATTCGTTGGCCCCAAAAGTCATCATCCCGAAGGAAAATCATTTATATATGTGACTTAAATCTTCTTTGATTTTAACTATAGAATTCAGTTCTAGATATATATCCAGGGATACTTTAATTAATCACTTACTGTAACAATTTTAAAATTATTTCCCATAACTTTGAAAGAGTGCAATGAAGTACATTCTTTGTATCTGCCAAGCGATGCATGCACCAACAAAATGTTCATATATAACGTTCTCGAACGAGGCACAACTACTTTTCTGTTTTTATTTAACTGGATTCAGTCCCCATTATTTTAATTACCAGTGTTTCAAACCATGCAGATTAATTAAAAAGTAAATCCGTGGGATCGGGCGACCGAAAGTTTGATTGAAAGTTTCAAAGTTGAAACATGCATGAACCAAGCTTGAATAACTGACACTGTGGCGACTGATGCAGACAAGAGAGAAAGAGGAACAAGGGAGAAAGAGGGAGATGGTGAGCCCATAACTCCAAACAGGAAGGGGGCCATGGCTGTAGAAAATGGGATGTTGGCGATTTTCGAGACACACCATTTTGTATTGGTTTGAAGCTTTGTTTGAGATTTAATGGAGCACTCCATTGACCCATATGTATGTTGAAGCTAAGTGATCGCATCCAACAATATTGCAAAGATATTGTATTTTATTTTTTCATATATTGAGGAGGTTTGTTTGTTGGGGATAATAATATAGGGGGTCTACATTATATCACATTACAAACTGGCTGTTTGTCTTATTAACATACCTAGGACAATTTATATTGTCAATGTATACAATTCTTGCCTCTCTGGCTCTATGATTGATTTGATTAATTATTAGGTATACTACATACCTTGGATATGACTTGAAAGAGTGGCAAAGATTAGATCAAGTTGCAGGTGGTGGGTGGATATGGTTTCTTTTCTTGAGAATAGCAAATTATCCTCCAATGCTTTAACTAATTGTTATAAGTTATTTTTCAACCCCATAGGATGTCTCCCCAGGAAGCATCATTTAAAGAGAACAAGTCCAGGAACCTATACATGTTAATGAACTAAACAACATACCCAAAGTGTAATTGATAAGACTTGGGATCTTAATTACTGAGATTAGTGTCTGACATAAATATGCGATGTCATAAACACAATATGTGGTCAGTATCATTACAATCTTTGTTAACTTGCCCTAATCCTTACAAAATTCAAGGATCCAAATTAACCTCACAACCTCGTAGTGGCTTAATGTTTGACACAACGAGCAAGGTGACTTAAATCATCAAGCTTGGAATACAAGATGATAATGAGCAAATAACTTTTTTTGACATACAAAAGACTTTAAGTGGAAAAATAAAATACACTCAACACCCCTAGTGTTGATACTGAAACTGGCTTCAAAAGGTGAGATGACAACGACACCAAATTTGTAAGCCATACTAATACAACTATCTAAAAGTTTGTCAAACCTCTCTAGAAAAAATGGTCTAATGTAGACCATTGAAATCCATTCAAGGTCTCATCCCTTAGTGTGTAAAGTATATTGTGCTTATAGTGTTTACCCGAAATCCACTAGCTAGTGCACCTAAGCAATTATGTAACATCTCTCTCTCCAAACAATTACCCCTCCAAAGAGAATACACACCCTATGAGTAAATGTTATTTTCTTAAAACTTAATCACACAAATGTGTGCAAAAATCTCAAGTTCAATGAATAAAAAACTTCAACATGTAACATTTATATTAAAACATTCATGAAGTGTGCAAAATGTGTTATAAATCATTAAACATTCATGAAGTTGATGTAATGCATGTTAGGACTGGATTTGATATTATCTGTGTAAGAGCGACAAAAATCATAGTGATAAATGGAGATTAAAATCATGGAAACATGTTTGATTGAATAGTAGATCAAAAGTTTTAGATGTGATGGAACATTTGTTCTAAGAATAATAACAATTGTTTTACTCTTAAATAAATTATACAATTGTAAAATGGAATACCCGTTTTACAGAAAAGAAAGACTGTAATAGAATGTGAATGTTAATGTTAAAATATAAAGTAAAAAAGATATAGTTAAAACTCTATCTGCAATTGGGTCTCATTTGGGTTCTCCATAGTTACATTATGAAAGAGGTTGAGAATCAAAGTATTGTATGTTACTTCTAGCAAATCCTCCTCTTTATCAAAAAGATTAGTACGAAGGTCATATGGGTTACCAAAGCATTTTAATGCTTTTTCCATTAAACATTGTTCGTTTCAAACTTTGTTGAGCAAACTGCTACTCTTGATGTTGAATTTTGATAAACTTTAGCCTTTGGTTCTAACTCTAATGCTAGATTGTCCTCAAAGATTACCTTTTTTTTTTAAATGGATAGCGTATCATATGTTTTTTATGATTCAACTCCCACCTGACCACAAATCTTGTAAGTCCCATTAATATTTTTTAAATTAAAAAAAGAAATTATATTGGAAGATGATAATAATTTGTTTCAGTCATCATTTTTATTCAATATTTATGGAAAGATAATAATTTGTTTTAATATTCAAAGATTATTTTTCGTAACTTCGTAAAACTGGGCCATCTCGAAATCCTGGTGGAGTGTTGGATTTGGCCCAAACTAAGGGCCACTTAAGCGGGATTTGATTTTGGCTCCATTTTCTGTGTGCAAATTCACAGAACAGAGCTGGGATCTATCCAAGACTTTCATATTCCCAGTGCATAGCACATAAATAATATGATATTATATGGTTATATATTATTTAATTTAAAATTATTTAATTATATAATAATATATTATTTATTTATTTAATTATATATTTATATCAAAGTTTGTGCGTACATGCTTTCAAAATTGCAACTTTCCCATTTCAGATAAACCAATTTGACGGGCTCAATTTAGAAATCAAATTATTATGATATACAGATTTCTTTTAGGAGCTGTTCAATTCTTTGTAGATAAAGATTATTTTGATAATTTTTTTTATTATTTATATTATTTTATTTGATTTAACAGTAATATTTTATTATTAATAATGATGTAACAAATAATATAGATAATAATTTGATTATTACCTTTATTTGATGTATTAAAAGAATATTAAAATAATTTTGATTTTATTATAATTATATTCTTATTTACTAATTTTTTAAGATAAAAATAACTTTATTTTTAATTAATTTAATAAATAAAATAAAAATATTTTAAAATAATTATACTCAAATATCTTTAAATAAAATAATTTATAAATATTTTTTATTACTTTTAATTAAATATAATAATTATTTATATTTATTAAATATAATAATTATTTATATATTATAATTATTTAAATAATTTATTTTAAAAATAATTTTTTAATTTTAATAATAAAATATTAACCAACTAAACACCCTTTTGCGGGTTAGCTGCCAACTAACAATATAAAAGACGGGTTGGTGATGATTTGGTCTCCAATTACCATTCATTGGATTTGGGGCATTCCACTGTTTGGTTGTATTTCCGATTGATGGAGAAAGTGATAGTTAGGTGTATCTATTAATTTTTGTTGACTGCCCACCAACTTTTCATCTCTTTCTCACTTCTACTTTAACCTTTTTTTAACTCTTTATTCCCCTACCAATATAAATATTCAAATTCTCCACCAAAATTATCCTAAATATCATTTATTTATTACATTATTAATTAATTTTTTATTAATTTACGTAAATTTTGATGACAAGTGGTCAAGTTGAGCTGGATTTTTCGATGGGCTTGATCTGGACGGGATAGTAATGGGCTAGGCTAGATGATAATTCTAGAATTCTGATGTAAGGCTTTCACCATGTGTCACGCCTCGAACAAATCACTGATGTGGGCACCGAACAACCTTTAGCATTTTCTATGTGATGATTATGAAAAAAAGCAGATTCCCGCAGATATCACTTGACTTTTCATTATTTGAAAACGAACGCACGCATCTGATGGCTCACATCAGACAGTGGATACCAAGCGCTGCATTGAAAATTTTACACCTCCTCTTATCAAAACATACGTGCTCCTGTTCTCTTCCTTTATATTGAAAACCCTAGTTTCCATGTCTAACTACTACTGAACCATCTCCGCTTTATCAGATACACTTCCTAATACATCTTTCTTCGGCTGTCTAGAAACATGGGTACTTTTCTGGTCTTTCACTAATTTTATGTGATTTAATTTTTTTTATTTCGTGTTTTTTTGATTTATTTGAATTTCTGTTTTGGTGTATAGGAAAGGTCAAGATCGGAATCAACGGTAATAGATCTTACTTTGTCTGATCCTATAAAGTGTATATATGTTTTGATCTTGTTGGTTAAGATCGGATCCGATCTTTTTTGTTTTTTGTTTGATTTTAAATTACAGGTTTTGGAAGGATCGGAAGGTTGGTGGCTAGAGTTATCTTGCAGAGGGATGATGTTGAGCTCGTTGCTGTTAACGATCCATTCATCAGTACTGATTACATGGTATTTCTTTAGGAAAATTTTACTTGTATGTGAGATTTATTTGTTTTAATGAAGTAATTGTTAAGAGGTTTTTTTTTTTTTTGGTAGACATATATGTTCAAGTATGACACTGTTCACGGTCAATGGAAGCATCATGAACTGAAGGTGAAGGATGACAAGACTCTTCTCTTTGGTGAGAAGCCCGTTGCTGTATTCGGTATTAGGTATGGGCTTTCTTCCTACTCATCGGTAAAATTCAACTTTGAGTAATAATTCATTAAAATAGGTGGGCGAGAGGTTTTATGGTTAGATGCTGAACATTTGTGTATTATATAATGTTTAGGAACCCCGAAGAGATCCCTTGGGGTGAGACTGGAGCCGAGTACATTGTGGAGTCAACTGGAGTCTTTACTGACAAGGACAAAGCTGCTGCCCATTTGAAGGTTTGTATTTCACATGCTTTTCAATTTTTCGATTTTTTTGATATCTGTATGAGTTCTTTTGATGCTGACAATGTTTAGGTATTTCTAATTGTTATTTCCTGTATAAGAAAATATGATGTGATTTAAAATTTTAAATATGCTATTAGTTAATAATAAATAATCAATATGTGCTTTATTATTTACATTTTCATACCATTCTCATTCCACCGTTTTGGATGTGGACCTAAATGAATAGATACTTGAATGGTACATCAAATTTTTGGAATTGTTTTTATCCCATTGCCTCCTATTTTCATGAGTAAAGTTGGTTGGTTTCATCAGGGTGGCGCTAAGAAAGTCATCATCTCAGCTCCTAGCAAGGATGCTCCTATGTTTGTTGTGGGTGTAAATGAGCATGAATACAAGCCAGAGCTTGACATTGTGTCCAATGCTAGCTGCACCACCAACTGCCTTGCTCCCCTAGCAAAGGTTTGTGTTTTACCTACTTATCCTTTAATGTTTTTGGGTTTGTGTTAGCATCACTCTGGTAATTAGTTTATATGGGACTTGACTTGTTCTTGCATCAAATTGCAGGTTATTCATGACAACTTTGGCATCGTTGAGGGTTTGATGACCACTGTTCACTCCATCACAGGTATAATTAACAAAATTGGTTTTACTTGCTATCATTTCTAAGAGTTTGCTTATGGATGTCATAATACGGCTTTTTATTCTGATATAGCCACACAAAAAACTGTTGATGGACCATCAATGAAAGATTGGAGAGGTGGCAGGGCTGCTTCATTCAACATTATCCCTAGCAGTACGGGGGCTGCAAAGGTAATGTGTATTCTACTTCGCATTATCATATCAATGTATGTTGTCCTGTTCCTAGCATATGATGTAAGTCATTTAGGATCAGTAATTTAATAATCTTAACATTACTGTAGATAAGATTTTATCCTCTATTTTTTAATGTAAATGTAGTTGTATTATTTTTTTAGAGTGCCTAGCTTTTTTGACCTGCACCATTTGATGTTCCTTTATTAATGTATGTATTGTAGGCTGTGGGAAAGGTGTTGCCTTCTCTGAATGGAAAATTGACTGGAATGGCTTTCCGTGTGCCCACTGTCGATGTCTCAGTGGTTGATCTCACTGTGAGACTGGAGAAGGAAGCTTCTTACGATGAAATTAAAGCCGCTATGAAGTAAGAACAGATGTATTGTTTGTATATATTTGCTATGTGAAAGCCTTCGCAGAAAATTAAGAGTTCGACATCTATTTGTAGTTTATAGTCAATTTTGTGTGCTTAGTATAATCCCCTTTGTGATTCTTCTTCTTATGCCTCTTTTGGCGATCTTCAGGGAGGCTTCTGAGGGAAAACTAAAGGGTATTGTGGGATACACTGAAGATGATGTGGTTTCCACTGACTTCATTGGTGACAACAGGTAAGAATGGATGTATATATGTGTTTTTGGTGATTTATTTTGGAGCATATAGCCATTATTTTTTTTTGTGGTTAGTTTCATACATTATAATAGTGCTCATAAGGTTTCCAAATGAGACTTTTGTCTCGCTTCTCCACATGAGGATGGGCTCCACATTTTTATTTAACTTACTTTGTATGGTTTGAAGCAAACCGTATTTTTAGCCCTTTTTAAGGTTTTTAATTATCTTTTTGTTATGATTAAGCCTGGGGAATAATGCCAAATCTGATAACTTATCATCTATTTGATTATGCAGGTCAAGTATCTTTGATGCCAAGGCTGGTATTGCTCTGAACAAGAAGTTTGTGAAGCTTGTCGCATGGTACGACAACGAGTGGGGCTACAGGTAAAATTCAAATTTAACCATGCCTTTGTATGATGTATGTTAGTAAAATAATATTTG
The DNA here is from genome assembly GCF_011075055.1 of Mangifera indica. Lineage (NCBI taxonomy): Eukaryota > Viridiplantae > Streptophyta > Magnoliopsida > Sapindales > Anacardiaceae > Mangifera > Mangifera indica. The sequence goes on from NC_058139.1 coordinate 3,535,204, forward strand.
CAAGTAAGATAATCTCTAATATGAAGATGAGCTCGTATAAATTGGCATTGACAATGTGTATTGTGTTGTTGCAGCACACGAGTTGTTGATCTGATTGTTCACATGTCGAAGACCCACTAAGTAGCGTGTCCATCATATATGCCTGTTGTTGTTTGCGTCTTATTTTGAGACTGCTGAGTTGAAATAAATGTGTTTTTGAAAACGATATGAAGAGTTGGACCTGCTTCTTCTGTTGGGCAGGTTTATCTGTGGTTGTTTTGTTCAGTTAAGTAGTTATTCCGAGTCTCCCATCACCTGTTCGCGAGAAAGCTTGTATTGAAAACTTGGGGATTGGCTTAGATATATTTTTGTTCGGTTGGAATTAAATACCAGTTGTCTGTCTGTCTGTCCTCTATTACCTTTCCCCTATTTGGTAATAGAGAAAGTGGACTGAAAAATGCCTTGCCTAAATGCATTTCCTCTTAAAGCACGAATTTAATCAATGTATAACCATAATTAATGGATTCTAATCAATGTACGACTGAAGTAAATTCCCCTTAAATAGGAGGAAAGCGGCTTGAATGCTAGGTCAAGGTCACGTGTTTACCGATGCAGCTTGGTTAAGATCATGTGTCTTCCTGCTCGTCGATTAATAAAAGTGAATAATTTCCATCTTAAGTTCAAAGAATAAAGCAGTCCGAACTGAAGCATTCCTGATTTGCCTTTATTTCTAAATTTTCAATCTTGTTTGCTAAAGTCTGTCTATCTTCCAAGTGAAAAGTATATGTATTGTTTTGCTTCATGAACACTTTTTTATATCATAAAAATTATTTAATGAATTCGGCAGGGATTTATGTATATTTTTTAGTACTTTTTTTTTTTTTTCTTATTTTGTTAATTTTATATATATATATATATATTATGATTATGCGGTCAATAGGAGTTGTTTGCAATTATCTTTACTTGACAGAAATTATATTAATTTTGTAGTTATTTTTTAAATACGTATAAATTTAAATATTGTGAAAGATAGATAATATTGTGAATTAGGTAAGGTGAAAGTATAATCAGAGCTTTTAACCACCTATTAGAGTACAATAAAAATTATGCGTACTTATTTTGGGTATATAAATAGATACATATTTTATAAATATCATCAATTAATTTAATATTTTTAAATTAAAAATAAAATAATATTTAATTATATGATGACATACCTTATATATATTTATTTATGTATTCAAAATTGAATACATATAACATTACTTATAAATGTATTTATGATGCATACGATTTTAATAATTTCATCTCTTCTCCTCATCACTTACCACTTAAGTTAGCTATATCTTATTATCTTTTTTTTATTTGATAATTATAATATCTAATTATTTCAGGATATTAAAGGAAAATTCAACATAAAATGTTGATGGAGAATTTACTTATATAAAAGTTAATGGAATCTTATTAGAAAAGAAAAAGTCTTATAATAATAATGTTAAGTAAAAAAAATTCTACCTTCAATCAAGGTGTTCAATTTAGATGAATTTGAAACTAAACAAGATTAAAGATAACAATTAACAAAATTTACTATACCAACAAACAAAAAGGTAAATTATAAGAACAAATTTGTAAAAAATGGTCATTGACAACTAAAAAATTTTAACTCTCCTTTCAAGTAAAAATTTATATTTTTTCCTTTAAAGTAAAAAATTATTTGTGATATATATATTTTTTAATTTCTAGATATTACAATTTTTTTTTTAAAGATTTGATGGTTTTTTTGTTTTAAAATTTTTATTAGTTGATGACAAACAATGAGATAAAGCTAAGAAAGGATATTTTTGTTTTAAAAAAAAAAAAACGGTGGTGTAATTAATACTGTATTATTATTCAATTCAAAATTTAAATTTAAGTAGCTTTCCAAAACTGGTCATCCTCGTGCCTGATTAACAATGGCCAACTCGCAATTATTGGCAAAAGATAAGGGCTAAAAGTACCCATTTCCTGTCTTAAAATGCTTACTATCCCGCATTCAAATTTCCCCTAATTTCGATCTCTCCGCCAATTCCAAACCCGATCCTCGTTTTCAAACGTTATCTTTATCTCTCTGCTGAATTCCCACATGAACCATTTTATTATTCCATTCTAATTATTAAATTTAACAACCCTAGTTATTTTATGTTACTGTCCATCTGATTTTCTAATCTCCGGCCGGCTGCTGGGACATGGCCACCTCCGCCTTCAAGTCCACCACGAAGAGAACACCCATTGCGACCTCCCAAACCTCCACCACCGATGACTCCTCTTCATCTGCCAGTCGTAATTCCGCAACTCACCGTCGTTCCAGAAGTCTCAGTAGATTCTCGAAGCGACTCTCGGGGCAGGAATTCTTTCCCGATGAAGCTCCCAAAGGAAGGTTTGTAAATACTGTCAGAGGATCGGGCTTCCCTGAGATTAGCCTTGACGACCTGGCTGTCGAGTTTTTTGACTCATCAGGTGATAGAGGAAGGTTATCTGTTAGGAAAGATGAACCTAATGACAGTAGAGCTGGTGGTGGAGGGACTGTGAGACGAGGGAGGTCGGTGTCGAGACAGGGAGCGAAGGGTTTTAGCGGTAATTTTTCAGCTGGAGGAAAGGTAGTTCCAGAAAGTAATAATAATCCGAGGAGGAGAAGGTCGGTGTCTGTGGTTCGTTATCAGATTAGCGATTCTGAGGTGATCTCTATCATGAATGATAATCATGTTTCTAGATGCTAAATATTTGATATTGCTTGACATTTAGTAAATACTTAGGATAAATTAATTGAATATTCATGAACTGACACATTGCGTTCATGCTGTGCCTTGAAATAATAAATTTAGAGAAATTATCAAGTTTTAATTAATACTTGACATATATTAGTTGTATTATCTTGGCCTCGTTTGAAACCATGCCATAGAGTTATCAAGTGAATTTTGGGTTCTCTTTCCAAGCAAATTGATTAGTACCCAGAATCTTTGATGCAGAGAAAGCCAAGATTTTCACTGGCATTTGGATGAAGTTACTAATAATTTCACATGCTTGTTAGTGTACTTTATTGAAAAAAATCATGATGAATTTTTAGCTATTGTCACGTTATTGTTGAATAGTGTTATATGAGACTAAAAGAGACAAACTACTGAAAAGCACTGGATGAAATTGAATGTGACAATATTTGGAATTTTTTCATGCCAATCTATGAATGTGCTTGTCCTGCATGAATATCTTTTAACTCCTTAAACATCACTTGAATTTTTAACTTAATGTATAAATTGCTAGCTGTAAAGGAAGTTTAAGTTCTTATCTAATTATGTTTCAAGGGTTGCGCATGTACAATGTGATATAATTGTTGCCATCACAATTAATTTAATTTTGATCAGCTTGTCTTTTTGTCTATTACGAATTGGCAATCCTTACATTGACTTTATTTTCCAAATTTTTTATGATATAGTAGCTTGATATTGCCATGCTAGTTGTGGTTAACCGGAGAAAATATTTTGGTTGTTTAATGCATTTCTTTTTCTTGTATTATGGTAGAGTGATCTAGACCATTCTCAGAGTACAAGCAACAGTGCTAGCTTGAAGAGTAACACCAGTGGAAACAATCAGGTGCCTTCATTGCATAGGTCCAGTGCTTCAAAGCATAGGCCCATGCTTAGAAGATCCGTTAGCCAAAGAGATTTAAAGTACCATGATGACTATTCTGTAAGTGTCATTTATCCTTTCTGTAAGATTTTATTGTAACTTCTGTTTTTTGATGAACATCTGAGGAAACATTTAATATGGGTTTTTTTCTTTTTCTATAAAAATGCCTAGTCCAATGTTTTGATTGACTTTTTTGATATCTTGACCTTTTCTAAAAGGATCCCCTTTTGTATTATTGAAAGATTTTTCGTAAAATAAAATTTCATTACTGATATAAATTTACAATTTCAATGGATCTTGCAGAGTCAGTCTTCAGCTCTAACTGATGATGAAGGGAGGGATGCTCCTTGCATTAAAAATGGAATCGAGAATATAATCCGAGTAGTTTATGCGCAAAATAAGGTCAGATTTATATTGTAGAAAATGAATGTTATGCTATGAGCATGGCCTCAGTTGAATTGGAAACCCTTGCATTGACTTTATTTTTCCTTTTTAATGATAGTAGCTTGATATTTCCATGCTAATCTCTATGCATTTCTTGTTGTTGTATTATGGCAGAGTGATCTAGACCATTCTCAGAGTTCAAGCAACAGTGCTAGTATGAAGAGTAACACCAGTGGAAACAGTCTGGTGCCCTCATTGCATAGGTCCGGTGCTTCAAATCATAGGCCCATGCTTAGAAGATCTGTTAGCCGAAGAGATTTAAAGGACCATGGCAGCTATTCTGTAAGTGTCTTCTATCCTTTCTGTAAGATCTTATTGTAACTTCTGTTCATTGAAAATCTGAGGAAACATTTAATTTGGGTTTTTTTTCTATAAAAAAATCTAATAGACAGGCCTAGTTGAATGTCTTGATTGACTTTTTTGATACCTTGACCTTTTTTAAGAAGATCTTCTTTTGTATTGTTGAAAGCTTTTTGATAAAATAAGTTTTCATTACTGAATTAAATTTACAACTTCTATGTACCTTGCAGAATCAGTCTTCAACCCTGACTGATGATGAAGGGAGGGATGCTCCTTGCAGTGAAAAAGGAATCGAGAAGATAATACGAGCAGTTTATGCACAAAATAAGGTTAGATTTATATTGTAGAAAATGAATTTTATGCAATGAGCATGGTCTCAGTCTAATCTATGTGCTTTGTCACTTATGCCTATGGTATCCTTCAGGTGGAGCATCCAACTGGGAATGATTTGAATGGTGGGTTGTATGATGCAATGAGGAAAGAATTTAGACATGTCGTGGAAGAGATGAGGATGGAAATTGAACAAGTCTGTACTCTGAACCTGCTTTGTATGTTGCATTCTGTGTTTTGTGTGCTAAAATTACCAGGATTCTTTGCTTCCCACACAGGCAGCAGTGAAAACAAAATCCTCCACTTTACCAAATAATAATGGTTTGCCATCCAAAGATTTTGATGCTCTTCATTCTGCTTCTACAGTCAGAAAGAATTATGCAGCACAATTAGAACAGGTACTAAGAAATTGGGTATGCTACTCAATCTACCATGACTAACATTGTGGCATCAATTTTTTTTCATGTTAGCGAATGAGAATTACCTCTTGTCAAAGTTAATGATTTATAATTATATTTTTGAATGCTGCTTAGACTTTAATAACATTGAATATAAGTTCATACCAGAGGTTCGCGATCACCTGATGTTTGAAGAACCTTCTTTGGCTTTCAGTTTTTCTGCTCTTACATTGATGCTCTCATGGAATGTGTCTTTCAGAATCAGCAAACTAAATCTAGCTTCTGCTATTTATTTTTACTTGTAATTGGAAGAAAATTTTTTGGATAGGCTTTTGAACAAGCATTTATGCATGTTATGATTCATTGTTGATATTTTAGGTTGTCTTTATTATCTATTTTATAATGTTAATATGAGTGTGCAAGCAACATATTAATTTGTTTTTCCTCTCTGGGAAGTTATATGAAATAAATTTTCTGATATGACATTCTGCCTTTTCTGATAAACTGCAGTCAGCAAAGCGTAAACAAGATCTATTAGCTGAAATTTTGCTGGAGGAGCACCATAGTAGGGAGCTTTCTAAAATTGTCCACGGATTGCTTCCTGAAGAATCAAAGAATTCTGTTGTTGAAAAGCAAGCACGGGCCAGAAAGGTACCCTTTTTGCTCTCTGCCAGATTTTTCATGATAGGTAAGTGACTTTTTTCCTTTTACCTTGTAATTATCCAGAGCAATGACAGAAATAGGATGTCTAAGCGATTGACTGAGGAAGCAGAGAAATATATTGAGGACTTCATTTCAAGCATTGAAGATACAGATATTTCTTCAATAGATGGAGAAAGGAGTGACACCAGTTCAATTCTTGGAGGAGTAACAAAGACAGAAACTTTTCAGAGTCCAGCAATATCAAAGCCTCCTACTGTTCAGATGGATGGGGTTGCACTGCCTTGGTTGCAGTGGGAAACTACTGTTGATGCTTCCGCTCAATCTAGCAAGACCAAGACACAACCATATTCAACGTCAAAAACTAAATTTTGGGATTCGTCTCAGGTAACTATTGACTAATTGATTGCAACGTATTTTAAATGGTAGTAAGTATTAATCAAGCAACTCTGTTATGTATTCTCTCTCTCTCATACTGTGTTCAACTAATATAACAGAAACCAAAAATTGCACAAGACTTAAGCTATCATTCCGCCAGCAGCCGGGGGAGTTGGAGCCCCGAAATTATTGATGGCCATTCAATGAAGTTTGGAGAAGATATAGGGAATCAAAGCCAAAAAACTAGGTCTTGCTTCGACATGGACAAGTATCTCAAATTTCAAAAAGATGAAGATCTTCTCCTTGAAATGCTGAGGCAACAACAGAGAATTAATTCCGGCGGTATGCTACTTTGTAATCAAATGTTCATCTAGAAACCATATATTTATTCAAATTTGGTTCCCCAATAGACAAACTACTGTATATCTCTGTTTAGATATTTAGATCTTACTGTCTCTCAAGTTCAAGTAGCTATCGACTTTTCCTGCAGAGCCTCTTTAATCCTTCATCAGCTTGCCCACTACCGGCATTTTGCTCGAGGAGGATAACAATGGCCTAATTGAATAATTTTGCCCATTTGCAAGCTTGCCAAGCTTGCCCATTGAGAAAGTTCTGTCCAATTTATCCATTATAATTTATAAGGGCAGTTGATCTCCTTAATTAAAGACGGCGGGATAAGTGAATCATTAAGCCGTCAAATCAAAACAAAATTTACCAACTTTATAGGTGATTCAATCTTCAATTTGTAACTCTACCCATAAGTAGATAATGTTTATTTGTCAAAGTGATGCAAGAGTTTGTTTTGATGTAATCTCTTATTGGTATTCTAATTACCATATTAAAATATTATTATAATAATTTTAACTTTGTTACTATTTTTATTTAATTATTAAATTTTTAGATAATAAATAAAAATAATTTAATTAATTAATTTCATGATAAATTTTATTTCTGGTAAGAATAATTCAATTTTGATCTTGTGATCTCTTTTACTTTATATAACAGTAAATAGTTTAACTACCCGAAAAAAAAAAATAATTTTCTCATTTAACTTTTTTTGTATCGGCCGAATTATAATTAGTTGATCTTTATAAATACTTAGGCACATCTTACGGTTGAAATTCAATCAACCTCTACTACTACATTTGATCTTTCAATCTGTGGTAATTCTTATAAGAACAATTCTCAAGTATCCTGCAGTTCTAAGTATCTAAGTATCCATATATCCGGCGTATTTCTGTGAAAGAGATAATAAATGGACTATCCTTGAAAATCTCAACCAGCGTTTGGTAACTTAGTACGATACTTTCGGTTTGAGTTTGAAGGTACGACAATGGAAGGCACTGAGAAGCCTGTGTCAGCGTTAGGGATTGAGAAAGATCTAAACGATTGGCTTTCTGTCACCAAGTCCAGGAATGGCACATGGTGGCATTCAGCTTTCCACAATGTCAGTGCTATGGTTGGTGCCGGTATTTTGGGGCTCCCTTATGCCCTCTCTGAACTCGGATGGTAAGTGATCATGCTTTTTCTCCGTGGCGAGATCATCATCATCATCATCATATCTGTTTCTGGTTTTTATTTCCATTAGGTTAAGCTATTTTTGTAATATTTTAGGGGTCCTGGTGTGACCCTAATGGTTTTATCGTGGGTTGTCACTCTATACACGATGTGGCAAATGATTGAAATGCACGAGATGGTGCCCGGAAAAAGACTCGATCGTTACCATGAGTTGGGGCAGGCGGCTTTTGGAGAAAAGCTCGGGCTTTGGATCGTGGTTCCCCTGCAAATGATGGTGCAAGCGGCCACTGATATAGCTTTCATGATCACCGGCGGAAAATGTTTGAAGAAGTTTCATGATACCGTTTGCCCCAACTGCAAAGATATCAAAACCACTTACTTCATTATGGTCTACGCCTCCGTCCAGTTCGTTCTTTCTCACCTCCCCAGTTTCAATTCCATCATAGCCGTTTCTATTGCCGCCTCCGTCATGTCTTTGAGGTATTTTATTTTCTTTTCTTTTTGGGTAGTAGAATCATTCACTACAAGAACACTGTAAAAATTGTTGTTTTTGGCAGTTATTCAGCCATTGCTTGGATGACTTGTATACATAAAGGGGTTATACCAGATGTGGATTATAGTCCGAGGTCTACAACCACAGCAGGGATGGTGTTCAGCTTCTTCAGTGCGGTGGGCGATGTATCATTCGCCTTTGCCGGACATAATGTAATATTGGAGATCCAAGCCTCAATTCCTTCTACACCTGGCAAACCATCCAAGAAACCCATGTGGAAGGGTGCCTTTTTTTCTTACATAGTTGTTTTCTTATGCTACTTCCCTGTTGCCATATTTGGCTACTGGGCATTCGGAAACAAAGTTGAGGACAACGTCCTTTTATCCCTGGAAAAGCCCCGTTGGCTAGTCGCCGCTGCTAACATGTTCGTGGTAATCCATGTCGTCGGAAGTTATCAAGTATACTAATCATCGATTTGCTCATATCCTTGAAACTTTTTTCTTTTGTCACACAAATTATTTCTAAAAGATTAATAATTGATTTTTCTTAACAGGTTTTCGCCATTCCATTTTTTGATATGGTCGAATCGTTTTTAGTGAAGAAAATACATTTCCGACCCACTAAAAGTCTTCGTTTCATAACAAGAAACTTATATGTTGGTAAGAATTTCATTGAATTTTAATTAAAACAGATGTATGTATGTGTAAATAAATGTAATATTAATAATAATATTGTTTTTTGTATGTAATGTATGCAGCATTCACCATGTTCATTGGAATGACATTCCCTTTCTTTGGTGCAATTATCGGCTTCTTCGGAGGGTTCTTCTTTGCTCCGACATCATTTTTTGTTAGTACTATTGATTTTTATTTTAATTAATAAATAAAGAGGATTGATATCATCTTCCCATCTGAATGTATGTATGTATGTATGTATGTATATATGAATTTCAGCTGCCATGCATCATTTGGTTAGTGGTCTACAAGCCAAGAAGGTTCAGCTTATCCTGGTTCACAAATTGGGTATGATTTATAAATCACCAGTCTTCTTTCTCATTTTAACTGTTATATGTATATATTTAGTAAGGAACCTAATTACCTTTTTTTTTTTTGGCAGTTTTGCATTATTTTTGGTGTGATTTTGATGACTTTAGGTCCTGTGGGTGGGTTGAGGCAGATAATCGTTCAGGCCAAACAATATAAATTTTACTCTTAATTATCCATAGCTATTTTATGCCTCTCGAGAAACCAAAAGAATCACTAGTTTAGTGCTCTTCTGTAACCTTTTTTTTTTTTTTTTAATTATGAATATTAAGGTTTGGATCCGAAATGAATGCATTTTATTTTGCATATTTGCTTGTTTAATATAATTTATAATTATTTAATTATGATTAATATAATTTATAATTGCTAATATTATCAAATTCCAATTTAGGATTGATTTCAAATTGAATCTATTCAATATGGTTATGATGTGAATTATATGTTTTAAGAATTTTTTTAATCACATCTTGGGGTATTATATTATAAAATACACGTGTCATGTGTATTTTGTCACTAATAATATATAATGTTATGGTAATCATATTATTTATTTAATTAATCAAATAATTCGGTTAAGTAAGGCAGTGTATATATGAACATTATAATTAAACTATTTTAAAATTATTTGAAAATTAAAAAAATTTCCAAGCGAGATTTTTCTGAAGAAGATATTTAAGTAACATTATCTACTGTGAGTAGCCCAGCGTACGCCAAATGCTGATCCTTCAATTTCAAACCTTCAATTTGTTTACCTTTCCTAAACCCCTAAACCCCACCCTTCCAGTCCCCAATGGCCACCTCCACCGCCGTCAGAACCACCACGTCGTCTCCGTTACTAAGTTCACTCCACTGAAATGCTACAGCTCTGACGAGTACCCTGTGGACGACTCCTTTCTTGAACAGTTCGCTCCAAAAGACAAGGTAACCGAGGACGAAGCCCGACGCCTTAACTGGATCGAGCGTGGGTGGGCTCCTTGGGAAGAAATTCTCACTCCTGAAGCTGATTTCGCGCGTAAAGCACTCAACGAAGGTGAAGAGGTCCCGCTCCAAACTCCCGAAGCTATTGAAGCTTTCAAGATGTTAAAACCTTCCTATAGACTGCAAAAAATGAAAGAGATGGGGATTACTGAGGATGAATGGTACAGAAGACAGTTTGATTACAAGGGCGAGATTCCGGATAAACTTGAAACGATTTGGGCCGGTCCGGTGGTCCTCCAACATGTGCCGCCTAGAGATTGGCCGCCTCGAGGATGGGAAGTGGATAGAAAGGAACTGGAGTTTATAAGAGAGGCGCATAAAATGCAAAATATTCGAGTGACAATTGAAGAGATAGAGAGAGAAGCAAGGAATGAGAAAGAAGGGCTTTGTTTTGATAGGTATAAGATGTTCTTGAAGCAGTATAAGGAGTGGGTTGCTGCTAATAAAGATAGATTGGAGGAGGAGTCTTATAAGGTACTTACTTTAATTAACACGCACTCTTATTCTCTTATTTGTGTTTATTTATTGGGTTATAATCGCAGAGAATTTAACATATAGATGTTGATGCAGTTTTTTGATATATCCATATGAATAAATTTGAAATGACTTTAAAAAAAATTTATTGTTAAGAATCTTCCTTAATATGCTGTGACAACTGATAAACTTCTGAGCGTTGTGCTCGGGTGAAGTTAACGTGATCATTGTCTATATATCTTTACTCTTAATTTTGTGGGTGATGATTTCGTTTTGTTGAAACATAAAAGTGAAAAGCAATGATGGTACAAATTTCTAGGTATTACTCTTATTTTGAAAAAGCTTGGTTACTTCTGAAGTGTGCTAAAAATATGGATGAAATCGATATAATAGTAAGTAGGCTACAGTGGTATCTTCTAATAATTCAGTTATTAGTTGGGGGGTAGCAGCATGGGATATTTGACATATTGAAAGGAATTAGGAAGTCGTCATTCTGTTGACTTTTCATGTGAAAAAAACGAATATCCATGTTTACTTTGTATTTTATTCTATTTAGGTTTGCTTTGATGATTCTAGTGTGTGAATTTAATTGTTTCGACGCAGTATGACCAGGATTACCATCCAGGACGGCGAAAAAGAGGCAAGGATTATGAAGAAGGCATGGTAGGTTGATGCAAGTTTTCCTTATTTAATTTAAAAATTCTGAATGATGTTTTAAGTTGTGGGATATTGATTTGACTGATCATTTTTATTTTTTGCAGTATGAGCTTCCATTCTACTATCCAGGACAGGTAAAACTGTTAGCTCATAACGTTTTCCTTCCTTTAGTTAAGTCTGCTTCTAGTTGCTGTACTCTTGGAAATATGTGTGGTGCCTGCATGTGTTTAATTTCTTTTATTTATTTATTTAATTAGGTTGTTTCTAACAAGTTAAAAATATTTGTTAGGTTTGATTTTAATTTTTACGATGCCATTTATCCATTGCATATGCAAGTTGCTGGAATATCTTTTCCTTCCTTTTGTTAGGTTTGATTTTAATTTTAGATCTCCTTAAACATTTCATGTGCTTAATAGATCTACATATCACTGATACGAGAAGTTGTATGGTGGCTAACGTCTATGCAGATTTGTGCTGGAAAAGTGACGACTTTACATTTGTATCAAGGAGCATTTGTTGACATTGGAGGTGTATATGATGGGTAATTATCATTACCCATGCTTGTCTTTCTTCTACTGATAAAACTTCATTACTTACAGGGTCAATATAACCATTTGTTTGGTTGTAGCAGTTTACTTCCTACCTGCTGTGCTAAACTTGCAAATTAGATCTCCCTCAAATGGCCCAGTTTGTTTTCAAATTGATTATGTGCTCATACGTGCCCACATACATCATATATATGTTTAATTGTGTGCAATTGTGGTAGAGAGGAAGCTTTTGTGATTTGCCAGCTCCTTGCAATATTTTACCATCCTCCAATTCCATAGGTTGTTAAATTACATGGTCAAGTAGTAGGGAAATAACTGTACCGTAAGTTTTTTCCAGAAGGAATGGATGATTTGGCTAGAGCTGCCTTGATATTAATTGGTAGACCTCAATATGTCTCAGTTGTATCTTGGATATTTCAGTGGTTCAGACACAAGTAGATTTCTATTAAATGTGTAGTTGCACTAATGGTTTTGACGTCATTTTTGGTTACCAGGGTATAAATGCAGTGTCTGAATATTGAATACATTAAATTAATGGACAAAACTTATTATGGGTTAACAAAAGCTTATTTGTAAATGTGATATAGTGCAAAAACATCCAGGCAGATTCATGCATTTCTTTGTGTTTCAGATGGGTTCCTATAAAAAATAATGATTGGTATTGGATCCGTCATCACATAAAAGTTGGCATGGATGTCCTTGTTGAAATTCTGGTGAGTGTTGTCACTTGTTTTATTTATTTATTTATTTGCTTAGAGAGATTGTTTCTGCACAGTTTTATCGATATGTTGACATATGCTTGTAGTGGCACACATCAAGAGCTGGGAAGAACAAAATTTTGGTTAATATCAATACACTTTATTTATAAGAAGACAAAGAAATACCCTTTTCAATGCACGCTAGTGTTATCAAAATTTTGTATTTTTGCACTCACCAAGACTGCCCATAGTTTTATTGACATGTAATTTGATCAATTTTCTTTTAAGAAATTTCTATTTCTATTATCATCACCATAGATAGGTCACATTTTCAGTTTAATTGAAATTGGCTTCCTGAAATTATCTGAGTCAAATCACTTTTTGGAAGTGTATAATTGTGTTTTCATTAGTGATGATGGATGCAGTTTTGGTTTTTTTTTCTTGTCCCTTGCCGTATTTTCTTCCCTGGTTGCTGACACAATTAATTATATGAATGTCAAATTCTAGTTGGCTTTACTGATTTTTTTCTTTTAATTTTTTTTGGCAGGCAAAACGTGATCCCTATCGGTTTCGATTTCCTATTGAAATGCGTTTTGTTGATCCCAACATAGATCACCTGATGTATGTAAATCTATATGTGGTCTATTTCTGTCTGTTAGAAGTATATGGCTCTGTAATTATTGTCAGTCTTATTTTTAGTCTAATGATGAGTCAATCAAGGTATATAAAATTATTTTTTTCACTACTGCCAGATTTAACAGATTTGACTATCCTCCAATCTTTCATCATAATGAAGATACTAATCCAGACGAGTTACGGGTTTGTTACTTTCCTACTTAAAATTCCATATGATACCTATCTTCTCTTTATGCAGACAATAAGCTTTGTCAGTAAATGGTGTTTCTCGCACCTTAGTTTGTGGGCCTTGCCCTTGATTGCATGGTTAATTAGAATGTAGGGAAGAAGTTTTTTTAACTTCTTATGGAAGCAGTTATGGTTACATTTGATGAATACCTTCAGTGTTATCAGAATATTTGGTTTCTGAAAGCTTCTGTTTTTCTAGTACATTGTTCTTATGGGGTGTGGTACTTCAAATATATAAAATTTTCTACCTCACTTATGTCTATGGTTTATCTTGCTTCTCTTGGCAGCGGGATTGTGGAAGACCTCCTGTTCCAAGAAAAGATCCAGGAGTCAAACCAGAAGAGGAACCATTGTTGTCAAATCATCCTTATGTTGATAAGGTACTTCAAAACACATTTACTCTTTATTGAAATTTAGCATTCTTGGTTTTGATGTCGTGAACCTGTCACAACAACATTGATGGTCATTTCTCAGGTGTTGTTGCATATACAAGGATAAAGACTGGAACATTAAATACTATATAAGTTCTTGATTATCTCAATTCGATGCTTGTTTTTGCTAAAGGATGGCTGAGTGACATATGATGCTGTCACAACTCAGCCTCTTCTATGAACTGCAGTAACAAATCTTTTTTGTTGCACTTTTCTTTGTTATGCAGTTGTGGCAGATCAATGTTGCTGAGCAATTGATTTTAGATGATATGGAGGCTAATCCTGATAAATATAAGGACAAAAAATTATCAGAATTAACTGATGATGAGGAATTCAATGAAGAAAGCAGTGTTGAATACACCAAAGTTCTGTATAAGAAAACTGAACTACCAAAAACAATTCTGGTAAATACTATATTTCGGAATCTATTTTGAAATATATTTTGGTAGGTTCACTTGATATTGCTATATCTGTTTTGCAGAAAACAAGTGTTAAAGAACTTGACTTGGAAGCTGCCTTTGCTGAGCGTGAGGTCATCTATCCCCACTGGCTGCTTATAAATCATGCTCTTCATTACTTGAAAATTATGCAAACTCTACTGAGATTCTTTCCTATTCAAATGGTTGTTACTTTATATGAGGATGAAGCTGTCTCTTGTTTTGAAATCCTACAGAAATTTAATTAGTCCTTGTTTAGCTATCTCATGGGCATTTCTCATCATGCAGCTTTTGATATAATAGCAACCAAACCTGAAAAGTTCAGTTGTCAGGATAATACAAATAGATTGTAATTCTTTTTCTATGCATCTTTCAGGATTGCCAATCTTTTTGTATGAACAGCTTTTCTGTCATGCACTTTGATATAATTTCAAACTTGCACTATAAGCAGCTTTGACAAGGTTGATTTTCATTGATTGTTCAAAAAGTTGTAGAAGCTTTTATTATTTCAAGACTGAAATCATCTTTTCATTAAATTATGGTGGAACATGTAAAATTTCTCTCTTAGATTTTCTACACATCTTCTTGAGCATCTTATTTATATTTTTCCTTTGAATACAGCACCATAATAGATTAAGAAGGGAAGCAACAGAAAGAGGGGAAGAATATAAAATTTCAAAGCTGAGACGACATATTGAGATGGATGAGTATGATTTTATTCATTGGCGTCGGTCATTTGAGGAAAGAGAAGCTTTACTCCGAGACATCAGCTGGTAATCCCATCAGTACTATTTGTTGCCTTTAGCAAACCCTTATAACCTATGGATTGAGGAGTAATAAAGTAGTGTAAATCTAATCATTAAACCTAGAATCTGCAAACATTACACTGGGATCTTGTTGCATATAGCAGAAATTGTTGTAGTTTTATATTTCCATCACAGTTTGCTTGACTGTTATTGATGTGAACAAGTATAATGCTGTGCAATTTTGTCTTTTTGACTGAACCTGATAAAATTGAATTTTTCAAGTTGCATTTTGGCTCGATTGCAGCTTGATTGAAGTTTCTGCTATAAGGTCTGATGACCACAATAATAGTAATTACTTGTGGTTGCTTGCATATCTATTCATGGCCATTTAGGACAAACTATATCAATTTTTTTTTTATTCAATAAAGCTGTACTATCTCTATTTCACCTACCTTCTAATGAAATGAAATGATCTTTCTCAGCCGTCAAGCTCTTGGTCTGCCATTGGAAGAGCCAGGGAGGTATAAAGATGCCAGTTTCTTTGGGAAAGATCAGTATGATCCCTCAAATCCTTTGTACCGGTATGACTATTGGGGAGAACCCAAAAACTCAGAGAAGAGCAGACAAGAGCGCATGACTGATGCACACAACAAATCTATTGTGGGGAATGGTATGGTTTGGTACGAAATGTCTTATGATGATTTCATAAAGCAGAAGATGGAGAGGGAAGCTAAGGGAGAGAAGCTAAAAGAAATCCATGAAACAGACAGTGATGAAGGTGATGATGACAGTGACGACGACTTTGATTACAGCATTCTGAGTAACTATGGTGATAATTTGTCAGATCAGCCTGTGGTTAACGGGACTGAATCCTATAGTATATCAGATGAGGGTATGTTTGAAACTTAATTTCTTGGGGTTAAGAATAAGGTCTAAATTAACATTTTTTGTTTGGTGTACAGTAATTGTTCATGAGAGAGGTTATAGTTGTTAAAAGGGCTTCTGATGATGTTCATATAACTGGCATTCATCTGCATTTAGTGGGTCATCTTTTTTGTAGTAATAATGGCAGTCTTTTAGGTATTCTGTTAATTGTTTATTAATTATTATATCAAAACCCTCCAGAGTTTGAAGATAGATGTTTAAGGCCATGTGCACACTCTAGAATGTAATCAATAGGAATATGAATGTGATGTTATATAATTGAATATTATTCACTCAACTACACAATGTCATGTCATCTATGCCTAAATTGTGTATAAAGATAACAAATTACAAAGACACCTACCAGATTATGAATATTTCTGAAGCAACCACCTACCAACTGGTTTTAATAAAATTACAAAAACAAACAAAGATAATAAGAGGCACAAAAAGAAATACAATTCAACTCCTAAGGAATGTCAATTCCATTTGTCTCTACTCTCCAGTATTTTACAATTACAATTAGCAAAGAACAGAGAAAGAAATAAAAGAGCAAACTCTAACCAAAACTCCCCTATTCTCAACTCTAATGCAATGTAGTATTACAAACATAATCTTCCTTTTTACAATGAAAAATTAACAATCCAGTACCCACCCCACCCCCTTTCATACGATTATGTCCAATTTTTATCCCCGCATCCAACTTCAAAAACCAATTGCATGCACTCCTACATTAACTTCATTTATTGTGAAACAAACTAGGAAATATTGCAACCCTCATAACTGACGCACACCAGAAACACGAAATATGTAAGTGCTCTCGGTGAAATTCAGGATCACATGCTGCTCTTGCTCTTCAACTAACACCAAAAGTATGGAGATAATATCAATCTATTTCCCCTTCTTCTACATCTTTGACAGGATTTACAATACTTTGGGGTGGTTCCACTTCCTCCTCATCATCATCATCCATCTTCATGTATAATCCTAGCTGTTCCAATGGGTTGCTACTTCCCTGGAATTTAAAACTACCCATCCCATTTTGAAACTGCTCTGGGCTTGTCTCCTCTACAAAACTTGGTATATGTTCATCTTGTGCAGTTCTAAGCATTTCCAAATCTTCCATGAATTGACTGTTTTCATTGATATCAACGGTCTTTTCCATCTGCAAGCAATTGCAAATTTTTCAGTTGCACTTTGGACATGAAGCTTGCATCAGGACTAGGCCAAATTACAGATTAAATCATATTTTACCTGTTGCAATGCCTGGCGTGCAGCTTCTCTCTCTAGTTCCCTCTTCCTTTTTGCTTCAGCAGCAGCTTTAGCTTCAGCTTTTCTTCGAGCCTCTTCAGCAGCCTTGGCCTCTGCTTGCAAGCGAGCTTTTTCTAATAACACATTGGAAAGAAGAGGGAACAAAAGTCAAAGTCATCAGAGATGTATTCAACATTAAAGAAAGATTTCAAGAATCTCCAACAAACATATTATTCATATCTAATTCCAATTGTATGCAATGTTAGAATGCCAAACCTTCTCTTTGCTGCCTTTCCAGTTCCTCTCTCTCAATCCTTAGTTTCTCAGGGTTGCACTTATCAACCTATATAACAAAATTGTAAATCATCACAGCTGAGTAAAATTCACAGAGAAGCATAAACCCTAACGTATGTAACATGGCTATTATAAACAAACCTTTTCAAGTGCTTTTACCCGAGCTTTGAGTATTGTATCAGCGAATCTGTTCCTCAATAAAGCAGCACGATATAGCTTTTCAGGGGAGACTTGCCTCTCAGATGGAGCACTCTCCCCTATAATGTTATATAGCATGGTTGGTGAAATGACGCCCAAAGAAATCAGCACACAGTCTTTTTAATTATTATGCTTACCCTCATGATGGCTATCCACCTCAATAGCAACTGGCTTACCCTGAGAATTGAGCTCAGGTGGATCCAAATTTACTGATGCTATGCAAAACATGCAAAAGCAGAACTTTAGAGAAAGACTATCATGGAAAAAATGGGTTCAATGAATGAATTAATAAAACATGCAACACCATGTATACAAGCTCTTGGACTCACAATTTCCAATGTCTGATACACCAACTTCACTTATCTTCTCATCCAAATTTGCTCCAGGACCCAAGTTTCCCTAAATAAGGAAGATGTCAGATAAAAACCTACTTGCCAAACAATGGAAAAGAATAAGTACTCAACCTAAGGATTGCCTTCTCACAAAATGAGGATGCATTTGATACACACATGGAGCCTCCAAGTAGTAAAAATAATTTATTTTCTAACATTAAGATGTACCTCAAGAATATCAGCAGGAACTGAAGCTTTAGCAGCATCTGATTCACTGCCAGATGAACTACCTGAATCCGAATCTGGAAAAAAATTGAAAATGAAATAGATTTTTGGGAGGGAGGGTTTCATGTGTTTATGCAACATAATAAACTACTAAAATCACCAACCAAATGAAATGAAGCAGCAGAAATATAATATAAATTGGCAAGCTCATGAAAAGACAAATGAATATTGGAAATTTTCTTCCCTTAAGCATAAAGGAGAAGCATATGCATATATACATATGTATACATATCTCTCTCTGTGTGTGTAACACACTATTCTGAGCTCCATGCCCCGTAGGGTAACATAGGAACCTGACAGAAAAATGGCATATGATATGTAGAGCTGCAACAATAGAACCTGGATAAACCCTTTCAAAGGAGCTTAAGTATATATCATTACTAAGTGCAGATACCACAGATTTCCACTGATAGTGTACTAAGTGTCAACCACCATACTCACAAACAGACAGTGTAAAAAATGCAACTCATCTATGAGTAAAACAAAAAGAAAAGTTGGGAGAAGTAGTTCTAAGCAAGGATGTACCATAGACCTTCAAAGTGGGTAGCCAGAAATATAGGAAAATTAAAGAAAATCACAGAACAACACACAATTCTTGCCATCTCAATGACAAAGTCATAACTGCTGTTCATATAGGTAAACAATTTTCACAAATGAAGAGAGCATATCCACTTTCAGTAATAAACATATTTATTCATGAGCTTGTAAAATATTTCATCTAATGCTTTAAGTTGCAGGCCATAAAAAGATCGACACAAGAAACTTACACTGGATCTTAGATATAATTTTAAAAATGCTAGAATTTAAATATTAAATTGCATAGAAATACAAACCACTGGTTGAGGAGCCTGATTCACTACTAGAACTGCTGTTTTTATGAGCAGCATCCTTCTCAATGTCTAATGCAGGTATATTTGCAACAGGAGGATCATTTCCACCAACAATATCTACATCCTCATCAGCCATGCCATTCCCTGAGAACATATAATGTATCAGTTTTCAATAGCAGTTAAAAACCTCTTAAATTAGTACATATGTGCACTATTTGACAGCTAATTGTCTATTAAAATATCAAAGCTGAGGACTAGAATGTTACCTTTGCCTAGTTGCATGGACGAATTGCTAAACCCAGATTCATTAAGAATCTGTGGAAAAAAATTCACAGCAAAAGTCAAATATACATAGAATATATTGCAATAGAGGAAATACCAAACTGCAAAAGAGAGAAAGAAGATAAAAAAGACAGATACCTCCATTTCACAAGGTTCAGATTTTGCCTGATTTTTCTGTTTATCCAGCAAATGATCATCTAACATCTTCCGTAATTCAAATAAGGTATCATCGGGGAGTGCATCAATATCAATCTCCAGCTCATCCTCAGCAATCTGCCCTGCACCGCAACTACGCTCTTTTAAGAAGTCAATGATGTTTTCAGGCAAATCGTCAAGCGAAGCTTCCAATTCCGTGCTCAAAATACGCTTCTCCTCACTAGTCATGATCCGTCTAACATGCTCCTGCTTGACCTTATCACTGGGGGGAGCTGTTTTCCTCTTTGCAGGTTGCATTCCCTTTGTAGTTTCAGTTTCCACAATACTGCCTGCTCTTGAAGGCAGCAATGGCACATCAGTAGTCATTGGAAGCTTCTTCTCTATAGCTTTCCATCTCCCTTCAAAATACTTACTAAGAGTCTCAGCCATGACATGAACATCATTTCCAGGTGGGTTGTAGGTCATCGCATTTGAGAAAGTAAGCCGTACATCAGCAGAAAACCCCAATGGACTCGAATACCGACCAGAAACTAATTTGCTCTTCACTGTGCCCAAATCCATTGGATGCTTGATGACAGTAAAATAATCTGGAATGTCCAGCTCCACTATATCCACTGGAGTGTTAAAAACCCAACTAAACTGTTGTGACATTAAGTGGTTAAGTAATTTCTCACACTGCTTCATCAACTGCACACTCGAAGTATTCACTGATGCAGCCAGCTTTACTGAGTCAAACCGCCCAGATGTACTTCTTTTTGTTTGGGGACCATGACGCCCTGGAGGAGCCCGTTTCTTACCCTTTGGAGCCGCTGCTTCAGATGGCCTCTGAAAATTCTCTAATGGAGGCCTCTTTTGCCCATCACTACAGCTGCGAATATCACTAGATGGTGATACTACAGCGTTGGAAGTAAGAGATGCAACTTTATTCTGAAGTACGCGGACCTGTTCAAGCTCCATTTTCAACCTAAATTCCAAATTCCTTCTTTCACTCCTAGACATCTTTGATAAGGTCAATACCTGTAAAGGTACACCTAAACTATCATAATCATCCATATTCAAACTAATGCACTTTCTTTTTGGAGCACATGAATCCTCAGAAGCCGTCATCTCAGTGTCAAATCTTGCTGAGCTCCCAAATCCTTCAGATTCAGCCATGGTCTCAACATGATGTCTGTAATCTGGTACAAAACCAGAAGAATGCCCTTTCGAGTATTTTCTAGATTTTCCCATCACTTGTGAAATCGAACAGTTTTTCGATTCCTTTTGCCCAGCAAACTCTATGGGAACAGTTGGTGCCATATGAATACTGGCTTCAAAGAACAGCACATATCAACTGTGAGTCAAAATTCAGTTCCCTTTCTCGAATATTGACACAGATTAGGAAAGATAGAAATTCACGTCAGTCTCCAATTTCTAATTCCAAGTTCCACCAAAAGAACTTAACAAATGAGGTCGACACCTATATTTTGGCACAACCGCAGCAGTAATTCCTTTATCTACAGATATGTTTTGTCTTTACATCAATTTCCAGGGTTTCAATTTTTACTAACATATCTCTTTATTTGCAATCATCTGGATATGTTCCCGTAACCATTTCATCGATAATGCTATTGCTGATTGCATGATTTATGATCTATAAATTTAATTAAATCCCATGATTGTTACATTTAACTTTTTCATTATATCCAAGCAATGTAGCCCTAAAAAATTCAAACAAAAAATTCCTTGCTTTGTCGGTAAGAAACTGAGTAACTCTCCTAAAAGATGAGGAATTAAAGAAAGAATTAGACCAAAAGAATGATCCTTACAATAATGAGCCTATACTCCAACAACAATAAACCCTAGATCGGGTCGAAGCTAAACAATAATTTGCGTCGACACGAAAAAATCCCATCCAAATGTTTCGAAAGCCCTAAAATGAAAACCCTAAGAGAAACCAGTTTCACAAGAACCCAATTCAAAACCTGGATCTCGCGAATAGCCGTTGATTGGAAGAAACCCTAAACTTCGCCAATCTTCGCAAGGAGAAAACGAGACACGGAGAGAGAAGAGGCAAAAAGAATAACTACGATCCTCTATTTATAGGCAAATTTTGGCCTCGCTGCCCGCCCCTATTGAATGAATCGCGACCGTACATTAACTGCACCGTCAAAGGTCAAGATCTGACGGCTGTGGTGCTATCGTGAAAATGTTCTACGTGGATCTTGCTGATTTAATTAAAAATCGATTCTACACCTTTTACACAACGTAATCCAGTTATTCACAAAACTGGATCGAACAAATCGTACTCTTTCGAGTATATAATAATTGTACTCGCTAAAAATGGTAGGTAAGCGTGTCCTTTTAAAGTGTTTGAAATTTTTATTGTGCTTATTGTGGCGAGTATAAAGAAAGTGTGGATAGTTTGATGCGAAGAGGTGGAGTCTTAACTCGTATGCCGACCACGTGTCACTATCTTGGACTTTCACCGCCATGTGAGCTACAACTATACACGTGCTCGTTTGTGGTGTATTTATTTATATATTAAAAATAATAACAATTTTTTTAGTTAAATTTTAAAAAATCATTTTTCTTTGTTTGTCTTTCTTTCCCTCTTTTTTTTTTTTTTTTTACGCTGTCTCCAACGGAATCCTCTCTTCCTCCTCTTTTTTTCCCCTATTTGACAAGCAAGAGATGAACATCATCTATGGACAAGGACAGCCTTGTATTATGGGAGAGAAGACGGTAAAAGCCGTGGCAGGATCTCAGTTACATGATTCAGATACAGATAAGTCTCAGAATCACCACCCAAACTCCGTAAATGGTGGGAAGAACGAAGGTGATAATGCTATGATTGATGTTTTCTGTCGGTCTCACTGCAAGAAGGCCCTTGCCCAAAAAGTCATGCGTTCATTGGAATTCCATTGCCCCTTGAGCATGTGGAGGTACTTGATTTGAAATTGTTTTTTTTTCCTACGTTGTTTTCTAGCATGATTATAACAAATAAAGGAAGGAGATAATGAAAGAATTGAACAAGTTGTTTGTGTTTGATGTTGACAAAGTTATACAAAAGAATCTGGAGTGGGAGGATGTGCAGTGGTCGCAAAGTGGTGTTCGGATAGCTGGAAAAGGGTACACCCTTGCTCGGGCACATTTTCTATCTTTGACTTATGGAATAGGAGCAGAAAAGGGCAGAAAGAAAGGATCTGATCAGAAAAAAAATTTACGAGAAAAAAAGTGATTTTTTAAAAATTTAGTTACCTGAGAAAATTCTTAATTTTTTAAATTTATAGAAAAATAGATAATATTTTATTATTTTTAATATATTATTAATTAAATAATGATTTTATCTTTAAAATTAACTGTTTTAATTAATTTTAATAATTTATAGGTAAGAATTTAAATTTTTACAAATTAATGGATATCAACTTAGGTTTACATCAAATATTAGATGGGAATAAGCCTTTTGGCCTAAAAAATGGGGGGGAAAATTTGACCCATTTTGTTTGGTCTAATTCATATAATCCATGTAGTTCGAAACCAGTTAGAAACCCCAGTCATTTAACAGATTTTCATGGGTTTGCATTATTTAATTAATTTAGCCTCCAAGATGGAGCTAGAAGTAAATAAGTTTGTTCGAGTTCGATATAAGTTTTATTCAAATAAATTTGAACTCAAACTAAAATATATTAAAAAAAATTTTAAACGTTACACAAGTAACAAGGGAACTAAATTTGAGCAAATGAGTTCTACAAGTCTGAGTCAAGTTCGGTTTATTTATATAAACCCAAGTTTTATGCAACCCAAATGCTAACTTACAATCCATAAAGCGAACCAAACATAAACAAGTTATTCTCTAAACCCAGCGAGCTCGAACTAAGCTTCCAAAAATGAGCTTTACTTTATTTGAACTCAATTCTATTCAAATCAAATTTAACCTTAGCTAAAAGCAATAGCCAATATTCAAGCATTCACTCTTACCTATCATGAATGTTTATTATTTCTCCTTCATGATCATTTATCTCCTAGTTATTATGTACAATTGTTTGTAATTCTTAAATAGATGATCATCCTTACATCGTAAAAGTCTACCTAACTTCACATACACAATCATGCATCATTCTAGGTGTATTTTTTGTCATTTCATACTTATGAATAACCACACTCTACTTCATTATAAATGTCATATTATAAACGACCATTAGTATTAATGAACAATTATTCGTCATTTAAATTATTTTATTTAATATGACACATTATCTAATTTGTTTACTTGAAACATTATGAATGGGCATCCACACTCATGCATGACTGTTCATAAGCTCATTTTGATAAACTTTTATTTAACTTCAATTTTTCTTAAATACATAATAATCGATAATGCAAACTTAAATGGCTTTATTACACACTTATGGGTATTATACAGAACCCACCTACCACCACCATGGCACAACAATGGTGGCTTATCGAGGGCATCAGGGTACGACTTCACCATATATAGAATAAAAGCAGGGAAAAAATAATTCAATGGCAGATGCACTTGCTCGGAAAATTGAACCCACCCATGCAATGGCAACAGCGAAATTAACACCGCGACGGACTGAGGCCACTCGGGAGGAAAATTAAGCCCATATGAATATGATCATGCAAAGGTTGCACAAGTTGCTTCGAGAGGAGAAATATTAGGCCCATTAACTTGCAAGGACGAGGTACTTTTCTTCACAGGCCTAATTTATCTTCTCATCGTCCCCAGGGATTCCATTTTACTTATAAAGCCACGTTCGGTTTAAGTTATATTTTATTATTAAAATAAAAAATTATTTTAAAAATAGATATTATATATAAATAATTATTATATTTGATAAAATTTGATAAGTATAAATAATTATTGTGTTTGATTAAAAGTAATAAAATAATACTAATAAATTATTTTATTTAAATGTTTTTGAATATAATTATTTTAATATTTTTTAATATTATTTGTTTTATGAATTAAAAATAAATTTATTTTTGTTTTAAAAAATTAATGAATAATAATATAATTATAATAAAATCAAGATTACTTCGGTAATCTTTTAATACTTAAGATGAATGTGGTAATCAGATTACTACCTATATT
Organism: Mangifera indica; assembly: GCF_011075055.1. NCBI lineage: Eukaryota > Viridiplantae > Streptophyta > Magnoliopsida > Sapindales > Anacardiaceae > Mangifera > Mangifera indica. The sequence goes on from NC_058139.1 coordinate 3,559,893, forward strand.
ACCTGTCACGTCAACATTGGTAATAGAAGATTATTGTAATATTTTATTATTGACAAATTGAATAAAATAATAAAAGATAGATTATCAATATAATAAAAGATAGATTACTAAAATAATCTTTAAATTCTTAAACTAAACGCCGTGAGAGTTTAGCCGCCTTGCGGACAAGGCCAAATTCAAGGGGGAAGGAATGTTACATGCCTAATCGTTTTAGAAGCCATAGAGTTAGTAGTCAGCTATCTTTAGGAGTTGGAGAGTTTCAAAAGGCCCAAAACATTGGACTTCCAGAATTGTGATCCAATCTGTCTCACTAAGCGGGTTCTTACTTACATTACATTCCCTTTTAAGCATTTATTTTTTTAATAATATTATATATATTTATTTTACACATATAAATATATATATATTTTTTTATATAATTAAATATTATTTTATTTTTAATTTAAAATTATTTAATTATTTGTTATTAAATATATATTTATTTATGTATTTAAAATAAATACATATAATTTTATTGTTTATCTTTTAGTCAAAAAGTTTATTGAAAATTTCAGTTCGGTGGGAACATTTTGCAATTTTCAAGAATTGAAAAAGATGCCTAAAACATGAATTGGATTATATATTTAATAATGTTATAAATCTCCCTGCATCTTTATCCATCCAGCGGAGATACACCCTCCCATAAAGCTATCACATGGGTGCCTCAGCAGGTGTGAACGATTCAAAATATTATTCGTTAATTTTATGGCCAATTTTTAAATTAAAATATTTAACTTGTTCTAAAACTACACCTAATTTGAATTAGAGAAAGTTAAATTCGGTTTAACTCATAAGTTAACTAAATGATTTAATTTAATTTAAATTTAAGTTATAACTTTGTTCAAATTATGTTAAATAATATCATTTTATTAATAAATCATAAATTTGAGTCTCATATCTGAATTATAAATTTTAATTAAATTTGAGTTAAATTATTTTTATTCAAATCAAACTCAAATCATTCTTAATATTAATTGGATAAATTTGAATTAAATTATTTTTATTCAAATTAAAAAATATTTAAACTCGATTCGATTCATGTCCAACCCTTCCCGTGGGAAAATAAAGTTACACGGTTGCCTCTCCATTTGCAGATGGATCCTTCAGAGAAATTGCTTCGTTGTGTTGCATCATTTGAACAAGATTTGTTGGCAAACAAACGTTGAAGGTTGTGTTTGGATAATTAACATTAAACAAAAGTGCTTCCGTGGAAAGCGGCTTCGTTGGCCCGGATTAGGGCAAAAGAGATACAGAAGTTAAGTCTTATCTTACCCAATAGGTTTAATTAATTAATTAAGGCCAAAAGACTTATTTCACACCAGGTATAGTGAAATCTCAAACACTCACTTTTTAACTTTTAAAAACTTAAATATTTATTTATGATTTAAAAAATTAATAATTTTTTCTTAAAATTAAGTTAAGATTTAGGATAAAATCGTTATTTAATAATAATATTTAAATTTTATATGATTTTATTTCTTTAATTTGAAAAACTAATAAATTTCTCTAAAATTTAGTTTTGAAAAGTAATATTTTTCCCCTACCTAGGGTTTCCAATTTTTTCAGTAAATTTTCAACCAACGATGGCCAATCTCTCTCTCTCCCGTGTCATCTCTCCCTCCGGTGTTTAATATCAGACTCACGACGTTTGAATTTAATAAAATCTAAACGAAAAGTCGAAACTCTTTCTTTGGATCTTCATTGTCCAAACGAAGTTCCTCATCTGGACCATCATTATCGTCTAGATGAAGCTAACTTTGTTTAAACAATTAAGATCCAGATGAAGAGTTTCAACTTTTCATCTGAATTTTATCTGGATTCCATCAAATTCAGACATCATTAGTTCGATATTGAGCACCAAAGAGAGAGAGATTGGCCTAAAATTCATTAGCAAAATTGAAAACCCTAGATAGAGAGAAAAATATCACTTTTTAAAACTTAATTTTAGAAAAAATAATTAATTTTTTAAATTAGGAGGATAAAATGATATAAACTTTAAATATTATTATTAAATAATAATTTTATTTTTAATTTTAACTTAATTTTAAAAAAAATTATTAATTTTTTAAATTATAAATAGATATTTAAGTTTTAAAAAATTTAAGAATGGGAATTATTTAATTAATAAATATAGTTAGTAATGCTATCAAAAAACACTAAGATGAAGAATCAACTAGAAGAGTTAAGCCGAGATTCTGTAGCATGGTCAGCACATCAATACGTGTCCAAAATCAAACATCAGTTTCCAAATTAGGTTAATGTCGCATTATCTAAAGCATAGTGAACAGAGTTTTTAATCCTTTTCATCAGTATTATATTTGCAGTACTGTGTCCAATTCTCATTCGATGCAGATGCTTCATTCTTATCATGCATGTGCGGTGGCCCAACCTTCTATCTAATTTTTGAAAAAATAAATTAAAATAATCAACAGCAATTTCATTTTCTTTGTTTTGTTCCCTTAATTTAATTGTGAAATTAAAAGAAGGTATTAATTAAAATACTTATAATTTTTTTAGATAAATTTATAGTAATTTTATTTTTTTAAATATATTTTATTTTATTTTTAATAATATCTTTTTTGACAAATTATGTTACATTAAATTTTTTTTTTTAAACTTATGAGTATTCTATATTTGTTAGGGTATGATTCGAAGATTTAAAAATTTATTCAAAATAATTAATTTTTGTTATAATATAAATTAAAACAAAAAAATTAACATAAATACGAAAAAGGGTATATGAGGGTGTGCACAGATGTGAAAGGGTGTGTATGAGTGCGTGAGGGTGCATATGGATAATATGGGTGTGTAAGAGTGTGTATGAGTAAGTATGCGAGGGTGTGCACACTCATTTTATATATATATTTAAAAAAACAAACAAACAAAGGTGTGAAGAAGTGCGGACCTTTAAACGCCCATATGCATCTTTACACATACCCTCACGCATCCTTCTTTGTACTTATGTTAATCTTTTCATTTTGATCTGTATTATAATAAAAATTAATTATTTCGAATAAGTTTTTGAATTTTTAAATCATAATCTAACTAACATAAAATGTTTATAGGTTATCAAAAAAAAATATTCGGATGTAATTAACTGAGAGGATGACATAAGTAATCGATAAGGATATTATTGAAAACAAAATTAAATTTACTTAAAAAATTAAAATTACTATAAGTTTATTTTAAAAAATTTAGACAAAAAAATTATAACCTATTTTAATTAAATATTTCAATTAAAAAGATATATATATATATGTATAATGTCTTTTGTAGTATTAAACCTGTCAGCAACTTTCCCCAATATCGGCTGCCATGTCTGTAATTATCATTAGGGTTTAAATGGTTATCAAATCAAAGACCTGTTGAAAGAAGTGTTAAATAGGATAGGATGATTCTTGAAGTTTATAAATTGCCAGATAAGAACAGAACACTCTGACGAAATGAAGCATTGTACTTTTGGTGGATAGGCCAGAAATCTGCATTTGGTCATCAATCTAATCGAAGTCATTTGTGAATGGCCAAAGGACTTATTCCCATTCAAAACTTAATATAATTTTAAACTTACGTCTATGAATTTTTAAAATTTTATTTATGAATTAATTTTTATTTAATTTTAAACAAAAATTGATTGGATAATAGGTTTATTGGCCAAACAGTGAAGATATATTGTCGAAGAAGAGATGAGACAGTAATGATAATAGTTTAGAATAGAAAAGATAGATTGTTGATGGTTGAGGATGATATCGAAGAAAACACAAATCTTAGAGATAGAGGAAAACACGAGTTTTTAAAGTTATAAAATTAAAAAAAACAAAAATTTTAATATAATTTAATTTATAAAATAAATTTTAAATTTTTAAAAATTAACAATATAAGTTTAAAATTAGGGTATAATCTCGTTGCGATTTTGGCCTTTTGGGAATTAAAATAGCTCCGTGAGATGAAGTGACATATTTTTCATGACGATGGTGAACTGAAATATAATAATAAAACAAATGAATCGGCAGAAATGAGATGGAGAGCATGTTATTATCAGAAAACAGAAGCAATGCAGGGGAGGATTAACTTTTGTGAAAAAGAAAATCACGCAAATAGATTACAGGGGACAACACGAAAGTTGATGCGATAATGAATTGCCCAAACGGGGTGGCAAATTCTGCCATCTGGATGGTGGAACAAGGACGACAAAAGTGGTTATTCTTATCAAATAATTTATATATGGGAGTTATTTTGTGTAAACGTAATAACAAATAATTACGGGACCTGTAATATGCTTTTAATAAGCTGTCACATTTCATTTAGGCAGGTGTAATAGTGAAGGAAAAGACCAGAGTTGTTCGTTGAAATTCCAGCCTCAGCTGCCACTACAACTTTACTAGTGTCTGTCCGTAATAGGATTATCCAAGTAATCATGTTTTGATGCCTTCATTGGTAAGAAGACCAGAATCAGACAGGGAGATTAACAATACTAATTAAATATATTACTTGCCTTAATCGCCTCACAAGTCTTCCCACTCTCGCGGGTAAACGTGCCACGTACGTAACAGGCCATCTGTTGTCACATCTAAGTAGTTCTTGGCGGAGACAGCTTTACTTTGCTTTGTATTACGGCGGAGTCGCCAGCTCTCCCCGCCGAAAGCGATATATATATATATATGATAAGATTGTTTATTAATTTCATTATTAATTGTGATTAACAAATTTAATCTATGTCATTGAAAGATGAATTATTTTTTCTAAAAATATCTCTGCCAGTCTGATGTCACCGTTTGCATCATTGGTCTGGAGTCCGGACACCAAATAATTGACTCAAGATCTGCCACTCAAACAAAGCAGCATTATCATTTGTACCTACCAAGCAGTTATTCTCCAGCAATCGTAAACCGTAAGATTAAATCGCACGCGTTATCTTCCGTCTGATTTGTGGACCCTGGGGCAATATACCGCAATGGCTTGTGGGTCCACTAGATCGGTTTACCATGCCGGAATTATTGAACAAATTGTCTCGAATTTCAAAAACTAGCTGAAACAAGGAAGGTTTAAGTAACTAAATGGGAATCAAAGGGGACAGATGGCAGAATATTAAGAAATAATAGCTTAATCTTCATTTATATAGGAGAGAGATAAAATAGCCATTGAAGTGAGGTGGAGAAATGTAATTGGATTGGCTTAGTCATGGTACAATGAACGAATCCTACTTTTCTGTTCGGCTGAAAAGAAAAATCCACCTTCCTACTCAAACTATTGACCACTGCTCTGATGGATGCTTTCACGCGCCTGATTTCAATGAGGTCTAACTCACCAATGTTTCCAGGGACGGCAGCGTGGGGCAGGTCCGAATACTTCATTTGCTGTTTTCGTTTATGTAAAGGATTTTAATCTTTCTTTCTGACTTATTCTTATTACTCTGTCTTTTTTTTTTTTAAATATATATTATTTTTAACAATAAAACTATGTGTACTTATTTTGGGTACATAAATATATACACATTTATATGTATCATCATGTGATTGGATGATTTTGAATTAAGAATAAAACAATAACCAATTATATGATGACACATATGAATGTGTATACATTTGTGTACCCAAAATGGGTACACATAGTATCGCTCTATTTTTTATTTATAAGATAAAATTTTATCCTTACTCTAGGTTTTATGAAAGAAATATTTTTTTATATTTTTAAAACATAATATATATTAAATATAAATATATTAAAAAATAAATAATTTAAATTTATAAAAATATATTTAATATTTTAAATAAAGATATGAATATAAAATAGTAGAGAAGAGACGAGGATAAGAGTAAGATATAAAGAAAACAAATATATCTTGATCCTTAATTGTAAAGATATTTTTTACCCTATTCTCTTTTTATTTCTCTATTTGTATCGAGGAATCTACTCTCTATTTAAGTTAAAAATTTTAAATTCAAACTGAAATTATCAACTTTAAATGTATTATAACACAACATTTTAAATTTCTATTCACAATCTTATTAAATTAAATTCTATTTATATTCACCCGTTTTTTTACATTATTTTTTCAACCATCGTTGTAACTTGTAAAGGTTAACTTAGCCCTTACAAATAGTGTTACGATATCAAATGAGTTGAAAGCTTGCCCGATCAAACGAAGGTTTTATATCCTAACTAAATGGAGTTCATGAATTTTCCCTAGAATACTTATTAAGAGAAAATCGTCACTATGGCAATCACGTAATCCACATCACATAAAATACAAAATGATAGCAGCATCCCTGAAAATTCTACTTTCATATGCGTCAGCCATACCTGTGTGTTCAAATTTAAGTAAGAGGTAACTTATCCTGTTTGAAAAGCGATCAAATCTTACAAATGAAACTAACAATAAGACGGTTAAAGATGACCCAAACACTACACTATTTATCCGCATAGATGTTAATCACTTTCTCGAAGTACCGAGTGTATCATAATTAATGACACTAAACTGTACGGACCTGATATTAATCTCTTAATCCTTCGTTCCAAATGAAGCGAATGGGATTATTATATAACAAAGTATCAGCTTTTCTTTTATGAGAATGCCATATTTTAAGTGTAAAAGTTGGTTTGTTATTAGCTGGTTTTGTACTCGGGGCTTCAAACATGTTAACAATTATATTTCGGCGTGTGAATTGTAAGTCACGCTTTGGAGAATGATTGATGCATATTATTACTTAAATGGACATCTATATCCATAACGTCAAATATTATATTTTTATTTTAAGTCTCATGTGACATTTAATTAGACAAAAATAATATTATGTATATTTATTTTAGATATATAAATATATACATAAAATCGTTGGATTTGATCAATTTCAACTAGATAGCAACACAATTTTAATTCCTAAAACGCCCACTGGTACTCTGCTTATTATGAAAAATGATGAAAATGTGCATGGGCAATTATGTACTCCTAAAAAATCAGGATTCAAAATGAACTAGTCCTCACCCATTCTCTAATCACGGAGAATAGAGAAAAAGTCATCCACCAAAAAAGCTGACGTCACAAATCTCGACAAGCATAGATACGCGTCGTTTTCCAGCCGTTCACGTGGCACGATCTTTTCCTACTAATTATGGAAACCCCCGAAAACGCTTTAATCTCAATTTAATACCATAACATTGGCCCACGTGTCTTCCTTCTGGAACACCCACCATCTCTTCACACAACTCACGAGGTCCAAGGCCGACGTGCCCCTATCGTGGAGCCACAACTTAACACTCCTACGTTTTTGATTGGTTAAATAGTAGGGCCCAATCACAACTTCACATTCGTCCGGGACCTATGCCTGCACCAGCCACGTTTCACTTTTCAACCAATCGGTTCTCTGCGCTGTTTAATCTACTGTACAAACACGTGTTTACTCTTCCCACGTGTTTATCATATATCCCATTTCCATTATAAATTGCTTCTACTCTCTAATCTCTTTGAACAGTCCTGTGCATTTAGTGCGTTAATATCTTCCTTGCACACAAAACATACTGAGTTGAGTTGAGTAAAACACCGAGTTCTAGAGAGAGAAAAAAATGTATCAAGTCGACGGTAGAGGAGGTTGTTGTATAGCTAGATTCGCAGGAGGTAACACATATGATATATCAAAAGTTAACCGGATAATGTTACGGTTCAGACCGATCGCTCCGAAACCGACCACTGGTGCTTCTGTTTCACCAACAGTAAGCAGCGGCAAGACTTTTGCTAGAACTGGTAGAGGCAAGAGAAAACACTCCAGAGTAAATAACAACAACAACACAAACAAGCGGTGTAATAGTAACAGAAAAAGAAAAGTTTTTACTGAAGGAAAAAGCGACTCCGTTGTTACTTTGCCGCTGTTACCTGACTCTCCGGCAAGATCGTCGCAGATGGGCCCTCAAAACAAGGAAGGACGTAATTTGAAGGCGCCTATGTGGCTTAACTTCGATAAAAGTGGCCAGTGTAAAGATCAGCTTGTGATATCCAGTGGGTTTGGCAGTTCAGCGGATCAGACGGTAGTGATGATGCCTCAGGCAGTAAAGGTAGCGGGATCGTGTGTGACGGTGGAATGTGTGACGGATACATGGGTGGATGGTCGTGGATTGGGGAGCACGGACGAGGAGAGAAGAATGAATCTTGGGAGGGACACGTGTCCTGGGTTTCTATCTGATCAGTTTGGTAGAGTCACATGGACCAACGAAGCTTACAGGAAGATGGTGGGCCAAGAAGAAAGCAAAGAGATGGTGGTGTGGTTGGTGATGAAAGTACCGATGACGGCGACACTAACGTACCCGGCTTTCACTTGCATGGTGAGGCTACAGTACAGGTTTGGCAAAGAGAAGAGCTCCATCACACTACCGTGTGACGTTTGGCGAATGGACGCTGGTGGTTTTGCATGGAGACTCGACGTCGAGGCCGCTCTCTGTTTGGGTCGGTAAATCAAAAGTTAACCGTCTGATCCGACTCTCAACCCTTAACATTGACGTAGCATGCAACTCTCTCAGTACCTTTACCTAAAAAAAATTGTAAATATTGTTGGGGGTTTCTGATATAATGTATGCTTTTGTGAAATAAATTTCCACTGTTAATGCACGCTTTTTATCTTTTCCTTTCAGTTGAGAAGATGATGTTCGACAGTAACATGTTTAATGTAATGAAATTATTCAGCGTTTAATGCTAGGGTTTCTTATTCTCATTTATTTTGTTGAGTCTTCGCGTTACTAAAAGATATTGGGCGCGTCTACTCAATGCTGGTTTAGTTTGTTTAACGTTTTCTTTTAGCTAAGAAGACAATGTTCGACAGTAACATATATTTAATGTAATCAAATTATTCAGGGTTTAATGCTAGGGCTTCCTCGTCTCAATTATTTGCTGAGTCTTCGCGTTCTGAAAAGCAGTTTCTTTTGTTTTTTCTCGCGTACTGGGCTCGTACTTAACACTGGTTTCTTTTGTTTTTTCTCACCTTGGGCTCGCTGACTGGGGGCTCGCGTTTCTTTTGTTTTTTTCCCCCATCTCTTCTTATACTGCCACGTGTATTACGCAAAGTGACTCACATCTTACTGCCAAAGTGATATGCCTCGCCTATGTTGGTTCCTACTTTCTTTCTCCCTAATACTGAGCCATATCTTGTTGTTATCCAACCAAGTATTTGGATTATTGTCAATAAAAATAATTATATAACAGATCAACAAGATGTTTATATATGTTTTTAGAGATTTTTATAGCCGAAAATTTGTAAAAACAAGAGATGTTAAAGCTAATCAATTTTTGTGTTTGTGTGTGTGTGAGGAATATATTATTAAAATGAAATTGCTCAAGAAGAATTAACTATAAAAAGAAATTAATGAGTTTGCTTTATTACTGTCCCTGAAGGAAGGGTTATTGAGCAGTGGACCTATTATGAAAACAGGCGGTTATTGTAACACAAGAGACACACAAACACTGAGAATGAGAAGGAAAATGGCATGGTTAAACCCTTTTTAGAGCCTAGATGATTCCCTTGGATGAAGAATGACGATATGATTGTAGGCATCCAGAGTCAGAAAATCATCTAGTGTGGCCGCCATGCATTGCCTGGTAAACATCTTACAGGCCTCTTTATATATTTCCTTCTTGAACTTTTCTTTCCCCACCTCCCTTTCAATCCTAGCCATCTCTTCTTCTACAACTCTACCGAAGAGCTCACGGCTCACTTTCACTCCAAGTCCATCTCCGTCCAATTCCACTTCATATTTCAGCCATTGCCAGTTCTGGACTCTGCTGATCTCGGCTGTGGCAGCATCTTCCATAAGGTTATAAAGAGGCACTGATCCTGTTCCAGTAAGCCACGCTGCCAAGTACTGGATTCCAATTCTGGTATTTAGACGAAGACCTTCCAGGGTTCGAACTCCTCTAGGCCTCTGCAAGAGGTCTTCTTCTGTTATGTTCACTGCATCTTCTCGCTTCAGTGTTTGTATCTGATTAGGGAAATTCCCCATGTTGTTGCTGAAGACTTCCATGCAGACTGAGATCAGTCCAGGATGCGCCGCCCAAGTGCCATCGTGCCCCGCCCTGACCTCTCTTAGCTTGTCCTTCCGAACAAGTTCCAGTGCTGCCTCATTTGCGGCCTTATCATCTTTAATCGGAATCTGAGCTGCCTGTTGAATTGAACGTTGGACATTTGTCAAAATGAAAAGAGATGGAGTAAGTTCATAAGAAGAAAAAATTATTTACCATGCCGCCCATGGCGTGAACGCCGCGTCTATGGCAGGTCCTGATGAGGAGATCAGAGTAACTTTTCATGAAGTGCTGAGACATGCCAACCTGGACCCTGTCTGGTAGCAGCCGATCTGGGTGGCCTTGGAATGTCTTCACATAGCTGAAGATGTAATCCCATCGTCCACAATTCAAGCCAACAGAATGATCTCTAAGCTCATACAGAATTTCATCCATTTGGAAGACTGCAGGAAGGGTTTCGATTAGAACAGTGGCTCTGATGCTCCCTGTTTCTATTTCTGCCATCGCCTCTGCCCTTTCAAACACAGAGTTCCATATTTTTGCTTCCCTGCCAACATTCCAGAAACTATTATTACTTCAATGCTAATTATAGAATTTATGTATAAAAAACTTGCTTGTGTAGTCAACTCTCTTGCCTCGAATGTTCCATCTTAGGGAGATAGAAGAAAGGCCCAAATCCGTCACCCTGGTTTCGCGGGAAGGCTTCATAGTTGTGGTAAAAATATAGACCGAAGTCTACAAGGCAGCCAGTTGCAGGCTCTCCGTCAATAAGGATATGGGCCTCAGGCAGATGCCATCCTCGTGGGCGGACAAATAGTTTAGCCGGCTTATTATTGAGCTTGTAAACTCTGTTCCTGGCTTTGTCATGGAAGCTTATGGTCCCTTCAACAGCATCCTTCAAATTCACTTGCCCACTAATAAGATTCTCCCAACTGGGCGAGAGTGCATCTTCGAAATCAGCCTATGAAAAAACCAGCTAAATCTTAGTTTCTGTTTCCTGGAAGACTAAAGCCTTTAAGAAAAGAAGTAAAACTGACCATGAAAACTTTAGCTCCAGAGTTGAGTGCATTGATGATCATCTTCCTCTCCACCGGGCCCGTGATTTCCACTCTCCGATCAGCAACAACAGGTGGAACAGGCGCACATGTCCACTCCTCTTCCCTTATATATCTTGTTGCGGGATCAAACCCTGGTAACGCCCCTTCGTTGTACCTCCTTTTGGCCTCTTTACGGCACTCCATTGCATACTTGATATGGTTTCTAAATTCTCGCTGCAAATCTGCAACAAACTGCAAAGCATTCCTGGTGAGAATTTTTGAAAACTCTTCACTGTATCGGCCTCTAATCTCTACTCCCTGAGGAACATCATCGTATGCATTGATGTTTTCTGCAACTGTTGCTGGGTGAACATTTGAACCAGAGCCCATCATCTTCTTCATGCTTCTTTTCTCACAAAACAATGCTTGTTATACAGTTTTCGAATTGAATACGAGAAGTGTAGCGTGCACCATCAAATTCAGAAATATAAAGGAAAACAGCGGCTAACGGATTGATACGAAGAGCGTAATCAGAATGGGCCAAATGTAGAGATTATACGACTTTATGTGCGTAACATGATAAACTGTGACGCAAGTCCTTGGAACAAGACGGATAAAGGGGTGGCTTTGAAGCTTGTGCCTGCCTCGTGAAGTGCGGTTTCTTATGATATTGTGGAACAAATGACGCTATTGATGCGTGGCAGCATGCTGTACCTACTGGCTTCGGTGGTTCCAAAATCATCATGTTTCTAATAAGGTTTCTTCTTATCTTCCAATTTATAAGATATTTCAATATGAAAGTATTTATTTGACTTACTCATAAATTATAAGATCATTAAATTTAAAATTTTATTTATTTAATATAATTAATTTAATTATAAAATGACAAACCAACTCAAATTTTCTCGCTGGTAAGAAATGATATTTTGCCCGCTAACCATGCAGCCTAATCTTGTTACTTAGTTGTTATTATGGGTAGAGGCATCAATGTGTCAGACTGGATTAACTCCAGTGCAATTTACTAAGCCTAAAGGCTTTACCAAGTCCAATGCGTGCATAGTTACGAATTTTCGAATTAGACTAGGCCAAAGGACTATTTCTTAACCAAGGTATGTTGCATTCTTAAGTTTTTTTTTTATTAACTTTGATAATATTAAATACTCAATCATAAGTAGTTAAACTTAACAGAACCCTAATCCTTTAAAATTTTATCTCTTTTTACCTCCCTAAACTTTAAAAACTAAAAATTTCTCTCAACCTAAGTTTTAAAAAATGACAGTTTCACCCTAGGGTTTCGTTTTGAAATCTCCGATGGCTTCTCTCTCCCAAAATATCCTCTCCTTCCGACAGTCTCTTTCCTCCCATTTGGACGCCTGATTGAAGTCAGAGAACGTCTTCTCAGACAAAGATGACAGCTTCGTCTTTGTCTGAGAAGACAAAAAAGTTCATCTTTCCCAACAAAATTCTTTATCTTTCACGGCTTCTCTGACGTCGACCGGACATCCAAATTGGAGGAAAGAGACCGCTAGAAGGAGAGGATATTTCGGGAGGCAGAGGTCACCGGTAATAGAGCTGGAGATGACGTCGGAGATTTCAAAACGAAACTCTAGGGTGAAACTATCATTTTTTAAAACTTAGGCTGTGATAAACTTTTAGTTTTTAAAGTTTAAGGGAGTAAAAAGAGATTATATTTTAGTTTATTTTTAATATTATAGAGAAAATGACAATTTTACCCTTATCACTGTTAATTTTAACTGTTTATCAGTGCATATTTGGTATTATCAAAGATAAACGGTGAAAACATAAGATTGCAGCATACCTTGGGTGGGAAATAGTCCTTTGGCCATTAGACTAACCCAAAAAATGTATAAATCTCGTAGCATGCTCTTTTATATGGAGGATTGAGTCATACTAAACTTTAAAAAGATTGGTAGTTAATTTTAATAAAAAAATAATTTTTATATTATATTTTAAAATTAATTAATTAATTTTTTAAATATTATGGAAACAATAATAAACCAACTCATGGGTTTAATACACAAACTCATGACATAATCTAAAAGACTTACGATCAGTTACAATGTATATCAAACCCTTTTAAATCAAAGAAGTTTTATTTCCCTGGATTTATAATCATCTCCTTCATCCAGAAAGTATTATAAACCCCTTACAAAAGGATTTTTCATAAATTTATATTTTTTTCTTTATATTATTTTTATTTTAAAATATTTAATATTTTATGAACAAATAAAATTATGAAATTGGGCTAAAAGCAAATGAGACTAGGCTGAATCTAGTCAACAATGGCCAAATTGGAAAATCTCAAAATTCCATAACACTCTTCTATATAATATTTTTTTATTCATAATAAAATACTTAATTATTTTGTGTCAATAATATAAATTTTAAAAAATTAAAAGTGTTAATAATTTTTTAAGGGTTTTTGAAAATTTAAAAAGTTCTAAAGTATTTTGGATTTTTTTATAATTTAATATACTTGTTAATAGTTTCAAACATGAAAATTATACCCATAACAATTAATCAAAATATAATAAATCAATAGTATAAATATCATATAACAAACTTTTAGATCATAATAAATTTTAAAATATATAAAATGGCTATGATAATTTATGAAATAAAAAAATATTATCCCTTTATACTTTAAAAGTTTTCAAAATTGATATTTACATTAAAAAAATACTAGTTATTGTTCAATTTGTAACAGTTTAAACCTTAAGGTGGTAACAGCGCAACCACAGCAATGGTGAAAAATTTGGGTTTTCAAAAAAATTTAAAACCTAATTTATATATTTTTGTTAGGATCTCAAGTACATGATATAAAACATCGATCTAATATTAGAAGTTATGAATAACTAGTGTGAAATTTATATGCCCTTAGATTCTTTCATCTCAATAACTAACTTTTGAGGTGTGATTCTCTTAAGGTTCGTATCATTTGATATTTTAAAAAAATAAAATTATAGTATTTAAAATTTTTAAGTTTGATCTCAAAATTGGGTGGAAAAATATAATTTACTCTACATGCAAAACATAAATTAATTGGCGCAAGGGCTAAAATTATATTAAAGGAAATAATCACTTCTATTTCTTTTTATTTTCCGTTTCTCGCCATACGTCTGCCACCTAACACGAACGGGGCAAAAACGCAAATACAGTAAAGTACTTGTTGGGGCATATTCATAAATACCATAAGTCTATGGTAATAACTAAACTAACTTGGACCATTGATTTAAACCGACTGAAAAACGCGTGTATTAAAGGATTTAAACAGATCCACCAAGCATAAACACGATCACAAAAGGAAAACGCGTAGTACGTAGGCAAAGCAGCTTCGGTTTCGAATCGTTGTGTCTTTCCTTTCGCTCACCGGTAAGATCTTTAATTACCTGTGAATTTTGAAGGAGAGACAGAAGTAAGCACCAATTTGAAAGTTCTAGGGTTTTGGTTCTTCTCTGATTCATTACTCAATTTTATATTTTGTCTTGATTCATTATCATCATCTTTCTTTGATTTCTGTTATTGATTTTTGTTCTTTTTGAACTTCTTTTGGTTGGCATACTTGATTAGGTTTTTTTGTAGGAGAAATATTGGGGAAATAGTATATTGTATTTTAAGAATTAGGGATACGTTTTATTATTGAATATTTGAGTGTTTGGGATTGGTTACCATTTTTTTTTGTTTATTATTTTTTGGGTTTGATTTTTGATTGAGAAGAGTTGTGGTGTTAATAATATGGCGGCAGGGCGTACCAATGTTTCCAAGAGAAGAAAGAGTAATTGTTATGGTTACTCCAAAAAAGAAAATTTTCATTACAGAAACGGTACTCGTGATCCCAAAGTGAGTTGGGATTGGGTTGACCACAAGGATAAACAGGTCTCCGAGTACTTGTTGAATAGGCGAAATTCTGGCCCAAAACGTGGTGAAGCCAGGTGTGAAGATGCTTGTCGTAAGAGTGGTGAAGCCTCAAAATGTGATGATGGGATTCAGTTGCCTCCCGAGAAGAAAAGGAAGTTTTCACCCATCATTTGGGATCTAGATGAAAAGAAAGGGGAAATTTCCTCTAAGAACATCATTGCACCTACCGGTACTGCTTTACCATCTCTGAAATCTTCAGTGCGTGTGGTTAGTGAGGTGCCTAATGTTGTTTCTGATGGGGTTTTTGTGAAAAGCCCCTTGTTGGAAAATAAAGCTAAAGGGTTGGACTTCTTTTCAGAGAAGTCTCTTGCTGATGGTGGTTCAGTGGGGGCTATTGAGTCTGAGTTGCCAGGGGAGTTGTCTCCATTGCCTCAAGATATTGGGTTTGATGACCAGGTTCAGTCAGAGTTGGAAGAGTTTGTTCAAGTGCAGAATACATCAACATCACGCTGGGCATCTGACAGTGATTTGGAGATTATATCTCTGTCTGATGGTGAAGATGCACCTGATAAGGGAGAAGAGGCTTCAAAGAGGTCTACTCCTGAGAGTGGAGAGTTTTGTAGAGAAAACTCTGAAGATGGGGCCAGATTGTCGGAATCTGATGTTATAGATGGGGAGCGTTCTTCTAAAGATGAATATTCTGAAAACGAGTTGGAGCTTGATGATGCCTTGGATGTTGATGATATGCATGCTGAGGATATTGCTGTTGAGGAGTCTACTATTTCTGGACAAAGATGTAATAACATGCTTCAGAGTTGTAGACATGTGCTTGAATATGAGTATCTCAGCAAAGTAAGTGAAGGCACATATGGCGTTGTGTACAAAGCCAGGGATAAGAAGACAGGAGAAATTGTGGCATTGAAGAAAGTGAAGATGAATGTTGGTAGGAAAGAAGATTATTTAGAATACGGTTTTCCTACTTCATCTTTGAGGGAAATCAATATTCTCTTGTCTTTTAATCACCCTTCAATTGTGAGGGTTAAGGAAGTCGTTATGGATGACTTTGATAGTGTTTTTATGGTCATGGAGTACATGGAACATGACCTAAAGGGGTTAATGGAGTCAATGAAGTTCCGTTTTAGTACTAGTGATGTCAAATGGTTGATGCTACAGCTTTTGGAGGGTGTCAAGTATCTGCATGACAATTGGATTCTTCACAGGGATTTGAAAACGTCAAATATTCTTTTGAACAATCGTGGTGAGTTAAAAATTTGTGACTTTGGGATGTCACGCCAGTATGGAAGCCCACTTAAGCCATATACATCAATGGTGGTTACTCTATGGTACAGGTAAAGATGCATTTCATTTCTTCTGTAGATGATTAAAAATATAATAATAATTAGATACACTTCCGAACTGGTAAATTAACTCATCTTTTCTGGGTTACTAATGATTTATCTAGTATAATGGTTTAAAGCACCTGATCCTTATCATAGGCCCTGTTTTTAACCTTATGACAGTAAAAACCATTTGTAGAATAGAAATCATTTTTCATTGCCAAAAAATTCAGTAGCAAAAGCTGGTTACATTAATCTAATGTTCTGTGATACTGTATGTTTCAGGGCTCCTGAACTTCTGCTAGGAGCAAAGAAGTATTCGACAGCAGTTGACATGTGGTCAGTGGGTTGCATAATGGCTGAAATGCTAGCCAAGAAACCACTATTCAGTGGG
Source organism: Mangifera indica (assembly GCF_011075055.1). Classification (NCBI taxonomy): domain Eukaryota; kingdom Viridiplantae; phylum Streptophyta; class Magnoliopsida; order Sapindales; family Anacardiaceae; genus Mangifera; species Mangifera indica. The sequence continues at coordinate 3,576,579 of NC_058139.1, forward strand.
ACAAGTGAAGCTGATCAGATTGACAAGGTAGTTAATGTTTATTGACATTATTCATCTTTTATTTATTGCTTTATTCATTTATTTATTTATTTTGGTGTTGGTCTCTTCTTAGTGATGAATCTTTGAAATAATTGCAGATATTCAAAACCCTTGGCACGCCAACTGAGAAAGATTGGCCTGGATTATCTCAACTACCAGGACTAGCCAAAGCAAAATTTGTTAAGCAACCGTAAGTATCTATTTATGCTACTTTTTTGGGTCAAGTTTTTGTGCATATAGACTATTCTAGGCAAAATATGTTATCTTTTTGCTAATTCATGAAGTTAACTCTGCATAGGCACAATTGTATAAATTCAGTCTTTTTCGTTTTGACCCAGGTATAATTTGTTGCGGAGAAGGTTTCCTGCCACATCGTTCATAGGATCTCCAGTTCTTTCCGAGTCGGGATTTGACTTGTTAAATAAACTTCTGACTTACAATCCTGATCAGGTAACTGTCCATTTATATATGCATTCTAAATATGATATTGGTTATAACTTTATGTTATAAATTGCATGCTCATTATCCTTATTGACAAATTTTCTTGTTCATGCAGCGGATAATAGTTGATGAAGCCCTCAATCATGATTGGTTTCGCGAAGATCCTCTTCCCAAGTTCAATCATATCTTCAGCCCACAGCATGCTCAGAATAGATAGGTGGCCAGTTTCTGAGACAACTAGACGTGGCAAACAACCAAAGAAAAATTTGGCCAGTTTTGGTTCCTTTCTCTTGGTAGTTTCATCTCAAATTTTGTTAACTCAGCAATCAGCATACAATGAAAACTTACGTGAACCAACTTTATTCAAGCTTGATTGATTATGGAGACTCAACTAACCCTCATTGTAAATAGAAATGTAATTGTGACATTCAGCATGCAGAAAATAAAAAGGAGAAAAAGAAAAAGGTTATTCCAATTCAAATGCACTCACATCTTGTCATTGCTTTATATTAATTAGTACAGATGGTTTGTATTAGTCATTGAGAGGTACCAAGAAGTCATTATCACCCATAGCCGTAACCAAAAAAATACTGGCTGGATAGAAACAAAACATGAATGGATCATTTTGTAGTCCAAGTGATGGTCTTGCCAAGCACAAATAGAACCAATGACATTTCAACAAAGAAGATTGTATTGATAAGAACTCGATCGATAGTCCACCCAAAGATAGTGACTCCACCTGGATTCGATTGCAAATATGTAACTGCAGACCAAAAAAACCACAAATGAACGCCATATATCATTACACAAAACAGAAACTCTATATACACAGCGGAGCTGATACAAAGATGGCAAATTTGTCCTGGCGTTAGTGTCAACCCAAAACATCATAATGATGAAGTTTCTTTCTGATTCACCAGTTTGGCTAGACAAAAACAAGGTGCAAGCATATTTGACCCTGTTCGAATAATGAATAAGAAACAAAGATAATGAAAAAGATCATCTTATGGGTTTATTGTATTCTAATCCTTCACTTTAATAGCAAAACCTTGTTTTTACAGCATTGTTTAATTTGGAGGTAGCCCACAGCCTTAATTTAGCCACTGAATTGGTTGTCGCATTCACATACCATGGCAATGTACTAAACAGAATATTCTCATTGTTTATGGTGTCTCACACAAATCCTTCTTGAGTTATTGAGACTTAAAACAAGTTTTAAGGACTGAATTAGTTTTCTGGCAACATGACAAAGAGCCAAGAACCTTTGGTCTAAGAATGACAAAATAAGAGTTGAAGGGCTGATGCAATGAGCATACTGATAATATACCATGAGACAGACAATATGTGAGCCATTTAGTATTAGTCATAAGGTTATCAGCAAGTGCTAAAATCTTATATCTTTATGTAAACTAGGCAAAAGTTTATACGAACTAGCTGGGATGGGTGACATTTGATTTACTAATTACTAATTGAAGTATAAAAACAAGGAATTAAAGTTTCATAGATATACATACCAAAGGCCTGTCTCTTGTGATACATGGTCATATAAGATGCCAATTGAGTATTTGTGGCCATTGGCACATACTCAACTGACTCCAAATCACTTTCAGAGTAGCTTGTAGGTATTGAGGTTGAAGAATTTGCAGCCTCCACGCTTCCACCATTACTATTGATTCCCATCTGAGTGACACTGTTAGAGCTGCATGTTACAGAAGCGTGCCATCTGCTAGCAACTGATCCAAGACCCTGAGCTCTATGTGTGATTTTAGCAGCTGCATTAAGGCAAATTACTATCCCAACTAGCTCAACAATAGAGGCGACCTGCCAAAACCAAGGTGAAGAATAAGTGTGAAAATCTTTTAAGGCGGCAAACTTTCTTCACAATAATATCATACAAGTACAACATATTATTTACTTGCATAAACTGAATAAAGAAGGAGTATATTATTTCACTCTTACTGCAAAATCACCACCATTAATGAAATTGATGATCCCATAATTCCCTGTCGTTTCCAGTAGAGCCATAACTTGAGTTGCTGTCACAATCAAAAACTCAAGAAGCAGAAAAATCCGAAACCTATGGCTTATCTTAGATAAATGATGCTTTAACCTTACATGTTCCTCGATATACAGTGAAACATCAAGATCTCTTTCTAAAAGTCTGCCATAATTTTCAAAGTGAATCACTTGCAAATTGCACACCAAATGGAACAGGAGACTGCCCGATAGATAGATGATGGTTGAGTACGTCCATGATACAAGCAAGACAACTATTATACCAACAGATTGCCACCATGAGTGATGCACATAGACAATATGTACAACCTGACGGGCAGCCTTCAAAAGGAAGCAAGGTATAATCCAAACTCCCAACAATTTGAAGAAACCCTGGACAAAGAGAACACTTGAATCAATGATCTCATCCTATAGCAAAAGTTAAGTGCACAAGAAAGAGTTCCCCACCCCTAACCAAAAAGCTTGAGCCTGTGCTTTCAAGATGTACTTCTAATATTATACTAGAAATTTACGCATTCCTTGGGGAAGAGTCGAAGCTTCAAATCAAGTGAGCAAAAATCAAGTTCATAATTGAGTGAAAGACAATACTATTTAGTCCATATTTCAAAACATAAACTTTAGGTTAACATATTCTCAATTAATTGCAATTCTTCCCCACTTGGATTGTTTTTTGAGCTCTACTCTTGAGGACATAATGAACTACAAATTTGAATCTTTTCCAAGTCCTCTACTACTTCATCTCTCTAAAACCCGCTATTTGGAATATGAATTTGAGATCCCCAACCGCAATAATCAGTGATTATAATTTATTCTTTATGAAAATGTTCTTGCTAAAGATCTGAAAAGAATGAAAGTTGGGAGTTACTCACATGGATCTTCTGCAAATACTCTCGACGAAACTGAATGAGGTGACCATGTTGGCGATCCACGAAGAGAAACTTACGGACACCATACTTGCGGAGATTGTGAGAAACACAGATAAGAGAAATGACAGCAACAAGAGACTGAGAGATGAGAATCTCAAGCTCAAAACTTTCAATCTCATACTTTTCACAGTTCGAACAGTAAGTTAATTGGATTATAAGTATTGGAAGAGCAACACCCAGAAGAAGAAAACAAATCCACGAAAGACTGAAGCTTAAAAAAGAGTACTGGCAAAATCCAAAGAATCTGAGAAAGGTCTCTAAACGATCCAGAGATTTGGAGAGCTGGGTGTCGTCTACTTCCACATCTTCTTGTCGTAGGGGAGGCGTCTGTGTTTGAATAAGAGGGGTCTGTATTGTTGAAGAGTCGGGAGCTGCCATTAAAGTCAGAAAGAGAAAAAGAGAGTTGAACTTGAGGAAGGGAACTGGCTTTCTATTGAACGTGAAAGACACAACGGTTATCTAAGCAACACCTGCTCAAAGTAGAAGAAAACCTTTTTTTTCTTAAATTCTAAACTTCGAGTTAAAATCAAACGACTTTGAGTACATGATTAAAGGTTAAATTGTTATTAATTAGGTAGGTGTTTTGTTGGTGGGTAATGATCGTTTAAAGGAGCCAAAGAACTATTTCACCCCCAAGTTTTAGTGCACTATATTATACTTATAGGGTTTGAAAAACTTAAAATCTCATCAATAAATTAATTTATGTTAAAAAAGATAAGGGTAAAATCGTTATTTTATTAATTATATTAAAATAATATAAAATTTATTATGTTTTTCTCTCAATTTTTAAAAACTAACAAATTTATCACTGTCTAAAGTTTTTTACTTTTAAAAGTAACATTTCTCTCTTCCCAAAACTTAGGGTTTATTTTTCAGAGGCTCTCTGACCACTAGAGAAAGAGCTTCAATCTAATATCTCACCGACCACTTACAAAGCTTCTAGATGACTCATCGAAGACTTATCTTCGTCGATTTTAGATGAATTAACAAAGACAAGGGTCTTCATCAATTCCAGAAGAATCAACGAAGATGCTCATTTTTGTCGATTCGTTTGGAATCGACAAAGACACGTCTTTATCATCTCTTTTTCCATGAGAGAGTGAATATCTAGTGGCCGACGAGTAGTGGGTTGAAGTATTGTCATCAGTTGCCGGAGATGGTGGTCGGAGAACGTCTGGAAAATAATCCCTAGGTTTTGGGGGTGAAAATGTTACTTTTGAAAGTTAGAAACTTTAGATAAATGTGAAGTTATTAGTTTTTAAAACTGTGGAGAGAAAATATAATGAATTTATATTATTTTAATATAATTAATAAAATGACAATTTTACCCTTACTTTTTCAACGAAAGTTAGTTTATGGGTGAGACTTCAGGTTTTTCAAATCTTATAGGTATGACCGTAAGAAAACACTAAAACTTGAGGGTGAAATAGTGTTTTGGCCTTTAAAGAACATTAAAGAGCACAGAGAAGCCATGTCAGAGCTCACATGTACCTCAGCATTTAGCAAAAACCACCTTCACTGTAGAATTATAATATTGTGAAAGCAAGTTCATTAAGGAAAAATAGTCCAAACATTAAAAAAAAAAAAGGGGAACTGACTCTTTGGTTGTTGGGGGCTTTCAAGTTTAACTTTTTTTACGATTTAATGTCTTTTCAAAGTTGAATTATCAAATCTGTCTTGACACAATTGGATTTGAATTACAGGACAGTGGAGTCCTGAAAATCAATTGACAATGAAACAATTGGTTGCTCTCATGGCCTTGGTAAACGAAAGAACCCAGGAACCGCAAACGTTGAAATATGGGGAGTATTTGTATGCTGCAGTCGACTGCGTAAAAACTAAGATATCTTTGTCTGTCCAATCAAACCGGAAAAAAGTGACGGTGGGGATGGGGTTGCCGACTGACTACTCCAACTTAATCTCTTGTATTGCTACTTTTAGTTAATTCAACACTACCGCAAATTAGGGAGTGTGAATTGAAAAGCTATAAAGTGGGAAGTATTTTACCAATCAGTCTAACCCAATTGTTCAAAATTGAAATCGACCGTCCATATAAACCTTCATACAACCAAGTCACCCCCCTAACCCTATGACTATTCCCTTTCTCTTTAAAATCAATCAATTTTATTATAATTTCACCATATTTTTATTGAAAATTCATCAAGCAAGAGATGTTGATTTTGATTTCTGGGAAGAAAATGAGATATGGTTGGAGTTGGATAGATCAGGGTTTGAGTTTAGATGACATTGATAATTTGGTTGTGAAATCAAATATGTCATTTTTTAAGTTTGAGTGAACAAAAAGACAAAGTCAAGAGAATCAATGAGAACAATACGAAGATTGGATGAGGGTTTACATAAAGAGGTTGAAGTGGCAAAGGCTATGAAAAGTTTGGTGAGCTGGGGTTGATGAGAGATCCGGAGGTAAAGGCAAGAGGATTAGTAATAAAAATAATGACTTCAACTGAAAAGAGAGAAAAGTAAAAATCAATGTCACTTTTGAGGAGAGAAAAACGAGTTCAAAGAGAAATTGAAACCATTTGAAGAATAGGTCATAAATAAGACATAGATTAGTGACCGCATTAATAAGAAAAATGACGTCTAAGGCGACAGTTTGAGGAAAAGATGGAAGAAACTATGAAATAAAGAGAGATTGAGATACAAGCAAAGAAACCTTAAGCACAAGTAAGGTTACAATTGATCAAAAAGTCAAAATGGGTGTTTGTGTTTCATGTTAATTTTCAATCAGGATAATAATAATAATACAATTACTATTATTGATGATATTTACTATTTGTATTTTTTAACACACACCTTCCATCAATGAGAGTGTCTTTTTATCTTTATCTAAGAGACATTATACTTGCTTGGATGAATATTTTTTAATGGAATTCTTTTGACAAGATAAAAATATAAGGGACATACAATACAATCATCATCATGCTCTAAAATGAGTATCTAAAAATAGAAATATTATTATTCTCTTAGGACAGACAAATAAGGAATGTATACAACAAAAACATAGGAAGACAACCTTCTTTTTATTCTTTCTCTTGTTTTCCATACAATCAAACAATTATTGCATAGTTTCTAACATAACACAGAGAATAAAAACAGAAAAAAAAAAAAAATGAAAACAGGAATATAGGGAACAGATCCTTCTGTATTATCACCCGGTAAAAGGTTAAGTGAACCGGGATGATAATGTTACACCCAAATGGATACCCAAAAAAAATTGCAATTGCTCTCAACTCAAATATCATCAATAACTTCCTACCATTAAGTAGTATGGAGCATTTCTGAGAATACAGATATAATCCCCCACTATTGCTCAGAAAGACAGATCACAATTTAGACAAATTACCAGAGAGAGCATGATTTACCAGTTCCCTCCTTAATATTTTTCCAGCAGGGGATTTTGGAATAGCAGGGATAAATGCTACGCGTCTTATTTTCTTGTATGGTGCAACCTGCAATACAAAACTCCAGGTTAAGAATATCATAAAACTTGAATTTGATTGTTAACTGAGTTCACAGAAGAATACAGAAAAGGCTATGACTACTGTGAGACCAAATATGTTATACATGCCAGAAGTTTTCTTGATAGAATGAACATTGATATTGGCAATGAGTCTAAACAAGGCAAAAAAACATAAGGGCAGAAATTCTCCAATTAGGGCCATCTGGATAAAATCATACTTAGACTATGCTTTAATGCCATAGGATTCACTCATTGGACTGAAATGATATTATACATGGAAGGATCTAATGTTGAATAATCATGATTCAGATATAATTATATCATAATGGTTCTCACAAGAAAAACTACTGAAGATAAGAGTATAAGCATATCCTAAGAACCAGTCTGTTACTAGATCAGGTTACAGGTGGGAAGAGATTGAATTGCCTTGAAAGAAACCTGGCTATATCATACAACTTATCAATATTAATTCATCTCCAGGAAACAAAGCTACCAAATGTGAATATTTTGTACCCATGATTGATGAAAAGCAAAATATAAAGACACTTTAAGTCTAGCCTTCCAACACCAGAAAGAAATTGCTTTATTGCTAGAATTCAGAAACATGCCTGTTTCGCAATATAATCCATCACTTGAGCTGCAGTGATATTGCTTCCAGGTTTTCTCACTACAAAGGCCATGGGAATCTGCCCTGCTTCTTCATCAGGATACCTGCTTGAGTATAAACCAAATGAATGAGAGATTTGCACGGCTAAACCATTATGAATTAAAGCTTATTCCTATTGAAGGTCCAGATTGGGCCAGTCCACTTTAAAAACTATGAAACTCAAAAAAACAAAAAAAAAGGGATACTATAAGACCCTCAATTCCCACTTATATTTATTGGTCAATATTGTAATATTTCTGCTTGTATAATTCTATCTTATGCATCAATCATCTTATACAGTAAATTAGTTTAAGATTTGAAACAAATAATTTTATGTCACTTTTATAATGCATAGACAAAAGCGAGGAAGATGAGTGGTAAAAGTGATACAAAAATCCTGATTCATGTGGATGAAGTGATCCCAGGATATATCACATAGACTGTACATGCACTGTTATTTCACCAGACAACATGAAATTTTCTGTTAGAGAAATTTTCAGAAGTACTGAACAAGAGAATGTTTTATGGAATTTGAGAACCGGTGAGCAAGTTAGTGGTTTCAAATAGTCATGATCCTGCACACATAAATGATATAAGCCAAGTGTATGCAGATGTACTCAACAGATAAATAAAAAAGACACTAGATACGTACGGAATCACAGCAACATCAGCAATTTCAGGATTGGATTGAAGTAAATGTTCCAACTCAGCTGGGGGAACCTGAAAGAATACACCCATTAAAATGAGATGAAATTATTTACCTACAACCATGTCCATTACCATAATGCTGCTGATAAAGATTCAGAGTTATAAAATCACCTGATATGCCTTGTATTTTATCAACTCCTTTAACCTATCAACAATGTAAAGGAAACCATCGGAATCAAAATAACATAGATCACCAGTCTTTAACCAACCCTCTGAATCCAAGGTTTCAGATGTTGCCTTCTCATCTCCTACATAGCCTGCTTTAACACCATTCAGCAAATTAAACAAGAAGCTTTATCATTTTGTTTATTACGAGAGATGTTGGAATTACAGACATTGGTGTGAAACCAAGAAAAGAAATGTCAAGGCATTTTTGAGAAAATAAGAAGTGTAAACTGACAAGCTAATCCATATCCAAGTTCCTAGATTATACCATTTGGAAGCATTTCAACAGATGGTCATTGTCAAAGACATATCATTTTGAACAATAAGAAAAGAATACTAATACATTGTATAATAGTTGACATGGGCCTGATGAAAAATGAGTACCCTCCAACACTGATCTGTTTCTGAGCAGGTAATAGCTGCCCCGCATAAGTGGAATAAAAAAGTTTAACTAAGAATAGGAAGAGATTAGCGCTACAAGAATTGATATCCATCAACCACTTGGAGCAGCTATTTGCCAAAGAGGAGGCCTACAACCTCTTTCAGCAAATGGCAGTGAAACATTACAACCAATTATACCGTAGAAAAAGGGATGGTAAGAGATGCATAGGGATCAAAGGGATAAGAACAGAAGTGCCATTTACTAAAAAAGGCTCCAAAGATGATAAATCACTTTTCATATTGCCCTGCACACTCACAGAAAAGGCCCACTGGATGCAACCAAATCACTGTCTGGTGAATTCTACAAAGCCAAACATGCATCTGCTAGTCCAATGATTCTAAAAGTCTCTAATTACTTCTAAAAAGGTAATAAAAACATGGCTGGAAAAAGAAAGGAAGATTATATCACTGAATCAAAAAACTTGAATTAAAGAATGGAAGTCAAGAAGGAAACCCTAGATCAGATGCACAAACCAAGCCCTGGATCAGTTCTCTCAAACCTAGAAAAAGAAATTTAAAAAAAGAATACAAGATCTGACATGAAAATACATAGAAAGAAAAAGCAATACAAGAATGAAAAAGGTACTACTACTTTAGAGATTTCGGGTGGCTGACATACTCCAGTAAATTATTATAAAGGAAATTACAGGTCTTATTGTCTCATTTTGTTACCTTTCATTATTGTTGGCCCTCGCAACCACAACTCCCCTTTCTGGCCTGGGGGTAGTGCTTCTCCAGTTCCAGGATCAACTATTTTGGCTTCCATTAATTCAGCAAGACGACCAACAGATCCATACTTTTTCTCCTCATCAGGTCCCATGGTCCTTGCTGCCCCTCCTCCAGTCTCAGTTAAGCCATATCCCTAATAGAAAAGAATAAAAGATCTAGACTCAGCAACCAGCAGTTATTGACAGGACCCTTGAAATATTTATTCACAAGAATTGCCAGCCATTTGTCACTACAAAATCAAATTGGAAAGAGTATGCATCACAAGTAATTCTGCAGAATATTACAAAGCAAATTTCTTGTCAATGTCGTTCCAAGGCAGTTTATGCAGATGTTCCATTGCTTTTTAGGAGTTCAAAAGTTTCAATGACTAAATTGACAACAATAATATGATAAGAAGCCTAATAAAGATGTAAATATCATTTATACAATATGAGCTATCTACTTGTAACATTGCCCAGTTAAAAGTATGTTGTTGACATCAAAACTTTATCATTGTTAAGACAAATACACTAGTAACTAAAATTGATCGTGAGTCTAGGCCTAGTCCCCGCCTCTCTTCTTCGTTATTATAGAATAATTAAAGTCAAACCATCTCAACATCAACCGAAACATTTAAAGCTGGTAAGTAGTAACAGTAAAAGCATCTTATGTGATTAGAAAAGCAATCAATTGGTTCCATTTAACACTAATTATTAAAAAAAAACAAAAGTTACCGATATTTAGGTTCAAAATAAAAGAGCAATTCAGATTCTCTCTTACCTGCAGAATCTCCACATTGGGAAACTTCTCCTTAAACTTCTCAGAGACCTCCTTCCCCAGAGGCGCTCCACCGCAACCGAGCAATAAAAGCGAGCTAAGATCGTACTTTTTAGTTAACTCCGATTTTATGAATGCCACAATTAGAGGCGGTGAAACCGGCATGTAAGTAACCTTATACTTTTCCACCACCTTCAACATTGTCTCAAAATCAAACCTCTCCATCAAAACCAGTGTCTCGCCCAGAGAAAGGGCCCTCAACAACATAAAAAAACCGAAAACATGAAACAAAGGCAGCGTGAATAACGAAACCGGATGTGGAAGTGGCGGTTCATCTGGATTATGCTCCGGATTCAACTGGTAGAGTCCAGAAATTAACGCAATCAAGTTCTGGTGGGTCAACAACACACCCTTGACTTTCCCAGTAGTTCCGGAAGAGTAAAGAATAGCTGCCGAGTCGGACTGGTTTACCTCAACTCCAAGAGTAGAATTAATGAAATTAACGTCGTCGTTTTGGTTCTGGTTTGATAAGGAAACGAACAGCGGCGAGTCAATAAGGATTGTACGGAGATTAGACGGGAGTTTGTGGGAAGTATGTGACGTGGCGAAAGCGATGGAAGGCTTGCAGAGGTTGATTTGGTGAGAAATTTCAGATTCGGAGCTGAGAGGATTGACAGGAGAGATGACAACACCGAGTGCGAGGAGAGAAAAGTAAAGAACAGGGACGTTGAGCGAGGGAGGGGAAATAATGAAAGCGACGTCGCCTCGGCGGAGAGAATAGTGTCTGTTGAGGGAGAAGGAAAGGGAGTTAAGCTGGCGGATGAAGTGAGCGTAGGTGATAGTTTGACCGGTGAGACCGTTGACAAGAAAAGTAGCGGAAGGAGTGGCGGTGGTGGAGGTTTGAAGAAGAGAAAGAGTGAATTGAGTAATGGAGAGAGGCTGAGAAGGCGGAGGAAGAGAAACGGCTGGCCTTAAGCTATAGTAAGTTTTGGTTTTGCTACAGAATCCATTGTTGGGATCAATGGAAGGATTAGGCTTTGATTGGGCCATCAAGGCAAAAAAGAGAACAATGAAACACAAGAGGAAGAGGACCGTTCCTATGTGGGTGCCGTGGCTTTTGCAGACTGCCTGGCCAGAAGGAAGAGCCTATAAAGAGGGATCTGCGTTGCAAATTTGACTTGGGAACTGGATGGTGTCATTCCAGAAGCCTGTTCCTTGCATAATTTTTATTTTAATAATTGATGGTAACGTGGAATTTATTTATGAAATTAAGGTAAAACAATTTGTTCCACCCAAGGTTTGATGGAAAGCTAAGTCCACCCCTCAACTTTAAAAAATTTAAATATCTATCTATAAATCAATTTATATTAAAAATATCAGTTAAGACAGAAGTAAAATTATTATTTAATAAAAAATTTTAAAAAACTAAAATTTTATTATATTTTTCTTCATAGGTTTAAAAATTATCATTTTTCTCACCTTAAGGTTTGAAAAATAAACATTTTCTCCTTAGAGTTTTGTAATTTTCCCTTGTTGCTACTCCTCTGGTAAGCGAAACTAGCCAACCTCCATACTAACACTCTTTTCTCTCTTAGACGATGATGAATTATCAGTCAATTGAAGGCGAACTAATGATTCATCAATGTAATGCCAAAACAGATCTGGGCATTCGACTAATTTATACATCGATCAATGCACAAATCGGCCTAACTGAGATTTTTAACCAAAATTGACTTATAGAGTATTTAGGTTTTGAAAATTAATAGGTTAGACTTCGAGATTACATCAAACCTTGGGTGGGAATAAGTCTTTTGGCCTAAAATTAATTCACCTTTTTTAATTGGGGGAAGGACTATTTCCCACCCAAGTTTTAACTTAATCTCACAAATATTTCGTTAAATTTTTCATTAAATACTAGGGTAAAACTATCATTTAATAATAATATTAAAAAATATATAATTTTATCTTATTTTTTCTTTCAAATTTAAAAATTAACATTCTTAACTCTCATACCTAAACTTTGATTTTTTCCTCTCAAATCCCTAATTTTTCTTCAATCCTTCCTCCGCCCATTGGTTTTTGACTCTGCTAGTTATTGGACAACATTCGTTATCCTTCACTGGACGATGAAGCATCATTAAGGATATAGAACATGATCATCATCTTTGAACAATAGTCATTGTCTAAGGTTGTCCTCTGAACGACTCTATCTTATTCTTTCGTTGTTGGTTGTCTATTCATCAGAGAAAGCAGTTAGATTTTAAGGGAAAAAAATAAATTTTTTAAAACTTAATTTAAAAAAAAAAGAAATATAATTTTAGTTATTTTAATTTTACTGATAAAATAATAAATTTACCCTTTAATCATAACAAAAAAATTTATAGATTTATCCTAATAGGTTAAAATTTAAATAAATATTTAGATTTTTATTTATCATGTATTGTTATTTCAATAAAACTTGGGTGGGAAATGATTCTTTTCCCTTTTTAGCCGCAACCACATTCTCTCCCACGACGTCTTTCATGACGCATGTTATCAAATCATAGAAGATCCTGAGACCCCTGAGCAGATTCGCACCTCATAAATATCTATTTTATTATTAATTTATTTCTTCATTTGAATGGCTTGTCTTGTACATATTATTATTGTTATTTAGTTATATTTTTTATAATATAAGTTAATTTTTACTCTTATTGACGGATTAACTTTTCCTCAAACACATAGCATTAAATATGTTACACGTATAAGTTTTCTTCCATTAATTAATTGAAATTAAGTAAATAATACAAAAAAAAAAAAACCATGACATGGATTAGTACTATATAGTAGGTCACATAAATGGCAACATTGAATTAAGTTGGTGTTTAGTCAATCATGTGACTTAGATTCTAACATATTGTAACATGATTATTATTATTATTATTATTTTATATATTAAAATAATTTTGTTTTATTATATATTTATTTTTAAAAAAATTATTTTATTATAGTTTAACTTTTGTTTATTAAATTTTTATAATAAAGATATTTTCACATTCATTCATAAAATTTTAATAAAATAAACTTTTAAACTTCCATTATGATCATTTTACCTTTACACATATAATTATCGAGATAAAACTAATTTTATTCTAAATTACCACAAAAAATTGTAAAGATCATTAAAAGAAATTGAAGATATAATCATTCACAAAATAATTGTGGTTCGATGAACCAATGTTATCAACCCCACACAAATTTGTGATTTGATTACTTTGAATTGATCATCATCATCATAATCATCAACAAATATGAGATTTTGTAAAGATCATTAATAGAAATTAAAGATATAATTATTGACAAAATAATTGTGGTTCGATTAACCAATGTTGTCGACCCCATCACAAATTCGTGATTTGATTACTTTGAATTGATCATCAACAAATGTGAGATTGAGATGAGTTGAGAATACTAGTAGGACTTTTTTGTCCATTTCATTAAGATGAAATTATTAGGTTAAGATCGATTTTGTTAATGACGCTAAACTCTTTTATTTAACCCCTATATTTTTATTTGTTGCATGCAATCCGTACATTTTTATATATTTTTTAAGGTAACATTTTTCTATGACTAAGCCGTTGTTGTGTCAAAGATAGGATGTTTTTGTATATGAAATATTGGTTTATATAGTAAGTTGTTATTTTTTAATCGAGAGTAATATTATATGTATATATTTTAAGTACATAAAATAGATACATAGATAATATGTCATCACACATTAAGTATTATTTTATTTTTAATTAAAAATCATTCAATCACATAACAATATATTATTTGTGACATATTTTATATACTCAAAATATGTATATATACTTTTGATAACGCCATTAATTGTTATTATTTCGATTTATAATTCCCTTATGTTGTGTGGAAATTTGATTTAATCTAATAGAATTACTTATCTTTTTGCATTTATGAAGCTTTGAGCATTTTTGGAGTAAGTTGGGTCAAAAAGATGAAAAACTGGAGCAGATTTATTAAACTGGAAATTTCGTGATGCTAACTAGGCGTGGGCACGTGAAAGACAAAAATAAAATGCAGAAATAAAATCTGGACGTCCAGATCAACTGCAAAGATCCACTAAATATCAAGATTGGCTTCCTAGAAAAAGGATAATTACCAGCTGAAAAAGATGATTAATTGAGATAGATAAGGAAGAATATTTTTAGAGGAAGAATTTACATTAAAGATTCATATCTACTTTTATTGTTTAGATCAAAGCTAATGAATTTGACTGAATTCCAAGTTTTAGCCAAAAAATGTAGAAAAAGAGAAAGAAAAATGTTGCCCAAAAAGGGGCGTTGGTTGAATTTGATCAAATCCCAAAGTTATGCCCAATACTACTTATTTGACCTAAATTTGATAACGTTATATTATCACATTTTAGTCTATATATTGTTTTAGATATTATATAGTTGTAAGTTAAACTGAGTACGATTCGATAAATGTTAAACTAAGTTTAAGCTAAACTCACTCAAGATAAACTTTTAAATTAAGCTTAAACTTAAAGATGGTTGGCTTGATAAGTTAAATCTCAATTTTAATTTTACACTTATATCCTTTTGTAATTTTTTTTACTTAAAACATAAAAATATTTGATAAATATATAAGTTATATTATTAAAATATATTAATTTAAAATTATGAAGTGAAAATATAATTTTTTTAATTGAGTTTCAGTAAGTTAAACTTACGTTAAGTTAAAGTGAAGATTCTACTAGCTTGACGAAATTAAGTTCAAATTCTAATTTATGTTTCTCTTTAAATTAATAATATACAATTTAGTGAATTAACTCGTTAAAAACCTACAAAGGTAAGACCCAAAAAATCTTAGATCAAATTACACGTCTTGACATACTAGCATTCGATCTAACCTAACATGACCCATTGTATGTTTAGAGATACGTGCACCTTTTTATTTTAGGTGAAAGTTATATTAAATTATCTGACCCGAATCAATATAATGATATAATCAAATTATATAAAGGGTAATGTTATGTATATGATTTTATGTATAAATAATGCGGTGTTATTATATGATTAGATAGTTAAAAATTAAAGATAAAATAACATTCAATTATATTATGAGATATCATTACTTGTACATAAAATTATATATAAAAACTGTACATATAATTTTATTGCTATATAAGATAAGTTTTCAATTTTAGGTATAAAATAAGAGGATTAGTGCTCAGACTAAAAATAGAAATAAACTTATCTACAATGCCAATGGCAATGATAAATGTTATGTTGCTATCGATGTGGGACATTAAGTTTGCGAGGAAACAGAGAAATCACTAAAATATCAGGGCTAAAATAGATTAACGAACATACAGGGGTAGATATAGTATTATTCTGTACGAAAGAAGGGTTTAAGGGGGGAAGAAAGGTGAGGTGAGGTGAGTTCAGAGAGAACTGCGCGTAGAAATAGGATGCCTCGCGCGACCACCTTGGACTGCCCTGGTTGTCCGCCGCTTCGAGCCTTAACCTTCGACTCGCTTGGTCTCATCAAAGGTAATTATTATTATTATTATCTGTATGATTAACTTTTAACTATCTGAAATTATCTGCAGATGTTATTGATTTCTTATACTAATTTATTTGTTTTGGAAATACTAGTTATTGAAGCTCGCGGTGAGCAAGGAGGGGTTGCCAAAGTTGTGGAGAGATGGGGCGAACCTGACACCTCCAAATGTGTGCTTGCGGCTTCTATCGATGACTCAAAACACGACCCGGTTGGTTTCCTTTATGCGTTTTTGGATTTCAGTTACTAATTGATTTCTTAATTAGGGTTTATGTTTTAACAGTTTCTGTTGATGTCTTGACAATATGATATTTTTGTCCATTCTTTGTTTTGGTTGGATACTAAAACCTTAGTTTTGCAACAACGCTTTACTCTCATTCACTTAATGAAATTTCTTAAGAGTATAAACCATTATTGTTTCTTCTGTTGCAGTTGTTAGCTGTTGCAAGGAAAAGTGGTCTGGTAAGTTGCTTCTGAATAATTGTAACTACGAATATTGACAGTATTATTGTGGCACCCGTTTTTGCTTACAGTGGTAAATTTAATGAAGCCCCTGTTGCATAATTTGTGCAAAATGTACTTTACAGATTGAAATTCTCAATCCTCTTAATGGGGATCTCCGTCTTTCAATTTCTAATGTAAGTGATACTGGTGTTCGACCTGAAGATGATGCTGTTATTGGTTTGCATTTGTTCAGAAGACAGAGACTAGAGTCATCATCCAGGTATTTTCCATCATACATATAAATTTGAAGCACCACTGCTTGTGACTGATTCTTGTAGTGTTCCATGTTCATGCAACTTTTCATTCATGTCAAGTTATGCTCTTTCATTGTATGAGATTCTTGATGCGTTTGGTTCCAAATAGCTAATGTATCCCACATTTGCATTTTGATAATGATGCCCATTGAATTGGGCACTCTCAGGTCTTGCACTTTGCTTACATGTACAACAAAAGGAAATGCTAGCATGAGGTCCATTGAAATTAGAAACTTACCGGAAGAGTCTTCCTGTGATAGTTCTTTCAAATCCTGGAATGTATGTGCTTCTGGTACCATTTTATGTTCCAAAGTGGATAAAAGTGAAAATTATGCCTTATTTGGGGGGTAAGTGCTTTCAGGTAGCGTTCTTCATTTTTTATTGGCATATTATAGTGTTCACAAGCTCATTAACAATTTTTTTTTTTTCCCAAAAATGTAAAAACTCAGGAAGGGTGTTGAGGTTAATCTCTGGGATCTTGACAACTGTACAAAGATTTGGACTGCGAAACCTGTAAACCATTTCCTCCTCCCTCCCACTTATTCTTAAACAATAACAGTAAAAGTTTGCATGGTTTTTCAAGGTTTATTTAACCCCACTTTTATTTATCTTAATACAAATTTGCAGCCTCCTAAAAACAGCCTTGACATATTTACTCCTACTTGGTTTACATCAGCAACATTTTTGAGTGTAGATGATCACCGAAAATTTGTAGCTGGCACCAACAGCCATCAGGTAATCTTGCTTGTGTAATTATTCCCATTTATGCTTCAATAATTATTTTTTCAGATTACCGTTCTTATGAGCCACTTTAATGAACAATTGCTAGAAAAAGCTCCAATAAAATGTGTTCTACTGCCGTAGTCACTGTGTTTTTCTTTCCTTCTTTATCTTAATAATGAAAGATGAGTCCTTTTTGTTACTTAGTTTGCATGATTATCTATCCGAAAAAGGGCCAGTGTTGTAGACAGCCTTAATGGGAAATAACCAAAAATTGCAATGAAGGTGTTTCATAGAGATAGTCTCTGTATTTTCTTTGTTTTCATGGTAATTTGTGGATATAATGTATCAACTGTTTTATTGTGGTTATTCCCATGATTGGGGTTTGTAGAAATGGGAATTTCAGAATGTTCTTCTAAAATCTGTTTGTATTTAATGGCTTCTTCAGTAGAAGCAGAAATTAGTCAGCATTTCATGTAGATTTTGGGCCATTTCTAAGAACTTCAATAGAAGTTTTAGTGCCTTAGAAATCAAGGACCTATTCACTGTAGCAATAAGCTTTCTAGTTTGCCCTTATTGCTTTCTTGATTGGCTCTAGTCACTGCTATTATCTGCCTCTTTGTGACTTTTTTCCTTGTTTCTGGCCTAGGTTCGCCTCTATGATACTTCTGCTCAGCGAAGGCCTGTTATGTCATTTGATTTTCGGGAGACCCCTATTAAAGCAGTTGCTGAAGACCCAGAGAGCTACAATATCTACATAGGAAATGGTTCTGGTGACCTTGCTTCTGTTGACATACGCACAGGTACAAATACTTTTATGAAGATTATCCTATAATAAGTTTAGAATTTGAAGGGAATTATTATTAGGAAAAATCTAAACATTTGATCGAAACTGCAATTTCAGACCAAGCATTGCATAATTGATTTCTTTGAACGCAAATGCTTGTTTCCTGTGCTTGAGCTGACATGAAACAATCATTACAGGAAAATTGTTAGGATGCTTTCTGGGGAAGTGTTCTGGAAGTATCAGATCCATAGCTAGGCATCCAACACTTCCAGTGATAGCATCATGTGGTGAGTACATTGCATGGTCCTCTATATTTAAATGATTGTCTGTCTCTTTCCTCTTTGCTATACATGCTTTAGTAAGTGGATTGTGGCTTGCATTTGTCCTCATGTTTATATGTGTGTGCAACCTTATGTAAGTAGAATTATTTGCCTCCTTGGTCCTTATGAAGTTGCCCTGTTTGGTGTGATGAGCTTGGGTTGATTTGGTTCAGTTACGATTTTGGAATGCTCTTGTAATGGGAATAACAAAGGAAAAAGGAAAACAAACTTTTTGTCTGACATGAGACTTAAGAATGTGGCACTTTCTTAGCAACCCTTCTTTAATCAAATTCCTTAGCACTATTTCATATATGTTATCTTTCTTTTTAAGTGAAAAATTAGCATTGTCGTGTTTGTGGTTCAAATGGACAATGATTCAAGTCTTTCCCTTCTATTTGATTCTGACACTGGGCTCACAATTTTGGAGTAAGATTGTTACCTTCTATCTACAACTGAAGTTAATAGCTTGACTTATTGCAGGCCTGGACAGCTATTTGCGCCTTTGGGATATAAAGACGCGGCAACTTCTCTCTGCGGTATGTTCCTGAAATTTATTCTTATGAAGAATGGTTGAGATGCAATTGTTTAAAACTCCTATCTTGTTTTTCATGCTAATGTTAATTGTCAATAAAATATGCTGTTGACAACTTATCAAATGGTGGTGTACTACATTACTTTTTCTTCTTCTTTTTTCTTTTTTTAATTATCAAATTTCGGTTTCTAGCAGTATAAAATTTAACTAAGGTATGTAAGAGCCAACAGTAAATGCTATTCTTTATTACATAGTAGTTGATGATTTAGGGTTTCTCTGCCAATCTGGTGTTTATTGACATTGAATTATGGTGAATTAAATCTTTAGGTGTTTAACGTGTCATTTTTTCCCACCTATAGTGTTATATCAGTTTATATTTATTTATCCTAGTTAAGCTAATTTCTATTTAGAATGCTTGCGAGCAGGCAACTCTGCTCAAATGAATGAAATTCCCAAGTATTTGTTTAGCTACACGGGCCAATTGTACCAAAGTATGGGTATTGGAGTTGCAAAGATATGCTGCATATCTGCACTTCTGCTTTTTCTAAACTGCATTGTTTGGTGTAGGTATTCTTGAAACAGCATCTTACAGAGGTTGTCTTTGATTCTTCTTATGCTGACAAAGGTTAGTTCTTCTTCTTTCTTATCATCATGGCCTGTAGTAATAATTTCAAAACCATCACAATGCATCGATCTCCTGTACACAGAGTCATCTATTAGTGTGTAGATGTTATTTTCACATCCAAGTCATTGTTGATTCAAGTCTAGCTGACTACTGATGGTCATTGTTTCAAACTTTGTGCAAACAGAAGTTGCTCAGTCCACAGCAGATCCCCCCATAGACGAAACACATAATATGAAGGATATCCAAGGAGATGAGACAGAAACATTGCCTGTGAAAAGGAAGAAGGCCCCTAAAGAAAAAGATAATGAAGGCAAAAGGAAGTCATCCAAAGAGAAAACGGAAAGCAAGAAATTAAAATCAAAGAAAAAAAGCAAGAGAGTGAAGGTTGAAAGTGACGATGATGTATAATAGCCCACCTGGAACATTATAGTCTCTGCAGAATGCTAGAGTCAAATCCGGGCGTGACCTTTAATTTTATTGCCTCTGATATCACTAGGGATATAGGAGATTTTCGCTTTTCATTAATGACAGGGATTTTGATGCATTCTCACACATACGATTTAATTTCAGCCATCAATACTTTATTTTTCACCTATAGATTTTTCACTATCAGAACTTGTTCTTACCAAATTCAAACACCCAAATCCACGCGAGCGAATAGAAAATACTTATAATCATTGCAATTTTATCATGATAAACAGAACAAAGACCATGTCATTACGATACCGTATTGGTCTCCTTATTTTTACCATCAAATTTCTTCTTAAAGCCATCAAATACCACATCAATTAAGAATTTACAACTTTTGATGTCTGATAAAAACATTCTGATCGCAAAGCGTGTAGTCCTGATGTGGGAAAGAAATCTGCTGAGTCAGGCATCAACTAGCAGAAGAACTAAATACCGTTTGTTTGATTTTGTCAAATATAAAACCGTGGCAGTAACTTCTGCCTAAATCACAACAAAAAACACATAAAAATATAAGGAAGCTTTTATCAAATTACTGAGTTGATGCTTCCTCCTTCTTCTCCGATGATAAGTATCTGAAGCAAAAAATGAGCATAAAATTTAGTTTGTGCTTCATAACTTCTATGTATCAATGCTGCAAGAGGTTAGATGCGGATATCAAACTAGGGAATCAACTGTACTGATATGAATAGGCCACGCCAATGATAATGAAGAATTACTTAAAGAAAATTGATTGAATTATTCTAAAGTAGAGTAATGCCGGAACTCAAAATATATAAAGCAAAGAAGAGAAATACAAGATGCAGGAAAATGTAGCAAACAGTGACCCAAAAAAAAAAATCAGGTAGCACCTAACCGGTCCAAAATAAGTAAATAACTCAAGATGTAGATACTTACCCATGAGCCCTTGCCCAACGGGAGAGTTGATAGAGTTGCACAGTTTCATTTGAAGCATGGCATGCCAAAAGTAGATAATTGCGTGGCTGTACCATCCATGCAAACCTCATGAACAATGCTGAATAGACACACATTGCTGCGGAAGCAATGCAGATGGGAAGATTTGATCACAGCGATACATTAGATATATAGGAACAAAGCAACTATGATCTATTAAAACAGAGAACTTTTATACCTGAAGTCATGTTGCCAGAAATCATTTCTGGAGGTTTGTTCATGTCCACCAATCCCTGTTAAATTCCCAGCTTATAAATAAGACTTTCATAAATCTGGCCTATCAAAAACCCCTTTTTACAGATGGTATGACCTAAAAACTAATGGTTGAGAAACATACTGCAAGAACAAATCCCCAGTTTGCAACAGGTCCCCAAAAGTGAGTTGTTTTAGGACCAACCGGACTGTTCAAGAATGCTCGGAAGGAAGCCATAGATCAACACTCAGATTTATACTTCTGCAAAAGTTGAAAACACTAAAAGAAAGACAACCCAACACATAACGATTCGTTATCACATAACCGGATGATAGAAAAAAAAAATCATTATCTCAAGCAAATCTCAAAACTTGATATATATTCAAATTACACATTTAAATGTCAAAAATTTCAAATCAAAACGAAGCTCGAGCAATATAAATCATCCTAATAACTAAACCATGTCTATGGAATTCTTAAGAAGATTAAGAATTCTAATAACAAGGAAACTCCATTAACAAAAAATAAATAAAAATATTCTTCACCAAATCCAATCAATCGAGAAACTAAATTATATTAGGGTTTAGTTATCGGAATCTATGTAGGCAATGATTTAATGAAACGAACGTGTGAGCACTCAAGTGTTGAGATAGAAATTGAATCCATCAACTGAATTTTCAGTATTTGTAATAAAAAGATGATTGAATCGGTGAAGGAGGAGAACGTACCTAAAACGACGTCGTGCCGGCGATACTGGAGAGGATGCGCAGACCTTAGGAAACGGTTGGGGTAGTGAGGTTTGGTGAGAGACTGAGAATATGACGTGAGTAGATAAGAATATTTTATTTTTAGAGTTTTTATTGTGAGAGGTTAGGACTGGGGGAAATCTCTATTGACTATTAATAATAAGACACGTGGAAATTTTGTCCAATAGTATTTTGTAGTTTGAGGTTGTACGTATGTGCTGGTTTACAGGTTATTAGTTCGAGTTTGGTTGGTCGTTGAATTTTTTTGCAACACCCAGCACGCGGTCAAGATGGGGTGATTTTGCAGTTTTTCAAACCTTTCGGGCACGTGCAATAGCATTCTGGGGGGTTAAGTGTGAGTTTCAGTATCTAGGGGTTTCGGTACATCTGACACATGGGCCGCTTTTTAAGGGTTTTTGATCATTTTCATCAGAAGTCGTGGTGGGACTTTTAAAGTTTTTTAATTTTGGGGTTTTATAATATTTTTCATTTTAGGTTCACTTTTAAAAATTTTTGTCTATTTTTTCTAAATAAATATAAAAATTTACATATTTTCATTTTTTTTTTTAGAAAATAAGTTAAGGACAAAAAATAGGCCAAACGACTATTTCTCACCTAAACTATGTTGAATTTTTAAAGTTCCTCTTATTAACTATAAAAATACCGTTTACCCACCTATGAACAGTTAAAATTAACTGTGGTAAAGATAAAATGATTATTTTCTCTATAATATTAAAAATAAACTAAAATATAATCTATTTTTGTCCCCCTAAATTTTAAAAACTAAAATTTTTCCTCAGCCTAAGTTTTAAAAAATGACAGTTTTGCCCTAAGATTTCGTTTTGAAATCTCCGACAACATCTCTAGCTCCATTGCCGACGACCCCTCCCTCTCGAAGCATCATCTCCTTTCGGTGATTTCTTTCCTCTCATTTGGATGCCCGATAGACGTCGGAGAAGCTTGGAGACGAAAAACTTTATCAGGGAAGATGAAGACGAAGCTGTCGTCTTTATCTGGGAAGACGATCGTCTTCTCAAAAGTCTTCTTCTAGGAATTTTGAGAATTCAGTATAATTAATGGGGGGAACTTTAAGAATTCAGTATAATTTGGGTGGGAAACAGTCCTTTGGCGCAAAAAATATATATAAATTTGAGTTGGAGTGGATCACAATTCAAATCGATAATTTAAATTAAACTATGTTATAAATTTGAAATATCAAACGGTTGGCCCTCTGCCTTCAAATTTTGTTGATCCTTGTATTCTATGTGCTAAAATCGATGAACTTTACAAAAATCGATCTGCCTGTGCAGCGGCAGTTGCGACGCCAACTGCGAATCTCTTAAGATTCAATGCCTTCGAATAAATAGCTACTTCATCAGTTCATCCGAATTCGATAACAATTCCGCCTCTTTCGACAGATAATAAAAAATTGAAGTTGAAGAGCCATTTGCAGTCTTGAAATGGGTAACAATCTGCAGCCTTAAGCTTCAATGCCTTTGTTTCCGGAATTTTAATCGCAGTTTTGAAATAGATAACATCTAGCAGTCTCCTTGGCCGAGAAGTTGGGGATTCCCTCTCTGGTCCAGATTTTCTAACATTAACTATAATTTCATTTTTAAGATTTCTTTGAATTTGAATTTTTACGATTCAACGTTATCAGAATGTATTTGAATTATTATGAAATATTATCTTCGTGGCAGTTCAAACTTCTAAGCAATAGCTCTCCATCTTTGATCTCTGACCATAAGTGGTGCTTTTTGACTTTCATCTATCATGTGATTTATGTCTAATCAATAATACACATTATTTCAACAGCACATTTATATACGCAAATTTCTTCAGTGAAAAAAATCAAACAAATAATTTGTCCGGGATTAACGGGATTTACTAAGAAACAGGATTTTATAAGATAAATTGGGGGCCCACTAAAGCATCCATAAATATAAGAAGAATCTTATGGGCGGCGCAGGCCCTTGCACCAGTGTACACGCTTGAAGTTGAAATACATATAGTTAGATTGCTGAGTCAAGAGTGCGGAAGCTTAATTAGTTTCAGAAATGGAGAGTTTCTTGTCTCTGATATGTCTGCTAACAATTTGGAGTTCACTGCAAATTTTAATTTTAGGTCCAGTAGCTGTTGAAGCTGATAGTGGGAATGCTGGGGTTCAGCCGTTGTCAAAGATTGCTATTCACAGAGCTCTTTTTGCGCTTCATGAAAATGCTTCTGTCAAAGCCTACCCGTTTGTTCTCGGCCAAAAGGTGATTTTAATTGGTTTTTGAAATTTCTTTTGCCGACAGATATGTATTCGGTGTTTTGGCTGTTGGGAACAAATTTTAGTGTGATTAAATAATTTCATTGGTTTCAGCTCCTTGTTTTTCTGGCTGAGAAAAGAAAGTTGTTTTTGAATATCTTGCCCTTTCATATCTTACATGGAATCCTTTGTGTAACATCTTTGGTATTTTGGTTGCTACAATATTATGATTAATATGTAGATGTTCACTAAATTGCTTAGTGGACCATAGTCTTATCTGGAAAGAAAATCATCTATCCATTAGTGTGCAGCCATTGACTATATATGACCACACATTTTTCAAGCTACAAGCTTTATGGATCATGGTTTAGGCCAAAATAATTAAGGAATCCAATAGAAGAAA
Organism: Mangifera indica; assembly: GCF_011075055.1. Taxonomy (NCBI): domain Eukaryota; kingdom Viridiplantae; phylum Streptophyta; class Magnoliopsida; order Sapindales; family Anacardiaceae; genus Mangifera; species Mangifera indica. The sequence continues at coordinate 3,601,249 of NC_058139.1, forward strand.
CATTAAGAACTTCTGAAGATCAATTCAAATGCATTATGAATCATAAAATAATTATGTTATAGCCTAACGTCCTGTTATTTACTGGAATTGTCCTTGTCTTGCATTCTATTACCGACAGTATATATGTCCATGAATTATACATTTCATGTTGAACAGCATAGACTGTATGCTTTAACTGTGAATTGTACAGCATTGAGTCCTACATTAAACTGAATGAACTTGTACTTGTTATGGCTACAGCAAGAATAAAATATTCCTAAACATATGGTTCTCCAAATTGCGGTTCATTCTCTTAAGCAGCTAGTGGCTGTGAGATAACTGAAGTTCAGTTTGGCTGTTGTGTAGGGGGAAGATTCTCAGTGGGTAACCGTGGAACTTGAATCCCCTGACCCTTCTGCAGATGATTGGGTTGCAGTATTTTCACCTGCGGAGTTCAAGTAACGTCTCCTGCCTTGCCATTTTGTTTGTATATTTTTATTGTTATCATAATTTCTTTGTTCATATCAAGTTGCTGACATTCAAATGGATATGCTTTAACCGAACTCAAAGAACCATTAATTGAGGAAGTAATCCTATTATGACAGCTCATCTACCTGCCCACCTGATGATGATCGGCAACAATCTCCAAATATATTCTCAGCTCCAATCAAGGTATGTATTAGTAAAACGTGAACTTTATTCTCAGAAAATTGTAGAATGACAATCAAGTTAGCTTTTCTGATCAATAACAAAAAGCCATGTGCAAAATTTTCTCCTTGTAGTACAAATATGCCAATGAATCCAATAATGACTATTCAAAGACAGGAAAAGCTTCTTTGCAATTTCAGCTGATCAATCAGCGGGCAGATTTCTCATTTGCATTATTTTCAGGTGGTTTATCAGAAGTAAGTCTTAATCATTCTGTTCTCTCACATCTTTGGCAGTTATTGTCTACCTTTAGCTTTTGGAATTTCCAAATGGCTGTTCAAGTATAGACTCATGCTGATGCTTTGCATATTGCAGCCAAAACTGGTAGCAGTTTCAAATGCTTTAAGTTTTGCAAATCCAAAGGCACCCCTTTATCCACGTCTTTCTCAAGGAAAATCTTGGAATGAAGTAAGACTATGCTATAATAATCTCCATTTTCAGCTCTCAAGCCATGGCTGAAGGTTTAAATTTTTATCAAATTAAATTACTCTTTACTAAACATTAGTTTATCTTCCGTCAGATGGCTGTTACCTGGACAAGTGGGTATAACATTAATGAAGCTGTACCTTTCGTCGAGTGGGGTTTTAAAGGAGAATCACAAACTCAATCACCAGCTGGAACTTTAACATTTCATCGAAACAGCATGTGTGGTATGTTTGAAGTCCTCTTAATAAACTTTGCAATACCTTGATTGTCTATCGAACTTTTTACTCTAAATTGGGAAACAAACAGCTTAAATTTTTTATGATTGGGAGCCATGGCAGTTACAATTATTTTTTATTATAATGTACAGGACCACCAGCACGAACAGTAGGTTGGCGTGATCCTGGGTTCATCCATACAAGTTTCTTAAAAGAATTGTGGCCAAATTCTCTGTATACAACTAAACTTGCAAATTTCATGTCTCAGCACATACTGAGGAGTATGACTGATTACTTTAATTGACCCAGTGAGATGACTGTTGATTCAGGTACACTTACAGGCTTGGTCATAGGTTACTTAATGGTTCCTATATCTTTGGCAAGACCTATACTTTCAAGTCATCACCATATCCAGGGCAGGACTCGCTACAACGTGCTATAATATTTGGTGATATGGGAAAGGTAATGGCATCAGAATGTCTTCTGGAAGAATTAGAAATGTAACTTGATTATTTGCAGCTAATGATTAGCCATACTGAAAAGTTAAAACAAAATAAATTAATAGCAATCTTTTCTTTCTCTTGTAATTCCTAACATGATAGATATTAGGTATATGACAAATCTATGAAGTTATAACATTCTTCTTATGTTTCAGGCAGAGCGTGATGGTTCAAACGAATACAGCAATTATCAACCAGGTTCACTTAATACCACAGACCAACTTGTCAAAGACTTGAATAACATCGACATAGTTTTTCATATAGGAGATATTACATATGCAAATGGATATATTTCACAATGGGATCAGTTCACGTCACAGGTGGAACCCATTGCATCTACTGTCCCATATATGATTGCAAGGTTAGCATCTAGAAAATGTATTTGTTGATTGGCATGTATAATTCAAGTATTATAGGCATTACTTCATGCAAGTTTACTGTACTTATACTAAGTTATTCATCCTGTAGTGGCAACCATGAGCGTGACAGCCCAGGGACGGGATCCTTTTATGATGGTAATGATTCAGGTGGTGAATGTGGTGTGCTAGCTGAGACCATGTATTATGTTCCGGCTGAGAACAGAGCAAAATTTTGGTATGAAACTTGATTTCTTCTCCACATTCTTCTGTAAGTTGTTTAGAACGAACTAGCTATATGGAATTTCAATTATATTGATTCTCTGTGGCAGGTATTCAACTGACTATGGCATGTTTCACTTCTGTATAGCTGACAGTGAGCATGACTGGAGGGAGGGTTCTGAGCAATACAAGTTCATTGAGAAGTGCCTCGCATCAGCTGACAGGCAGAAACAGCCTTGGTTGATCTTTATTGCTCATCGTGTTCTTGGATATTCCTCTTCCTACTGGCAAAGCGCCTCTTTTGGGGAGCCCATGGGACGGGAGAGCTTGCAGAAGCTATGGCAAAAACACAAAGTTGACATTGCGTTTTTTGGACATGTCCATAATTATGAAAGAACATGCCCCATTTACCAGGTATGAATTCATTCATGAAAGCACCTCATTGTTTTTCTACCTAGTCCACAAAAACATAACTTCATAACCAAACTTGCATACGAATTCAACGCAGCACCAATGCGTCAGTACAGAAAAATCTCATTATTCAGGCGCTGTGAATGGAACAATCCACATTGTGGTTGGTGGGGGAGGAAGTCACTTAGCAGATTTTGGCCCTATACGGCCTAGTTGGAGTCTGTACAGAGATTCAGACTTTGGATTCGTCAAACTAACAGCATTCAACCATTCATCTTTGCTCTTTGAATACAAGAAGAGTAGTGATGGACAGGTTTATGATTCTTTCACCATTTCAAGAGACTACCGGGATGTTTTAGCCTGTGTTCATGATGGCTGTGAACCAACCACCTTGGCCACATGAAATAGCTTCTTTCTTATTACAATACCTGCCTTACTCCATCGACAAGAAAGTTCTGCTCCTCCATTCCGAAAGTAAAAAATTGTGGTAAAAAGCAATTGAAAAATTTACACAATCATGAATGTTGGAATAATTTCGTAATTTGCAGCAATTTGTAGATGATTCAAGATCAAGTATTATTGTGGATTCTTCATGAATATTATCATCTCTGAGTAGACAGTATCAAATCACAAAACTTAATTTAAATATTTGGACAGATTATTTAAAAGATTATAAAGTAATTTTTATTTTGTTATAATTTAATTTTAGGTTAAAAATATCTTATTTAATTGTATGTGAAAAAATAATTATTAATTGTTTATTGTGAATTTATTTAAATATTAATAATGTAAACTTATCTTGGAAAATATAATTGTATTTTAATAAGAAATGAAAAATTCAAATTTGAATGTAGTCAAAATTATACACATGAAATTATCTTTAATTATACATTACTTTTTAAAGAATATTTAATTATTATTTTATTATTTTTAAACAAACATAACAATACATTAAAAATAAATTTAAAATATTAATTTTATTGAAAATAATAATAGTAATAATAATAATAATAATAATAATAATAATAATAATAATAATAATAATTTATATTAAATAAGGAAATATATTTGTAATAATCATAATTTTTGGTAATGATAGAATTCGGGTATTGATTAAAATAACATATTTTCTTTATGTATATGTATAGTTATTTTTTTATTTTACATATATAATTTAAAATATAAAATATTTAAAATACCCTTAAACTTTATACTTATTCAATCACGCATAAACTCATCTAATTATGATATAAAACTCACATACTCATCCAATTAAAACTAAAATCTGAGATAAAATAAGATGAAAATGTGAAAGTTTTGAACGACTTTAACTGTGAAAAGATTGACCAACAAAATCATTCAATCAATTAATTTATTTTAAAAAAATTAATTGGTTAACTAATTCATTTTTAAAAATTGATTAATTGGATGTTTATTAGCCGGTGAACCTATTCAATCAATTTTAAATCTTATATTTTTTTTAAAGGTAAAATCAATTTAAAAAATATTATATTTATATAATAAAAAATTAATTATATATGTATACAAAATAAAGTAAATGACTATTTTAACCCATTCCTTCCGTCCCAATAATTCTCGGGTACATATGTGAAAGGCATTTTAAAAATAATTATTTTAAATAGTATCCCTAAATTAACCCATGCATGTTATGTAATTCAGAGACAGTCCTCTTAATAGTCAAACACAACCTGGTTTCCCACGACCAGAAACGAGCCACTGGTCGTTTCTCGTACACACAAACACAAACTGAGAGGGGTAGTTGTTCTTGTTTTCATTAGAATCGAGATTCAACTTTGCTGCTTGTCTTTTCGTTTAGTTCACGTTCCTCCACGCTCCTTACGTATATTAAATTGAGAGGAAACGCAATCCATTAAAGTCAAGCAGGAATAATACCGAGTATATTAATTGGCATCAATAATCTTAACTCAGTCTGGTTATATAAAGGGGGGTTTGAGTATCAGAGACTTGGCGAAAATGGAAGAGAGGCTCAAATTGGTGTCTTTGTTTCTCTTGGTGTTTTTATGCTCTGTCAGTTGTAATATCAGTTTGACTTGGGCTCATGTTAGTGGAATTGGAGAACAGCCCCTCTCCAAAATTGCTATTCATAAAACTGTGGTTGCGCTCCATGACTCTGCTACTGTTAAAGCATACCCAGGCGTTCTTGGGCTAAAGGTATTCATTTTTATATATCTTGTTCATTTCTTTAGTTGTTTTTGTTTCATTATCACTTTTGGATAAACGTTGGAGAAAAATAGTCCTTGAATGTGTTTCCTTGATGACAGTGTACTTGTAGCTGATCGAAATTTTTATACTTATTCAAAAGTTGTAGCCTTGAACTGATTGTAATTTATTTATTTTTACTTATTGTTCTCATTTATATGATTGCAGGGGGAGGATACTCAATGGGTAACTGTTGAACTTGTGTTCCCAAATCCATCAATAGATGATTGGGTTGGAGTCTTTTCTCCTGCGAAATTTAAGTAAGGTCCTTATAGTCTCACTATGAACTGCTAAGTTTGATTTATCTAAGAAAAACCGTTAACTTCTATGGGATTAAGTGTCTTAAGACTATTCATCATTTAACATTGACCTTTTACTTTTTGGATTTGTAATATTTACATATAGTCTAGCATCTTGGAAAATAGGATCCTTTTGCATTTTTTAGTGACTCATCATCCCATGGAATGAATCGAGAATGAGATTAGATAAGAGTTAATAATCAAGGGAAGATCTTCCGAATTTCATTTCCTTATAATCAAATTGCATTCAGGAAGGATTTTCTTTGACCCAAATTTTTAGATATTTGATATTTGTGTCTCATGAATATTTGTAATTAGAATCGAGACTGATCTTATTTAGTTAACCTTTTACAAGAAAAATCTTTCAACCAACCAAGTTTCTGATTATTATACATCACCAAATCAATGCTCTTTGATATAATATGATTAGGAGCTTCTAATTATTAATGTTTCAGTTCTTAGAAAACTTTTATTTTGGTATGCAGCTCATCAACATGTCCACCAGTAAATGACCCAAAAGAACAGACACCGTACATCTGCTCAGCTCCAATAAAGGTGTGTACATTGGAGCTTGTGATTTCACTTTAAAAAGTCAGTTATGAAAGAGTCAATATGATGTTGGGTCCTTTTGTTCCAGTACAAGTATGCAAATGATTCAAATGCAAGCTATTCGAAGACTGGCAAAGCTTCTTTGCAGTTTCTGCTTATAAATCAGCGTGCAGATTTCTCTTTCGCACTATTTTCAGGCGGGTTGTCAAATGTGAGTTCACATGTCTCTATGCCCATTCTTCCTCAACATAGATTTTCTTACATGTATTAATACATTGCCTTGATTCATCTTAAATCCTTTATTCATTCTTCATTTTTTTCTTCATAATATTTTGTTTAGCTCCAAGTGGGCTAATTCTGTTCTTGGGTTTTGCAGCCTAAACTAGTGGCAGTTTCAAATTTCATTTCTTTTGCCAACCCAAATGCACCTCTTTATCCACGCCTTGCTAATGGCAAGCTGTGGGATGAGGTAAGTAGGTTTCTATTGACATGAGCTATCATTGTTTTGTGACGTTTTCTTTCATTAATGATTGCTGGTGAAGTAAATTGTTAGTATGTCCCAAGCTCTCCAAAGTTTCTATGATATCACTTAAGTCTAGAATTCTCAGTTTTGTGAAGCTCTATATTTGCTTGTTCATGATCTCTCATTTTACTTCCGGAAGATGCCTCATGCTGCTTTCAAAGATATTTATTTTCCTAAATCATGTAGCCAGACTTTGCTAAATTAGATCTGTCACTAATCAAAAGTTCTATGTTTGAGCATAAATTTTACTATCATTAGATTTGCTTTATGAGCAATTATATATCCTGTGTAGTTCACCTCACTGGACATGGTGTAGCTATTTATATGGATGCTGTTTTCTATCTTCCATAGATGACTGTAACCTGGACTAGTGGCTATGACATCCATGAAGCTGTTCCATTGGTTGAATGGGGTTTGAAGGGAGATGTACAGACTCAGTCACCAGCTGGGACATTAACATATTTTCGGAATGACATGTGTGGTAAGTGATATCATAGGTGTCATTTTTTATAGTCTCATTGTCAAGGCTTTCATGCAACTGATTTGCAGCCATCTCCTAGGACTAGCTCTATACATGATGATTGGTAATTTTTCACTTGTTGCAGCAGTACATTTCGCTGGCCTGTTGCATAATGTGGTTACCTTGTTACTTGGCAGGTTCACCTGCACGAACGGTCGGCTGGCGTGATCCTGGTTTCATACACACAAGTTTCTTGAAAAATTTGTGGCCTAACTCTCAGTATGCATCTTGAAGATTCATAATAGTTTTCTGTATAAATATTGTAGGTTGAGAGACATTTGTTTATTGTTGTCATGCTGGTATCTCAGGTATACATACAGGATGGGTCATCACTTACAAAATGGCTCTTATATCTGGAGCAAGTACTATTCATTCAAATCTAACCCATATCTTGGACAAGACTCTTTACAGCGTATCATAATTTTTGGTGACATGGGGAAGGTAGTATCGACAAGCCTCTTCAGACTAACTTGTGTGTGTTTTTTTTTTTGGTTTTATATATCAAAATAAAGACAATACTGTAATTAACAAATTTGTCATGTGGTTTCTGTTTATTGGTGAGTTTACTGGGGCTTTGTTGTGTATACATGCCTGCCAAAAGAAAAAAAAAATTGTAAATGCGGTATTTTTTTTTCCTCTTTGTGAGGCCACTTTTTAATAGGAACATGGCTTTTTTCAACTATCTGCCTTCAAAATAGTGGTCTTTAAATCATGTTCCAATTATAGATTTACTTGGTTGTTGGAGCCTGAAGGTAGTATTCAGTGGCTGAATAGAGCTTTATCTTCAGTTGATCAGTATAAAATGGTCCAAACTGAGCACTCCACTGTTAAATCTTTCACTCTTTCATGAATAGGTTGTACTTTTAATATCAACACCCCGCTTTTTTACATCAACCTGATGGCAGAAAATAAGGTACTGACCAGTACCAGTAAATTTCTGAATTTTTAAAGTTTTGAACTTTGGGGTGACAACATGATTTGAGCTATTGTCTGTTAATTAATGAATAAAGTAGCATTCATCTTAGGATGCTTGGGAAGACCTGATAAAGATTTGCTGCTAAGAAGCAACTCAAAAAAGCCCTTTTCTCTCTTTCTACAGGTTAACTGAGTTACTTAAAAGATTTGTGCTTCTTCAATTTTTTCCAGGCTGAGCGTGATGGTTCGAATGAGTATAGTAATTATCAGCCAGGTTCACTAAACACTACAGACCAACTCATCAGGGACTTGAGCAACATTGACATAGTTTTCCATATTGGAGATCTTACATATTCAAATGGCTATATTTCTCAGTGGGATCAGTTCACAGCCCAGGTGGAACCTATTGCATCAACCTTGCCATATATGGTTGGAAGGTCTGTTTTCTTGAATGTGAATCAGTAACATGTCTTTATGAAAATAGATCAAAGCTTTTAAGTTAGAGCACTGACAAAGTATAATGTGTTTGATTTCTTATGCAGTGGTAATCATGAACGTGATTGGCCAAATTCAGGATCCTTCTATGACACTGCAGATTCAGGTGGTGAATGCGGTGTGCCAGCAGAGACCACGTTTTATGTTCCTGCTGAGAACAGAGCAAAGTTTTGGTAACTGACATACATTTTCTCATGTAATGCAACTACTAACTATTGGTCATTACTAACTTAAGCATGAACAGTATTATTGAAATATAATAAAAACCTAATACATGTCAAGAATGTTTCTTCCTATATATATGGTATATTAGCCTCCTTTTCCGCCCAATGCAAACTATGGCATTACACTTAGCCAAGTCTAAGCTTTCTGCCCATTTAGCAGTTATTTTTCTTGTGAGGTAGGAGATAGGTTTGCGTTCTGAAGAAATGTACATCTTCATTTTAGGCACTCCTTTATAATGTTTGACATATTTGAGGGGCAGGTATTCAACCGATTATGGCATGTTTCACTTCTGTATAGCTGATACTGAGCATGACTGGAGGGAGGGATCTGAACAATATAGATTCATTGAGAATTGCCTTGCGTCAGTGGACAGACAGAAGCAACCTTGGCTGATCTTTGCTGCTCATCGTGTACTTGGGTATTCCTCTAATGAGTGGTATGCTGAGGAAGGTTCATTTGAAGAACCCATGGGCAGGGAAAGTTTGCAGAGGCTCTGGCAGAAGTATAAGGTGGACATTGCATTTTACGGCCATGTCCATAATTATGAAAGGTCATGCCCTATCTATCAGGTATGGCCAATTAGAAAGCTTTATTCCGGGATTGTGATAATAAAAATTACAACCTCAGACAATTAACTACATTATCATTTGATTTCATTCTGGTGCTGCAGAATCAATGTGTGAATTCAGAAAAATCCCATTATTCAGGCACAGTTAATGGGACAATCCATGTCGTCGTTGGTGGGGGAGGGAGTCACCTATCGGAGTTCACCGACTTCATCCCCAACTGGAGTCTTTACCGGGATTATGATTTTGGATTTGTCAAAATGACCGCATTTAACCATTCTTCTCTGCTATTTGAGTATAAGAAGAGCAGCGATGCCAAGGTTTATGATTCCTTCACGATTTCCAGGGACTACAGAGACGTCTTAGCTTGTGTGCACGATGGCTGTGAATCGACCACTTTGGCATCTTAAATCATCCAAATTTAATTGCAGAAATCTTCTTCCTTTGATACTTCTATTGATTTCAATTTGGTTGCAACTTGTAAAATTTTCTTTGTACAATAAACAAATAAAATTTAACATAATCTTTCATCATTCATGAAAAGTTAGTCAACAGAATTCAATGCCAGCAGCAAAAGCTTTCAGTACTCTCATAGTTTCTTAAGTATCAATAAATTTTCGAAGACTCATTAATTTATACTTCCTTTGAGGTAAACAGTCAAACAAGGTTAAAACAATATTTAACCTACAACGATAGCAGTTGCATAGACAAAGGCTATTAAAGAACAAAAAGTAAATAATTTCCCATTGATGTAAATCGCAGGAATGAAGGTACTACATATTGTATCAAGCAGATCTCATATTTCTAAGCTAAGGGTACAATCTCCGCGAAGCAAAGGTGCCTACAACTAAACCCAACAAGATAACAGACCAAACATATAAACCGAGGGTTGAAAAGTTAATCAACAGTGGGTGGCAATAATTAAATACACCTGCTGCTTACTGGAATCATACAAAACTTCCTAGCTATCATTTGCCAGATACAAAGAAGTCATAAACCATCCAAGAGAGCCATGCAAAACCACCATCCTCCAGTGAGTGATATTAGTGTGCTTTAGTGGGCAAAGCTATGTGAAAAACCAGTAGTCACAGGCACTCCATCAACCAACCATCTCGACATCAGAAGTTTTGTTTTCTTGATCATTTGATGAACTAACCGAAGCTAACAGATCATCAAATTTTAGGGGTACATGTCGTACCATATACTGAAATATAACCTGCAGTGCAAATTTCAAGGCATGAACAATAACATTAAGATAGACATTAAAAAAACTTGGACATACGGAGGCCAAAATAGAAACACAGTAAACCAGCCAACCAAGGATGCAAACAAAAATATGAGACATTGTTCACAATCATACAATTTAATACTCTCATTTACAATTTTAGGGGATTGTCGTCACACATATGAATGGTTCTGACCTTAGAGTAACTATCTGCAAATATGCGTGCTCGATTGGTCTTGCCAAGATAATGTAAATCAGCCTTCTCAAGCTTCCCATCCACAAAACTCAATCCTCCATCGCCAATAGCAAACTTTAGAAAACTACCAAAATGTAGCTCTGACTGAAATTAAAAAAAAAAAAAACCAATTATCAATGTGATTGACAAACATACGATGAAAAGCGAGTACTAGAAACATCCTAATCAAAGCATCACATGAATTAAATAGGCACACAATATCAGTGCAATTAGTAGACAACAAAAGTGACAATGCTAGATCCAAGCATTCATTCTGATTACAAAGAAACACACCCTCTGTATGAAATCCCTATCTAAGCAGCCAAAGACGACAGGAGGATCATCTGATGTAGATAGTTTTCCATCATCTTGCAGCTCCAAAACTACCTGATATTAAGAAAAAGAAAAAAGAATATAAGCAGCTGCTCACAACATAAAAATAAAATATAATTTTACGTTCTATACATGTGAATTCATGAGTTTATCATAAAATGATAAGTGTCATGAACCTTTGATACTTAACATTATAACTTAAGATTCTATCTACGGTAACATATTCTATTCAGTCCGAAAGGATAAACATTTATGGTCGTAAAACCATTAATCAACTCTAGACAGTACTACCATTAATAACAGAAATGAATTTTAAATTATTTTGATGAGGATCAAAGTCCATCCAATAAAGTACATTTGCACAGCACTCTGAGGTGTATTCATGATCATAAGCTATAAAACAGTTGGTTCGTGTTGTAGAAATAAAATCTTTTGAACATTTCAGGAAATCCATCACTCAAAGTCAACACAGAACAATACATGTCAAGCTTTATATCAAGCAAATTAGAAGATATCCATAGATGAAACAATTTAAGTGGAGGACAAGAAAACATAAAGGAGCACAGGTAAGTGGGGCTTGCAACTTTAACCTGTTGTTGGCTTGGAATGTCTCCTTTACCATCAGTGTCAATTACATATTGACTACAGTGTTCATCCTTCCAGACTAATGCTAGAGGTGTGCTTCCAGTTTGATAATGAGCATGCCTGAGAGGGAAACAATACAAAATAATGTCAGATAAAAATAACATGAGTTATTAATCAGTTCCAACAATATGAAAACTACAAAATTTGAAATCAATGATAATAACAAGCATGAAGTTGATGGTGTCAGAACAAGAACATTATAGATGAAACCATCCCCGAAGAATGCCAGTCCTAGCAGCTCATCATAATATCAGGAGTTCTAAAATAACCTTCGCATTTTTCCTGTCAATCAAGTGGGAGATATACTAGCAAGCAAAACGTGCCTACAAGCACTTCTGTACTTGAAAATCTTATCTGCTAAAACAGAAGACGTATCACTCAACTAACTGCAAGCTGGAGAAAATTTTAGTTCACAACAATATTTACACCCTTAGGGAAATAACGTACTTGTTATAAAACAATAGCCCATCCTTGACATAAGACACCACTCCTGTATATGCTGCATACAGACCACTCGGATCACAATTGAATACAGCTACAGGGCTGAATCTGAATTTATGGTAACGTGAAGGAGAATCAGAGGCCCCAGTCTCTGCCAGCTTGGAGTTCAACCAAAAAAACCTGAACTCAGCAGTGCAATCATAAAGAGAGTATCCCCGCCAACAAACCATGTCAATGACGTAATAAGTTTGATCGGACTGCACCCAACAACCACAACCAGTATGAGATTACTACAAGCATTAGGCAAAACCAAGAAACAAACAGATTGCAAGAAATAACAAAATTAAAGTAAACCTCGTGAAAAATGCAGTCAAGTATACAATAGGATTGAGAAGAGCCAGACTGATCTCGGGTTCTTGCCCCACAAGGCAAAGCAGATGGGAAATGATGCAAAACAGAGCCATTCCGCAGCCTACTAACTGTTGTTCCGTTTGAGGAAACCACAATACACCTTTTTCCAGCCGGCCTTGCCAATACATACCTACCAATAAAGCCAAAATCACATTTTTTTTTAAGTGAATATTAGAAAATTCAATAATAACAAAACTACAGTGTGCACTTGTTAAGATTAGGTTCTTCTTCTTGCTTTAATTTATGACATAATTCACAGAGTCAATTTATATGAGATATGTTTAAAGCAAAATTAATTGTTGCTATTATTATTACCATACCAGTCGTGGGTCAAGCGATCAGGAACGTCGATCATCCATTCAGGAAGCATCAATTGTGAGGCGAACCACTTGCGAGCTTCAGCTCCTTTAAGCTTTGAAGCCTGACAAACATCAAGGTCTTTCTTTAGAGATTCGGATTCTTCTTCGGGTTTGGATTCAGGTTCTTCTACAAGCTCAATTTCTAATTCGGGTACAGGTTCAGGGGTTTGGGTTTGGAGGGAAAGGACGGAGGAGGCTAAGCAACGAGCCTGGTGTTGAGCGTCACGGCGGTTCTGTGCTTGGCGGAGCAGCGAGAGATCCCTACGCCTCTGTTGATCGGAGATTGCCGGTCTTTTGAACGGCCGGCGAACATCGTGGGGCGCCATTCAACTCTTCTCTGCTTATTCAGGAGAGAAACGACCCTGCAAAATTTTTAGTAAATAAAACGATTACAACGACGTCGGTTCAAAGATGCCCGATTACTAGAGGTGGCGGACTCGAGATGCCTTCGAAACGCAAAGGCAATGAAACGACTAGCGAGCCTGCGGATATAAAAACTTTGAAAAATAACAAAAGCGACTTCGCATCGATTGACAGCTAGTAGGTTTTATATTATCAAAGAAACGACGTCGCATCCATATTACTTAGTATGTTTCTACTTTGATATTTAAAAATACAGGGTTTTTTAACGATTGTTGATCAACCTTGTTTGAATAATATGTTATTTGATGATACCATGTTTGATTGGGTTACTGAAAACATGTTTAAAACCCAAACCCAAAATAATTCATTTGGTAAAAATTTGCACCAATAAAAAAATATCTAGATTTTTTACAGAAGGTTGGCTAAAAAATAAGGATCTATCCAATTTTATCTTTAAAAAATTGATCGAATCTTGAGTTAAAAAAAATTCAACCAACTTTTTTACAAAGAATAATAATTATATGAATTATTCCACAAGGGATCAATTCAGAGTGGCAATGCATGTTGATTTTGGGGACATGAGAGTGGTATATGTAAAAAAGGTATACCCCTGCTGCAACGCATCAATAGTAAAGGGTTCCTCTTGAAAATTTCCAAATTGTTCTTCTTGCAGTACTTGATAAAAGGCGAGGTGAAAAAATTGTTGAACATATTTGCAGTCGTTGCCAACAATTAGGACACATCAGGCTTAGTTGTCCTAGCCAACATCCTATTCCAAACATAGTAGTGTCATCAAAGGTTTTTGGTAAAGAGGGTGTCCCACATATCATACGTAGAAAATAATCTAGTTAGTCCCACCAACAGTGAGCGTGCCCAAATGACAGTGTTAACCAATTATAATCACATTCGATTACGAAAATATTTACAAAACTCAATAAAAACACAATCAATTCATTCAAATTGAAAAAGGAAAAAAGAAACATTAGAACCAAAAAGCTCCAAACATTACATCCGTGGTATCTCCATTTTTCAGAGCAAGCTTAAGTAAATCTCCACACCCATAGTAATAAAAAATAAGATAATAATCTTTTCTCCTATTTTTTTGCATGAAAAGACGTTGAAAAGCTCGAGATTGATGGCAAAAACTTGGTATGTGGGACGAAAAGCTCTATACACAAGGTATAATTTGTGAAGAAGACAATTTCGTTCGACCATAATTTGTTGTTCAGAAGAAATGGCCATGGAGTGGTGATTAATTTCATATACACTCCCTTGATATGAACAATTTTAACTAGTTACCCTTTGCATTGGCCATCGAATTTTATTAATTTATCAATTTCCCATCTGTTAATCTGATCAAACATGGGGATCGGCCAGATCACCTTTCCTTATTATTTTCGTGTGTCGACGTGGTCACGTGGATGAACACTTTCCGTCCTTGTCTCTCGTCAAATCCTCGAAAATATCGTTCAACAACCTCAACAAGTTCGGGCGGATTTGTCAATGCTGACCCTCTGCATAATTACTCTCTTAAGCATGATATTATATCATTCCATTCTAGTAAAGTTTGAAATTCAACGTCTTTTTTTGGAGCTATCATCACTACAATTCAGAGGTACGGTTTCTCAACTCCTTTGAGAGTTCATAGTTATTGTTATTGTAGAATATGAGTATGGAGCTTCCACTCTTACGTTTCCAGAATATATCATTAGATCAAATTCAAAGTAGTTGTAGCTTTCCTTTTTCGTTTTGGGATAAAAAACAAGTTTTCAAAAATAAATTCTTGTTTTCTGGATATTATTTTTCGTTGGATAGAAGAAAATGGAAGATTCCGTTTGGTAGGATTAGTTGTTCTTTAATGGAGCAGGGGCTAAAGCCACGACCCAAGCCAAATAAAGTCAATATTGAGGAATTAAAAGAGAACCAAGTGCAAGAGATCCAGGTGAAGAAACCCTGTGCAGGGCTTTGTAGTCAGATAGAGAAGCTAGTGTTGAACAAAAATTATAAAGAGGCACTTGAGTTGTTCGAGATTTTGGAGTCGGAAGTTGGTTTTGATGTTGGCCGTAGCACATATGATGCTTTAGTGAGTGCTTGTATAGGTTTAAGGTCTATTAGAGGTGTGAAGAGGTTATGTAATTACATTCAAAGTAATGGATTTGAACCTGATCTGTATTTGAGAAACAGGTTACTCCTTATGCATGTCAAATGCGGGATGATGATTGATGCCCATAAATTGTTCGATGAAATGCCTGAGAGGAACTTGGTTACATGGAATATACTAATTGGGGGGCAAATTGACTCTGGAGATTACATAGGAGCATTTGAGTCGTTTTTAATTATGTGGGAGGAGTTTTCCGATGGTGGGTCAAGAACCTTTGCCACTATGATTCGGGCATCTGCTGGGTTGGGAGACATTTCTGTGGGAAAACAGTTGCATTCCTGTGCTGTTAAAATGGGTGTTGGTGATGATACTTTTGTTTGTTGTGCTTTGATTGATATGTACAGTAAATGTGGAAGCATTGAAGATGCTCAATTTGTTTTTGATGAGATGCCAGAGAAGATTACAGTAGCATGGAACACAATTATTGCAGGTTATGCTCTTCATGGCTATAGTGAAGAAGCTCTGGATTTGTATTATGAGATGCGTGATTCTGGGGTTAAAATGGATCATTTTACATTTTCTATGATCATTAGAATTTGTGCAAGGTTAGCTTCTGTTGAACATGCTAAGCAAGCTCATGCAGGTCTAGTTCGTCATGGTTTTGGTTTAGATATAGTAGCAAACACGGCGCTTGTGGACTTCTATAGCAAATGGGGAAGAATAGAAGATGCTCGTCATGTTTTCGACAAGATGCCCTGCAAGAATGTCATTTCCTGGAATGCCTTGATTGGTGGATATGGTAATCACGGCCGTGGAGAAGAGGCTGTTGAGTTGTTTGAGAAAATGCTTCATGAAGGAATGAGACCAAACCATGTGACATTTCTTGGTGTGTTATCTGCTTGTAGCCATTCAGGCTTGTCAGAACGTGGATGGGAAATTTTTCAATCAATGAGTAGGGATCACAAGATCAAGCCACGTGCAATGCATTATGCTTGTATGATCGAGTTATTGGGTCGAGAGGGACTTTTAGATGAAGCCTTTGCCTTAATTAGAGATTCTCCCTTTAAACCTACAGCAAATATGTGGGCTGCCTTGCTAACAGCTTGTCGAGTACATGGGAATTTAGAGCTCGGGAAATTTGCTGCTGAGAAGCTTTATGGAATGGAACCTGAAAAACTTTGTAATTATGTTGTGCTTCTAAATATATATAACAGTAGTGGTAAGTTAAAGGAAGCGGCCAATGTTGTGCAAACCTTAAGAAGAAAGGGATTAAGAATGCTTCCGGCATGCAGTTGGATTGAAGTCAAGAAGCAATCTCATGTTTTCTATTCCGGGGATAAATACCATGTCCAGACCAAGGAGATTTACCAGAAAGTGGATAGCTTGATGCTAGAAATTTCAAAGCATGGGTATGTTCCGGAGAAGAAAATTTTGCTTCCTGATGTGGATGAACGGGAACAGCGTGTATTACTGTACCACAGTGAGAAACTGGCCATAGCTTTTGGTTTGATCAATACACCAGATTGGATGCCGCTACAAATTGTGCAGAGCCATCGGATTTGTTGTGACTGTCATAATGCAGCAAAGTTGATAGCTACGGTTACGCGACGGGAAATTGTAGTAAGGGATTCTAGCAGATTCCACCATTTTAAAGATGGGATATGTTCATGTGGTGACTACTGGTGATGGTAAATTAGTGATTTAACTTGAGAGAATTAAGAAACTCTTCCTTCTTATTGGTTGTATTGATTCATTATCCTCCTCGGATATACCATAAAAATAAAGTAAAAATATGATTTGAATTTGCATTCCTTCAGTTTGACATATAAAGAGCTTGGAATTTCATTTTTGAAAAAGGGCTTTCAAACCTATTACCCCATTCGGTTGTTTGGTTTCCTATTTGTAATTAGTAGAACATGTACCATAGAAAAGAAAAGGGAGAATGACTACTTCCCATTTGAATTATGCTAAATCTCGAAGTTTTTACCTTTGAAGATGAAAAATGATTTTTTTACCTTTTCTTTAAAAGTCAAGTTTTATTCGTTTTTACAATATGTAAATATTATAAAACTAATATCATTTTCACCTTGTATTAAGTTATATTTTTCAAACAACTTAAAAATCTATCACTTACATCATTTTCTTTAATTGAAAAAAAAAAAAATCAAAACTCTAACACTAACTCCAATTAGTTTTAAATCTATAATCGTATTTATAATAATTGAAATTAGAGTTATAATCGTATTAATAAGTGATTGAAATTGCACTGAAATTCTGTAATTTTAACTGAAATCTATAATATGATTTATACTTAATTACACCATTTCAACCATGTTTGATGGCATTTCTTCATCAATGATTATTTAAAGTTTAATTTTTTATTTTTTTAAATGGAGATGAAAATGTTGAAAAATATTTAAAGTTATTAAGGATATTTTTGTTTTTCCAACATATTTATCCTAAAAATTTTGGGCTCAATTCAAAGATTGTTTCTAAACCTTTTATGAAGGCTAGTGGATCAAGTTACCTCAATGGGGCTTTATCTAATGGGTTATGTTAGGACAAATTATAGGAAAGTGAATTTACTATAATTAATATATTTCTTTAAATTTGACCATGAAAATTTTAGTTTGATATTTCAATTTTAATAAGCCTGGAAAAAAAATTTCTTTGACCAAAAAAAAAAAAATTCCGAGAAATAAGTGTTTTAAGAGAATTGCCATAAATTTCAGAAAGAAGATACCAAAGAGAATTGCTATAAAAGCATCTATTTTTCTTTATTTGTATTTACGTCCCTTGAATTCATATAATTTTTGAAGGGATCAACTTGCAATAATTTATTTTTTTTTTGAATTTCTAAAAGATTCCTAATATTCGCTAAAATTGTCTTATCATCCCTACTCTTAATCGGAGCAAATGCCCATGGTTTTATGGAGGGGAATTGAGTATAAGATAAAGGGATTTTTTTACCCATTCTAGCAACAGGTCTTATATATCATTGCACTCCGGCGTCTCAACTGGTCTCCTTCCGGCGCTTGAAATCGCGGCGCACTCTCCGCGAACTCACCAGATCTCGTCTTCGAATCTTTAGTTCATCGAACTGTTTGTCTTCATCAGACTTTGGTATGATCTTGTCTTCCCTGATTGAGACGAACTCTCCCGTTGATGCTGTATAGATGCTAAGTTATTACTTTTTCAATGCTTTTGGCTTGGTGCGATATCCATTGCTCTTTAGTGAATGGTTGTAATGAGATATTGTCAGCCCATATTTCCACTTTTTTATTCTTGCTATGCACTTAGGATAAGAATAAGATAACCCCTGTAAATTCAGATTTGAAGAAGACATAAAAAAATTGTGAAGCATATAATTGAAAGATAACTGAAATGAAAACGGCCATTGAAAATTAGCTTCTCAATAGTAGTTATTTCGCTGGAGTTTTGTTGCTTCTCCTCTCCTGAATTGAAAAATATATAGTGAAAACAGCTGGAGTTTTTGCATCTTAAACTTCCTCAAATTTCTTGATAGAAAACCAGAGCTTAAGCTGGAACTGAAGTTATAACAATGAGTATGAGCAAACCAGAGTAGTAGTTTTTTTTTTTTTTTTTTGCTGAAGTGGTGTTGCTTCTCCTGTGGCAGTTCCTCTTTGTGTTTTTGCTTGGAAGGGAATGGTTTGTGGCAGTGGGTTGGCTTCCCTCGGCCTGGAGCTTTTTAGTGTCTATAACATTTTTTTGTCGTGTATTTGTTTTTGTACGTTGCCTTCCTCTGTTTTTTTTTGGGCTTAGTGTTCTATCTATATATATACACTGTCAATATTAAATGTGAGGGTTTAGTTCATTGCACTTGGCTATCTTAAAAGGAACCCCGCACTAATCATTGCACTCAACTTATTTCACTCTGCACTATCCAGTCTCTTTAAACTTCACAATTATTTTCAAAGGAATCCTGCAATTAGCTATCTTAAAAAATTGAAATCTCTTACTTGGATTTCATTCTTTGCACTCAAATTATTTCACTCTGCAGTATTTGGTCTCTTTAACAGTGTTTTGGATTATTGTTGGTAAATTTGATATATTTCTGCATTGTTGCCCGATAAAATTCTGTTTCTTAAAGCATAATTTTTTTGTCCTTTGTTAAGTACATTGTATATTTTCCACCTGAAATAGAATGGTATTGTTCATGTTTTTTTCACCCTGCACATTTGTTTGATGCTAAAAAGTTGCTGTATTTTTTTAAAGGAATACCTGTTATTGTATATATTTTTTAATTTGGTATATATAAAAAACCCCTGTAATTTTCATATTTATATGTTTCCCAAGTTTTTGTTTCCTATATTTTTGAAAAAATGCATTTTAGCGTTTTTGTTTTGATTCTACATACGTCTAATTCAATATTTATTGGAGGAAAAGGTGGCCAGTTGGGCAGGTAAGAGGAGAGCAAAGCAAGAGCCCAAGAAAAGGGAGATATGGAGCAAACACTATGGGGTCATTTGCCCTTACTGGTTAGGTCAAACTCTAAAGAATCAGTTGAGTACATTCTTCAAGCCCTATGGAGGACCCGTAACACTGGCCTTGACACTGCCGACCGCCACATCTTCTGTGACATCCTTCAGCTTCAAAACGACTCCGACCTCGACCCAGTCTGTTTACTCAATTCATTAAACTGCCTTATCAAACTATACTTGATTATGATGGATTCTTGTTACTAAACTATTGTCTCAAGAATTGGTTGCATTGAACTTACCATATCTTTTGGGTTTGGCAGCTTTTGGTATGCCTCAGGACTTTGATCCGAAGGTGTGTTTATGAGAATATAAGCAAGGATGAGATTCAGAAGCTGTTTCCAAGTGAGGTGCTTCCTGAATTGCAAAGACTATTGACGCTTTTGTTGCAGAAATTTCAAAGAGAATGGCGTGAAGAGGTTCTAAAGGACCAGGTCAGACATTCAGTTATGCTAATATGATGTATAATGGCTGGGTTGGGTACAAAATGTAATGTGATATAATTGGATGAATTATGTTCAGGTTGTTTTGCCTCGATTAAAAGCAATGACATGGGACATGGCAAACCAGGAGTCCACAGAAGAGGCAGACCCTGTGGCTGTTATCAATTTGAAGGTATCAGATTTACCATTTCACTCTTAGTAGGCGTGGGAAAAGGCATTTTTTAGATCGATTTGATACCAAAGTTGTAAATTGTTGAAGTAAATTATTTCTATAGTGAAGTTTTCGGAAGAATAATTCGAAAAACACCAAGATCACAATGTAATTATGTTCTTGTGCAGCTCCAAAATGATGCCAAATCTCATCCAGGAGAATCAGATGTGAAGTTTCGATTGGCCAAAGATACTTTAGATACAATGCTGAGATCCATGTACTGCATAAGAGACCAGTTGTCTAACATGGTGTTGCACTGTCATTCCCTATATGTGTTTCTAACTGCAGAGAGTGTTTCTCTACCTTTTGGTTTATCTAACTACCATTTATTGTTCTTGTTAGGGTGAAACATCTAATGGACATCTACCAAAAGAAACCAATACGGTATAGTTAACTGGCGTTATTCACATTGAAAGGTGTGGTTTGGATCAAGAGTCTATTGCACCTGTAAAGTCCATTTGGTGGGTTACTCTTGCTCTGTGGAAGAATCATTGAAGTCATCAATTAATTTTTTAGGCAGTCTATTGCTTGTTGGTTTATCTGCCAACCAGGAACCAATGTGTTACCTCACTGGTCCAACTTATAAGAAATCCTGCATAAAGTTTGCCATGTTTTTCTTGTATGAAGTGGGAATAAAAATGATCAACTGATGTAAATAAAGAGAGTTTTCTCCATTTTTCAATGTGTTAGATTTCTTATGGTTTTTCCTACAAATTTGTCTATAGAGCAATGTTCTGAGCTAACAAAAAGGGTCAAATTTGAAGTGTCAGTCATGGACTACTCAAAGAAGTAGATATTAGAAATGGGTATATTTTTGGGCATATGATGGCTTACTCTCACTCTTTTATTCAAGGAAGATTAGATACACAACTGTTGAAACTGTGAAGGCAAACAAAAAAAAAAAGAAAAATCGATGTTTGTTACCTTTTCTTTTCCGTTGATGCATATGTTGCTGAGAATTGTGAATTTATTAGTTTCATACTGGCTTAAGAATGCAATGAAATGAAAATTCACATGACATATTGACACCTGGGTATCTATTACTGAAGCACATCCCATTTTTACTTGATGTTGATGATTAGATATTTTCCTGGAATGCCATAGAGAAATCATATCCGTAGCAGCAGCACCATGAAGGTGCAAGCAAAAATTTGCTTTTCTTTTATTTAGCCTATGCTCGTGCAACAGTGTCATATTGCAGATTGAAGGTTGCGGCCTTCATATCAAAAAGAAAAAGTCTAGTGCTATCCTTTCGAAGAGCCTTCAACTGAATTGACAGGTAATCAGAGCACATTGATGCACTCATGGCTGATGGTGAGTATCTAATTATGATTGGCTCAGGATGATGCCAATGGAGAATTTTATTCCATTCAAATTAGCCTTTCTTTTCCATGGGAAAAAAGTAGGTCTTTCACAATGACGTATCCAAGTATTTCCTAGAGAATGAAACGGTAGTTAAACTTGTCTGACCCTTCATTCTTTTTCCATAGATTTCTGTTTGCTAGCTTAAGAACTAACTGAAATGCTAGTCAAATTTTGACGTGTTCAAACTTTTTTCCCCTTAGAATGCTTGTTGCTTTGGTAAAATGAGACCCTTCCCAAACGGGTAATTTGTCTATTGCCAAAGAATTCTAAATGCCATTTAGATTCAGGCACATGGTATTAGAGACCCTTTCTTTAAATGTTCTGCAAAAGGCTTCTTCTGAAGTTGATGGCTCCGTCAGTTGTGGTTATCAAATAGACTCATTCAAAGCTTCTTACAGAAAGGACATTATTGCATTTGCAGCTTCAACTAATCATATCAATTTGTCTTGACTCAATATTCCACAAATCTGACTTGAAATTACAACACTTTCTCACACTGCACATAAATAATTAAATTAAGTTTCATACCAATTGAATTTGATGATTTCCAAAGTTAGGCAAGACCAATAGGTTTGGGAAATCAAATCAAATCAAATCCATCACGTCTAACACCTAATTTTATTTTCTATGGTTCCAGGGTGTACGTCATCATTGCTCAACATGGGCAAGTTGACATTCACAAGAACAATTGTAAATTTTGATCTTATTTAAATAGTAATATAACAAGTGGCTGCTTAATTTTTTTAATTAGATTAAATAATTTTAATTTAATTTTTATTATTTATACAAATATAATAAAAAAACTT
Source organism: Mangifera indica (assembly GCF_011075055.1). Lineage (NCBI taxonomy): Eukaryota > Viridiplantae > Streptophyta > Magnoliopsida > Sapindales > Anacardiaceae > Mangifera > Mangifera indica. The sequence continues at coordinate 3,623,836 of NC_058139.1, forward strand.
TTATCAAAATTACCCATATATCACACTAACTTGTTTAATGTTTTGTTTAAACTTAAGATAATTTTATTTTATTCAATTTCTTATAAATTTTAATATATATTTGAAAATAAATAAATCATTCATATATAACTGATTAATATTAAAGGATTGATTTCATACAATAAAATTTAAAAATTCAGTTTTAATTTTAAAAATTAAATAACATATAATATAATTAAATGTTTATATGGATTAAAGTAATTTTGATGTAAAATTTATTTTATTTTAAATTTTAGATGAAATTATTTTTCCTAGATGGTGGCGGTAGAGATGGGGCTAAAATGGTTATTAACTCAAAAACTTTTTATATTTGTATAATAAATAAAAATGAAGGAAAAATTGTTTATCTAATTAAAAAATTATTTTAATTTATTTTTTTTAAAAAATCTAATTAAAATTAATATAAATAAATTAAAATGGGATAGAAAAAGTCAAGTCAACTAATGCCCAAAAAAAAAAAAAAGTATTATGAAAACCAGAAAAACCCTCTCTGTACAGCATTACACAAGCACAACACAAGACTGCAGTATACGGACGTCTACGCTGCTATCTATCCCCTCTCTTTTTCTTTTGCCTTTCTCGCTTTAGCATCAAGCCTGCCTGCCGGCCACAACGTTGTTCGGGGGTTTTTTTTTTTTTTTCTTTTTTCGTTTCTCTTTGGGAAATTGTCCGAAATCTATTTTTTATTCTTATTTTGTTTCCTGAATTAAATCCCTGATTCTTCGATTTCAGTTTCCATTAGGGTAACGAATTCTCTCTTTCTTTTTCTTTTGTTTGGAAGGCTTAGCGTGGTATATTGTTGCATATCCTAGAATTATATGGCGGCCACCACCACAACTAATATACTCACAGGCGGGGAAGACCGGGTCCTGGCGACGGCTCAGCAGATCGTCAACAGCCTCAACACTCCTAAAGAAGTTCGTGAAGACATGCTTTTAATCTTCTCGAGCTTTGATAATCGGCTGTCGAACATCGGGGATTTGGTCAGAAACGAGTCCAGTGGTCCCCACCGGTTTGAATCGGCGGAGAAGTTTATTCTCCGTTGGGACTGTAACTCCAACTGGGAGGATTCTCCGGACGATGCAGCCGAATATCTCGAAGCCGTTGATGAGATTTTGCAAATGATGGATGAGTTATCTGTTCGAAACGGTAACGGCATGATAGACCGGGCGGAGAGCGTGATCCAGATTGCTATGTCGCATTTGGAGGACGAGTTTCGTCATATGTTGATCCGGAACACGATTCCTCTTGATGCAGATCGTTTGTACGGATCGATTAAGAGGGTTTTGCTGTCTTTTGCTGCGAATGATGGGGAAATCGATGAGGAGTTTGGGAATTTCGGAGAAGTTGGTGATGGGAGTCTGAGGTTTCACGAGAGAGGGGCGAGTTTAGGCGATGACGTGTGCGTGGATTTGATTAATGCTGATGCACTTGTGGAATTGAGAGAGATTGCTGATAGAATGTTCAGGTCGGGTTATGAGAAAGAGTGTGTTCAGGCTTACAGTAATGTTAGGCGTGACGCATTGGATGAGTGTTTGGTTATTCTTGGTGTTGAGAAATTAAGTATTGAAGAAGTGCAGAAGATTGAGTGGAGTTCTTTGGATGAGAAGATGAAGAAGTGGATACAAGCTATTAAAATCTTGGTTAGGGTTCTTCTGAGCGGTGAAAAGAGGCTTTGTGATAATATTTTTAACCAGTACGAATCCACAAAAGAGGTTTGTTTTAATGAAACTGTCAAAGGGTGTGCGATGCAGTTGTTGAATTTCGCTGAGGCTGTGGCCATAGGAAAAAGGTCATCTGAGAAGTTGTTTAGGATTTTGGATATGTATGATGCTTTGGCTAGTGTTTTGCCAGACTTGCAGGTGATGGTTACTGATGAATTCGTTTGTAGTGAGGTTATTGGGGTTTTAAATGGATTGGGGGAGGCTGCCAAAGGGACCTTGGCAGAGTTTGAGAATGCCGTGCAAAGTGAAACTTCCAAGAAGCCTATGCAGGGTGGAGAGATTCATCCGCTTACACGTTATGTAATGAATTATGTGAAACTGCTTGTGGATTATAGTGAGACTCTCAATCATCTGTTGGAAAATGATGAAAATGGAGCTGATGGTGATAATAAGGAGAATATGTCCCTGACTGCACGCCGATTGTTATTATTGTTGATGTCTTTGGAATTAAATATTGAGGAGAAATCTAAACTATATGATGATAGTGCCATGCAGTATATATTTTTGATGAATAATATTCTGTACATAGTGCAGAGAGTGAAGGATTCTGAGCTCAGGAAGCATTTGGGGGATAATTGGGTTCGCAAAAGGCGTGGTCAGGTGCGCCAGTATGCTACAAGTTATCTAAGGGCTTCTTGGAGCAGGGCCTTGTCTTGTTTGAAGGATGAAGGAATTGGTGGGGGCTCCAGTAATGCCTCTAAGGTGGCCTTGAAGGAGAGATTTAAAAGCTTCAATTTGTGTTTTGAAGAAATATATAGGGTTCAGACAGCTTGGAAGGTCCCAGATCCACAACTTCGTGAAGAACTTAGGCTTTCAATATCAGAGAAAGTGATTCCGGCTTACCGCTCATTTATGGGAAGGTTTAAGGGTCAGCTAGAGAGTGGAAGGCATGCTGGGAAATACATAAAGTACACACCAGAGGATTTAGAGACTTATTTATTGGATTTATTTGAAGGATCACCAGGTGTTCTTCATCATCTGAGAAGAAAGAGTACATAAGATTCAGGGCTCTTGTAACAGGTAAGCTCATGCTTGTCAAGGACTAGCTGCTGCAGAGTGTACCCGTTAAATGTATCCTGATTATATGCTTTTTATGTTGGTGTTAATGTTATAAACAAAGGCTTCTTTTTTTTTTTTGGGTTAACCTTGCAAACTCTATATACTGTATTAAGTTTTGTACATGTGTTATAGACTGTAGTTCTGTATTCATGGATCTTGTAATGGCTTACATACTTTACTTTCAGGAATTGCCATCAGTATCTAGTATTTCTATGGCCACACTTTTATATTTATCTCTTTGTAATTGTCTGAATTCGTAGGATGTGAGTGTGTGTTTTTGTGCACCTGTGTGCCTAGGAGAGGGGATGTTGGAAGATGTATAAGCATGTCAGACTGCAAAATGGAACACCCTACAACTTGCAATAATGTGCTGTGATGGAATTTTGTCTCTTCACTCATTGAATAGAGTATTCTCTGTATGTTATTCTATTGTGAGAAATTGTTCTTTCTCCCAAAATTTCTTCTTGTACGAAAACTTCCCGGAAAGCTTGTAGATAATCTATTCCTTAAAATCAAATGGGCATTTGTGGTACTGAATTGGTAGAAAAGTTGCTTAAATACTGCTGCATCATTCCTGCTGACCATGGTAGGAAGTTCATTTTCAGCTATTTGAATTTAACTTAAGAAATAATGTTGAATGGTTGGATCAAATTGGTAGTCTTCCGCTGAATACTGTGCTTAGACTCAATGTTGATATTTCATCATTCGCAGAATTCAATGTGTTGGAATATTAGTTTAGCTTTTCAAGGTTGTGGGTCAAGTGTCAAAAACCCAAATAATTAAGATGACTGTAGCATGTTGGACATTTTGCTTTATTAATGTTTGGAATGCTAGTGGCATGGCAGTTTTATCTAAGCGTGCTTAACACTGCTTCATTACCCGCATAGATTTAACCTCTATTTAGTTCAATTTTGTGCAAATGGGCAATTTTGTATCCTTTACATGGTTAGTGTATAAGTCACATCTTAAATAATTTGAGTACTTGCTGTATTCCTTCCTAAGTTTTGTTCATTAGACATATAGACATACTTGTTAGAGATTAAATGGAAAATCCAACTTCACAGCCCCATAATTGACAGGGCTTGTTTCAAACACGGGGAATTTCAAAACCTTATTTGATGCCAACATGAATATCGGAAATTTATACTTCGTTAACAGTTTAATGTCAGAAAATTTTTAGGATTTATGACTGTTACTTAGGTTACTTGTATTATCCATATCCTGTGGTGTCATGCATGCTAAGTTCTATTCAAGTTATGTTATTGATCTTGGAAAGCTCTAACTGCTATGAGAAGTGTTTTGAGCTTCCACAAACTTACATATATTCTTCAAAGTTATGCCGCTTGAGAATTCTCTGAATAATTTAATGGATATTTATGGTGTTGCAGTTAAATGGGCGCAAGTAAAAAGATTTAGCAAAGTGAGGTTCAACTCAATTATCTTGGTATCCTTGTCATAACTTTCTCACACATAGGATGCAAGCATGTATTCAGCTACACGCTTATGCATTTGATTTGGGTTTGGCCATATTAGGTGTAAAGATCAAGCCAACTTGCTGAGAGAATTGGGTAGCTTGCTCAACTGACGTTTCCTCATTTTCTTTAAAAAAAAAACTGGTATCATGGATTGTGATAATAATAATATCACAATCTATATTGTCGATTTGTCTCTTGCCCGAAGTCAGTGAAGTGTGCCAGAGGGGCATGGTGTTCCCCAGCAACTGGAGCACAGACTGCATAATAATAAACTATGTGTGACCAAAATCTTGCCATGTGTGGTCATTGAAAATCAAAATCGAAGTACAGTCTTATCTTAGTTCCTAGGCTTTGAGTCTAAAAGTTGTGAATTTTTTCGAGTTTCACTGGTTTAATAGCTTATAAAAACACATTTTATGTTGTAAAATCTGTTTGATGAGCCATAGATATAAAAACTTACCAGACCGCCCTGTTAGTGTTTGAGACTGGGCAGTTAATTAATTCTTGTCCGTATCAGTTCCTTACAGACATTAAATCTTGCTCAATTTAGCACCGGAACCTCAAGACAAGCAGAGCTTATTATTGGTTGGCAGAACCACATGCTGATGGCAGATACACAAACAATCTTGCAGATTCTATCCTGTAAGCCCCATGTTTCAGAGAATGTTATAGCATGGTTATATCTAACGATTTGATTGGAATAATGGCTTGTACATCTAATTTTATTTACCTAATAATTCATTTAAAATCATCCAATTACATTATGTTAGTGTTAAAAATCCAGTTCTCAATTCACATGTGTGAGCTTTGCAGGCAGATTTGGCAGCAGAACAGTTTTTCGAACAGCGAAAGCTTATGGGACATTGGGATAAACGATATATTGTTGCTGTGATCGAAGTAATTTGTCTTTAAGTGAAATGGATGGTGGGAAAGGCTAGCTTTGCGTCTCTTATTGGAGAACAAACTTGTACCGAGACTCTTCCCAAATCCCTCCAAATAGAACCATCCAATCCATTCCAACTAGATCATATAATCTTGTTTCCACGCAGTATTTGAGGAGATGCACATACTGCACTAACAAAATGGCCTGGAGGCTGCATAAATCCCCAATATACTCAGCTGCTCCCACCTTTTTATGTTGGTGCCTCAAAAACCCCAACTCCTGCTGTGTTTTATGGTGAAACCGCATCAACTTACCATTGAAAGACCTTTCTTTAATTATACCCAGTTGCTAAACTGCATTGGAGTCCTCAATGCAAGTGGTCATCACAGCTTTTCAACGCTCATCCTTGAAAATTTTAAGGTAGTAAAACGGCTAAAAGGATCTTCAGGGTGCCATTGAATTTATATTTGAACATCAGTTATAAATAACTGTCAAGAATCTATGATGTAAAGTATGGCACAGGACCAGAGAATTTTCCATTCCAGTGTTTAGCAAACGAAAATTCAAGAAACACTAGTACAAAAAAGACTAATAGCAAGTTTTATTTGCTCTCAGGTCAAACTAAAAGTGGGGTGGCGATTATTAGAATATTCCACACATGGGCTCACATGGACTGGATACAGCAACATATACAGAAAGTTTAACTCTGCCAAACAAGATAAATATTAATTACATGGGCATCACCTATGTTACAGTCATACTTACCCAACCACTTCCCCAACACACCACCAACAGAAAGGAAAAAAAAAAAAAAAAGCAAAGGTTGCTTAGAGGAAAAAGGGTGTTAGCTTTTGGAGAAGTTACAAGGAAAATTCTTGTTACCTCTAAACCCTGCTGTTAGCAGGCAATGGCAAAACACCATCGAAAAAATCCCCAAAGTAACCATGGGGCTCATGTACTAGCCTTGAGATAATGTCTCTTAGTGTAATCACCCCTTCCAAACTCCCATCATCATCAACAATATAAATTCGGTGGATTTTTTTGGAATCAAGAAGCTGAATCAGTTCTTTCATAGTGCAGTCGCTTTTGCATGTAATCATGCCACTTACTAGTGGTGAGTCGTTGTGATGCTTTTCCAAGTAGTTTTTCACTGCAGTTAGGAAGTTCTTTGCTGTGATGGATCTGTGGAATAACATAAATTTGTATCAGTTATTTCATCACCTCAACCAAAAACCAAGCACAATTCTGGTTACAGACCTATAATCAATGTAGATCTCGGGTGCAGTTAAAAGGAACTGAGCATCTCTTAGGCTTATATTTCCAATTGCCTTGTTACCACCACTTTCAACAACAGGTATGCCTCCAATTCTCTTTGTCCGCATCAGCTTAAATGCCTGGAGCACAGGCTCATCCTCATACACCTAAAACAAATTAAGCAAGTATTTGAGAAAGACCAATTAAAAGTTAGGACATGTTAAGGAATCAACTTTGCTTGAATTAACTGGGCTCACACACCTTGATAATTTGCTTAGCTGGCATCACAGGAAGACCGATTTCTGAAAGTTTTTTCGTTCCCCAGCTTTCAAACCATTGAAGACCAGCACACTCTGCTAACATGTGAACAACTGAAGATTGGGTGATTATGTTATTAACCTTCCCGCCATCCAAATCAACCACAGGAATGCTCTTCATTTTGTACTTTGAAAGCAACAAAAGCATAGTCAAGAAGGAGTTGGAGCTTTGCAATGCAAGGAATGGGGCCCACCGGAATGACCCTGAGATATCCCCAACCTATAAACTGAGAAGTTAATATCTGCCACAGATTTTTTAAGCAAAACTATGAAAGTTATGAGGAATGAAGTTTATTTTGCAATTGAAGTTGGAATTATGACCTTTGTGTTCTTATATAAGTCAGAAGTAGTCAAAGCTTCAAAAAAGTTTCCAGAAGTCATTGCAGCAGATTCAGGACCTAAATTCTCAAGTTCAACAGCCTTGCTTCTGCCATTCACTGCAACAGAAAAAGCAGTAGGGGTATTTGGACTCCTAGGAGAAGGAGGTTCTGTCTGTCAAAAAGAGACAACATTTTGTTTTCAGTTCCCTGACCAAGTCAGAAAAACACTATGCCAAAGAATCACCATCTTTTTGAAAATCCAGATTAGCCAGCATTCCTTAATGATGTAAGATTTTTGTTCCATTACTTTTAACGGTAATTAATGTTTGATATTATTAGAACAATAACAATACTCAACAATCATATCACACGCAGGATAACTGAATTTCAAACCACACCAGTTTTCAGTGACACAGCCAGACAGCAATCAGACCTGATGCAAAATCCACACGACAATTCCAGCAAACTCAACAATTCCAATGTATCTATCCATCCAACTTGCATCCTCTGATGCATTAACATCTACAACAGGTGCACTAAGAATTTTGTTCTGGCCCAGTATTTCAACAGCTTCAGCTAGACTTGTGTCTGATTTTATCTCAATCACTGCATGTAACAATCTATAAACATCAGACCAATAAAGACAAAATAGAAAAAATGATAAACAAGGTAAAAATCATTACTTAAAGATCATATTCAAAAGCAGCACAAATGTACAAGAAAACATAAATCTAAATTATCTAATCATCCCTTGCGCAAAAGGGAAGGGAAGAATTGTGATTTCAAGAAACAGAACCGCTCATCACCAAACTCATATATATATATTTTTCCTATTAATGAATATCATCTAATTCTATAAGGGCTTACATCCAACTACCACCGAATGCCGTCTAATGTCAATCACGCTGTGGCAACAGAAGAGGGAAGAATTTTTTTTTTTTAATTTCAAGAAACAGAACCTCTTACCAATTTGTCTTTTTTATACTCATGAATATGATCTCAACAAAACTAATGCAATCCAATTATGACTATGAAGACGGAGCCATCAAAAGAGGGCTACTTAAAAGTCAACAAAGGCATCCATCCATCTATGATCAAGGAAGTGTATGCAAATTAATCATATTTTACATCCAATAATCAATAGCAAATTCAACAAAGGTAAACAAACAAACCCATATGAAAAAATAAAAAATTTACATTGAGAGGAAGGTGCAAGAGGAAAGGCAGAGACAGGGATGCCCTCAAAACAAGCATTAAGCTTCTCAGTAGGACTCAACTGTGGCTCCAGCACGTCCCACAGATCCTCCACTTTCATCCCCAGCTCCGCCTCCGGACTCCTCGGACTATCCTGCTGCCGTGGACTACTCTCTTGTCTCCTCAAACGCAAACTCGCCATCGCCACTATTCTCAATCTCTCTCTCTCTCTCTCTCTCTCCCTTTCTCTTCCTGTTCTTCTTCTATATAACTCCAAAGTTGACAAGCCTAATAAACTAAATAATTTTTTAGGGTAAACTATGGTGTATCAGTTACAGAATAGTTTATTGTATGCCACGTTTAATCCGACCGTTTAAGGCTTTAGAAAGTGAGGAAAAGCCACGTGGAGAGTTTTGATGAGGTTGTTGCATGATTGGTGATAGAGTAGTGTGGTCAAAAAGAGATGGAAAAAATAGCCTTGCCTTGCAAATTGGCTGATGCTTATCCGTTAGGCTATTTGTCTATAATTGTCATAGAGCATGAAAGCTCTTATCCCGATATTTAATGAAGACCAGTGGCGTGTCACTCTAACGTGCGCTGGTCCGTCCTTTAGCGCAATTTGTGTTTGACGACAAAAGTGCTGATTCGGATTCGTGACGTGGTGGCTGCCCATGGTTTTCTGTTTTTGTCTTTGTCTCCAACGGTAGGGTATGGCCGTTTTAAGATTGGCGAAATTACATAAATATACCCCATGTTTGATAATTGACAGAAGAGACCTTCCAAGTATCCCACAATACAAACATAAAATTTACATAATCGTGAAGCATTTCGATCATATGTAAATTTTATGGGTGTAATAGTGAACGTTCTTCGAAAGTTGCGATGATCCTCTGGGTCTCCAAAGCGCTATTGTTGCTTCCTCCTAAAAATGTGTGAGGGTTCAGAGATTTGATTTCAATTTATTTTGTGGAAGAGGACGCTAGGGTTCCTTTTGATTCAAGTAAGCTTGAGCTTCATGATTCGACTAGGTTTTGAATTTGTTAATAGTTGAAATATCTGAGGTTCTCTTTCATTCCTCCTCCATTTCTCATACCAGTCTTTTTGGATGATTAATTGGAGTAGTCAATAATACTGCAATAAAACCTGACTAAGGAAAAGAATGCATCGCACATTCTATTCAGTGTATGAATGTTGATGGGAGTATGGTCTTGTTCATATGTTGGAGGTTTTTTTTTTTTTTTGAATGAATTCATAAATAAGAAGATAGAGCTTGACAATGATCGACCTTCAATGGACTCCTCTCCGCGAGACTTCAATTGTTGAGATGCATCTACGAGGTTTTACAATTAAATTAGCTGCTACTTCTTTGCTTAAACTGATATGGGTGATTTGATGGTTTTTCAAGTAGATCCATTGGAATAGAACTCCTTTTGTTCGACTTCTGTTAAACTTTCGTTCAAATTTTGAGAAGAAGTTTTACAAAGATTCAAATACGAATCAACAAAAGGATCCTGAAATAAATCAAATTTCTAACCAAGGACGACAAACGGGGACATCGAGTTCTTTTTGAAAAATTTTCTAACTAATCACAAAGAAGTTTCTTATTCAAAAGAAACGTATTCATTTACTGGAGAAATTGTTCTTAACATGGATTTAATTTTCAATACTAGGGTTTGTCAAATTTGTCCAACAGTCTTCAACTCACATTAGAAATGGTGGTCTGTAGTATATTTTCCTAAAATTTATACAGAAATTTTAAATGAAAAAAGTTAAGCGGATAAGATTCAGAAAATAGTCCTAATCCAATTAGGATTCTGACTAGTCCCGCGAAAATTAGTCCACAAAACAAAAACCAGATTGTCTATGTCACACTTCCTGTACTTCGCGAGAGTTTTTTTTGGCGCTATGGAGAGCTCCATGTCGCATCTGTCTGATTCAAATCAAACGCGTTTCCTTGCTAATCTTCCTTCTCATGGCCTCTTCTCCTCCACCATTATCTCTTCAAATCCGGTGATTTCTTCATCTCTTTGTTTTCCTTAATTCATTAATCCTCACTTTTGTCTCTTAATTTTCGGTTGCTGAGAAAATGTGGGAAAAGAAAAGTTGGATCAAGTATGCAGTGTTGAAGTTTATACTTAACAGAGCCCAAAACGAGTGTTGGGCCCAGTTTAGGTGTTCTTTGATTATATTGATTCATTGGAAAATAAGTTGTTTAGATGAGTCAATAGCCCAAAAGAAAATTATATCTTGTGAATCGATTTCGTGGAAGCCAGATGGAGAGTTTAGGTTTAGGTTTCCTAATTGATATATACAAACGCACTTGTGCTTGCGTGTATTTTTGTGAATTTTCTGTGGTTGGTCTTCTCCAGAGTCATCTATGAGGGTTGTAATTGAATATTGATTTCTCTTTTGGTTTTTAGTTTGTTTGTACGTACGTGTGAAGTTGTTTATTATTATTATTATTATTATTGTTGTTATTGTTATGGTTATTGTTATCAAAAACTTTTCATGTTTAAAGTTAACATGGATAATTGTTAATGCTCTGCGTTTGGTGAATACTAACTAGTTAGGTATTCCGGAAAATCTACTGACAGAAGATCTTAAAAATATCAACTTAGAAAGAAGTAAGTAAATGGTAATGATTTGAATCGAAAATTTAGGCACTATTAATATAGAGATCGAGGCTCTGTGGTTCCAATGTGAATCATTTTGAGGTAACACATCATGATGTACGTTACAAATGCTGGAAGATCAGCTTTTTTGGGTGATGAGGAAGGTCTGCTTTAGGTGATGATCAAATGGAAAATGGATGATGAGCATGAATTCTTCCGGGAAATAAGTACTTCTTGCTCTTAGATCATGAGCCTTAGTCATCTCTTCCTGTTGATCCCAATCCTTCTATCTGCCATGAGTGATGAGGTTTTTCTTAGAAAATCACAAACTCCTTTATACTGGGCCAGGTTACCTCAGGAAGAGGCCTTGATTTTGGAAATGTGGCACCCCTTAAACTAGCTACAATTTTACCATGACAATGACAATGTTTGATGGTTTCAACTTCAGTTGTGTTTCTCTTCATGTCTTTTTTGTAAGGATACTGCTATGGCTAATTTTATCATTCTCCCACTTCCTTATAGCCTTTTCAGTGTGGTTTTGTTGAGAGGTGAGCATAGCTGGTTAGATAGGGATCTCTGGCCTGTTCTGCTCTTCCACAATTAATTTTATCTGAATTGTGAGTAGGGATTGTTTTTGGGTATGCCTTACTGATGCTGAATCTCTTCATATGTTTTGCATTATTAGAAGTTTGCTATTCCTAATCCCTTGGTTTAATAAATTTTCTTGCTTTGTAGTTGGTTGACTGTTCATCTTTACTTTTAGAGGTTTCATGATTTCATGTTGCTTTTGTTTGTTTAATTGCCTATAAGATTCTGGATCCCTGTTCCAGGAGCATTTTCAGCGACATTGAACTTATATAAATATTTAAATTTTGTTCAGGGTAGTATGCGAGTTTAGCATTGTGAGCATGATGCATCACCCTCAGGTATTCTTATCTTTTAAACATCACATAAATTTTCCAATTTTTTGGATAGCATGCAGAACATTAATCTTTTATTGTAATTGAGGCTAGCGGCAGACCAACTGGTAAAAACAGACCAACAAAACAATTAGTTAGGTCACTCACTCTCAAGAAACGGAAGGGTGATGCCAGTTCAAATGATGTGAAAGGTGTAGCTGGAGCTGATAAAAAGAAGTAGTGGATCTTTTTTTCTTCAATAATTAAGTTTGCCATGTCTTTGTGCTTTTTATACTGGTGTGTTTGGGCTAATTGTCGTAAATTCTATTTTTCTATCGTTTGAGGATGTAATATATATGTTGTTTGTTGCAAATCATGCAAATTTACTCTTGCAAATTCTCTTCTTATTAACATCTTTGGTTACCCAGCCCTATTTATTTGTGGATTCTTTAATTCCCGCCTTCAAATTTTCAGGGCTGCTGAAAGAGTTTTGGAATGTAGGTATTCAGCAAAGAGAGCCAACATGCAAGCTAGCTCTCGTCAAGGTAACTTATGGAGTTCATGTTGCAGTTCTTTGTGTCTTTGACATTGTTATCATATCTGGAAAACCAAAATATTATCGCTATGGTCAGTGCATATAGTATGTAACTTAATGGATGTTCAGTATTTTGTGGGTTTTTTCTTTTCGGAATTTTTTTCTCTAATACAGTATTCCTCTGTCCCAGTATTTTCTGGGTTCAATTGGTCTTTTGCCTTCTATCTTATACTTGATATTAATCGACAGAATTACAACAGAGCTGCTTTTTTATTGGTTGATGATGGTTAATCACATGCTTGTTGGGCTTCCGGAGTTTTCAGATGTTTAATAATCAATATTGGTTGTCTCAGATGCCCATATAAATTTGATGCAATTCCTGTAAAAGGTTTTCTATGTTCTCTTGATTAATCCTTGGGATTGCTTGATCACTTGTTTGTAATTATGAGAATGCGTTTGGATTCAAGTTGAAATGGCAATGCCCATTGCACAGATCATAATGCAATAGTTCCTCACTGCAAAGTGGAGTACTTTGGGAAATGGCTGTCACTAGCTGAGATTATAGTGAAATTAAGAGACTCTGGAAGCTTATAATTAATTTTGAGTTCTGGTCACAGATTTTTTATCACTTTTATTATTATTATTATTTTGTTGCCCCATTTTAAATGGACTTGAATTTTAATCACCATATAAATAGAGCAGTTGAAATAGTGTGATGAAACTTCAGTATGCTTTAGCTTTACCCACCATATTTATCTGTAGACACGTTAGTATTTGATAAAATATCTAATGGCGTTTGAACATGCAGAGGGAACAAACAGCCATACAGCTGAGGAGGACTTCCACAGTTTGACTGTAGAGAGGCTTTGTGCCCTTCTCAAGGAAAGAGGTCTTTCACCCAAAGGGAAGAAGGTATCAGATAATTCTACCTTAAACTAGTCCCAGTGTCTTTCTTGTCTGGTCAAGCTTATTCAGTTAGTATACTTGCTGTTCAAGAATGAGTATTTATGAAGTGCATTTTGTATGTGTTCAAGCTAGAAGGGAACCATTTTTCATTTTTGTTTTGTTGGTTTATGAAGCCTATTGAGTGGTGTGCTTAATTATTTATTAACTGCTTATTGTTTATATTTTCTCGTGCATCTGTCTTCCTAATGCATGGAAAACATGTGCAGAATGAGCTGATTGCTCGCCTTAATGGTGCAAATAGTCAAGTGTAGCTCAGAGGGTGGAAAGGGTCTCGGCATGTTTTGCATTCGGGTTATGGAAGGTGATTATGTTGCCTTTTTTTTTTTTTTCAATAATACCATGTGTACAAATAACGATGTGTTACCATGTGATTAGGTGTTGTTTTATCTTTAATTTTTAACTAATCAATCACATAATGACAGGTTATTATTTGTGCACAAAATTATATACACGACATTACTCTTTTTTTTTTTGGTAAGTAAGTAATTAATTAATTAGGAGATTTCACAAGCGTGATAGAAGTTTAAATTCAAGACTTCTTAGAAATTTTAATACTTTACTAGTTTTGCTAACACTTATTTTGATTATGTTGTCTTATATGTAACCTAAGATAAAGAAAAGAATCCTAATTTAGGAATAGTGTTTTAAAGAAAATGAGAACATTGTTAAGTTGTAAGCTAATTTTTATATTTTCCAACGTTGTAATGTATATCTATCCTCTCTCTTTTTCCTTTTTCGTTAAAATGATCGGATTATGAGTGTTATTTTCCGGTGTAGGATGATTTAGGCTATAATTATTTATGAGCATATGTTGAATGTGATCATTTTTACTTCAATCTAATTACTGATTTTCATGTCAGTGTTCCTCCAGTGAAAAAAAAAAAAATCGCATTGACTTGGGAAGTTTATGTCTTAAAGAGTATGCATTATCAGGCTTTACATATGAACTTTGAATATGGTATGCTGCTGTTCAGTAGCAAAAGAAAATAACATTTCTGGTAAAAATCTATGTATAACTGCAACGAAGTGTTTTTAAGAGATAATTTGAGTGACAACAGAAGAGATTTCAAATATAACATAATAAAAGTTAAAATTCCTTCTAACTTATTTAGTATTGTAATTGTAAGGTTAATTATTAGATCTAAAGTTTTGTTTGTTGGTGTGGTTAAATCTGCTCCATGGGAGAGTTTGGCTTAAAAGGTCTTTTTGAAAGAGTAAAGAAAAATGATGAGATTGTCATGGAATTGTATTTCTCTCCGTTCCAAAATTGCAGAATTTTGCATAAGACAACAGATTTTAAAAAGGGATACGCAATCCAGGTCGGGTCCCTGTACATTTATCATTCACAACTCAAGTCTCTGCTTTGCCCCTCGATAAGTTGCAATGGAATGGTCCCCTGCAAGTTGGCTGAAGCTCATGGTAATGGTAGGTCGCTGCACGTGCTATTAATACGACTCCTTTATCACATTTACAACACTTTCTTGTGCTTTCTTTTCTGCTTTTCATGAAATTCAGAGATTCCATGGCATAAATCCGATGAACAGCCATCAGTCCCAGTCAAAACCAAATTTGTCATTCCATCTTTGTCCAGGCAGCCTAACAAGCAGAAAATTGCACAAAGACAACGTAAAATGGGTGAGAAGGAAGAAGAATACTGATAGGATTGAGATAAAAGATGGATAGTGATAGGATTGAAGATGAATATAGTGGAGGGGGTCCCTGAAAGATTCTTGGTCTGAATTGGACAAAAAATCAAATTTGTCAGTTAGAAAAATGGGCTTCTGTCATGTGTCTCTCAGTAAGGTAGAAATAGAGAACATGACAGCTCTGACAACTTTGATTGGGGGAAGGGGAGCCGCTCAATTCTATCAACCCACCTTCATATGATATAATGCCTTTTTTTTTAATTCATGGTAATATAAATTACATTTTTTTTTATTTAAAATCAAACTCTTTTAATGAATAAATATTATAATAATAAATTAATAATTTTATCAATAAAAAATAAAAAATAAAAATAAGACCTTTACATATATCAATTTAATGTTTGAAATATCATAGTTTAGCATTTTTTTACATAATTAAAAACTTACAATTAAATCTTTGCAAAAATTTAGAAACCCTAACTTTACTAATTGTCACCAATACTTACAACAACTCAGTCACATTCAGTTTTTACATATCTTTGTTATTTCTTTTTGTGAGTAATAGAGAAGTCATTTGTGTTTGTCGGCAAAGAAATGAGAAGAAGGAGGTGCAATTGGTGTTGATAGAACCAGAAAAGGGAAGATCAACATGTGGAATAGATCATTTTGATTGATGTGGAATAAGATAATAATAATGAAATTGACATAAACTAAACTATAAATAACGAGAATGACGCATGAATGTGTCATAGATGTTGAGAGTGAGTATGAAAGTTAAATCAAATTTCTCATAATAAAAAGAAAAAGATAACGAGAGTTGAATGAAAATAAAAAAATTAAATATTTATACAACTATAATATCGAAAGATATATTTATTAAATTTTCATTAATTTGAAATGATATTATAATTTTGATAAATAAAATGGTTAACGATAACATAATAATTTAACTTTTCGATATTGTGCTATGATTTTTTTTCCATTAATGAGCAAACAAATGTAATTTATATTATCAAAGGGTGGAAAAATATTTTTGAGCCAAACATTATGTGTGAAAATTGTAATTTACTCCCACACATATAATAAATACATGTAATTTACATACATCCATACATACATACATACATACATACTCACTTCCTTTTATATATATATATATAAAATTAATTGACCTAAAGCCAAATCTACCCAATATAATAAAGAGAATGGTATATCAATCTATCTTTAATTATTTATCTATTTAAATCTTATTTTTAAGTTTATCTTATTAAAATTTACAAACATATTAAATGTCTAACCACACCTCACTCATTTTCATAATAGCCCTGTTTTTATAATTCTTTTTTTATTTATTTTTATTTATCATCTATTCTCAAGTAATACAATGCACAATTAAGAAGATCATTATCTTGGTTATAAAAGATATACTAAAACTTATGGGACAGTTGGTTGAGGATATCCAAAAATTACCTTATTAATTTGTATTTTATTATTAATAAACTATTTGATTTATAAATAATAAAATTTTTCAATAGTAATGTGACAAAAATAATCTGATTATCATATTCATTTTATATATTAAAATATTATTAATATAATATTAATTTTGTTATAATAATATATAACATATTTTAAAATAATTACACTTAATAACATTTAAATAAAATAATAATTTAATATTATTTTATTAAATTTAATAAATATAATAATTTTTTATTTTTTATCAAATATATTAATAATTTATATGTAATAATAATATTTTAAATAATTTATTTATGTGATAATATTTTATTTTTTATAATAAAATATTTTATTAACTAAATACATTTACTTTATTTATAATAATAAAAAATTATAATAATCTTTCAATTTTTTATTAATATAGGATTATTCCTTCCAGTAATTTTTTAATATCTGAATTTGTAATGATGCGAAGGGTAAGCTTGTGTAAGCAAAAAAGATGTATGGTAGTCATTGAAACTACGTCGTCGAAGTCGTCTTCTTCCATCTGTTGATGTGACTGCCACTGATATAACAAGCTGTGCAGGCGCACTTAAAAATCTAACAAGTTCGATTTTACGACAAAGAACAGAAACCGAACCAAATTATTGTTAGTGGGAGTGGGCCAACGTTTCTTTTTCGCCGTACATAAATTCTAGCTCGTGCTTGTTGTGGAATCCAAAGAACAAGATGAACTCAAGCGCGTCTCTGCAATAACAACACGTGGTTTAATTCTTTCACGTGTTTCTTTATGTAAATAAAATTATTTCCGCGGGTCATTCATGCGTAATTGATTTTTGGCCAAAGTACCTTTTCCCACCCAAATTATGCCCCACTTTTTTTATATCTCTTAATTTTAAAAATTTTTTATTTGCTCAATTATGAATAATTAAAATTAATGAAACTTTAACTCCTTATAATTTCATCTCATTTTTCCTTCTAACCCTAAAAACTAACCATTTCACTTTTATATCAAGTTTTAAAAAAACAATATTATTTCTTTTTTAGGATTTAGTTTTCAAACTTTGATATTATTTTCAGCTGTCTCTCCCTCTCAATTATTTTTCTCCCTTTAATGATCTCTCTCTTTTCACTTGAATCTCCAATTAGCATCGATTAAAGCCAAGAAAATGAAGAGTTTTATCTTCTCAAAGAAGCTATTTGTCTTTTTCGCTTCAATCAATGCAGACTAGAGATCCAATTGAGATGAGATAGATTATCTAAGGGAGAGAAAACATTGGGAGGGAAAGACCATCAGTAATGACATGAAAGTTTGAAAACTAAACCGTAAAAAGAAAAAATATCATTTTTTAAAACTTGATTTAGAAGAAAAATAATTAGTTTTTAGAGTTTAAAAGAGAAAAGAAAAGAAAATTTAAGTTTATTTTTAATATTATATATGAAATGATAATTTTATCCTTACAATTAGTAGATTTAACTATTTATAAATAAGTAATAAAATTTTTAAAATTAAAAGATAAAAACTTGATAAATAACATAATTTGGGTGGGAGTAAGTTCTTTGGCCTTAATAATGTCTAGAATTAAGTTTTCAAATGAATGACGTACAATATTGGGCGCCGAAATCTTCCCATCATAGTGAAGGCCAGTATAAAGAGCAGGTTAACCATGATAAAATATGCCATGTGAAACATATTTTTAATATTTTATTCATTTTTAACGTTACATGCATTTCAAATTAACGGCTATTTTTCCATTATGAAATATCCTTTTTCAAGTTTAAAGTATTTTACAAAGATTTTAAAAACCATTACATATAGGGGGTTAATATTTATTTTTCAAACCTTAAAAGCATTGGAACTTAATTGTTGGTAGAAAGTAGCATCGAAGCAATTAAGGTCACTCTGTGCGTAAGCTTCTTTCATTATCACAAAACTTGCCTAACTTTGTCACACTTCTGTTTGGTGTGATAACATGCATCTCCTAATTTTCTTTTAGTGATTGGAGGGGACAAATCAAGAAAAAGAAAAGGTAAAGGGGAAGCTAACACTCTCTTAATTTCACGTTTGAGGATTTTTTAGAGTTCAAAAGGGATTTCAAAGATCACAAAAAAAAAAAAAAAAATCATGAAGATACGACTCTTTTTTTTAAGCCAGTTTATTGCATAGTTCATATATCGGGTAAAATGTAAAATTCTTACATTCTAGATCAAAGAAAACATACTTTGAACACTAGTAATATTGACGTTATAACTCATAAAGGATTCTTTGTTGAGAATGATGTGGATCACTTCATTGCGATCAAACTTTATCTGAATATTAGGTAAGCAACAAGTTCAAGCAAATTAGATTACGCATACTCCTTTCGTCTTGTAAAGTTAGAGAATATATTCGTTTTTATCTTTTCTTAAACTCTGTCATGGTGAGAATCATGATAGACTTTCAAAAAAAAATATGTAGTTTTCTTGTTGTATTAGTCTTTTTAATCTTACATAAATTATGAACTATCCTTCTCGTTGGGAGAAAAGAGTGTAGATTATTTTTAGATTCTTTTCCATCGACCTTTTTATTCTTCTTGTGAATATATACATTTATTTATCAAAAAGAAAAAAAACTCAAGCAAACTTGATACATTTTAATATCAACCTTTTCAAAATACAATTTATATTAATAAAGAAGACTTTCATATTTCTTCTATAGTATTTTTTATATTAAAAATTATTTATTTTACAGCAAATCAACATATTGCAAGTCAAATACTAAATGAAATTCCAAACTATGAATCTTGGGAATGAGAGTTTAAGAAGAGAAGAAATCTATTAAAGCTGGCAAATGGGATCACCCTCTTAACCCTATTTTTATTCAACCAAAACGGCAAAACTAATAATGGGTAAAATTATTTTCATAACAGGGAATAAAAAATCAGTCGCCTACTAACAATTTATCCATAATTGACTACTAGCTCGTACGTAGAGTTGGATAGAAATATCAAAACTCCAAACTTTTGATATATAAAATAAGTATATGAATAATATATCATCATATAATTGAATGTTATTTTATCTTTAATTTAAAATCACCTAATTACATGATGACATATATGTATTAAAAATATTTACTCATAGTTTTATTATTTTTTTATTTATAGATATTTAAATCACTAAAATCGTTTACAAATTCAAAACAACACATATTTCACTATTTAAACACTTGTAAATATTAAAACAATATAGTAACAACAGTGAATTAATTTATATCAATAATATATAATATATATTTAATATATTGTAAGATAATAATAACTATTATTATTATGATTTGGTGATGAAAAAATTGGTTAGGTGGAATAATTCGAGATACGTAAAACAAGTGTGATGATAATAACAATAATATTTTAATTTACTAATTAGCTCGAAAACTAAACAATTAGACTTGAATGGGTTGAAAATAGATTTAATTATTAATATTTTAGGTAATTTTTATGAGATACATAGATTTAGACTTTATAAAAATAAATAGCCAATGAAAATCCCCCTAGCCCATGGTCTGTTTTTCTCATAAGTTTTTATATAATAAAACTCTCCATAAGATGCTTTTTTTTTATATATATAATTTAGATATCATATAATTAAATAATTTTATATAAAAATAAAATAATATTTTTATTAAATTATAATACATAGATTTAGAAATTTTAGAAAACAAAATAATTTATCACACTTTTTCAATTAAATATTTATATTATTTTATTAGTTAAATATCGAAACTCTCATTGTTTTTATCTTATTATAAACAGTATAACAAGTGATAAACCGTAAAAATTATCTATTATAAACAGTAATAGTAGGTGATAAATAGTAATATTTTATATCAAGACTATTATGAAAAGTATAGTAGGTAATAAACAGTAAAAAACGGCCTACTATAAACAGTAACAGTAAAGTATAAACAGTAAAAGTTTATATAAAAACTTATTATAAACCATATAATATAAGATAAACAGTGAAATCATTTAGTATGAATAATATAATAGGTGACAAACAATATTATTGTATGAATTTGAACTATGATTATAATAAAGGTATTTTAAAAAGTGTTAAGTTTGTATGATATAATTATTATGTAAATAAATAGTATGATAAAATTATATAAATAGACCAAAAAAATGATATTTTTTTTAATATCCTCATGGTTTATGCATCGAAATTGTATAGATGGCAGTGCTCTTTCCGCGTATAAATACCTCATCCTTCTAATACTTTTACATGCTCTCTTTGAACCAACCATCTGCACTGCAGACCCCTTGCCTCGCTTGCTTCAAGTAGCCATGTTTGTCGTTCTTATTTTGCTTTTCTCTTTTGGATTTTTCATTCTCTCTTTCTTCTCACCGTTCATTGACCTAGAATTGTTGTTCTCTTCTGTAATTAACAAAGTGACATCTTCCGGTTATGGACCTCCTTCTCACCCGTTTATCGGCTGCTTAATTTCTTTCTATAAAAATCGCCACCGTCTTCTCAATTGGTACACTGATCTTTTATCGAATTCTCCCAGCCAGACCATCGTGGTCCACCGGCTGGGTGCACATCGCACCATTGTCACGGCGAACCCGTCCAACGTTGAGTATATGCTCAAAACTAATTTCAACAATTTCCCAAAAGGAAAACCCTTCTCTGAGCTTCTTGGTGACCTTCTCGGTTACGGTATATTCAACGTTGATGGTGAGTTATGGAGCTTGCAACGCAAGCTAGCTAGCCATGAGTTCAGGACCAGGTCGTTGAGAGAATTCATTGTTAAAACTCTTCAAGAAGAAGTGGAGAATCGTCTGATACCGCTGCTTGAAGATGCAGCAAAGAACGAAAAAGTTTTAGACTTTCAAGATATATTGAAGAGGTTTGCTTTTGACATTGTGGGGAGGGTTTCTTTGGGCACTGATCCGTTTTGTTTGGATCTTTCAAAGCCATTGCCAACTCTTGTTGAAGCTTTTGATATAGCGTCAGAGGTGTGTTCCATGAGAGGAAATTCGCCGGTTTTTCTGATTTGGAAACTAAAGCGAGTCTTAAATATCGGTTCTGAGAAGAAGCTCAAAGAAGCTGTGCAGCTCGTTCACGACTCGGTTTTGGAAATCATTCAAAACAAGAAGAATGCTCTTGAAAACGACTTCGAAAGAAAATGGGACGAAGATCTTCTGTCAAGAATGCTGTCATCTGGACTTAGCGATGAAGTAACAAGAGACATGGTGATCAGCTTCATAATAGCAGGAAGAGACACCACATCCGCTGCAATGACGTGGCTTTTCTGGTTGCTTTCTGCGAATAAATCCATTGAAAAGATGATTATACATGAAGTAGGATCAATACTCAACAAAGGAGAAAGGAGGCCATTGGATTATGAAGCTTTAAAAGAAATGAATTTCTTGAAAGCATGTTTATGCGAATCCATGCGGCTATATCCTCCGGTTGCATGGGACTCCAAATACGCCGCCGCCGACGACGTTTTACCCGACGGCACGCTGGTACGGAGAGGAGATAGAGTTACTTACATTCCATACGGAATGGGAAGGATGGAGGAATTGTGGGGGAAGGACTGCTTGGAGTTCAAACCAGACCGGTGGTTTGACGAACAGGCTTCAGAAAACACAGTGTTGAAGTGTGTTAGCCCATACAAGTTTCCGGTTTTTCAGGCCGGTCCAAGGGTGTGTCTAGGGAAGGAAATGGCTTTTATTCAGATGAAGTATGTGGTGGGTACAATACTGAAGGAGTTTGAGATTGAACCGGTTAGTGAGAAGCGGCCGGTTTTTGTTCCCCACTTGACGGCTAATATGGCCGGAGGGTTGAAGGCTTTAGTCCGCAAACGTGGAGCCAATTCAGTGAGTCCATGATTGGATTTGCCATTGAAATTGGAATTATATTTTATTGGTAAAATTGTGGACTTTAACTTTCCATGTAAATATAGAATAAAGCATAGTGTGAAAACAAATCTTAATAATTTATTGTTTTATTTAATAATATATCGTTTTATTTAATATAATCTAATATAATTATTTATAATTTCATATACTATAAATTATAATTTTTGATTTACTCAAAAATTTCACTTTTGTTTATTTTTTTTCTAATTTTGACTTAAATAAACTAATATATCACACACTACAGATTAAGGTTTTAATTTAAAAATAATAATAAGATGATATATATATATATATATATATATCCCGATATTATAAATATTATTTTTATAATTTTAAAGGTTAATTATTAAACAAAATTATATTTTTAACAATGTATATTTTAAATTTCTCACAAAAAAATTACAAATTCATTGTTATTTGTCTAAAAAATTACGGTTTAGGTTGAAGAATAATTTGATTTGGAAAATTAAAAAAAAAAATTTTACAGTTTATGGTTAAGTAGACCGAATTGTAAACGGTTATAGTTTTATTCTCACTTAGATTCTTAAAATTTAACAGAGGTGAAAAAATGGCTTTCTCAAAATTAAAGGCAATAAGTTTTATTCCATCTATCCTTGGGGGGAAAATAGTTATTTTGCTATGAGAAAAAAGGTTCATTCGAAAGTCAAATCTCTCTCCCTCTCTCGCTTTCTCTTCACTGCATTTATTTTTTAAATATAAATATCGATTGTTTCTCTCTGAAAAGGTGATTTCGAGAAATGAATGAGGCTATCTTACATATCGAAGAGATTGGTGATTCAAATGCCGCAGAGTTTCACCAGCTTTGCGACGCTCAATATGATTCCTCAGTTTTCGGAGTTGTAAGCAGTATAACACTCCGATTAATTCATCAGAATTTAAGGAGGAAGTCGAAATTTTGTTTAAATGAGTTCTGTTATCCTTTTTAGGGAGGGATCTGTAAGGCTTTAATTGGTCTGGAAATCACCGCCACGAGGTGTAAACATTAATTAATCTGGACGACTTATAATATGTTGTTTTGTTGTGAGATTAATTAAGGCTTATGATTACAGGTTCGACATTATATTTAACCGACTGACAAGAATTAAGATGAATGGAATGTCGGAGAAGGCTTATACCAGATCCTTTAATTTGCTTTACTTTTTTTTGTTGTTTCATGTTGATTTTAATCTGATGTGGATTGTGTTATTGATAAGAATATGTTGCGGTTTGATGTGGATTGTGGTTTGATAAGAATATGGGTCTATTAGGCTTATTCAATTTGCCTGAAAGGGGTTGTGAGAGGGCTTAAAGCAAAGTCTTTTATTTGAAATTTCTAATATTTTACCAGTTTTTATTTAGAAAGTTTAAATTATGTATATTCTGTTTAGAACAGATTGATTGAGCATATTGATGACATTTTCTACTTGTTAGTAGAAATTCTTCTTCGAAGGGAATCCCTAAAGTCAAGGATTTGGCTTGGCCTATCTTTAGAAGATGTTGTGCTGTTCAAATTTATCTTATTGGTATTGGTGTGATAAGATTTCATTCAAATGTTATTGGTTGGTGATTCAAATTCTCCTTTTTATTTATTCATTTTCATTTAAATTTATGTTTATTGGTATTGGTGTAATTTTCGAATGATTTCATTTTATTTTTGATTTTATTTCTAGCTAATTATCAATATCTTCAGCTGAAGGTGAGGATGATATAGTGAAATTCCAAAATGTGTGCTTATTTCAAGTAACTATGGTCAATTTTTTATAATCAATTATTCTTTTAAAAGATATTAATTTGATGCCATTCCGCCAGTTTCTATAATTTTATCAACATAATGGTGGACAGTTTCTATGTTGATGGTAATCTACCATTATCATGCATTTCCACTTAATCACAAGGGTAGTTCTCAAATTTTCAGAAGGAACAGTATTAGTATTACAGTAGAATCTCTGTGCTTATGGTCCATAAAATTTCAGGATACTCCGCTATTGTTACACAAATTGGGAGAATGTTTTGGTTCATGCTTCTGTTTTTTATGTTTTCATTTGAAGTTGTGGTTGTTAATGGTGGACAACTGGTTCATCTTTGCTGTAAGGTCATGTTTTTAATTGGTGTTAGTTTTTTCTCATTACTTGTCCACCCACAATCCCCTACCCCGTGAAAAAATTTTGGTGTTGGATGTTTTTATGCTTTTCTATTTCATGTAAGAGAAGTAAACAGAGGATATTGTGCTCTTTCAACTTTTGAATGCAATTTTTTGTCTTTGATGATCTTTATCATCTTTTATACAGGCCAGAAAGACACCTTCAATGGAATTCATCGATTCTTCTAGGAAAGAAGAGCAACATACTAACTTGCATTCACTCTTTGCTTTACAATATTCAATTGCTAATAAGTATTGATGTATGCTATGGAGGTCTAATACCATTGAGGTGTAAGTGCATTATTTTTTTCTTAAACTAGTGTCACAACAAACTTTAAATGATGTCAAAGTAATGGGGGGTCTTAAATTTCCTGTTTTAAGAAAAAATGAACTCCTGAAGGCTGTTTCATTCCTTTTTGTAATCTAATTGAATGACCTCAGGAAATTATGGGAGTCATGAAACAATAGTTTATCAAATGACGAAAATTGACTTAAATAGTGCAGCAGTATTCATGCCTGATCTTTTTAAATAATTTTATCAACATAATTGTTTTCAGTGAGCAGAGAAAGTGGTCCTGTGATGTGTGAAGATGAAGCTAACAAAGCTATGGTGGAAGAAGATCATGACAAGGGTAAGAACCTTGTAAAGATCTAGATTCTGTGTATGTGTATGTGCCTGAAATGTTGGAGGCTTCATCTTTTGCAGGCAATGGAATAATTGAAGGTCTCTATCAGTATAATTTTCAGAAAGTGAGAATCACCAGCTGGTTACCATATTGATAATCATTGGTGTGAAATCTTCTTCCATGAGCCTTATAAAGTGGTTAATAAAAAGCTATAGATGAGTAGTCATTTCAGAAAGTTACAATACAGTATTTGTTCAAAAAGTAACCATATCTTATCTTCATAAAGAAAAGTTGGGAAAGGCTAGACAAGAACTCTGCTTTTTCATTGGTGGGAACTGGGAAATGAAAGCTAGCTTATCATAATTCAACTCAATTAAACAGACTCTAAACCTTTTCAATTCTCAAATAATTTAGTGGATGGCCTTGTTCATTTTATTTATTCTATTTTCTAGAAACATGTGGTTGTCATACCTCTAAGCTTTGGTTTTAGTCGTACCCATTACTAAACTTAGTTGTGAATGCATTTGTCCTTGATCTTTCGAAGAGGTGCTATATATGTGTAGTTCATGTTGACTTAATAAATTTAATTCATTGAATGTTTGAGGAGTATTATTTTATTTTATATGTAGTTAAGAATGATAATTATAAATAAATTTGTAGGATTATTTCTGTTGAGCTGAGTGAACATTGCGTGAAGCATGTCGCGTGCCCAGTTCCAACATATAGAGGCAACAAAGATGATAATAATGCAGATGAGATTGCTTATGCTCAGGTGGTTGATGCTCAGCACCAAGACCAATTTCATTTTTTCGTCTAAATTGAATTGGGTTTTTGGTTTCTTAGTTTCAAACTGTGTAAACACCTGGCATATGAAACCAAGTGTTCTTTTCTTGGTAAGAACATGTGTTCTGTGTGTTTTTTTCTTTTCTTATTTAATAATTGCAGATCTTATGGAAGCCCTTAAAATAACAGTATTTAGTATATGATTAATGTCAATGATCATATTCTGTCATGATCGTGATTTGTCGCATGAGTTTTTCGCTAATTGGTTGTAATCATCAGGGCCCTACATCTTATCCTTCAACTTAGCATCCCAAAAATTCAATACCAATTTGCATGAAACAATACCACACTTTTTAATAAATATTTTATTATCAAAATTAAAAAATCATTTTAAAAATAAATTATTTTAAAAATTATTAAAGATAAATTATTATTATTATATTTTATAAAATTTAAATAAAAATATATAAATATAAATGATTATTGTATTTGATTAAATAAAATAAATAAATATTAAAATATTATTTTACTTTAAATATTTTTAATATAATTATTTTAAAATAAATTTTATATTACTTATTATATTAATTAAAAACGAAAGTATTTTAATCTTAAAAAATTAATAAATAAAAATTAAATTATAATAAAATTGAGATTAACTTGATAATATTTTAATGTCTAAGATAAAGATTGTAATCAGATTATCACACATATTACATGTCTTGTTACTATTGATAATATAAAATTACTATGATATATTATTATTGATAAACCAAATAAGAAAATGAAAGTAATAATATATATATTAACAAAGTAATCTTTCTTGGACCCCAACCAAACAGCCCTTAGGTTTTCTAACAAAGTAACCTCATACAAGGTTAGGATTTAAATTGACGACACCCCCCATATACAAAATATTGCTAACCTCCCTTCCCATCTCAAAAATTGCCCCATACCTCCCTCCTCCACCCATTACTAGCGACTTCCTCAACTGGAAATATGAAATTCCACCATTGCCTTAAAAGTAGTACACTTTGATACCATTTTAAATATGTTCTTTTAGTAAATGTTCTAGATATATAAAGAATTATACTTGAGAGAATAATACTTGAACCAACATATACATACACACACACACACAGCTACAACAATAGGAGCAAAACAGAAATTTTAACTCTTGAAATGCTGATAAATAAACTTCTTCAATGTAATTTGATTGTAGAATTCTGGAACAAAAGATAATCAACTAGAAGTGGAACTCTGTCAAGCTGACTAGATAAATAAAGTATAAGAAAGTATGAATTTTCCTCTCAGTTCTGAATTGTATATGTGAAAGGCATAGCAACTTATACTACCAACAGCAATTAAATCAATGTCACCAAGATAAATATTCATAAGCAATTACATATTTATAACACTACAAATTGGCATCTTAATGTCCATATCCAATGTGCTTCCAGATTTTTTAGATGCATCCCTAAGACTGGAAAGGCCTACCAATTTAGTAAATTAGCATTGAGAGCATCTATAATATAACAAAGGGACGACCCTTCCAATGGGAAAAATATCAATCTTTAACCTAAACGACTGAAACAAAAAGGCCAATCTGAAATCAACTTAAAAAAAAAAAAAAAAAAATTCTGTGCCTACAAAATCCAGACTCTGTCTATAAGCAAATCAGGAGCATACCACCTATTAATAATTCAAGAAATCTTAATTCAATTGCTCCCCGGAGCATCACTTCCAGCAGACTTGCGATTCATGTAGCGAATAACGGCATCTTCAACCCTGAAATTTCCCCCAAAAGAGTAAGAATAAAGACTGTTAGAATATGCTTCTCATTGGAGCAATTTATGATAAATTCTCTCTCTTTCAGATACATATATAAGGCCTGTATTATTTCTTTCTCCTGGTAAACACTACAATGTATCATGCTCTTGCAAGCCACAATGATGTATAATAAGAATATTCAATGAACAGCTTCATTCTCAGACCAAAGCAAAAAGACAATGGCAGCTTTGCGAACATGCAAAAAGAACTAGTGGGGTGCTTCGAAAATCATATGGTGGGAATCACCATCTTTTCCTATCTCTTAACAGCAACAATGTTCAATAAAGATATTACATCAAATGCAGTAATACTACACATGCATGCCACACAGTAATACTACATCAGCATGTCTAGGACTACACTCCTAACAGAATAAAATCACTGATAAATCAGTATAGCAGTTCTTGTCAGTGGATGTAAGCACAATAATTCTTCTCATAAACCAAGTGGTATTCCACTGACTGGATCCAGCAGAAGGGAAAAGTTCTTGTCAGTGGATGTAAGCACATTTTATTTTCGTTCATTTTCTCATACGCCAGTTGGTATTCCATTGAATGTATCAAACAGAGTTAAAAATTCATGTTCCACACAGAATTCAAATTGAATAAGGGCATGGAAATATACACAAAATAAGGACAGCAATGAAGTAAGCTAGATCGAATTTACCATGGTTGATTAAAGAATTCTGAACGGCGCTCTTTTTCCGTATTACTGCTGGAATCTCCAGCAACAAGCTTTAGATCCTTGCTCTGAGAAGCAATTAATGCATTAATAAACTCTCCGGGAGACTGACTAAAACCAAGAAAGAATGCCCGCCTCCTACGATGCTCATGTATCTTCTTTATAGCAGCACATATTAATTCATCATAAGCATCAATCTCTTTGTTTCTTTCAATGTTTGTCAAAAAAACAGACATTTCTTTTTCTAATGGAAAGGGCACATCAACAAGCACATCATAACAAGTATTTCCAGCTGGACTAATCCCTGAAAGCTTGATCTTGTGCTCCAAATGTATAGGTTGTGGAGGAGTTAAATGTTGTGATATCTTCTGTGAAACCATTGCAAATTTCATTTTCTCTTCCCCGAATACTTTCTGTAGAGGAGGATCACACATGAAGAAGGAAGGGTCATTTGGGTTCTGCAACTTCCTTCCTTTCACATATTGCCATATAGCTGCTATAATTCTTGGCCGTGTATCAACTTCAATTCCAAGAACTTCAGTCAGAGCAGGTGAAAGTTTGAATTTTTCAGGCAAGTAATTCATTTCTAGCCTGATAATTGCTGTGAATTCCTTATCCCCTTTTCTCTTCACCTCAAAGCCCTCATGGAGTGCAGGTGATCGAGCATTCTCCCACAAGATTACATGATTATCTGGATAAAGGTTCTGATCCAAGTATATTGTAATTTTCTTGAAGAAAGATGAGAACTTTGGATATGAAGAGCTTGGTTTTTGTGTTATTCCAGACAGTACTGGATCTTTTCCATCTTCCAGCATTCTTCCAATAATCTTCAGTGACCAAGAGGGGGCTTCTCCTGTCTTCTTATCAGGACTTTTCTCAATCTGATTTGAAAAAGTATTGAAAACATAAATCCGAAGTGTCTTCTGAACATGGTGAGGGTTTTTAAGAGACTCTTGCATATCAATCTTTTTCCTTGCCAAAGCAGAGTCTACCCTAGCCTCAAATTCAAGCAACTGAGTATAAAGAGCACACTCTGGCAAAATTGCAGCAACTTTATCAGGTATTTGCCTCTCAGGAAGTTTCCGCTTCTTTCTTCGAGCAGCTGGAGCTAACTCCATTGTCTTAAACAGTGAGCCAGTACTTGTATTGGATGATGAACCAGGAGGCCTAGAGGGTGGTTTCTGAGTAGCCCGCTTGGCACTTGCAGCAGTGCCAGGAGTTGAAACAGAAGGAGATGAGACCCCAGCATTACTAGTAATATTAGGGTTTTGCAACTGGGCAGGGGATTGCACTTGAGATTGGCCTTGTGACTGTACATGAGCCTGAAACTGAGCATGAGCAGCATGTGCCTGTGCTTGAGCATGAGCACGAGCATATTGTGCTTGAGCAAGCGCATGGGCATGGGGTTCAGACAAGTGAAAATGACCAGGAAAAGGGGACCCACCTTGTGTCTGAGCTTGTGACTGAGAGAGCAACTGGGGTTGATTATTCGTGGTCATATTTTGTGGAACTGTGCCAGAATTTCCAAATGCCGGTGGTGCCCCTAAATTCTTTATCGGATTATTATTATTCATCATTATTTCAATACTTCCAAAAACAAAACTATTCCATCAAACAATGAAAAACTCCCATAAGGTTCTAAAAATCCCAAATTTAACATACAATCACGGAAATCAGAACCTGATTTTCTAACCATAAGCTTTTATTCCTTAGTATTGACACTCATCCCAGCGAAACTTCTCTAAAGATTACTAACTTTCAGCAAGAATATCCACACGACTAAATTTTCTTCCGGACTGTAAACCTAGAATCAAAACCGGAACATGAATTAAGAGAGGGAAGTTAACAAGCATAACAGCCAATTCAAAGATCAAAACAAGACTAATAGCATAAAAAACCAAACTACACATAAGCAAAATTCTAAACGATTAAATGCAATAATAGACGAAGAACAATGTCCTTACGAGAGTACGGCACTCAAACAGACGAGTAACTTGTGCTTTGCTTTCTTTCTTTGTCCCTGTTCACAGATCGATTATGGAGCCAAATTTCTTCGGTTTCTTGCTCTTTTTTTATCCCCTTTATTTCAATTTTATTTCTCGTTTTCCTATGACGAATTTACAGAAGTACCCTCCCCTTAGTTTGACCACATTCAAAGTTCAGAACGCGGCAGCAACTTATTGGTGAAAGAAGGTTTTTAAACAAAGCCCAGCCCATAAGGTCAAAATTGGGCCCATTGATTTCGTAAACACAGGCCCAATATTGAAGATAAACCCTAGAGTTTCCCTTACCACCCGCATTTCTTCTTGGCTGAAAGTCGTGACGCTGAGGAAGAGCAGCAGCAGCAGCCATGGTTTGTACATTCCCCTATTTGTAACGATTCAATTTAACTTTCTGAACAAAACTCTTTAATTTGTGTTTGTTTGTGGCTTTTTATTGGATGTGTATATCTTGATATTTTCAGGTGAAGTATTCAAAAGAGCCAGAAAATCCAACCAAGTGTAAGCTTGCTTCTGTTCCAATTTTTTCTTTAATTTTTTTCTTGGGTTTTTGAAGGATTTTAATAGAAGATATTGGTTTTTTTTTTTTCCATTTTACAGCCAAATAATTATATAATTGTATTTTTTATTTTTAATTTCCATATTACAGCCTGCAAAGCCAGGGGCTCTGATCTGCGTGTTCACTTCAAGGTATGGTGATCTGAGTTAATAATTTCCCATCTTCTGCGTGTTTTATTGCTTCCGCCTTGGGGAATGTTCATGATTTAGTTGTAGTAACACTGTGTTTGAGGAGCAATTCAAATTTATTTTTTGGGCCACTTGCTCTTTAAGTTATTCCTGGGTTAGTTAATTTTTGTATAGTTGAATTTTTGCTCGGCAATTGAGGTTTAAATTCTTTTTTGTGTATGGATTCATCTTCATCTTAGTCTTTGAAGATGTGTTACTTGTGTTCACAATTTATGATGATTTTTTTATTTTTGCGCTTTCAATCTGATGGCAACCTTTTATGATAAATATTTTAGTCGACTCCATGTATGCGTATTTGGGCCATTTAACATCTTTGTGCCGGTTGTATGCTCAAGGTCTACTATTTGTGTTATTTCTATTTGAGTATTTGCATGTACTCCAGAATTCACTATGTATACTATTGCGAATGTCTTTGTTAAGTGCAATGGAGAATAGTCATATTTATACCCCTTTGCTTTGTATGAACTGTGTTAATTGCAGTGATGATGTATTTTTGGAAAGTGCTTGCTTGAATGCTCTCTTAGTCAATCTTTAACTGTAATTCCAGAATACTAGAGAGACTGCACATGCTCTTCGAAAATTGCCTTTGATCAAGGCCAAAAGGTACTTGGAGGATGTTATGGCTCACAAGCAAGCCATCCCATTCCGTCGCTTCTGTGGTGGAGTTGGGCGAACTGCACAGGCTAAGAATCGTCAACCAAATGGTCAAGGGCGCTGGCCTGTGAAATCTGCAAAGTTCATTTTGGATTTACTTAAGAATGCTGAGAGTAATGCTGAGGTATGTTCATTTAGTATGGATTTTGCTATTTTAGCCTCTTTTTTGTTCTCTCTTTTTTTTTTGCATGCATTGCCGTTATCCTGCTTATTTCTTTATTTTACATTGTGTTTTGTAGTTGAAAGGCTTGGATGTGGATGCCTTATATATTTCTCACATTCAAGTGAATCAAGCCCAGAAGCAGAGGCGACGAACATATCGTGCACATGGAAGAATTAACCGTGAGTGAGCTTACCATTGTATAATGAAAGTTTCTTTTCCTACCTTTACTACATATTTGCACTTAATTGACTTTTAATTACCTTTGGCAGCATATATGTCTTCCCCATGTCATATCGAATTAACTCTTTCAGAAAAAGAAGAGCCTGTGAAGAAAGAGGTATGTTTTCAGAATAATTTTTTTAGTCAGATTTTATTTAGGGAGTGAATTTTTGAAAGTATTAATTTTTTTATTAACCAAATTATATTGTTTATTCTGTTGTCTCACTACTATTATGATGTTGCATCTTATACACTCTGTTTTTTCAGCCTGAGACCCAGTTGGCAACAAAGAAAACGAAGGCAGCTGCGTAGTTGTCCACCCTCCCGAATGGGGAGTCTTGAGCTGTTTCTTTTTTCCCTTTCCATAGTATCGTTACAATTTTTTTGTTTTTGTACCAAGTCTTATGTGAACTTCTAAGTTTCATTATAGCATAATTGTTTTGGGAGTTTGTGTGGTTTAGACCGTTTAGTATTTAGTTTGCCTCTGCGGTGCAATGGCTGGGTTAACATGTTTTTCTCTCCGGTGGAATTTTTTTATGGTGATAACAAGTTGAAGTTGGCATTGTTATGAACAATCATGTGTAGTTATCCTGCTGAATTGCTTTTACCCTTTGTGTTTTATGTTAATTTTATTTTCTGTGCGCTAGTTTCAGCTATTGCCTTGATTGGTACCATAATCTTACTTATCTTACCAATATTATCAGCCAATTAACCACTTTGCATCTTTGCTCATGGTTTCCCACGTATAGCATCAATTTCAGTTAAGCTGGCTCAATATGCCGCTGCACAGTTGCCGTTTTACAATAGCCATAAAGTTTCGCTCCTAAAGATGATACCTAACCAAAATACATCAGCCTCTGTATGACATCTGGGAGGTATAAGGGAAAAAATTATTCACCTCTATTCTAAATGAAACTTCAATCCAAAAAAACCTAGGTAACTATTGAATGCTACCAATGATTAAACAATTCATAGAATTTGTAAACGAAAATAAGAGAACTTTATTGAAGAATTGATTTGGAATATAAAATCCAAATTTTCAAATAATCAAACCTTGTATGCATGTAACGCTAAGACATTTATGCCAGTTGAAAAGAACCATAATCTTGCGGAGGTTAATTTTCAGCTTGTAATGCCATCATGTTTGAGAGGCTTAAAATTTTGAATTAATCAACTGGAAAGTAACTACAACTGATATTTGATACTTAATGACATTAATCAACGATACGGTTATATGTCCCACCTGTGCTAATACAAACCATACAGACCATCAAGAAAATCTTGCAAAAATTAAGATCCAGCAATGAAGCACCTTCAGGGCTGTACAGCTTCAAGTAGTTTTTCATACACCTGTCTTGCTGACAAATCCTCCACCTGATATGAAAATCATTTGTTAGCAGATCACTTGAACCTTCGGACTACTAGAAGTTGCTTATTTGACACCCAATGCACAGCATATAGTAAAACATCTTAACTCAAATAGGGACTATATCCAATTTTACTCACCACAAGGAGCTTTGATTTGTTATTCCACCCTCTCTGAAGAGTCATCTGGCTCAGTCTTAGACCTAACACCTGTACATAATATGAAAACAATTTTAACCTCGACAACTCAAAAGTGATAACCTAAGATCTTGGGAACATTCTCAGTGTCAAAGCATAAAATAGAAAAACAGTACCTTTCCCATGAATTCTAAAAGTTCATTGTTCGCTTCACCATGAGCAGCAGGTGCAGCTACAGTAACTCTAACGTCATCAGCATTTACCCCTAGTGACAACAAGATACAAAAATGAGATTTGGTAATGAAAAGAGAAGAGGAAACGGCTGGACTTGCATACAAATGAGGCACCATAGAAGACAATTATGAGTTGAATGCACTTAAGTTCCAAACTCTTTAAAGGAAAACATACACAGTATTACACACTATCACTATGCCTTTTTAATGTCATTCAAATCTCTATCATATGTTTTTGGGTTTGACATTTGTTTCATTTGTCACTAAATTTAATAAATTCACCATTCTGTGACATAAGTAAGACTTTCATGATGTCTGCTCATTTGCTGTACATACACGCTTCATCAAATATGCTTTTTTATGTCATTCAATTCTCTATTGATATCATATGTTTTTTGGGTTTGACATTCATTTTGGTAGCCATAAAATTAAGCAAATTCACCGTTTCATAAATAAGACTTTCATAGTGTCCACTCGTTTGCTGTACATACACACTATCAAATATGCCTTTAATGACACTCAATTCGCTATTGCTATCATATGTTTTCAGTTTGACATTTCTTTCAGTTGTCACTAAATTTAAGAAATTTGCCATTTCATGACATAAGTAAGACTTTCCTGGTGTCCGCTCATTTGCTCTACATGCACCAAGTTGAAAAAGAACTTTGCCACAAAAAGTGGTTTCAAGGAGGTTATGTTTAGTAGGCCATGAAAGGGAAACAAGTTAGGACATTTGCCTATGAAATGTGCCTCTACAGAAATCTCTGTCCTATCACTCTAGTCAGTTTAAGCAGCTTGTGTATCCAGAAGTATATGTGATATATTTTAAAGGATATGAAAGAAAAAATTGTGAGAAAGATGCCTAAATTAATAAGAAATGTGCACTAGACACTTGTTCTCACTAATTATGCCAAACATGCGCATAGGTCAAGCAACTGGAAGAGGATAGCCTGGCTTGCACAAACTTTAACCTCAGCACTATTACCAATTCCTTGATACTGCAAAGCTATGGCATTTGAGGTTGGCTCATACATACATATTAATACTAATATGTAATTTGCAACACTAAAAATTATAGGAAGCTTTAATTTCTTCATATATACATATGCAAAAGTAGTCAAATCCAAAACTACGAAATGATTGTCTCCATAAACTCCATTCTACAAAAAGCTTATTTGTAAACTTTTACAAAAAAGACATATAAAACATTTTTAAATTGGGCCACTACAGGAGATTCATATTTAAGACAAAGTAATAAATATCTTACTTGTAATTGCTGAGCGTTGTGCACGGTCTTCCACCTCTATGGCCACTTGAACAAGACCTCCTTCTAACTGCGATATGCAGGGAGGCACAGGAGCATCCTGCAGCACACACAAGAACCAGATTATGTCTCTTTAATGCAATACTCTTTCTAATGATTACAACTGATGCATGGCATCATATATAGAGAGGCGAGAGACAAATAAAGATCACACAAAGTTAAATTGCCCAATGCTCTGTCAAAAAAAAAGGAAGATATAAACAACATGCAAGTGCGGAGAAAATCAGAGAACCTATAACATGCCACATGTGAAGCTATGTAGTTTCAGGCTTACTGTAATATCCATCAACAAGAACAATCTAAAACTTTCATAACCTACTAATCAAGAAACAGGTTATAAATAACATCAGGAGAAACATCCCACCTGTGGGTTAGTTTCAGCTGCCACAGTACTAAGCGCACCATCAACAACATAAATGAAAGAAGCTGCTTCCAAATCTTCCTCCGAACGATAGCAAACAAAAAGCCCACAACCTATGCAGTTCATTCGAAATTGCTTCTCCAATTTCCCTTCACCTCTAGACATGAAGTAGATGTTGCAAATTAGAGGCCTTATTCAACTATGATTTGTGTTGACAAGATAAATTTAAGCAAAGAAATATCATATATAACTGAAAAAACAGTTGCAGACCTTTATATAATGAAAATCTAACCAAAGGCAGGTTGTCAACCATAATTAAAGAGACAATTACAAAAATAGTGAACAACTTATTTAGATATCATGAATCACAAGGCACAACTTAAAATATTTAACTCTAAATATTAATCCTAACACTAAAATTGAAAAGCCAAAGTCCACAAACATAACACTTCAAACAAAAGAACTAACGTATAATAGGTGATGAGGAGGAAAAAATGCTTCTTTAACTTCTATTTTCTGTCTCCAAAAAATGATCAGTGACCAGCTCATACAGAAACTCCTATCAAAGAACTCTTAAACCCCAAAGCACAGCTGGAGCACTTCCTTAAAAGGGTGCCCACATCCTAAAGTTTTGATAAGAGCAACAACTAACCCCAAATTCAAATTAAAATTGCTAAAGAAGCCTACGCAGCAAAGGTAACATCACTGTTAAACTTAAAAAAATCTTATGTGGAACAGTATCAAAAATTTGAAGAAGCACCATTTTTTATTCAAACACAATTCCATAAAAATAGACGCTCATGGATGCGGCACCAGTCTGCATTTTAAATAGAGTGTTTTACTCATAAATATTGCCAGCAATAATCCACATTTCCGAAGTATTTCATTATACAGCACTTGAAGAAATTTTGCAGTTTTCCAGTTAAACTTATATTATCGATTTATGACGAAAGCAAAGAAAGAAATAACTTGAGCTAATATGGTTCACTCTGAAAATATGGCAAACCAATGTATATTTGAAAAAACTATAAAATAACATTAAATAAAAATGGTAAAACATCACTTAGAAGTGATTAAAAGTACCGTTTTAAAAGAACTTTCCCGGCTTCACTGATGTTCAATCTTGCAAGATGCTTGCTCTTGTCCAACACATAAGCTTTGTCAGTCTTCCTTTTGGGCATTTTCTGCAACTGGGTATCTTATAACAAATATATTTCAGTAAAGAATATACACTAGATGTTTAAAATTTTAAAGAAAATTGTTTTTTTTTAAGGGAAAAATGCGAATACATATCTACATCTACAAATATTTGTTAAAAAAAGAGAGAGAACCAGTGATGAGAACGTGAGATCCACAGTGCTTGCAATAATAGACGAAGAGATCAGAGTCAGGGCCATCTGGAGCGGCGTCCTCGCTAGAGTACGTGTGGGTTGTTCTCTTCGGCATTTTCTTAGGTCCCTGCCCACCCCAATCTTACCTCCTGTAATGACCAGATTGAATGAATCTATTATTTGTTGGAGGCCAAAAGACATATTCCCAACCAAGTTTTAGTGCCTGCAGGGTTTTAAAAAACCAAATAACCACCCATCATTTAACTTTTGTTAAAATTTTCAGTTAGTAATAGAGATAAAACTATTATTTTATCACTACTAAAATTAGTTTTCATTTTTCCTTCTTAGTTTAAAAAACTAATAATTTTCCCTTACCAAAAAGTTTGAAAACTTGTAATTTTCTCCTTAAGATTTGATTTTTCCAAATCCAACAATCACTTTAAGAAAGTTGTCAGCCGACCTTACCACTACCTTTCTCCCTGATGGATTTTCATCTTGGAAACCATTGAAAAACTGATCAAAGTGGTTGACAACGTCACACAGATCTGTGCAACATTCAGCTGTTTGTGCCTTGGTTGAATAACGCACATGTCTATGCAACGTTCGACTGACACACAAGAAGTCAAATGTCGCACAGATCTGTACATTTGTGCAACTTTTCAACCATTTCGGTCAACTTTTTTGATAATTTTCATATTGAAAAACTATCGAGGAGAAAGATGGTAGGAAGGTCGATCGATAACATTCTCAAAGTGATCATTAGATTTGGAAAAATCATTAGATTTGGAAAAATCAAACTATAGGGGAAAAATTGTAAGCTTTCAAACTTTTGACTAAGAGGAATTAATAGTTTTTTAAACTGAATGAGGAAATGAGATGTTATTTTGTTACTTTTAATATTAATGGTAAAATAATGGTTTTACCCTTATAACTAATTAAAAATTTTAATAGAAATTGAATGATAAGTAAATATTTGGGTTTTTGAAACCTCACAGGTGGATGTTTCGAAATGCGTTAAAACTTGGGTGGGAAGAAGTCCTTTGGCCTTTATTGGAAGCAATTGGCAGCTTTTAGCTACTAAACTAACATAAGTTTATACAATGACAAAAATGTTCCAAATATAAAGGATCCCTGAATTTTTGTTTAGTCTTTGAAAAATTGCATTCCCACTCGTGTGTTCAACTTTCACCACATACACAGTACTTCCGCGAATTCCACCAATTTTTCTCTAGTATTTTTGGTGATGAAAATAGCACAAAAGGTTAGTAAATCATTTTTTATCATGCTTTATAATGTAGAGATTTAAGCATATTAGGGCAGATTTTGGGTATTTTAGGGATGGGTATTATGAATTTGAAATTTTCAAAAATAGCTTAAATCCTTTACATTTTAGATGAAATTTGTCAGGGATTTTACGTTAAAATAAGTTTAAAATTGATTGGTGATAAAATTGAAATTAATTATAATTTGATCATTATGTGTGATTCGCTCTCACCACGTGAATCACATGCGGTGAGAATAGTTAGACACGAAGGTGCTTCTGTGATTTTTCAAACTATGCGGGTCATCGGGGTTTCGCATGATTGGGGGCTAAGTGTTAGGTTCAGTACACGGGGTCTTCTACAACACATGACATGTGGGATCGCATGATAGGGTTTTTGGTAATTTTCATCTCATGTTGGGGTGTTTCAGTGAGGTTTTGTGATATTTTCCATTTTAGGGCAAATCGAAAATTTTCTAGTTTAGTGATTCTTCACTTTAGTTTTTAATTTTTTTGGAATAAAATATGCATTATAAAAATTAACTTATTTTTATGTTTCTTTTTTGCCGAAAATGGCACACACAAAAAAAGATGCATTAATTTAAACTATGCATTTGAGCAAATTTAAATCTCTAATTTAAGTAATGAATTCAAATCAAATACAACCGTAAATTAAACTATCAATTTAAGTCAAAACAAGTTGAACACCTCCTATTTCAAGTTTAATTAGATTTAAAAAATGAGTTAATTTTATGCTAATTCCAATTAAATGACACAAAATTAAAAACATATTCTAAAAAATTTGATGTAAAATTTAAAAAATATTAATTCACACAAACAACTAAAAAGGATGTAAAATTTGACAAATATCAATTTAATCCAACAAAAATATTATATTAAAATAATGTTTTATATACATACTTTTAATACACGATTTAAGTACATAAATGATATATCATTATGTAATTAATTGTTATTTTATCTTTAATTTAAAATCATCTAATCACATAATAATACATTATATAAGTACCCAAATTATAAATAATACTTATATAATTAAATATCAAATTTTGTAATGAATATCCAACTTTTGGGTTTAAAATTAATTGTTATTGAATGAAAATGTTTATTCGTTCTATTAGAATGTCAGTTGTGTTAAAACTATGAATTTGACTAGAAAATGATAGATTTTCTATCTGTAATTACCATGGGGTTTAATCTTCAAATTTTTATAAGGAGATTAAAGATAATTAGTCAAATTAAAAATAATTATACCATATTAATTGGAGAACTCGTGAGCTTGAAACGCTTTATCAGGCCAAAATAGGCTCTCTTAAGCTTTAGCAAGATGCGGAATTCAAGTGGAAAGATATCAAGCTCAAAGAAAGTCTGTCGTTATTAAGTTATAAAACGGAAAAATCTGCAAGGCTGACCTTAAATATATCTTCATTAGAAATATTGTCTACCAACTTTAGTCATGACAAACGCCACCCAAAAGAAACCAACAACCAAATGCAAAATCCACGATGCAAAAAACAGTACACTTAAAAGACAGACGCATAAATATCTCTTCTCTCTGCAATGACCATCCACCAATAAAACTCTCCTGGAAACCTATCCAGCACCCATCGCCAGGATCCCAAATTTCTGTAACAAGAATGTCAAATGAAATTAAGTCCACATAATAGAGAAAGTGATAACTGGACACTTTGAAAATATTTGGTAAAACGAATTGCACAATTTAACTCAATAATCAGATCCATAGAGGCTATATCACTTATATATGAACTGAGAAAATAGAGAAGAGAAGCTTACGGATATAACTTACATATCTTATTGAAAGCTACAATATCACAGCTCTGGACGTACTCATTAACTGGCTCTGCGGTCAGATGTTCCTCAATCAGATCGTCAACAGACACCAAATCGTCAACAATGGTTAGCATTATCTGCATTTTCTTTATACCATATCCAACAGGTACAAGTTTGGCTGTGACATCAATTAATAAACATATCAGAACACTTAAAAAAAAAAAAAAAACCTTTAAAAAGAAGCAGAACTTCAGAAGCCACAACCATGAGAAGCAATTGATAGAAAATATACAAAATCCACATTGAATCTTACGTTGAGAAACTGATATAAGCCCTAAAAAGAATGCATGCTTGTACTACCCGGGAAAAATTGATAATAAAGCATTTCCCTAAAATGTAAAGCAAAACTTAACCTCTAAAAAAAATAAGTTGATTCTCAAACAAGCTGGTATCCAGGAGCAATAAATAATAAAAGATGAATGTTACAATATATATAAAAAGTAAAGAACACTACATCGGAGCAGAAAGAGAAAGGACATACATGCTCCCCAGAGCAAACCTTCCATCTGAACACCTCTAACTGATTCCTCAAGCTTTTTCATATCAGTCTCATCATCCCATGGCTTCACATCAAGAAGAACTGAGGACTTGCCACCTGAGAATACAATACAAATACATTTAGAAAATAAACAAATGAAAAAACAAATTCTCAGTGATAAATATATTGATAAATCAATAAGGTGAGAAATTTACTTTCTTTCTTTTTTGCAGATGCCTTAATAGCAGCAGCGCGCTCTTCAGCAGCTTTCTTTTCCTCTTCTGTCTCCTCACCAAACAGATCCACATCATCGTCGTCGTCGTCTGCGGCTGCAGCCTGAAAATCGTGTGATATATAAACAGAAATTGAACCACAATTCAATTTTCATAAAAATGAGAGTGTGATAGAGAACAGAACAGAATTTACTTTAGTTTTGCATACAAATATGTAAAGCTGCACCAAGAACAATGAAAAAGCTTGCAAAATTACCCTTGAGTCAGCAGTTGGAGGAGTTGCAATTGCCGCTTCAGGGATTGAAGCACATCCCTCCACAGTAACACCAGACCCTTCAGCAGAAACACCACTGAAACAACAATATTATAATATCACTGAAATGGGTTCCCGTGAAAATCTTATTAATTGAAAAATAAATAAAACATGTGTATAAACAAGAAACTAAAGACCACATCACAAAGCTGCATAATGAAGACAAAATTACACCAAGACAACCATCATAAGAAAAAGAACTCACGAAATCCTTAAAAGTGCATCAATATGGTTGAACCACCGAGATGCATTCACATATTTAGATGATGGAACCTTTGAGAGAGCTGCATATACAGTTACATCATCCTTTGAAGCTTGGTAGCTGATAGAAGAGACAGAAGGAAAGTAATAGAATTAGTCAGAAGACATATTTAATCATCTTATAGCTTCCAAAAATACTCAAGGACTTCTCAAAGAATAGATTGTAACAGAATTTACCCAGTTATGTAACTGCGAGTAAGAAGGTAATCATCAAGGTT
The DNA here is from genome assembly GCF_011075055.1 of Mangifera indica. NCBI lineage: Eukaryota > Viridiplantae > Streptophyta > Magnoliopsida > Sapindales > Anacardiaceae > Mangifera > Mangifera indica. Next base: position 3,665,357 of record NC_058139.1, read on the forward strand.
TTTCAACCCTGCATCTGAGTTGAGATCATAGAATGCAACAGCCATCGCTAGCAAGTATATGGTCTGTTTCTGAAGCGATTGAGAAAGATAGTAAGTGCCTATCTCCAACATTTTCAAACGAATACTTGAAGAAAAACAATAATAAGACAGAAGCATATTTGATTTCCACTAAAAATTACAAAGCACGAGTGCCTTCCGATATAATCATGTGACCGACTTAAAATGACCAGTAAACAGTATAAATTAATGGAAAATGAAATTAACTTTCAGAAAACATGTTTAAGACATCAAAATTCACCTACTTTTTGACAGAGCTAACAACCACAACAACATTAACTTTCTGAATTGGCATGTAGGAGATCCCCACATAACAGAGCAATTATATAACAAAACTTAACTAGAACACTATCTCAAAAGCAAACTGAACTATGACAAACCAGAAATCGGACTCTAACAAGTATAATATACATATATACAACTTAAATTGTATATCACTTAAATAGAAAAGCAACTTTATCCAAATAAAATTCGCATATAAACGCAGTTTAAATCAATAGCACTCAGATAAAACGCAATTTAAATCAAGAGTATTCACGTAAACGAATGATGATTGAAATTGAAAAACTGCAGTTTACCAGCGAGAGAAACTGGGAAGCCTGCGAGAGAGTGTGGCTGCGTCTAGGGTTTGTGCATGCTTTATATAGAAGACAGGTAATGATCAAGTGTTTCGCGACGTACAGAGTTAATGCGTTTTTGGCAAGAATATTCGTCGAATCGGGTTTTGCACGACCCACCCAATTCGTTGGACCAAAGCGGGTATTTGCCTTCAACCTTCATTATTTTTATTTTAATGAGACGTGGAAAAAAAAATCAAGATATTTATAGATAATACCAAATTTAATTTTAATTTTAGCCTTAGCAATGCATGTAAATTAGGAAAATTAGGCATAATAAAAAAGAGAAAGATAAAGTTGATCATAGTTCAGGGATTATAACGCAAATAAATAAGATTAAATTATTTAGGTTTTAGTTATTTATAATTTGATCATTATTAAATTAAAATATTATAAAAATCAAATTATTGTTTTTTTGGGACAAAAAATTCAATTATTGTTGCATGATCCATGCTTATCGGGGCCCATAAATAAATGGGTCGTGCCAAAGCTCGTGAATAAAGTAGACAATCCATAAAAATTAAAAAAAAATAGAGAATTATAAAAAAAATTAACAAAAATTAGAAAATTTTGTCATACCATAAGATTTAAGGTTTGACAGGCCGACACAGCCCACAGCACAATTCAGATAATTATTACAGTCAGCTGCCGCCTGGCAGAAGGTGATGCATTTGCTTCACCATCTCCTCTGACGATCATATTTCAGTAACGAGAAGTTCGAGATTCTGATAACCACAAACTGATGGTAAATTGCTGCAATGAGTTTGCGGGTGTGACTAGCCAAATGGCAACTGATGAATTGTGCCAATGACTCCCTTTCATAATACCCACCTTGCATTCTCTACTAGCCGTTGCATTCACACCTAGTGCTGTCAATCGAACTGGGTAGACCCAAAACCCGATAATTCAGCCTCAAAAAAGTGCATCAGACCGAACGAATTTAAAATTCAGGTCTGAATGGGGCTTGAACATTCCCAGTGTTCAAAATCATTTTTTGTCTCAGACTTAAACACAAGTAGTTACTGCTCTTGCTGTCTTCTTAACAGTATCAGCAGCTGACCAGATGCCACCCAGCAGCCCCTCTAGCACACACCGCGACGCAAATCACCTGCCACAAGCCAGCAACTTTGTCCCTGGAAAAAAAGTGAGTTAAAAGGAGCTTCAATTGCACAAATTATAGGTTAATGATGTGCAACATAGATCTAAAGCTAAGCAGTTGGAGATTGAATCACAAGTTTTGAATTTTGGAAACTTTGTAGTAAAGATTGAACTTTTGGTTGAGAATTATTTGAAATTCTTCAGGATGTTCAATAAAGCTAAAGTCTTTTGAAATGAAAAGCTTAAAACTTTAATTGATCTGTTTCTTCCACCAGCAACCAATGGGGGGAGGCAAAATGAAGGGGAAAGCAAAGCACACAAGTACTCCTTATCACGGAGACAAAAACTACCGCAAGTGTCCAAAATTTTATTTCAGGCCTATTTGAGGCGAGAAATATGGCTCAAAGCCCAAAACTTTAAATGTAATGTACTTAAACACAACAAATGAAACCTGAAAAAAATTCGGCCTAGTTTATAGGCCCAATTGATAGGCCTATTCACACCATAGGTATTATTACCTGCTATGTCCATTTTCTTCACATATGTACATCTTTATCTGTGATAATGATTTCCAATACCTCATCCAGGCATCCACAATAAATCTAACCGCTGTCAGATTTGAGTTTGTCACGGAAACTATTGAAGTCTTCCAGACCAAACCAATCCTCCTTCATCTGTATCGTAAACCAAAGGAGAAAAAAACAAGGAAATCAGCAATTACTCAAGATTTTCCTAGACTATAATTATGATAATGTTCAACATGGTCTAACTTACAAAGTAAGGGTAGCCCTCAGTGATGCGAAAATTCTCAGGGGCATTATTCACAAACAAACTTATATAGTAAAGCACAAAATATCCACAATCCGTTTCGTTTCTTTGTTGGGGAACCTGGGTATAATTTGTTTTAGTCACAAGAGTGAAACTTGAAAAATAGGGACTCAAAAAGCAACCAAGAGATTAAAAGTATCATCACCTTAGGCACCAGGATAGGTATCTGAGAAACCAGTGTTGTATTTTCTGGCATTGCTTCTGCTTCATAAATGTCCACGGCAAACCTGAGAATAAATTAAAATGAAATTTGCAAGCTGTAAGTGAACAAATGTGCAACACAAAAAATAATTTAAAATGTGGCAAAATCACATTTTGGAATCATACTTTCTGATCAGAGGTTCAAGCCTCATTGGATCATCAGCCATTCGAAGTGAATCTAGCAACAACATGCATGAAGTTATAGGTTCCAATTGTGAACTTCCACCAAAGTTGCAGATGATCAATAGATTCCAGTGGCTCCTAATAGTATTGCATCTCAACTATATAACCCAGAATGACAAAAAGGAATACAGATTTACAGTCTATAAATATGAGAATTGAAATACCAACCAAAGAACAATAGGAATAAAGACATATTTCTTTGAGAATATGCGCTTATTCTTAATCCAAGTCAGCACCTTCCCTTTGTAAGATTCTTCCGTGTACAAAGAAAACCACAAGCAGTCAAGATATGTAAAATCCAACACCTTATCTTCTGGAAAATTTCTCCATAAATTCCTATTAAAACCAAACTTATCATCAAGAGATAAAAGGGAAGCCCTTTTTTTTCACATTTGAGTTAGGGAGTCTACCTCATATAGCAATCAAACAAACTGCTGTTCAACATCCCCTGATGCCTAGAGTTTGCAAATCTGTGAACTCGCCTATTTGACTGTCGATGAGGAGAGGCACCTATAAAGCATAACGAAATTGGTTTAACAAGCTTTTTACATGGTATTTTGTTTCCTGTTAGCAACCTGCACAGATTACTCAAAACTTCCCAATATCCATAAACAGTTCAAGATAAATTCAAACAATTATGCAACAATTCAAGAGATGGCTGGATTAAAATAGGTATATTCAGTCCACAGTGCATTCAACTAACAACAAGCAATCAAACAAAAATGATAGAAAAAAGTAACTAATTAATAACTAAAAAAAATAAGCTGACATCAAGAGGTGTTAGTGTTCCCCCAAGGTCGAGGTCTCCCATTCCAATTTACTCTCAGTTCTTCTCTCCCCCATTTTCTCTCTTAATTCTTTCTATATTTCTTGTTTTGCGTCCACTTCCACCAATTTCTCTTTGTCACCCAAGTCAACCCCCTTTTGCACTCTCATAAATGTATTTTCCACCTCACTATCCTTCAATATTCCTATGTGCTCGCCCTTATCTTTTCTTTTGTACACCTTAGTGATGGGAGGTCTAACATTACCATTTCTAAAGGTCATTAGTTCACAGTTTACACACATTCAATGTGTAGTGAACACAAGTTATTCCTTATCAGTTTTCTAGCCAAAATATTCTAACACCACATATCACCCATTAATAAAGCTTATACCCATAGACATTTCAAAGGTAGGCTTAAGGTTTCAGCTGACCAATTTAAGATAACAGAACTCCACATACAACATTACACACATTTTTTGTTTAAAAATTGGACTGACATATCGTAAACATCCAACCAATTGAAAAACTGAAGTTGTTTTTTTCAAAGATGACACTGTAACATTTTTTAAATGAGAAAAGCAAGCAGACACATTGTTTTAGGTATCTCTGGCACAGAATAACTCTTGCTAGAGCTGTTGAAGAATGCTGTTAATCCCAAAAACATATGCTTATTTATGTATCACACTAGCCCCAAACCCTTTGAAACGGAATAAAGAAAATTATCAAAAAAAAAGTTCAACAAATTGGTTAGCTTTATTATTTACTTCTCAAATGACTTAAGTGGAAAATGACCGATAGCAATTCGAATTCGAACTTTAGAACTAGCTCTTCTAAATTGGCATTGAACTTTGTGACTACTCAAAACCAAACGTAACCCTAACTTTGACTCTGTTTGTCTAGACAACAGCTGACATATTATAAATGGAAAGTGCAAACATCCTTCTAAGAAAATTCGTCCGTAGCTTGCAGCTATCTAAAAGTAAAGTTAATCTCTTGACAACACGTTTTTGAAGCCCCAAAAATATTTTGATTATGGGCAAATTGAATTAAATAATTGACCGTTGATAGCTAATTACCTTGTTCAACAGAAATGAGAACAAAGCCGCTTTCGTTGTCGTCTTCTCCTTGAATTTTCCCGCTTTCGTCGTCGTCTTCCTGATGAATCTTCCTTTTCGCCATTTGAGTCCGACTGGTTACAACTTTCCTCCTTCAGGCATTTAGAGCTGAAGCACTGGTCAAGACGTAATGTTTGGCCGCGAGAGGGTTCATACACCTGTTTGGGTTAAGGATGTCCGTCCGCTCTTTGAGGATGCCATAAGATTTGCCGTCTTCGACTCTCATTACCTACGCTCTTAAATTTGCAAATAAAATTTAAAATATTTTACAAAAAGAAAAGTCTTTGGGAGAATATCGTATACTACCCTTTATAATTTGTAATTTACATCAAATAACAATTATTATGGTTTTCATTCATAGACCCTAACGTTTTGGAAGTTTTACTAGAATTACCCCTTTACCCTATTAAATGGAGCCTCAAAACTCAAAAACCTTATCACATTATTATCCTTTGCCTATTTTTTAAAATTTTGTCAATAGGTCCATACGACACTTTCTAATCAAACCAAAATTATTGATACACTGATGTGGAGGGAGAAACGTATATAGGGTTAAAAGAGACTAGTTGACCTCAAAAATTTTGAAATATATTCATTTTGGTAATGTATAAAATATCATTTATCCTTATTAATTATAAAAAAATTTCAATTTTGTATATATAAAATAGCAATATAATCTTTAAAATTTAATATTGACCACTTAAAATTTATTACTTCTTTGTTGTCTTTCATATATTTTACTTTTATTCAATTTTAATTTTCTAAATTTTAGTTCTAAGTCAATAACAAAGTTAAGATGAAAGAGTATTTATCATGCAAATTTTCATACTTTGATTGAAGATCTATTTGATTTAAAATACAAATATTATCATTCAAATGATGGTTTTGAAAACTTGAAGGATAATTTTAATAGTTTTCCCTCCAAGTCCAATATATATAAACGTACTTAAAAAAGTATACCCATCCGATGAAGCAAATGAGATAGGGAACGGTATAGTTTAATGTTTAATCTATCACTATATAATTTGTTCCAAAATTAGAAACAAGCCTGCAACCAGCAAGTAGGAATAATAATCGCAAGTATCTCTTTTTCTTTTGTTTTCATTCACTCAAATCCCCTCTTTTTTGTTCTTGGTTGTTCACAATCATTATTTGTCACTTCACCATCCGATCGGAATCAGACGGTGGAAGTCTTGCTAAATTGTGGATCCATTCTCTCTGTTTTACCCCGCCGGAGCAGATTACTGTTGCCCTGTCTAATGCAATTTCTCCAGCTCAATCTCTTTCAGAAGCATCTTTTCAGCTGTTGTTTGAAGCTGCCTTTCCACTGGGTGTTTGTCTGCCGTGTGTCTGCTGCTCCTTTAGCTTTTGCTTGTTGCTGCATTGGTTGTCTTATAGACAGTGGTGGATCGTGAAGCTGAGGGATTGGTGTATGTAGTCTGTTTTCCCTGTGTGTTTGTTTTTTGCATTGCTCTTGGCTGGCTTTCAATATTTTCCAGATGTTCGTGCCAATTGCTGAAGAAATGTCATGAATTCGCAATGAATTCCACCTAATCACCCTCATAAATTCGCAATGAGGTTGACCATTGACCTCTTAAGTTGACGATGGCGCTTGGTCCTACCACGTCAACATCGTTATCCAAGACTGGATACATTGTTGTGCTGTGTGTGCGTTTCATGTAACACATAATTGGTGCATTTCTTTCGTTCCCTTTGCATCAATAATTGGCATGTTTCAATTCAACGTGGTCCTGTTGTTTATTCACCAACTTCAATTCTATACAAATTTCCCTCACATAATTAAATTAGAACTTTCATAAGTTGTGCATATCTTTCTTTATAACTCTCACTTGCATTCAAATTCAGCTATCTTTATCGTATAAAAAGAGTTGAATTCTACAACCAATTAAGTCTAGATATGTACGGATTCGTTAAAGCCAGTTTAAATGTATTGATTTTAAATTAAAATTAAAAATAAATAATTATCCTTAATGACATTTAAATAAAATAATATATTATTATTATTTTAATAATTCTAATCAAATATAATAATTATTTATATTTATCTATTTATATTAAAAATAATAATATTATAATAATTTAATTTATATCTAATAATTTATTATTAATCTATTTTATCATAATTTTTTATTTTTATAATAAAACATTACACAATTTGTGCATAGTGATTGAGAGTGTTAAATCAGTAAAATCCATTGAACTCATAAAAAAAATAAAGATATTTTTAAATTCGTATGATTAATTCTGAAATACATGTAATGTACATTTGAGTATATGTATACATACAATTTTAAACATGGCAGTAAATAATTTTTATTATAAAAATTCTTTAATTTAAAATATATATCGTGAAAATAATATTGTAATTTGAGCGGCTTGAAGAGCGAGGAGAAAACCCACTCACTCACACTGAACTTTTCACTCCGCCAACCGTTAACGCTATTACATAATAAACCACCCGTACCCGCTAGTCCATCACTGCCGCGGCGTATTATAAGAAATAACCAAACTAATTTTGCTAACCTATACCAATAACTAATTCCCAACCTTATTCATATAATGCTATCTTACACTTGTCAGCTATGGCCACTCCCTTAGAAGCCCCCGATACGGATGAGTGCATCAAATATGTGTGCACCAGCAGGACACAGACAAATTAAAAAAAAAAAAGTAATAAATATAAAATAATTCCCTTCCTATATAATTAATTTGTTTAATTTGTATTCTCTCTCTTAGTATTGAACAGAGAGAAACAAGAAAGACAAGAACCAAAAGAAACACCAAACCGGGAGAGTCATGGTGTCAACGAGACGAAGTGGATCTCTCTCTGGTAACAATAGTAAGAGATCTTCGTCTTCTGAGGATAAGCCCCCTTCTCCGAAGCGTCAGAAGGTGTTTATATTTTGTTTATTTTTTTAAATTTTTTTGTTTATTTTTTTTGGTTTGAGTCAAGGTGTTTGGTTTTGATGAAATTGCGGGATTTAAGTTGTAAAATCTTGTAATTTAAGGTCGAGAATGGGGGAGCGGCGGAGAAACCGATGCCGGTGACGGATAATTCCAAGGAAATGTGCATTCCGCCGCCGGCGGATCCCGGAGAATGCGCGACTGGAGATGCTCCGATCTCCGGAGAGGGTTTAAATGGCGGGAAGACGGAGGCCGCACCAGCTGTGCCCGTGGCGACACCGATCGCTGAAGGTAGTTGTTTTGCACTCTTACAAAAAAAAAAGATTATCAGTGTTTATCATTTCTATGCAACTGTGTCTTCTCTGCGAAGTTTGGATTAGAGTTTGAATTTCTTGGGGTTTTTTGTTTGGTTCGTTCTGTTTCTTTGAAAGGGTCGACGCCTGTTGTTATGGAGAAGCCGAGGAATTCATTCTCTTCTTGGAGTTTATATCATAAACATAATCCAAGTTTTGACGCTGCAATGCCTTGGTGCAGGCTTTTGTCTCAGTCTGGTCAGGTAATTTGCGCTCTTTGTGCAGAGTTTTTCTAGTATCAAGTTTTCTTCATTGTTTGTTTCAAATAAAAATGTAATGTAGCTATTTGCACATCAAATTCTGTTCTTAGCTGTATTAGATAGATAGCTGTGACATTTTTTTTGAGGTGTGTGTTATTTAATATATAACGAGTGAAGCATTCTATGTTCTGCAGAATGCAAATGTATCTATTTGCTTGCCAAACTTCTCTATTGGATCAAGTAGAAACTGCAATTTTCCTTTAAAGGACCAGGTCATTAGTGCAGTTCTATGCAAGATAAAGCATATACAGGTATTTTCTAAATTCATGCTTACATTTATTCAAATTTTGTGGGCTTTGTTCCAAAGCTAAACGAATTTGTGCTACTGAAGGTGAAATACAATCCAGAATTTCTTTTTCCTAGTTCTGTAGACCATTTTTGGAGTAGGCTAGTTAGATGCCATTGCATTTATTATTGGCTTTTTTTTTCCTTGTTATTGGTAACAATTTTTGTTATTTTATTTGTGGGGATAAACTCATTAAATATGTATCTGCAGTATGATTACTGATTATTTGTGGACATGATCAGAGCGAAGGCAGTAATGTGGCCATGCTAGAAAGCACTGGAAGCAAGGGTTCAGTGCAAGTAAATGGGTCAATTGTGAAGAAGACCACAAGTCGTGTGCTTAAGTCGGGTGATGAGATCATCTTTGGTTCGCTGGGGAACCATGCTTATGTATCCTTTTGTTATTTGAGGGTCGTTTATGTACCTATTTCTTTCTTGTTGGTAATTATGTAGTGTCTTTTTGGTTTTCCCCTACCGACTCCACAGTTTTCTATTGTGTTTAAGTGCCAATGTATCTCTTTTCTAGGTGAATTCCTTAACTTTTCTCAACATAGATATTTCAACACCTCTTGCCTGAAGTTGCAATTAAAGGTACAGAGGTTCAAAGTAGTGCTGGAAAGTTTTTGCAGCTTGAGAGGAGAACGGGGGATGCTTCTGCTGTGGCTGGGGCTTCCATTTTGGCCTCTCTTTCCAGCCTGAGGCAGGATCTATCACGTTGGAAATCTCCAGCTCCTACCACCAGTAAAGGGACTGAGTTGCCTACTCCTGTCGATCCTGATGGTACAGAGGTTGATCTTGATCATCTGGAAGAAAATTCAGCTGTAAATGTAGAGAATGATAAAGCTGCAGATGTTGGAGCAGCTGGCAAGAATATTTCTCTTGAAGGCAACAAGGATGCTGGAATAGAGGCAGGCAATGTAAAACTCTCTGGGGTGAATGATTTGCTAAGGCCTTTCTTGAGGATGTTTGCTCCATCAACTAGTTGTAATCTGAAATTGAGCAAAAGTATCTGTAAACAGGTATTGGACGAAAGAAACGAGTGGAGAAGGGATTCACAGCGAGCATCAACGGTGGGTATGTCTCTTAGGTGTGCAGTCTTCAGAGAGGATATTCATGCTGGAATTCTTGATGGTGCAAACTTACAAGAGTCATTCGAAAGTTTTCCATATTATCTAAGGTATGATATATTTCTATTTTTCTTATCGGAAATTTTATATTATTTCTGCCTTATTCTATGTTTTTTGATTTGATGTTTTCAGGTCATTATCTAAGTATTTCTATAATTTCTTGCATCTTCAACACTAACATGTCAATTCCTTGACATAAATCCCACATGTTATGACCTGCTTTGTTTCTTGCTATTATATGCAATATTGTTTGATCTGGTCCAGGGAGTATGGATGCCATTTGGTTTCAGTAGGTTTCTACGAGTTGCTGGGTGGAATATTTTTCAGCTGGATCAAATGTATTAATTTTTTTTACTATGCATTCTTGTAGTTTCCGACAGTGCTCAAGTTATATTAGCATGCTCATCTTCAACTGTGGTTGTATATTGCATGTATTTAATTCCTTTTATACATTAAACAAATGCAATACTAATTTGTGGGCTCACTTTTTTTATTGCAGTGAGAATACAAAAAATGTGCTGATTGCAGCTTCATATATTCACTTGAAGCACAAAGAACATGTAAAGTATACTTCAGATTTAACTACTGTGAACCCACGGATCTTGCTTTCTGGTCCTGCAGGTGTGTTGATATTGTACTACCATTATTCTAAATGAAATGTTTTGTAGTCTGCACTACTTCAGTTAATGAATCTGAATTTTTACATTAGTTTTTTTTCCTGTGGATTTTTTTCTCAGGGTCTGAAATCTATCAGGAGATGTTGGCAAAGGCACTTGCACAATATTTTGGGGCTAAATTGCTAATATTTGATAGTCATTCACTTTTGGGTGTAAGATAAAAATCATTTGCTTGATTCTGTAAAGTGGAATTAGCTCTCATTTATTCTCCATTTGCCTTGCTAGGATTTTTTTTAACATTATATCAGATCAGAAAATTATATCTTGATTGTTTAAAATAATATTCTTCTTCAAGGTATTGCGTCTTAACTTATAAGAGAGAAAGTCTGAGAAGTGGCTAAATTATTTATTCATGCTGTTGTAGGGTTTATCTTCTAAGGAAGCTGAGCTGCTGAAGGATGGATCACATGCTGAAAAATCCTGTAGCTGCCATAAACAAGGTCCTGTATCCATTGATTTGGCTAAGAATGTGAGCTCATCTGTTAGTGAATCTGATGTACCTAGCTCTTCAAATCAACCTACTGCACATGGTCCAGAATCTCAACCAAAGATGGAGACTGAAATTGTACCTTCTTCTGCTGGGACATCTAAGAGTCACATGTTCAAATTAGGTATGCTCTTGGACCTAAAAAAGAAAATGGATGGTATGCTCCTTAGAGTTTTGGAGAAGTTATTTTGGTTTCCAGTGTGCTTTCACATACTGAAGTGCCTGGCTAATCTTGGATTCCATCTTTGGTGATTTTTTTTTTTTGGAAAATAAACATGCAGGTGACAGGGTAAGATACATCGGTTCAGCTTCTAGTGGCATATATCCAGCATCACCTCCTGCAAGGTGCATTATTTGCTGACAAGTTCCTCTGGATAATATCATATTTTACAAAAGAATATTTTCTCCTTAGTTGCTGATTTTCTTGTCAGTTTCTGTGAATCTGAGTATGTTGATGTTTGGATGGGTAGTGCATCTTGCCGAGTTGGTTACTTTATAATTTTGCTGCATCCCTTCTTCTTTGTCATATCAAGTGTTTATTTTTGGTTGGATCACAGAGTTTAATTTGTGAAACCTTATGACCTTCCTATTGTGTTTGTGTGGATAATTTGCTTAATGGATCACACTTTCTTATTGTAAAGATGATTATCAGTCATAGTATGATGTAGAAGAATAGAGAGTTTACAAAATGATAGAGAAAGCTTGTAGCTAATTAAGCCTCTGGTTGAAGGAAACAGGACCGAATACACAATCTAATTTCAACTTTGATTTGTCTCTCATTCTGATGCTTTGGTGCAATTTAAATTTAAGTTGGTGTCTCAGTAGTTTATGCTCTTATGATTTACATGTAGGGGCCCACCTTATGGCTGCCGGGGAAAGGTTGCATTGCTATTTGAAGAAAATCCTTTGTCAAAGATTGGTGTAAAGTTTGATAAACCAGTACTTGATGGTGTTGACCTTGGTGGTTTATGTGAAGGAGGTCAAGGATTCTTCTGCAATAGTAATGTCAAACTCTGCTGGCAACATTCTCTTTGTTAGTCTATGTAATTGTCCTGTATTTTACAGTCTTTTGCCTTAAATCGTGTATTCTCTTTCTCTCTGTAGTCACTGATCTTCGTTTGGAGAACACTGGTGTGGAAGACTTGGATAAGTTACTCATTAACACACTGTTTGAGGTAGCATTTTTTTAGATAGAGAAATGAATTTATCTGCATATAGATTTGTGCTTGTATTCCATGAGTTACAATCGCCTTATTTCATCTTGTTCATCAGGTGGTAGACAGTGAAAGCCGAAGTTCTCCATTCATATTGTTTATGAAAGATGCTGAGAAGTCTGTTGCAGGAAATTCAGATGCATATTCCACATTTAAAAGCAGACTGGAAAGGCTTCCTGATAGAGTGGTTGCAATTGGTTCACACACTCATACTGACAATCGGAAGGAGAAGGTAATGCTTTCTTGATTTCCTGGGTTATAGTGAAGATTTTATAAAGTATCGGGACTTATGAGCATCTGACTCAATTTCGTAAGTTCCTGAATAAAGAAGTAAAAACTTTGACAGAATTTCAGTATGTCAGAGACTTTTTTATTTTAGTGCATGGGTTTTTCCGCATATGTCAAATTTTGAAAACTATACTTATATGTATTCATTCACTTCTAAAATTTTGGAGTAAGTATCTTTAAGAGTTAAACATAATGACTCAATATAGTTCTTATCTTGTGGAAACTTATGTTCTTGTTACAAGACATCATTGAAACTTATTTAAGTCTCAGAACAATTACACCACTGGACTGTGAAGCAGAGTTCAAACATGATTCTTATTTATTCTAAGAATGCTAGTATTAATTACATGAAGCTAATTGAACTGTAATTTGCTGGAAAGCTATTATTATTTGACAACTGGTAATTTCATGTCAACTTGGTGCATTGGTTCCAACACTTGTCTCATTTAAGCATACAAGATACCAACATTTGAGTGGGAAAGAGACTTAATATTATTAGTAAATTGGTGTAAAGAGAAGTTATTGATTTTATCTTAATCTCATGTTATAAGGGAGCCCTCTGGAAGTTGAGTTTGTTTGCTACAGTGAAACGTTCAAATTGTAGCTTCTTATGAGACTTATGGTTTGCCTTTCATACCTCTAGATAATGTTTGTGTACACTAATAAAGCAGTTTTCTCTTGCAGTCACATCCCGGTGGCCTGCTTTTCACAAAATTTGGCAGCAATCAAACTGCTCTGCTCGACTTGGCTTTTCCCGTAAGATATAACTTTTCAATAATGTTGTTTGTTTTATTCTATAGTTATTTGTTTCTTATTTTATTTATCTTCTTTTAAGTTTGTGACTAATAATGAGTGAGGGTTAGGGGCATTGCTAGAAAATTTTCTAATGTAGGCTAAATTTTTTATATTTCGAGGACTTGTTTAAATTAGAACTTTTTAAAGTAAACCTTAATGCTATAAGAGATTTATATTAATAGCAAATAAAAAAGAAAAAAAGACATACATCCAAAATCAGGGAGACATAATGAACCTAATTTCTCAAAATATTTATTTATTAACAGAAATACAACTTAGGGAAGATTATCTGAATCAAGACATGCACATTCATTCCATGTTGTGGACGTTTTGTATCTTTTAATATGTAGACTAAGTGCCTACAATTAGTTGCTGGTTTTAAAAAATGCAAAAAAGAAAGTCATTAATAATCAAGAAGTTTCTAATAGTTATCAACTAAAAGTTAAGATTTTTAATACAGGTACAATCCATTAAATCTTATTTGTCCATGTCAATTAGGATGACTGATTATATCTTTTTTTTTAGTTTTAAGATTTTTTTTTTTAAAATTAAGTTTGTTATAATATATATTTTTTGTTGTGGAAGACAAGCAAGGCTAGCCCTCTCTGACCTCCACTACTTGTGGGGATGGTTCCTTCCATGGAAGAAAAATTGTTAGCTATTCCATAGCATATGAATGTTCAAAATTCCATTTTTTTTCCTTGACACACTTTTGTATAAGATGTGCCTCAAAGAAGGAACAGCAGCATGAGTATCTTCAGTTTTTCATGCATATATCTTTGTTGAGAAAGTGGCAATTCTTATTCTGGTCATTGTGCTCTCATAGTTCTTTGACATATGGCTGCTTCTCCAGCTTTCTTTGTCTTTCCTCGTGCATTTTCTGTATGCAAGACTAATTGCTTTGCTGTTAATTGCTTTCATCATGATATTTGGTCTTGGCTAGATATAGTATAGCTATTTCTCCCATTATTCTTTCCGTCATGGCGTGTAATACAGTGATTATGCAATGGTATCAAGTTGGTAATGGATAATTGGAACTGAAGCAAGAAATAGAATATGGATATTGTTGTTTTTGGGTTTGGAAATGAATTAAATTGTTGTTCGGAATCTGTTGTTTCAGTTATAGAATTTGTCTTGTTCTTCAAATCTGTCAAGGGAGAAAGGATGGATCATTTCTTGTGATGGCAATTTGGAATCACTTTGGACAGGTTGAGTCGAACGGGGCAGAGATATAAACACAAACAGGACTCAACCTATATTCATGACAAGTAGGAGTGGATTCGAACTAAGATGAGCTCAAACTTAGGCTATCTTGAGTTCGGTTCAGTTTGAAAGAGTTGAACTCTAACCTAGGTTTGAGCTCAATGAGCTCCCCTTAAATCAACTTGGGCTCAACTTAGCTTGAGGGGAGTTGAGCTCAAGTTTGGCTACAATATCGAACCAAGCTTGGCTTGATACTTTAATCACTCCAAAATCAGCAAAAATAATGTTATTTTGATGCATATTAGTCAATACAACGTTGTTTTAAACAATTTGAATCGAACTCTTCTAGGCTCACAAACTTGGTGAGCTGAATACTCCCGAGCTCTAGCTTGATAGTAATAAACCTTTGGCTCGAGCTAGCTTGACTCAAATCTGCCCCTAATGATAGGGACGGATTAGCTTCTCCCAACCTGTCTCGCCTCTGATACTGAGTTCTCATTCTTATATGCCTTTGGTAATTAAATCAGAGATCATGATTCTCTCTACCCTTTTTCAACTCTGGTCGCCTATCTTTAACAGAATTCGATGTCTGTCTTCTCTCATTTGTGTTACCTTGTCTCTCATCTCAATTTCTACAAAAGTTATCAAGGATTTAGTCTTCTTCTCCGTATGTTATTAAGATTCTCTCCTATTGTCCTTGCAACCTAGCTGCTTTTGTTGTCTATGCTGCTGTTTGGGTACCAGTAAAAGCTGATGATCAGACCCCAAGGGTTGGGCTTAGTGGTATATGCCTTGGCTTTCAACCAAGAGGTCAAGGGTTTTTGGGCCACATTGGATTATTGTATCCCTCTAGTTTATTGTCTCCCAAGGTTGTTGTCTTGTTTGAATGGAGCACCCGCCCGGTTTGAAACCCTCTCTACATATAGAGAGGACGTTGAAGAAAATTTGATTTACATGTGTGTGTGTGTATAGATTTTTGATAGCCCCAAACATCCCCTCCCCCCCCTCCTTTTCCTTCCAAATTCGTTTCCCTGTTTGTATTTATGTGAGGTTTAATTTCATTTGTCCCCGTTGGAGAGATCACTTAGTCTCAAGCTTCTTAATGATTTCCAGAAAATATTAATTGCTCCTTGAAAATCCCAGAAATCCTGTTTAAAACATCAAGAAAGCCCTGGCAAATATTTAAAAAAACTCTAAATTGGGGTCTTGTAGGGGGTGGATGAACTAACCCAGTCATGTGGTGTTATTATTTTCATGTAAATTAATATTTTTGAACTTTTTCTGGTATTATAGAAATTAATGTAAAGAAAGGAGATGAACTTCTGAATCTCTTATCTATCCATATGACTGTAAAGGGTTTTGTAGATATTTTTCTTGGATGAGAAATAAAGTGATATTTCATCTCGTTCAACTGTGGAACAAGTCACGGTGGGGATGGATGATCATTTTTGTTCACTGAGTGGTAACTGCAGGTTGAAGCCTGCTCAGAATTGGGACATAGGGTGGTGCCATGAGGCTGTATCTGATCTGTTGGGGCAGGTTAGGGGCAAGGTCACTCTGCCCCAAGCCCTTCTGGTTACCATTCCATTTTTTTTCGTTCTTCTGTTTTAGGTTATGCCTACAATGCCTTACATAAAAGCATCTTTCCTCTTATTCTTTTCTTTTTTGGTACAAATGGGATATAATATTGTATGGCTGCCAATTGAAAATTGTTGGACTGTGTTGTCACATTGTTAATGTCTAGAGCATGATATTGGTGTCTTTTTTATATATATTCAGGATAGCTTTGGACGACTGCATGAGAGAGGGAAGGAAGTCCCAAAGGCAACAAAACTTCTAACCAAGCTTTTCCCTAATAAAGTAACCATTCACATGCCACAGGTCTGTATATTAGTTCCTGTTTATAAGCTCCGTTAATGGGGTTGCTACAGCCATTGCCTAAATTAGTTTATTTATTTCTTATTACTCCATTTTATGAAAGCTTGCAATTGTTGCAGGATGAGGCACTTCTAGTGTCTTGGAAGCATCAGTTGGATCGCGATGCTGAAACACTAAAAATGAAGGGAAACCTCAATCATCTACGCTCTGTGAGTAATTTTTGCTGCACTTCAACTGTGGGCAATAAACGCTATACAGAATGCTTGTGCTTATAGTTTATTTTTACTGAGATATATGCATCTGGCTGTTCTTGTGTGTAATGTCGAGGCATGTTTTCTGACTTTGTGGTGTGGTACTTTTTATGTCTGAGGTAGACTATACACTGAATTGTGCTCTATCATGTGAGAATTGAGAATTTTTGTCCGTAGGTTCTTAGTCGGAGTGGGGTGGAATGTGAAGGACTTGAGACCTTGTGCATCAAGGACCAATCACTCACAAATGAAAGTATGGTCAATTTTGATGTCTTCAGATTAAGAATTATTGTCTGAACTTCCTTTCCTTCATTTACCTGTCAAATTTACAATGTGGTAATACAGGTGCAGAAAAGGTGGTTGGATGGGCTTTAAGCCACCATCTAATGCAAAATCCAGAAGCAGATCCTGATGCAAGACTTGTGTTATCATGTGAGAGGTAACTAATATCTCATCTTCTAAAACCTATTTCAACAATTGTCAGCTGAATTATTGGTTTTCGGATGGAAATTACACAGTTGTAACGCAATGTTGCAATTCTGGCAGCATCCAGTATGGGATTGGAATCCTACAGGCTATCCAGAATGAATCTAAGAGCTTGAAGAAGTCACTTAAGGTGATTCAACAAAGCTTTACTCTTCTAATACCTTACCTGGAAGAAGTGGCCTGTTAATTTTCATGCTGATCGTTTTGGACTATAACAGGATGTTGTAACAGAAAATGAATTTGAGAAAAGACTTTTATCTGATGTGATTCCACCAAGTGATATTGGAGTTACATTTGATGATATTGGAGCTCTTGAGAATGTCAAAGATACATTGAAGGAGTTGGTGATGCTTCCTTTGCAAAGGCCGGAATTATTCTGCAAGGGTCAATTGACTAAGGTTATAAGCTCTTCATTGAAGTAATTTTTATCTGACATTACAGTGATGTAGTTATGTGCTTTTATCTTTGATTGTGATGATGTCTGTATGCTGTAACTGGCTCTGATGTCCTCTCAAAAGATTCTATATCTGGAACTCTTTGTAGTACTTTTTGCCCACTATATAGTTGGTAATATGATTTGAAGCATTGGGGAAGAGTTTACATTTGAGCTACACCTTACAATCTTACTCTGGATTCCAAAAGGAAAAGCTATGGACCTTAATTAGGTTGCAGATTATTTTACTCTTTTCTTGATCCCATTCCTTAACTGAAGTTAGGCTTCCCAGTTGTATCATCTTGCACTATATCTACTAAGAACCTCTGACATTAAAATTATCAAGTTCCATAGATTTTTGAACAAGTGTTATTTGTTGGATCAATTGGCAGTATTAATCTACATAATGGGTGATTTTCTCCTATCCCATAAATGTTCCTTTGGCAAGTAGAACTACCACAAGTCTTGAATTGTCATTGATATACAAAGTAAGTACAATTGATATACGTTTGGGCATAGATCTTAAGAGTCACCGTATCAATTTCAAATCTTCATGTCTATATATTTCTTTTTGTAGCTTCTATAATTTGTGGACAATATATGACCATCCTCAAAAGTTTTTAGCAAGTCTAAGTAGCATTTAACTTCACAAGGTCTTTTTCTTCTAAGTATATGATTTTTAAGCCTATTTATGTCATATAATTTACCACTATCCTTTGAATGCAGTTGTATTATTATTTTTATTTGATTGTATACTAATATCATTCCTCACTTCAATTCTTTTTGTATCCAGCCTTGTAAGGGCATACTTCTGTTTGGACCTCCTGGGACTGGGAAGACCATGCTTGCAAAGGCAGTTGCAACTGAAGCTGGTGCAAACTTCATCAACATTTCAATGTCAAGCATCACATCTAAGGTTAATTTCATTAAAAGCTTTAAAAACTATTCCAATTTTGTATGAATATATATATGATGAATTTGAACTCATGTATTTGTCTTATTGCAGTGGTTTGGTGAAGGTGAGAAGTATGTCAAAGCAGTTTTCTCCCTAGCTAGTAAAATTGCTCCTAGTGTCATATTTGTTGATGAGGTTAGCTTCTTGTAGCACCTCTTTAATATTTTGAATTTGTTTTTGTATCATGTACAGGCTCACTACCTTTTTCTTCCTCCCTGTCTTACCATTTTACTTCTTGTAGGTTGACAGCATGTTGGGCCGGAGGGAAAATCCAGGAGAGCATGAGGCCATGCGGAAGATGAAAAATGAATTTATGGTGAACTGGGATGGCTTACGGACAAAAGATACAGAAAGAGTTCTGGTGCTTGCAGCCACAAATAGGCCTTTTGACCTTGATGAGGCTGTCATTAGAAGGCTTCCACGCAGGTACACTAAAATCACTTATGAAAGGCTCATTGGAGAGCTGCAGACAGACATTTGCGAAGAGAATGCTCTGATATCTCTTCTCTAGCTTAATTTAAATTTAAGATAAGTACATTTAGGTGCCTGAGGTTTAGGCTAAGTAAAACTTGAATTCACTAAAATCAGAAAGTAACACTTCAGTCTCTGTTAGACTATAAGTTAAGCCCGTTGGCTCCCAATAATAGGAATCAAAGTGTTATTTAGGCAGAACCTCAAGGACCGAAAATAATCATCCTCATCGAGTTAACATACTGATAAATTTGATTTGACTGTTTTAATGATTTGTTCTCTTGGCCAGATTGATGGTAAATTTACCAGATGCTCCAAACAGAGCAAAGATATTAAAAGTTATACTAGCAAAAGAGGATTTGTCTCCTGATGTTGATTTTGATGCAGTTGCAAGCATGACAGACGGATATTCTGGAAGTGACCTTAAGGTTGAATTTGCTACTCTTTCTTTGATGTGTGGTTATATTCTCTTGTTGAATTTGTGGAGTGACTCTCTTTTATGTCTCATTGGTTGTATTGCAGAATCTCTGTGTAACTGCTGCTCACTGCCCAATAAAAGAGATATTGGAGAAGGAAAAAAGGGTATATTTCTTTAATTTGATGAATGAGCAGATACTATAAGGCTCCAGGAAAAAGAAAATGTAAAAGTTGGGGCTGAAATACAATGATAGTGTTCTCTGATCTGCCATGTAACTGTATCTGAAGGTTTTCTTTTTAAGGGGAAAAGTTAGATGAAAGTGTATTGCATCGTTATTTATTATATTTTCCCTTTTTAGATGGATATTTATTTATGAGAATCTAATATGTTTGACTGTTTACAGGAACGTGCTGCTGCATTAGCAGAAGGTAAACCTGCTCCAGCTTTGAGTGGGAGTGATGATATACGGCCTCTAAACATGAACGACTTCAAATACGCTCATGAGCGGGTAAAGTGAAAATCAGAATTCAACTGTATTTCCTGCTGTTGCTCATTTCACTGTCATAACATATTGTTGATATAATCTGAAAATAGGTATGTGCAAGTGTTTCATCAGAGTCAGTAAACATGACAGAGCTTTTACAATGGAATGAACTGTATGGGGAAGGGGGTTCAAGAAGAAAGAAGCCTCTAAGCTATTTCATGTGAAGAAGATGTCTGTACAAATTGTTTAATTGTCGGCTGTGCCAAAGTAATTTTGCCACATTCTTATTGGGGGTGCCATTTTGTGTAAAATTAAGTATTATAGCGTCTTAAAAAGTTACATACAGTTAAAAGTAAAATTATGATGATAGCTTGAGATGTTTTGGTGTAAAGGATGTGATGTGATGATAATGGTGAGGCAGGCCTTCTGAAGTTTTGATTGCTGCACTTATTTTGTTTACAGGAAGAGCGTGTTGTTATATGTAAGTTATCAATTATCAACCCTGTAGATTCTTCTATTGTAATTACTTTCTGGCGGTTGTAGAGTCTAACACTAAACTCTTACTATAATTAACATGCATATTGAAAATTCTCTAAAAACGCGGCAAAACCAGGCAACCAGATGAGTGGGCAATGGGCATTCATTAGATTGCGGTGCTTGTCCTTTCTTTGGCTCAATTTTCATGTGTATTGTGTAAGTATTGTATTGAGTTTGAAAGATTAAAAAAATCAGCATTATTCTGAAGGATTGATCCTTGCCACTCTGTGGGTTTACTTTTTATTGATATATTTCAAAACTTTTCCTGCTTTTCAATTGCTTTCCTTGGATTCATAAAGTAGTTGAGAAGAGGCAATCCGGTTGGCGATGGTTTATGGCATATTGTTCGAGTAGATTGTCAACTAATTTTTTCCTATCTTGCAATGGGAAAAATGAGGACACCTTCAACGGTGAGATGTAGCTGAAGAAACTCAATTGAGTAGTTTTTCAGATTGAATTTCGCATGTGTGGACTGTTGGACGATGTTAGACATAACAGTGGGTGATATCTAGTCGACCTCCGCATTGTTTACTGTGCTTAAGGGTTATGCCAAACTTAATGGGCTAAGGTGGTTTCCCAGCATCATAAACCCCTAGTTCAGCCTGCAGCATGACTCAGGATACCCCTATGCCGTGCTTTTGTAGGTTTTTAGCGGGTCAATCCGTAAAATTATATAATTTTTATATTTTTTAATTTTAGTTATTTTAATTTTTATATTATTCTTTAACGAATTACATCAGACCGATTTGCAGGCCCCAAGGCCCTTGCCCAGCTCATATGGTTTGTAGGTTTGGTATGAATCACAATTTTATAGACTGGTCTCCCTTCATGTCTAAACATACGCACAGCTCAATAAGGGTTGTATCTGAACTGAAGGGGTTTGATTCAGTTCAAAATTATTTAGTTTGAATTTGAAAAATCTGTTTATCTTTTAAATCAAGTTAAATTTGAATCAAAAGATGTTCGATTTGGTTTGATTTAAGTTTGGTTCGAATTTATAGTTTGAATTCATAATTTGGATTCATGGTTGGAATTTAGTTCAAATTCATGGTTTGAATTCGTGATTCAAAATTATAGTTTAGATTCATGGTTCAAGTTCATAAGTCATTTTGTTTTTTCATTAGGCAAAATAACATTGTTTTATTAATAACTCATAAACTCAAATTGTGAACTCAAATCACATATTCGAATCATAAATTTGAGATGAACTATTTTTTATGCAAACTAAACTCGAGTCATCTGTAATTTTGACTTGGTAAAATTAAATTATTTTTTATTTAAATTGAATTATTTGGACTTGGTGCAATTTGTGCCCACCCCTCATATATCCCTGTGATAGGCCTTCCGAGTTCTTTGAAACGACGACGTTGAAGGTTTTGTTCTTTCTTAACTTTGCCGTTGCAGTTGCTCTAAAATCTTCTTTCCAAAACAGGTATGACGACTCGACTTGAGTAACCAGAAGAAAAATTTTGTGAACTCAACCACAATCAGAAAATGATGGATCCGATCCCAGCAGTACCACCCAGATCCGTCACCGACCTCTTCTCTGATCCAGTTGACACTCATCCTCTTTGGTTCAAATCCAATCTCTTTCTCTCCCGAGCCTTCGACTCTGAATCCTACATTTCGGAGCTCCGAACTTTCGTTCCCTTCGAGACTCTCCGATCGGAACTACAAGCCCATTTATCTTCCCTCAAGCATGAACTAATTGATTTAATTAATCGGGACTATACCGATTTCGTTAACCTGAGCACTAAGCTCGTCGATGTTGACGCTGCCGTTGTACGAATGCGGGCCCCATTGTTGGAGCTGAGAGAGAAAATCGAAAGTTTCAGAGGCACTGTTGAAAGTTCTCTTGTGGCGTTGCAGAGTGGTTTAAAGCAAAGATCGGAGGCTGCTGCGGCCAGGGAGGCTCTTGAACTGTTGCTTGACACTTTTCATGTTGTTTCTAAGGTAATAATACTGTGTTATATAGAGTTGATAATTATTCGTTGAACTGAATTATAGATTACGTTGATATGGTTGTTGAATTATGACTAAATTGAGTTTGGGTGTTGTTCTTGTTGGTGGCTAAGTATATATAGATAAAAGAAGTATTGATCTAGAAGTTATAGAATTTGAGATTCGCAGAATGGAGATTTTTTTCCAGTTGAGTTAAATTTGATTGATAATATCTAGCTTGACATGTTCGAATTTTTTTAGTTATTTATTGGATTAGGTATGTATGTATTTAATTTATGGGAAAGTGGGTAGTATCGTTTTGAGTTTACTAGTTAAAAACTTCATTGGTATGGAATGGAAATTGAAATTTATGCTCTGAAAATGCTCAAAATGAATTCTCTGAGCAATATATTATCAATTAATCATATGTTAATTAATATTTTTTGCAAGTGAGAAATGTAATATTTGTAAGGATCAATTGAGGGTGTGAAATTTTATTTATTTATTTTTAATATTTCTCCTCTTTACATAGTCTAGGCTACTAGACCGAGCATTTGCCCATTTGCAGAATTGCATGTGCTTATTTAGTGAATATGGATTGATTTATTTTATAAAGAGTTTTTGTCTTAACATATGTTTTGTATGTATTATGGTGAGTTCAGGTTGAAAAACTTATAAAGGAGTTACCTAGTGCATCTGCTGATTGGTCAAATGGAGATGTGAATTTGTCTGAAAGGAATTCTACGGGCCATGTCACTGCCCTACAACCTGTTGAGAATGGATTGAATCCCAGGGAGACTCAAAGCATGCTTTTGGAGAGAATTGCAAGCGAGATGAATCGGTTAAAGTTCTATATTGCTCATGCTCAGGTCTCTTTGTCTTTTGAATTATGTTTTTGTATTGCATCTCCTCTCTCTTTTGAATTATTCTTTAATATGTTTAGTCACAACTATCTAAATGATTTAGTGTGAATGTTTCTTAAAATGCTGGATGTTATTAATTTCCTATCTTAAACGTATTAGTGAAATTCACATCATTGATTTATAGTGAGCTTCAAACATGAATTAAAACATGAGAATTAAGCTGGTTTTTTTTAAAAAGCTTGTGAAAAGCTGCTGGCAAATAAGCAGGCAATGGGCTCACCAGTGCACATACAGATTTGGCGTCTGCATTTTCATCTTGTCTTTACTTTTTGCCAATGCAGGCCATTTGTTCTTCTATGATTATCACCACTGTAATGTTAAAACCGAGATTTTGACTTTAATGTCTTCGATCAACATTCAAGAAAGTAACTAGAGGTTTAACGTTTGTGCTCTGTATCTAGCTAATACAAGTTGTCCGTCAAATACCAAATTTTGAAATTAATACATATTTTTGTATATGTTTTGAATTTTTTGTTTTGTTGGTACCAAAGCAGGTAATCTGCCTGCTTTAACTTGCCATACCTTTTTTCTTCTTTTTTTGAAGTTAAGATGAAGGCATATGCATATAATGAGAAGGAAAATGTATCAATGAGCTCAAAAAATCAGTTACTCAGAACTCATTCATTCTGTGCTCATCTCTTTTCTATATTTTGCCAGTACAGAACCTGCCTTTTATTGAGAACATGGAGAAGAGGATTCAGAGTGCTAGCCTATTATTGGATGCAAGCTTGGGCCATTGTTTTGTGGATGGGCTTGAACATCGAGATGAAAATGTAATTTACAATTGTTTACGTGCATATGCTGCCATTGATAACACCAGGAATGCAGAAGAAATTTTCCGCACTACTGTTGTGGCACCATTGATACAGAAAATAATCATACATGGACCATCGGAGGCAGTTGCTGAGGCATCTGGAGATGAACTTGAGAATGATTATAAGCAAATCAAGCAATGTGTTGAGAAAGACTGTAAATTCTTATTGGAAATTTCTTCTTCAGGTATTCCCATGCTCCATTTTCATTTTGTAGTGCTATTAAATACTAAAAATCTGCTTCCTATACTTCGGTTGCTAGGAAAGCTTGGTCTTTTATCAACCTTCGTTAAACTGTTTTAGTAATTCCAGTGTTGTGGATCAAAGTTGAATCATTGTGTTACTTGTTCTTAATTTTTTACCAGAGAATTCAGGTTTGCATGTGTTTGACTTCTTGGCAAATTCAATCCTGAAGGAGGTTCTGTCAGCGATTCAGAAGGGAAAGCCAGGGGCTTTTTCTCCAGGAAGACCTACTGAATTCTTGAAAAATTATAAATCAAGCCTTGATTTCTTAGCCCATCTTGAAGGTAGTAATTGGGTTTTCTTTCTGTGAAATATAATTTAATAGCATACTAAGAAGTTTTCCTGTGAAAAGTAATTTAATAGCACACTCAGAAGTTTCAAAAATCACTAGAGGTCATGTGATGTTTATTAATGGGTTCCTAAAAGACTGTCTAGGATTAAATTGATCATTTATGTTGGAGTATATATTATTCATTATAGTTATAACATCCAATTGTCATGCAAGGCTATTGTCCATCCAGATCTGCTGTTGCTAAATTCAGAGCAGAAGCTGTGTATGTTGAGTTCATGAAGCAATGGAATGTTGGTGTTTACTTTTCTTTGAGGTATGCATGCATCTCCTAAATGATTGCTTTACTAAGTGTTGGTTCAATTATGGTTGACTTGTAACTTCTATTCCTTCAGGTTTCAGGAGATTGCTGGGGCTCTAGATTCTGTTCTCACGGGAGCAAGTCTTTCTCCTATTAAGAATTCACATTCTGATCAAGGAAAGTCTTGCGGGTTAACCTTAAAACAGAGTGTCACACTTTTGGAGAGCTTGAGATCCTGCTGGAGAGAAGATGTTTTTCTCCTTTCTTGCTCCGACAAATTTCTTCGCCTGTCATTGCAGCTTCTTTCAAGGTCTGTTTGGACTGAAACACTAGTCTGTTCTGTCTTATTTTTATCAACATTTGATTGCATATCAATGAATTTCTGACAGATACTCAAATTGGTTGTCATCTGGACTGGCTGCTCGGAAGTCTGGTAGTGTGGGCTCCAATCCTGGATGTGAATGGGCTATTTCAGCTGCTACTGATGATTTTATATATGTATGACTTATGCCTTTGTTCAATTGTATCTCTTTCTCTGGCATCTATCATTTTGCTAAGTGTCCTCTATTTAATTATATTTGAGTCTGCTTTGATCTTATTTATGCTTATGTATTTTTCAGTAGATTTAAACTCTACAAGGTCAGTGTCATGAAAGTTATCGTGGTTAACTTGCATATTTATGTATGTTCTCTGACGTGCAGGTTATTCATGACATAACTTGTCTGGCCACAGAGGTCTCTGGTGACTACTTGGATCATGTACTTCAGCTTCTGTCGTCGTGCTCCTCTGAAGTTCTTGATCTAGTAAAACAGAGCATTTTAGATGGTGGAAAATCATTGAGTTCTACATTACCTTCAGTTATCAACACAATAATAGAGGGACTTGTTGAGAAGGCTGTGGAAGTAAGCTCTATGTTTTCTAGGACTGTTTTAAATATTGATTATGCAATGATTTTAAGAATTGCAGGGTTCTATATTTTCCTTTGAATCTTAGTTAAACGTGAAATTACTGTGTTATATTTGATGATTTGCTGGGTGATTGAGGCAGTATTTTTTCAACAATTGTAGGACTTGAGACAGCTTAAGGGGATAACTGCAACTTACAGGATGACAAATAAACCACTTCCTGTCAGGCATTCCCCTTATGTGTCTGGTGTATTGCGCCCCCTGAAGGTATGCAGTCTTTTCTTTAGTTTTTAGCTATCACTTGAGAACATTATATTTTCTTGTCATCTTCTGTTGCAAGTCTTTGAATTATGATGTAAGTCATTTTTGGATGGCGTGCAGTTTTTTATTCTGATCTACTGTTATGTACATGGAATGTGGCTTGAGAAATCTATTTTTAATTTTAATATGACAGTCTATTAAGTGTGTTTTAAAAAATGTAATAATTGTGTGATAACGTGGACTCTTCCATCAAACTCGAATAGAATATGCATTCAGAAACAATATCAATACAGAAGAGATGTATTATATTTTTGAGTTCTTTTATGTACTGATAATTTTTGCAAATTAGTGTCTGATTCTTTTAAGACTTAATTATAATAAATAATAATAATATTAATTTAAGATAATATTATATTAGGATAAAATATATTATTAAGATAAGATATTTAATATTATGATAAGATTAGGATATTAGGATAATATTTTATAAAGATATTATTATGATCATAGTTAATGAGTTATATAAAGGGGAGTGAGGATTGTAATAGGGGGGAAAATATTTGTTATTTGGGTATTTGGGCAGTCATCGGTTGATAGGGAGGCTGTGGCCTTAGGGGAAGAGCTGACATCGTATTATTTATTTAATATAATATTTTTATTGGGTCTCCATCAGATTCTCGAGGTTTTTAAACAATTAATGCTAATGAACGTATTGCTATGCATTTCCTAAAAGGTTAACAACTTTGTTTGTGAATAGATCTTTAATACATATACAAGCACCCTGGACATGTGCTTTGCATCATCAATTTTTATTAAACTATCTACTCCTTGCAGACTTTATTAGATGGAGAACGAGCCATGACATTTTTGACAAAGGAGACTAAGAAGGAACTACTGCTTGGTGCTGCAACTGAGATTACTGGTTGCTACAATGAATTGGCTGCTGAGCTCATCAGTGTGGTTAGTGTCTCAAGTAAAAATTATTAATCTGTTAGGATTATTTCTATAGGAACATTCTTAAGATTAATTCTTCTAATTGCCATTCCCAGGCTCGGAAAACAGAGTCTTCGCTCCTGAAGATACGGCAGGGTGCACAAAGGCGTGCTGGAGCAAGTTCAGACGTCTCAGACCATAACATATCCGACACTGACAAGATTTGTATGCAATTGTTTCTTGATATTCAGGTAAGGTTTAATTTTTGAAACTGTCTATATTATCTGTTTCTCTGAACTTCCATAATCCATTTACGTATGAACCAGTGAATCAAGGCATATAATTGCAAACTGTGGTCCTTTGAAACCCCATTAATGGATATTTAAATTGACCAGGAGTATGGACACAATCTTGCTGCCCTGGGGGTTGAGCCGGCTGATATTCCAGCATACCGTTCCTTGTGGCAATGTGTTGCTCCTCCAGATCGGCGAAGTGTGATTAATTTCTAAGAATTTTGGTTTGCCAGTCTCAACTGGGTTTGTTTTATTTGATTCTGAAGTATATTGTTGTAAGTTGATCTCATTGTGAAGAATGAAGTGGTTTCTTTTTTGTTTGTTTTACAATCATGGTGAATTACTATTGTATAATGAGGCAAAAATTTTGTAACATCTGCATGACTTTTTGATACAGGAAAGAAGAGAACATTTTAGTTGTCTTTACTTTCAGTTACGAACAAGACTCAAAAAAACACTTACAGTCTCACACACCAGCCTTTAGCATATGGATATACATAGAAATGAGGAAAAATTAATTGGAAGATGGTTTACTTGTCTTCAACAGGTACTTAAGCTTCTTGCTCCCCCTAAAGAGAAGCCTGTTCCAATTTATTGGAAGGCAACCAGCGCAGCCACAGTGAGGCTGTGGTGGAGGTGGAGGTGGAGGCAGAGGAATGGTTTCTGTGAAAGAAGAATGCAGTTTTCGTTTTGACTGACAGCGGAGTCTGGTGGTTGTGGTTGGTAAGCTATGGAAAATCTCTTTCTTCCTAAGGCCAGCGTCGTCTGCTTGATTAACCCCATAGCTATCCTCAATAAACAGACCACCTTAGTTATTATGCTCAAGTTCAACATCTTTGTTGATGTGCAAGTGATTCCAGAATTCATACTGATGAAAGAAGTCAGAAAGCTTCTGTTCTCCGGAAATGAAATTCCGGGTCAATTCGTTTTTCGATAGAATAGTCTTATTCTTCATGGCATTTGACATCGGCATCTTCATCCTTATGTCTGTGTCCGTGTCCATTTCCATTTCCATGGTCAATGCCATTTCTATGCTCATACCCGTTCCCATCATGGAGCCTTGAGACTCGGAGCTATTTGAACAAGGAATGCGATCTGCCAAAACAAGAGAAAAAGTTTTGTCAAGTCCTGCGTTTAAGGACGTAATAAACAAGAAAATATATAGTGTTATAAATGATTATGGTTTTAGGAATATGTAGACTTAATCAAACAGCTTAAATGTTACCGCCATTGGCATTCTGAAAATCATCCTCGGGTTCGGATTCTAGCCATGGCCATTCTTCACAATCGAAGAAGATATCCACGTCACCGTCTGCATACAAGTAAAATGATTAGCGATGAAGAGGACTGACTTTGATGCAGCAAAACCCGTCGAAGAAAATGAGAAGATACCCAAGTCAATGGATGCTGTCTGGCAAGTTGGAGCCACCACCCTGAAACTGATACTCCCATCTGGGTTATTGAAGAGCTTATTTGCATATGGAGACGGAGATGCCATCAACAGCTTGTGAACTAATGGCCAAAAGAAGAAACAGAAAGACTGCAAGTTGGACTTCTTCTTACAAAGAGGCTGATGGCATTCCCACTGAAATTACAACTCCAGAATTTGCTTTCAATTATTTTAAAATATAACTCTGTTTTCGGAGACTAATGGCCATCAGCCTCTTTATATATAGATGTATAAGCAGGTATAGTTTTTTGGCTGTGAGTGAAGTGCTTGGTAAATATTCAGCGGCTCATCACTGGGCAGTTGGAAGGAAGCTGTTGGATGATTGTGATGAAGCTTTGGAAGGATTAACGGCCATAATTTTTTATAACCGAACCATCCGTATTTGTTCGACGGGTAATCTTTGTTGATAATGAAATTACGTAAACTCTTAATTTTATTAGATTGAGACTTTATGGATAATGTCCAATAATATTATAACCACCCCATAATTAGCCATTTTAATAAAAAAATAATTAAAAAAATATATTTCTCCTATATTTCTATTACAATGAAATCTTTTTCAAGAGAAAATAAAATTGCAGGACCATTTACACTGATATACTTTTTTATCACTACTGCATCATAACTCTAAATTCCTCAAAGCTCAAAACTCCATCGCCATTAAGATCAAAGCTATTGATCATCACCTTACATTCATCAATGGACCTGGAGTCACCGAGTCTGCTGAGCATTCTTTTGAGACCTTGGGGCTTGATAAACCCGCACTTGTCAACATCATACATACCAAAAGCTTCTCTTAAATCCTTCAACTTCTCTTCTTCATTTCCTCCTTCCATCAACCCAACGAGATCTTCCAAATCCAGCAACCCATCTCCGTCTTTATCCAAGGATTCCACTGCACTTTCTACTTCTTTCAGCAGCATCTCTCCACCCATCAAACC
The DNA here is from genome assembly GCF_011075055.1 of Mangifera indica. Taxonomy (NCBI): domain Eukaryota; kingdom Viridiplantae; phylum Streptophyta; class Magnoliopsida; order Sapindales; family Anacardiaceae; genus Mangifera; species Mangifera indica. Next base: position 3,695,041 of record NC_058139.1, read on the forward strand.
TAGACGGTTGCTCAGCTCCAATGGCGAGATTTTCCCGTCTCCATTCTCGTCAAAGAGAAGGAAAACACGTTCGTATTCTTCACCTCTGAACATTTGATGGTTATACAAAGAGATATGGAAGAAACTAAAACTATTATATTAATATTAGACGAGGTATTTTAGCTCAAATGCTTCAGTTGTTGAAACCTGAAATGCATGGTTTACAATGATATCCTTTATTTATATAGGTGCAAGGCGGTGAAAATTTTCTCAGCGCTATGTCCAGGATCCTTGGAAGAAGCTGCGGTGAATTTTCACAAAATGAATAAAGAAGTGTAAAAATTCAACATGAAAAAAGAAAGAGGAATAAATACCCACGCGTGTCGTCATTCAAAGCGAAGGAAAGGAAAGAAAGAAGAACAAGGGACAAGGGAGCGCACGCGTAAAGTTGAAACCATCCAGAGAAAGTAATTGTCAAGAAGTAGTTGAACGACCTCTCATAGGAGAGGCCCACCTCTGGCTCTGTAACGTAACGTCGTCATCTAATATTTATGTGATGTCATGCATTATCAAATGACTTATATTTTTACTAGGAGAGTTAGGAATTCTGGTTAAAATGTCTTTTCCATTTAGTTTTCTCCTTTCTAGGGAACATCTGGGCACCCTGAATAATACTACTCAAGAATTTTTTTTAAAGGGGAAATTTTTTGTTTAATTGAGGAAATTAATAAATAAATTTCAGAAAAAATCAGATACCTTTGTATTAAATTACTTTGCTGTTGAACTTTATTTTCCAATCATATTCTGCCATCTACCATAAAAATTTTAATCTCCAAATAATTAGGTGTGTTTTGTTATTCAATAAAAATTATATTTATCTATTTTAAATAAATAAATAAATACATATTTATATATATATATATATATATCATTATATAATTAAATAATTTTAAATTAAAAATAAAATAATATTTAATAAAATAACTAATATAAATAAATATATACTCATATATATATATATTCAAAATCTTGTACAACCGCTACGTCTATTAAATATAGCTCAATAGTCATCCTTAAAACGCCGCAATACTGTAGATGCACGGAAAACATTTTTCTCGCGAAGTTGTAAAGAAAAGGAAAGATTGGAATTGAAAACTCTAAAGCCATCGGGACAGGTAAAACTTGGTATTTTATTTATGTAAAGAGATAGCTTTACATTTTTCCAAATTTGGAGAATCTCAGATTGACTACAAAATTTTCCAGAGTTACGCTGTGGTCTTATGGTCAAACACTACTATGATTTTGACACGTACACAATAAAAATAGGGATAATTAAAATCGACAAAAAATTTTATGTATAAATTTTTTTATGTAAACGTACAGCGGTTTCACTTTTATAGATAAATTTATTTTTAATTTCAAAAATACCTTCTCTCAATTTATTACGTCACTCTCAGCGATTTACGTCATGCGCGATCGCCTAAAATTTTCTTAACAGATTTGATAATTTTTTATTCGAACTATCACTAATTCACATTCTAAGAATTAAAAACATACCTAAAAATTGACAAATTTTTGTTTAGGTTTTAAATACAGATAGTAACAAAAACATAACATAGATAAGGAGAATGATAAGTGCGAATCAATGCTATATCACGGTGCGTATAAGGTGTAAAAGGTGCGTAAGGTGCATATAGAGTGTGTAGGGTGCATGCAGGGTACGTACAAGGTATGTACAATGCGTAAAGGGTGCGGGGTGCGTAAAACTCATTTTAAAAAAAAAATATATATATAATATTTAAAAAATATAATAAATATATATATAACAATATAATATATATTTAAAATTATTATTGTTATTATTTATATATATATATATATATATTATATTGTTACGTATATATTTATTATATTTTTTTAATATTATATTATATTATTATATATAAAACAGAGGTGCGATAAGAGTGCGCACCCTCTTCGCACCCCCATTTGTTAGATTTTAAAATGAGGCTTACGCACCCTACACCCTTTACACACCCTGCACGACGTACCTTATGCACCCTTTATGTTCCATACGCACCGTGATACATCAATTCGCATTTATCATTCTCCTCATCTATACTATTTTTTCTTTACTGTCTGTATTTAAAACTTAAACAAAAATTTATCAATTTTTAAATATATTTTTAATCCTTAGAACATGAATTAGTGATAGTTCAAATATGAAATTATCAAATCTTTTAAAAAAATTTTAGGTAACTGAACGTGACATAAATCATTAAGAGTGACATAATAAATTGGAATAAGATATTTTTGAAATTAAAAATAAATTTACCTATAAAAATAAAACAACTATACGTTTACTTAAAAGAATTTACGCGAAAACTTTTTTACTGATTTTAATTAATATCCCATAAAAAAATCTATTGTTTTTTCCCGTACATTCTTATAATCCCTCACCATCAGGTTTGGAGCTCAAGACAAAACAAGAAAAAAATATTTTTTTTTCTCAAGGTTGCTCTACAGAAAGCTTCTATAACTACAAAATTTAATCAACCTCGTTTGTCATTGCTGGTACATAGGAGTTTACCCAATTCACAGACGCAATTCTGGCTTTGAATTATGAAACTAATCCATTTCACCTTTTATCATTCTTCCCACTTGACTACACCGCTGAACCTGTGAATATGAATAAATAATAATCTGTGGCCTAGGCCTCGCCAAGTTTTGCGGATAAATAATTCAATGCGCATTGTTCTCATTCTCTTCAATCATTTTGTCGTCATCGGCTCAGAATCTGACAAAATTTTATCCATGTCTTCAAAGTATGGCCAATGCTTCTGGCTTTTCCTCTCACTCTTGCTTTCCTGTTCTCAAAGAAACAATGGTTGTTGATCGGTAGTATGATGAATATGAATTGGACATTTATAGGACATGATAAATAAAGACATAAGCCCAGAAAAACGTCTACATCATACACATACACATGCATTGAGAGAAGAAACCTTGTATTTCTGTAGCAGAGATGCCCACAGGGATTTGCACTCGCCAGGACTACGATTAATCCCCTCTTTCATTAAATGGGTTGATACTTCTTTCCACAGGACCATTCTCCCTTTCACAACTTGAAATCTACCATGCAATTCTCCCCGTAATTTAATAAGTTTCTTCACCTCCTCAGGTTTCCATTTTTTCCGTTTCATTGTTTTGGAAGACTTCTGTAGGGAACTTGGCTTCTTTGAGGATTCATCTTCCCTGCTTTCTGAATCACCTTTCTCAAGCCCTGATATCTGCTCTTCTTGTGGAACCAAACCATTTTCATTTACCAAAGTGTCAATTGGTGAAGATGATGTGGTGAATGGTTTCCAGAAATCATCTGAATTCGTGGAGTCAGAAGGAAGTCTTTCAACAAAGTCAGAACTTGAAATAGTGGTGTCTTCCTCTGCAAGTAGTTCTTCAATTACACCATCAACGGCTGTATGAAAAAGACATACAAATAAAACATTTGCTTCAGATAAAAATCTTATGCAAATAATTAATTAACCCAAAGGTGTATTGTAATAATCATGAGCCAACAAGAAACCCAGAATTTCATTTAAGTTGATAATATTCAGGATACCAAAGTCACCCATGAATTTCATCAACATGTGCATGAAGCTTAAACATTCAAAGTGCAAAGGGCAATTCTTCATCTCACATGTAGCGTCCCCACTGCCAACAAAAGTTGGTTTCTCATGTAGGCTTCACTCACTTTATTGTTCTTTCATACTCTAAAAGATTTTAACCCTATTGTCTATTAATGTTTGGTTTGAGCATGACATCAATGTAATTGTACCAATGGAGGCAAAAAAGGACTCATAATAAAAAATGAAAAAGAGCAGCATTAAACAATCCTATAGAGCATGTTTACGAATGTGGTGAAATACTTAAAAGAACCCAAAAAGAATTAGTTTAACTTTGAAAACCATGAAAAAGTATTCATGTGACATGAACTTTTTAGACTAGAACACAAACAGACAACCCCATATGATTTTCTTTAAGATGCCTCCCTGCTTCCCTAACTGCAATGACTCCCAAGAAGCAATTCAATCATCAGTCATTGCTATCTGCAGTATCTCACTTGTTTCATGTGGCCTTTTACCTTTCTAACATTGGACAATATGCAATTTAAAAATTTTATGGTCAGTACAGTATGGATGGAAAGCTGTCCACTCATCTCATCACACCTCATCAAATAAATGTTAACTACCAGGTGGTTTTCTGTCCACTGTGTTTCTAAGTGATTCAGTAATAAACATTCTATTATCTATGGTCAACTATGACAGGGCAGCCACCACTAAGCAGTATGTTAATGTAAATTCAGTAATAAACATCGTTACTATTATCTATAGTCAACCATGACAGCCACTCCTGAGGAATATTTTTAACGTAAAGATCATTGGTAAAAATTCTATTGTTTCTCTCTAGATGGGGAAACAATCACTTTTTATCTCTCCTATCTGATTTGTAGGTGTGGTGGCATCTCCAAACTGCAACACAAGATAGAAATGGACATGCAGATGCAGACATATATCTTCTACATGCGCACACATTAACATCAAGAAAGAAATGTATTGGTAACCTTCAAAATTTTGCTGCTGTGCAATCCCACCTTCTACTTGACTAGTATTGAAAGGACTTCTTTGGGGAGCATCAACAACTTTTCTCAATGTTGGTAGGCCAACACCAACATAAGACTTGCTAGATAGCTTGGCATTGAGCTCATCTGAAAGAACTCCAGCTGGGTTTTCTATAGCAATGGCAATGACTTCAGGTCTTTTACCACTATACTTCCTCACCATCTTTCTCAATACCTCAGAGACAGTTTTTTCCATGTGGGCTAAAGGAGTGTTAATAGGGCAGCTTGAAAGTGCAGCATGGGCAGCTTTGTACAGTGCATCTAAAAGCTTCCCTTTGTCAAGCCACAGGCAGCGTGTAGTGATTCTTATCTTTCCTTTCAAGCTATTTCCATTTAGACTCTGTTGAGGACGTAAAACTTCCATGCTGCAGTGGTGAAATGTCAAGATGAATTTGACATATCATAAAGATGTGTAATTATTTTAAGAAAGACCTACCAAACCACAATAACACCATCTGAAGCAATTCTTAGTCTCTCATCAATGCAGAGTTCAGTAGAAGTGCCAAATGCTTTATCACCATCACTATACATCAACTACAATATAAAGTAAAAAAATATTAGTAGTTTTCCGAGTTACTATCTCATGATAGACAATGAAAATTCAAATTGCTACCAACCTGCAAATTCTCCCTCCCAAGAGAAATAAAGCCGTTAGAAAGTACTCTTCTATTCCTCAAGTGAGAAACACCAAGCATCTCTCCATTCTTTATAACCTGATATGATTGCATGAATAACATTTCAGTTACCATAGCTTAGTAAGATATTTGCAATTTTGAACGTTTCACATTAATCAAAATAGGATCACACTGCATGTATCCTTGTAAGTAAATCATGCACCAATGCAATCACACAGAACAGTTATTTGGTTACATTGTTACAAACATTAGGCTAAGGGACAGGAAGACCCATTGAAAAGCACAAAATAGAAGTCTTCTATAACCAATCAACAATACATTCATGGATGTAATACAATTTCTCAGTTATTGTATGAAGTCAGCAAAATCATATTGCATGAAAAGGAAACAAGGACTCACTGTACTATGTCGAATGCCAGTTGATCTCCCAAGGAGTTCATGCTCTTTTAGAAACAAAAGTTCCCCATGAATGGGTAAAAAATGTTGTGGCTTCACAATTTTAAGAACTTCCTCCTTCAAATAGAAATTGCTTGATTAGAATTGTACTACAAAACAAAACTATTTATACCATTCTAAATCAGCTGAATAAATGAAAAAAAGGAAATAAAATATAACTGTACAAAAATGAACCTTGAAGAGTAATAATGAGAAATCTTACAAGTTCACCACGATAACCATGGCCAGATGTATGCAGCCCTTCATTCCGACCCATTACTATAGTTGATCCAATCTCAGATATACGATTTAGCATTTTCATTACACGAGATTCATTACCAGGGATCACCTGAAGGTAAAAATACAACCAACCAAAAAGTCTCAAATTTTAATAGATTGCAGCAAGAAACTGTAAAAAATCCTTAAAACAGCAATATTCCCAAACATCAGGCAACAGAACCTTGGACAACTACAAGAAAACACGTCGTTTCCAATAAATCAATCACAGTAATCATCAGTGGAAAAGAAGAGTCATATAAAACTTATCTCAAACAAGAACTTGTTGAAAGCTATTTTATGAAAGTTACAATATGAAGCCTATAGACGGGCAGGTCACAACACATTGAAACATTAGCAATCAGTATATGAAGTTTGATCAATTGATTTCAATTCATAGAAATGTTTCCACATGTTTACCATAACATCCTGTTACCTTAGCTGAATACAAAATTATGTCTTCCTTGGTCAGTTTAAGGGAATGACTTCCTCCATAGGATGCAAGATTGAGGGCAGCACGTGGTTCTGCCTGACACAATAGCAAGCATAGTTACATGCCAACAAGATAGTTCAATAATAAAGACAGTAGCGCATGCAACAAAGCAGCACTACAGTAATCAAGATTAACCTACTTGTGAACCCGTTGTAACAATCAGCAAATCTTTTGGAGCATAGCCATCAATATCTTCCACTTTCACCTATATAACATCCAAAAAAAAAAAAAAAATCAATGAGTTGGTTATATCATGAAATTATCATATTTCTCAATAGAAGCAAGGTGGGAAGATGCCATCACAAAAGCCATATAGATCAATACAGATTGATATGCCAAAGAAATAGCATGCAGAAAATGGAAACATTTTTTATCTAGAAAGTTACGACAGATCCAGACTTTAGTTTTCAAATAAATTGTCCTGAGAGATTACAAGCATATTAAAAACGCAGAAAATATGGCCTAGGTAGATGAAAGGGAGCCTTGACCATAGTTAGTATGATACAATTGTGTTTTTGCACCACTGTCTGATTAGCAAGATCATTCACTTATCAAGAAAGAAGCAAAATAAAAAACACAGGCATAATGGAGGGTACTAGCTAATCCAACCAGTTGGATCTTTTAAGATCATATAAGTGGTATTGAGAATGAGGCAGCCAATGCTTTGCATACCAAAGACATGTTGAATAAGAGGCAAAAGGCCAAATTAAGAAGATAGAGATAGAAAGTAGAGAGGTATTTAGAGTGGATAATATAATATGTCAGTGGTAAAAGCATTATAGCAAAAGATACACACTACTGCAAGCCAGTATACATAAATACCAATATTAATCAATTAGCAGCATCAAGATGGTTAGTTAAATGCAAATGAGAAGCCACACATTAAACTAATTGGGATGAGGAAAGCATAAGTAGATTTAGGCAGTTTGATCTAAGCAAAAGACCGAAGAATGGAAATAAGGAAGCAGGAGAAGCCAAGAAATAAAAGTACTACATATGAGTTAAACAAGATTATGGCCCTGTATGATTAAAAAGGTAAGACAAATTCACATTCCAACCCATTGAGGAAGAATTTTAATATCAGTTGAATGGAAATTAAGCTAAATGTGGACTAACAACATATATAGTGTATAGGTGAAAGCAGTGTATCAACCCAATAACATAACAAATATGAATATTCCAATGTTTCCTTAAAATATAGGAAAGGAAAAGCATAATTAAAAATATTGTTACTAGAGTTGATGGATCAATTGGCGCCTTTCCATCCTTCCAAGCAGCATCCAGATATGTCCTAAGGGACATACCAACAAATACTAGCTTTCTATTAGTTAAATCAGCAGCAGCTTTTACACTTCCAAGGCGGTGTATATTTGATGCAAATTGGGTAGTTATAACCCTTCCTTTAGAAGCTGAAATATGCTTCAATAATGCATCCCTTACAACACTTTCACTAGTTGTCCTTCCAGGTGACAGTATATTTGTTGAATCACTCATCATCTGAAAGAAGTTCAATGGTAATAAATGTCAAGTTTGCTAATCTTTGTCATTTAGTTATAAAATACACAATGCATAGATATATACCAATATAGACAAACACATGTGACATCTTTGTTTCAATATGACAGAATCAAGGCATCAGAAGCCAGTGTGCCACCAACATTTAATAAATTGATCCAGAATAGAATGACTTTTAATAAAAGTAAATGATTCAAAGAAATACTTCTCCTACAAGATGTAGGTGAGAATCTTTTGCCAAGAGGATTTTGATCATACAAAACTTTATTTACCCAAAATTTTCACCAATTTCATCTTCAATCTATTTTTGAATCATAATCATTCAGATAACATAATTTCTGTTCCAAAGAGATCAGCTGTCTCTCCCCTGAAACTAGGGCAACTTTGCTTGTGTCAATATACACATCTAGTACATGAATCCAGAAGGCTTACCAATGTCACTCCTTCTTTCGAGAGTTGCTCTAAAGCTTCACGGTCAAAAACTTGCCCATCCAATGGTGATTCATCAATCTGTCGAAAGTCAAATTCTTATAACCATGAGACTTGTCCTAATAATAGACAAGAAAATGGGTGGATTAAATAGAGTTACCTTCCAATCCCCAGTATGAAGAATTGTACCATCAGCACAGCGAAGAACTAATCCACAACAATCAGGAATAGAATGTGTCACCCTGATAGGCTCTATTTCGAATGGCCCAGCTGTAAATCTTCTCCTTGTTTTAAATATTTTAAGCCTAGATGGAACAAAAATTCCATTCTCCTTCAAACGCTTTCTGATAAGCTGTTAAAACAAGAAAAAGAGGTTTAACTAGTCCAAATCACGATAGACAAGCAAAATATAGAAATAAAGAATGAAACAGAAAGGCATCATGATCCAACAAATGGAGATACACAGGTTTTGGCATAAGTACACAAATATCAAATATATAAAAGTAAAGAAAGAAAGAGTCTCCAGGTACTTGTAAGAGACTTTGATTCAGCACATCAATGTTCATATGAATTTATAAAGTAACTTTTTGTTGCCTATAGGAAAAAACATTATTGGCTGAGACATAGCAAATTTGTGAAGTAAGGAGCAGATGTGTTTATGGTGCAATCACCTGTGAACACATGAATATGAGTGCATAAAAGTTATAAACATGACATGTACCTCCATTGTGAATGAAGATGCATATATTGGGGTATCTGAATCCAAAGCTGGGATCACCTGTTCAGTTAGCAATGAAAATGATTTAGATTTTGCAACAATTTAAATACAATGAGAGAAATTTAATTAAATTAACATGACAAGTATTTTGATATTCAGTAATATAAATCAAATAACGCAGCTTGGCCATATATACATCTCCATGGGAATGTCACGTCAACATTCATGGTTTCTGCAGAAAAACCTAGACTGGAGCAAAATCATTAAACTCCAAACAAGTGCACTATACTTAGTGCTGATGATTGGCACCCCTATTGATTATTATCCTACAATGAACTGATGATATCATATTCAGGTGGACACTAGGTCCAGAATTCTGTTTTCTTCGTAGTAATCAACAATTACTTTTCATTCTCCTGTTAAAATAATAATAATAAGTTTACAGGTTGCTATGGTTTTGCATAATGATTTGTCCTTCAGAAAGATTATTTTGCTCTCTTAACAAAGACCGAATTTGAACTTTTTTTTCATTCAGTTGACGGAAACACTGAGGCATGCATCAAGATATGAAGAATGCTATGGTTTATTACAATAAGATGTTGAACACATACTTTGCAAGTATGTTTAACAGGTCAATTTCCTTACAACAACATCACAAAAAATTCCCGCTGCAAATAGAAATAAGGCATTTCAAGAAATTTCATGATAATTTTAAGTTGGAAATGAATGAAAAGAACCAGTAGTTTGGGTGTATAACAAAACATGCTTTTGAACAAGACATATAACTTTTCAATTCCTTATTCCTTGAACAAATACCAAAGTGGAAACACAACTACCACTAGTAAGTTCAATTAACTTAATCAAAACCATTTTTTGGAACCCCCATACCCCTTAAACAAGCTTAATGATCTAAAACTAAAAACATTGGCATAAACCGGTCAATCTCCAATCATATTTTCAAGTAGTAGGAAACTTTACCCAGGGCAACGCACCAATGTGATCTTCGTGGCCATGAGTTATGATAACTGCTTCAATTTTGTGGCTCCATCTTTTGATAAATGTGGTATCAGGTATAATTTTTTGGACACCAAGCTCATCATAGCTGAATGCATGTCAAACATAGAGAAAAAAGTTAACATATGAGAAGAAAAAGGGAGAAATTTTGATAAATGTACTGCAAAATGACAATAACAATTATCAATGCTTTTCCTCTTCACTAATTGGTCATTTAGAGGTTCTTAGATCTAGTTGATATATCCACCAGTCCTTGTCAATTGATATAGCAACTGAAAACTTAAAAATGAAAATCTCCAAAAAGCAACTAACTATACATCTAGTAGAACTAATTTTGGGGAAAGAAACCACCAAACAAATTTATTCCCCCCAATTGGCAGAATGGTATCCAGAGACAAGATACAATACTTTTGGAGAACAAACTGTGGCTAAATACTTACTCTGGAAACATGACACCTGCATCAATTAGAATATAGCGATCATAGTTCCCCACAAGCATGCAGTTCATCCCAATTTCACCAAGACCCCCAATTGGAAGAACACGGAGTGGTGGGCCATTAGAACCTTCATAAAACTGTTCCATCTTGCGTTGAACAGAATCTTCCAAACTTTTTCTAGCCCCTTCAGTTCTTCCTGATCTTTTACGCGGCACTTTAGACCCATGTGTACCTGGTATGAGGCCAAACAGCTTAAGAATCATCAAATTTCAATATTCTTTATATTAATGCCACAAAATTTTAATACAATGATTATAGCAAAAAATTAAAAAAAAAAAAAAAGGAAGGCAGGTTTCACAAAGAAAACATAGGCAAGATGCACAATGATAACCATACGACTAAAATGAATATAGATAAAGTGTAGTCATAAGAATTTAGGAACTGCAAACATTACAAGCGAACCTACTATCCTAGTAAAAATTATTTTTCTTAATTATTTCAACTTTCAGATTCAGCTGTAAATGTCTTTTTCGCCTCCGCTAGCGGCAAAGCTTTACATGTGATATTTAATTGTTTTTTTCTTCGTTTTTCTCAGCAACCAAACAGAACAAAAATCGTTAAGAAAAACAGAACGAACCAATCATATAATAGATTAAGAAAGAAATTATCAGTATACATATACTTTGGAAATCCATATTCCAAATAAAGAATAATCGAACTGACAAATATCATATTCGTACCTATAGTTTTAGAAGAGATAACAGAGCAAGAAACGGAGCGCTTTCTGGGCCGTGGGTGGAATGAGAAACCGTAGGGAGCTAGGGAAAGAGCGCTAGTAGCCGCCATTACTGGAGTTACTTTAGCTGGCGTACAAGAAGCCAGGTAGAGTGAATAAGAGAAAGAGAAACTCCCTAACTGCATGTGTTATAGGATCAAAATTGTGAAATAAAACCCTAGAAACTTGAATTCGTTTAAATAGGGTTTAAGCGTTAGAGAGCGTTCAGTGATAGAAGTGGAGGCGGGCGGGAAATGCAGAGAGTGAATGGGATACTTTGAGGGGTTGAGAAGTTAGTATCTTTCTTTCTTATCATTTTCCACCAATAGATAAACATACGCACGTGTCTACCAGGCCTCGACCACCCCACATATGTGGAGATCTTTTGAATTATGATTTCTCAAATTAAAGAGAAATTCGCTCTCCAATCCAATCAACCGATCATGTACTGAGGTTGAGTTATGAGTGTATGCAAATAAAATGATAGTATTTTGGTCAAGTATTGCTATATTAAACATCATCTCTCTATTATATAGCTTAGAAAAAAAAAATGATATGGGTTTGTTCTAAGTATATTAAATGAAAAAAATCAAAATAACGTCATATTATAAATATTTATAATACCAATTCATACAAGTTAATCTCAAATATCACTTTATTTATTGAGTATAAAGTTAAATTTATATTCTTTTAAATTTATTAAGTTCAAACAAATGTAAATTTAAAATTAACTCAATTTGAACTCATTTATAATTAACAAAAAGAATTTTTTTTAATTTATTTATGATAAACATAATTTTCAAATCCTATGAACAATCTCTATTGTACATGGCATTAATTTATACATCTCATAAGCAATTTGTTTTTAGTTAAAGAGAGCTGTTTTCATCAATGTTTTCGTGCCCTTTTTAAAGCTTTTCTTTTCTACTCTTTTCCTTCTTTTTTTGTTTTTTAACTTGAAATTTACTTTTTTCATATATGTCAAAGGATAATTTCCCGCCTGAGGTTTAGTGAAAAAACAAGTTCTCACCTATTAACTTTTAAAAATTCAAATATCTACTTATCTATTAAAATTCACAGTTATAAATAAGGGTAAAATTGTTACTTAGTTAAAAAATTAAAAAATATAGTATAATTTATTTTCTCTAGGTTTATAAATCTAAAATTTCCTCCCATGAAGGTTTGAAAAATCACCTTTTCTCCCTAGGGTTTTAAAACTGTCATTGGAGATGGCGAAGTTCGTTGTCTCTGACCGCATTCTCTCTCCCTTCTAGCTTCTCTTCTCCTCTTGATCTAAAACCCTAAACCCTGGTTAGAGATTGTCAACGTTAAACATTATTTCCACTTCGACGCCACTTGCACTTCCAATTCCAAATCTCGGATCTTGGCGTCGCTTCTTCTTCGACGGATTTTGGCATATCCAAAAGCATCTCCGATGAGAAGAAGCATGACAGAAGTGGTCGAGATCCTTCGTGAGATGGATCTACATGAAGTACGACGATCCATCACACGACGGATCTTCAAGGACGTTGCTTCCAATTGTCACCTTCATGGCCTCTTCGTGATTGCATTTTCGTCGTGGAGGCTAAAGAGAGCATCAACAGATGGAAGGTCGACCAAAGAATGTCGCTGGAGAAGGGATGAAACCTTCAGGGGATATGGCAATTTTTCAAACCTTGGGGGGGGGGGGGGGGGGGGGGGGATGTGATTGCTTTTTTAATATTTTTAGTTAAATAACAATTTAACCCCTAATTTTAACAATGAATTTTAATAGATTGGTGAATATTTGAGTTTTTAAAATTTAATGGGTGAAAATTTATCATTTCATTAAACCTTGGGTGGGAAATAGTCATTTGGCCTTTCATTTATTAAACCATTCTTAAGAATACCTTTTCTAACTCTATTTCAAAACCAGAATAATAATAATAATCTATTTCAAACATAGAAACCATTACTTGGTAGCAAGGTGCAACTATTTTAGCCATGCATAAAAATTATGATTTCTAATCAACGTGTTATCACAAAACTTAGAGATGCTTTCGAACCGTAATTACTCTTCTGTGATTTAGCTGGTTTTAGTTTAGTTCAACAGGGAGACGACTATTAGAGCTAGCTTATACTAATCTGGGATTTCCTAATTGTTGAGATTCTGACACCAATCACCAATCAAAATGAATTAACTTAATCAGACCGATGCACTACAACAATCAAGAAGATTACACTACTGATCAATATCCAGAAATGTTAAAACAAAATCTCATAAGTACAAGCAATCATCAAGAGGGTTCATCAGAGAGTGAGAACTTCCAATCTTCACATAAGTGCTTTTAAGTTTGATTGGTGTGTTCTGGAAACCATGGAAGCCCGGGTTGAAGACATTGCTTTGTATCTGGCAATGGAACAATAGGTCCAAGAAAGATTCGCCACAAATCAAGTATTATGGTCACCAGCATTGCAGCACCCAGAGCATCAACAGCTACTCGGGGTAAGTCCCAAAGATCACCCGGCTTCTCATCAATTCTGACCATATGAGAGAAATCACAACAAGAAAATAAGAAAAATATCAATAGATGATTAAATTGGTTACACCAAAAGATATGTCAGGTATGAGCTGCATCATACCCCTAATTGCCTAAGTACAGTGCAGGAAAGCATAATCCAGATAATTTACAGCATAGACCACAGCAACCACTTGTGAATTTGATATGCTCCTATTTCCTTCTAAACAAACACAGCTAAAATTGACCAGTTGGTTTGAGTTCTCACCTTAGAAACATTGGGAAGCTCACAATGAAGTAGATGGCATAAAACAAAGACCCAACTTTGTACATGGATGCACGGTCCACAAACTCGTAATAAGGGAACTGCATAAGTTCCAAGCAAACTATTAGAGAGAAAGCTTTATTTAAAAAAGTAGGACCCGACCATATTGTGAAGAAAAAAGGTTAATTCTAGTAGGAACATCTCAACTTAACTATATTTTTACATAAACAGTATACTTAGCTATCAAACAACAGAACTTTAAAATGAAGGGGACAATACAAGAAAAACTTAAAAAAGAAATATTCAATCAACAAAAAAATTATTCAATTCCATAAATTGATTTGATAAATTTCATTTAAGTGATTCAATTGTAATATAAAGGCGAATCATTTATGAAGTGTCAAAAAATTCATTATATCCAAATATTTTTTATTTAGACTAAGGATTTCACTAATCAACAAGAAAGAAATTCACAAATCATCAGACAAATAAACCCCACCAATCTAAATTATTTAAGGCACCCTACTGATATGTCACCCTAGAGAATTCCAAAGGTCTACCTTTTTGTTAACAAAGGGGCCAAAAAGAAAGAAAAGAAAAAGAATGATGCTACACATACATTAGAAATGGCCAGAGTCTCTAGGTATGCGATGAAATAAGCAAGAGCCAAAATCCATCCAGCCTCAACAGTCCACCGAATTTTATCAGGCAAGTCAGCAACAGAATGTCGTATTCTACGAAGTGTTAAGTTTGATGCAACATGGTAAAATAAAAAGCAGACATGGGTGAGAAGGAAAGTCGTGTGTGGTACCTACAGAAAATAGCATATATAAGTAAGCTGGCATAAGAAACCGATAGAATGACTATAAATCTTTGAGATTTTATATAGTATGATAATGTTTTAAGTGGCTTACATTATTCATCTTCCATGATGGAAATGTATATGAAGCTCCCAAAACTGTGAAGAAATAGTGGGTCCAGAAGTAATTGCCAACATAACTAAAAAGTATAATCCAAACATTTGCCTGCAATGGTATGAAATTACTACTAAGAAAAAAGAACTTCCACAAAGGCCTAACATTTTTGTTTACATTATGTGTAAAATACACCACGAGAACAGACTTGCCTTGACCCAATAGCAATCCCTCCAACCCAAGCTGCTATCAGCCTGCCAAAAAAAAAAACTATACTTAACAAGAAAAATAGAACACAAGCACTTAATAGTTAAAGTGCTTTTCTTGCCCTCCCGCCTGGGCATTCAACACCATACAATTTTTATGGTGTCATGAGCAACAAATTTCTCTTGATGCTTTGTATCAGCTTGAAACCAACTAGAAAACTTGACATTGAAGAGCTAGTTCAGGAGGATATCAGCTGTGATGAATTATGACAAACCAGTCCGTTGCAATGCATGAATATATCTCCAAAAATAGCATGTTAGGTGATGACTAATATAGCCTTCATGCGATGTTAGGGAAGACAACACCTTAAAAATAACAACACATGTAGCCTAACACACATTGGTCCACTACAACCACCCATTCGAGAAACAGTTAAAAAAAATTTTACAAACAGAACTCGAGAACTTACCTTTCCAACAAGAAATATCGGTATCAAAAAAGAAGGAAGCGCTGAAACCAAACCCAAAAGCAAATATTCCAACTCTGTGAAACTCTGTAAAATTTATCATAATTAAGCTCCCAAAATCATAAAACCTCTAAAATAAATCACTTTGCCTTTAACTCTGAAAATAGTAGATTAAAATTTACCTCGTAGAGTTTGTAAGGAACAACAATTCCCAAACAAAGAGTGAGCCAAAAGGGTGTGTAGCAGAGGAAGAAGAGCTCACCCCACCTCTTGCTGGGGTTAGGAGCTAGCCATAAACTGGAAGCAGGAATATCCAATTCTGCAGCGGTACATTCGTCAAACACGAGTAATAAGCAGAATTAAATTAATGATAAAATTATCGAATCTGAAGAGGAGGAAAGAAAAAATACCACCCATGTTGAGGATGAATCTCTATTTTCGGGGATCTCAGATCGGGAGTGTTGACCCGGTGGCTACACTTCAGAAGTGAAGTGGGCTTAATGGCTCCCAAATAGTCAATGCATCCCTGTAGTTTTTTCGAATTAAATGAAGGTCCACCCATTTATGTACTTGAAAACAAACACACCCTAAACAAATGGTGTTTTAAAATTTTAAAGGTTTTTGAAATTATACCTTTAAATAATTAATCAAAACAATATTTTTAAGTTGGTATAAATTTTTTAATTTATAAAAATAAATAATAAATTTTGAATTAATAAAAATATATTGATAGTTTAATATTTATATTAAATATTAATAACTGTTTTATAATTTATAAAATAATCATTAAAAAAAAACTGAATAAATTTATTAAAAAAAGAATAATAGATAATAATTTGATTTTTTGAAATTTAAAAAAATAAAAATTTGTCATTTTATCAACCTTTGGATGGAAAATAGTCATTGCCAAATGCAAACTCAGTTTCTCAATAGATTGCTTCGACACAAAGGAAATTATTTATAAACAATAAAACTATATACATAATTTATATACAAAAAATAATATATCATCTTGTGATTGAGTATGATTTTATTTTTAATTTTTAATTATCTAATTACATGATAACACATTATTATTTATACATAAAAACTCATTTCTAAAACGTTTGAATCTTATATTGCTTAATTTTGTAAAATTAATTATTTATCAATTTCTTTGCTTGTTAAATTATAATTACTTACTAAATAAATGTTTTGTAATTTATTCATTGCACTTTATAATAGTCATATTTTTAATTTTGCCCTTACATTATTATTTCATCTTGTAATAGTCATATTTCTATAACAAGTTTTGTTTTCTATTGAAAAAATATTTTTTTAATTTTTTTATTAAATAATAAATTTATTTTTAATATTTATTTTAAAAATTAATTTAAATTTTTTAAAATTAAAAAATATAAAATTAAAAAAAAACATTAATATTTGGTGGGAATAAGCCCTTTGGCCTATCTAAGACCCAATTCCTATTTAATATCATTAGATATTTAATATGGTCAAAAATAAAACGACAATTTTTACTTTGGATTAATCTAATATTATAAATCACTTAATTTATGTTTAAATCTTCAACAATTTAAACGTGAGCTAATCCATGCATCAGAGTAGCCATTTTGTCTTCATCCTCAAATCCCACCATTGGCCACTCCTCACGCCTCGTTGCCTGCACGAACAACATTTGTAGATTTCAATAACCACGCTGCTAAGATGCAAAATTCCCCAACTAACTTCGTCTCTTTCACAAATGAATCCGCCACTTGCCAATCACCCACGCATCTCCTCAAACCACTCCCGCATGTAAGGCTGCACACTCACACTATTACGCGGATATAAAAGGAATGATACAAGAAGAAGAAGAAGAAGAAGGATATACAATTCAAGATGAGTGAAGGAAGTGAGGCATTGGTGGTTTGTAGTGATAGGAGTTTAAAAGTTGGGATGACAATTTGGGATATTGAAACCGGGGATCAGATTCTTCGGATACCGAGTTGTGCTGCTTCTCCCCATGGCTTATTGTGTTTGAGAAATCAATATCTTGCAGCTTCTCAGGTTAATAGACATGGCTCTCTTGGTGGTGGTAGTGTCTTCATGTGGGCATTAAATAAGGTTTGACTGGGCATCTTCTTCTGCAAACTTATACAATGAAGCTTTTCATTAAAATTTTAATTTTATTGTGAAAATTGTGAACTTTTTTCATTGAACCAATATATATATAGGTACAAGATTCTTTTATTTTTTGTTATGAGTTCAAAAGAGAAATCAATGACTATCTATAGGATGGTTGATCTCATTATCTTAATAAACTCTTCTTAGGGTTTATTTGTGTGTGTAGAAACTAAATTTGATAAGTCTGAAATATGGTAATTATATTTTTTTCATGGGGTTCATTGGAAGAGATTATTATAATCATTCTTGATTCTGGGTGTTTAGGTTGTTCACTGATGCATTTATATATACTGTATCTAAGTAAAATCGCAAATTTGCCGAAAATGTGAATTAACTAAGTTCTAATGTCTAACATGAATCTGAATCCTGTGGTGTCAATGAAGAAACTTGCTATTTGTTTTTTCTGTTCTTCATCCGACTCTAACAGGGTATAAAAATGGTTTGTTATAGCACTTTGATACTTATTTTTGTGCTATCATAAATGGACAATTTCTAAAAAAGATAATACTACTAATATGGTGGAGAAAATGCATCTCACTTTGTGTAAAAGTTTTATCCTTTCATAACTTGCTATCAGCAGTTAGATTGACATTTTGAGTTATTAAGTTTCAGTCCTTTTGTTGTATACATAAACTTATCTTAGCATCTTAAACGATGAAGATAATACTAATGATTATAAAGAATTATGTTGCCAATTAAGCTCTGTTTTTCCAAAGGGAAATACATTATGCATACACATGTTCTGATTTTCAGCCTCAACCACCACTTCGAAGCTACACAATGGAAGCCATGGGGCCAATTTGTTGCTCAAATGATGGTGTGTATCTTGCTGGTGGTGCTTCTTCAGGGAATGCTTATATCTGGGAGGTTAGTAAAGGCATTTTCTTCCACGTCTAATCTAAAATCAGAGAATGCTATTCCACCATTTCTTATTAGACTAAAATTCTCACTTCTGCTGATAAGTTAGTGCTCTAATTCTCGAGCTGAATATTTTAGGAGAAACATTAAGTTAGATACTATGTTGTGAATAATACTGTTTGTCTAGACCCTTTATTTCCTGCTTCTGCTAATATACGTGTGTATATATATGTTTCTTCCAATTTTGGTATGAAAAATTATTGCATCAGTTCTAGGTGTAAAGATTCTGTTGGGTTTAATGTAATGCCTTCCCATCATTTTAGTCTAATTTGTTTGGAGTAATTTGCAGGTTGCTAATGGAAGATTACTGGCTATGTGGCGTGCCCATTATAAATCTTTAAAGTGCATGGTCTTTTCAGATGATGGTTCCCTTCTTATTTCTGGTTCAGATGATGGTATGATCTGCATTTGGTCTATGATTAGGTACAAACTGATTTTTCCCTGTTTGATTCATTTGCCACTTGGTCTGGGACTAACATCTGGATAAACATTTAGATTAATGAAGAAAACCTCTGAAATGATGCATCATTCCAATCATTCAGAGAGTTGCTTGTTGGAAATGGAAGATTCTGGCAGTGAAACTTCTTTGTTACATTATTCATTGGAGCATAAGTCCTCCATTACCGGTTTGCTAACTGTATCTAGCTCACATTTTGTATCTTGCTCCCTTGATGCAACATGCAAGGTGTGGAAATTATGCATTGAGGTTCAAATTCTTAGTAGTTATATTCTTTAGGCTAAAATCTCTTACACAAAGGACATTATTTGTAACTCTGCAGGTTTGGGATTTAATCTCAGGAAGGCTTATACAAACACAAGTTTATCCTCTAGCTTTAACTGCAATTCTTCTTGATCTGGTACGGCTGCTCATGTTTGTAGGCAGTGTTGATGGGAGAATATTTGTTAACAGGCTTGAATTTGGGATAGGACTGGATGACCCTATAATTGTTGCAGAAGATGAGTCTCGCATGCTTAAAGGACACAGGTAATGTGTATTGGTTGATGCTTTAAAGTTCTGTTGAAATCCATTGGTATTTAGATCCTCCAACAGAAATTGCAAATAAATATATAATTGAAGAGAAGAACAATTAAGCTACATTTCTTTCTCTGTCTCCCTTCTTGCTCATATAGACATTTGATAAACACAAAAAGATTCATTTTCCACAATATTATGCCCTGCCCATATCCCTTCTAGACATTGATATCTACTTAACTCTTCATGTAAATGACTTAAAAATTTCATCTGCTGAACAGTGAAGCAATAACTGCATTGACCTTGAGTGCATCCTATCTGATATCAGCATCAGAAGATAGAACTGTCTGTCTCTGGGATGTCAGTCGTAGGGTGATCGTTCGAAGATTCGACCATGATAAAGGTAACCTAAATCTTCAATTTTGGTTTGTTTCGTTTGTCGGTTGAGTTGTCCGAGTGATGTTCATTAGAATTGATGAGTTTGATTCTTATTTTTTTCTGCAATAACCGATTGAGGTTTTTTCCAATGCTGTGCAGGACCGGTAACTAATCTGTTAGTGATTCCAAAGTTCTCACTACTTTCATCGTCAAGCCATCAAAAAGTGTCCAATAAGTTCCGCATTTCTCTGCTGGATAAGTATCCTCAGCAAGATAACTTTTCAAAGGGAATGAAAACCCTCCTCCATTCACATTTTTCTAGACAAGATGATGAATTCTGCAAAATTTTCCAAGGAACCAAGTCACTAGATCAGTATATGTGTGAACTGCAGGTCTGCCTCTCCTATCTTTCTCCCTTTCTCCCCTTGTGAAGGATTCTGTTTTCTCATTTCTCATGTTCTTGATGTTTGGACAGCTAGAAGGAACACCTGCTGCCATGGAAATGAAAGTGGAAACAAGCACAGATTATCGGACATGGGCCACAAGAATGACCAAGCATGTGATGGAGATGAATAAGCATTTGCAATCTCGACTGCTGGACCTTATGCAATGCCGATTGTTAAGGTCCAGAGAAGCTGACTTACCCGCAACCAGAAACAAAAAGAAGCTCAAGATAGAAAGCCTATCACCCAGTGATGAGTAGCACATACAGCCCTCAGGTTAATTATCCCAGAATTCTTCATAAAAACTACATTAAAAACAAAAAAGAAAAAAAAAAGAATTCAAATTCCATAGTTATTGTACCCCTGCCTATAAGACTTTGTGAATTTTATACCTTTGAAAGTTGAAATACAGTGCAAACAATTGCAGGCTTATGGTAATTATATTTATAAAACAGCAAAGCTAAATCCATTAATAATACAAGCCTGAATTATAATACGCATAAAAATAGAAATTCTAGTTTTATTATGTTAGAAATTATAGATAGATTTTATAATTAACTTATTCTTCTGTGTCTATATCTTTGTTTAACTTAATTAAAAAAGAGCAAAGCTTTGCGTACTTAATTTTGGCCACTCAATTAAGAATTTATACCAATTAGGAATTTTGACTTCTCATATTAATGAAAAATATTCAATACCTAAATATTCTCCCAACATATTCACGTGGAGCGGCTCCATTCACCAACCAACAAAAATGCGCACTCCGGCCTTTTAAAAATATTGTAATAACCTATGAACCCAAACATTATAAAAACTAACAATTTAACCCTGAAGCTAGTCTTTTTTATCAATCATCTCTGGTCATTCATAATTTTTATAATAATACAAAAAAAAAATTAGTAGAGCTGTAGTTTTTTGATTGGCGAACTCATTGGATTATTGGAATAAAGAGGTGCAATTGCCCTTGCTTATCATCAATTATAAGTAAGAAGATAATGTTTTTTTATTTGTATTGTGTATGATTTGTTTGGACAAATTTTGTGGTAGATTTATTAAACTTTGAATATAATTTTAATATTGAATGATTAAATTAATTATTTATCATTTCAATTAATTTATTCTGATAAATAGTTGGTATATGTTGACATCCCTAATACTCTAAGTTTGGGGTGAATTGCGATTACATCATAATATTTAAATTATTTCGTTATTCTGTATAACCTTTGGGTATTATTAGAGAGAGAATTAAACAAGGGGTATGTGTCCAGTTTCTGTACACCCTTGAAGAACTAATGCCCTCTTTAGAACCTAAAACCCTGAATTTGAACTGCTGGCTGTTGGCGTGCGATCTTCCCGTAACAACACAGTAGAGGCTGTGGCTCTATCCAGAAATGGCTCAATTGAAGGCTGTGTCGCCGCCATGTTCATCAATCCATCTTGCTCATCTCGGCCCAAAGACTGGTTGTTTCCCTTTATTTATAAATTTATTCCTGTATTTGCTTCATTCTTTGTTTACAAATCTTTAGACGCGTGTGGGATCTTTTTTATTTTGACAAAAAAAATTAGGTTGCTTCATTGTATTTTATATTATTTTGTTTAACTGGAAAGTACAGCTGTCTTTTGTGATTTTGATTCCTTCTAATGATTTATCTTTTTTACAAGCAGGGTCTTTGTTTTATAATAATAACGTATCTTGCCTAAGAAAGCTGCAACAGGTATTCATACTGGGATTTTTTATTGTTTGTATTTTTCTTCACTGTTGTTGGATAGTATTATTCGTTCTAGGAAATTGATTTATGCTTCTACTTGATTTTATGTTTGTGCATTAATGGGATGTTTTTGAATTTTGGTTTGCAGTTTGGGTCAGCCGCAAGTGAACTTCATGGTCATGCATTTGTTAGCAATAATTGCAATGTTATGCGAGTATGTAACAAGCAAGGTCTGGTTAAAATTAGAGAATCATCCTTTCATGTACTCATTATTTGAAGATGATTTTGCGGTTTATTCCTTTTTGTTTTATTGTAATGTGGATGTCAATAATTTATTGATTGATCTCCTACTTGGATTAGCAAGACGATAAAGGGTAGCCCTTGTATGCAAAATGGCAGTTAGGAAATGGGAATGGGTTAAATTAGTTAAGTACACTAGATTGATCTTAATGCATTAGTTTTGTAGGCTGTGTTGCTACACTCCTCAAAGCAAACAAGTTTGGGAAAGATGCTACTCCTGGATAGATCATTCATAAGTTAATAGCATGTTTTGACGTAAATGACTGTTGAGCTAATCGGCATTCATTTTCTTTTTTCCCTTTGTGTGTGTGTGTGTGTGTAATTCTGATGGCATGTACTTGACTTGCAGCCATTCAAGCAGTTCTTTCAAGTGATAGAGAAGTGGAAGTTTCCTCAGCTAAAAGTGGAGGCCTTCGCGGCAAGTTGAATAAGGTTGTTTTAGCTTACAGCGGTGGTTTAGACACATCAGTCATTGTCCCATGGCTAAGGTAGACTCCCTGTTTTTTTGTTTCATATTGGTTCTGTTTGTAGAATTAACTACCAATCGTTCAGTGTAGTCTTTACTTAGGAAGGTTAGGATATTGTTATATGAAATTTCAACATGCGAAATTTTGTAAATGTTTGTTAATAAGGAGTAGCGGCAGCAGCATATAGTTTTAAGTATTTGAAAAGCAATCTGCATTGCTATGTGATAAAAGTATACTTGCCTGTTGATCTGTTGCCAGCAGACAATAGTATGTTTGCTTTTGGTGTCATCATATTTTTCTGTAACTCCATAATTGGACACTTATACTTCATGCTGTGTATTCTATTCGCTTTATGTACTCTCAGCACCACTCTCTTTCACCTCATCTTCATGCTCCTCAATGTGTTTCAAAAGATTTTGTTTTAGTATTTTCCGGCTGGGATCTATTCATCTGATCTTTAGTTTGAATCATTTTTGTCCAATCCATATATATTTCTAATGATTTTTCTTTTGTAGGGAAAATTACGGTTGTGAGGTTGTCTGCTTCACTGCTGATGTTGGTCAAGTATGTTGATAGATTGACATATACTTTCTGCATTATTAAACCTATTATATCCCCTTATATCAAATTGACCTTATGTTATTTTTTATTTAGTGAATACCGAATGCTTAGTTTCTTAATGTGCATGCTTACAAATTTATCATTTTATAGGGAATTGGCGAATTGGAAGGTTTAGAACAAAAGGCCAAGGATAGTGGGGCTTGTCAGTTGGTGGTCAAGGATTTGAAGGAGGAATTTGTGAGAGACTACATATTTCCTTGCCTGCGAGCTGGTGCAATTTATGAAAGAAAATACTTGCTGGGAACCTCAATGGCACGTCCTGTTATTGCAAAGGTGATCTCTTGTATGGGGTTCATACTGATTTAGTAGTTTTCCATTCTACGGGTCTGCTCTAAGCCTCAGTTTCCATTGTTGCACATAGAGAAGGAAATTGGTCATTTTCCTTCTTTCTTGATTATTAATCAAATAGAAATTTTGGACGGTTTTTGTTTGATGAAGGGTATCACCGTGTTGAGCTGTTATCTATGGATTTTTATGCTGGTTTTTATCATATATGATAAAGTTGTTGTTAAGATGGTGTACTTATGATGACAGGCCATGGTGGATGTTGCCAAAGAAGTTGGGGCTGATGCTGTCTCTCATGGATGCACTGGGAAAGGAAATGATCAGGCATGTTGCAACTTTTCATCTTAGTAATTAAAAGACATCTTCCGTTTATTTTCTGACTCAATCTTGCCTGTCTAATCATCTTAAGGTCCGCTTTGAGCTTACATTCTTTGCCTTAAATCCTGAGTTGAATGTTGTGGCTCCATGGAGGGAGTGGGATATTCAAGGAAGAGAAGATGCCATTGAATATGCCAAGAAGCATAACGTGCCTGTCCCTGTGACAAAAAAATCCATATACAGCAGAGACCGGAACTTATGGCATTTGAGTCATGAGGTGACTGCCAACAATTTTTTATTCTTTGTAATTGCATTTTATATTTTATTTTATTTGATAATCCTCAGTTACTACTTCGAGCTTTATTATTATTCTGCCAACATTAATTTTGGACATTTTGTAACTTGTACTCATCCTTGCCAGAGTAAGATGGTATGGTGCAGTTATGAGTAAGTAAGAGGCACCCCTTTAGATCTACAGGTGGTATATCTGATAAAGGAATACTAAAAGGCATTTCATGTCAAGTCAGGTGGAATTTTACAATGGCATAGTTAACTTTTTGTTCCCATTATGCAGAGATAGGCTCATCTACCAAATTGTGTTCCCTTCTTTGAAGAGACTGTATATTTACTCGGTTGTACGAACATATGCACTTAAGTTTTTGAATATGCATGGGTCTATCATGGTGGAAAAGAATTGAATGATTTTTCTCTAATTATGGAGCTGGTGATGAATTCCAGTTGTTTCATTAATCCCTGATTTTGCATAGAAATTAATGAATTGATTCATTTTGATGACCAAAGTTTAAGGTTGCAGGGCATTGCTCAAAAACTTTTTTGTTGCTGCCCCACTCACTCTTACCACCTAATGTTGCTGTTTATGTTTGTGACCCAGGGAGACATCTTAGAAGACCCTGCAAATGAGCCAAAAAAAGATATGTACATGATGAGTGTTGATCCAGAAGATGCACCTGACAAACCCGAGTAAGTTTCCATAACATGTTTTCAATCCAAAATACCTAGTTCTTTTATTTAATGAGATAGAATTTACTTCTATGCTCTTACATCTTGTAGATATGTAGAAATTGGGATAGTTAAGGGTCTTCCTGTATCAATCAATGGAAAGAATCTTTCCCCAGCAGCCCTTCTTGCTCAACTCAATGAGATAGGAGGGAAACATGGAATCGGCCGTATTGACATGGTTGAAAACAGGCTTGTTGGTATGAAAAGCCGGGGAGTTTATGAAACTCCTGGTGGCACCATCCTTTTCACTGCTGCACGTGAACTGGAGTCTTTAACACTTGATCGAGAAACTATTCAAATAAAAGATTCCCTAGCCCTCAAGTATGCAGAGCTCGTGTATGCAGGAAGGTGGTTTGACCCACTTCGCGAGTCAATGGATGCATTTATGGAGAAAATCACTGAGACAACCACAGGTTCTGTGACTCTCAAGTTATACAAGGGATCTGTTTCTGTAACTGGTCGGAAGAGCCCAAACACTCTGTACAGGCAAGATATCTCTTCATTCGAAAGTGGACAGATCTATAATCAGGCTGATGCTGCTGGATTTATAAGGCTTTATGGTCTTCCAATGAGGGTTAGGGCAATGCTTGAGAAGGGTATTTGATGAAATAAGTTTTTTTCTTTCCTTGTATTGCTAGATTGAGCCTCTGTTTAAGTTTTGAACTGTATACTTGTTTAGAGATTTATTTATGGTAACTTATGGCTTGGTTGGATATAAGTATTTGAATTTTGTTTATCTTATTGGAGTTGTTCTTTTGTATCTCCTTATGAGCAAGGAGCATACAGATAGATTATGCATTTTAGGAAACGACAAAACAGTATATAAATTAGAGAAAAGAAAATATTAAAATAAATAAAGATTAAACTACCATGTACTTACCGTGTAGATCTTCAGATACTGCAAGTCTGCCACAACACTATTATTCTTTAAAATAGAATTTCCCATCATAAGAAAACTTATTATTAGGTCCCAAATTGAAGCACATTTATGAGTTGTAAATCTCCTTAAAAGTATGCTATCTGGAAAATAAACAAAAAGGTAGCTCCAGAGATATACAACAAATTCTTGTGTACAGCATCAAATTCTGAGTTCATTATCTGCTGTTGCCTGGATTTGAGCTGCATACTGAAGGTTCCAAAGAATGTCTTCAAAAGAGGGACGACTCCATGATTCAGAGAGGCATTTGTTTGTAATTGCGATAACAATTGAGAGTGATTCTTGTGAGGAGGTTGCCATTACTACTGGGTTCACTATCCTCCCTCTGCTATCTTGACTGTTTAGAGATGCCTGTAAAATTCAGTGTCCAGTATTAAACAAGGGGGCAAAGAAGGTTTCACCAAAACTCACTGGCCAATGTTATAAATTATGATAATATAATCTGCTTTAAGTCAGAATTCCATACCAATTCGTCAGTTAGAAATGCTCCTTTTCTAGCAGATACTGAAGGTCCAACAAGAGACTCAAGTATCATGAATCCAAAGCTAAAAACATCATCCTCTAATTTTATCATTTGCCTGCAAAACTTTAATTAGTTAAATGAAAATATCTCTCTCAAATTTTATTTATTTATTTTTGTTCCAGAGGATAAATTATGCTGAGTTTGTTTTTACCTGGATTCATGATCTCTCTGTTTACCCTAGGAACACAGAACAGAAATCATGATCAAATGAGACAAAGATGTTGATTGGGAGGATGGAAAATTGATAGTTAACATGATAAAAGAGCCTACCCCAGTACTGTTAATTTCTTCTGAGACAATAGACAGCCCATAGTCACTCAGCTTTGCAATTCGATGCTCATTTAGCAAGATATTGTGTGTCTTCAATCTGTTGTTGAAGAAACCGGGAATAACTCCAGTATGCAGGAACTGCACAGCCTTCGCTGCACCAATTAGTACTGCCAATCTCTCTGACCAATTGAAAACCTCTCCTGGAGTATTTTCTGCACATATTATGCAGCTGAAATTAGAAACTAATTAAGTGGAAAGGCAGAGTTAATGGTATAACAGACTGCTGCATTGCATCACTTCAGAGTTCAGAGATAATAGATTACTGAATGTTGTAAAAGTTACCTGAGAGATGACTTCGAAAATTCCCATTTGGCACGTATTCGTATATGAGAAAGACTCTATTTATACTGTAATCATCGCGTCCTCCGCCATCAATGCAATGCCCCAAAAGGCAAACCAGGTGCGGATGACGAAGCTTTGCAAGCAAATCTAGCCTGAGTTTAAGATTTCGAATGGAATATTTCTTTGATGGAGGTAGGCACCTTATTGCAACCAGTGTTCCATTTTCTAATTTTCCTTTGTAAAGCTGGAGAATTTGAAGACAAAACAGTGAGTTCAAGAAAAGGGTCTATCTCAATCTAAATTGTGAAGCACTTTATGAAACACAGGATACTAATGTAACTGACATTACCTTACCATATGAACCCTCACCCATAAATGCAGAATTATCAAAGTTATTTGTTGCTTCATTCAACTCCTCTAAGGCAAATGACCGGCACACCGGAAGCCCCTGAGAGCTCAACTTTGCAGCTTCGGAAATATAACCTGTAGAATGAAAAAAGAAAAAGTATAGTCACCATTTACCTTTCCAGTGCAGGTGCAATCTGCGCCTATAAAAATGGAAAAATGGTCTAATCTTTAATTGGTGGTTGACCTACGTGCATTTGTCAGGATATCTGAAGAGAACCCTGCTACTGTGTCTTCTTGAACTGCTTTATGCAGCAAATGATGCTCTGATAGCCCTCGTGGGCAATATCTTCTACACACAGTGAGGAATGCTAAAGCCAGAAGCACCATAGTGATAAGTATACATACAATAATAGCTACCAATATTGCTGCATTTCTGCCTTCAGATTGCTTCCTCTTCATGTGGAGTTCTGTGCAGTATGATTCTGCATGCTGATTAGGTACTTGAGTGGATAAGCAATTTCCACCAAGCTTAACAATTCTTTTACCTGATTCATTGCTTAAACAGGAAGGCACTTCTCCTGTTAATCGATTGTCGGACATATCAACAAAACCAAGCTTGCCTCCACAGTTCAGATGATTTGGAAGTGACCCACTTAGCATGTTTGATGCCAAATTCAAGTAACTGATGTTTGGCAATGAGAACAGTAGACCCGGAGGCATTCCTTTTAGTAGATTGGACGACAAGTCTAGGTGTTGTATTTGGTTTAGCTTGCTATATTGCTTTGGAATCTCACCTGAGAAGGAGTTGTTACTGAGAAAGGCCATGACCAATCCTCTTGGCAACGCAGGTAGATCAGAATCTAATTTGTTTTCACTCAAGTCCAGCACATTTAGGCTGCTTAGGCCACTGAGATCCGGTAATCTTCCAGAAATTTCATTCACAGATAAAACAAGATCAGTGAGGGTGGTGATATACCTTATTGAAGATGGAAATGGACCCTTCAAACTGTTGTTTCTCAAGCTTAGAAATGTCAGATTAGAGAGAGAATCAAACCAATTGGGGATTGTATCATTAAAGAAATTGTCATCCAACTTAAGAGTTTGAAGCTTCACCATTGCAGAGATCTTAGGAGGAACGGAACCAAAGAGATAATTGGAACTCAAGTCCAAGAATTCAAGTGAAAACAGTCGATGAATTTTGTCCGGAAGTGGACCCCAAATTCCCAAAGACACCAAACTAAGAACTCTCAAGCTTGTCAATCTTGCCAGAGTAGTGACAAAAGAATCCATAGAAAAGTTCTCTGATAAAGTTAGATTTGCAATTGCAAAACCTTCAAAATTACTAACCTTAGCAGGAGTGTGGCCCATGATTTTGAGCTCAGTCACAACATTGTCTTGGCATGAGATGTTCACTTGTGAAGAAGAATTTATGTAACAAAAATCGGTGCCATGATCTTTCCATATCTCTAGTTGCTTAGGGTACTCCAAATGCTTCCTTAGCTGTAGAAGCACTTGTTTCTGTGAGGATTGTAGTTGATAGGAACCCAGAATCATCAAACTCCATGCAAGACTTAACGGCAATAACAAGTTAAAATACCCCATGGAAAAGCTTTAACTACTTTCTGCAGTTCCTTTATGAGCAGTTATGATTCTGAAACAACAAACAATTCATTAGCCAAACATCTAGAGAAGAGTCTTCAAAAAAACAGAGAAGTAATGCATATAATGTTAGCAAGAACTTCACCTCTGAAGCTAATTAAGTGAACTTCTGTCAGTGTTAACTTTCTGAAGTTAGACGAAACATACTATTCAAAAACTGAGAGAGTAAGAATAGAAACTTTTAATAATAGGTGATCCGGGAATCATGTTTCACAGAATATGTTGAATGATTCAGTGACATTTGCAAGACATGAATGAGAAAAAGGAACCAGCGAACAAAAAATTTAGTGTATTGTTTCTCCTTTTTATTAAAATGCGAAGGAAAGAACTTCAGCCATTGAATAAAGCCCAGAAGCGCAAATTAAAAACACAATCTTTTTAGCTGGAAATCTTAGGCGTTGCTAGGTGGGATACCTGGACTAAATGCATTTAGTGTCTCCGCATGGTATTTTCCTTGAACACAGCGAGCTCCTTCCAAAATAAATGGAGTGAACTGTTACCTTCAACATCCAGTCATTAGTAGACTGAGTAGTCAAGAGCTGCTTGAATCTGTTTACTTTTGCTCCAGTATATTTTACCCCGTTTTTTCCATTAACTTACTTCAGCCTGTCTTTTCTAATTCTACATCATATGACATTTTTCTAAAAGCTGGATTCCTCTTTCTTCATGCTTGCATCATCAAATTTGAGACTTTTTGGTAAGTATCAAATTTGAGACTTGCCCATCACTTAATTCATAACATTCAAGCGAAAAAGAGTAATACAGAGCATAAAGATTTAAAAATAACTTTTCTTGTATGGGAAATGTCAGAATTTTCTTTTTCTACAACCAAGTCATTACTTTAAGCTGAACTTTGGTTGATGTTTGGGGAATTGTGGTTTGGCGGCAGCAAGAAGACAGGCTGTAAATGGGCAATTTGCAATGTGCCCATCCATTTCATTTCCTTCAGCTTGACGGTACATTGAATATTTAATTGCTCATATTTTATCATTATAATGTTTTCAATCCATCGTACTCTGAGTCTGAGGCCCACCCCCAATCTTGTTTCAATGAGATAACGAGTTACAGTTACACTGTGGCCAGCTCTGGAATCTCCACCCATTCAATATTTGTTTAGCAAACATACTGGAAAGCATACAAAAACATTTTTTTTTTCTTTTTAACTTCTTTATTAAAAAAAAAAAAAACCCGTATGATTCTGTAAAGCTTTCATTTTCTGGTACGTGATTCCAGCTTTGAAGATCCCACATCATTATGAAGGGCAGGCTACGAGAATCTTTTGAATTACGAGCTGCAATGAGTGGCCTCTGTGACTAATCCAAAAGAATCTTGACTGATTTAATACGTCATCTATTAATAGTTAAAACAGGAAACATAATCTCTTGTCTCATGTGAAATCATGAATCCGAGGCAGTTTTGAGTATGGGACAGAGGTTAGGTTAATAATAATGAAGAGCATTTAAAAATAAGATGAATTCAATAAAGAAGAACACTGAGGAGGAAGGTGGGTCTGAGATTTCAACGACAACCCAATATTATGATGGGCCAAGTGATCCATGGTTTTGCCTTCAGTGGCATGGCACGTCTTTATCAGGTGATTCAATCAACAGAGACATGATGACTTGAGAAGCACAAGAAGAGGAAATTATTTTCCCACCCAAGGTTTGGGGAAATTATTCCTGCCCCTTTTGAATTCAAAAACTACAACAATGCCACCCGAAGCTCAGCTCCACCAAAAAAAATAATGATAAAATGGCATAAATGTTGTTCCCCTTCCCATTTTATATAAAATAAAATTTTTTTAAAAATTGTTGTCTAATTATCAAATCACATTGAGAAAGGAGCAATTTGCTTAATGTATTTTCATGATCTACCAACTAAAATCACATTTTTCTAAGGCAATTTAAGAATGTTTATATCTAAAATGATATAATTTATTTATAATTATTAATTTTTTAAAATCAAATCGATTATTTTAGTGATTTATGGTTCAGTCAACCAATTTCAATCCAAACCACTATAATTAAATAAATAATCATAAAATTGAATTAATATTTTTATAATATTTTATAATTATTATATAAATTAATATAGGTTTTATCTATTAAATATTCTTAAATTTGTCGTTATATTTAAATATATTTATTTTTACTAATAATATAATATACAACATTAAAGTAAAAATTATTCACATAAATTTAATTTGATTTATAATTCATTATTGACTTCAAATTTTAATAGCATAAATTCTTCTACTTTTTGAACAAAGTATTAAAAAAAAAAACTATAAACCGAATTTTTTGTATTACTCACACAAGAAATTTATATAAATCATACAAAATTCATTTTTACCAAATTATTTAACTAAATTAATACAAAATTATACTTAATACCTAACCTATCTTCTATTTATAAAAAAAAAAAATAAAGTTATTGTCTTTAAACATTGAGATTTGAAGTTTTATAGAGACATGTGAGATATTTTTGACTTTTAAAATAAATCTAATTTTAGAGTAATATTGGACTTTAACTTTTTAACTTTTTAATTTGAAAATTTAATATTAAAATATTAGTGCATGTAATAGAAATGAAAACTTACAAATTGGGTTAGTGGTTTTTTTTTTTTTAAATTCGGGTCAATTGGTTTTAGCTAATTTTAACTAAATTGTTGATAGTCAATGTTTAAAAACAAATCAGATCAGACCAAAGATCAATTTTTGATTAAATCAATTGGTCGGATCTAATTTTAAAAGCACTGATAATCACACAAATTGATGCACAATCTAATAACCAAATCTAAAGCGTAATTTTAGTCTCTCTATCACATTTGAAATCATACCAAAAAAGTATGATTAGTCTATATCTAGTAGTTTGACAACTTGATTGAAGTGATCCATCAAGATTAAACATTTTTTATGTGATCTTGGTTGTTTGATCCTATCAGATCGTAGGCAACTCTTTTAGGGTAAAATAGTAATTTAAAAAATAAATAATTAGAGTTAATATGATAATTTAGTTTTATAATATAGTGTGAGGACACTTTTTATGTTACCTGAGTTAAACTTTGAGTGATAATTTGTAAATTTTGATTTTAATGGGTGGGAAATGGTTTCCCCAAACCTTTGGGATGGAAAAAATAATCTACTAAAACATAAATTTAAAGGTACGAAATTCAACACTGGAAAATGTTGTCAAAGGAGAAATCACAGGGGACCCAATCCTAATGGGCCTCATGTCTGCATAATTGCACCTCTCAATCAAGATAAGGTGTTGAATTATTCTTTATTTTAAGAGTTTGCTCTTGGCACATTTGAGTTGATTTGTTGGAGTCCAAATCCAATCACCAAAAAAGCTCATTAATATACTTTTATGAAGGAACCCAAGTTTAAACTAAGAGAAAATAACTGAAAATTTAAGTGGGAATTCATCTAGTGTTGAAGGAAATGAACCAGAACATCCTCAAAAATTGAACAAAATCCACGAAGTTTCAGAAACAAGCCTTAATCAAACAACAAAACCATGTTTCATCCATAAACAGATCCATTATGTTATACATGTGTATGATGCAGATCAGGGTGAAAATTCCTGGATGTCTTTGGAAGTCATTTCTTTCCAGCAGGTGAACCTTGTGAAAGAAAGACAAAACAAACCAGGCCTAATACCCTCCTCCATTGCCAACATATTTTGCCTTGATGTGCGTCAGCAACTTCAGGAATTCATCTTGTGATATTTTGTCACCAAGTCTTTTTAGTCCTTCTCAAGACCATTGTTTTTGTATCAATTTCAGAACCTTAGGGTGTTTATGGAGCATTCTTGGAGGGTTAGTCCCAGTAAAGCCCCCAAAAACTCCAGATATTATCAGAATCAGCCAAAAGCAACAATGGAATGGACCCTCTGCAATAAAGTTGTTGATATGAATCTGAGCCAAGCCCTAACTTCTCAGTAAGTTGAAGACTGGTTCAGGCTTGTAGGTGGTGTCATCTCACTTATAAGCTAGAATGGATGATTCTAAACGGGCTTCTCAGCAAGTCCAACACATCATAGTTATATTGTTTCGTTTCCAAAACCAGGGGAGTTACGAATGGTTGCAAACAAGGAGTTTTGCTCGTATTGAGTTGGGCACAATTCAAGTCTTATATTCGAGTTCAATGTTATTTCGTTTAGTGATCTTATAAGCTTGCAATTTAACTAATATAATATTAATGAAACTATAAATGCTTAAAATTTTGCATCAAAACTTTTAAAATCTTATTATTTAATTTTGAATACGAATATAATTGATAAACACATAAACTATAAAATTTATTAGTAATTTTTTGAATTGAGTTTGAGTTCTCATTTTTATGCTTGAGCTTGAGCCAATAACATTCAAACTCGTTGAGTTCGAATTTAAGCCTTAGATAAACTCTATTGAATCAAACAATACTTGGCTTGTTCACACCCCCTGGAACTATGTTTACATTTCCAAAATCCATGGGTGTTTACAAAAAAAAGTCAAATTATCAGGGTTTTACTAAAAATTATAAAGGGGAAACATACATGAATTGCTTCTCTTCATTATTTTATCAAGGGTATTGAAGTTAATTCACATGATTTTAATGACTATTTTTTCATAAAATACTAAAATTGAGATAAAAAATTATTTATCTCTTGATTTTATTTTAATAAAATTAAAACAAATATTTTGACAAAAATACAATGGGTCGCAGTCGCAGCACTTATGGTAAACCCAGTAACACCCTAGAAAGCCCATACTCCTGAGCTAAGTCTGGATTTGGATCGGACGCGTCCATCCAAAGCCGCTATATTGATTGATTTATTTGTTAAACCCTAATGGGCTAAGTCTGGATTTGGATCGGGTCATCCCGTCCATCCAAAGCCACTATATTAATACGCACATTTTTGTTAAACCCTAGTTTTTCTTCATTTTTCACTGTCTCAACTCTGAACTCTCAACTCTCTCGGACAGATTTTCACAGAGAGATCCTTGGTGTATCTGTTTTGAGCCTCTTCAATGGCTCGGTATTTGTTGTACGAGACAGCTTCAGGCTATTCATTGTTTTTGGCTCATGGTCTCGATGAAATCGGCCAAAACACAGAGGCGGTTCGGAGCTCCATTACCGATATGAACAGGTTCGGTAAGGTCGTTCAGCTCACGGCTTTCCAGCCTTTTGCTTCCGCTCTTGATGCTCTGAATCAGTGTAACTCTGTTTCTGAAGGTATGCTTCAATCCTTTGAGTTTTTAAGTTATATATATGATAAACTGAATGTCTTTTTCATTTGGGTTTAAGCTAGTGTGAATGGCCGTTCCATTTGTGCGACTCGAATGTGTGGCATGCCTTTTTATTTCTCTGTTTGTCCGCTGATAAAACTATGAGGAAAATAAACGTATGAGTTTTACGGGTTTTATATTTCTTGTTATGTATGCTTCCTGACTACCTTATTGTTATGTATTAGAAAAAAATATATACATGATTTTTGCTTTGTTAATCTGTTTTGCAGTTGCTTCTAATTTTACTTATTTTGTGCTTCTTGTGTTACTCAAAACTGGCATTTATGAATTGGTGCTTCTTCTGTATAATATGAAATTGGTACTTATGAATTATAAGTATGACAAGAACTGAATCATTTTGTTTTTGCTGACATAAAAAAAAACTTGACTAACTGAAAAATTTAGCTCGTTATTCAGGGGTTGGTTTAGTTTTACATTTACTGGTTTGGTTCGTAGGGCTTATGACTGATGAGTTGAGGAACTTTTTGGAGCTTAATCTTCCAAAAGTCAAGGAAGGAAAGAAGCCGAAATTTAGTCTAGGTGTATCAGAGCCCAAGATTGGGTCACATATATTTGAAGTGACAAAGATTCCTTGTCAAAGCAATGAGCTTGTTCTTGAACTTCTTCGTGGTGTGCGGCTGCATTTTGATAGGTTCATTAAAGAGTTAAAGGTTTGTAATTTTCCTTTGGACATTTTTTTCTTTTTAAATTTTCATAGCAAGTAAGATGGTCATGTAATAAAGTCTTTCTTTCAATATCCCAACTTTTGTAGCCTGGTGACCTAGAAAAAGCTCAGCTTGGTTTGGGGCACAGTTACAGTAGGGCAAAGGTGAAGTTCAATGTCAACCGAGTGGACAATATGGTTATTCAAGCCATTTTCCTTCTCGATACTCTTGACAAGGACATCAATTCCTTCTCCATGAGAGTCAGGTTAGTTATGGCTGT
Source organism: Mangifera indica (assembly GCF_011075055.1). Classification (NCBI taxonomy): domain Eukaryota; kingdom Viridiplantae; phylum Streptophyta; class Magnoliopsida; order Sapindales; family Anacardiaceae; genus Mangifera; species Mangifera indica. Next base: position 3,730,666 of record NC_058139.1, read on the forward strand.
CCATACATGAATAAGCCTTTTATTTTGATGCCATGCACTTCTCAGAGTGCGTTTAACTGACCATTTACTGCAGAAAGGAATGATGGAATTATTTCTTGCAACTGATTAATGTCATGTGGTCTCTTGTGTTAAAGATTGTGGAGGTCATTCACTGTATGAAACCAGATTTTAGTTTCAATCTTCTTGCTGACAACCTGTTCTCTCTTTTTTAACTTCTTGCAGAGAATGGTACTCATGGCATTTCCCTGAACTAGTCAAAATTGTCAATGACAATTATCTCTATGCCAAGGTTGTAAAACTTATAGAGGACAAGTCAAAGTTGTCTGATGATATTATTCCACCTTTAATAGACATACTTGGAGATGAAGATAAGGCCAAAGAGATTGTGGAAGCTGGAAAAGCATCAATGGGTAAAATTCTTGTTGCGTAATAAACTTATCTTGGACCATTATCACTTGTAACTTTTTTTTTTTTTTAAACTTTTTTGCAGGGCAGGATTTATCTGCTGTTGACTTGATTAATGTCCAGATGTTTGCTCAGAAGGTAATGAACCTTTCTGAGTACAGGAAGAAGCTATATGAGTATCTGGTTACTAAAATGAATGACATTGCACCAAATTTGGCCTCGTTGATTGGTGAAGTTGTTGGGGCTCGGTTGATTTCCCATGCTGGTAGTCTCACAAATCTAGCTAAGTGCCCATCATCCACCCTACAGATCCTTGGTGCTGAGAAAGCTCTCTTCAGGTGTTTTACCTTATGAATTGAGTTCCTTCTGAATTTTATGTAGTTGTTGTGATTGTAAGGTTTAAATGTACTCATTTTCATCTACTGGTTTTAAATTAATAGAGCCTAATTCCTGAATTTGGAAGCTATTATTGTATGATGTTATTTTGACAGCAGATCGTATTATTCCTATTGTAAAAGCGACCTTTACTTCTTGGTTTTTAGTTCTCATGCCAATACTTAATTTTTACTTCTTGTCTTCAGGGCATTAAAAACTCGAGGAAACACACCAAAGTATGGTTTGATTTTTCACTCATCTTTCATTGGTCGAGCATCTGCAAGGAACAAGGGTCGAATGGCTCGTTATTTGGCAAACAAATGTTCCATTGCATCTCGCATTGACTGTTTTGCTGGTAATATTTGAAGTTCTGATGAAGTATTGTATGGCTAATATCTTTTTATGTAGTATATACATTCCTTTTAGAACAATTTTGTGCGGAGTTATTTTCCTTTTCAATTAACTTGTATGGTCATCTTGTATTGCAGAAAGCAACACTACTGTTTTTGGTGAGAAACTTCGGGAGCAAGTTGAAGAGCGACTAGACTTTTACGACAAGGGAGTTGCACCTCGTAAAAACATCGATGTGATGAAAGCTGCAATTGAAAGCACTCAAAATAATGGTGTGCAAATACTTAAAACTGATTTTTAGCATGTTTGCACTGTAGAATAATTCTGTTTAATATTATGGTATTCATTTTTCTATTTTTTACATGATTATAATTTCATTCTCTGGCTTAGATATGGAAACAGAAGAAGCTTCAGCTAAGAAAAGCAAGAAAAAGAAGTCAAAATCTGCTGATGCAGAGGATGGTGAACCTATGACAGTGGATAATGCAGATGCTTCTGAGGAAGCTAAATCAGAGAAGAAGAAGAAAAAGAAGGAGAAGCGAAAACTAGATGAGGAGACTCAGCCGGAGGATAAATCAAATGGTGTTATTGGGCATGATGCTCATGAAGATGGAGCAGCCAAGAAGAAGAAAAAGAAGAAGTCCAAGGATGAAGGAGACGATGTGCAGTCTGCTGGTGAGGCTAAAAAGAAAAAGAAGAAGAAATCTAAAGTTGAAGATGAAGAGTAAAATTTGATGAGTGTTGATAACTTCTGTACTGCTGCCAGTTTACAAGAGTTTTGGATGTCTACAAGATGTTACTTGTAGAAGTCCTGTAGGGATTCTAGTAGATATGGTTCTATGCTTTCCAATTACTCTGGCTAAATGTTTAACTTCCTTCCAAAGTTTATGTTTTGTTTCTACAATCTATCTATCGTTTTGTGGTAGCTAAAATTTAATACAATTATTGGGCAGTTAATTAACGTTCTCTCAATGCGATGCATGCATGGTACGTTGAAATGTTGTTTTACATTGTCTTTGTATTTAATAAAACTAAGTATATAAATAATAATATATTATTATACGATTGAATAATTTTAAATTAAAGATAAAAATAATATCAAATTAGTGTTTCAATCAAAATGTGTCGAGAATCACTGTTGATTATACCTACCATGGAAACAACTTACTCTTGAAATATCGAAGAGAAATATTAGACTGTCTCACCAAACTCATATTTCTTGCTTCGATTTCAGTTTGCAACAACTACTCATCCACCTAACTTGATTTTCTCACTTACCCAAATTTAATTTATTAAATAATAGTGTTATATGTGTAATTTTTGTATACAAATATTAATATATAATTAAATAATTAATAATTAAAAATAAAATAATATTTAATTATATAATAATACATAATTATTTATATATAAAAATTATACTCAGAATTTTATTATTTATTTAAATATGATCAACTCTTAGCTACTTTCTAAATTTTAGATTGTATATTCAGAAAATTTAAAGTCACCAATCACTTCTGAAAATATATATTTCAATTATGGAAAATTGTTTGTAAATAATTGAAGGGATACTCGTAAAATCAGAGATTTGTCTTTTAATAGAACAATATTTCGTCAACTTCCAATACCTACCACAAAAATTGATTTAGTCTGAAAATTTTTTGACTGGTTGGAAGGGTATAACAGTCAATTGACAGTACCTGCAAAGACCACACAGCGTGCGTTGAAAAGCGTTGGAAGGTCCGAACTCGAAGTACCTGCCTTTATTTTCTCATTCACATACCCTCTCTCTCTCTTGTTCTCGTCGCATTACTCCTGAGAAAGGAGAACAAAAAACCCTAACCTAACAAGAATGGCGAGTAATTCACCTGCCAACTTGGAAGATGTGCCGTCCGTAGATATCATGACCGAGCTTCTCCGTCGCATGAAGTGCTCCACTAAGCCCGACAAGCGTCTCATTCTCATTGGTAACCTTTTTATTTTATACCATTTACATTTTTCTCTTCAGATCCGATTTTATTTTTGTAATTTTTATGTCGAATTTTCTATTTTTTATTATGTCTGCTACTACCGGACTGGTGCTTTTGTTCGTGCCACAAAAAGTTTTTCGTTTTGTGATAATCATTTATGTAATTGAAATTTGAAATGTTTATGTTGAAGTAGAAATTTTTAGTTCTGAAGGTGTTAGTTTCGATATTTTTTTCATGGTTTTGGTGCAACTAGTTAACATGATTTTTATTCATGTTTAAGTTAATTTGAATTAATTTTATAGAAAGGTCATATTTTACTCTAAAATGTACGTGCAATATTGCTATCCTGATGATAGGTTGTGTTTCCCAAGCGATATGAATGGTTGTTTGATTGTGATCATTGGAATATGATATGATGGCAGGCCCACCGGGTTCCGGAAAAGGTACTCAATCCCCAATCATAAAGGATGAGTATTGTCTGTGCCACTTGGCTACTGGTGACATGTTAAGAGCTGCTGTTGCCGCTAAAACCCCTCTCGGAATTAAGGCTAAGGAGGCGATGGAGCAGGTCAGAATTATTTTTATGTTGAAAATGTTGTGTCATCTTTCTGGTTATTGTTGTTAGTTGCTGATGGGGTCTTTTGTAATGATTTACCAGGGACAACTTGTTTCTGATGACTTGGTGGTTGGCATTATAGATGAAGCAGTTAAGAAACCCTCATGTCAGAAAGGTTTCATTCTTGATGGGTTTCCAAGAACTGTTGCTCAGGCGCAGAAGGTGTCACTTCCTTTGAATGTCTTGATTACGTTTGTGCATGCTTTTTGTTTGTGAGTGTGTGTTAATCTTCAGATAATTGAGTCTATCCAGTTTAGTATATGAGCTTCTAACTGTGCTATTGTTTACTTTAATCTACAGCTTGATGAGATGCTTGAGAAGCAGGGAGTTAAAATTGATAAGGTGCTCAATTTTGCAATTGATGATGCCATCTTGGAGGAGAGGATTACTGGTCGCTGGATCCACCCTTCTAGTGGTAGGAGCTATCACTCCAAATTTGCACCTCCAAAGGTTCCTGGTGTCGATGATGTAAGTCAATATGAATCATTTTCTTTATATTCCTTTTACATTCATAAAAAATTACTCATATAGCTAATATACTTGGCATTTGTGGAGAATACTGGAAAAGTAGCAAGCAGGATTTTTAAGTTTAAATGAGGGTTCCAGGTCTAGATACCCAAGTATCTATTTGTTGTAAGTGTAGCTTTGTTGGCGTTGTATTTAGAGACTGTATAGGTTGGCCATTCATGTCCCAGATAACCATACACCAAGAATATAAAGCAAACTCCTTATTGAAAAATGGCAAACAGTTTTGTATGGGCAAGAGAACTGAAAAACTTGCAGTCTTGCACTGCAATAATTGTAATTTATCTACTGACAGATATGTATATCCACTGAAATATATTGAAGATTTTAGAATGAAAGATAATTCGTCTATAAGCTGACATCTGGTTCAAGTGAATGGTTTTTGCACATGCTCTTCCAGTGACCTCTATGAACCTCTTGCAGTTTTCTTTACCAACTCCTATTCATTTTCATTTCATGTAGGTGACTGGTGAACCTTTGATTCAACGTAAAGATGATACTGCTGCTGTTCTCATGTCAAGACTGGAGGCTTTCCACAAGCAAACTGAACCGGTATACTGTCTAATATAGCTTCCACTTGCTTTGATATTCTTTTGCAAAAATTTTTCATATGTTCCTGCTTATAATTTTGTTGGCAGTGAAGTTTAATCTAATCTTATCGATCCTCATTCGCCTGACATATTAATTGGCAATTACTGTGTTATTATTTTAGTCCTCATACATGCTTCTACTACACAATTTTAGTTCATCTTTCTTACCATTGCCGGACAATTGTTTATGCCAAACTTGGTTCTCTTCAGATCATGGGATGTTTGCAGCTGTCCTTCTATGCCCTATTATGCCAACACTCCTACAATTTACTCTGATTCATTTTGATTGTGATTTTATCAAATTGATTATGCCCTTTTTCTGAGATTTAAGTTGTGTCAATTTATGCTTTCTTTGTTGCTGATTATTCGATAGTATTTCTTATTATTTATCTTTGCGTGATGTTGAAAATTCAGGTAATTGACTATTACTCCAAGAAGGGCAATGTGGCAAATCTCCACGCAGAAAAGCCTCCCAAAGATGTTACAGCTGAGGTACAGAAAGTACTTTCCTAGAGAAAGTGAGCCATCTATAAAGCTCAGTTAAGTGGATCCATTGAAGCTATAAGCACATGGATTGTTTGAGAACATTCTTAGTTTTTTGCTCAAATGTACTTTGATATACAGTCGATTTTTTTTACTGGTGTCCATTGCTATTTTAACCGCCAATACTGCGGCTGCCCTTTCTTGAGATAGATTTGCACCCAAATAATAAACATTACGAGTTTTCTCTTTCTATTTTTTCTTCAGTTTTCAGTCTCTGGGTGCTCGATATTATTTTGGTGCACTTTTGCCAAATGGCATAATATTAATGTTCGTGAGGGTGGGAAGTGATTAACGCCTGCCCACCTAGCTGCTTTTTCATCAGTTTCTCCTCAATTGTTTGATTGTAATGTTTTCTAATAATTCTGACTATTTGATTAATCTCAATCTTTGGTCCCCATCTTCGATCTGAATCATCTGAAATAGAGCCATACATTATTACCTCTGTGTGTGTGTGCGTTTGTGTGTATATATATATAAATATATATATATATATAGACTCGTACTGGTTAGATGGATAAATTCAAAATACAGTAATCGAACCTATAATTATTGTATCAAATAAATTAGGATTTTACAATCACCATATAGACTTAGATTTAGATTTTCTCTTTGAAAATTCTAATGTTTTATCAGTTTGATTATCTCTGACCCTAAGGTCAATTTGCAACTACTTACTAGTTTTAAATCAATACCAAACAAGGTCCGTATTAGTAATAAGCATAATTTACAGACTGATCTCGATGTATCATGCCAGCATCACATTTGGAAGTTAGGACAAGAATGGGCATGATTTACTGCAATTTCTAAGCACTGGGAACCAGACCTATATGTCCACTGCAAACTTGCAATCAAGATGAGCGAATTCTTGGAAAAATGCCTTGAAATGCTCGTATGAATGTTTCACGTCATCAATGGCACACACTTCTCGTATACTGTGCATCGATAATTGTGGTGCACCGACATCGACTGTGCGAATCCCCACTCCACTTGCTAAGATGGGACCGATGGTCGAACCACAACCCATGTCATTGCGGACCACAAACTCCTGCACCCATACAAAATATAATCAGTTCATCTGCCCAACGATGAAAATCTCACACGGCAACTGGCAGCTTCCATTTCAATATAAACGTGCTCCAGTTCTTTTATAAGTCATGATGCTGAGTAAACACAGGAAAAAAAGTTCCAACAAGGTAGAGCCTCTACATCAATGGTAATTAGCATGCAGCATGCCAAATTTTAAAACAATGTTTTCACAGAAAACATAATCTTATGTTTATTACAAGTTTATAACAATTCCTGGTAGGATAAATTTTGAACATGTGAAATGAAGTTCCAGTCTCCCTTCTTGAAGAGCTCCAAAGCTAACAATTTATTCCTTCTCTTTTGTAAATTCATATAATTTGAACTCAAGATTTACACCCCAATTTCAAGATGTCACTTTATAATTTGAGCTATAGCTGAGGATTCCAAATTAAAAAAATATGTACATCCAACATAACGACGTTCCCATTTTATCAGAAGCTATACATCTTAAAATTCAGAACTTGTGGACAAACCGAAAGTTCTTAAAAAAGCGAAAACAAACCTGAGTAGGAAGGTTATGCTTCAAGGCTATCTCCTTGAATATGAAGGATGTAACGGCATTAGTTGCATAATGTTGATTTGCATTGTGCTTGATGACAAGCCCTCCATGCAACTTGGGCTGATGATTATCCTCATGTTTTTCCTAACAATTAATCCCACGTTACCACAATGCAATCAGAGAAAGCATAACAAATTTTGAATACATACCATGTAATTAGGGTGTAGGGCATGGGCCATGTCAGCAGAAACAAGAAAACTCCTCTGGATTGCTTTCTCAATCAACTGAAAGAAAGGAATAATAAAACATTGTGCTGTAAACAATAGGGTTTCAGAAAATAATAATAATAAAAAAATCTTTGCAAAAAAGCATAGATGTGAAGGATGGGTGTGGCTATCAAAGATTTGGACTGACAAACTAGAAGTAGAGAGAAGGGTGAAATCCTTTTAGTTCAACCTATTTTGTGTTTCTTGATCTGATATAAAAAATGCAGGACATTATCATCTTAGCAGCTAAGAATGAATGTTATGATTTTCTGAATTAGTTGTGAATCGATATATAAAATTTAGAAATAAAATCATATTTCCAGTAAACAAGCTTTAAAATTGCTTAGATTTCAAAAGAAAAAAAAAATAAACATCAAGCGGCAAGCCAGTAACCAGCTTTTGAAGCATCATGACAATTAGTGATTTTAGCAAAAAGAAGACCAAGAAATCGGACATACCACATTGGTAATTGTGCAGAAGGAATTTGTGATTCGTGACAAAGCATCTAACATGACAGGAGACCCAGCTCCTTGAGCTGAAGCTGATCCAACCTCCTCATGGTCAAACAATGCCACCATTCTAACACCAGTCTCATCCTCAAGGTTGCTTCCAGAAGATGTAGTATCTATCAATGCCTGCATTTGAATTTATGAAGGAACAAATGAGATAGCTGGAGTATAATATGAAATAAATGTTCAAAATAACTTAACAATTTAATAAATTGGTAATGCCAAATTACAAATTACAAGTATTAGCAACCTTCCGAACTGGATTCAAACTTATGATACCCGAACTTAAATTAGAGGAGATCGCCAAAGCATACAAAGCATACATGTCTAACAATATCCAAACCACAAGATCATTCGAACTAAATTATATATGACAGATCAATATAAAAAATTCAGAACAAGAAAAATCCAAACAATTTAGAACAATTTATATGTCATAAATAGACAATGAAAAATCCAAGGGAATAGTTATTCAGGAGCCCAAGGATTCACTAATGCAATAAAAAAATAGGGCACTACATCTTGCAAATTAGCAGAAAATAGAAATTCAACCACGCAACTCTCACTTGCATTTGACACAGGGTACAGCCTAAACAATAGCTCATACCTTCAGAGAGCAAAATGACATGCAGAGATTGTCAAGCCTCCCAGAGAAAATGAATTCTTCCTTAATACCAGCTAATATACTTGGTTGTGTATCGCATGCTTGTAGTTCAAAATCACATATATCATCTGGTACACAGCCAAGCTGACTAGCTATCATCTGATGAACAAAGGAGAGAAATACTGAAATCACCATTGATGTAAAAATTCTAAACCCAATTCCACTAACAAAGTAAAAATACTTAGATCATCCAATTAACTCATTTGCCACTAATAAAGAATATTTACCTGTAGTAGAACTGAGTGGTGCTTGGAGCCAAAACCAGTTGGTGTTTCTTTAGAGTTATTATCTCCGGCCACTTTATTAAGCTCCTCCTGTGAAAGATTAGATTGTTGATTTAAACCCAAAAAAAAAAAAAAAAAACAGAGAAATAAACAAAAAGATATGAAAAAGATAATATTGATTCAGTATCAACTTTCATCAGTTTTAGCTAAATCATATGCCAGGGAGCTTCAATTATCCCTATTTTTAATTATTTTCAACAATTAAGTAGTAATAACTCCAATAGTAGAGATAACGGGAACAAAGCTAATTCCCACCAAATAAAGAACACTGACTGCTGTAAAAAAGGATTATTTGAACAACATTTAACAAAATATCTAGATTGATGAATTCATACATAAATTAGCAAAAAGATCAATTTTAAATTAAATCATACAAATTACGAAATTTCTGGGAATTTTGTACCCATATATAAATTGCAACTTCCCATTTCTCTTAATAAAAAATAATCATACTTTGTGCAGGAAATTTAAGAATGGTACCTTATAGGACCAATTAACATCTCAGAATTCCCCCTATCTAAGGTTTTCCATCACTTTAATTATTTTGAAGATGTAACCGCGAGTGTGTAAAAAAGCAACTAAAGTTCTTAAATTCAACAAAATATGCATAATTATTTTATACATGTTTTTCATCTAAAAACCAAATAAGATGCATTCTTGTCCTTGATGACTTAATATCCATTTATTCCAGCTTCTAACATATTACCACATCCTCCTGACGACCTTAAAACATGAACTCAACCTAGCTAACCATGAAACTATTTTAAATTACGATGGAATCTAGCTAGATAGAATCATCTTCCTTAAATCATAATAATGAACAGAGAATATGCTGCAATGCCAAGCAAATGAGGCCATGAAATATATAGTATGCACTGAACAATTGCCCTGTAGAAAGATTACCTTTATTGCTGTTGCCAAGACAGGAAGAAGATGACTCTGGGTGTTAGGCTTAAATCCATCGCTATTGATATTCCTGTTTACAATATATAGATATCTTTATGTTTCTCTTCAGAAAGTTCACTTGAAGGCGTTAAATAACAGAACCCATGTATAAATAAGCTATATCAAAATTACCAATAGATTAGTCAACCACAATAATAGGTCACTTTTAACAAAATGTTTCATCTAGTAAAAGTACCTGTCCAAGTGTATGGCCAGTGTAGGAATTCGCAATATGGGCTCCTCAATTCTAAGTAGCTTGTGAGAATAAGAAACTGAACCATCTTTTTCTTCTCTAATGATCACCCGTCCAGCGATCATTAAGTCACGATCAAACCATGTATGCCATAAACCACCTCCATATGTTTGAACACCAACCTCCAAATACCCGCCTTTTGTTACCTGACCATTCCAGGTAAGTTCAAAATCTATGGTCAATCACATTGCCAAGAAAGCTCACATTTCAGATATATCGAAGTGTTAATACTTTGAAAAAACAATCACAGGAATATAACCAAGTTACCTTAGAAACAGGTTTCAGCTTTAGACAAGGACTGTCAGTATGAGCACCAACTATATGGAATCCATTTCCAGCAACATATCTAAGCATAGATATCTCATCATCAGAAACTTGAAAGAAAAAAATAAAATTTAAATCTTAAAGTTCCTTTTTTTCTTTGTCTACCTTACGTGTTTCAAAATTATAAAAATACCAATCACTTTGTTTTAGCTTATTTCAATATATATAAATTTATTTATTTATGGATTGCCATTTCAAGTATGGCTCCTACTGGACTTTTTATATCGGAACAAATAATAAATATTTGTTTTTGTTTTCCCAGTCCAAGTTCACTTTAATGTATTCAAAACTTTCTTTGAGTAAGAAAAACCGATACAGAAATACGAAAGCAAGAATGAAAAACTAAGAATCAAGAGATATAATATTACTTTTTTCCGACGGCGAAAGCTACAATTGTGGAATAATTTCTGGTGAAGAAATATCTCTTTCCAGCTTCCAAGTTCCAATCTTCTTTCTCCGAAATCTGTTCGTATCCCACTTCTCGCAAACGCCTCTTTGCCTCATCTAAAATATAAAATATCAAATAAAATTCAGGATCCGTTTGTTTTTGTCAGAAACAGAACGGAAACAGAATAAAGAACGTCAATTACCAACGGCGTGAAAAGCAGTTGGAGATGCGTTTAAGAATTGGAGAAAGTCGGAGACCAGAGAGCTCTCTTCATCACCGTTAGCTTCTGTTTCTGCCATCTTTCCTGAATCTGATTGACTTTTTCACTCGCTTCAAGGACTTGTTGATCCTTCGTGACTCTTATATGCGGAGAGTATAAGCATCGGGTTCTGCTTAAGGCTTCAGGAGATACTTATGCTAGCAATAATTAAGGATTCAGCTTTCGGCTTGGCCCACCAATATCACGACCTGTTAACATTCCACTTAACGACTGAACCGTGCCGGAATATGATCCATTTCCTCCATTTTTATTATTCTAATAAATCTTATATAGATAATGGACAAGAAAGCTAGAAATTACTATAAAAATAAACAATTATTCGTCTTTACTTATGATGATAGGAAGACCATGGACTTATATTTTAAGTTAGTTTGTAGACTGCATGATAGAATTTCTCTAATTTTAGTTGCCATCTTCATTTCGGAATGCAAAAAATTTTCCAAGAAATGCTAAATAGAAACGTTTCTAATACAAACATTAAGGATCAAGGGACAAAATAGAGCCACTTGAAACGCTCATTTACATGTTGAAGAATAAAGGGATTTTCTGGGAGTATTAAGGAGTAATGTAGGTATTTCAATCAATATTCAGTTAGCTTTCCCTCCATTTTCCCAGAAACAAACAAACTACACCAGAAAATAAAATAAAATAAAAAATTAGATAACTTAGTATATAAGCCACCAAAATTGCTGCCTTCTCTTCTCAAAGAACCAGTGACTGCAAAATCTTTTTGCTTCATGTCTACCTAGTCTTGTGAGCCTTGGCCAATTTTTTCTTTCTCTTCTTCACTGCCTTCGGGACTTTTGTCTTCCGAGCTTCCCTCTTCTCTTCTCTGACTTTCTTTTTGTTCTCTTTTCTGGCAGCTTTCTTATCAAGAGAAGCCTTCTTCCCAGTTTCAGATGAAGAATCCCCTCCTGACTCACTGGAATGGTCTTCCTCTCCATCTGTTTCAGATCCAGATTCTACATCAGATTTATCATGTTGGCCACCAGCCTGACTGAGTGATGACTCTTCTATAGGATTTTCATCAGGTTGCTCCTCTTTATTGGCAGAAGAAAGCTGAACTTTGGTAAGAGCATCCTTTAGTCCAGTAATTGTCTTATAGTACATGTCTCCTGTATCCTTGCCACTGGTTAGCAGTTGTACATCCTCCTCAGCATTTTTCACATGTTCTAGAGTCTTTGGAATGTATGACTAGAAAAAAACAAAATAAACCAAGTTAAAAGTTGCACAGATTCAATCAACATGGCATTTAAACAGTGGCCAAGCAAAATAGTCAATCAGACACACAGGCCAGCAGAACAGACAGAGGCAAGACAGACCGACAGATGGAGATGCAGGCAGGCACGGCAGACCAACAGAGAGAAAGACAATGGACCAACAAAAAGAGAGGCAGGAAGGCAAGATGAATCAAATGGACAGAGAGGCAAGAAGGCAAGATGAACAAACGGACAGAGAGGCAGGAAGGCACTGACAGACATGCAGAACATGCAGACAAACATACAGAGGGACAGGCACACATGACGGAAGAACAGACAAACAGGCTCGACCGACAGACAGACAGACACAAAGGATGAACAGGAAGGCAAACCCCAACTTTGTAAAAAATCCCGAATGATAATTTTCAGACAACACTACAAAGTCCTGTAAAAATCAAGAACTCAATTTCAAATGTTTCAAATAAGTATATGTACATTGTAAAATTGGAAAAAGCACATGCACTCAAAAACAATATCTTTGCAAAAGAAATGACTTCAATCTACAACTTCAGATACTAATAATATTTGATATAATGTACTGATCTGAAAAATATTTTACCACCAAAATTTCTATCATTACAACAAACCAGAATGTGGTCCAAACAAAACCCAGCCCCAAACATGTAGAGAAACGAGTTTTCTTTGTTTCACTCGAAGTTGAATCTTCACTTCAGATAGGTGAAAATCCAGCAAAGAAAAAAATATAATATTGTCATTAAACTGACCTGGACAAATACAGAGTCAGCAATTTCATCCTCAATAGAAATATCTCCTCTTGCCAAAATTTTATGCTGAACCTGAAATAAAATGCAAGAATTTACAAATGGAATCCACTAAATTCTTTAGAAAAATCTGAAGCACAAGTAAGGCACTGAACCTCCTCCAAATAACTGTCAACAGAATCATCAGCGATTGATGGGTCTACTATGAAGTCAAATAGTTCTCGGATTGTCATTACTGCCACACCATGTTTCTTAAAGAAATCCTAAAGAGTAAAAAAACACTGGAATTATCAGTACTGGTAATTGAAATCAACTTTAATTCTCCAGACTAATATTTTAGTCAATAAACAAGAAGCATTATCCATTTTTAAGAGAGAAAAAAAATCCTTACAGAAATATGAACACAATCTTCGCGCAAGAAATCAAGAGCATGAGGATGGTCAAGATCAACTGCTTGAGAGACATCAATGATGTACAAGTGACCCTATTGAACAGATAAAGTTTAAATTGCATGTCAATGGTAATACTTGCAGTCAATTTATATCTTACTGTCGAAAATAAAGTTAATTACAAGTCCTCTATTTTACCAACCAAGCCAGGATAGGCATAGATGCAAGAAATTAAAAAAAGTTTCATTTCTTTTTGTGTAATACATTAACCATCCTCAAAGCCTAGCATAGAATCAGTTCACCGATGGAAACAATAGGAATTACCTCAAAATAAAGTATGTTATATTCACTGAGGTCTCCGTGCACCAGTTTGCACTTCTGATATAATGTCCGCATCACAATTATAATCTGACAGAGACATGATTATAGGTTATAGCAAATGTAGAAGCAAAGCAGCAACACAACAACATCCCTTTCTAGTAGCTTAAAAAGTGTGGTGACTGAAGCTTGATTATTATTTAACAGACACTTTTAGTGTATCCAATACCTACGGAAATGCCACATGACTAGATTACCTAAGAGAGCTATCGAATAAGTGCCTTTATATTCATAATTCGTTGAATATATAACATAAACAACCAAGAGATCTGGACACACCTCAACATAACCTTCACGTAACTTGTCTGAAGATAAAGCAGCATCCTTAAGACGAGGAGCAGCCCAACCAGATTTTCCTGTGACACAATATTACCAATAAAAAGCTTCAATGAGAGAATGTGATAGTCCATTTCGCAAAACTAAACACTTGGTTCACAGAGGAGAAAAAAAGTGTAACGAGGACAAACAAAATTATGAACAATGCCATTGAATATTCTCTGACGTACTAATAGCTTGAAGAGTAGATATTCTATGTGGGGAATCAATTAAATACACACAAAAACTAACAACATATATAGTGAAAATCATTAAAATGTTGCAGCTATCAAGAATTAATTTTGATCTAAGATAACTAGATGATTGCAACACAAATTGTATCATCGCTCCATTCTCCAGGGAATATTCTAAACCACTGAACTAAAAGCCTACCCAGTAACCTTTTTTTAGGACCACAAACCTTTACATAACAATGCATATCTCAATACCTATAAATTCCATGACCAGAACATGAAGTCTCAAGAGATATGGAGTTGGACACCGTATTCCAGCTGCCTTGAGCCTGCGATTAGCGACAAACACATATCATATGGCAATGCTAAATATCATGCGTATGGAAACCAAAATGGTTACAACAATCAGATAATTTTCACACATTATCATAACTCATCATTCAGTTGATTTGGGGAAAAATGACAAGAAAAGATCAATTTGAAAATAAAGTTAATAATCTGAAAGAATCAAAGTGTTCCTCGATAACAAAAAAGTGACAGCCTTACCTCATAAGATTCCTCATTTCTTTTTCAGCCCACGTCTTTACCATTTTCCTGGGATTGTGCTTGCAGTATCCATATCTGAATCGGTAGTCACCTTGCACGTACCGATCTCGGTCCCTGACATTATTTTGAAACACAAAGTTGAGTTGCATCATTCAGCTACAGCAGATGGAAATATCTAAAAGGAACTCAATTTTTATTCAATTTATTTCAAGAAAAATACAGACATGACTGCGGTTGCTAACCAGAATCATTGAACTGTAAAATAGAAGTACATTGATGCTCCTATCATAGAAGCACAAAATATAAGTGCACAGATGCTCCATAGTGCAATTTAATGTGCCACTAAGCCTAACTAATGTGACTTACTCCATAGATCATGAAAAGAAAATAATAACAATGAAAAAGTACTCACTTGAAAACCAGGACAGAAGTTTTGTACACTTTAATTGCTAGTTCTTGACCATCAGATTTTGTTGCATGATATACATTTGCCTAGTTAAGCACAACAATAGGAACTTAAAGATTAGATGTGCAGGAAAAATTGCACAAGCACACAGAATTCATAACAATCAAAATTTTGAGCAACATAGCCATCGTGATACACTTTAGAAATGGGCTTAAAGCAATGGTTGAACTGACAAATTTAAAGAGCTGTTTCTTTCTTTTTTATAGGAAAAATTTAAGAAAGTGTTGCAGTACATACTTCTTTTCCGGTTGAAATGCAGCCATTAATATCATGAAACACACCTCGATTCAACATTTTGAATAGAACCATACGAGTTCTAGGATCAATGGCCTGAAGAAAATGGAACAAATCACATAAGAAAAAAAAAAAGTTAAGACATATGTACATGCACAAACACAAGTGTCTGAATTTAAAAAAAAAAAAATGAACAAATGCAATTATAAATACAATATTATACCTGCTCAACGGTTGCACGATCTGCTTTCTCGGTACTCTTGGTTTTACCAATGGCCATCTCTCGAACACTGTCACGGATTGCAGTTGTCACAGAGTTTGACATGCCAACGTTTATCCTTCCCTCCCATTCCTGCAACATTAATTGACTAGATGAAACAAACCTCAATGGTGACCGTGGTTCAAGAACCAAAATTTTGATAATGTTGAATTTTATTAGTTAACTACTTAATAATATTAAAAAAATAAAAAATAAAAGAATTAACCGTAAAACAAATTTGTTATTACAATTGAACCAAAAACTACATAGAAATCAGGATTATACCTCTAAAGGTGAAGCTCGAATGTGATGGGCAAATTTCTGATTTTTGTTTGACAGAGGTTGAAGAGTTGATGAATTAGGACGAGAGTGAAGACCTCCATGCGCATTTGGGCGCCTCGAATTGAGCAAAAAAGCCCCATCCACTGGTTCATCGTCGTCTTTAGAGTCCAAATAATCCAATGCCTCTCCAATTTCGGATTCGGAAGACCATGAAAGTTCCCCCTCCTCCTCTTCTATCTCTTCGTCATCCTCTACTTCTTCTCCGGCTTGACCCACCGCCGGCAGTTCCTTTTCTACAATTGACATCTCCACTCTTTCTGTTAAGCCCAAAAAAAAACTGAATTATAACTTATTTTCCATCCAGAATAGCAACCGATTATTGAATATTTATTTGATCTTAAATTTTACAAAAAGTAACAGGCATGAATAACTTACTAATAAGTATCTTGAAAAAAAAACACAAGCTTGCGTTATGAAAGAGACCAGTTTTAGTCTGAGTTGCTGTATATGATCTTTAAGCTTGCAGTTTGAAAGACAGGCCTACGTTTTCAGAGTTAGGGTTTAACAATATTTTCATGGCCAAACGACTATGTCCCACCCAAGGTATGCTGAAACGTGAAGTTTCTACCCTGTATCTTTGATAATACCAAACACCCACCCATAAGTAGTTAAAATTAATGATGATAAGGGTAAAATCATTGTTTTCTCTATAATATTAAAAATAAACTAAAATATAATCTATTTTTGCCCTCCTAAACTTTAAAAACTAAAATTTTTTCCTAGCCTAAATTTTAAAAAATGTCAGTTTCACCCTAAGGTTCCTTTTTGAAATCTTTGACGACATCTCTGACTCTATTACCAACAGTCTCTCTCTCCTGAAGCATCTTCTCCATTACCGATGAAGATGAAGATGACCTTTGTCTTCGTCTGAAAAGTTCGTCTTCCCCAAAGAAGTTCTTTATCTTCCAAGACGTCTCCGACGTCGATTATGGCTCCAAATGAAAGGAAATAGATCGTTGGAAGGAGAGGATGCTTCAGGAGGGAGAGGCCGTTAGTAATGGAGCTGGAGATGTCGTCGAAGATTTCAAGAAGAAACTCTATGGTGAAACTGTCATTTTTTTAAAACTTAGACTGAGAAAAATTTTAGTTTTTAAAGTTTAGGGGGGCAAAAGGAGATAAAATTTTAAGGGGTTAGAATTATGTTAATTTTAACTGTTCATAAGTGGGTGTTTGATATTATAAAAAATAAAGGATAAAAACTTGACATTTCAACATACTTTGGGTGGGAAATAGTCCTTTGGCCTATTTTCATTAACTTCTATTAGATATCCTTTTATACAATACGACGTTAAACATACTTTAGTAAGGGGTTTTGAATACTACTAAGTATAAAGTATGGCCAAACGACTATTTCCCACCCAAGGTTTAGCGTTTTCTCAAAAGTCCCCCCTTTAACTATGGAAACACCAAACACCCACCCATGACCGGTTAGATTTAACCAAACCCTAACGGCTGAAAATTTTATCTCCTTTTGCTCCCCTAAACTTTAAAAACTGAAATTTTCCCCCCGCCTAAGTTTTAAAAAATGGCAGTTTCACCCTAGGGTTTGGTTTTGAAATCTCCGGCGACCTCTCCGGCTCCGTTGCCGACGGCCGCTCCCTCCCGAAGCAACCTCTCCTTCCGACGATCTCTTTCCTCCCATTTGGAGGTCCGATCGACGCCCGGAGACGTCGTGGGAGACGAAGACTTCGTCGGGAAGACGAAGTTCTTCGTCTTCCCAGACGAAGCCGACGCCGTCGTCCTCGTCTGGGAAGACGGTCGTCTTCCCAGAGGTCTTCTTCTAGGAAGACGATCGTCTTCCCAGACGAAGACGACGACGTCTGCTTCGTCTGGGAAGACGAAGAACTTCGTCTTCCCGACGAAGTCTTCGTCTCTCACGACGTCTCCGGGCGTCGATCGGACCTCCAAATGGGAGGAAAGAGATCGCCGGAAGGAGAGGTTGCTTCGGGAGGGAGCGGTCGTCGGCAACGGAGCCGGAGAGGTCGCCGGAGATTTCAAAACCAAACCCTAGGGTGAAACTGCCATTTTTTAAAACTTAGGGTGGGGGAAAATTTTAGTTTTTAAAGTTTAGGGGGGCGAAATTAGATTCTATTTTAGTTTATTTTTAATATTATAGCTAAAATGACGATTTTACCCCTACCACCGTTAGGGTTTGGTTAAATCTAACCGGTCATGGGTGGGTGTTTGGTGTTTCCATAGTTAAAGGGGAGACTTTTGAGAAAACGCTAAACCTTGGGTGGGAAATAGTCGTTTGGCCTATAAAGTATTCTTTAACCAATTAAAATTTTGTATTTTTTTATCTTAATATATAATTTTCCACAGTATGATTTGAAAACGTCTATCGCAGACAATTCCGCCAACCACGTCTCCGAGTAGAAGAATACAGGCCAAAGGACTATTTCCGACTGAAGATTAAATGTCAATATAAATATGTATTTATGACTTAAAAAATTTAAAGTTTCATTCGTAGTTTAATTTTTATTAAATTTTTTTATTAAAGATAGAGATGTAATAATATTTAAAAAATATAAATTTTATTAATTTTTAAATTTTAAAAACTAATAATTTTACTTTTTATCTAAAATTTTTAATTTTAAATAATATTTTCTCACTCAATACTTAGGATTTATTTTCTTATCTTCTTAACCATTTATGATAATATTTGAACTCATACATCAACTACCAACTCTCTCACGTGAAGAAGAATGTCAAGAATTGATAAAGACTCCAAAAGAATCCAATCGATGATGACATCGAAAAAGAGAAAGAGGAAAAAAAGAAGAAACTTAAAAAAAAAATGTAATATTTTAAAATTTAATATTGAAAAAAATTATTAATTTTCTAAATTTATGGTAGAAATAGATAGTATTAACTAGTTTTGTTAATTTTAACAGCTCATAGATAGTTGTTTGAGTTTTCGATAGTTAATTAATATTAATTTGAGGTTGCAACAAATTTTGGATGCGAATAAGTTCTTTGAACTAAAAATATATGTACAAATTTTGGATGCGAATAAGTTCTTTGAACTAAAAATATATGTACAAATTTTGAATATAGAAAATAAATATATATATAATTTGTCATCAAATAATTATATAATTTTAAATTAAAAATATAAATATTTAATTATACAATCATATATTATCTATATATTTATTTTATATGTTTAAAATATTTATATATACTATTGTGCTCTTGGGCCAGATCTTGAGTGAGACGGTGTAATTTACTCTGTCACGTGCTTTGTAAGCCATGCATCTGAAATTTATTTTCGTGTGATTTGGAACCAGGAAAATATTAGGTCTTTCTATCCAACCGTACCAATTTGTTTAGCTGGAACCAAATCAATTACGTGCGTAGGCAAAAGGATTACAACCGGTAACATCACATGAAAACCTACCATACTATGCATGTAACAACGAATTTATCTTAATTGAAGATAAATGTTAAAACTACATGAATATTAATTTTTAATTACATCACTCTTTTGAAAAAAAAAACATTTTTTTTTTTATAAAATTGGTTATTATTATGTGAACATATCACTGGATCACATTAAGAGAAAAATAAAGACCTGACAATGATTTAATACAAATTTCAACATTTCTTGCAAAAATCAAATTCAAAGAATTGAGTTTTTAAAATCAATTGTCATAATAAATTCCAGAAAATATCTAATAAGATATATTTATTAGATTTAAGATTTTCTGATATACTTAGTCAACAAATGGAAAATATTTTTTCCAAAAACTTATCCCGCCGGCGCCGTTTCTTTTGTGGTACACAATCAATTTCAATCCCAAAATCTTTTTTTTTTTTAATTATTTACACAATAAGTAATATAAAACAGGATAAAATAAAATTAACATCACATCCCGACCTCAAACTAAAATTTGCTTGCTAATGCCTACCATCACACGGGCCCCACGTTCCCGGGTCCCACCATCTCCACCATTCCTGCGACCCCATGACCGTCATCCTCGATAATCCACCGATCCATCGGCACACATTCCATCTTGTGTCTCAACTTCCAATCAAGGGCTTGACATCCTCTAGAACAATAATTCACGGTCCCACAGGCGGAACACCTTCGAAACTCGTGTGGACGTGTCTCGGGTCGACCGCACCCGCTATGCGAACACAACCTTAACCCGGGGGCTAACTCACCCTTGCCCGACTCGAACCATTCTTTTAAAAACCTGTTCACCGGGTGCATCTCCGGCGCGCCCACATTATATCCGAAATCACTTAACAACGGACAGCCCCAAGTAGTTGAACCGCAATGCAAACGTTTGGGATGATTTGTCCGCGCCAGAGGTAAAGGTAAGGATTGCATGAATTCACGTGCGTTAGCCTCGACTAATAATCGCCGACCTTTGAGGATGTTTTGCCGCACGCCGTAGCCGTCTTGAAGGCAATGACCAAGCTCACGTACGGCATCGATATGGCCGAGTAAAGCAGCTCGAGCGCACAGCGCAACGCCGGCTCGGAGATCTTTCTCATTTCTAGAAGCACCGCTGCCGTTAAATTGTATCACGGAGAGAGAATAAAGCGCCGACACGTGTGATTTAATAGCAGCCTTAGCCATTAAAGAGGTTCCACTCCCTTGGTTTTGTAAACAGTAAAATCGGATCTGTTGCAGTCGGAAAGACAGGTTAGAACAACAACTTAGCGGAGAGATAAGTGATATGATAAGTATAAAAATATGTACATATACGGACCATGCCAAGAGCGTAGGCGGCGTCGGTGTTGCCGGCGTTAATACAGAGTTTGAGGAAACGGTGCGCCGAATCTGACCAGTTCTTTGCTCTGATTGCAAGTGTATTCGTACCGGCTTTTGATAAAACAAATGGATGAAGAGCTAAATGGTTCAATCTTTTGCATCTGTACACAGAGCAAAAATAATGAACATACATAAAAACTTCACAAGAAATACATGCCTGTACTGTAAAAATAGCATACGTTAAGAGGACGTTGATGAAATCCGAGGGACAAGAAGCGGAGGAGCTAAGCTTGCAAAGGATATAAACGGCGAGATCGTCGGGTAATCCGTCGAGAAAGTCAGGTTTATCCGGTTTTCCGGCAACCTTAGGAGAAGTCTTGAGTTTTTTTCCGCGGAACATTTGATTGACTGTATTAGGACTGAGGACGAAGAACAAGCAGATGAATAATTAACCCTGTCAACAGAGAAATGGGAGAGAGTGTGTGTGTTTGTGCGTGCTGCTGCTGCCGCTCCTCTAATTTGTTTTTATATGAGTCGTGGTTGCTTTGTCTGCTGCCCTCTTGTAACTGTGCTCTTTTTCTCGATGAAAGCGAAACAAAAATCAAATCTAGGGTTGCGGTTATATATAAAATACCCTCAGAACACACCAATGGCCGATTGTTTTAGGCTGGACCCATTTAACTTAAACCCATATAATAGAATGTGTGATCTGTGATCTCCCACTTTTTATTTTATAGTAAATAATACAAAATTAAGCCTTAAAACTTAAAAGCCAGCTCCCCCTTGTCCGTTCGGTGTACGAAAACTGCTTGTATACGTAATAATTTATGTTTTCCTCTTTGACTGCTGTATACTCTGAGGACACACAGATTTTAATTTTTTTTAATTTTAAATAAAAAGCAAAATTAATAAAATATACCCACACGGATATTCTTGTAGAAGATGGTCAAAGTGGCCCGGAAAGTAGGCTAACAAAATCAATCAATTCTCTGCATATACAGGGAATTAACAAAGGACAAATAAGTAACAACCAATAATTAAACGTCTGGTCTTGGAAGTTAAAATGTCACGGGCATGGCAGGGCAATAAGTGTCTTGAGGATTGTATCAAGTGACAATTCCTTCTATTTCAACTTCTTTCCTTAACAATTGATTAATAACTAAATCATTCTATTTTGGCAAATAATTAAAACAACATTTACTCTCAATTATTTTACCAAATAATTAAAAAAACTTTTTTTTTTAAATTGATTAACTAAATTGTCTTGTCTCTTTGTCCGAATAAAGCTATTGATGAAAAAATTGGTTGATGACAAAAATAATATCTAATTGTAAGAGATAGAAAAAAACCCTTAAAAAATTTTAATTATAAAAAATTATTAATTTTTTAAATTAAAAAAATAAATAAAATAAATTTTTAAAATTTAATAATAAAATAATAACAAATATATTTTTTAAAATAAACAAAAACTTAAGTGAAAAATAACCCTTTTGCTTAATTAAAACAACCTTTTAATTCTCATTTATGTGTCGGTTCTTCAACCATTTACTCATTGCTAATAAGATATATCAATTTATGCCACAAGTAGAAGGTAACGTGCCCAATAACTCTTTTAAGGCACTTCTGATTATTTTTAAACAGTGTGATAAACGTGCGATTTGACTGTATAATTAATTTTTTTCCCGTTATGCCATTTCCCTAAGTAAAGACCGATCACAAAAGAAACCAAATATCTAGAGGTTTATTTTTCAAGTTTCGATAGGAAGCCACATGAATAAATTATTTTAAACAGATTAGATGCGTAACTGATTAATGGTTTTCTTTGTCACATGCGACGTCTGCCTAACCTTGCTTCAGATGGTGTTCACGTATAAGAATGATGACAGCCGTAGCCTATTCATTAATTTATCATTTATTCACTATTAAAACTAGCCAACTTACTTCATTTCGAATATGGATTTTACAAACTAAAATGTGTCTTGATAATTTTATAAGTTTATAAATTATTTGATCAGTTAAAAGAAATTAATAAACTATTTAATCAGTCAAATCTTTTCATTTTTAAATAATATAGATTGTATAAATAGTCTCAATATTTTTTTTAATATTTTATCGTGAAATTTATTTAAAGATATCACAGTTTTTAATTACAATATTTAAGGATCATTTTATATTCATTGGTTTGTCTTACCCTCAATTATATTGGTTAATTAACCTTAACTGTTAATTATAATTAAATAAGTTGGAAAATCGGGAGGCTTTGAGAGGTTTGCAGAACAAGTTAAAGAAGATAATTAGAGTAGAAGGAATTAAAAAATGGAAATTTAAGGATGGCCAGTTGTATGTAATTTGGATAAGATAAAAAAATATGGAGGAGTTGGTGGAAAACTAATCCATTCGATCACCAAATAAAGGCAGAAGAGATGAACACGAACTCGCTCTCTGGTTTGGTAAACAAAGAAATATTCAATGGCTCTGTGGAAAGAGACGCAATTAATATTATACTTGTCCCCTTTAATTATCTTTTCATGTAGACAAGGCCCCTGTGAATTCAGACTTGTGAAGAAATCGGCTGATGTTAAAATTTCCACGCAATTTTATTTGGAAAATCATTTCTGGGATTTCTTGCTACAATTTAAGTAAAAAATATTATGAACAACGAGTTCATCATGAAAAATGGGCATCATCCGATAACAATTAAAACGTTTTTTAAGGATTTACAGATTTAATTACCATATTTATCTCCCAAGCCAAGCCAAAATTATTTCTTTCTTGCACGCTCAGTCAGTATACGTATGCAACTGTAGATTATTTTAAGGAACAAATTAAAATTAAGCAGACGTGAAGAACATTAATTATGAAGATCCATGTTGTGCGAGAGAAATTTTTGTACCAGTTTGTAAGTTAATTTTAGAGGTAAGGACAAAAACATAGCCAAGATCACAAGCAAAGGTTGCATCATCAGACCATTAATTTTTTGCTGTCATTATCTTCAAGAGTTTGGTCGGTTACTATACACAGTAAAATATAAACTTGCATGATTATTGCTTTAGGGTTGTCGCTGGATGATAGCGATTGAAGTCGTGTTTGGATATATTAAAATAATTAAGGGGGTCTGTGATTTTCTTCTTGGGTTTGTTTGAGTAAAGAATTCAAATGTTTATCTTGACAGATTGTTAAGTGCTGCAATGATTTTCAGAAAAGTCTAAATAAGGTTAAGGTGTGGAGCTTGGCTTGTTGACCTTGCAACTAAGAGAGATTGAAGCAAGAATGATGATGAGGAACCCTAGTGGATTATGATCAACCCCACAACTTTTTTTTGGGTTTAAAGATTTATATAAGCACAGTCCACAGATGCAGAGTTAAGAGAGAGACATGCCACCTTAAAGGAGATGGGTTTTATCTTATGGGTGGCATTATGAGATTGCTCTTCACTCTCTTTATCATTAGCTTGAGGCAGCTGCTACTTATGGCTTTTTCACATGGTGCCATTTTATGATTGAACACCGTCAGTGGCGTGTGAGCCGCATAAGAGTAAGAAAGAAAAATATTATTGCCAAAACAATGCCCACTGTTGAAGAATTACCACATTTATCCAAAGTCCAAACATCTCTTGTGCCTCCAAGCCGGAGGTAAAAAGTGCTTATTGGGCAGTGGGGGCACAAGCACTCTGAGGATTTATGTTTACAATAAATACAAATTTTGTACGTTTATGGAGATTCTCATTCTATGCTTTGTCATTTTTCGAATTGGGTTTCGATTAGTTATTATAACTAAATTCAAATAAGTTAAAATAATATTATTTTAATTTGATTTATTTAAATTAATCTAAATTTAAATTTAATAATATAAAATCTTAAATTTAAGTTCAAATTTAAATTATCTTAATTCAAATCTACCTTTAATTGTAACAAGATATTGTTATTGGAAAAACCGAATATATTGTTAAAGATTACAAAGGTACAAGAGAGATGTTGAAAGGAGAGAGAAAGTTTTATATACTAGAGGAAAAAGAAAGTAGAGGTGAAACTTGAAAGGAGAATAAAATGATGTAAATGTAAATTTGATATTTAAAAGGGTTTTTTATTTTATTAATTTGATAATGATATGGTAACTTTAAAATGAAAAATAACTAAAAATAATGTGATAATTTTACTTTATGATATTATGTTAGGTTTTTTTTTTGTAATTTAGGTTTTGGATAAAAAAATATAATTTAAATTATCGAACGATGAAAAAGTGCTTTTGACCAAACATTAATTTGGAAAATATAATTTAATCTTAAATTTAGATTAACGTTATTTTAAAATTTGTTTGACCTAAATTCAACACATTTGGGTATATGGGACTTCGATGAAACCCCAAACTCATACTCATTCTGAGATCCTTAATGAAACATTATGCTGATTAAATACTACAATTTGAGATCTAACTTTTAAGATGTAAAAATTAAACGTGGTTAGATTTGTTATAAGCTTATGAGAATGTATATGTAAATCCAATGGGTCGTATAGTTTGTATACAGCCATTATTAAAGCTATGCTATAAATCATACTAGTCTGCTTTGATGGGATGTGGTGGGAACAGAGAAGGGGGCCTCATTTATTTTAAACGTTTTACATGATAAATGAGCGAGCTTCCTAGTAGGTGATGGATTCAGTACTGGCAGATTAAGGAATCCAAGGCTGCATATATCAACGAAAGTTCCAGAGGAGAATTTTTGATTAATTTTTTTAATAGTATTTGATGTTTTCAGGGATTTTTAATTTGACAAGGAGAGTTTTTTTGTCAGAGATAGATATGATTTGAATTGAGTTTAAACATTTTTTATTCGAGTTTGATTCAAATAAAAAATAATTTAATTTGAGTTCGTCAAACCAAAATTAAAGGTGATTTGAATTCAATTCGAATAAAAATAATTTAGTTAGAGTTTGATTCAAATTTATAATTTAAATTCATTGTTTGAATATGTGGATTAGGTTTATAGTTCAAATTTTTGACACATTGACAAAGTGATATATACAATTATTTAATATAATTCAAATCGAGCTATGAGTTATGTTTGAATCGAACAAGCCATTGACTCAGCTAATGAGTCAAACCAAATCAAACACTCTCTAATTTGAATTCAATTATTTTTTAACTTAAATTCAGCTTAAATTTAAACTAAACAAATTCGAATCAAGCTATTCCAGTTTAGAGCCAAGAGTAGTCATGGGTATTGTTTGAATAAAAAGTCACTGAATTATGTAAATGAATCTTAATTTTTATTCTATTTCACAAAAGATGAAAAATAGTAATAAAATTAAGTGCTATAAATCAATTCAAGTAATACTTATGTTTTGGTTTGGATAATATTTTTTACTACCAAAATTAAAAAATTCTCTTAAATAGTTCCTTATAGAGATCGTTTGATTTATGTGTAATAAAGATTATTTTGATAATTTATCTTTTATTATTTATATTATCTTATTTATTTTATCAGTAATAAAATATTATAGTAATTTTTTATTATCAATAATAATATGATATGTAATATAAGTAGTCATCTGATTACCACATTCACTTTAAATATTAAAAGATTATCAATTTAATATTGATTTTATTATAATTATATTTTTATTTATTAAATTTTTAGACAAAAATAACTATATTTTTAATTAATATAACAAGTAATATAAAAATATTTTAGAATAAACATTTAAGTAAAATAGTTTATAAATATTATTTTATTACTTATAACTAAACACAATAATTATTTATATCTATCAAATTTTATCGAATATAGTAATTATTTATACCAGTAATATTCTAAGTAATATATCTTTAAGGTAGTTTTTCAATTTTGGTAATATAAAATTCTCTAAACTAAACGCTTTTATAAGATTATTGTGTATAAATGATTACTATATTTAATAAAATTTGATAAAAATAAATATGTATAAATAATAATTGTATTTTATTATAGATAATAAAAAAATACTAATAAATTATTTTACTTAAACATCTTTAAATATAATTATTTTAAAATATTTTTTATATTATTTATTATATTAATTAAAATAAAATTTTTTATTAATAAAAATAAATATAATTATAACAAAATTACTGTAGTTATAATAATTTTTTATATTTAAAATAGAAATGATAAATCAGTTATTTCTACAGTTAGATTCGAGTTGAATAGAGCTTGGCTCGATTCATAATGGCCGATTTGAGTTTTAACTCGGCTAAGACCGGCTCATTTTAGGCTCGAGTTCGATTCTGCTCTTTTTTAGTTATTAAAATGATATCATTTTTAATATATATTGGTCAAAATGACATCGTTCTATATAAAAAATTTTAATAAAAAAATCTGTCAAGCTAGTTTGAGCTCGGTCAAGCCGGCTCATTTTGGGCTCGATGGAGCCGAGCTCAAGCTTGAGCTTGAATCTAACCCTAATTATCTCTTATATTATTTGATATATGTTCGTTAAAATAAAAAATTAATAACAAATAAAAAAAAAAAAAGGGTAACGAAGTTGTCAGGATCGACTGGATCCGAACGCCCGTTAAATTAATACTTATAGTACTCAAGCAATAAATACTCCCGCACAACACGAAGGAGCGTTTCAGTTTAAGATCACGTGAGGTCATCCAGCTGCACGTGACAAAGGACACCTGTCTATTGGTTATTGCATTTCTATCTGGCAAGGCAAACTAGACTGTTACTAGATCAATCATCAAACAGAAAGTAGAAAGCTCTGCCTCTACTAAACAAGGAAATGTGAAGCTGACATAAAACGACGGACGGCGAGTTTGTGTGTAAAGCGGGGCCCGCCTCCACTAAACAAATAGCAAATCAAATGTTTACAATTGTTGGGCCCATCCACAGTAAATGCCCCTGTTCTCTTTTTTAATTACACTTTTACTTTCCCCCATTGGATTCCTGCATGGAATTCGGCTACGACTTTTTATTATTTTTTTAAGAACACCAATACATTGTACATCCTTTGTTGCCCTTTATGTAACATAAAATTAGTTAATATAACGTATTTCTTTAAAAGCATTACAGATTGTTGGATTTATAATAATATTTATAAAATATATAAAAAAGCTTTTAAATTATGCAAGAATCTAATTTTTTTTTTCATAACCACTTTCTTCTTTTTTTCCTTATAATTTGGGGGTATTTATGACATATAACATATATGTGAGTTAAATTGTAATTTTAAAAATATTAATGAAAATTATAAGGGATTTTTTTTTTTGGTTTTTTAGGAGAAAATATTGTTTACTCAACTATTATTCGGACAAAATGTCATACCAGCCTTTTTAAATAGAGAAGTGGCAACTTGGAAAATTGATGCCAAATAAAGGGTAGTTTCGGAATAAGGTCCACGTTTATCAAAATTCCATCCGTAGATCTTTATCAGAGTCCAGCAAAGCAAACGTAGCTTCGACTCGTAGAAGACTCCCTTACTCCTCTCTTCTTTCTCAGGGAAAAAACAAAAAAAAATTATGACAAAACAAAGAGACAAAGTAGAAACCATTTTTGATGATAAAGTTTGAGAGAGAAAACAGAAAGGGAAAGTGAAGAGGCTCAACGTATTGGTGGCAGATTCACATCAGTTTCCCTGCTTTTTTCTCTCTCACTTTCTCGCTTAACTAACGGTACTCTTCCTCTACCACTCTGTTTCGAGAATTTTGAATATCCATTTAGGTTTCTTATACATGTTATTTTTTTCTTTTCTTTTGATGTTTGATTTGCGCTGTATTATAAAACTGGCAAAGAAAATGACAGATGATATGATAATTCTGTACGGCAATTACTTTGCTTTGCATTGAGTTTTATTTTTAGTATATTTCAGCAATTTTAGGTTTAAAAGATCATAAGAATTCTGTGTTTCTTAGTTTCGATGTAGGTTTTGAATTCATGATCTGCATTGTGTTCGCACTGTTGACTCTTTGGTTTAACGTGTATCAGCACTTCCTTGCTTTTTAAAGTATATTTGAGTTTGTATCTATATGTGCAATGCCGTGGACTGTGAAACCGGAGCTTGTTATAATTTTTGAAAGCTTACTTATATGCAATGAATGTCCTGCCTTCTTTTAATTACTCAATTTTATCTCTCAAAAATATTTAAATTTGGATGTAGGGACGTAAGGAGTTCAATATCTAGAATATGGCAATTCAACTTTACTCACCTAGAAGATTTAAGTAAAGGTCCGTTCTTCACATTTTTTTTAGTGAAGTGGCGAGGTTTAATAGTTAACATTTTGACTTTTTGATGACGGGTTCTGATTATGGGGACATTTTAAATCAGAAAATGAGTGCACTTGTAATGAGAAAGAGTTGTTATCTTGTTGCTGTTGAACTGCTACCATAAATCAAGTTATATTTGCAGTTAAATATATTTACTTGAAAACTTTTGATTAAACAATGTCTTAGATGTGGTACAGAAGACTAATTTTTGAAGAATACTTTACTCTTTTTGTAATTCCATATTTTTTGTTGACCAAATCTTGTTTTATTTCATGTTTTTACCCTCAGTTTATTGTCAATTCATTGTGGTACATATTATCAATGTCTCAACCTTAAAAATTTTCAAAATTAAAAAACAGTTTACTTGGTGTATTTACTGTCATCCAAACTAGTTATAATGCTTATTTTATGCGTTTTTCTTTCCTAAACTTTTATATGTTTAGTTGTAAATTTCTTTTTATATTAATTTCCTGTGGCAGGGCAGCTTTTCGGGCTGTATGACAGATGGCAGTGAGAAACATCATGTTTTTGAATGGTTGGAGCTTCAGGAATCCTACAAATTGATTCAAGTAACTTGATATTGTGTAATTTGCTAGACAGATGGCTTTAAAAAACCAGATGAGGCTAGGTTGGATTTATGAGCATGTCAATGCTGTGGGACTGAAACTTCAATATTCAGTTTCTGGCTTACTGCATCTGGCAATGCATCCTTTGCCAATGCATGGCTACCTCTTATGGTGTATTTTGTTTGTGTATATTTATATGCCTGCCCTTTCTTTTAGTTTAGGGCTGAACAGTGGTAGAGAAATTGCATCCAGCAACTTGTTGCATAGTCTTGAATCAGATTTAAGTAATAATTTTAAGAGTAGCACCTCTTCTTATTTGAAAACATCATCTTTATCGTCCCCATTGAATACTAATGTATCCTGTGGAGATTTGGGAGGTGTTGGATCATTTAATACTACATGCTTGTTGAACTCAAACTTGTATTTGAATTCCGATCTCTACATTTATGGTACGGGAAACCTCGAGATACTTCCTCATGTTTCTATAGTGTCCCCTATAGAAGGCTGTATGATAACTTTTAATATGTCTGGTAACATTAATGTGGGCGAAGATGCAGCCATTATTGCTGGTTCAGTTGTTTTCTCTGCTGCCAATTTGACTATGGAACATGGATCTTTCATAAATACAACATCCTTAGGTGGATTGCCACCTTCTCAAACCAGTGGTACACCAATAGGCTATGATGGAGCTGGTGGAGGGCATGGTGGTCGGGGTGCTTCCTGTTTGAAAAACAAGAAGAAAAGTTTTTGGGGTGGTGATGTTTATGCTTGGTCAACTTTAGCTAAGCCGTGGAGTTATGGGAGTAAAGGTGGTGGCACATCTGATGAATATCAATTTGGAGGTGGTGGCGGTGGACGTGTTCTGCTTATATCAAAGGACATACTATATTTGAACGGATCAGTATTTGCAGAAGGTGGGGATGGAGGACTAAAGGGGGGAGGTGGGTCTGGTGGAAGTATCTTCGTCATTGCACTAAAGTTGTGAGTGCACTCTTCTCATTAAGAACTTATATTATATGCTAGGCTTTAGGGCGCTGATAACATTTATTTCTGTTTGGTCATTAATGTTTACTACTTAATCACTTGAATTAAGTTTATCAAATACAGTCATTTGTACTTGCAATACTAAAACTACATGGTCATGCTCTTCCTTCCAAATAAAGTTTGATGGTCAAATAGATTTCTTATCTAAGGCAGATCTCATTATCCTTAATTTACTGGAACACTCGTAATGGTTTTTATGGTATCAATATAATGAGAATGGACTTGAAGGTCAGCAGTAGATGATGCTATTACAGAGCAATAAAATTTTAACTTTTACTGCTTGTGAATGCATAGACTCTGTTTCAACATTTACAGTGTTTCCTCGTCTAATTTATGGAACATACTTGTGGTCGTAAACATTGGATGCATAACAAATTTGTATCACTAAGTCTTTGCATTAAATTCATAACTCTTTATGAAACTTACTTCATGTTCTAACTATCTAGGAAGGGATATGGAACTATAAGTGCAGCAGGTGGGAGAGGCTGGGGTGGAGGTGGTGGTGGAAGAGTATCTCTGGACTGTTACAGCATACAAGAAGATATAAAAGTTACTGTGCATGGTTTGTACTGATCACACTTGTACTTGGTAATAGAAGCAAAGATT
The DNA here is from genome assembly GCF_011075055.1 of Mangifera indica. NCBI lineage: Eukaryota > Viridiplantae > Streptophyta > Magnoliopsida > Sapindales > Anacardiaceae > Mangifera > Mangifera indica. The sequence goes on from NC_058139.1 coordinate 3,761,827, forward strand.
GGAAACTGCTAAATTTTTCTATTATTGTCAAGTATCAACTTAATTGCAAGTTTTTCTATTGTTACATTGTGCCTTTAAAGTAGTTAGAATGTTTGCCCTTCACGTGATTGCAAATTGTTATCTGTTTAGATTTTAACCATGTTGATTTAACTTTATACTGCAATGATGTCAGCATCCAACATGTAGTTCCCATCTTCATAGCATTTTATTCAGAAATGACATGCCTAGGTTCTTTTCACTCTAAACTTCATTTTTTTTCTTAACTTAAAACATCCAGCTCCTATGCTTTTCCTTTTTTGCTTTGCAGTTCGTTTGCATTCAGCTATTCTTATTATATCCATTTATAGAATGTTTATGTGCATCTTCCTGTGGGAAGAGGCTGAATTCATGATTCCATATGCTGATGTAAAAATTATTATCAGAGGGATGATAAGTTTTTTTCTTACAAACAAAGGATGGAACTTTTTAGACTTTTGTGTTTGTCTACATATAATGTTTTTTTCCTGCTGCAGGTGGCTTTAGTATAGGTTGTCCTGAAAATGCTGGAGCTGCTGGTACACACTTTAATGCATATTTATCGAGTTTAAGAGTTAGCAACGATAATCTTGTGACAGAAACAGAAACTCCTCTGCTTGATTTTTCTACTAGCCCTTTATGGTCAAATGTTTTTGTGGAGAACAATGCAAAAGTTTTGGTTCCATTACTTTGGACCAGAGTTCAGGTTGCTTAATCTTTTTCTCCTTCGATACAAGTACTATTTTCATGAATTTACAAATTTTCTTCATCACTTATATGCTTTGCAAGGCATTGGTAAAATGTGTACCTTTGTCTTCATGTCTCCTGTTGCTGTTGTGTCTCCATGAGGTATAATCGAATGACTAAGCTAAATGAAATCATCAATTCCTTTCCATCAGTATCTGTCATTTAGAAATTCCAATTTAATTACCATTCCTATTCTTTCTAGATTGTTTATTTTATTTCAAATCATATATATGATTTTTTTTTTTTTTAATGGAGAAAAAGAAAAGGTTCCTTGTATACTGAATGTTGCATCAGTTTCATGAGAGATCTTTTTGTGATCACGTATGTGGTTGAACATTACTGGCTGTGTCTATATTTTGGTTGGAAACATTAACTTGAGAACCACTTGTCAATAATGATTAGTTACTTCGACATAGGACAGATTAGGGTTATGATGGTTGAACATTACTAGCTGTATCTATATTTTGATTGGAAACATTATCTTGAGAACTACTTGTCAATAATGATTAGTTACTTCGACATAGGACAGATTAGGGTTATGATGGTTGAACATTACTGGCTGTATCTATATTTTGATTGGAAACATTAACTTGAGAACTACTTGTCAATAATGATTAGTTACTTCGACATAGGACAGATTAGGGTTATGGGGATAATAAGTTTTGGGTTAGAAGGAAAATCAATTTAAGGTACAGTATTACTAAAGAAGAGTATACTTCAAGTTAGAGCTTTTGAATATTCTGAGGGAAGGGTAAAATGGCTGAAATTGCCAGATATGGAAGTGTGGATAAGTTGCATATAGGATTGGAGAAGTGTCAGAAGAAGTTAGAGAGCACAAAACAAGTGATCCAGTTATGCTGTTACTGCTGTAGCCTATGTTTCTTCAGTTAAGTCTCTTTAATATTTACTAATTCCTTTTTAAAACACATATTTGCTTCAATCTTTGATTTTGAAGGTGAGGGGCCAAATCAGCCTATATTGTGGAAGCAGCATCATCTTTGGCTTATCCAAATATCCAGTATCAGAATTTGAGCTTGTCGCTGAAGAACTTTTGATGAGTGACTCTGTCATAAAAGTATGTTACAATTACTGAGTTATCTTGCTTCTTATTATTTGTAATAAGTACTAATATTTAATTTCTTGAAGAGCTATGATGGAAAATGAAAACAGCTACACACTGTATCTGATTAAGTAATTGGGATATGAAGGTTTTTGGTGCTTTTAGAGTTTCCATCAAAATGCTGCTCATGTGGAACTCCAAAATTCAAATAGATGGCGGCGGAAATACCATTGTCACCACCTCTGTCCTTGAAATCAGGAATCTAGTTGTTCTAAGGGTATGATGGGGTTTAAAACCTTATTAATGCATTTTTTAGTTTTATTTCTTGTCTTTATGTTTTCGGGATTTAAAAAAAATGGCATGCTCATCCTGATTTATTGTCTTATCAGGAGAACTCTGTCATTAGTTCAAATGCAAATTTGGGTGTATATGGTCAAGGATTGCTGAAGTTGAGTGGCCTTGGCGATGCAATCAAAGGCCAACGACTTTCATTGTCACTTTTTTACAACATAACTGTAATCCATCGACATATCTTTACTTGCCTAATTTCCAATTTCTTTATTCAGATTAATTAAATTGACCAGGACTGTGCTTTGTGTTAGAGAAATCAACACTAAATAGAAATGGTGCAATAGATTAATCTGTTTACCGTATGAAATGGTGCTCCTATACCACTTTCTTTTGCACTCTCTAACTTGGATTTAGCATGTAGTTGAGTGTGAAATAATGATTCTTTTGCTGCAACTTATGCCTCCTCTGCAACTTAGCAACTAATGTTGTGATGGCTTCGAGTGCCTCTCCCATGAGCTTGTTTCTCTAATTAGACTTTTTAGTGGAAAGGGGAATTATTATTATTTTTAAACTATGTTATCCTTCTGTTACTGGTAATGTCTCTATCATTCATATAATTTTCCTTTCTGCACTCTGATTGAGGATCAATGTCTCACTACTACCTGCATATTTCAGGTTGGACAAGGTTCACTATTACAAGCTCCACTAGATGATGATGCTGGTAGAAGCGTGTGAGTAAAAAATTGGTTTGATTTTAGGATTTTTCTTATTGTTGTTGTCCCTGAGACTATAGTATGGAAATATTTTTTTGATTCTTGAACTTCAATTCTTTTTTGTAGGGTTACTGAATCCCTTTGTGATAGTCAGACATGCCCAATAGATTTGATAACTCCTCCTGATGATTGCCATGTTAATTACACACTGTCCTTTTCACTTCAAGTAAGAGTCAGTTTAATCAGCAGTATTTGGTGTGTTGAATTTTGTACACGTGAATTATTTATCCTGAGTATTTTTCAACTGTGGAAGTGGCTTCAATGTTTTTGTCTTCCTGCCTGTAAGAAGTGTTGGAATTGGACAACTTAAATTAGAAAGGAAGATTACACTATGCAGATATGAGTATTCCCTGTAATTAAGCATATATAGGTATGAAGTGACAGGAGGTGATTGGAAGTTTTATACAAAATGACAAGTTCTGGATCAGTTGGGAAGAACGAATAGTCCATGCTTAGAGCCTCATGACTGCCATAAACTTTTCCTACAACACCACCATGATAATAGATATTATTTGGGATTGGAATAATGAAATCTTTGGCCTACTAGATTGTTTTTACTCTTATCCTGATTTACTTTCTCTGGTGCTTGTTTCTTGACCTTATCTTTTGTTGGTATTTCTTAATTAGTTTATTGTCTTACACTGGTATTTCTTAAGCATGAATTTTGTATTTAATTTTGACAGATCTGTCGTGTTGAGGATCTTCTTGTCAGTGGCCTTATCAAGGGAAGTATAATCCACATCCACAGAGCTAGGACAATTGTTGTTGACACAGACGGCATGATTGTTGCATCAGAATTGGGTAATAGGGTGTATTCCCTACCTCATCATCTATAGCATCTTATTTATTTCATTTACTAAAGTTCAACTTGGTTTGTTTTATACTTTTTATTATGAGGACTCTGCATTTTTCAGGTTGCAGTGAAGGTATTGGAAAGGGTATTTATTCTAATGGAGCTGGTGGTGGAGCTGGCCACGGGGGACGAGGTGGGTCAGGATTTTTCAATGGGAGGTTGAGCAATGGTGGTCATGAATATGGTAGTGCTGATCTTCCTTGCGAGTTGGGAAGTGGAACTGAGGGGCCCAATGAGTCATATCAACATGTGAATGGAGGCGGGATGATTGGTATGCATTTCTACAACTCACAAATTTCACAAAATATTTCCCACTTTATTTAATGTAGAGTTTGGAGAGTAACTTTTTGTTTTAGAATTCATTGAGAGGTGAATTGTACAATAAATAAATAAATAACAGTGAACATATTTTAAATAAGGATAAGATTCGTATAAAAAGAAAGAAATAAACTAAAAATATTTGCTTGTTGTTGGATGTGAGAAAGGAGGGAACTTGCTTTCTATTTATTCTTGTTTATTTAAATAGTTACAAATCGAATTACATACTAGAAACAGAACCCAAGAATTGAAAATTTTTATCCATCTGCCACATAATTAAATGGCAGTCATATAAGCTATAGGACACTACTCACCTAGGACAAAATTAGTCCCCCTAAACTTACTTTGCATAGCCTACATCAGATGACACTCCCTCACAAAATGGAACATATATTTTTTTCATGCCCATCTTGCAAATAAAATTATGAAAAAATTTAAAGCCATTTTGAACTAGATTACTAGCTATATTAATTGTTGTTTTATCATAATGAAGAGTAAGAGGTTTACCTTCCTTTAGGCCTAATTTCTCCATTAGTTTTTCTAGTCACAACAATTCACAAGCACCCATGCCATGACCTTATACTCAACTTCAACACTGGATCTAGAAACTATGATTTTTTTTTAACATCTCCAAGTAACAAGATTCTCTGATTATAGTGTAAGGATTGGTAAGGCTGGTTGATTATGAGAATAGGCTGACAGGTTCAATTGAAAATTGATATTCTTGGGTATAATTCTCTTCTTGAATGTCATATTGGTGTAGAAAAATTGGTTTTCTTAAAAAATGGCATCCACGGAGCTGGAGAATATTTTAATGAATGGTGAATAACAATGGAAGCCTTTTTGATTTGGTGAGTAGCAATGGAAAAAAACGCTTGAGAGACTTAGGATCAAACTTGCTTCGGTCTTGTTGATTTATGTGAACAAATGCAGTACATCCCAAAGACTTTCATAGGAATAGAGGAAATTATTCTAGTTTGTGAGGTGGCGACACAAAGAGTTTGGCAAGGGGTCTTGATTTTCATTGTGCATAACAACCCATGTGGCACCCTAACTTCACCCATGAGGGGGGTCAGCTTACACATATGTCATTCATTGGATTGAGGTTCACTGGTTTCATTTTGCCGTGGACTCACGAGAGAAGTGTCTCAAACTCTTGATCAGTTTGTGTAGGGATAGCCTAATGTCCTATTTATCGTCAACTATAAAAAACTCCTCTTGGTTCAGTCTTGCACTTCCTTTTCACAAAACACCTCTCACTCAGAGTCTTATGAAGCATTGCTAATGTGACAGGAGGAAACACGCCCTATGTCTCAGATGTCATATCCCACTTAAATGCTTTGCAAAACCACATAACCTTGTACACTCTGCATACTTGTTCATGAGGTTACGGAATAAGGTCGTGACACTCCTATACCCATGTGTTTGTATATCATCATGCATATCATTCTCACAAGTGCCCGTGTTGAGGACTCACTTGCCAACTTGCAGCCACAATTACCCTTCTCTGGAAATTCACTTGCAATGACTAACCACAACAATCCTAATCCACAACACAAAGCAATTTAGAGAGGAATAAAATGCAAAAATTAAATTGAATGATTAGTTCAATTGTGAATAATAGGGCAACCACTTGATGCTTGCACTAAACTACTAAATTCCTCAGCAATAGATCACAATTCCAGTCACATCAATCATAAAAAATCATGCCGAAACAAACGCAAGTAAAGATCTTAATTTTAAATATTGCCCCCGACAACAGCACCTCCATGGAAAATGCAAGTAAATCTCTAATCAAGACTATAAACATACGAAATTCCACATTTATTCGCATCATTACTTCGAGTATATTACAATAGGCATTTTTTAAAATTAAGATTATGTGCTTGCAAAATTGGCCATCATATTATATATCCTTGATGCACTACCATCTATAAGCATTTTCCATGGAATCATATTCAGGTAGTGTTACTGATTGATTCTTCACCTTTAATAGTTGTTGGATCCATCCAGTGGCCACTGTTAAGGCTTGATGTCTATGGATCTTTGAGGGCTGATGGTCAAAGTGGTGGGAAGAAAACAATAAATGGTAACAGTTCATTGATCGGTGGACTTGGTGGAGGTTCTGGTGGGACTATCCTTCTTTTCCTTGAAGAGCTCACACTTGAGAATCGTTCATTGTTATCTGTTGTCGGGGGCAATGGTGGCTTTCCTGGTGGTGGCGGTGGTGGTGGTGGTAGAGTTCATTTTCATTGGTCTAAGATTTATGTTGGGATTGAGTATGTTCCAGTGGCAACTATACATGGTTCCATTAACAGCAGGTTTAATTTATTCTTTCATGCATTGTACCTCACTTGGTACTTGTCATATCTCCATGAGACCCTCTATATCAAGACAGTTGGTGTTGGAATATATATATTCTTGCATGCCTGACAAATATAAATTATTGGAACTGTTCACGGATGCAAATATGTTTGATAACACTGTATTTAATTTATCTATCATGTCTTACAGTGGAGGTGCTGGTGACAATGGTGATCTTTCCGGTGAAATGGGCACTGTTACTGGAAAAAAATGCCCCAAAGGTCTGTATGGTACATTCTGCCAGGTATGATCCATTTACATTCTTAGCTTTTCTGTCCCTTCATTGTCCCCTCATTTTTAACCATGTACTTTTTGTGTTTTGACATAAAAACCTTGTCCGTGAAATGTATAACATCGTAACATAATATTACCTTATATCTTATGATTTTATTGCAGTTTTTACATATCTAATTAACTTTTTGTTCTTAGCTAAAGGTGTAATTCTTGCTATAATCTCTACTTCACAAATAATTACTTTTGGATATTATCATGACTTAACTACAGGAATGTCCTATTGGCACCTATAAAGATGTGGATGGCTCTGATGAAAGTCTTTGTACTCCCTGTCCTCTTGACCTTCTTCCCAGGCGTGCAAATTTCATATATGTACGAGGTGATTTTTTTTTCTTTTTTTGGGCCTATTTTGTTAAGAATGCTATTGCCCCTCTCTCTCCTTTTTACATATCTCATGCCACCATCTGACACAAAGGTCAAATTGCAGGGGGAGTTAGCCAGCCATTTTGTCCCTATAAATGCATTTCTGATAAGTATAGGGTGCCAAATTGTTTTACACCTCTTGAGGAATTGATGTATACCTTTGGAGGCCCGTGGCCTTTTGGGCTTCTTATGTCTGTCATCATAGTGCTTCTGGCTCTTCTATTGAGTACTCTGAGAATTAAATTGATTGGATCAAGCTCTTCATACGGGACAAATTCAACAGAGCACCATAGTCATGACCATTTTCCATATCTTCTTTCCCTATCAGAGGTACAATTTTGGTAGCAAGCTCTTTGTTTTCCAACTTACGACATTGGCTGCTATAGTAGTATCAAGTTGTGACATCTCAAGATGCCATCATGCTATATTTATGTTGAACTAGGTACGGGGAACCAGAGCCGAGGAAACTCAAAGTCATGTGCACAGAATGTACTTTATGGGTCCCAATACCTTTAGAGAACCCTGGCATCTTCCTTACTCTCCAGCCAATGCAATTATCAAGATTGTGTAAGAAAAGTATTTAATTTGCAGGAACTGTCTGATGGGTGCAACTGGATTCTAATATAACATTGTGATACTTTTGAGTTAATTTTACACTTGCTCAAAATAAAATTTGAATTTCAACAATGAAAGCATTGCTGTCACCCAATAGTGCATGTACCTGGTAAACTCAGTCAATTTCAAGGAGGAACCTTATCTCCTGCTAGCAGTGAGCTTTACTGAAATGGTTGTTGGCCCTTGAAAAATCGTTGGTGTACCTGTCTGATTGAAGTACCCCTTCTAAGGGAGAAAAATAAAAAAATCTGTGCTATTGGAAGAATAATATTATTTTAGCATCCACTTGCTCTATTGTCAATAACATGGTAAATATTTATGTCGTGCAAGCCATTTTGATTTGCAGGTATGAAGATGCTTTTAACAGATTTATTGATGAAATCAACTCTGTTGCTGCATATGATTGGTGGGAAGGGTCCATTCATAGCATACTTACAGTGCTTGCATATCCTTGTGCCTGGTCTTGGAAACAATGGCGGCGGAGAAAGAAGATTCATCGCCTTCAGGAATATGTCAAGTCTGAATATGACCATTCATGTCTCCGATCTTGTAGATCACGTGCTTTATACAAGGGGATGAAGGTCTGACTTGCTTGTTCATTATTCTAGAGCCTTTTTCTCCTAATGTATTTGAATGTGTATTTAGAGACCATTTTGCAGTATTTACCTGAACCTGGTTTTTGAGGATTGTACTGATTTCTCATGTTTGTTAGCTGATATTACATTCCTTACCACTGTTACTAGCATGATGTTTTTTATCCACACTCTAGCCAAGGCATATTTCTGCATTTGCTTAATATTTTTCTGCCCTTTTTCCTCAGCCTTCAAAAATCAGTCTCATGGAACTCATACCTGAATGGTAGGGAGAAAAGATAGGGATGTTTGAAACTAACATCATTCAGTTACCCCGTATTCTTGTCCTGCGAAGCCATATTTGAGAATACCTGTCCAATATGCACAATGAAAATGCAATTAATGGAGTTCAGATCATCCAATAGGCTTAATAATGTGACACAACCTGTTGGTCATAGATCACCTATTAGAAAAGAACATACAATATGATTAAGCTATGCAGTACAACACCTAATTGAAATTGATGGTGAATATTTCATTGGAATTTTTCATAAATGATTGCTATCATTTAGCACAACATGCAAGTTTATTTCTGACTGCTGTTTTACATCGAAGAATTGCTATGGAATGGGAATTGATGAATTTAGATATTGTTTCATTTACACTTAAATTGCATGTTACCCCCTTTTCTGGTCTACCATGGAACTGAGAAAAATAATCTTTAAACACATTCAATTACTTAATTCAGCTATCTATCCCTGGAGATGTTTACCTACAGACATCATTCCTTTTTCTGTAAAGTTGGCCAGTGAGAGGCTGGTGTGCTGAGAAAATGTTCAGGGAAATGTTTCCTCTGTGCTGTAAATTGTTCAACTTTATCTACATTTTTCATTTCTTATTGGTGAGAATTTGATGCAGGTTGGAGCTACACCAGACTTGATGGTTGCATATATTGATTTTTTCCTTGGTGGTGATGAGAAGCGTTTAGACATGGTATCCATTATACAGATGAGGTTCCCTATGTGCATTATTTTTGGTGGAAATGGAAGCTATATGTCACCTTATAATCTTCACAGTGATGCATTGTTGACCAATCTTCTTGGCCAGGTCTCTTGGCAGATTTTATCATTCTCAGTTGCTTCATCATTTATTGTGTTGGATATATGAATGTGACACAAAGTTATGTTACTTCCAGCATGTTCCAGCAACTGTTTGGAATCGATTGGTTTCTGGTCTTAATGCTCAATTGAGGACTGTGAGGGCAGGATCAGTTTGTTCCACATTGCTTCCTGTTATTGATTGGATAAGTAGTCATGGAAACCCCCAACTTGAGTTCCATGGGGTTAAGATTGAGCTAGGGTGGTTTCAACCAACTGCTTCTGGATACTATCAGCTCGGTATCCTAGTTGTGGTTGGTGATTATTCTCTGCAGAGGCACCACTCTGATTTGTTGGATGGAAGTGATGAGTATCCAAGGTAATTGTATGTTGTCCGCTCCAAATCCACTGTGAGTTATATACCTTTGTGTTTAATTAGTCTAAAACCATGGTCAGACACAGAAACATGTGAAAGCAAAAATACTGCTAGTTGCCTATTTCACTATTTTGAGAATGTCTTTCATGAAGAATGGGGATTTTGCTTTTGATCAGGCAATATAACCTTTGTTGCATATCTCAGTTTATTTATCAAATGTAGTCATTCTAAATCCACTTTTTTGTTCATTGTAATAATATGACTCAAGATACTTACTGGAGAAGAGGAATGAGCAAAGGAGAGAATTAATACACGGTTGATAAGCAAATAACTAGGCCAACAAAATGTTGTGTTTACATGCTTTGTCTTATTCAAATCTACATTTAGTGATTGCTTTGCCAGTTGTGTACATATGTTTGGTTACTCTGCAGGATTGCTCACTTGGTTGTTGGTTGATTAATTTTATAGGAAAAATACAGCATGTTCAGGCAGAAGCAATAAGCAGCTGCAGCAAAGTCGGCCTTGCGCAAGTCATCCATTATCTCTTAAAAAGATAACAGGAGGAATTAATGGAGGTCTTATAAATGATGCTACTTTAAGATCCTTAGAGTTTAAAAGGGACTTTCTATTTCCACTGTCTCTTTTATTGCACAACACTAGACCTTTTGGTCGTCAGGTACTCTGTTGATATTGCATTTAGCACCTCTATAGTAGGCTGAATCTATGTTGTTTATCATCTAACACTTGAAATTCTGTGTTTCAGGATACACTTCAGCTTCTGATCACTATCATGCTTTTGGCAGATCTATGCATTACCCTCCTTATATTACTTGAGTTCTACTGGATTTCTCTTGGGGCCTTCCTTGCTGTCTTACTTATTCTTCCTCTATCCCTGCTTTCTCCCTTCCCAGCTGGCTTAAATGCTTTATTCAGTAAGGAACCTAGAAGATCTTCACTTGCTCGTATATATGCATTGTGGAATGCTACATCTCTATCCAATCTTGTAAGTTATGTTGATGACACATTACATATTGCATTATTGTTGCAAGCTGGCTACATATATAAGCTTTTGTTTCTTTAGGTAGTTACCGTGAGCAGCTTGTTTTATAGTTGGTAAGGCAGTAATATAACCCAAAAGAATACAAAGAAACTCGTGCAAATATCTGTTATGGTAGGATTGAATAATTAGAATTAATGATAAATGAACTTAATCGAAGAAGATGATGTGGCAAGCATGTAAGGTCCCCACATCAGTTTTTCACGGATTAGTTTGTATGGTGAGTTTGTACATGTAACATTATTGAACCCTGAAAAGCCATCCGATACCATTCAATACTAGGTTTTACTTCTTTGGATTCCAAAGTCAAATTGTTTTGTTAATTCATTAGTTATAGTCCTTCAGCTACTTTCAACAGCTATGAGTGTGATTGAATCCTCTTAGCAAACAATTTTTCATGACCGAAGTAAGTCCATTGCTTCTGGAGACTATTAATGAAAGTATTTTTTGAAGGGAGTTTGCGTATGAATGTATCATCTGAATTATTGATACATGGCCATTAGTGAACTAGTACAAATTTTGATATGTAGAGTAGAAGGGCTGAAGATGTAGAGAAGACGCAAAAGAACTATTTAGGAATATTCACATAGCATAAACTTCAGAACTTCCATGCCTCATTTATTGCTGTTAATTTACATGATTATACAGCATCTGAAATGACCTGTGCATTGTAGGTGTTACTGCACTACTGTTTTAACTTTCAGAAAATTTGATCATTTTATATATTTTACATTATCTGTGTGCGGTTGATTGGTGCATATTGTTTGACTTCAATATTTATGTTCATACAGTCATTCTGGTAAGTTTCTGTTATTATGTGATTACTTTTTGTTGTAGGCTGTGGCTTTCATTTCGGGCATTTGCCACTATGGACTTTCATGTTTCGAACCACCTGATAATGCAACTACTTGGAACACTATAAGGTGAAGCTTTTGAACCACATATAACTGTTCTGTGTTTGAGCAAATTTCTTAAACAGGTTTTACAGAAGTTTTCCATTGTATTCTTTATAGGGAGGACAATAAATGGTGGCTTTTACCAACCATCCTTGTGTTATTTAAATCGATACAAGCTCGATTAGTTGACTGGCATATAGCTAATCTGGAAATCCGAGATTTTTCCCTGTTCAGCTCAGATCCAGACACGTTTTGGGCACACGAACCTCTCTCATGACTTGAAATGCTAACACCCAAGAACAGAATCATCAATTTTGGCTTCTGCATTGTAATTCTAGTTGCCAGAGCAGCGGCCTTCTTTGTGCTCCAAATGATGATGATGATGGATGCTGCTTTTGGCATGTAAATTTGTTCAGTGTTGTACAAAGGATGGAGTATAGTTGCTTTGTTGTGCAGTTTTCCACCACCTATTAATAGAAGGGTTTTTTTAGACCTGGTTAATTTAAAAAAGACAACAAATTCCATGAATATAATGTATCAGTAGTTCCTATAAATCCCTGCCTGCCAAAGTTATTTCTTTACAAATGTAAATATCATTCTAAGCCCTCAGTGAAAATTTTCAGTACACGGCTTGATGCTTGGCTGTTTATTACATTTATAATTTATCATTATTGAATTATGGTTACAAATATATTTGATTTTATGATCATCAATTTTTGTATTTTTATTATAATTTATGATTATTAAATTATAAATAATCATAATTTGACAAAATATTAATTAATTAATATATACTTAATACCTTAGAATTTTTTTGTTTTATGCTAGATATGTGAAAAGATAAATTAAACCTGTAATTGATTTCATAAAATAATAATATAAAGGGAAAATGACTATTTTTCACTCAAGTTTTAGTCCAATCTTAAAAGTATATTCGCGTCTAATGAAAAATTCAAATATCTATCGAAAGTTTAATCTGTTAGGATTCACTCACAAATTTTCTGTCAGAATTAAAGGGTAAATTCGTTATTTGTATAAATAATATTAAATAATTAAAATTTTATCTCATTTTTTCCTCTTTAATTTAAAAAACTAATATTTGTCATTTGAATTAAATTTTAAAAAATTTACTTTTCCTCTTAAAATCCAGCCACTTTTTTTGACGACAGCCAACTGACGACGAAGTTTTCGTTCAGAAGTTGACCTCTGGACGACGATCGTCGTCTAAGAAGGACGACTATCGTCCAGATCTGGATGACGAGTGTCGTCCATTCTAGACGACAAAGAGTAGTCTATTCTGGATGATGAGCGTTGTCTCTATCATCTAGCGAAGGTCGACGAGCGCCATCTAGATCTAGACGACGCTCGTCACTCTCCCTCCAGCCACGTCGTGGTCGATGGTCGGAGAGAAAGTGAAAAAAAATTAGAGATTTTGGGAGAGGGTGAAAGTCACTTTTCAAAGTTCAGATATGAGGGTCAAAGTTAATTTTTAAAATCATGAGAGAAAATACGATAAAATTATATAACTTGAATATAAACAATAAAATAACGGTTTTACCCCTATATTTAACAAAAAAACTTAACAACAGTTTAGAGATAAATGGGTGTTTGAATTTTTTATCAGGCATGGGTATACTTTTGAGATTACTCTAAAACTTGAGTGGCAAATAGTCCTTGTAACATCCCTCCCTAGAAGTACTACCCATCAAAGGAGAAATGTTACGAATTAATATTCGTAGCGTCTATTTTTTTCTTTTTAAAAATACTTTACAATAAACGCATCTTTAAAAGTGTTTAGAAAGTATTCCAAGAAAACTGAAAATCTGGAAGCGAACAAAAGATGTATATACTCATATGAAGACTCATCTGAAAGTATCTGAAAATAGGGAGTAATCATATGTAACTGTACCATAATCTCAAAAGTCAAAAGTCCATAAGAACATGCTACTGTATGCATGTAATAAAAACCAGAGATAACCTGCTCCAGCTGGATCTACCTACGCTGACCTGACCCTGCCTCGCAGCTACCTCGATCACCTGTACCTGCAATCAGGAAAGAAAAGGGAGTGAGTGATAAGAACACTCAGTAAGGGGAAAAATTAAGTAAACTATCCTTTTTTCCTGTTCAAACTCACTTTTGGGACTCAACCCCACATCCTAACCTCTATAAGAGATTGAGGGGGTAATTTAGTTCACTCTTTACTATTTGGGTTATACTTTGTCCCATCTGGTGTCTATTTAATACTTCTTGGAAGCTAACTATAGGGATTTGGCACCTTTTATTTTTTTATTAAGCTCAAGCTCTTTTTCTTTCACTACACTATTTCTGACTCTGAATTAAGCTCTACTGCGAGCATGCTCTACTGCGAGCGGACCCTACTGGGGGTCTATGTCCTACTACGGACGTGTCCTACTGTGGACGTGCCCTACTGCGGGCGGTGTAGTGTAAAGTGCCCCCTCATAGTTTATAGCATACATACGGGTCTTATATTTTACTACATTTGCTTCCATTTAATTTTATTCATAACTCACCAGACATTACTCTTGGGACAACCCCTAAATCTTGAGTCCTAAATTCTTTTTCTTATTTTTCTTTCCTTCTTTTCTTTCCTTTCCTTTCCTTTCTTTCCTTTCTTCTTCCTTTTCTTTCTTTCTTTCCTGCCCAAAATTGCAAAACACTGTTCACAGAACAGTCATTTAACAGGGCAACCTTCTTTTTCATACAATTTAACATCCCAAACGGTTTCTAATTCATACAAGCTATATATCGTTGAAAAGAGGATTCAAAGATCTTTCCAACGACGTATAATAGCACTCATAATTCATTCAATCAGGCAGTCAAAACAGCAGATAAAGTCAGTGGCAAAAACTGCCTCCCCTGTTTTTCTTTAGTAAAACAGTCCTTTCGGTTTATACAATCTTTAACAGTCCAAATGATCTCTAATTCATACAAGCTATATATCATTGGAAAGAGGATTCAAAGAGATTTCCAACAAGATATAATAGCACTCATAATTCATTCAATCAGGCAGTCAAAACAGCAGATAAAGTCAGTGGCAAAAACTGCCTCCCCTGTTTTTCTTTAGTAAAACAGTCCTTTCGGTTTATACAATCTTTAACAGTCCAAATGATCTCTAATTCATACAAGCTATATATCATTGGAAAGAGGATTCAAAGAGCTTTCCAACAAGATATAATAGCACTCATAATTCATTCAATGAGGCAGCCAAAACATGGGACGAACTCAGTGGCAAAAACTGTAAATATTCTGTAACTTTCTGCCATGAACAAAATCACATACATAGACATCCCAAATGGCAAAACAACATTCCTCAACATCAAAATCAACATATATAATATAGATCTAAGGAACCAAAACCCTAAAACATATCACATAACAAGGAGGAAACCCCTTACCTTATTTCAAGCCAAATCTTTGAAAGTTGGCTTCCTCCTCTTTGTTTTGCTTCCTTTATCACCAAGATCACTTTAAATTAATACCAAAACACTCTAACATATTCACATAACATGCATATAAATATAGATGAAAGGAGAAGAAAGGAGATCTTTGGTTACCAAAGTTTCCAAGTGCTTCCTTTTCTTTTCTTTTCTTTCTTCTCTTCCAAACTACTTCCAATCCTTCCTTATTTTCTTCAAGAAAGCAAAGAAAAGTATGAAGAATGTGGCTGCTGGAGCTTTTTACGGAAGAAGATGCAAAATAATGGAAAAGTCTTCTCTTTCTCTTTATCTAATAAGCCTTATCTCTTTCTCTTTTTCTTTTTGTCTTTTTCCTTTTCTTTTTTTTTTTTTTTCTTTTTCTTTAGGTATACATATATATGTATATAAAAAAAAAACACACCCATACATATATATATTTAAAATGAGAAAAATCTCAAAACAGGGTCAAAAGACATAATTGCCCCTGAAATATACCTGAGGGTATTACAGTCCTTTTCCCTAATATAAATTAAATAAATTATATAAAAAACGCATAAATTATATTAAACTTCCCATGTAAAAATTTATATTTTTTAATTGGGAAAAATTTTGTAGATGAGCTGAAAATCTAAAATAAAATGAAATAGAGGAAATTAGAGCGAGAGTAACGAAAACCTATACAAAAGGGTAAAACGCTTCTCATTTTCGGCCAGTAGCCTCCATCCCCAAAATTGAAGTTTTTTATCACTGCCATTAACGAATCTCCAGAATCTAAAGATGTTCAGGCAAGCCTCACGCCTCTTGGCTCGAACCACCGCATTGACCAGGTCTCGAGCATTCTCTTCCGAAGTCCCTGCCACCCCCGCCGTCGACTCTACCTTCATCGATTCATGGAAAAAAGTCATACCAAACATGGAACCACCCAGTACTCCATCGTCTTTCATGGTCACTCGCCCACAAACTCCCACCTCCATTCCTTCAAAGCTCACTGTCAACTTCGTTCTTCCCTACGCATCTGAGCTTTCCGCCAAGGAGGTTCGCCTTGGTTTTGTTTTCATAATTTTATTGTTTTTTTATGATTTTTTTGGCGATCGCACGATCAAGTTTACTATTTAGGTATTTTTTTAGGGCTTTCGGCATCTGGGTTTTGCTTGGATCTGATTGTATGGTCGTGAATGATTTTGGCTGATTGAAATAATTGTTGTGAGTTTTCGCATATTGTATTTGGCTGAATCGACGATAACAAAAGAAAGTGGTTGTATTCTTTGTTTTAGTGTTGTTTTCTTGTTCTGGGTTTGTAGGATTTGGAGTTCAAGAGGTTAATTGGGCAGTATATAATGTGTTTTTGATTTTTCGGGTTTTAAGTTAACCGAACGAGTTACCATGTTCCCAGAGATTGTTCTAGTAGTTGTTTCGTCCTATTCTTTCTGATGTTATCGCCCACAAATGCTACCTGTATAGTTCATTATTTTGATCACTTCAGGAGAGAATAGTGAATCAAGGAGAGAAAGTCAATCATTTGCTAATGTTGTTTGCCTAAGCATGTGGAGTGGAAGAATAGGAGAGGAAAGATGGTGCTCAGTTAAGCCCTCATATAATTTTCATGTATGGTGGATGTTATGCCTGATAATTGTAGTGAGACCTTCAAAGTTTTAGGAGCAAATTTCAACAAGATGATGAATGCTTATGTCTCACACCCTCATCCCTTTCATTTATGTATGAATTTGACTTGGTTTGTTGTGTTTTTCGCTGATGATTGACACAGTTCTTGGTTGGAATTTGGAACAGCTGAGGTTGGCTCATTCCCAATAAATATATCAAAACCAAAATGAAGTTTGCATCCTAATTTTTTATAATTTTGTCCTTTCAACTATTGGGTTTAGAATCACCTGTTGCCGTATGTATATTATTTTCAGTTCTGTGAGATGATATTAACTATGTTTCTCAATGATTTTAAGCAGTAGCTTTTTTGTTATCTTCTAACAGTAATATTCCTCCTCTGTGAGATGACATTAACATTGTTTCTTAATGAACTTTAAGCAGTGGCGTGAAAAAAAAAATGGTTTGGATGGAATGAGCTAGTTACTTAAATCAGTACATTTGTTATTGTCAAGAGGTCTTGCAACTACATTTGTTGTTGTCAAGGATGGATTTTGAGGTACATGGTGGAAAACATGACATTGATGCTATGAGATGGTTACTTTTTTTTTTTTGGTTATTATCAAATAATGTGTAGTGTGGCTGGGCTGATTTTTAGGTTTCTATCTTGTTCTGGCATGGGAACTTTAAGTTCATGAGGAACTAAATGCTTAAGTCATTAACAAATATGTTTGTTAGCATCAAGATCTTATGTAGGGGTCTGTATTTGCAGATCTAATTCTGTAGTCTATTCTTGTAAATCCTATTATTTAATTATCATCAGTTATGCTTTCTACTTTAATTTTTTGCAGGTTGACATGGTCATTATTCCAGCAACAACAGGTCAAATGGGTGTTTTGCCTGGGCATGTACCCACAATCGCAGAGCTAAAGCCAGGGGTCCTATCAGTTCATGAAGGGAATGAGACTAAGAAATATTTTCTTAGCAGTGGGTTTGCATTTATTCATGCAAATTCAGTAGCTGACATAATCGCAGTTGAGGCTGTGCCAGTTGACCACATTGATCCAAACTTGGTCCAGAAGGGGCTTGCAGAATTCACTCAGAAGCTGAGTTCTGCTACCACAGACTTGGAGAAAGCTGAAGCTCAGATAGGTGTTGATGTTCACAGTGCACTCAACTCTGCTCTCACAGGCTAAATGGTTTTATTCTGCCTCAAGATTTTCTCATTTTGTTACCTCTTTTGAGCTTCATTGAACTGTTCGGCCTTCCATCCATCAGGCTGGCCACTTAGATTTCTGAAAGGTATTATTACCTTGATCCACAGAAGGCTAAAATAAATTTAAGAAAACAAGAATCTCAACCTTGTTCAATGTTTGCTTTTCTATCCAAAAAAACAGATCTTGCACTTCGCTTCCAGTTTGGATCTATTATATTTGAGATTGTTTGATATTATTACACATAAGCGGATTTGCTCCAGTAGAATAAATCCATGTAATTTTCAATGCCAACTTTTTTCAGAAGTTTTGCAAGAACATTTTTGCAGTTCTGATCAAAGGCATACGTCTACTGCTGCAAACTTTGATACCTGTGTGAAAAAAGAAATGAGATTGTCTTCTTGAAAATCTGAATTAAAAATAATTTAGACCTTGAGTTTGGCATAAGTTTAACTTGTTCACAAGGTCAAACTTTTGACCCCTACATTTTAGCATTGTGTATTTTTCGGAAAGTAGAAACCTAATCCGTGTTTTCAATTTTTTTGTTAGAAAAATTAAATAATTACATCATCCAATTACAAATTAACACATTGATTTATGTAATAAAATTAATAAAACTTATTTGTTTATATATTTTTAAACAAATAAAATGACTCCTGGATGAAGTTAAAAAAAAAAAAAAAAAAGGGAGACCGCACTAGGTATAATATAAACCAAAAACCTTCTCTCATCGCTTTCAGAATCAAATTTTTCCAAATGCTCTCAATCATTAAGCACATACGATAGTCAGCCAATTCACCAAATGAGAATATTGTATTGTATCAAGCCAATAAGGAAAGCCTTATGGTTTAAGACAATTAACTGCAAGGCCTGTGAACCTTTTACTACATTAAATAATTGATTTATACAGAACAGAGAATTGGCTTATATTTACACAGGTAATTAGTTAGATGAAATTCGGAAGCACATGAATCTCCTCAGCAAATACAGCTTGATCGGAAGAAGCAACAAAAACAAGGGTGGCAAGAATTTCCAACAGAAACTTGGGGACATGCATGACCACCTTACCAGCTACTACTAGTTGAGTTATTTTTGGTGGATTATGAGCTCATAAAAATTTCGTTCATCTCCAATAGCACACGGCAACCAATAAATGCATTACCAGAATGTTCAAAAGAAGTGGTGACATTACCACAAGCAAAACAATCAGATCACCAGAAAGATGTCAGATAGATAAACTCCCTTGTTGGTGTGTCATAACTTAGAGCTTACTCTCCAAGGGCAACCACCTTCAAAGGCCTGCTCTAAAACATCTTCAATTCGCTTAGCCGGTAAGATCTGTCAAAATGAAAAGACAGTGTTTGAGTGATACGCCTGACATGTAGAGAAAACAATTATAAATTGAAAATCAATTGCTATATTTATAGCCCATGCATACAAGACAACTCCAGAGAAAGCACTCCAAGTGGGATTTCCGTTGGAAATAAAAAAATAAATAAATTCACATTTCAACTGAATTTTTTACGTCATCATGTTCCATTTTATCATGGTTTAAAGAAAGGATCGTCATAATCAACAACATATTTCCTTTTGTGGTTCCCTGACAAGTGGAATTTATATGAACTAGAGCAAAACACTGGTAAGAGTCCATGACATAGTTTAGATTCATTGCTGCATCATATATATTTGCTGACGACATGATATAATTGCATATTTCAGTCCCCGAACAGCAGAAGGGAGTGAAATTAGTTCATTTGCACAAAAAAAGCAATAATTTACCAGCAATAAAATCTAAGTTACCTCCAAACAGGCAAGCACAGCAGCTGGCACTTCAGCTAGGTCCTTCTTATTTCTCTCTGGCAGAATAACTCTCTTGATACCATATCGGTGAGCAGCTAACACCTGTACATACAAGATTTAAGAAAACAGTTTTAGAAATAAAATGATCATATCATCACCAGTTTATATTAAAATAACTGCACACTTCTTCTGCTTAATTCCTGGGCTAAGACCTGCTCATTCTCGATCAGAATACTTAAAATCAATATTTACAACCATCTAATTTATGGAGACGGTGTACAACCATAAACTTCAAATATTATCATACAATCACCTAAGCAAAACCAAAAGCAACAGTAGCAAATGACCATGAAAATCAACCACTGACATATGGATCATAAAACTGCCTATGCTTATTGATGCAGAGCTAAGAGGCTTTAATAACTTGGGATATATTTTTAGGACGATCACAAACTCCCCTTCTCCTTCAACAGCAAACTAAAAGCTATCAGGCAGGCCTTGACTCGCTTAGCCCTTACTTGGTTATCTTAATTGATGCGATTATCTTTAGTGGATTATCTTTTTGGCTAAACACTTAGCCTTAGATTTCTTTTGGGCCATTATAAATAGGCTGGGATGTACTTTATTTGGATGGGCTACTAGAAAACAAAAAATTGTGTGCAACAATGAATTGAAGTTCACGTCACTCTTTATCTTGTTTTATATAAGGTGTATCGAAATAGACTAACCTTTTCATTTGTAGTGGCCTTATTAAGACATCCCTATTTTGATAGGTGAACATGAATAGAAACTATTGAATTTTTGGCCTTTATTATCTCTCTTTCTCTCTATTCTCATTTCTATACTTCTTAATTCTTTTTTTGTTCTCCTTGCAAATCACTATTCTTTCTCTCTCTCTTATTTTATTTCTCTTCAATTCTATCTCTGATCTGTATCTTATATTTTTCTCCTCTAACTCTACCACTTATCTTCATCTATCTTCCCTTTCTCTTACACCACAAGCCATAAATATCTCAATCATACATCAGTTATTCTACAAGCCATGCTGGCAAAATGACTGCTAAGTCAAACATGCACACATAAGAAAACCATAGACAACTCTCTGTGCAGCTCATCCTATAAACAAAGGTGCCATGAGACTTGATATTAATTTTTGACGTCAAAGAATCATAAACAATTTTAGTTCTACTCCCCCGTTGCTTACCTTGATGGTTGTGATGAAAATAAAGATACTACCCAAACACAACAATGCAAAGAAAAAAATGTTGTGCATCCCTGTACTGTACAATGTCCTTCATAACATGGAAGACACAGCCTATAGAATGACCAATACCAATTTCAAACACAAGCATGACAACTCAAACATGGCACATGCCTATAGAACTTATTGTGAAGTCAACCTGTCCACCATGCTTATAAGTCAAGGCACTGAAAATCAATTACAATGGAAACCTCTCATTCAGTGGCCTCTGTTCTACATCCAAATGGATAGGCAGGATAGCAGATTGTACAGTGAACAAAATTTTAATTGTTGGTTTCCCTGTATGCAAATTCCCAAGTAACATATTTGCAAGTCTAAAAGTTATATTGATGAAGATAACAATTACAATGAACCACATCATAGCTGCATGCTTTTCTTCTTAAAAATCAACATCACCAACCTATTCAGTGGAAAAGCATACCTTATCCTTGACACCGCCAACAGGTAGCACAAGACCCCTCAAAGTCATCTCTCCAGTCATTGCCGTATCTGCTCTTACTCTTTTCCGACTAAACAGTGAAACCAGAGCTGTTACAAGAGTGACACCAGCAGAGGGCCCATCTTTGGGTACAGCTCCAGCAGGAAAATGTATATGAATATCCCGCCCATCAAGGAGATTAATTTCCTCCTCAGCCACCAGCTGAAGATTTGTTGCCTTTGCTCTCACCTATATATTAAAGGCAAAGCACCGTCAGAAATTGTTTTATCATGACAAAGAGGTGAAACCTAAGATTTAGTCATTCTAGAAAAAAATATTACCCATGTCAGAGCTAGTTGTGCTGATTCTTTGATGACATCACCAAGCTGTCCAGTAAGATGTAAATCACCCTTTCCCGCCATTGCAGTAGCCTCCACGAACTGGACCTCTCCACCAAAAGTTGTCCAGACTAGCCCAACAGATACTCCAGGAGTTGCAACTCGTTCTGCAGTTTCATCATAATACGTTGGAGGCTGCATATACAGTAGAACAAAAATCCTGAGTCCTCAGAGCCATTAAGCATTATGAAGAACTCAACCTACTAAAAAATGAGAAAACCAAGGCATTGTGTTTGTATAAAGCATGTTTACTTCAGGAGCAAATTATATACGAGGAACTTCTGCTTATAAAGCGGCTTTCTAGATACTACACATCATGACATGTAAACAACTAGATGATATGCCAACTATGAATTCAATGGTTTATTTAGCTTTGACAACTCTTATAAAAATTAGTCCCCAGAAGCCCTAAAATGAAAGTGCTATACGATGTAGTCCTATCAACACTGACTTAACCCATCGATACAATTATAAGTGCCGAGCAGATAAGACAAACATCCTAGATCAAACAAAGCATAGTAAACATAAAGCATGTCAGGTTAAACAAATTTCAAAAACTAAGCACTGACTGGAAATTCAAAAGAAATATTGACGATTATTACCCCCAAAACTTTTTCTAGCATTGCCGCATCCACAACCAAAGGTGAGGCAATCCTTAATGTGCTGGATATCTCATGATTGTTTACACCCATTGAAAGGACTTCCATCTCTACTTCAGCTCCATCAGCAAGCCTGTTGTCCAACAATGGTGTAGTAAGCTGGTGCACATCCTTACTCACTGGAACAGCTTTTTCATTCTCTGAAATTCTAACTGCTGCTGCACGAGCCAAGGCAGCCAAGTTCCTCTCCAAATTCCGAACACCTGCCTCCCTGGTGTACCTCTGAATCACAAGTTTAACCATAGCCTACCGCAAACCAAAAAAAAAATGCACTGAGAATACAAATTCTTGTAAAACTGATGCTTACACTTTTCAATTACTGATCCCTGAACAACAAAGACACTAATAGGATACAGAAGTCATCAAAACCAGAAATTGAACACAAGAGATATTCAATCCTAGGGCAAGGCAATAAACTATTTTTAAACAGATCAGACACGACCATATGAAAGCATCGACCAACAGTTTCCAACATGCTGTTATTGAAGTAAATACCATATTCTCTCTTTTCTTATAAAAAATATTCACACTTCCAAGAGGAAAAAAATAATGAAAAGTATAAGGTTGAGTGTAAGTACTTCAACAAAATGATTAACAAAACAAACTATTCTTTATTATATCACTTTTAGTTATGACAAAGCCAGCCTGCTTCTTCTACTCTTTGAAATGCAGCAAAGATAAGTTTATGATATTCTTTGACAATCAATGCCCATTCTAAAGTCGGTGAAATCTTCTTTGTGATAAATTTACTACCTCAGGAATCTGGAGGAATTCAGAACTCAACCCATGCTGCTCCAGCACTCGTGGAATCAAATGTTGCATGGCAATTCGAAGTTTTTCTTCAGGTGAATATCCAGGTAGTTCAATGACTTCCATCCTGTCCAACAGCGGAGGAGGAATGAGCTGTGCCCGGTTTGCAGTTGCCACAAAAATTACCTTTGAAAGGTCAAATGGAACATTCAAATAGCTAAAGATCTTCAGTTAAGGAACAGCTCTAGCTGTACTTCTAACCATGAAATAGTCAGAGTGATGAGAATTAATAATCTACATAAACACCAAATGAGTAACCCGGTCATACCAGGCTACCATTACAGAACATACATATATACTATCTCATAAGTATGACCCTTGTCCAATAAACAAATTCACCGCAAAGTGTGCATGTTCTATAACATCTAAAGATGTTAAAACGAGGCAAGAACAGGTATAATCAATAATTACTAAAAGAAATCCCATAGAAAAAGGATACTGATCATTGAATGTTTTATTCTGTTCAGGGTCAAGAACCTCTAGCAGAGCAGAAGCAGGATCCCCACGCACATCAGAACCAGTTTTATCAATCTCATCCAACAGCATGACTGGATTGCAGACACCTACTCTCTGAAAACATATTGCATATTAACACTTTAGTCTTCTCACACCTCAAAATACACACAGAAGAAAGAGACAGACAGTGAGAGAATCAAAGAAGAAGTTTGAATTAAACCGAAATATTATCATTCCACAATTAAAGAGCCATTGTATAAACAAATCCTGACAGCTGGACCCATATCTTGGCTACTCAACTACATTAAGGCACAGGATCAACACCAATACACCCACAAAGGTAATTAAATCAGATGAGCTTGATTCACAGCAATAGTTTTAGTATTTTTTGAGCTGACATAGTGACATACAAAAACAATTGGCAAATTTAGAAAACAGAGCAACTATCAAACCCAGACAGAGACTTTAGCATACACCATCTAATTCATTCAACTTGAGCCACCATGAGGTGATAAGGGGCAATGCTATTCGCATACACCATATTGTAAATGGGTTTCACGGGTGTTCACATTCAATACACACTACTGAGCTACTAGTGATCCATATAACAGTCATACAGCTCTATACACGTCTGTGTGTGTGTGTGAGTACACTTGTTTGTGAACTTGAAGGTATCAAAAATAGTAGATCAAACACATTTTCTTTTTTATGAAGGTTCTGTAATCATTTGCATCTCCAACATTACAACTATTCAATGGACAACAATGAATCCAAACTGTGACTTCATTCTAGACTACACACATTTTTATGTGTGTTTTAATATTGCTATGCAATTTCAGATTCGATTACAGTATTTAGACAGAAATAAGATTTTTTTTTCTTGCAGATCTAACCCAACAACTAATAAGAAGCACACAACATGTTTTACCTTCAATCCATCAATAAGACGCCCTGGCATACTTCCGATGTATGTCCTTCTGTGCCCTCTTATATCAGCTTCATCCTTCACACCACCAAGAGATATGCGTACAAATTTTCTGCCCAAAGCTGAAGCAATGGATGATGCCAAAGATGTTTTCCCAACACCTGGTGGGCCAACAAAACACAACACTGGACCTCTTGCATCTGGTTTAAGCTGCATCATAAATAAATAATCCAAATTAAGACCAGTCTGAAAACCAAAATCATGGAAGAAATTTAAACCAACAAGAACTAGATTATTGGACAACCTTGCGCACAGCCAGATATTCTATAATCCGCCGCTTTACCCTGGTTAAACCATAATGATCACTGTCAAGACGTTCTTTAGCAGCTTTTAGGTCCAAATCAACTTCTTCACTGGCCTGTTGCCATGGCAAATCAGCGAGAATTTCCAAGTATACTCGTGAACTATTATATCCAGGTTGCTGTGGTTGCATTTTCTTAAGCCTCCTGAAATTGATTAAAAAAAAAATTAAGGAAAAATGAATTGGAAGTTCACCACCACGGGACAGAATATATAGAACAAGAATCATGCATTTGATCAAAGCAACAGGACGAAGAGACCCAAAGTTGAACTTTGACAAAGAACAAGGAGGCAAAATCTGAATGAAAATGTTTTCACCATAAGGCCCAAGGTATTGTTGACAAAGTTGCCTAGGTATTTTACAGCTCAATCTATTTTTGTTAGCATTTAATGACATATTTTCCATAAAAAATACCATATTTACCAGCAACTAAATCTTTTTTCCAAATATCCACTTCATGTTGTTTCGTATAACTAAATTGATCCACCCATGTATGATTGTTTGTATTTATCATTATCTTCCCAAAGATATCATACCTTAACTCTCTCTGTACATGCTTCCAGACATTTGAAGGCATTCCTGCACTTTGCATCTTTCTTTCCAGAGCAACTAAATCATCCTCATCATCATCATTATCACCAAGCTCCTCTTTTATGGCCCTCATCTGGATAGATTATTGAGTAGGCCAAAAAAGGATTAACTTTGAAGGTAAGAAAGACAAGATAACAATTCACCTGAAGAGCAATTTACCATTATACCCACAACCAGAAAACCGACATTCATGTTTTATATATGGTAAGATAGACTTGAGCATTATGCATTTCTGAAGAAAAATTATATTTATTAAATTTTGGTTAGCTAAAAGAGGATCTCCAAAAAAATCATAAAATGAACTTTTTGACCCAATCATGGCAATGACAACTCAAATAACAAGACGTAAGAGTAAAGAGCAAAAATACAGATAAAAAAATTGCATTAATAGGACTCAAAAGGTCTACCATTCAATTTCCCCTAATAAGTGAAGGGGAAAAAGATACTTATCATGCCGAAATGCCTAAAACTAGAGGGCAAAAAGGTCTGGTTGAAAGAACAGAAATTTAAAGACAATACTATGCTCATTTTGTCTGTTGAATGCAAGTTGATGTTTCACAAACTCAATATTAAAAGGCAGTGACCAATCTTGCAAAATTTGAAAGCAAGTGGCCTTTCAATAACATTTTAATTCAGAAAAGCAGAGAAAAGAATTTTGGTTTGATTATTAAAAGAGGAACTTGAAAGAGTGTTCATAAATCTGCCAAAAATAAATTATATAGTCTCTTATCCCAGAGAAGGAAAAAAAATGGTGCTACCTGCTGCCTCCAACTTCCAATTTAAGTTCATTATCTCAAAATATAAATGATAAGCAAAACATTGTATCTTAAATGATAGTTTGCAGCCTAGATGCCCTACAAAAATCAGCCTATAAACGATAAGCAATTAAGCCTTGTTCACAAGCCTAGTTGCTGTACTTTATAGTCAGGTAAAAATTTTCAGTTGCTGAAAGAATGCAAACCTGCTGAAACAAAAGAAACTCCCTCTGTGATTTTTAAAATAAACAATCCAACTCTATACACATCTATAACAACCAAATTTAAAACTTTCCAATATCCATGGGCGAGATGGAAATGCTCACCTGCTGGCGTAAAAGAAACTCTTTCTGTGATTTTGACAACTGTCCCTCAACCTTCTGTGTGATCTTCTCAGCTACACGTATTGACTGTCAAAAATTTAACATTAAGACGACTACATAAGGCAAGATCAATCGTTTGGATTTATACCAACAGTAAATCAATAAATTACCTGTAAATGCCTGTCAACTAACTCAGTAGCTTTTGAGAGCCTCACTTTGAGGTCAATTGAATCCAACATCAATAGCTGCTCTTCAAAGCCTATCTCGAAGCTCGCAACGAAGATATCTGCCAATTTGTGAATTGGAACTGTTTCCAAAAGAACTTTTGTCCTCCCACTAGTTTTTTGTTTCTGTGAACAGAAGTGCAAACTTAAGTTCTTGATTGAGAGAGAACATAAAATAGCTGGCTCTAAAAGATGGCTCCACTTTGTATGTTTACATAGCCCCGTGGGATATTCTTCAACTAATCTTAGCTTGACTATCTCTAGCTATCTAACCAATGATGCACTTTGAAAGCTTCCAACTCCTCCAACCATGGGCACTAAACCTCATGGCCTAAAAGAGAACTAAAAAACATAATGTTCTATGTTTAAATTCTTTTTTTCTTCAATTAGATACAAAAATCTATAATTAACTTACTTTCAAGTACCATTGTAGAATATACACACACACACACACACTTGTGCAGGCAGTAATCTTAGATCCCATTTTACGCTCTCTGATGAGGAAGCGTATTTCCATAATTGTTTTTATTTTCTTGCTAGCAAGTTTTTCCACAAGAGAATACTCCATTTAGCTAGGAATCAACCTCCATCTTTACAAACCCAGGCGTCAATCAAACAAGATAGTACACTAAATAAAAGTATGAAAACCCTCCTGAATAAATGAGTAAAGTCCCACTTCTTAAAAGCATATAAACAATAATGATTGACAACAAAATCACTGAAATTCAAGAGAAGTGAGCAAACCTTAAAGAAATTTGATACTATTACTTATTCCATTATTCAGAACATATAAAAAGAGAAACTTGTATTAGTAGAAGCCCTAAATGCTTCAGCAATCAAAGAAGATAAATGACTAATGCATATATTAAATACAGATTACAGGCTAGCAAAAAAAAAAAAATATCCCCAATCTGCAACTAGCAGCTCTGAAAAGTAATAAATGTGGAAATTTTGATCTTGGACAATATCAGACATGAAAAAGAAATAATGATGTTACGAAAATTGTTGCATCTTACAGAATAGTTTTCCATAACCCAAACTGACACTTGTGAGCCTATTCATCCAATCTATGAAGATTAAAAGAATATAATCTAGCGAAATAACTCTCACCTGCTCAAGAACTGATATAAGCTCCATGGCAGTTGCTTTAAACTGACGAGACAAAGCTATGAAGTCTGGATCTTGCTCTACTTGCTCCATCTCTAATTAAGATTTAAAAGCAGAAGCTACTTAGTATATTCATAGATGAGAATAAAGAGATCATCAGTTACATTCATATAAAAAATTTAAGAAAAAAAGACGGCTACATCAGCAATAGTCCATAGAATGAACTGTCAAATAATATATGTTTCATGATGTATGTCTATGCATTGAAAGTTTTCTAATAAAACATAGTTCCCTCCAAAAGCTTTGCTAAGAACATATTCCATACATACAAGATTCTTCATAGAACTGATATAACATACTCATAATTTTCTTCTTGGATTAGACAAGGCTCCTAGAACTGGAAGATATATTTTTTTTAAGGTAAATATTTTAATTATACTATTACTAGCATAAGTGTTTTTTTCTTTTTTTATTTTCTTGTATTTATCCTTCTTATCTGATAAGATTATTTTTACTTAAAATTAGTTTTCTTATGTTACTTATTTGAGTAGAAGTTATGATACATATGCAAGTAGGGATAGTTTTTTCATAGCCATTTTTTGGGGTCGTGCTTTTCTGTAAGCAGAGCATATCTCTCTCGTTTATCTACCAACCACCCCAGCTCTTCTTTCTTCTCTAGTTTCTATTCTCTCTTTATTTCCAAACAGACTGAAAGGTTCAAAATAGAGATGCAGGAGAGACAACCCTCATCAGAATGCAAAAATGATCACAACTCGCCATTAGAACTCCATAATGTGTTTATAAAGGTGGGAGAAGAAATTAAGAGAGCCATGTAAAAGTTTAAATGGTCAATTGTAAATCCTCTACCCAACCATATCAAATGCACCATATCTGAAACAAAAGAACGTAACTAGGAGCAGACCTATCTTTGTCATCTCAAGTGAAGATATCCGAGCAGTATAATATGTTCCCCTTGTGCTAAGTTCCTGGACACTGAATCGGCACAAGCCTTCGAGCACAACAATGTATGTCACCCTCCCACTTGGTTTTTCCACTCCTCTTGAGAGATGTAAAGCACGGGCTGCGACTCCCCTGAGCAACAGAAAATCATACATAGTCCATCAAAGTGAATCCAAAACTATCATCTAATAAGATACAAAGAAAATGAAACGATGAAACAGGTCACTAGAAAATGAAATCAATAATGAGATAAGTGGCAGTCCTGTAAGTGTAATTATATAACTAAAACCAAAACATTCTCCAAAATAAAATATAACTTGAGCCCAATCAAAGATATACCTATTGTGCCAATGAATAACTTCCTGCTGATTTTTTCCATCAACCTTGTGACCATCTGATGCGCCAACTTGAATCTTCGGCACTCTCTCTCCAGAATCACTTCCAACTCCTACAAAATTAATCAACCAAATATTTGTCCCCTTTCATTCAGGGATTCCATCAAATCTGCACAACGCAAACTAGCTCACCTTGAGATAATGTTGGGCCCACTGCAGTAGTTTCGGCAGCATCTCGGACTGGCAGTATGCCAATCAAACCTTTCTCTTCTCTCTGCCAAAGTTCTTGCTCCACTAATTTCACACTACATTAACCGACAGATTATTTCCTCAAATTCAGATTTGGAAACATGAATTCTTGATGAATTATGATCAATCAGATAAAATTACACAGCATACCACCAAGATTACCTTCTAAACATACAACTCATAAAACAAATGCAAATTCGCTCACGAAGCTATCAAAACGATTATAATACACGAAGTGACGTAAAAAAAAAAAAAAGCAATCAACAGAGCAAAAACTGTAAAACCAAACAAAAACAAAAAGTCAAACAAAAAAACGAACGGAGGATATGAAGAAAACCTAGTAGGTGAAGTGCAACGAATTCTAATAATGGCGCCAGGTAAGAGGACTTTGTTCCTAAATGGAAGGATTCCTAGCCGACTCGGTAACTCAATAGATTCCGCCATGATTTTGCGTTGGTTACAGGAAAGGTATTTTTATGTTGGCGAGAGGGAATTTGAGTGAGTTTTTAAAGGAAAAAAAGAGAGGATAAACAAAAAAATAATAATTAAAGAGTCAGAGAAGGAGAACGGAGGATGCACACATGGCTTGCTTGTTGGGTGGCTGGTGGGTTTGGTTTGGATTGGGTGGGTGCCAATTCAAAACGGTGACGGCTCTCTCTCTCTATCTCTCTACCCCTTGCTGAACCGCTCGAAAACTTTGTTTCGGCTTTTTCACGCGATTAAGTTTCATTAGATGGCAAAAATCCTTTTCAAGTGTCCCATAATCACATTTTCACCCTTTACGTTTCAAAAACTCATATTCTCACCCCGCCATTCAATCTGTCATTGAATAAGTCAAATGACAAAAAGGTAATTTACATAGATTTTTTTAATTCTATTTTTCCTTTGCAAACCGATATAAGCATAGAGGTGTTTAACTCTAACTTCTAAAATTTATAATTCATCCCAAACCTATATCATTTTGCAAAAGAAAAATAAAAATTTAAAATTTATGCAAATTATTTACTAACAACGTAAATATTAATAGAGGATGTGACTTTTTAAAATTTTAAAAAGTAAAAATCTATGTAAATCTAATTTATATTAATTCTAATACCTTTTAAAAAACTTTGTTATTACATTAAAACTGATGATAGGGTGAAATTATAAGTATAATTAGAATTTCAAATCCTTGTTATTTCATATATTTGCAAAAAAAAAAAAAAGCCTTGTGTGGAAAGGAATAGTGTCTAATGCTCTATCGATCTAACAAATAGTGCTCATATAAGAACAAAAGGATATTAATTAGGCCAAAAGATTGTTCCCACCCAAGGTTTGATGGAATTTTAAAGCCTTATTGTGTCAATTTTTAAAAATTCAAACACTCATCAATGACTAATTTATATTAAAATTTTCAGTTAAAGTTATGAATAAAATCGTTTTTTATTAAAAAAATTAAAAATTTTTCATTTTTTCATATATCTAAAAATATAAATTTTTTCATCTAAAGTTTGAAAAATAAACATTTTCCCCCAAGATTTGTAATTTTCCCTTGCTACTTTTTTGGTGATTGAAGTTAGCCAACTTCCATACCGATGCTCCTCCCTTTCTCGAATGATGATGAATCATTGACACGAAGATGAATATGTGTGATACACAAATCAATCAACCGATCAGATAAAGACTTTATTTCTTTATGGAAATGATGCATCAACAATGACCCACCCTTCATTGACAATTTCTCACATGATTTCCCACAATTTCTCCTACAACGATGGAACATGGAAACCCATAGCCATTGTTTCCATTTCACAAACCATTCTTATTGATTCAGCTCAGGCAAAGGAGGAGGTTGGAGACCAACAAAGAGAACATTGGAATAGGAAGCTGGAAACTAAAGTTCAAGGGGGTGGAAAAAGTTTTTAAAAGTTTTGGGGGTAATTAAAATAGAAAAAGATAAAAACCTTATATATTTGAGATATTTGAGAGAGAGAAAATATAACTTTTTAAAACTAAAAAATTATAAATATATATGAAATTGTTAATTTTTTAAATTTTAGAATAAAAATTAATAAATTATATATTTTTAATATTATTATTAAAAAAATAATTTATCCTTAATTATAATTAAAAATTAATATGTGTGAGTTTGACACTGTATTATATTTTAAATAAGAATAAATCCTTGGACGTATAAATTATGGAAACGTGGAATGATGACAAGTACAAATTACTTGTCAATCAACAGAAGCAAACAAAATGATCAAGTAGAGGTATCAAATTTCGCTCTTTGCTCTTAAGATTCCATCAAGATAAACAATTAAATTTAAATTGTACGAGTGTAATATTAGTTGCTAAAGATATGCCACTGTCCAATTATTGACAAAGACTATTATTATAATTGACTTAAACAGTAAAACCAAACTGCTGCTTCTTGAAATTTGACCATTCATACAAAGTTGTACCAGCCACCTCATTTACCAATGGTTGAGCCCTAAACAGCCACCATAGAAGACCATCAGTTTTTTTTTTAGTTGTCTCTACTAATATTATTATACTTTTATGATAAATGAACCAGACAAATTTCATCTATGCATATATAACTAAAAACTTTTGTAATAGGTTATTAGATATAAATTTCATGTTTTTTTTTTAATCGATTGAATGATTAATTTTCACCAGAACTTTGATGAAATGGTAACTTTTTATTATTTAAATTTGAAGTTTTTATTTTTATTTGTATCATCAACTTTAGTAAATAAAAATTATTACGTGAAAGAGTATAAATGTCATTTAATCTAAATCTCTTTAATTTTCTCTCAAACTCATTGTCTTTCCTTCTTTGTATTTACTTTTCGTTTTTTTTTTCTATCTTCCCTCTTCAAAACCATATCTCTTTTCAAAATTGGTCAGCTAACCATAGCAAACCATGTTCACCAAAAAACAAACGTCACTCACGGCTTATTTGATGAAATTTCTTACAAAGATTACCACTTGTCTTTGGTTAAGATTTACTTAATTGTGGGATGTATTAGTAATGTCATGAAAATGTTTCTGTAGTTTGGATGGTAAAGTAGATTATGTTAGAAGAAATTCCTTAATTTTTGGATGGTTTAAAATAGTAAGTACAAAGAGGCTTTTTCAGTTATGAGACCAAATATGATTGCACATTCATTAGTTCTCTTTCAACTTGTTTAGAAGATTCAAACTTGTGGATTGGAAAGTAGACTCACTATTTATCTATTCGGTTTTTGTTTACTCTTCAAAAGATGGGTGAAGAAGAAAGAAGTGGGTTCACACTAAATTTAGTGATCTTTCTTGTTGATTTATCAACTTGTGCACATTCTAGTTTGATGGAGCAAGGTTGATAATGTTTTGATTTGATTAGGGAGAAGTATTGCTTGAATGCGCGCCAAGAAGAAGTATTATGTTTCATTAGATGAAAATTTTTAAAAAGAGATTTGATTTTGAAAATTGAACCCAACTTTAAGGAAGGGAGAAGAAAGAAAGAAGACGGGAGAATGCAATGATTTTTAGAAGAAATTAATGGACTTTTTAACTTAAGTCGATGACAAAT
Organism: Mangifera indica; assembly: GCF_011075055.1. NCBI lineage: Eukaryota > Viridiplantae > Streptophyta > Magnoliopsida > Sapindales > Anacardiaceae > Mangifera > Mangifera indica. The sequence continues at coordinate 3,794,957 of NC_058139.1, forward strand.
TGACAAATGTACTTGTGCTTGAAGTGGAAAATTATTCATCCATCAAAGTTCCAATGGGAAATTGTCAGTCAACCTTTTTTGTCGCATAAAATATAAAATATTATTTGTTTAATACAAATTTTCCCTCTTTCTCAAGAAACTACCATTTGGAACCCAATCTTGCATTTTTTAAAAAATAAAATCTGACCCATATCTGTGTGGAGGGGAGAAAAAATCATTACGGAACAGTGTTTGTCGTCATTTTAAGAATACAAATGAACGTTGGAATACTTTGAAAAGTAAACTTTTACACCAAGCCACCCTGATATGATTCATACGAAGGCATCATCTATTTTTCGTCAGCTGTGGGCCGTCAGACCACTGTATGATGCAGACATTTACGCATGCACGCGTTAGACGGTGCGAAGTCGGCTGCAAATGGACCACAGTGTAAATCTAGGACTTCATCATCAAGTATATTAACTCCCCTTTGGTCCCTAAGTTTTAATCAAAACACTGTACCCCCTGTATTTTGTTCTTCACAATATAAATAGGTTCTAACTATATCAAATTTGAATTCAACTCTAATTCAAATTAACCAACTTGAGTTTAAATTCATTTTTGATCAGTTGATAAACAGTAATATTAAAAAAAAGATTTATTATCAAGGAAAAATTATTAAAAAAGAAAAAAATAATCCAAGAATAAGTAAAAAAAATAAGGGTTATAATAGATGAAAAATAAAAAGAATAGTTAGAAAATAAAAATTATGTTACAACAATTATGGTGAGCTTTCAAACTCAAACCGAATTGATTTTTAGCTCAAGTTTGAATTATTTATACTGAATATAAATTTGAATTTGAGTTGATTAAATTTGAATCAATCCTCAATTTATAGGGACCAAAAATTAATAAAAGGAATTTATAAAACTAAAATGTATTTCAGTTAATTGAAGGGACAAAATAAGATTTTGCCGTCGGCAAGTGGGTGGGAGTGGGACCATTTGAGTTAAATGTAACGCGGCAAGTGGGCATCGGAAAGACCGGGTACCGGCGGCTTTTAAGGATGGCCACAGAAAGTGGATATGTTATATTTATAAGCGGTTTCCCAGGCGATGAAGATAATAAGGGTGCGTATGATTGTGTGGTATTAAAAATTAGTTTGATATTTTATTTTTTATTATTTATATTATTTTATTTAGTTTAAAAATAATAAAATAATTTAATAATATTTTATTATTGATGATGATATGGTGTTATTTTATTTTAGATATTAAAATATTTTTTTAAATAATATTAATTTATTTATTAATTTTTAAAACAAAAATAATTTTATTTTCAATTAATATAAAAAATATTTTTTAAAAATTATATTTAAAAATATTTAAATAAAATAATATATTAATATTTTTTAGTACCTCTAATTAAACATAATAATTATTTATATTTATATATTTTTACTAAATATTATTAAATATAATAATAATTTATACACAATAATCTTAAAAATACTTTATTTTTAAATTAATAATGCCCGAAAAGTTAATGAAAACATCCACACAAGTGGGATTCTATAAGACATTTTATAGCAAATTTAAAACGTAAAGACTTTATTTTATGTGGAGGAAAAGTAATCTGTGGATTTAATATAATGAAAATAAAATTGTGAGTTTTTTTACCAATAATATAAAAATTAAATAATTGGGTCAAAATATTCAAAAATTCTCTAATATATTAATTTTTGGGTAAAAAATAAAAAAAAAGGTCATCAAATCTAATAATTTAATTCATAATTAAATGATTCATTTAAATTATATTAATCATGTAACAATTAATTATGCCATGCTAAATAATTTATTTATAAAGAATATGTGAATCCGCGTGGCAAATCACTTGCTCGTTTCTCTCTATTTCCATGAGTTATTGTTGAAGTGACATCAATAACAAATGACCGAGTTGACCCGGCATTTATGTAATTATTTAAACAATCATGTTTCATGTGTGTACAATATTTTAAGCACAAATGGATTATTTTTCACTATTTACAAAAAAAAAAATGTCACTTTTAATACCCATTTTCCAAGTGAAGTTTCCTTTTTAGACTAGCAAGCCAATCAAGCACAATAATTTAGTGGCCAAATCACTAATTCCCATCCAAGATTTCGTGAAAGACTATTCCAACCCTTTAAATTTAAAAAGTTTAATTTCTCACCTGTTTTATTAGTGAATTAGGTTTGGTTTTCAGTGTAAATTACTATTACATCAAATTATAAAAATATCCTCACCATTAATACAAATTTTAATTATCAATATATTTTTTAAATTTTATTAAAATTGTAAAAAGACTTATATAAAAAATTTAAAAATTTAATCGATTAATTTATCTTTCAATAATATTTAATTTATCATCAATTATTATAATTATGATACATTATTTTTTGCTAAAAAATATTTTTTTGTTATTTTTTATTTATTATGCTCTCATTATCTTTAGTTTTTTTTATTACCAATTGTCAGTTATCTTCTTTCTACTCAATTTATCCACACTAATAATATTATAGTCACCCACCTCTTATCGTCTTTCTCCACCCATTATCTTCATAAACATTATCACCATTGACTATCCCTTTTTTTTTTTCAATTTTCTTCATTATTGATTATCCTTCTCTTCCCGTTATTTTCACCACCATTTTTTCATTTTTTAAATCTGAAAAAAATCTCTAAATAACCCAAAATTTACATGAATTGAAAAAATTAACGGGAGAATGAAGGAAAGATAGACTAACATTAAAAAGAAATAAGTGAAACAATGAGAGGGAAGAGATGGTAACGTTAAAATGAGTGAGAGAAAGAAAAAACAAGACAAATATTAATATTTATTTAAAAAAAAGGTAAGTTAGAAAAAGATAAATTTATATTTATTGAAAAGAAAAAAATTAGCTAAAAAAAGAAGAAACACTTATGAGAAAATGAGTGAATGATAAAAAAAAGAAAGAAGAATATCATAGTAAGAAATTGAATTTTTTAAATATTTTTGATATTTTTTGGTTTTTGTTAAAATGATCTTTTTACTGTTTTATGTGATATAATTCATTGACAAAAGTTGGTGACGAAAAAGAAAATCAAATTTAAAACATGGCAATTTGAAATGTCACCAAACCTTGGGGCCAAATTGGAAAATAGTCATTTGGCCCAAATTAGTTCCAACATTGCGTTTGAGCGTCTATGTCAGCATGATTATGGGATGAAAATTTGCAGTCTTCGTAATGGGACCGGCCAATCAATCATAAGAGACAAGTCCCTTTAAAACAAATATCTAGAGGGGCCACCAAATGGATTTCCTCAGAAGTCCAACATAAATCAGATCTTGACGATCTAACCCTTTTTGTTTTTTATAATTTTCATAGACCTTGGGTAAAAAAAATAAAGAAAAGAAGGTTCAATAAAATTCACGTAACATTAGAAATTTTCGAGAAGGACAAAAGACTTATTCCCATCTAGCGTATAGTGAAATTTTAAATTTTAAATTTTTAACTTTCAAAAATTTAAATACTTACTTATAAATTAAAATTTGTTAAAATTTTTCGTTAAAATTAAAAATAAAATCGTTATTTAATAATAATATTTAAGATTTATATCATTCTACCCTTTAATTTGAAAAATTAACAATTTATCTTAAAATTAAATTTTGAAAAGGGTCATTTCTCCCTATCTAGGATTTTCAAATTTTCTCAACAAATTTCTGGCCAACGATCATTGATCTCTCTTCTTTTCGATGTCATATCTTCCTCTGATGCTTAATATCCGATCAACAATATCTAGATTCAAGAAAATCTAAACAAAATCTAGATGAAGAGTCAAAACTTTTTATCTGAACCATCATTGTCCAGATGAAGAGTTTCGACTCTTCATATAGATTTTATCAAATCCAGATGTCGTTAGTTGGATATTGAGCACTGAAAGGAGAGACGACACTGGGAGGGAGAGAGATCGACTATTGTTAGCCGAAAATTCGCCAGTGAAATTCAAAAACCCTAGATAGAGAGAAAATGTCACTTTTGAAAACTTAATTTTGAGAAAAAATTGTTAGGTTTTTTAAATTAAGGAGGTAAAATGATATAAATTTTTATTTTTTAAATAATATTATTAAATAACGATTTTACCTTTAATTATAACTAAAAAATTTAACAGATTTCAATTTATAAATAGGTGTTTAGGTTTTTAAAAATTAAAGGATGAGAGTTCGAGATTTCATTATACCTTCGGTGAGAATAAGTCTTTTGGCCTTTAGAGAAAAATTTTAAATTTAAATCTTGGTCACATTTGTAAAATATATAAAAGATTACTTATTTTACTTTACTCTATACATCTTTTAATCTTATCTACTCCCCTATCCTAAATTCCACTCCATTTTATGACAATTAGACTTCAATGAAATTTTATCATCTTCCAAAATATGTGTCTAAATCTTATCTACTCCTTTTACTCCGTTTCTATCTCTCATTCTATATTCTAAATTTTACTTCATTATGTCAATAACATATACTCACATGTTTACTTGTTTTGGATTAGTCAATTGACCTACGGAGGACAACCACATTCACATCATAAACTCTCAAAATAGTAAACTGCACCAATGGAGAAGTGGTGGCACGAATAGTGCAATAATTCATTGATGACACAAAGGCAAGGACACTAGGGTCTAATCTTGCTTGGCACACGATGGCAAGACAGTGGAGTGGTGACTGCTCTAACTTGGCTGAATGACAAGCCAACCAAGCAAATTGTACACAATTTGCTATCTATAATGTTTTTGGTGTACTTCTAATGATTTTGTGCTTTTGATGTTTTGATAAAAAAATAGTGGAATTTATGGAGAATCAATTTGTTTGACATAGATGACTGAACAGATAATTTCTCATGGCTGCGCTGGATTAAGAAGGATTAATTAAATTAATATATTTTTAATAATAGTAAATAATTTTAATAAAGTTTTATGTATTATACAAATATAATTAAGAAATATATTATTTATGGAAAATGCTCAACTCCTAAATTTGTGATGAAGCGTAACTAAGTCTGATACACAGTGACTAATATGATGAATAGTGGATAAACATAGTCGTGCCTACTGAGATTTTCATACCCAAACTTCTTACTGAACAAAAAAAAATATTATTTTTTAATTAAATAAACAATTTTTTTTACATGAATCATACCTTATTAAAACTAATAATCAAAATTTATTAACTAACAACCATCTTTATTGCTAATTTATTTTCCATTTTAACCAAACTTTAGATGAAATTTTGGATTAAAAAAATTTAGAAGCTCAGGTTTTTTTGGTAAATAAATATGAATATTAACAAGAAACAAAGAGACCTCCAAAAGAGATCTTATGAACAACTTAAACTCACCATTCCTTATGGGAGGGGCAGCCAATGCATCAAAAACCAGACAAAGCTTGCACCAAGGCAAAAACTATATCATCTTCTCTCAAAAGAATTATGTCTAACCTATACATCTCAAACTTTACAAAGCAGTGAGCATGCAGGTTTGGCCGAAGAGAATACTCTATACAAAACATATTTCTCAAAAGGAAACAAAAGCCCAAGTTAAAAGAGAATTAGGGAATTAAAAATAAAGGTGAAGCAAATATTGAATAAGGGTTTTCAATATATCCGTATAATCTATAAAAAAAAAAGGGTTGTTATTAATAGAAATAATCTAAAAAGATGCTATAGAAAGAGTCAAATTGACAAGGAAGAATGCAAAAAAATGTGACAATAAAAATGAAAAAATCAGAGGTTTTTTTTTTTTTTTTTCTTCTTGTATTCATAACTTACCATTGAGTATATTTCAAGAAGTGATTTTTACCCTTATCAAATTGATTATTTAAATATATTTTAAAAAGTTCTCTTTAAAACTCGTTAATATCAAAAGATAATCATTCTTAATTAAGTTTAATTAGGGTTTAATTTGCACTTAACTTAGTCACAGTTTTTTATTAGACCTCTTTTCTCCATTGTTATACCCTTTTTCCCAATTTGAAATTTGACCCAAGCCCATCAGGAAATTCGTCACAAATAGCCCGAATATCCACTATTTTGACCCGGCCTAAAATAAACACCGCAACAAAATAGAGCATTGTATTCTTTGTACTGTTATCTCCCGATTCGTTCCTCTCTCTCAGTTTCCTCTTAATTTTGTTTTCTTTAAAAAGGAAAAAAAAAAAAAAAAAACACGCGAAAAAAATTAAACTGCACCACTTCACTTTGATATTTTAAATCGGTGGGCAAACAAATTGAAGCGGGGGAAAGTAGAGCAAAAAACTCAACGTAAATGGCGGCCTCTTCGCCGGCCCTAAGTAACAACACCTCCGATACTCACACCACAACCGCCGCCACTTTGCATCGCGACACGCCGCCCAAAACCCTCCGCGGCCTCAATAAGCCCAAGTGTATTCAGTGCGGCAACGTTGCTCGCTCTAGGTAACGATATTATGTTCTTTGCGAGCTGTTTTAATAATTTCTTTCATTTTTGGTCGAGTGGTGGTGGTGTTTGTTTGTAATTTTGGAGGTATATCCTAAATTTGGTCAAAATTAATCTCTAAAACAAAAAAAAGTTAGCATTAAGTTGAAATCAGTTGGTAGTAAATTGAAAATTCTTGACAATAAAAATCTAGAATAACCAGAATTTGGAGAAATTGCAATATTAGGATAAAAAATTCATAATCAGAAGGCATCGACTCACATAGGTGAACTTTAATTGTACAATCAGTGAAATCTAAAACTGGACTAGGCATACGAACGAGTGTTAGGTTTTTGAAATAACCTGAGTTGCTCTATTTCAGCTTGTGTTTGCTTCCTTTTATTTGCAAGCTTGCTAAAACTCAGCTTGTCTTATAAATTGACTCACCAATGCAACTTGTTTGTCAATTTTAAGCTTACATCTCACAACTCTGATTGAGCTCGAGTTGATTTTGCTTTAACCGTTCAATAAAAGTTTGGGTTTACATCTCACAACTTGAGTTCATCTTGAGTAACTAATGAAATTACTGAGATTGAATTACCTTTTTTCAGCTCAACATGACCTGTTTAGTGCTCTAAAATAACATAAATTTATTCATACGGCTTTCTTTGATCTGTTTGACTTAGGTGGTGTTGATGCCATGAATATAACCTTCTACTTGATCTTGCTATAGATGTTACCAAATACAAATGCTTCTGTAATGTTTTAATTCCTATTATAGAATTTTGATCCTTTTGGCTTATCCTGTTTGATAAGGGTTGGTTAGGATGCTTTAGTCAGTACTTTAGCATGAAGAAAGAATGGGAATTGGAGAGCTTTTTGTCATTGTAACTTCCTAAACGTGTAGTCTTGTTCATGGAAGAAGGTCTTTGAACCATTTGAATTTTTCTTTCTCTTTCCTTTGGCTTTTGATTCTTATGATTTCCATTTTTTTTTTCACTTAGTAGTAATTCTCTCGAGATGTTGAAAACTATGGCACTATGCTTCACCCTTAAGTTAATCAGAAGTTGTTTATATCTTTCCTCATCTTTATGAGTTAGGCAACAGGTTAACCTTGTTTTTTTAAACTGTCAATGCATTTCATTGGATGCTTGTTATAATAACCAATCTGCAGTAAAAAGGATAAATTCCTTGTGTTGGCCATTTTAACTTTGAATGAGATGATAAGAGTAACTGTCAATCCTTGTTGTATAGAATGCATTATGCCAGCTCACAAAAACTACCATTTAATGAGACAGCGTGTTAATTTATTTATTCATGGCAACACTGGTTCTTTTGCATGGTTGTTCTTTTTGTTATTTAATGTGATAACCTACAGTAATGTTTACTTTGGAAAGCCTAAGCTGGAACATTTTAATGTGGTCCATTTGTAAATCTGACTGAAAATGACGCATGTGATTCTCTTAATGGAATTGTGCATTTCGATATTAGCTTGGTTGATTGATACTCCAGCAGCCACTATTGATGACATATTAATTGATAGTTGATAATATAGTGAGCTGATTTGTCTGTTAATGAATGGAATTCCCCATTGCAGGTGTCCCTACCAGTCATGCAAGAGTTGCTGTTCAAAAGCACAAAATCCATGTCATATTCATGGTATTCTATATTTCTCCTAGATTCATAACGTTACAATTTCTTTTCCTGTTTATATATTTGATATTTTGCTTGCTAATAATATTTTATGCTCCCATGTGGTATTAAGACTAATGAGTAATGAGAGCCAGGCGCTGCCATTAGACTTTTTGGCCTCTGGTAACATTGAATTTGGAATATTATAAAATTTGAGGAGATCAACTTCGCATATAGTAAAAGAATTGAATTGATATGCTGAGTATGGTTATAAGCAGAAAATCCAACTCAAATTTTGAGGATGTTCCTTATCAGATATATCATAACTCATAGTGTTAAAAGCAAAAAACATTTAAAGGCAATGTGGGGTCTCATTGTCTAGGCAAAAAAAGCGAGCTGAAGCTGTCGCATTTGGACCAAAGGCAATAAAAAAAATAAATAAAAGGGACAGTGAGTGAACAAGAAAATGAATAGACAGTTAAGTGAAAGAGAAGAAAAATCGGTAAATAAAAAGATTGTAGGTGACTACATTTAATGGAGTTGGTGTAAAACTTTGATAAAGGAAAAAAAAACTATAAGTTAAATGCAATTAATTTAGAATCAACAACATCTTCGACAACCTTTGAATTTGCCGACAACCTTTTTGGTAACTTCAGAATTTTTGTTGACCTTGAAACTTGCGGAAATTCCTCCAAATTGCCACAGACATCACCAAAGTCTTGTGTGATAATAAAGCTTGCTTTTCCGACACCTAAAGCTTCCCCAAAGGCACTAAAAAGGCGCTAAAGGCGATCGTGTTGGACCACCGGTCACCTTGACCATACTCAAGGCAATGTTCATAGCTCACCTTTGACAACTATGTTATAACTCATCTTCTCTTCTGCATTGCCACACACATCAGAAGATGTTTGACGTGACCATGCATGAAACCCTGATTTCCTTTTAGCTAGTCTCAGGTATCCATTCAGTTTTTAGAAGGAGGATACCCCTTTGGTGACTAAAGATATGGGTGTGCATTCCTTGCATGTTTATTTTTTGAAGTACAAGATCTTTTATCTTGCACTGTGATCTGGTTGTTGAATTCCTTTAATTATAATCTGAAGCTACATGGTAAATTAATAAATGGCATAGCAATGACATTGAATTAAATTGTAAGAAAGTTAACATCTTCTGGGAGGTGTCCATGCTTCCTCAACCATTTTTTGATATGTTCTTTGAAGAATAGAATTTATTCGAGTTTAAGATGAATTTCTTTTCAAACAGGTTAGTTGTTTGATTTATAAACTGTTCCAATCTGGGAGAAAGAGTTGAAAATGCAAAATAGTGTATAGCTATTTAGAAAGTCATGAAAATTCATAAACTACATGTTTGCATACTTGCTATTAGTTAAGCATTAAGGGGTAATTATGCAAATCTTAACTGTGCTTTTGGCTGTTGCTTTAGGAGATCAAATCACATTTTCTTTTTCTTTTCATTTCCATTCTATTGTGATCATGAAATTGATTTTCTGTGATCTAATATATTCTGGAAATTTCAGTTTTGAAAGCAAATGCAACTTTTCCAGACAAGGCACCAACTTCAAGCGCCCCTTCACTTGAGCAAAAGTCAAGCGATGTCTCTCATGCTGGGTAAGTTGTGAGCATAAACCATCAGAGATGCTTATGTGTTTTTATCTTTCAACTGTGCAGTAAAAGTTCTAAGTATATTTTAGCAATTTTGCATGGACTTTGGTACGAAAGCCAGCACTCTAGGTATGTAGCTAGTTGTCAATTAAAAGTTAGAAACTTGAGGACTAGGATTATGGTTTTAAATGTTTTCGCCTAGATCAATGAGGTCTCTATGAAGCATATCATGCCTTTATAGCTTTATGCAATGTACAATATCATTTTAACAGTGAAGCAGATAAAAGTTACTAGCCGTAGTTTTTTCGTGACGTGGGAAATTGATTCAATCTCTGTTGGGCAGACCACTCTGATTCATATCTTAATACTCACACCCTCTTGCATGTTAGTGACACTGGTATCATAAAAGGCTAATATCTGAATGATACAATTCTTTGCACATTTGCTAAGTTGGGAGGTTGTGTTTACTAAAATTGACTTTTGAGTATAGGCTTCAGTAACTGACAGAATGTGATGATTTCAAAAACCAGATAATTGGAGTAATAAATTATTTGAAGAATTGAAATATTTTATATCACTTCTCTTTTAATAATTAATTTACTTTGAAAAGTCTGCATGGCCTTTACAAACAACATGCTTACCCTGATTTGTTGATTTGTTTAATCTCCTTTTATGAGAAATTTTAGAAGTTCTTTCAGTGGTGATTTCTATGCTTTCCTCCAGGAACTCACTTAGAGTTGCATCACTTCGGCAACTTTCCAACAATTTTGCTCAATTCAACAATGTCCAAATGCCACTGCGATCAAGGAAACCATTGACCAGAAAGGTACCTTCTTCTTGTCATCCCTGAAGACTCTATTAAAATAGAGTAACAATATATTTTCCTGATATGAGCTACTGTATTTCAGGATGCCGCACTTATAAATGAATGGAGATTTTCCAAATTAAAGGAATACCGGGATAGAAATATTGAAGTGGAAAATGAATCTTTTGACCGTTACATGCAGAATGTTAGTTTGCTGGAGGAGGTATTTTCTGCGAAATCTGTTCTGGAAGGGACCAATGAGGACGAGTCCTCTATATCAAACCCTAATTCTACTTCTGTTGAAGAAGACAGTGAAATGATGATTTTGGGGCTGAAGTCGAAGCTAAGATCAAATCCAACAAAAAGTGAGAACTTTAGAAAGAGGATAGAGCAAATTGTTGATCAGGGTTTAAAGAAGTTACAAAACAACGAGTTAAATGACGAGGATAATGGTGGGCTTAATGATGAAAGTGAACTTGAGAAAAGTCCAAAAAAGGCAAAATTTTGGTGGTCCGAGAAGGCTTCAGCTTTAAGTGATATTATTGACAAGCTGAACAAAGCCCGTAGTGAAGAGGATCCCAAGTCTTACTCAAAGTTAAAATCCCAGTTATATAAGTCTAGTAAATCTGGAACCGAAGGGGACGGGTCTACAAAGGAAACTATGGAGCTAACCAAGCAGAATGACTTGGAATCAAGAAAAGAATCAGGTTATTCTTTGCCAAAATTGTTTACAACAACTGAAATTGATCAAGAAACAATTAACAATGTTGATGTACACTTCTCCTCCCTTGAGAATATAGAAGATCTATGATTCGAGGGAAGATGTCTCGATGAGGAATAGGCCATGGATTAGACTGTAGACTAGTTATTTGCCAGGATCATAGACCAACTGATGTTGTAATGCTGTGATTTAATATGATGATTAGAGTTAGTGCCATTTAATTGTGAATTACTTTTTACATATGCTCTTACACTGAAAGTTCAAATAGTTGCTTTTTTTACTAGAATGATTTTGCAATATGGAAGTCCATAACAGAATACCATTGCTTGCATTGCACGGGTTTTGTTGATCGAAACAGTCATTAGATGTATGAATGGGTAATTGTGGACCTCTTTTGCACGGCTAACTTCTTGCTGAAGAGAATGAAATAATGTTTACTCAATCAGCAATTGCGTAGCCAAAAAATTAGGGCAGGTTGGACAGCTAATAATTGAACTGGTTGGATTTCGGAAAGAGTCGACTGCTGAGGAGCTTTGAATGTTTTTGTTGATGGCTTAGGACAAGTTTACATTGATTATATTGTCAAAAATCCCATTAAGACTTCTTTTTATTTTGATTTTTCCTAAATTTGACTTTCAAATGCCACAACTTAAAGGGAAAAATAATAATAATAGCAAAATTGGGTAAGGCAGGCAGCCTCTTTCGGGCTTGGAAAGTGGGAGTCAACAGCAAGAAAGAGACTCTGAAAACAGAGGAGAAATCATTGTATATATTGTCATCCTTTAAACAGAGGGGCAATGGAGAATCTGTGGCTTTCTTGTGATATCATATTCGGATTGTTGGTAATCTTCTCCATAAATTGTTGATTTTGCTCAAGTCATAATTAAGGGTTGGTTTGGAATTAGATGAGAGAGTTGAATTGAAAACATTGAAATGGGGGTGGGGCAACATACAAGTGAAGGCCAAAAACTGTTGAAAATAGCAAGATGAGAACAACCAAACCAAGTATTTCCTGATTCATAAATTATCTTTGAGTTGAAGTGATATTAGTTAATAAAATTTGGATTTGGTGGTGGGTTTGATAAAAAAAGAAAGAAAGAAAGAATTCTAAAGGCACAATGCCATTATGACAAGGAAATTCCTTCTTTCTGAAACTTATTTTGCCTTTGTGTTGTGGGTCTCTTAATGGCTAGTACTTTTCTTTGCTTTATTCTCTTCCATACTTCCAAACCCATTACAGCTTTCCTGGTGGTGGAGGATATCAATCTTTTCTTTCTAGGCATTTTCCCCTTGAAACAAGGCTGTCATTGCTTTCAATTTCTATGGCTCTACTCATCTCAACATCAACTTTTTCAATGCCCTTTTGTATTTTTATCAACCCCCATTATCATCACCTGTGTTCTCAACTAAGTTAATCATGATTCTCCCTAATTGATTTTCATTTCATTATACACTAAATTATTATTATTCTTAACTTAATTTATCAAAAATAGAGTTAAGAGATAGGAGGATCTTGATAAAAATCATAAAGTAGTGTTGTCTACCTTAAAAAAACCACTAATGTAAGTGGAGAATTTCATTGGATATATAATCGAAGTAACCAAACTTTTCTAGTGGACATTTGTGAGGCCAAATTTTAAATCAACTCAACTCAACTCCCTTGAATAATCAAAATCCAACTTGAAAGTATCCCTGTCAACCAATTTTATTCTTAATTAACTCAACTGAAAAATCAAAATCCATAGTTGAAACTTTCTTTCTCACACGCTTTCCATCTGGCCTTTATTGTTTAATTTCAATTGTGTGTTGATTAATCTAAACTAAGGCCAAAGGAAGACAGAATCATGATCATGTTGGTGATAAGAAGTAAAGAAAAGTGGTGATTTCAGACCATTAATTTAATAAACCCAGAAGGGAAGGGAAGGAAAGGAAAGGAAAGGAAGCATCAATTTTCTACTGTAATATTCGTCTTTTAAAAATTCTTTGTCCATGTGTTTATGCAGCCAAGAATCATGAGCTCTCTTCTATTATAGAGTACCGCTTCTACAGTTTGAGGTGTGAGTGATTGATGCCATTTTAATGCAATTCAATAAAACTGTGCTACTAAAGCTAACTCCACCCTTCCTTGTCAAGTCTCACAGAAAGAAGAACCACTTTTTCTTTTTACCTCCTCAATTATTCAAAATTTTGATAATTTACCAAACATCCAGTGGGACTTTAATGGCTATTGATGTTCAAGTTTCATTTCATGTTTTATTTGAGTTAGATTATCTTTTTGAAATTAAACTTATTACATTAAACAAGTAAAACACTAAGCTTGTAACCAGCCCCACAAGTAGTTAATTCACGAGCCTGTGTTTTGAAGTTGAGATCCCAAATCTTAAAGAGATCAGAACATTGAAATTTTGTAAACATTTTATATATTAATATTCTAATGTAGGCTATTTTGACGTGTCAAAACCTGAAGAGATAAATCCAAACTAATGATAATTCTTAACCCCTTATCACATGGTCCCTACTTGATTGTGCTATAAACCTTGAAGAGCTTGCAATTTGTCCTCTCCCCAAAGCCTTTTAACACACATTTCACTAGCCTTAATTTTTTTTAGTTAGTGGTGGCTTATCACCAAATTGAAGAAACGTGTATTTGATTAATGCTTCATTGACACGGCTCAAATGGGATTTTTTTTATATATTCATGATCATAATCAAAATCAAAATCAAGACAATGAAGTCAAGAGAAGCAGGTGAAACTGGGTTTCCACATTACGCAGTTACTAGTCATTAGGCTTAACATATATATATATATATATGATGACACAAAACAGGTACAATACAAGCAAGAGATTCCAAGAGGCAACCTTAATAAGGCTGCCAAAATATTAAGGTTACGTATGCCTCAACCCTATTTCCCCACAAAATTATTACTACAAACGACAAGTTTAGTAGCTTTAGCATCTTGGATTTGCTTTTCTTCTAAGGGTTTTGATCACTGACGTGGGTTTGGGTTGGCTTATCTTTATGTTACAATAGCAAGTGGGAATTAGAGATTTGAGTTTATTGTTCAACTTTTACTTATTTTCAAACTTTGAATTTAATTGAATTCAACCTCTTATCACATATACAAAGAAAGATAAATAGGATATGATATGATGACATAATTTGATAATTTAATTGTGAGTATTAAATTAAATACTCAAAATTAGATTCTGATAGTTTTATTGTTTTATAGGTAAAATAAAATCATAAATAGTTTTGTTAGTCGGTTTGCAATTGAGTACCCAAAACTAAAATTTCAAATATTTCACACGTTGATTTAAGTAAACTTGTCCTGGAAATCTCAGCAAATCCCATCATTTAGATATCAAATTGGGTGCTTAAATTTCAAATATTTATGATTAACCATTTCATATGATATTTAATTGGATTAATTATGATTTGATGTTATAAAGTAAAAATCCCTCTTGTTATGAATAGATACCCTTCCTAATATAATCATTCTTGCTCTTGAAAACTTTTATGAAAGAAAATTAATTGTAGCCATCATCGTCTTTGTCTCATTGGTTTGAAGACACTTTTGGTTTGCCTTCTACGTGCAATAATAAAGCAGGAGCGGAAGGTTTGAATTTAAATTTATTTTTTACTGTGGGAGGAGGAAATGGCTTGTTAAAATATCTACATGAAACAGATCTGCCTAAAACAAGAAGAAAAATATCAAGAGAATATGGGGGCCTTTGATAAATTAACTAAAATATTTACATTAGGCACATAGAAGATGCCAAAAAGAGGAATAGTGGGGCACACAATAAATAGAGAAAAATTAATGAGATTCTGAAGTAAGTATAAATTATAGTGGATGTCGACTTGGACACACAAAAGAATAACCTTAACCTAATCTAATCTTAATTCGCAACAGCTAAATGGTTGAGCTTGCTAGGCATGCCACGCCACTATTCAATTAAGTGGACATATTTGCCCACCTTCTCATCATCTCTGCTCCTTATATTCTAAATTGGTTCACTTAACTCTTTTCAAATTAATCTTCACAACCAAGAAAAACCCACCTCCTAATCCACCAAAATCAATCCACAAACTTATTTAAATCATATAATAATCAATTATAGGTGGATATTCAATTTTTGAATTTTTTTTTTGTTTTTTTGTAATTAGAGATCTCGTTCGTATTAGTTCGATGAATAAACTCAGGATATAATAACTGAATTCATAATCACTATATTAGATAAGTTAGAATTTTATAAGCATAATAAAAGTTTAAATCTAAACTTTTTTTTTTTGAAAGATTTAATATTCTATTAATTTTATTAATTTTATAATCTTTTATTTTTAAAACTTAACAGTAAAAATTTGTCGTTTTGGCAAATTTGGGTGGGAAATACTCTTTTGGCCATAATGTTAATCAGAAATTGATGTGTGAAAGTGGGTGGGGTGTATAGGTACTGGATTTTGTACTGGGCAGTTTGGATTTTCATGATGCGCAAAGTCAGACGTGGAGCACATGATATGCTTAAATCATATTATCACAAATTAAAAAAAAAAGTGGAAAAGTAAATCATACACACTTGAATAATGGATTCTGATTGTCAAAAAAGGAATTGGGACCCTTCTGGCCTCAAGACAATTTAACCCCAATTAAGAGAGGTATAATTTTACCTGTCTTTTCTCATAATTTCTGGAGCCCAATTTTCAGTGGACCCAAAAGCCTCTTTTGTGCAAATTCCCTTTCAGGCTATTCATCTTCTACACTATTAAAACATAAAAATAAAAAAGAAAATTCAAAATAAGAGTTTGCTTGAGACAATTTGGCTGATTAATTTTGATTATAACATGTATTATTGTATGGATTATAAGATGGCTGGAAAAATAGTCAGAAATATTTTCTTTATTTTGGGTATTTTATTATTTGTTGAGTCGGTCCCATGTTTAGTAAGTACTAGAATTATTTTGTGGATGTCATGGTTCCCAAAACAATGAGCTCTTTGCCGCCTTAATTAATTGAGTTTTTTTTTGTGTGTGAGACTTTGGGTGGTTGGATACATTAATTCATTTCCATATAATATAAAAGAAAGACTAGATGTAACTTCTTGTCCTTGTTATGGATGTCACATGAGATCTCTGATGTTTCACGATTTAAATTCAAAAATCACTACTTCCAAACCATGCCATTCATTTTCTAATGAGATGATATACACCAAACTGCCCACCACCGTGTAAAAAAAATCAATATATTTAAAAGTATCAACAGTAAATATATATATGGTAATAAATGTTAATATATTATCATATAATTAAATAATTTTAAATTAAAAATTTAATTATATTTAATTATATAATAATATATTAAAATTTATACTTATATTATAAGTCTAGGTTAAGTATAGATAATACTTGTTAAATCTCTTTCATGGAAAAAGTAAACGCAACTAAAAGATTAATGGGTTGTTAAAAATGAATAAAGTGTGGTACTATTCTATAAAAAAGTTGTGGTAGCACATATATTGGCAAATTAACTTACCCATATTATGTATTAGTCCGAATGACAATTTCCCACCCAAACTTTGATGAAATGACCAATTTTTATTTTTAATTTTGAAAAAGTCATTTTTTATCCATTCATCAAAGTTAGACTTAGTTTTAATAGTTGAAACATATTCCTGTCATTTTATTTAATATATAATAGAGTTAATATTATATATATTCATAAGCACAAACAAATCATATTTTTAATCATAATTCTTTTTTTCCCTCTTCAACCTCCTCATACCTCATATTTCATGTTTCTCTTTGTTCTCATTTTTGCATTTATAGCCACTAGAAAACACTCGGGGAATTGCTTATAGATACTAAATGTGAGTTGTAGGTAGGAGAAGAGATAAAACAGTATTCTTTATTTGAGCATAAGCTTGAGACGGTGGGAAGGAGATTGAAAAGAGAGAAGTCATTAGAGTTGGAGAATAAATTGATAAAAAAAGGTAAATATGGTGAGGTGGTGATGATACAAAAAAATAGTTGTTGTCCATGTAATATATAAAGGAGAGGACACAACCTCTAGCTAAATATTGGAAGAGTTGTAGTGCAATGAGTGACAAATAGTTATAAGTGAATTCGAATAAGATTTTAATCTCATTAGCAACTTTTTTATAATTTTGGTAATGAGGTGACAATAAAAGAAAATGAGTAGACACTAGTCTAATATTGAAAGAGATGATACAACCATTAGTTAAGTTTTAAAAAGAGATGATGTAGTGGGAAAAAAAACTATTATAAATAGATATAAACAAAATTATAGTTTCATCGACGACTTTATAATTTTAACTTTTTTTTATAATTATTAAGGGTTTAAGACAAACTATTATTTAGCTTCAATGGAGATATAAAATATTTCTGTTTTCCATCAAATTTTTAATTAAAAAATGTTATTAATAAACTTAACATATGAGTGAATAAATATGTTTTTTTAAATTTAAAAGTGAAAAATTATTTTTATATCGAAATTGGAGTGGAAAATTGTCATTCCACCTTAGGAACTCTAACCATTAAAGTAATAATAAAGGGTGACAGTCCAAACAAAGTAACAAAATAAAGAATTAGGTGAAGTTATGAGGTGGGTATAAAATTATGTAAAGCACTAGACATGGAGAAAAGAGGGATGGATGATGCATAATGCATGTGAGTGGAAGTTGGAATAAGTGGCTAATTTGTGCAATGTAAGACGTCAGAAACAGGTATTGATTTTAATTGAATAGTTAATTAAGCAACAAGATTTGGAAAAAGTTTCTCATAAACCAGAACTTGTTCAATAATTTGACTATATTTATGTGCTCCTTTTTTTATTTTTTACAGAGTTAGGTGTCAGCAGAAGGGGGAAGATAAGATATCTAGATCGACAGGCATAGATAGGGGAGGTGATTTGAAATGGGGATACGTGCCAAAATAATAAGTGATGAAGGATGATGAAAGAGAGACAATAAAAAGGAAAACAGAGCAACGTGGAGGCAAAGGAAAGGAAGAGACACTGACCGTCATTTTGCATGATGCAGATGCAAAGGCAAATCAAATGCATACTTTGAAAGACGACTTTTATTGTGTTTTGTTTTTCAATTTTCAATAGTTTGATAGGCATAGCCTCTTAATTATAATGTTGGTTGAGGAGGCGGGGAGTGGTGAGGTGAATGTGCAATTTGGCCCAACTCTGTACACAAACCGATTCCCCTGTCTCTCTTCCAACCAATTCCGTACTCTACGTGTCTATTTTCCAATACCCCAAATCACTATTTCTCACGTTAAATTTAAAAATTCAGTTTTCTTATTCATCTAGAGAACATTTATTTCTTTCCATCCATTAAAAAAAATTAATAAAAAGATAAGAAAATTGATTTTTCGAATAGAAAATAGTCATACAACTTTTCGCAAATTAGTAATAGATATTCCGAAAGATCAAAACATCTCTTTCTCTATTAGTTATATGCCCACTTCTTTCTTTTTTTAAATGTAAATGAACCTATCAATCTTTAATTTGTTTGAAGTTTGTCCACCATTTTTTATGCCGCTAGACGCATGTAAAGATTAAAGTAAAAGTTCAATTAATTCCAAGGCTCTTTTGTCAATCACAGTGGATGATACACCACCCACATTTTTCTTTCTTCCTTTCTCCCTTGGAGTGCAAGACAGGATGTAGAGAAGTTGAAGTTTCCTTATTATTGTCACAGTAAAAGGCTAGCTGGCCTCTATAATTAAACATCTTTATATTAATTAATTGTGAGAAATGACTACACTTCCTTTTTCAACTTGTATGAATACTACCAGAATCTCCATGAAAACACTAATATTAACTACCCTTTTTACTTTGAATAGAGTCTTTACTATTTTCACCTCTTTTTTTTTTACAAAGATGAGTATAAGTTGTTTTTCAGATTTTCTTATTTTGAGGCCCAGTCTTGGTTTTTATTTTTATACATCCCTAATTACAAAAAAAAAAAAAATTTGCTTTCAATGTTTAGATATTTAGAGAAAAATTTGCTTTCAATGAGCAATTCCTTAAGTTGGGGTAATTTGATTAGTCAAATATGGGTGATCACACTAATGAAAACGAAATGGGAGATGGATGAGGACAAAAATAATAATAATAATGCTTAATTTTGAACTCTTCTTCTATCTTATATAAAAACAGTCATATATTTACATATAGATGTAGAAGTTGGAAGGATTCCCTTTTGCTTTTGCATGACTTGAAAGAATACAAAGAAAAGTTTTAGATTACAAGGAAGAGCTCCCCCACATGGGTTTAACGTCTATATATGATTTAGGAATTCAAGTTGGGGTGTCCATGCTTATATGCTTAAACTTATTGACATAAAAGGAAAATTAAATTAAATATTAAAATAATAAATTACGGAAAAAAAAAAAGATAGGTTTTCTCGGAAAATGACCTAAACCAAACAGGTCACTCTTATAAGCTTACCCCATATTTGAAAATGACTAAACCAACATGAATATAAACCCTTCCAATCAAGCCAAAATTATTGGGGAAGAGCCTACCAAAAAGGAGCATCTCAACAAGAATCAACGAAAAAAACAAGAGAAAAATGAAAGATATGCCCTCACTTATTCCACTCACCATTACAACAACACATATCTCCATGGAGAGAGAATAAATTATTATCAAATTTATCTCCCTTTTTCACATGCAACTTCCTCAATGAAAGATTGATATGTTAACAAAAAAATATTTATATTTTTTTAACAAGAAAAAGCTGTAAAAGAATCAATCAAGAAGAAAGACAGAAGCTCTTCCTTTTCTTTGTTGCTTGTCATTTGCATTTGCATGTGTATTTCTGACGCATGAAATGTTATTAATGTGGCCCGTTCTCCCAGAGAGGAAGAGGAAGAGATTGAAATTTTTCATATAATCCTTTCTGATTTGCTCCTTGGATAATCCACCATCTCATATTTTTCGATTAAACCAGTCAAAACATACATGGGAACATCCCACTTTCTCTCCCATTACATCGATTTTCCTTGTGTGGGAAATTAAATTCCTCTTGGTATAATCGATGGTTTATTTTCACAAATTGATTGGCACAAACAACCGCACCGCACTTGCTGAATGATCTTTCTTTTTCTTCACTTGATGCTAAAAAAACCCTAAACAACAGTCAACAATATTTCCTGATCGTAGAGAATATTACTATGTCAAGCTAAGGGATCGAATTTGGCTAACCTATGGACCATCAAAATTCTGCTCAATTATGCAAGTTAAATTAATTTAAAACATCATCAATATGAAGAGTCTTTGCTGTCAAAGGAATATATATTTCCTACACAACAAAGAAGATGAAGAAATGTCATCCTCAAGATTGGAATATTATATTTATAGTTTTTATTCTTATGAACAAATTTGTAAAATTATTGTTACAAGAATTTGATTGGTTAGGTTCACTTAATTTTCAAAGTTGTGGGTTTGCTTTGCTTAGTTTCAAGGCAATGCAATTTTGTTTTGTTGCAATACTAAGTCGACTAAAGAAAAAGCCAAAGGGGTGTTGACGATAGAAATCTTGTATAATTCCTAATGTCCTTTTAACAAAACCAACGATGGATCGGTACATAGAAATCAATTTTCTCTAATTAATTTTCCACATATACATACACAACTTGATAATTGACAGTATATGATAATATATACAGAAAGGTATGCAGCAAGCTCCACATGGGCAAACTTAACAAATGAGTGTAAAAGAAGAAGATAATGATGGACAGAACCAGAGCCATTTGAAATTTCTAATAAATTATATTCCATTGTGATCATTTTGATGGCGAGAGGTTTCTTTTGTTTGCATACAAGTCCATTAATATTATGCAAAAAAGCATTATTATGCCAACCCAACCATTGCCAAGCTTGATTCCCCATCACCATTCTTCCCCTAACACTATATATATAACTGGCTGGTCCCCATGATAGAGAAATAATTTTCTCGAGAAAACGAGAGAGAATCTGCAGAAAAAATTATTTATATTTTGCTTGTAAATATGGATAGGTAGCTAGGGTTAATGAAAGAGGGTCATGGGTCGTCCCCTTCCGCCTCTTGAGTTGTTACAATGAAAGGGTTGCTGCAACAATGAATATTATGAATTTATTTGTAAAATATTTTTAATTGAAATTTGTAGATTAAATTAGGGGCCAAATCGCTTTCTTTATACGTGTTGTTTAAGATGAATACAATTCTTGTTCCTACGTGACATAATTGCAATTGTTACCTTTAAAAAGTGGGGAGATCGATCATCAATCATATTAATTACCAACTCCAATTGCATACCTATTCAAGCTTCGACTGACAATGAAATATGAAAATGCCACTAATTGTTTTTTTTTTCTTTTTTTCAAAATAATTAATGT
The DNA here is from genome assembly GCF_011075055.1 of Mangifera indica. Taxonomy (NCBI): domain Eukaryota; kingdom Viridiplantae; phylum Streptophyta; class Magnoliopsida; order Sapindales; family Anacardiaceae; genus Mangifera; species Mangifera indica. The sequence goes on from NC_058139.1 coordinate 3,816,598, forward strand.
AAACATCCATTAGATAATCAATTAACATATCATTGTCAAATATAATGTATGGGATTGAAGTTGATTAAGCTATAAATTTATATAGAGAGAAGACTTGTTTTTTTCATTAATCACACTTTTATACCCTTAAAAGTTTCAAAAGTCATTTTTTCACCCATCTTTAGAATTCAGATTTTGATTTTAGATAGTTTGTAAAATAAAATATTATAGAAACAAAATCATTTTCTTTTTTAATTTCAAAATTCATTACTCGGCAGAAAAAATAAATAATAATAAATGTTAGTTAATTTTATGAGAAATTGAAAATGTATAAAAGGTCTAGGGTTTATGAATTAAGAGTTAAGAAAATTGATTTTTAAAACTTAAATACGGAAAATGTTATCCAGACAAATCTTGGGTTGGAAAAACTGTTCTCTGTTTTAATCAATAAGTAATTTGACAAGCAAGGATTGAGATTTGAGTTGACAAGAACTTCTCAATTTCTGGTTTTCTGTTGGTTGATTGTACGTGATAATTAATAATAAATTCCAATTACAAATCCTCCACCTTTCCAAGCAGTACCCTAATTTATTTATTTATTTATTTATTTGCTTTTTAAACTTCCCAATTTACCCTTTCATATTTAATATATGGTTCTCAATAGCTTTTAGGCCAAAATTATTTCCTCAAAATTGGTCCCAGAAATGCAACTTCGTAGTAATTAATGGTGATGTGATAGGCATAGTATGATTTTGTTCCTGTGAAACCTGAGCTGAAAATTCGTTGGATTAGGGACCACTGCTTCTGATTCTTTTCTGTATTTATGAGTCTTCTTCTTAACCAAACTTACTCCTATAATAACATTCAATAATTCTCCATGGGGTGGCCATGGCTCTTACTTTCTTGCATGCATGTATGAATATGATCAATTATATAGAAAATTAATTATTCCATTAGTGCCTCTTTTACCAAGTTAATTCATTATTTTCCTATTTTGAATCCAAAAACACCCTGACTAATGTTATGTGTGTATCTATTTTTAAGTATATACATGATATATTATCATATAATTGAATATTATTTTATCTTTTAATTCAAAATCACTTAATTATTTAATTTATATATACTCAAAATAGATACACATAATTTTATTATAACAGTAAATATATAAATTTACTTATATAAATATATTACACTAATCATAATAGTTAATAATAGATTATATGTCAAGTATCAAGAGTCCCAGATAAAAATTTGTATATATAGTATTACTGATCATGAAATAATAAAATCTATCTAATTGAAAATCTGATTATATTATTATATGATTTAATAATTTTAAATTAAGGATAAAATAAAATATAATTATATAATGATATATTATCTAAGTCCATAATTGAGTATTCAAAACTAGAGATATATATTATTACTTATCATGAAATATACTATGCAACAAAAAAAAAATTTATTCATATCAACAAAAAATTAATTGAAATTTAAACAAAAATAATAGTGGAATATTGTAACTAAAAAATCACTCAAGAATTACCAAAAATTGAGAAGAAGGCGACAAGTGTGGGTAAAACCAAAGAGAAAGTACAAGTGGGGAGGCATAATGTAGAAAAGAGGTACAAATGCGGAAGCATAAATTAAAAGAGAAAATGGGGCCAAAACTTAACTTAAAATCCAAAAGAGTGCCCACAATGAATTGGAAAAAGAAAGGGGAAGTTGATATTTGCAGAGGAAGATTGCTGTAAATATTTTGGAGCCCCACTAACCCACAACTCCTATGCCACCTCCACCCACCTTTCATTCTCTTCTTCAAATTACTATTAATTTCCCCAATTTTTCAAATTTTTTTCTTATTTAAATCAATGGAAAATTGATACCCATATACATTATTTTTTATTTTTTTTAATTATTGACTTAAATATATTAATGGATGTTGGGGGAAACCCATAAGTAATGGTTGGGTGATGATTAGTGTTAATACAAGAAATAATACATCACTAATTTTCTACAATTTGTGATTGGTTAGATCACACAAAATGTCCATCAAAGATAATATTAAAAATATTATTTGATTTTAATTAATTAGGTGTCTATAACAATAGCACTCTATCTAGTAGTTAGTTCCCCACTTTCTGAAAAATATTATTTTTAGCTTGAGCAGAAAAATAATTTATCTCGTGAACCTAGGATTAATAATTGAATGTAAGAATTAATGGGGTATGTTTAAAATTCAAAATAAAATAAAAACAAGTGTATTGTTGAATAATTAGGGATGGTTGGTAGTGCTTTTGGTGTGAAGTGGGTGCACTGTAGACGAATTGTGGATGTTGCCAATGACAGAAAGAACACAAAGTCCAAAAAAATTGAGTGGGGCGAAAGAAAATAAAGACAAACAAAACCCTAGAAAATGAAAAGAAATACATATAATATTCTTCACTTCTTGCATGGATAATTTCTTGGCCCCCCTAAGGTTTGAGTCTATTATAAATCTTATTGTTTAAGTGAAAGCAATAGTTGATAGACCCTTCTCATTTTTTTTAAAATAAAAAACTATAAAATTATATATATTTACTTTAGATATATAAATATAGACACATTTGTATACGTTATCATATAATTAAAAGATTTTAAAATAAAGATAAAATAACACATAATTATATAATGATATATATAAATATATATATCTTTGTATACCTAAAATAAGTATTTATAGTAATGTTCGATGAAAAAACCACCAAACAATTTAAATTTTAAGTTTAATAATTAGTCTTATAATTAATATACTAAATACGTTAAGAGTTTATTTTTGAAATATCGTGAAAGGAGATTTAAACATTTGTTTTCACATTGAAAACTCTCTCTTCTATTAGAAAGGGTAATTCAGTAAGGGTAAAATGGGTAATTTACTCAAAATTAACTTATTCATGTATAAAAAAAAGTTGTTTTGGATTAGGATTAAAGAAGCGTGTTTAACCCAAGGAAATACGCCTTATTTCATGACACATCTTGGAAATGGTGACTCTCCTGCATAAAAAGCAAAAGATTTTAAAGGCTATAAATAGTGAAGTGAACAACCAGGGGACTTTTCTATTTGGATTTTAATGAAGCAAGCATAACATTTTGCCCAGAGGACAATGTAGATAGTGATTAATGTAGTTTCCTTAATTGTGATTGTGAATGATCTTTGGTTTAAAAATATTAAAAACTCTCTCATTCTTATAGAAATTTCCTTTAATAAAAATAAAATAAGAGTAATATTATGTGTATTTATTTTTAGTATACAGTTTATGTATATAGTAATGTGTCATTATATAATTAGGTGATTTTAAAATGTGTCATCATATGATTTGATGTTTCTTTATCATATGATGACACATATTTTAAAATCATATGATAAAAAAACATCAAATCATATGATAATACTTCATCTGTATGTATAAATTATGTATCAAAAATAAATACACATAGTTTTATTGATAAAATAAACCCTAGCTTACTTTTTATAGTTTCAAAGCCTCAAGCACAAGTTCATTTCACTTGCTTTCACCACACGAACCTAGGAAGAAGGTTCAAAATTTTCAGCGTGCAAGAAGAAAGTACCTCATCTCTATTCTAAAGTTGCACAGTTGATGTGCTGTTGTTGTTATAGCTAGACGTGTTGAATTGGGTGTTTAATTATTGACTCTCAAATTTATGCATAAGTTTAAATCAAGTTAATTATGACTGGATTAGGGGTGAGGTTTACCTAACCTAATGGGTGGATTAGATTGGAGTTTCAAATGAAACTTTGGGGGTGAGGTGAGGTGAGGTCAACCGATTTGGCCTGCTCATCACATTTGATTTTTGTAGTCAACCCCAAAATTTAAAGTTTTGAAAAATCTCGAAAGACCCAGCTCATCTTTTTTATTGTTATTATAAAATAAAACTTCAAATATTAAAATTTTAATTATTCTGTACAACATACCGAAACTAAGATGATTACATAGCAAAGACCAAGTGAAAAGAGACAATTTGGCATCCTTAATAACCATCTACTCTACACACAAACGAAAATAAATGAAAGAGAGAAAAGGAAATGTGTTGTATAAAAAAGGGAGAAGAAAACAATGAGGAGATGAAAATTATTGAGTTGTGTTTGCCGTATAAAATTGTATAAAAATAAAATAAAATTATAAATATAAATAAATTTTATAAATATTTTTTAATTTCAAAATCACCTAGAAGATGATTATTGATTATTGAATCGAAAGAAATAAACAAAATTTTAAATTTTCTAGGAGCCGACCCATTGTGCAATATGTGGGCGTGGGACCAAATACAAAGACAAATTGCGTGATGCCATTCCAATTCCAACCCACCCTCTTTCACATTTCTTCTCTAACCTTTATTTCTTTTAATTTTTGGCTGCCATGCTTCTCTCTTTCTTTTGTCACCTCCATTAATTTATAACTTTAAAAAAATAAAAATAAAAATAAAAACCCACCCTTCTTGGTTTTGGGGAAGATCATCAATACCAACTTAACTTTTCTTGTGACATTCACTTAAATTATTATTGCTACCTCTTTCGTAGTGTTAGGCATACAATTAGATGGTAAATTTTCAATAGACAAGACAACTTGGTCACCAAGGATTCTTTCTATCTAAATTTACTTTAGTTAATGTGGATTGGCAAAAGATTTTACAGCCACTCAAATGGATGCAAGCGGGTAAAAGGCAATTTAACTTAGTGGGTCAACAATAATAATATTAATAATAATTATACTAAGTAAAACGTTTAAAATTTAAGATTTATTGCTTAAAATTAATTAATCCCCCTAAATAAAGGATTAAAAAGCTTAGCCTAGGTTAGTCATTTGACAGAGTCATACCAAAATTTTGATGAATCACCAACTTAAAAAAAAATGAGAGAATAAGAGAACTCAACCAATATCCATGTAATTAGGTTGGGATTAATCTATTTTCTAAAATAAGAAATTATAACCTGTTAAAAGTTTGAATCTTCAAAACCAAGTATCTTTTCTAAAAAGGATTTACTCCAAGACAAATGGGTTGAACTTGGAACGAGATTCCAGGGTCAAATATTTGAAATTGCCTCAAGATTTGATAAACAAAGGAAATATTTAATATGGGTAATTGACGGAAAGAAAGAAGTAAAAAAGTAAAAAGTAAAAAATGTGGAGAGGCTTGGGTGAAATAGAAATAGAAATATGTATAAAAAGAATACAAACAGTATCCAGCGGCAGCGGTGGCGGCAGAGAGACCTGCACGCTCTACAACAACTTATGTACAATTTACAACTACGAATCAATATCAATATGTCATTGATTTTCTCTCTCTTATTTATTAATTAAAAAAAAAAGAAAAAAAAAAAGGGCGTTAAATAGAATAGTACTATAAGTGTGGAGTTGATAAATAAATACCAAACACGAGACTAGCCCTTAAGAAAAGCCAACCTCAACGAACCCCACGCATAGGTAGAAGAAGAGAAGCAAATGCCAAGGCTAAAAAACAAAACAAAACAAAGGAAGAAAGAAAGAAAGAGCGGAATAAGGTGTCTCTCTCTTGGACTGATTCGTTTCAATCGCATCTATCTCTATATATAAGAAAACAAAAACCCATTTGACAAAAAAAAAACAAAGAATAGAGAAGAATGGTGATGGGTAGAAGAAATTCATTGATTTTTTTTAGTTTTTATCTTGGGGAAAATTAGTTTTTCTTTCCTTCTCTCATTGAAGAGTCCGCCCAAGAATAGTTAGATAGATAGATAGATAGTTGTGTGGGGAAGGAGGCAGGCATCTTTCTTCTTCTCTTTCATGCTTGTTATGTGTTAGCTTTTATTGCAACCCTTTCCTTTGCTTTCCTTTCATATTGCCCTTCTTTATTATCACCATCATAATCATAATCATAATCAAACCTCATCTCCTGTTATTTACATATATACATACAAACTTATCATCTTATTTGTCTCTCCAACTTCTCTTTTATATATCATTTCCTTCTACAATGGCTGTTCAAGCTCAATACCCATCCAATGTTCTTCTTCTAAACAGGTTTCTTTTCTTTTATACCATCTGTATTTTTCTCTCTTTGTTTTTAATCTTCAAATTTTCAATCTTTTTTTTTTATCGAAATTACTTTAAATTTGCAGAAGCGGGCAAGACGGGCATGATTATTCATTGCATCCGCAACCTGGAGGAGGTGGAGGATTGTTTCTTGATCAATCATATATGTCTTTCAACAATGGAGGTCAGTAACAGTATATCGGCTTTCAGCTATACGCCATTAAAAAATTTTCACTTGATCAAAATCAAAATTCAAGATTCTGAATTTATCTTCTTTAAAAGCAGGAAGTAGTAATAATCCACGGAAAAGAAGCCGGGAACTTCCGGGGGCTGCAAATACAAATACAACTACAACAACCTCGCCAATCAATATTCCCTTTTCTATGCAGACTCAACCTCCTCAACTCATAAACCTCTCCCAGCTCCACCACCCCAATGTCGTCTCCACCGGACTCCGTTTATCTTTTGGCGACCAACAACACTTGTATCAACAAACTCATAATCATCAACAACAACAGCATCAGAATATTATATGCCAGAGTCCTTTCTCATCGTCCTTATTATCGGAAGATTTTGCCACTCAAATCAAACGACAGCGTGACGAATTAGACCAATTCCTCCTAGCTCAGGTACTGATTCCGATTAATATTTAATTCACAATCTCGAACTAATGCCTTTTAATCAAGAGATTAAGAATCGATTTTTTTTTTTTTTTTAGGGAGAACAACTGCGGCGTGCATTAGCCGAAAAAAGTCAGAGGCACTACCGTGCGCTTATTGTCGCGGCGGAGGAATCAATAGCCCGACGGTTGAGAGAAAAAGACGCCGAAGTGGAAAAGGCAACGCGGAGAAATGCGGAGTTGGAGGCTCGTGCCGCGCAGCTTAGCGTGGAGGCGCAGGTTTGGCAGGCGAAAGCAAGGGCACAGGAGGCAACAGCTGCGTCGTTGCAAGCGCAGCTGCAACAGGCGATAATGAATAATAATGGGGGCGGCGGGGGAACGGCGCAGGATAGCAGGAGAGGAGACGATGGGCTAATGTGTACCGGAGAGGTTGCAGAGGATGCCGAGTCCGCTTATGTCGACCCTGACCGTGTTGTTTCGGTGGGCGTGTCGGGTGGGCCCACCTGCAGAGTTTGCCGGAAAAGGGTGCGTCGGTGGTACTGTTCCCGTGCCGGCATCTTTGTGTCTGTAAAGAATGTGACCGGGTGGTTCAGGCGTGCCCATTGTGTTTCAACATGAGGGATTCAAGTGTTGAAGTTTTTCTTTCTTAGGGTACAAGCCCAAGCCCAGGATGAGGCCCAACAAGAAAATTACCAGATGGTTAAAAAAAAAAAAGAAGAAAATAAAAATCCAGTATAATAAAAATTACAATTTTCGGTTTATTTTTTGTGTTAAATTTGGGTTCAGATATTCTGGTGAACCACCCAAAACTCAAATTTTTACTAATTTTTGTCTTTTTTTTCTTGGCCCCCCCCTCTTGGAGTGAAAATACCTAGAGGTAATGTACATGGCCACATGGGTAGTGGCATTTTTTACTAGAAAAAATAAATCATATATATAAATTCTTTCATTTTATAATTCATTTGCCCTATGATCTCTTATTAAAATTGCATTTGCTTCATATTTGCTTATGTTAATGTTGTGAATGTGATCATTATTAGGAATTATCTTTCTTAGGGTTCATCAATACACTTAGGGTAAAAAGAAAAATGAAACTTCTGACCCTTTGTTTTAATATTAATATAAATTGTTATTTTGTTAGAGCTGTTTGCTATAATTGTGCCCATGATTTTGTTAATGCACCATGTGCCATGTGTTACTGTGTTAGAGCTGTTTGCTAGAAATCTCCTAACCAGATCCATTATAGCAATTGGGGTGGGTTGAATTGAAACAATATGATATAATTGTAATCAATGCTTGTTTTTTCACTTGAAAGAAAATTTTCAAAAGTGATAATTGTAAATTCATGTAGCATTTTTCAGGATTTGCATAGTGAAGCTGACCTCAAGAGAATTGCTAATTATAAGTCTCTCTTTTTATATTGGTCCCATTGAGTTTTCCATAAATAGGCTTTGATAAATGTTAAATGGGCAATTTGATTGCCGAGATGTTAGCATTGACACATGACAAGAAGCGCAAAATGGCATCTTGGGTGGGTGGCATAAAGAAAGTGGAAAATATGCGATTACACAGGATGGATTGGATCCACAGTTGATTGATTTTGTTAAGGTTTAGGGGTGTTTTTTTTTTTTTTTTTCAATATTTCCTTCTCTTTTTCTGTTCCTCATTTCTGTCAACAATTTTGTTGCACATTGAAAGATGCCATTCCCATTTCTTTTTTCAACTTCTATCTCTTTTCTTAAAAGTATATACATGAAAGTTGGTAACTTTGACAGAATGCCAATTCATATTCTTCAGTTCATCAATACTGAGCATTGAAAAAATCTTTCTAGTATGAGAATTGTGATCTTGAAAAAAGCGAAATCTCTTGCCTTTACAGGGAGTCTAGATTCTCAGCATGGAATATGAAGAAAATTTCAACCATTAATCCCCAAGGAAATATCACAATTAAGATAATAATATGATGCAATTAAAGCAAGTAGTTATCTATAAACTAACTTTCGATGACTTAGCCTTGTTTGTTTTGTTTGTTAATAATATAAAAATGTGGTGAAGAAGAGATGGATCACAAGAATGCGTGATTACAACATTTAATTATGCAAGATTTGTAGGTGTTTGTTGTACATAAATTGCAGAGTAAGCTGGAATCTCAGTGCGTTCACATGGCTATTATGCCACACTGACCAATGCAATTAATGGTGGATCTAAACGGAACCAGTTCGGATTTGATTCGAATCAGTTAAACTTACCCTAATTTGAGTTTAAATAAAGTCCTCCAATTCGAAGATCCTTCTTTTCCTTTATCTTCAATGACCTTTTTTTTTATTTTTCTTTGATGGCTTCTTTGACAAACTCATCATCGGCTTAAAAATGGCCAATCAAAGCAAACTGGTCTTTGTTTGGATTCAATCCGAATCCATCCTTAAATGCAATGCCCGATAAATTCATGAACCACCCAGAAGGACTATTCTATCAGGAACTAAGAAAGAAAAAGATAAAGTAAACAATTGATTCTTGAGAAAATTACCGACCTACTAAAATAGAGAGCAACCCTTTACATATGTAGCTGTCACTAATTCAGAAGAAATAAGATTCCTTGCAGTTCAGTGGGCAATAATCTTTTCACTTTGTTTAAACAACGCATTTATATATCCTCTCCATTTCCATTTTGGAGCAAAACCGATACTTGAGAAGGGAAAATATGTTAAAACCAGCACATAAATTCAATCCATAGATTATCAAATTTCTAGTATTTGGTCCATGGGTGTTGAAATTTTACAATAGGACGATTTCCTGAAATATTATCAGACAAGACTATTTTTTAAAATAGGCTATATTTAATTTTCTTTTCCTAAACAAATACTCTGAAAATGTGCAAGATTCTTCTTCTCTAAATTAGTGGATGAGATAAGACACAGAAACTAGCTAGTGGAAGAAATTAAGAAAGATAATGACAACTCAGTTTGACCCAGATATGGAAATAAGCAAAAAATTAAACCATGATCTTTTTCTTTTTAGTGCACATGATCTCCGGATCATGATTTTTGAGATTTGGGTTCTCAAGAAATTGTGATATTAGTTGTTGCCAAAATATTCAACACCATCCCCATATTTGACTTGAAAACCTTTTCATTTCTTATTTCAAGAAATCTAGTAACCGACTGCCGATTCTTGTAGAAAATGGACATTAATGTGATCCAAGCTTAAGGTGTCAATCAAATGAAACACAAGGCTGTCAATGGGGCAGGATTTGAGGACAAAATAATACATAGAGAGAAGATGCCCCATTGCCTGAATTGCCCACCACAATGAGAAAAGACCCTCATGAAAAAATAATAAGTATCTCTGTGTGTGATGTAGATCTAGGACAGAACACAACAGAGAGTCTTTCTTATAAATTTCCCATGGGACCAATCTAATATTATAACCAAGTGGGTGTTTGTATTGTGTCGTGGCCTCAAAGAATTACCATGATAGCAAGAGAAGAGAAAGAAAAGTCACCCAATGCCAGCTCTACGTTGCTTGCTGATATTGGGAGAAGTGGAAGACAACACAATATTGTCCCTCTTCTCACTATAATTTACTCTGTTTTCATCTCAATCTCATGAGAAAAGTCTGACAGCTTTTCATGGTCAAGTTACTTTCATGTTAATCCTGGTGGGAAATGGGAATTGCGTTTGATTTTGAAATGTCCAAAACCCATTTCACTTTCAAACAATGCTACTTACTACTGCGACCCTTTTCTTTAATTTATTAATGGAGTTTCACGTTGATCACGGCAACTAAACAAACAAGGCAGGGCTTAGCTTTTTCAGCATCAATACATCTGTCTTCCCATTTACATCTTGTACCACAACCAGCCAAGTAGCTAAAAATAATGTCACTGTGAGTTTTGGGGCCCTTGATATGATGCTCAATAGATGGCAGTTTGACAAAACAAAGACATGAAACATCAATCTTATACACATTTTAGGTACTCTTTTTATTTCTAACATGCATGCTTTTTAGTACAGTTCTTTGGCCTTTTTCTTTTCTCTTCCATTCTGTTAGGTGATGCTAATAATGCACTTGACATTTCATTTTTCAGGCTAAGCAAGATTCACAACATTTATGTAATAATCACTGTCAATACCCTTCATCTTATTTAATATTTCTTCTTCTCCATGGTATAATGTGACTGTCAGGATCACGTGTAGGGCCAAATATTGAAAGAAAGAGTTTAATAACACCACCAAACCATACAGAAAACAGACTTCTAGGTGTTTCATAGTTGGGCCATTTGGGGCCTGATTTCTGAAACCATCTCGGACTGTGTAGTTAAATAATAATACAGCAGTTTAATCTTTGTGCAAAGCACAGTGACCACTGGTCCTCTTCAGCTCTATAGTACAATATTTAAAGGCTGAATTGAAGGTTTTAGGTGGGTGCAGATTCAGATTCAGAAGCACCTACTGCTATATGCACTAAACTTTATCAAACCATTAGCTTACAATCCAAAATCTTCAATGACTTATTTCAGAAAGATGAAAACAACCATTCAACAAAAAGGATTTGTGGCTAAAATGAGGTGATAAAGAGTTAACATTTGGGGAGGATATGTAGAGTATCTCAGAGACATTGAGCTGTGGAACACTAGACACATTTACTAAAAGACTGGTTGTGGTTTTCTTGATTTAGACTAAACATTGAGTGTTTTTAGGGTCCTTGAAATATACCCCGTTTTAGAATTTGATAATTGCCTGGACACCTCAATATGAAGAGAAACGGCCTCATTAATTTTAGGCTTCTTGTATTGTTTTGGCAGGTAGAGGCCATACATCATGTATTATTATAGGTTGGGCCCAAGTGAAAAGTACTTGTCCATTTCCTGAATTTGGGTAAATTTTAATAAATAAAATTATAAGTATTTTTGTTATACAAATAGATATATATACTTTGATATATATTATCATATGATAGAGTAATTTTAAATTAAGAATAAAATAATAATCGATCACATAATGACATATATAAATATATATTAATTTATATACTCTAATTGGATACCCATAGTATTGCTCAAATTTAATTTGGTGTAGTATAATTTTTTTGTTCATGTGAATCAAATATTGTTCTAACAAAACCTTAAAGGGTCGTTTGGTTCGTGATGAAGAAAAATTGTTTTGATAATCTATCTTTTATTGTTTGTATTCTTTTTTTGATTTATCAGTAATAAAAAATTACAATAACTTTCTATTATTAATAATGATACAACAAATAATATAGGTGATAATCAGATTACTACTTCTACATTAGGTATTAAAAAATTACTAAGATAATTTTGATTTTATTATAATTTTATTTTTATAATTTAATTTTTTAAGAGTAAAATACTCTCACTTTTAATCAATATAATAAATAATATAAAATATATTTTAAAATAATTATACTTATAAATATTTAAATAAAATTATATTGAATATTATTTTATTATTTTTAATTAAATATAATAATTATTTATATTTATCAAATTTTATTAAACACAACACCCATTTATTTAAATAAATTTGAACAGACCGAATCAGTGTACTTTCTGTGAACTAGAAGAGAGCCAGTATAAGAAGGTGGACTATTGTGGGCTAAATTTGGGCTTTTTGTCATCAGCGGAGCTTAGCTGAATCACCCCAAAAGAACCCCCATTTAATCGTAAATTTAACCCTAATTATAATATAAATACAAACGGAATAATGACATTTTATTTCTAATTATCAAAATGATAAAATTCGGCAATTTTATAACAAACAGTTTCAAGATCTAAACATCTTAAGAAACAGTTTACATAGTATCACCCAATTCAGCACTGGCCTCTTCTCCATTAGAAATAATCTTGTCAATTTCCTTGGAATTTTGCTATAAAATTGTTACTTTCAAAACTAAAGAAATTTAAATTTAATTTTAGATATCAGTAAGATGAAGTTACAATTGAAAATTTTTTCATTGTTAAAAAAATTTAAATCAAAAACTATATTTAAAATTGAGGATGTGGGTTAATAATGATTTTAAGTACCCCCCATAGGATTTTTTAGGGATTGGTATTGAAATTATCTTATTCAACAAAGTCTTCTTTTGGTTTCTATTTCATGGGTAATAACGTAAATGAGATTTCAATCAAAATATAATTATAAAAAATCCTTGAATTAATTTTTGAAAGAATGTGACCATTATATGTATTTTCTTCTCAATTGGGTTTCATTCAATTTTTCTTTACCATGGTCGTTTGAAGACTTCATCTCCTTATTTGCACCACCCTCACTTGCAACATCATTGCAACTTTGTTTACGTTGAATCATGTAGTTTAGTTTATTTGGATTTATTTTGTTTCTGTTACTATATGAAATTGCAAATTGGAGCACCTCTATTTTAATGTTTGTGTGACTATGTCACCTCTACTACTCGTCATCAACCAGTTATCGGTTGTTTACTCTTATCATCATTATATTGTACAACTCTAATTACTATTATTTATTAGTTATCGTTTATTTAATTATGCAATTCATATATTTATTTATAACAACGAGCTGAAACCTTCCTTTCATCCCCCACCTTCATCGGTCACATAACAATTTCTTATTAATAGAAATGAATACCAAATTAAAAGAACTCAAAGAAATGAAAATTCACCATTTCATCATAGTTTAGGTAGGAAATAGTATGACAAACTTACAAATGTTTACCAACCCACCAAGTCCAGCCCACTACTACTCTCACTCCATATTTTACTAGTGGACTAGTGATATAGAAAACCAATCTCCCTGTTCACATTTTTCATAGCTAAAGGTAAAACACTTCTTTTTAACCATTTTAATTTCTATAAATATTTTTCAGAATTTTTCTTTTTCAATAAAAAAAAATAGTCTTATTAGATGAGATATATATGAAATTAGCTACCATTCTATTGATCATATATAACCAAAAACCCAAAATTAAATACAAAAATACCTAAACCCACAAGATATCGGGTTAATTAAAATTTTATCATGCTGAGCATGACATGAGGCTTATTAATATTGTATTATCTTTAATGTGTGGGGGCTTATAGTGAAACTTTACAATGTGTAATGTGTAAGAGTTTTAGGGTATTTCACATTTAAATAAAATTATTTATATATATTTTGAGTATATAAATAGATATATATTTAATATTTATTATCATATAATTAAATAATTTTAAATTAATGATAAAATAACATTCAATCATTTGATAAAACATATAAATATGTATTAATTTATGTATTCATAATAGGTATATATAATATTGCTCTTCTTCAATTTTCATGTACAATTCTCCATGACATCTTACTCTACCTAAATCTACAATAATAATTTATAAAATTAAAATTAATCTAATTTATTCTACTAATAAATTCAGAAATCTCAAATAATATCCAAGGATAGTGAGATAAAATGAGAGATGCATCGAGAAATATTGAAAAGCCAAGGCACATGAGCTTTATTTTAAATATCATAAACGTTCATACCCAAAAGAGATATAAAATAAAATTGCATTAATCTAAGCTCACGTGTCGGACATAATCCATTGCCAAACAAACAAAGACATTTTTCGTACACTTAAAAGTATTTTAGGTCTTTGTTATTAATATGTTTAAATTACATTTGACCCTTAAGTTTGTAGTATTTATAATTAACCTCAAAAGTTTCAAATTTTGTACTTTGATCCTAATAGTGTGACTATGTGAATAAGGATAATATGTTGTCAAACATTTGAAATAACATATAATGTCTTGACAAAACTTTGTTTTAATAAGTCAATCAAGTTAAATCTAGCCGATCAAATCTTAGAAATGTAGAACTTGATTGTGAAGCAAAATTTTGAATTTTTAGCCATTTATACCATTGTGTTTCATTGGGTTACAAAAGTATGAAACCTCCCCCTCCCACCGTAACATGAATAACAATTTGAAATAGACAAGAAGACTTCTTACTTATAAGAGCTCGTTTGGTTTTAATTAATAAATAGTATTTTAATACTCTATCTTTTATTACTTATAATAACTTGATTAGTTTATTAATAATAAAATAATATAATAATATTTTATTAATAATGATAATATGATAAGTAATATAAATAATAATCTGATTATTATTTTTATTTTATATATTAAAAATTATTAACATAATTTTAATTTTATTATAATATTATTTTTTAGAAATAAGTTAATTATTATAAAAATGAATTAATTAATATTTTTTTATAATATTGTACTTTAATAATAAAAAATTTCCAAGTAAAAATATAATTTTATTGGTTCGGTCCGTTGGGATTGCCGCCTTTAGGCCGCTACCGCTAAACAACGAATCTTCTGCAAAAGAAATAGTAATTAAAATATTTAAAGTTTCTTTATTTTATGTAAAATAAATTTAAGTATTCTTAACAAAAGGAGAAAAAATCAACATGAGAATCTAGATGGGTTTGACGTTCAGAGAATGCCGGCAGGAGGGAGACATACGTGGGATAAAGAATAACACACAGGTGTCAAATTTCATTGTTTTATCTCAAGTAACTCCTCTAATTAGCCAGAATGGTATTTACCGTATTTTACCAATTTTAAACTGGCTAAAGACTATTTCCCACTTACGTTTGAGTAAAAATTTATATATATATTTGTAAAATTTTAAAATTTTAAAAATTAATTATAATTAAATTTTTTAATTAAAATTTAAAATAAAATTATTATTTTATTTATAATATTAAAAAATATAATTTTATTTTATCTTTTTTATGAGTTTTTAAAACCCATATTTTATTTTAACTTCAATTTTTAAAAAAATATTTTTTTTACTTAAATTCTTAAAGTTTTCTCACCTCTCTGATAATAATTATCATTGTCTCTATCTTTAACCAATCATCTTCTTTTTTGATGAATAATATCTTTGAGAACAATAATTCAACTATGCTGATATAATAAATAATATTTTTATTAAATATATTTGAATTTGCATAAAAATGAATGCTAATATAATATGATAAGATTAATAGTGTCAACATGTTTATCATCGTATTACTTTTGACTTAGCTCTAAACAAACCGAAATGTTAGGAACCTTTCAAACATTTCGTTGGATTGCACGATCATTCTTTTCCTAATTAGCATATCCTATATAGAAAGGCGGCAAAAAATTCATTAATAATAAAAATATGACCAAATAGAAACTTATATCTAATAATATAAAAAATATGAGAACTGTTGGGGTGATTTCCTGGAGTTGGCATAACAAATATGATAACAGATGAATCCGATGCAATTCAATGTATACTACCAATATACACACCTAATATGAAAACTATAATGACTAACCTTTCTTATGATTTTTTTATTTTCGTTAATTGGGTTTTTTTCTTTTATAATTATGAATTTTATCTATATTAATTTAATAGGTAAATCTAAAATATAATAATTAAACTTATAATTATTGCATTTAATTTTCTCATCTAACATTTCACCCATTTCATTAAACTTGGAGTCAACCTCCTTTTCAATTTTGCTGTGAAAAAGGGCAATTGAAATAGGACTTTTGTGTCGCAACATTTTTCATTCAAAAAAATCATAATACACTAAATTTTTATTGCCAAAATATTAAAAAGGGCAAATGGTCAATTTGTTAGGGAAATTGAAATTGAAATTGAATCTTTTTAGAGTTTGATTTTTTCAAAAATTATGGAAAATGAGAGAAATTTTATTTTAGCATATTTCGCTATCCAAATGTCAATTTGAATGAATTTTTGTTAGTTTCTTATGATTTTTTGAGGGTACCTATCTAGTATTAGTGATGATATTGATTTGATGACTCCACTTACATCTTCCAATAATAGTTGGTATTTATTTTATTTTATTATTTTATTTAATTATGAATCTCAACCATTCACCTCTTGATATCAATACATTCATCTTAAGTTTGCTGCGGTGATATATTTCTATTTTTTAAGTTAAAAAAAATATGTTTCATTTTTCTCTCAAAATTTGTTAACCTTTTTTTTTTGTAGAAATATTGAAAAGACAAACAAGTCTTCAAGATAAAAAAAAATACTTTGGCCTTAAAAGTTTAGTAAATATTTTTTTATCATAATTTATATTAATTTAATTAAATAATAATAAGAAATTGCTAATATAAATATAGATATGGGTATAAATTATGTCTAATCATATGTTTTGAGATGGACATAAGATTTTAAAATGTTAAGGGTGTCAATGAAAAATTTCAAAGGTTTGGGAAATTAAAAAAAGTTTGGGAGGGTTTTTAAAATTTCTTAAGTGCTAAGGGACTTATTCCCACCCAAAGATTACCCTTTACCAAAGTTTTCACCCTTTAACTTTAAAAAACTTTTTTATCTATTTACAGATAGTTAAAATAAATCAAATCGGTAGTTTTAAAATTTTATCTTATTTTCCTCCTAAACCTTAAAAAGTAATAATTTTTTCCCAAGTCAAAGTTTAAAAAATAATATTTGTTTCCTTAGGCTTACTCTTTAATCTCTTATTGTTCCTCTGATATCATCTTTGTGATCTCTCTCTCAACGCATTCTCTCCCTTCGATAATCTCTCTCTCCTGCAACCAACAATTCAAACTAGAAAGCTTGAATCGTTGGCTAGAAGAAAGAGAAATTATCAAAGAGAGAGATGACATCAAAGGAGCAGTCGTAGATTAAAGAGTAAACCTTATGGGGGAAATTGTTGTTTTTTAAACTTTAACTTGAGAGAAAATTGTTATTTTTTAAGGTTTAGAGAAGGAAAAAAAGATTTTAAATTAATGAATTTGGTTAACTTTTACTATTCATAGGTGAATAAAAAAATTTTTCGAAATTAAAAATAAAAAAAAAAGTAATTTTTGGATAGGAATAAGTCCTTTGGACTTTCTAAAAATTTCAATATCATCTTTAATAGTTTTACAAATTATAGCTACATTCACAGAAAATTGAAGTGATCAAAACAAACAAATATTCATTAAAATGATGTGGTTGTGAATATGGCAAGTTTTGAAAAATGATAAAGAAAATATCTATTTTTTTAATAATTTTTAAAAAATAATATTTATTCCTTTATAATATTGTTTGTAATCCAATTCAATAATGATATTATTATATTAATTTAATCCCTTGAAAACAAAATAATAATTAATTATATGTTATTATAATATTTAAATAAAATAATATAATGGCATTTTCATAATGTCTCACCTTAACAAAGTGGTAAAAAGATTTTTTCAAACTTACAAGGCTTATAATATTTTAGTTTTGTTCGTCACAACTTATACACGTGGCAAATGATAAAATATTCGTGTATAAAAAAATATTTGTCGTCTATTGATGGCCCAGTTGCATGACAGCCCACGATAAAAATCCTGTGGTCCATCCCAATACCATTGGCGGTGCCGAAGACTATAATATGAATTTATAATGTGCAATGTCTCCATCAAGTTCGATGACTGATGAAAATTTTGGCACTACACAATTATTTGCTCGTAAATTGATTTTTCCAAAACCACCCACCCACCCAATAAACTTAATTTAATATAAATTATAATGTTCCAAATTTCTTGCTTCAACTTTTTTTTTTTATATAATCAGATATTTTATTTGTATTTATTAGATAAATAAATTTAAAATATAATAATTAAATTTATAATTATTATATTAAATAAATTAAAATTTTACAAAAATAATAAATATTCAAATCTAAATCTTATTTTAAAAATTTTAAAAATTATCTATTTTATTATTTTAAGACATTTTGTCTCAATTATTGCTAATTGGAAAAAAATATTTTTTACAGTATAAAACGTAAAATAAGAGATGGGATGAAGAATTAATAATTGAGATCGGAATGTACTTTTCTCACAAATTAAAAATACTATTAAAAAAAGTCGGCATTTTTGAATGCATGCATGTTCTTCAAGTTGTCCGAGAAAATGAATGACTTAATAAAGTTTGGATTAAAATAAGAGGATTGTGTCACAAACCATGATAATTTTTTGAGAATCAAATCCCACTTTAGGACCTTATTTAAATTTTGCTTTAAAAAATCCCCCAATTGTTAATAATCAAAACTTGGACATAATTATTTTCCATGTGATGTGGGCATTGTCCATAACAATCAACACTCCACTGGGAAGTGGAAACAGCTAGATTGTGACAAAGACAAAACCTATTATTAATGCTATTTGGACTGTTTGCCCAATTAAATCTAGGCCACATCGATGGGACAAAAAATGGGTTCAATCATCATATATGTATCTAAGTTTGAAAAAAAATTAAAATTATATATATTTAATTATATATATATATATAAATAATATAATATCATATAATTATATATTATTTAAAATCAAAATTATATAAATATCCAATTAAATATTAGAAATTAAAAACATATAATTTTATTATAAAAAATACGTGTTTATTTATAATTTTATTTTAATTTTTTTCTTTTCAACAAAATAGAGGATTTAGGACTAAGAAAAGATAAATTTTTAATAAAAAGTTTAATTTTTCTTTTGAGCAATATTGTGTGTATATGTTTTTGAACATAAATTAAATATATAGATATTATATCATGTGTTATCACATGATTGAGTGTTAGTTTACCTTTAATTTAAAATTATTCAAACATATAATAATATATTATTTATTATATAAAAAATATATATATATATATATATATATATATATATAAATATATATATATATATATATATATATATATATATATAATTTTATTATAAAAAGTTTGGGAAAGAGGTAAAATAAAAGATAACTTCAAAAGGTTTCTATTGGATGATATAAATGATAAAAAATTTATATTTTTAAAATTATAATGTTTAAATATATTTTTATATTTTTCAAATACTATTTATTTTTTATATAATTTTTGTCGATAATTATTAATATTTAGGCAAGTATACAATACACCCCAGAATATTATATACCTTACACAACCAAATTGTTATACCATAATGTATATTTTGTAACGTCAATATTCTATTCTCGCCGGTGCTGGTAATTACTTAGTTGGTTCTGGAAGTATCTAGTAATATATTCTTTCATTGCAATCACAGCCGTTGATTCTAAAACTCAAGAGATCAGCGGAGACAAACTACACTGGCGTTGCAGGGGATCATCGGTCAATGAGGACTTAAATACGCATTACTTTTGTCAGAAACCTTTCACGTGTCGCCAAAACATAGAGTTAGGTGATGTGTTGGCAGCAAGCACAATAACACACGTGTAGAGAGAATAAGCGTACGATTTGGGCAGAGCAGGGGCTGTGGTTTGGGAAACAAGAACCTCGTAACACGAGCTCATAAAATCACTCCACCAAAACCAATTAATTATCATTTTTTATTTTTGTTATTATTATTTAAAAAAAAAAAGAGAGAAGGGTCGATGAAACGGGTGAAAAGTGGGGCAAATCATACAGAATGATGAAAAAAGAATGGGGGTTGGGCCCAGCGAGTGATGGGCTTTTCGGAAGAGTGGGACCCGCAAAGTTGGAGAGTGGGGAAAAGGACAAAATAAAGAGAGAAAAGTGTTAAACGGTGACGTCAATGAGTTTGAGTAAAGGGAAAGGTGGTGGGGCCAGTGAAACAATGGGTTTTTGATAGGTTTTTTCCAGTTCAACGTCCTATTTGGTTGGGCGTCCTTCCTCGTTTTACTCCCACTCTCATTTATGGCGCGTGATTTACTTAAATGATGTCTTTTATAATCTCAGTAATTTTCACCATTTAGACTCCTTTGTGTCTCCTGCTAACATTCACCATACCTGGTAAAAATGGGCTTAACTATCATTATGATGTACAAATTGACAAGTTGATAAATTTGGTTTGAAGCAATTTCTAGAAGAAAATTCAAATTACCAATTTAACCTCTTTAATCATCTCCATACCTTTGGTGAAAACATGAATTTAAAGTCTATGCTTTGACGTACCTTATCAAAGAAAAAAGATCTTTCGGGTCTTCGTTTGTCCTTGCCACTCATAAAGAGGAATGAATGTGATTTTTGATCAGCAGGCCGGTGTAGTCGTTACGCTAACGCGCAATAAATGAGCGTGGGGTCGGTTCAATAACATTAACGTTACATAACCGAGACTACAAATCATACGCCGTTAGGTCGCGAGTGGGGCTCTTCATGAAATCAAGTCTAAAAAACTAGTGTACCGATTTTCCTATTTTATCCTCGGTATTCCCTTCAAACCACAAAAACACCATACCCCTTAGTTACACACAGTTCTCCATAATCTCCCGCGGTGGCAAATTTGTAGATTTATGAAAATTAGATGTTAATTTGTTATTCTTGTAACTAAAATTCTTGGAGTTGGAGATGCAGGTAGTGAAAGCCAATTGATTCACCAGCACGGATTCTTTGAAACCTGCCGTTGTTTCAAACTCTGGGTTTTGCTACAAAAACCTGTCATTCCGTCACCAACGCATCTTTATAAACATAAATACATCTCTTCACTTCAAACTTCAGAAGAGACCTCCTCCAGTCTCTCCCCCTTTTTTACAAACCTAAACGGTCTTGCATTTACGGTACTTCCATAAATTTGACAGAAATGGATTCTGTGGTTTCAAGAAGGTCTTGCTTTATTGAAGAAGATGATGGGTTGGCTTCTTTGGCCGATATGGAAGCGGGGTTCTCCGGGAATCAACACCATAATAATTATACTTTCTTTTCTAGGCCTCTTTCCTATGCGAGGAAGAGTAGTTTCTTGAATCTTCCTTCATCATCCACCTCTGCTTGTTTTTCTCCGAGATCTGGACCCAGGTTCTATGATGCCAGATACGAGGAGCATCAACCCTATTTCTTGGAAGCTTGTTTTCTTTGCAAGAAGCTTCTTGGGAATAGAGACATCTACATGTACAGGTCAGCCATTGTTCTTAGGCTTTTCTGATGAACTTTTTTTTTTTGCTTTAAAAAAACCATTTTTTATATGTTTTATGTGTTTAAATTTCTGAAATTTCCATTGCGATTTACAAGATTTGAGAAGATAGAAATGAAAAATTAATAATTTATGTCGAAAGGCGTGATCTTCACTAATTGAGAGGGAAAAAAAAGAATGAATTTCTTTATCATGGAGAGGATCTAGAAGGCCAGAAGGAATTAAAAGATATTTTTAGGAACTTTTTCATGGTATTGTGAAACTCTTTGGATGTTTGGTTTCGATTTCTGATGTTTATTTTGGTATTATGCAGAGGAGACACTCCATTTTGCAGTGAAGAGTGTAGACAAGAGCAGTTAGATATGGATGAAGCTAAAGAGAAGAGCAGGAACCTCTCTTCATCTAAGAAGGCTTTAAGGAAGAAAGAGCAGAGGAAATCACCAACCAAAAATCAAGAATACTCGTGCTGTGCTAGTACTGTTGCAGCTGCTTAATTACCTATAATATTAATTATTATGTTTCGTAAACCATAAAAAAAAAAAGATAAATAGAGAAAACATGGAGGACCGGAACCGCAGCCAAGGGCCGAAGAGAAAGAAGAAGAATCACAACCCAACCCATGTTGAAATTTTATTAACCCTTTCTATAGTATAACTGTGAATACATATATAAGGAGTGTGCTTGGATTGGCTTTTATGTACTGAGCGAGGATGATGGCACTTTTTTTAACCCGGAGAATTAACCTTTTTGTTTCTTCCTGAACCCTGCTTTGTCCATAAGAAATTAAGAAAAAAAATAATGAAATATACCAAAGAAAGCTCTGATTGCAGGTTATGTCCGTGCTGTTTATTTTTGAGCTTCATGCTTGTTGAAATGTAGCAGATGAATATATTCTCGGAAACATATTAAAAGTCAGGAAATTTCTGATTCCTACCGTGTTGTTTACTGTGACCTTTTTAAGTTCTGGGAATAAATTATTGCATCTTTTAATGTGAGAGATGGGAGTTTCCTGGTAAACTGGAAGAAAGTGTGGTTTGTGGACTTTGTTAAAGTGCTTTTCAGTAAAAAACTTTTGCTTCCCATTGAAGTGTTGAAAACGTGAATATGTTTATGACTGCACAGTTTTGAAAGATACCACCACTACCACTCAAACCATGGCTCCTTTTCCTGGTTTGATTAATTGAACCACTGTAGCAACCAAGGAAACTATTGAAGCAATGTTCACGGTAGCTTCATTTTCATACCTTTCGTTTCTTCATGAAGTATTTAAATACCTAGTCCTTAAGAAATTATCAGGAAATTGCGATTTGTTTTTTACTTGGGAATTGATAGACCTCTCATGTCATGTTCATCAGATTTTTTCTGAGTAATAAGTCTTCTTGCTCAAGACTTTTGAGCTGGTTGGTACCGGGGAAAATGGTATTACCGGTGCCATTTTTAATTTTCTCCTTCATGTATTTGCCAAAAATGTGTTTGTTTCATTTGTCCAAATTGGGCTTGTCCAATATTTAGAGAAGTTTGACTGGCACTAGTACTGGAGGGACAAGAGCAACTGGATGTGAGCCCTCTTAAGTACAAAGTTCCTCGAAATTTCAAATCGAGGCCCAATCGGTAATTGTGCAAACGAAAAACAGAGCATTTCCCACGCACAGCAACAGTACATACCTTGGAGGAGGTAACGAAATTAGTTGGCACGTGTCACAACTGTATATGTGCATGGCGCATAATAAGTGGCACGTGACGCTTGCTTCTTGCTTGGATTAACACGACTAAAGTCCGTTAGGTTAGCAGCAAAAATTAAAAAACAAAAACTGTGTATCGTTGGGTAATAACAAAGTCATCTCTTATATTTCACCAATGTTTGCCTATAATAAGATTTTTGAAAGTAACACCTTTAAATGATATTGATATAAATTTTATAAGAATTATACTTTAAAAATTAGTTATTAAAATTAAAAAAATTAAAAGTCAATCTTATATTAAATATGATAATTTCATTCTAAATTCAGGAGAATTGACCATTTTTTATCAAAAGGGGAAAGAACACAAAGACAGAGATAAAAAAATTTCTCACAATTGATAGAGATACATATGTCCTCTCTCCGCTTCTCCTTGTCTTGTCACATTCTCATCATTTTCCCTTTATATTAATATGTTTATTTAAAGTACTAACGTATTTATATAGTTTTAGATTATTTATATCTTTTAAATTTATTTAAAATTTTATTATGTATATTAAAGTGGTTAATATATAATATTTGTGATATTTAAAATAGTTGGTTGGTTTAAATTTTACTTAATTTTGATATTTAATATATTTATATTGTGTTTATATAGTATAAAGAGGAAATTTTTTTCCGCGGGAATAAAAATTAATATCTCATGCGAGGACGGAAACTAAGATTGAAATCTCTTCTCCATCTCTCCTCGTAACTATCTATATCTCATTCCTTATACTTAAGATCTTGACACATATATAGATTTTTTAGTTTTTTATCATATGACTTATGATTACAAATGGTGTTGCTGTTTAAAAAATATATCATTGATATATGTCCATATGATATTAAATATAATGCTAGAAATTTTATAAGTTTTGCAAATATAATAGTTAATAAGTTGACAAACATAAATAAAAAAAAAAATTGAATATCAGCATTTCCGTTTTAATTAACTTAGTTATTTAATCATACATTATTTAATACTTAATTAAATAATCTTAGTATATAAAAATATTTTTACTGATTAAAAAAATGTTAGGATATATAATACTTAGAAGATGAAAAGAGGCTCAATAAATAGGCAAGGTTGTAGGTAATAAACATGTCAACAAAATAAAATATATAAGCTAGATACATTTTCATTAAGTTTAAATTTAAAAAATAATACAATTTCCCAATTAATTGAATTTCTTTAAAAAGAAGTATCACGTTAAGCGACAAACAAAATAAAATGGCCAATCCATGTATTGATACAATAAGATGTAATCCTACAAGTAATATTATGTATATTTCAATTTTGAATATATAAATAAATTTATATATATTATTATATAATTAAATATTATTTTAATTTTAATTTAAAATCACTCAATTATATGATGATATATGTAAATGTGTATTCAAAATAAGTACATATAGTTTTATTGGTAATTAGACTTAAGTTATAGAAAAAACACTATTCGAATGATTTTTCCCAACTTCAAATTTGATCAGACACATCAATGGACCGGTTAAGCCCTAGGCCTGCATAGTAATGTGCCTTCGGTAGGGCTATTCTATGAATTTTTGAAGGCCCAACCCTATATATAGGGTGTGGCCTTAAACGAGCCGACCCATAGGCTTTAAATGGGTTAGCCCATTTAAAAAATTGTAATTAAAACTTTTACACACAGATTACTTTTCAATTATTAAAACCGAGGATAGTATCCCAAACATTTTATTTATAATATTTCACTTGTAATGGAGGAATACTCTGATTATATGATAAAAAATATTATAAGTTTATAATATATTATAAAAAATTAATTTATATACTATATAATTACAAACATAAATAAAATATATATATCATAACATTTATTTACTTGTCATCAACATCCAAATTTATGAATTAATTTATAATATTTTGTAATAATAAAATTGAAATAAAAATAAAATTGTAAATACAAAGAATTATTATTTACAAATTTAGATAGTTTTCGAAAGAAAGTTGATGAGAGAAAATGAGGCTGAGAATATAATAAAAAAATTGAGATTAAGAGATTTGTAAATAAAATTAGAAATAAAAAAATCAATTGGTTTATTTAGAAAAAAAAAAAAAAAGCCACAAGCAAAAGCCTTCATTTCTGCATTTTTTTTCTTTCCTTTTTTATTATTTATAAACAATATTAGACCGAATTGGATTAGCCCATGAGTCTAATATTAAAGCCCACACTCTAGGCCTAAATGACCCATGAGCCAAGTCATGCATGTTACAGTGTTAGATTGGATTTTAAATTCATGTTTTTGGTTGGGTTTTATTCAGTTTGATGCAATTGAAATATCTAAACTTGATGAATTGCTTTCCTGCTATCTAACTTTGAAAAGTTAAATTTATATTGTACATATTATTCACTTTGATTAATGAATATTATTTGATTGATAACGGGTGGACAAAAAATATTCATTTGACCAATTGAATATGAGAAAGGATAACACTTATTAGGATGTGCTATAGAGTCATTATCATACTATGAAAAAATACACATGATATCTAACTGGGCTTAATGAGTAACCAAGTGAACAACATATAACAATTAGGTCTATCGTATACATGTAATTTGTTAAGTACATTATCTATTCATAACTCAGTCTAAAATATAGACAAAAATCTTTCATTTAAAGGGGACATTGAAAATCAATTTTGACGGTTTTTATATTTTTTTGATTATTATAGATGACGTGTCATTATTTTTTATTTTTACGGTATAATGCCATTAAAGTTGATAAATATCTAATTTCAATGTACCATGGTTTAGGTGATTTTTATGTAATTACATAATTTCTTCGATTGATAGATGGGCAAAAACTGTCTGCTTTGTCGCTCCGGCCTCGAACGGATCTTTGAGGAGCACCCCACGCCGCCTCAGTGTGGCACTTTAGTAATTTAATATTTATTTCTAAAATTGTCGGCTTCGTAGGATATTATATCGAGGAATAATCCCCTGCCGTCGCTAGCACCATATCCTTCTTGCGAACCAGTATATTCTCACACACTGATGGCAACTGATAAAATGAGAGCTTTTTATTTATTTTGATGTTAAATTTATTAAAAAATCTGTTAAATTTTTTTTATAAAATTAAAAAAATCTTAAATTAAACAATATTTTATCCTCAAAATTTATTAAAAATATTTTTACATATAATTTATATTAATTTTAATAAAAAATTATAAACAATAAATTTAAAATATATTCATCATCAACAACCAATATTGCAAGAAATAAAGTAAAAATAAGAAGGAAAAAGAAGAAAATTAAGTTATAGTGGAATTTATATTATAAAATTTAAATAAAATCGCATAAAATAATTTTTAACATAAAACACATTTTAATTTTCTAATATTCTTCTACAATTTATATTTAAAGTCACTTTAAATCCCAAATCCTCGTTAACATGATGGTGGAAACCAGAGTTTACGCAGTTTCTATAAAATTGCGCGCACTTGATAACTATATCGGCTGTAGCTTCTAGTTGAAAAAGCGTAGCGTGTTCCAAGGCAAAAGTTACGTGTTCTACAACCCACGATTACGATTCTTTCTCCCTCATTTTGCAGAGTCGAAATGCACACAATACACCCACACTTTCTTTTCTGCTGCCCTCTCTCGATTATCGATTTCGTCGATTTCTGTTTTTTGATCAAGTAGATTAAATCTTAACCATTGATTCTTCAACCATCAACATAGGATTTTCAAGATGTTGGAGGATCAGGTGGCGTATTTGCTACAGAGGTATTTGGGGAATTACGTGAAAGGCCTCAATAAAGAAGCTCTGAAAATCAGTGTCTGGCGAGGTTCGGTCGACTTTTTAATTTCATTTTCAACTTTTGTTTAAATACAACTGTTTCTACTTAAGTTTCCAGTGTGCTACTTGTTTGAAGATGAACTTTTCTGAAAGTAAGTTGGTTCTAGTTGGTCGGGTGAGTGAGATTATTTTTTTGATTGTGCATAAGTGACGTTGTTTCAGTGGTAAATTTGATGCCGAAATTGATTCTTAGTGAATTCAATTCTGGTAACAACCAGGCTTAGACGGAGACAAGTATTAAGATTGGAAATAAGACTAATATAATGGTATTTGAAATGTAATATGTAGGATGTTTCGGTTTCATTTTGCAAATATATATTATTTATGGTCTTATAAACTTACTTAAGATTGTAAGTGATTCAAATTTGTATGTTCAACCTTATTTCTATTGAACTGTTCCTTCTCTTGTTCCTAGCATGGTGTAGAGACCTTTCAGGAAAAAAAAAAAAAAAAGAAAAGAAAAAAACTAATTAAATTGATGCATATAATTTCAAACATCTAACTCTATAGCAAGAAAATCCGTCATGTTTTGTCATGGATTATGACGTGGTGAATATTTTGACGTGAGAATCATAGTACTATGTGGGTAAGTTCCACCTTTGTGGCTGTAATTTGATGGAGTTAAGATTGCCAGCCGTATTAGGTGAGCTCTAATTTTATGTTATAATACCGATTGATGTATCGCTGTCTAAATGTAAATGACCTATTTATTCCAGAATTTTGAAATTCCATCATATTATGTTTTCTCTATATATTTACGGTTTTTATTAGTTTTTTCTTTTCTAAATGTAAAACAGGTGATGTAGAGCTAAAAAATATGCAGCTGAAGCCAGAGGCTCTTAATGCATTAAAGTTGCCCGTGAAAGTTAAGGCAGGATTTCTTGGATCAGTCAAACTCAAGGTTGGAGTCTTAAAATTTTTGTCCATTAGGCACAAATGCAATTGTGACGCAGATGTAGTTTGAATATTAACTTAATATATTATAGGAACAATTTACCCTTTTTTTTTTTTGTTCTTACTCTGTTTGACATGATGAACAGTATTATATTGACTTAAAAGTATTAATCTGAATAAAATAGCTGACATTTTGTCAGGATTTGATATGTGGGCATCCACCTTTTCTTTTAGTTTTTTTATTTTTACTTTTTATCCTTGTATCTGCTACACTTGTTATGTATGAAATCCATCTATTTGGAGCTGCAGTTCGGAATTCATTGAAACACAGATGGAAGAGTAGCATATGCATGTTGTGATGAGATGGGAGAGTGGAGTGGGTTTGGTGCATTATGTGGTACTTTTTAATGTTCTATGAGAAAATGGGTCCATATTATTTGACAATTTGGAGTAAGTCCTTAAGAGTCGTCTAGGTAGACCCAAGTAGACATCTTTCTATCTTTTTTAAAGATTTTTTTTTTTTGATTCTGATATAATCATGCTAGACATTTCTGGCAGACTGGCCATTTGCTTAGGATTACTTAATTTTGAAGTAAGGAGCAATACCAAAAAGTTTATGGATGAGATTTGCAAGTTTGAAGAGACTGGCTTTGTAGTATTTCCATTGCTCAACTCTAACTTATGGGACAGATGTTTTGTTTATTGGTGAATTTCACTTATCTTCTTACTACCATGAATATTTCTTCAGAGATCTGTGATCTATTTTGGTTTCAGGTCCCGTGGAGCAGGCTAGGCCAAGATCCTGTTTTAGTTTATTTGGATCGAATTTTTTTACTAGCTGAACCTGAAACTCAAGTTGAAAGATGCAGTGAGGATGCTGTCCAAGAAGCTAAGAAAAGTCGAGTACGGGTAAGACAGGGTGAGCCTTGTGTATCTTGACATTGGTGACGACAATTATGATATGTTTGGGTGAAGAATTAATTTTGTGCTTATATTTTTTTTTTTGGGTGAAAGGAAATGGAAATGAGAATGTTGGAGAGAGCACAACAAATGAAATCAGAAATGGTATGCTTAACATGATTCTTTTTGGAGATGAATGTACCATAGCAATATTAATTTTCTGATCATGTTACTGCACTTTTTTAGATTTATTTTAAAAGAATGCAAATTTTCTTGTTTAGATGAAAAAAATACTTCACTTTGTGTTCCATGATTTGTAGTCCTGGCTTTAGTATCCCATGATTCAAATTCTAGGTTCTTTTATGATCGGTTAGACTTAAGACTAATTGCTTCACTTTGGTGATTTTCATAAAACACTTCAAATATTCAATGCTAGCCTAAAAATCATTACTTTGATTTTTGTCTACGAGTAACACTACATGTATAAATAAATTTTACTAACTAATCTATACAATTTGATGTGATAGCATATAATTGAGTGATTTTAAAGTAAGAGAAAAAATAAACTATTACATCACCCAATCACATGCTGCCATTTTAGTTTATACGGATAAATTGATAAGATTTGTTTGTATACATAGTTTTATTCTTTGTCTACATATATCCGAAGCAAGCTACTTTGACTTGGCAAATTCTATGGATTAGAAGTATCTTTCTTTTTGATTTTTTTCCCCAGATATTAATACATAAAACTGAATACTTGTAAGAATTGAAAATCTGATAGGGTAACTCCTTTGAATTTGGACTATTACTTTTTTGGCCCTTCCACTTCCTATTATTTTCATTCTTCTTATGTTGCATGATTTGTGCACCTTGTTTAAACCTGCTGTTGTTTATTTTTTTGAAGAATAAATCTTGGTTGGGATCTCTTATCAACACAATAATTGGGAACTTGAAACTTTCAGTGTCAAATATCCATATCAGATATGAGGATGTCGAGAGGTAAGGAAGACACTGAATTTTGATTGCATAATCATCATTCGACTTATGTTGAAGGTGCTTTGACTTGTTTTTGTAGTAACCCCAACCATCCATTTGCTGCTGGTGTAACCTTGGAGAAACTCTCAGCTGTGACAGTTGATGATAGTGGGAAGGAGACTTTTGTTACAGGGGGTGCGTTAGACCATATACAGAAGGTTAATATTTTCACACACACACACACACACACACATATATATATATCTATTTGCAATTTTAATTTGTGGAAAAGTATTTTAATACATTTCAATTTGTGGAGGTTTCCACAAAATGACTTTGCTGCATCTTTTAAATTGTTTAAGATTATTTGGGAAGTAAGTTTTCTGATCATATGTTTCAGTGACAGTGCCATTTTGTCCTTCCTTCAAAACCTTAGAGTTGATTCAAATGATGTGTGTATTCCAGCTTGTGTACATGGGGATGGATCTCTTACTGTAATTAGCTGTGGGAAAATCACTGTTTAACTGAAGAAATGGAGAAAACAAACCTCTTCATTTCCCTTGATGTGCTGTGCTTGGATAAATGCTTTTTTATTCTCTGCTTGGGTTATGTTTTTATAATTATTTTTCGGTAAGTAATGTTTTTATTTCTCATTGTTTCAGTCAGTGGAACTTAATCAACTTGCCATTTATCTAGATTCTGATATAACACCATGGAGTTTGGACAAGCCATGGGAGGATTTGCTTCCTTCTGAGTGGGTTCAGGTATTTTCTTGTCTGTTCTTTTAATGATAGTATCACTTTTTTTTCTCTTATTGTTTATTTTTATTCTCTCCTAGTCATATTCATACCAGTTTCCTTGAGCTTCAGCTTTTCAGATTTGGTACAAAAAATGGCAAACCAGCGGATAGTCTTATGAAATCCCACACCTACATTCTACAACCTGTGACTGGGAATGCAAAGTACTGGAAACTGCATGCAAATGAATTGGCTAATGGTGGTCAGCCTCTACAAAAAGCATCTGTCAACTTGGATGATGTTACACTTTGTTTGTCCAGGGTATTTTCTTATATTCCATTCCATGCTTCAACCTTGAGGGTGATTGTTTTCAAACGGTTTTGATTTGCTTAAATATCTTGTTTACAGAATGGGTACGGAGATATTCTGAAATTAGCTGATAATTTTGCTGCCTTTAATCAACGCTTGAAATATGCCCATTATCGTCCGCTAGAGTCAGTGAAATCGGACCCAAGGTCTTGGTGGAAATATGCATTTAAAGCTGTTTCTGACCAGATAAAGAAGGCAAGGTAGTTAAATCAGTAAATCTTCTTTATTTTCTTTGGTATGGGATTTCTATTTTGTATCCTATGCTAGAAAATAGACTAGGATGACGAACCCTTGTGAACCTCTTTCATGCTGGACTCTCATATTTGCTAGAATAGTTTCAATTTCAAAAATCCAATTATCCATTTTAAACACTGATAGAAAGTGTGTCCATGATTAGTTTCAAATTGTACAGCGGAGATGTAAATAGAATTACCCTTTTTGATTCTTCAGAAATCTATATAATTTCTTTCGAGTGTTTAAGAAGAAATTAATATTTTTATAGTGTAGAGGACATTGCTTAAGTAATACTCTTGATACATTTGAATACCAAAATCAGAACTTTCTTGACCCTGAGCTGAAAATTTTATTAGCCCTTTATTTTGGATAAGATCTTCAAAAAATTAGTGTGATGGTTTCCCTTTATTTTTTTTAATTTTATTTTCTCTCTATTAATTTTTTTCCTTTCTTGATGGCGTGTAAGAAATGGATATACCTTATGTTCTTGCCTGAATCTAATATAATGCAATTACAGGCCTGGCCTTTACATGTCACTGATGGAATTAGTATTGTGTGCCTTCAGAATGTCTTATTGTGATCATCATCATTTTCCTCTTTCTTCTGTTGGTTTTATCTCTAGTTTTCTTCTTTATCTCGTGGTTTGTGTCATGTTTAAAGATTTTAATCTTGCATGTTGGGTTTCTGTCTCTTGACCTCTTTGATGAAACTAAATCTATGAAACAAAGGCAATCAGTAAGTGCTTTAAGTCTCCTAACATCAGTTGTCATGCTTACTGTGCTGGGCTATGGACTTTTTGTTCAACGGCTTTTGTGAAAAATGTGCGACTGTCTTTGTGTTTGTATCTTTCTTTCCTTCTAATGCTAGAAGAAAGTATGGTCTGTGATTAAACACTTGCTGTTTCATATACTTTTTTGTTTGGGCTTGGTGGTTGGTGTGGGTGCCTTGTGGTGTAACATTTATTTAGGAATTTGTTATTGAGTTTTCATTTGTAAAGAATGATGTCCTTGTGGCAGCGGGAAATTGTCATGGGAGCAGGTTCTTAGGTATGCAAGCTTACGCAAGAGATATATTTCGCTGTATGCTTCTCTGCTTAAATCTGACAGCAGTCGATCAGTAGTGGATGACAACAAAGAAATTGAGGAACTTGATCGTGGACTTGATATTGAACTCATATTGCAATGGAGGTATTATTTTTGTTATAAATTTACATCTTAGTTTAATAATTTGATTGTTGCTTCTAAAGGAACTAGATTTTAAGATTTCCCTTTTAATTGCTCTGGTAAGGGTAGATGTGCTGGTTTTATGCCTGAATTTTATGTTTCAAAACCTCATGTTCATGTTGGGAGAACAATAAGTATGTAGAGAGCAATTATATTCATACATCTAAGTAAGCATGTACAAATATTTTTAGGATAGTTCTTTTTTTCCGGCTCTTTGTGAATACTTGCGTTACATTGTGCACATGTACATAGTTGCAATGCATGTACAAGTTACTAGATCTTTCTTCTTAAGATTAATTTCTTCTAACTTATGTTGTTCAGGATGTTGGCTCACAAGTTTGTTGAACAGTCAATGGGATCAGACAATCGATTGAAGAAACCAAAGACTAAAAAATCTTGGTGGTCATTTGGATGGTGAAAAATTTACCTTGAGAATGATTCTCTTGATTCATCTATCATTTATATGTATTTGGTGATGCTGTGGTGTTTTCAATGATTTTGATTTATTTTCAGGAATAACCAATCTGCTGAAGATGAAAGTGAACCACTTCATTTCAGTGAGGAAGACTGGGCCCAGTTAAATAAAATCATAGGATATAAGGAGGTTGATGATGGACATTCATTGATAATCAATGAGAAATTGGATACTCTGCATACTTCCCTGGAGATTCATATGAAACATAATGCTTCAAAGCTTTTGGACGGTGTTTTGGAGTGTCTAGCTGAGTTATCATGTAAAGACCTTGACTGCTCCATTAAGCTTTATCCGGAGACAAAAGTTTTTGACATGAAATTGGGATCGTATCAGCTATCATCACCAAATGGCCTCCTTGCTGAGGTTTGATTTAATATTTAAAGATTTTCATTCTCAATACATTTGTATGGAGCTCCAGAGGCACCCTAAAATTTTTCTGTAATCCATGTAGAGTGCTACAACTGCAGATTCTTTAGTTGGACTCTTCTGCTACAAGCCTTTTGATTCAAAAGTGGATTGGAGCTTGGCTGTTAAAGCTTCTCCATGTTACATGACTGTATGCTTCTACCCTTGATAGTCTTGCGTTGGAGCTAGTTTTAGAGAAATTATGATTTTATTGCTATGGTTATTTATTGATTACATATCCTTTGACCAGTATTTGAAGGATTCCATTGATGAAATGATCAATTTTTTTGAAAGCAATACTGCTGTTAGTCAAACCATAGCGTTGGAAACTGCAGCTGCTGTGCAGGTTTATTCTACTTGTGCATTTTCTTTGTGTTATATTTGAATAGTGGCATCAGGTGCTAGCCATATTACCATAATTGAGCATACATGTATATTTAATTTGAGATGATAACTTGGATTCTAGATTCATTTGGGAATACACATAAATGTGGATAATTGTAATTGCAAAGTTGGGTTGTAAATGTGGGAAAAAATGTTTTACAAACATATCAACCTTCAATCAAACGATTACATCTATAGGAAAAAAATCATCTTTTTTGATTGCAAAAATTCACAATAGATACTTGGAGCTGCAATTGTTTTAAGAATCTTGAATCATTTTAGAGTTATGTAATCATGTACAATTTCTATTCTTTTTACTGTATTTTTCGTTCTGTAAAAGAATGTCTTAATTCATGCTGTGAGATATGTATACTGCATTGTTAGCCTACTGCCCTGCACCAGAACAGATACAAACAACTAGGTTGCAATATCCAGGATATGTAAACAGTTGGTGCAGTTTTGTTGAATCAAATAAAAAAAAGGCTTGGAGGTCATCTTACTTTTGTTCATTATATCTCACTTAAAGATATTGGTTCTCTATTTAATAAGTGTGGGCATCTTTGGTCTATGTATTCAATGGTTTGCTGATGTTCTCTTCATTTGCATTTTAGATGACTATTGATGGAGTCAAGCGCACAGCTCAGCAACAAGTATACAGAGCTTTGAAGGACCATACCAGGTTTTTTATTTTAGCTTTGATTTTCTACTGGTGAAATTTATCAATTTGGGTCATGAAATTCAATTGGTGTTCTAGATAGTGGAATACGATCTCCTCCTTTGTTTTGGTTTTGGATAGTTTCAGTATTATGTGAGCGATTGAATGCCATTGAGAAAAGTTGGTTTCCTTTTACACTTTAGGCTTATAGAACCCTTCTAGAATCTAGAATTAGATCCAATTAAGCTAAATGGGTATAAAAACAGGAAGTCAATACTTGTCTATTTACTCAATTACTTCCTTAGAAATTAGCTAAATGAAATATAGGATAAATGAAAAATCTGAGGAGGAAACAAATCACGCTAGATACTCCAACTTCTCTACACTTCCCCATAAGTTGGTTTGAAGATGTCTATGCCAATTATTGATTGAAATTGTTGTCTTGAAAGTCATCAAGTAGGCTAGCTAATTGGTTCTTTGACAAAACAAACAATGTGCAGATGAGACCGCTTTCCAACTGTCTTCTGAATGAAGGGTTTGTCAATTTCTGCATGTTTTCTATCATGCTGTATGAGATTGGATTGTGAGCAATATTTGTGGTGGCTATATTGACAAATTGGAGTTTTATAGGCTTTCATCTGTTACTTTAAGCTGCTTCAGTAGTCACTTTAGTGATATCAATCCACAAATTATTTTTGCCATAGATCTGAATTCTGCCTTTACATGTGAAATAACAACCACATGTAGCCTTTTACTTCTGTGTGTTACCATATTGACATAAAACAAATACAATACCTGGGGTGTATCTTCTATCAATTACTGAACTTGCTTGGTTGCATTGGTGTAAGCTTCTACTCCTAAGTGGTTTTTTATAACAAACCTTTTCCAAGAGTCCTTTTAAGTACCTTAAGATCATTTCAATTTTGAATTTTCTCATAAATACCCATTTATTACTTATTGCTTTCTTTTTTTTTTTTTTTTAAATTTTAATTTTAATTGATATGCTAGGAAACAAGAGGATATGTATTGATGATAAAAAAATAGTTATAACAATGGACTTGGGGGAATTTAATTGGTAACCTCATCTCAATTGAGTTCAATGAAGAAAAGTGAAGAATCTTGGAACTCTTTTGAGACCTTGGCCCAAGGAGAAGCTAAAAATCAAATCTTTTCCCGTTAATAGCTAACTCCACCTAATTTTTCTTCAAACGTTCAAGCATTCATCCTTTCAAAACATGCCATGGTGGAGATGAGTGCAAGATAGACAACTTTCTTTTACAATATTATCTATATTTACTCTACTGTGAGCCAAAGTCCAAGCAAAAACTTGAATTTTAGTTGAAATTTTAGCCTTCCAAATCTAAATGAATTACTTAAAAGTTTTATGATATTCTTCTCTTAAAATTCTAGTACAAGATTTACATGAGTAATTCCTAAAACTCTCAACTCCTATGCTGTTGTATTTTTTGCTCATTGATGAGAACTCGACGTAGAATTTGCTTCATTTCAGAAAGTTTTCAAATTTTCTGGCAAAGTTGAAACACCAGTCCCAGTGGAGATTAATGGAAGGTGTATAGTTTTAGGAGTGCTCACACTAGAAAGATTAGTGGTAAAAGACTTTGAATGATAAATTAAGTTGATAAAGACAAATTAGGGAAGGTGTTGACTACAAGATGTACCATCTTGTTAAATGCTATTGGCACATAAAATTAGATATAGGTTTTTGGATAGGAGAATTATATTTGGACTAACGTGAATTTGTTTTTGAGAGTCTTGAGGGAGGTGTTTGGCTGTTTCATTTCTTCTGGAGTATAACAGTTGCTATCTCCCATTTTCTTTTCTATTCTTGGCCTCACAACTTTCTTTTCTTATATTTTCTTTAGATTGCTCATCCTCACAAGTTTGTTCTTTCGTAGACATTGGTAAAGATGTTATTGGTATATTCTCCCCTCACAGTTTTTGGACCATATCTCCTGATTGGTTTTGGGTACACATAGGCATAGAAAATATCGGTACTGGAAACGATAACAATAATGGTAGTTGATCTTTAATCTTACTCCCTCTAAATAGAAGCTAAGTTTATTTTCAAAGTAGGTGAGATCAATTGTCACAAACAATTTACGTGTCGCTATGTGGAAGTACTTTGACCCCTTTTGCATGGTAGACTGATGCATTTTAGATTTAATTTGCTTTTATTGTGGTTATAGTCATGGTCAAAGGCAATATACCTAAATACTTTTGGTTGAGGAGAAAGAAACAGAGATTTAGATGTGGGATAACATTATTTTAGGCAATTTATAGGTGTTTCAAGATTTATAAGTCGAGTTGGCATCATTGATTAAATAGGTTGCTTTCAAAACAACCTTTCCCCAAATAATGTTTCTTTTACCTATGATAATTGGGTCTAGCTATAAGCTATAACTAACTCTCAAACTTGTACCCAACCACATACACAGTAACAGCCCAACAACTTGGTGATGTAAGACATTCAATTTCTAACATTGAAATAAATTATGCCAACTTTTCCAGCTTCTCTACAAATACTATTTGGGCCTTATGTATAAGCTAAGATTGTAGTCAAGTGGCTACTTAACATGCTATAAAAACCAGTTCAATAAAGTGGTCTTATATTCAAAACCTTTTTCAGTCTTTTTTGCTTTACCACCTGTCTAATATAAATTGCTTGTCCATGGTGAGTGTATGCAATTGATGAAGAAGATATCATTTGAATTATCAAGGCTGGTAAATTTGTTATAACCATGTGGTGGTACATTTGATCAAAATAGACCTGGTTTTAGGTTTATGCTGAATTTGGACATTGCTGCTCCCAAGATTACAATTCCAACTGAATTTCGTCCAGATGACTCTCATTCATCAAAGCTTATGCTTGACTTGGGAAACTTGGTTATCCGTTCACGGGTTAGTGCACAAACTTGATCCTGATTTTCTTCAAAACACATATCTGAACTTCATGTAGGACATGTATTTTGTTTGTAGGATGACTATGACTGCAAATCTTGCAAGGAGTTGGATTTGTATTTGCAATTTGATTTGGTTCTGAGTGATGTATCTGCTTTTCTGGTTGATGGTGACTATCATTGGGATCATAGCCAAACCCCCTTAAATGGGTCTTCTGCTTCTAACCTGAGGATTGGTGCTAATTTTTTACCTGTTGTTGATAAGTGTGGGGTCATCTTAAAGCTTCAACAGGTAGAATTGTGGTCATTTAACCATTAATTTGTCATGTAGGTATATGTGGGCGAGTCTCTAGTTACATGACTAGTGAATCTTATTTGTATGATATGCAGATCAGGTTGGAGAGCCCATCATACCCTTCCACAAAACTTGCTTTACGGTTGCCATCATTACAGATTCACTTTTCCCCAGCCCGGTATCATCGATTGATGCAAATAGTGAAAATATTTCAGGAAGAGGATAGTGAGAAGTCCAATCTTGTTCGCCCTTGGGAAAATGCTGATTTTGAAGGGTGGTTGTCTCTACTTACTCGGAAGGTTGCTCTTCACCCTTCTATCTCATTTTTTCTTTGTGCTCGTATGTTATTCAACATTTTGGTAATTTTCTAATATTCTAACTCCTCAATTTTCCTTTTTCTTTTGTAAAATTTTTTTTTAATTTTAATATGATAGGGTGTGGGAAATAGGGAAGCAGTTTGGCAGCGGCGATACTTCTCCTTAGTTGGACCTTATCTCTATGTACTAGAGAGCCCCGCTGCTAAATCTTATAAGCAATATCTCAGGTTCATACATCAACTTTTCCTAATTGAGTAGTTATTTGTCATGTCTCAATACTAAGTAATTCAGTAAATTGAACAAATGAAAATGCATTGTTAGTGGAATAAATATGCTGTTTTTAGAAATTGAAGTTCACTTATTTTTAATATATTTGGTGATACTATTTTTTTTATTTTTCCTGATTTTAGATATTATATGGTATTTCCCATGCCCACTTGTTATTGTCTTGAGTCGACAAAATTTAAACTGACAATAGTGGCTCTGAAAATAATAATTAAAAAAAACCTGCAAGGCAGTGAAAGCAAGAAAGTTTCCGTGGCCAGAATAAGATGTTAAGGGTTTAATGTGCTTAATTATTACAGTGATATTCCTAAAAAAAGAAATTTATAGTAGTTGCCCATGCTAATTTTTTTTATTGTCTAGACTATCTTCTCCAGTAATGTGTTTAGTTGTTTGTATAATTTGCTTATTGTGTTTAGAAACTTATTTTTGAAACAAAGAATGTCAATTGTAACGGGAAGTACTGGCACTGAAATGAAATAAGTAACTTTGGGAGCTTGAAAACGAGTAAGTTTATGTAGGGATGATAATAGTATTTCAAGGATATTTATGTGCTTTATTGTTAGATTTTGATATCCTAAAAAAAGTCTTATGTGTGCATGTGTGTGTAAATTGGAATTCCTCCATCTGTCTGAATAAACAGTATTACTTGTTAACCTGGTG
Source organism: Mangifera indica (assembly GCF_011075055.1). Classification (NCBI taxonomy): domain Eukaryota; kingdom Viridiplantae; phylum Streptophyta; class Magnoliopsida; order Sapindales; family Anacardiaceae; genus Mangifera; species Mangifera indica. The sequence goes on from NC_058139.1 coordinate 3,855,493, forward strand.
CATAATGCTTTATTCATATATGATGTCATTAATTATTTGTACTTGCTTGCTCTGTAGCTTACGAGGGAAACACATATATCATGTCCCAGCAGGGTTGGTTGGTGATGTGGATTATGTATTAGCTGTTTGTGATCCTGCACGATCCAATAGCAAGGTTTAGTTATTGCTGTGTTTCTCCAATTTGAAGATTCTTGGATCAAGTTAGATGCCATTTAACTTTGCGGAGCTATATTTAATAACATGATATGGTTATCTTTTGTCATTAGATTGTGGAAGATGTAAATGCGCTAATACTACGGTTCGATTCTGATGATTCAAGAAAAACTTGGAAAAGTCGACTGCAAGGGGCTATATATAGTGCTTCGGTACATTCTTCTTGGTGCTGAATTCATTTTTACATTTTTTTAATCTTGAATGATTCCCGTTGCTATAGTTTTCTGCAATATGTCAATAATCTCAACTGAAGGCTATTTGATGGGTACATAATGAGATATGTCTTCTCATATGTACTTGCTCTGTTCTAGGTTTAAAAAGGGTTAATGTTGCTTTGTGTTTAATGTTAAGTCATTGCCTTTTCTTTTTCTTCTTCTCCCTCCATTCTTAGTTCTGGTTCCTTTTTTAATATTTTATCTTTTAAATGTGGAAGTCTTTAGGAGGTTTTCTATATTTCCATTTTTTATGGAATATGTTATTTTTAGACCATGTTTTCTGATGAGGTTTCTCATTCCCAATTTGGGATTATTAAATCATATAATGTTCTTGTATAATATTCCTCTTAAGGTGAAGAAGCATTCTGCATATGTGACCTGGTTATGTGGCTTGCTTTTAATTGCAAACTGGTACTGATAAATATTGTTTGGTTCTCCATATCTGAAACTTTAATCAGCGTCTATGTCCAAAAGAATAGATATAAAGCAAATTTGCAGAAATATGTCTAACATAATGCAGATGTTTGAATAATTATTTTCTTGGTTACTGATTCAAGTGAGCTTACGATCTTGTTGTCTGGTACCTTATGAAAGGATTTGATAAGGAATTTTTAAGGGTGGAGAACACCTGAAGTGGTTCAAGTTTGATGATATACTGTTGATTAAATAAATTGAATGTTTTTACTAGATAGTCTACTATCTTCTTGTTCTCCAATTTTTGTATGAAAAATTGAAGTTGCTTCTTGTTTTTGAGAAAAGACAAATGAACTCATATTCACGATAGAAAAATATACATGTAACCTAGGTTACAGAAGCTGGCAACATATGCTGCAGCGTACTGGGAAAGAAGAGAAGAAAAATATAAATGAAAGGGTCTGGAGCAGTTCATCTTAAGAAACTGTCATTTCATTTTCGCCTTATACTGAGAGATTTCTTGACTTTTCCTATCTATTCAGAGAGTTATAAACTGGAGGTTATTTTTGAACCCTACAACCTTCTATTTAGGCAACCTGTATGATACATTATCCGAAGTGGTTGAGGGTAGTATAACCCTTGACTTCTTGGTTGAAATCAAAGACTTTAACCAGCGAGCCCAAGCCTTGGGTTCACTTTAAAGACTGCTAATTTTGAAGGTCTAATGACAATAGATATGTGAATAGACTACTCTGCTTTGTGTGTGAATTGTGACCGGAAGTTCTGGATAGTCCGCTTTTACCTATAGCTTCTGCAGCCTGCGGTAAATATTTTGCTTCTTGGCTGATATGTGGCTGTGTTATTTGAAATGATATACTGTAGGACAACTAGCATTGATGCAAAGGCGGCAATTTATCTAATTGAAGATCTTTACTTCTGTTAGTTAATTTTTCTAATAGTATAGAATTAGAGCTTAACTTCTCATACTTGATGTTGGTGCAGGGTGCTGCTCCTATCTCTAGTTTGTCTGAAACTTCGTCAGATTCTGAGAACTCAGAGGTAGAACTGACTGACAACCATGATGCAATCGGGATCTCAAAGATAGAGAAGGTGTTTATAACTGGTGCTCTTGATGAACTGAAAATCTGCTTCAATTATAGCCAGCAGGTAGCCTGGAATATATTTTTATGTCCTAGAATTACCTCTCAGTAAAACTTGCTTAGAAATCTGAGAAGTGTGTTACTTTTCACTAGCATGATCATAGTTTCGTGAAGGTTCTTCTCGCTGAAGAGACTCAACTATTTGAATTCCGAGCAATAGGTGGCCAGGTAAAGATTGGTAATAGACTATGTTTATGTGAATGGATATTTTTATGTTTCTCTCATTAACATATTTATTTCCCTGAAAACAGGTTCAACTTTCATTAAGAGGAAATGACATGTTTATTGGTACTGTTTTGAAATCTTTGGAAATTGAAGATTTAGTTTCCTTCAGTGGAGCATCTCGGCCCTTTTACCTGGCAAGATCATTCATTGGGAGCACAGATGCACATTTATTTTTGATGACACAGAGTTTCAGAATATTGACAATAATAATCCTACTCCAAGTGAAGGAGATGATAAATTCTACGAGGCACCCGAAAATTTGCTTGATTCTGTAGATCTCACATTAACTTCACCACAAAACATATCCAAATACCTAAGTTCTCAAAATTTGCTTTCATCTGAAAACTTGTCATTTAAGACACCTAGTTTTAGACATATTGCTGGTTTACTCCCTGATGATGCCCTTCAAAATAGGATGGAAGACACTGTTCTGACAGAAACATTGGATACTTTTGTGAAAGCTCAAATTGTTATCTATGATCAAAATTCTCCTCTATATGATAATATTGATAGGAGGGTGGGTATCTTCCTGTGTTTGAATTGCATTTTCATTTATGTTCTTATATGACAAGTGATTTCATAAATGATTGTTTCAGGTGACAGTTAGTCTGGCTACCTTATCATTTTTCTGTCGCAGACCTACAATTCTTGCAATTATGGAATTTGTTAAAGCTATCAATATTGAAGATGACAGCTGCGAATCTTTCAGTGATAGTTCTTTGACAGCTGTTGATAATTCTTCTAAAGAAGATGTTGGGGGTCAACAGTTAATGGCTGTTGAGGAGCCTGTTGTTAAAAGTCTGCTTGGAATGGGGAAATCCAGGGTTATTTTTAATTTAACATTAAATATGGCCCTAGCTCAAATTGTTCTGATGAATGAGAATGAAACTAAGCTTGCTACTTTGTCACAGGATAATCTGCTTACTGATATTAAGGTTTTCCCTCTTTATCTCTTCTACACTAATTGTCCATAAGTTCAGCTTTACACGAAGTCTATTTTCTATGTGCCTATCAAGTTTCTTTTATTTTTTAGGTGTTCCCATCCTCTTTCAGTATAAAGGCTTCACTGGGAAATCTGATGATAAGTGATGACAGTCTTCCTGCCAGTCATATGTATTTCTGGATGTGTGATATGAGAAATCCAGGAGGAAGTTCATTTGTTGAGGTACTTCATGTGGCAGCATTTTTTTTTTTTACAATTTTAATTGTGCTACCACTATGTGTTGGTGACTTTTTTTTCAACCTGTTTAGTAAGCAGCTTTGAACCGTGTGAGGCTTTGAATTTATGATAAAAATTTTATTGATTTTATTTATCTCTTAAGATTTATATATATTTCTGTAAAATCATGTTTGTTTTTATGAACAGTTTTTTTGATTAATTTGCAGTTGGTTTTTACTTCATTTAGTATCGATGATGAAGACTATAAAGGTTATGAGTATTGCCTTTTTGGGCAGCTTTCAGAAGTACGCATTGTTTATTTGAATCGCTTTGTCCAGGAGGTAACCAAACCTTAAATGCTTAATCATCAATCAAAATTTATTTGTTTCTCATAGATCTGAAATCTGATATGCAGGTTGTTAGTTACTTTATGGGTCTTGTTCCCAACAGTTCAAAGGGTGTTGTCAAATTAAAAGATCAAGCCACAAATTCAGAGAAATGGTTTACAACTAGTGAAATTGAAGGATCACCTGCTATGAAATTGGATCTATCACTTAGAAAGCCAATAATTTTAATGCCTCGGAGAACAGACAGCCTTGAGTATGGTTATTGCACATAACTTTATTTCATAATTAGTCCCTTAAATCACGTGACATATTTAATTTTACTTATTTGACTTTTGCTTTGACAGTTATTTGAAGCTTGATGTGGTTCATATAACAGTTCAAAACACCTTTCAGTGGTTGTCTGGCAGTAAAAGTGACCTGAATGCTGTTCATTTGGAAATATTGACAATTCTGGTGAGAATTATTGCCTGGCTGTCTGCTGCAGATTTACTAGATGGATTCAGGAATTTGGTTATAATTGGCTTTCTGCTAGACTCATTTTTGTTTGTCAGTTTGGAGAATTGGTGGAAGCTACTGGTAGTGTACTGATTAGGATACTGAGCTTTACATTGTTTAGTAGAAAAAAATTGGTCTGCCCCACTTTTTTCTTATCTTGTTATTAAGATAGTTAAACATTATCTACTTGAAGTCTTTGACTTGGTATCACAAGTTTTCAACATCATTTTTTATAATAATTTTTTTCCATCCCCATAATTCATTTCTAGACTACTATTTCTGCTTTACTTCCTGTACAATTTGCTTGCTAACTTCCTTTTATGGATATAGGTCGAGGACATCAATCTAAATGTTGGTACTGGATCAGAATTAGGTGAAAGCATAATTCAAGATGTGAAGGGGGTTTCTATAGTTATTCAGAGGTCACTTAGAGACTTGTTGCATCAATTACCAAGTACTGAAGCTGTAATCAAGGTATGGCATTGCTTTTGTCTAGAGCTTATGTCTCAAGTGAAGGGCATTTAGATGTGTATTTACTTTTCGCTGGAAATTTTCAGGTAGAGGAACTGAAAGCAGCTCTGTCGAACCAAGAATACCAGATAATTACTGAATGTGCTCTGTCCAATATTTCTGAGACTCCTCATAATGTGCCTATGTTGAAAAATAGTTCTCTGGTATCTTCAGAAGATGTTATTGAATCTGTTGCACCTCAAGTTCCATCTGTTGAACCTGAAACTCCAGAGAGAGATATCTGGGTTTCAATCAAAGTCTCTGTTGCCATTAATATGGTTGAATTGTGCTTACATTCCGGGGTAGCAAGAGATGCATCTTTGGCCTCTGTGCAGGTACATCTTCATTTACTTACCTGTGTAGACACTTGGTTTATCCAGCCTTTCTTTGAGGAATGTAGGTGCAGTAGTTCTTAATGGTTGGGTTGAGTGGTTAAGATTTTTGTCATACAGCCTAGGGAATAGGGTTCCACTCCTTAGAAGCTACTTGGGGCAGTGAATTCCACAAATTGATTGATTACTGAGGGTAGGATCTAATAGTGAACTTTTAAGATAGGTCCGGGAAGTATTCTGAAATTCAATGTTTGGTTTTGTTACTTGTCTCTAGAAGTTTGATGCATTTCTATTTTAGGACAGTGCATGTGGCATATAAGAAATTTGGAACATTCTTACTTTTGGCATTCCGTCTCCTAAGTTCTGATACTAGTATTTGAGAAAAAAATGAGGGAATTTATAAAATTAGGAAGTTCTTGATGAAACTTCAAAGAATATTGATTTATCTGATCCTTTTGCCCTCACCCCTTGAAAAGTGATACTATCTAGTGGTGCTGGTATAATAGTCTGGTCTTGTAATCTGTCATGCAGATCAGTGGTGCATGGCTTCTCTACAAGTCCAATACGTTGGGTGAAGGTTTTCTGTCAGCGACACTTAAGGGTTTCAGTGTTATAGATAATCGTGAGGGAACTGCAGAAGAATTTAGGTTGGCGATAGGAAAGCCTGAGAACATTAGTTATGGTGGTCCACACTCAGTGACTGTTGAAGAGAACCAGAACATACTTGATGCAAATATAACAAAAGGGATTGATGTTAAACCAGTTACTACAATGCTTATTCTTGATGCTAGATTTGGACAGAGCACATCAAATGTTTCAGTAAGTCTCCAGAGGCCACAACTACTGGTGGCACTTGATTTCCTTCTTGCAGTTGTTGAGTTTTTTGTTCCAACTGTTGGTGGTTTGCTGTCCAATGATGAGGATAAGAGCTATGCACAAAAAGTTGATGCAATCATTTTGGATCAGCCAATTTACAGCCAACCCTCTGCTGAACTCTCACTATCTCCTCAGAGACCTCTTATTGTTGATGATGAAAGATTCAATCATTTCATTTATGATGGAAAAGGAGGAATATTATACTTAAAAGACAGGCAGGGATTCAATCTCTTGCAACCTAGTATGGAGGCTATAATACATGTTGGAAGTGGAAAAAGGTTGCAATTCAAAAATGTTGTCATCAAGGTGTCAATTATATCCCTGAAGCAATTTTATTCTTCATTAGTTTGGATATGGAAAATAACTTATTTTCCTGGAACACTATAGATTTCAGAGGGTTTCTTTTTAATATTTTCTTCTGGTGAACAGAATGGGTTATACTTGGACTCTTGTATTCTTCTTGGAGCCAACAGTAGCTATTCTGCTTTGAAAGATGATGGGGTCTTCTTGGAGGGCGGGGCTGAAGATCCTCACCTGGACAATTCAAGAGAAAGTGCGAATAATTTACCATCTGAAAACCCTGCAAGTGAAAGATCTATGGAGTTTATCATTGAGTTACAGGTCAAGTGTTGGCTTCTGGGTGGCCCCCTTGGCTTTTTTAATACTTTGTCTCAGTTACTCTCTATCTTTGCCTTTTCGTTATCTTTGTTATCTGTAAGTTTGATTGATCTTCTAGGTCAAGTAGTTACCTAGTGAAAATTATAAATTCCAATTTTAAATAACCTTAAATATGGATTGAAGAAATTATGTATTTCTTACATTGTGGAAAGAATTTGATTCTTTCAACATGTCTAATTCTTCTTTAAATCCTTTGGGCATAGATGAACCGTTCAAATATTTCATGCAAGGAATGTTTCAAAATGGCACTGTTTAATGATTACTTTGACTAAGTGTTTGGCTATTCTGTTGTCTTGAATTGCTGGAAATGATGATACTCTATGCATTTTAGTGATGGCTTGAGGCCCTTCTGGTCACCTTACTTAATGTTTTGCACTATCAAAATGTAGGACAACAAAATGAAACCTGGCTTTTGTAAGTATTTAAAAAGATTTAATTTTTGGGTTGGTGGACTTAAGTAATGATTGGTAATGGCTTGTCTATTGGGGCTTGTAGTTCATTTTGTTGTATCCTTGGTCTATGGTTGATCAGATGGCATTTTGTTTCCCTAAGAAATGACCCAAGCCCAACCACTGGTATGAAAGAACATATAAATCCATTTTGGTCATTGTGGGCAGGGTTGGCCTATTCTAGATGTGCTTGCCTGACTATTTAATAAAATTCTTGAGTTTTCTTGTACAGTTCATGAGTGGCTTTGGACATGATATAGTAAATGATGTTACAGATGTCTTAACATTCTTGTCTTCAGTTCATTGTCTGCAACTGTGTTATCCATGTTTCATTAATACAAGTGTTTTTATTCAGTCCTAGAGAATTTCACTTGTAAACATGATCGGTCAACATTGATTGTGGTGTATTTTATTGCTGTTCATTTGTAACTGGGATGACTATTTGCAGGCAATTGCTCCAGAGTTGACCTTTTATAATACATCCAAGGATGTGAAGGAATCACCGACACTCTTGAATAAACTTTTGCATGCCCAGTTGGATGCTTTTAGCAGGTTAATATTTCTTTAATTGCAGTTGATTCCATCATCTTGATATGAACAGTTGGAATGATGATGTGTACTACTCAAGTTTCAATGCAGTTTCATGTGTTGCTGAATTTAGAGGTTTTGGATGTGTAGGATTTTTAAATTTTTGATAGTTTGATTACCTTGATTTTATCCTTCTGTTGGTGTACTATGTGTTGTATTGAGAGGAATACTGGTTTGCACTTAAAGGTTGATTTTTATTTTCTTATTTTTCTTGCGGTGTATGATATATGAAATGGAATAATTGGAAAATGACATTTGGTGTGCTTATGCTGCTACCAGACTTGTTATGAGGGGTGATACCCTTGAAATGACTGCAAATGTGCTTGGTTTAATGATGGAGAGTAATGGAATCAGAATTTTGGAGCCTTTTGACACCTCCATAAAGTATTCCAATGCATCTGGGAAGACCAATATACACATATCTGTTTCAGATATATTCATGAATTTTTCATTCAGCATTTTGAGTCTATTTTTGGCTGTTGAGGAGGATATTTTGGCCTTTCTAAGGATGACATCCAAGAAAATGACAGTGTTCTGTTCGGAATTCGACAAAGTTGGGACTATTAGAAGTACGCAAAGATTTACCTGGTTTCTTATCTTTCTTTCTGTTAATTGTTGGGAGATGTGAACTAAATAGAATAATGTCACTTGATATTCTGTTCAACTTTGCAGATTCTTCCAGTGACCAAGTATATGCCTTCTGGAAACCCGTGCACCCCCTGGGTTTGCTGTTCTTGGTGACTGTCTGACTCCAATGTCTGTAAAAAATTCCTGACAATCTCTTCTTGAGGTCTGCTTTTATAATCTTTCCTTTGAATGTCCGTAATAACTGTCTATATGTTACAGGGACAAGCCTCCTACAAAAGGAGTTCTTGCTGTAAATACCAACTTTGCCAGAGTCAAAAGACCAGTATCATTTAAACTAATTTGGCCACCTTTAGCTTCTGGGGTCATTTCTGATGAAGGTGTATCGAATTATGATTCATTACGAAATGTGGTACCTGCTGAAGGGGATAGTTACTGTTCTGTTTGGTTCCCTGTAGCACCTAAAGGTTATGTTGCATTGGGCTGCATTGTTTCTCCTGGAACAACACCACCGCCACTAACTTCTGCTTTCTGCATCTTGGCTTCTTTAGTATCCCCTTGTTCTCTGAGAGATTGTATCACCATCAACTCTACCAATCTGTATGTTCGAAGAACTCTCAGCTGATAATTTCATTTTAATCACGATATACAAACACACAAATATATGCATCTATATATGTGTATGGGTACTTTTTTAGTAGACAATTCTGCCCAACTATAAATGTCGCAACTTATGTGCATGCAACAGCTTGATTAATCAACTTTTGCTTTTGAGAACTTGTAGTTGATTGTTATTATTCTTGTAATAAGACTTCTTCATTATTATTTGACTTACAAGGTGAGCAATCTAAGAAACGTTCTGATGATGGTTAAGTTTTTTTTTTTGGTTTTATTTCTGTACTTTTGGAAGGTATGATGTCTGTAACATTTGTGTGCATGAGTATGAGATTATAGTCCTTTGGTGGATATGAAATCTCAGTCAGTTTAATGGGGATGTTGTGTGTTTGATTTATATGTTTGTGTCAATGTGCAGATCTGAGTCAAGTTTTGGGTTTTGGCGAGTGGATAATTCTGTTGGAACTTTCTTGCCAGCAGATCCGTTGACTTATAGCTTATCAGGTAGGGCATATGAACTGCATCATATAATTTTTGGGCTTCTAGAAGTATCTCCAAAAGCATTTGAGCACTCGGTTGCCCAGGCTTCTAGTGATGTTCAAGATAGGCCATTGGAAAAGTCTGCAATTCCAAACTCTGGTAGGCGTTTTGAAGCAGTTGCTAGTTTTCACTTGATTTGGTGGAATAGGGGCTCAAACTCAAAGAAGAAATTATCCATATGGCGCCCAATAGTTCCTGAGGGTATGGTGTATTTTGGTGATATTGCTGTTAAAGGGTAAGTAACATTTAATAGTATATTCCTTATGATTTGTTTTCTGTTTCATTGATATAAAAATTATCCTCTGATGATTTATGTAATATTTAGGTATGAACTGCCTAATACATGCGTCGTACTTAATGATACCGGAGATGAAGATCTCTTCAAAACTCCTTTGGATTTCCAACTTGTTGGAAATGTTAAGAAGCGAAGGGGAATGGAGAACATTTCTTTTTGGCTTCCTCAAGCACCCCCAGGTTTTGTTTCTTTAGGTTGCATTGCATGTAAGAGCACACCCAAATGTAATGATTTCAGCTCCTTAAGATGCATACGTAGTGATATGGTTACTGGAGATCACTTTTTGGAAGAGAGTGTGTGGGATACTTCTGATGCAAAGCTGAGAGGAGAGCAGTTTAGCATATGGACTGTTGGTAATGAGTTGGGAACCTTTATTGTCCGTGGTGGTTCCAAGAGACCTCCTAGAAGGTTTGCCTTAAAGCTAGCAGATCAGAATTTTCCAAGTGGTTCAGATGATACTGTCATTGATGCTGAAATTGGAACTTTTTCTGCTGCACTTTTTGATGACTATGGTGGCTTGGTAAGAAATCTTTTTGCAAATTGCTTGTACAAAGCAATTAGCTGATTGTTAAGCCACCTATTCTTGATTAGACTGATGTTGGTCTGAGCAAAAACCTGATAAGGAGATATATTTGTATGAATAAATCGAGGATGAATATGGTAAAGTGTGATTTTGTGCTTAAGCTGTCTGGAAGTTCTTGCAGGCTTTATTGACCTGTTCTTCTTACCCCTTTTCTTTCTTTCTTTATTGTTCTCCACTTCTCACTGCATTTATCTCATTAAAACTTTTACCCCTTATTCAAGTTCCAAGGTTTGTGTTGAGTGTTAAAATTGCTAATTGTATGCTCCAGGATAATAGTTTTTCTCCTGCAGTTAAAGCTATTCTTTTTTTGCTGTGATCTATAAACTTGTTGATTATTAGCTGAATATTATTTTCATGTTTAGTTTTGTTTTTCTTGTGGTTTGAACACTGTACTAATTTTGTTAGAGTGGTGACTAAGAGTCACATCTTACATTCTTGTGTATCACTTTTGTGCATGTGCTTGAAATTTATTCTTCCTTGATTTCATTCCCTGAATTTTCTCCCTTTTTTTTTGGTAGATGGTTCCCTTGTTTAACATATCGCTAAGTGGAATTGGGTTTAGTTTGCATGGGAGACCTCACTACTTGAATTCCACAGTCAGCTTCTGTTTGGCTGCAAGATCATACAATGATAAATATGAAGCTTGGGAGCCTCTTGTTGAGCCAGTTGATGGATTTTTAAGGTAATTTATAGTACCATTTTACAAGAGAAAGATATGAGCGATAAATGAATTCCCTCTTCTTTGGCTTTTAATTATGTAATTCAAAGAATTTTAACTTATCTTTTATAAGAGAAAATCAGTGACACCAAAGTTTTCTCTTTGTTTTATATGCCAGTTTTTCAAAAACCTTTTTGTACCTTGTAGAAAATTTTCATATCTAAATAGCCTTGATGCTCATATACTTGATTTTCAGTAGAATTAAAGTCCTCTGACCATTTGTTCCTTCACTGTCCAATGGCTTTACAATTATGGGCAAAAGTTTGTAGCAAAAACAATCTTGTTTTGATTTACTTATGGAGAACTTTACTTCTTTGGTAGGCCAAGACTTTCAGAAACTGTGTGGTTCTTGTAATTTTCTGCGTTAGTTGGGGTGAAAGAAATAATAGGATTTCGAAGATAGTGGGGGAGAAGAAACTTAAATTTTTTGGCATCTCTTTGGGCTTCTATCGCAAAAGACATGTGGACACCTCTTGTTTTTTTATCCATCTGAATTTTTTAGTAGTATGATGATTGTGGTTTTTTAAGGATTTGTTACTGTCTGTATTGTGGGATTCCTTTTGAACAGGCTCCGATCCTCTATGTGAAACTATGGTCTCTGTTTAGATGGGTTATTTTTATGATAGTGATTTCTGTTCTACTATCTAATTTTTTTTCATTAATATGCACTGCTATGTTTCCTAAAAAATAGTACAACTTTGTTCCTCCTAAAGAGAAAGGAGCATGTTTGGAATATATAAAACATGTTGTGGTTGTGAAGTCTTGATTTTGGAAATTTGGAAATGGTTGAGTTCATTGATGACACATGGAAATGATGATTTCCATATGTTGATGGGAGGAGGAACTCATTGATGTGTTTTCTTATGATTTCAATATATCACTTGCAACTGTGTTTGCAATCAGTATCTCAATTGAACAGGAGGCCTGTATTCTTGTCAACCTTGCTTTCTCATCAACTTTCCTTTCTTTTTATGCTCTGGCTCCTCCTGATCTGTCAATTTATCATAGAAATTTCAGTTTTATGCTGATATCTAATTTGATACCAGGCATCAGTATGATCTCAAGGCACCAGGTGCAGCGTCTCAGTTACGCCTTACTTCCACCAGGGATCTGAACTTGAATGTCTCAGTATCTAATGTTAATATGATAATCCAAGCCTATGCAAGCTGGAACAATCTTAATCATGTCCACGCGTACTATAAAACAAGGGTAAATTTCTTCTTAAATTGATATGTACGATTTTAAAAAAAATTAGTGTTGCATCTATTGGCTTGTCTAACATCTTCTAACACTTATTACTATTATTATATTGAATAGGAAGCTTTTCCTCCTACTTATGGTGGAAGATCTATCATTGATGTCCATCACAAGAGAAATTACTTTATAATCCCACAAAATAAACTTGGTCAGGATATTTTTATTCGAGCTACTGAAATCAGAGGATTTTCAAATATAATTAGAATGCCATCTGGGGATATGAAGCCTGTAAAAGTTCCTGTTTCAAAAAATATGTTGGACTCCCACTTGAAGGGAAAAAATTGTGGGAAAGTGAGAACCATGGTGACTCTCATTATAGTGGATGGCCAGGTATAATTCCTTTGAACATGTCATGGAGGATATTGTTTTCAATGTTTTCTGTACTTTTATAGTAGAGTTGCTACTCTTTAATATTTGTTGAAGTTTTTAGCCATATCCTTAATTTTATCATGTCCATGACATTTATTATAAAAATTTTAAATAAGCCCATATCTTATCAGTATTGATGCTGTCTGATGTGAGAGTGGGCAAGCTGACTTGGCTTTTATGTATGTGCTTGAATATAGTTCCCTAGTATTGGAGGGTTGACTCCTCACCAGTATGCTGTGGCTGTCCGACTTACTCCAAATCAACACCTTTCAAATGACTCTCCTCTCCATCAACAGAGTTCACGCACCTGTGGAAGTACCTCAAGCTACTCATCATCTTCTGAGCTTGAAGTCATTAATTGGAGTGAAATACTTTTCTTTAAAGTTGATTCCCCGGTACGAAAAATGTTTTTTCTTGTGCAGTACGTGTGTGAATGTCTATGATTGTGTTTTTATAACAGTGATATATAATTTTCACTGAACTGCTATGTAATTTTGAATATTTAATTGTTTTGCATGCCAAAACTGTCGTCACATTTAACTGTGTTAGGCTCTGTTTATTTACAGACTTTGCCTTTTGTTTTCTTTTTCTATCCCTATGAAAAAGGTGTCAAATTTGCATCTGAATTCAACTAGTGAAAATGAAAAAAAAATGTTGCTAGAATGAGAAATATGGATCCATGTCTGGTATAAAAATTTTGAAATTTGGAATATAGAGTTATTAATTCTCTTTCTCGATAATATTTTATTCTCTCACTTAAAACAAAATTTATACTTTAAACAAAAATTGTTGATATGAAGTTGCAAACGAGAATAAAAAATGAACATATTGAAGATAAACTTTCAAAGAGGAAGAACTTAGGTGGTATTTTGAAGGGGTTTATCAGTTGTGGAGACGATAAGTTTTTGTATTTTTTCTCTTTCTTTCTGTGTTCTTAGGCAAACATGTCAAATATTTTTTCATTTTTAATTTTTTCAAATGCATTTTCAGACAAACATGTCAAACACATTTTGATTTTTCGCTTTTCCCAATTATTATTTAAAAAAATTGGATACACAAAATTCATAAAAAAACTTAGCGTTAACTTCTTCACTGCATGATTTGATTTTGGTATGAAAGAGAAACTGGTTTTACTTTTAATGGAATCAGGTTGGCTATCTCTTCAGATTGCAATAATTTTCCCTCTAATTTATTTGACGTTTTATGGCTGCTTATAGACACTTTTGTATCTGAAATTTATATATCATGCGTGAATTCTCATCGACGTTATGAGCCATGAGCGTAAACCAATGGTTCTTATTTATCTCTCTGTTTGTTTTTGTCTTTGTTAAGTGTAATCATCTGAAGAGATGTCTCAATTGATTGCAGGATTACTACAACATGGAAGTAATGGTGACTGACATGGGAAAAGGTATTGAGTAAATATATATGGACCTCTTATCTATGTCAGTTGTTGGCATGGCTTGTTTACTTTTAAAGTTAACTGATAAAATTCCTTAAGTTTGAATATTTTTGCCTATAAAATTTCTGACTTTTTATGCAAAATCTGCTAACTATTTGTGTACCCTTGGTATTAGAGTGTGTTATATTTGTCCTTTTCAATCTGTATGTGTTAGATATCTTATAATTTCCTTTTTTGCCATAAGTTGGGAAGCTGTGATATATACAGCGCGTACTAAGAAGATTGCCATTGTTAGATAAAAATAGTAAAAATTAAACCAAAATCTGTTGTGATACTTTTTTAGTAAATAGAGATATTTATTTTCCTCACTAGAAATCTATCAGTGATATGTAAGACAAGCTACATATGGTGAATAGAGATGTTGAGTCACCCCAATCTCATCGATATCAGTATAACATCCCATATATATAAGATGTATCTGAATATCTTTAGCCCCCAACATGTAAGACAAGCTCCCTTCTTTGGACTACAAATATGTGGCATGTTGTAGTTCAATAACTTTAATGAATCTTTGAATCAAGAACTTGTTTGATAATGTTTTTTGATTGAATATTATGATCTCATCCACTATTTTGTAAAGTTATAGACATTATCTAAGCTTCCTATGGAAAAAAAATGGATCATTATAAAAAAAAGGTAGTGCTTTTATACCTGTTTTGGCCAACATTTGTTCGGTAACTCTTTTTTAAACTTACAATTGTTATTTCAGGTGATTTGATTGGATTTTCCTCAGCTCCATTGAATAAGGTAGCTCGGAATGTTGAAGACAATTCGTATCCTTATGATTATTCAAATAGCTTAATGTGGATAGACTTACGCTCAGCAGAATCTATGGTAAGCGCCATCCTTTGTGTTTTTTCATATTCTTTTCCATTATTACTGAAGCATTTATTTGAAAGTTCAATTTTGACTGTGTGTTTTGTTTTAGAATGCAACTGAAGCAAAAAAATGTGAGAAGCTGTGTGGTAGAATAAGATGTGCCGTTCTCTTGTCACCCAACCCTGAAGTTGATGACAGAAATGTTAGTCTTATTGGTGGCAGAAAATCTGGATTTATTCAGATCAGTCCTAGCAAGGTGGGGCCCTGGACAACTGTAAGGCTAAACTATGCTGCACCTGCTGCATGTTGGCGGTTAGGCAATGATGTTGTTGCCAGTGAAGTAGTTGTGAAGGATGGCAATAGATACGTGAATATTAGGTCTCTGGTCTCTGTATGTAATAATACAGAGTTTGTATTAGATTTATGCCTTGTGCTCAAAGCTTCCAATCAAAAGACGAGGTCACTAAATGATTTAAGCAAGCCTGCAGATTCACAAATAGATAGTGAAAGAATTCAGATAGATGAATTCTTTGAAATTGAAAACTACAACCCAACACTTGGCTGGGTTGGCATTCAACCTATTCAAGATCACGCAAAAGGTGGAAGCTCACATGAGGTGAGTTATTTATGTCTTCTCATTTCTCAAACTGTCATAAAAGAATATGTCTTAGTTATAGATGTTTTGATATATTGCATTTTGGAACTGCTGTTGGTTTCTATGGAAAGGAGTTTAGAGATAATCCTTCTGTATCTTTCATTAATTGGAAAGAGATGTTTAATAATAACGGAATTGTTCATCCTTGTCATGTAGTAATCAGGCTGGTGGTCCATGAATCTTGTTTTTATGTGGGATTTATATATAAAAAAGAAGGATATTGTTTTATTCTATTCCAATTAGATTAGCTGTTAATGTGACAATAGTATATATTTTTTATTGACATTTGGTGATCTTTCTTGCGACTTAGGGTAAAGTATGAGTTTTATGAACTTTATCATATTTTTAATTGGATATTTGCTGGTTTTGGTGTTAAGTTGTTTTCAATTTGGTTTTTGATTACTTGTCACTGCAAAGTAATCAAATGGAGAGTATTTTAAAAATCCTGGTGATTCACCCAATTTGACTAGTGCTTTAATCTTTACATGTATTGTAAAAATGGAGAGTATTTTAAGTTAAGTAGCAGGTGAAACTAGAGGTCTGACATAGACTTGCCATGGTAAGATCCTCAACATCACAACCTCTACAAGCTTTCAGAAACTAACGCAAGATAAGTTTATGTGCAACACCGCAAAATTCATGAATAACATGAACAACTTCCAGAAAGAAATAATGTTATATAGGAAGATTAAGTGATGTTGTACCTTTTAGATAATAATTGTTAGATATTGTTTTAGAAGAATGATTTTTTAACCGTAAAAGGTTCTGTTCCTGAATTTGTTTTTCTAAAGCAATATACTTTCAGTTGAACAATATGTATTCTATTGTCAGTATTTCAATCCATCATGTTTACAATCATGCCCTATTTTGCTTCATTTTGAGTCAAAGCCATTATTACTGTGATTTACTACGGCATATCTTAACAAGAATTACCAGCCTAGTATTGAAGCGGGGTATTGTGCTTGCATGTATGCAGATACATAAAACCTATCCCATTTAGAAGTTTACTAGTTATTACAGTAATTTTACATTCAAAGCCTTCATTAATGGTTCTCTGTGCGAAGTTATAAAAAAAATAACTGATTTTAGAAGCCTTCGCATGTTTTTCTTATTACTGATGAATATACAGGAAACTTTTGGAATCGAGTTGCCATCAGGCTGGGAATGGATTGGTGATTGGTGCTTGGATACATCATTGGTTAATACTGCTGATGGTTGGGTATATGCTCCAGATGTTGAGAGTTTAAAATGGCCTAAATCTTATGATCCTCTAAAGTTTGTGAATCATGTTAGACAGAGGAAATGGATCAGGAAGAGAAAACAACTATCAGGCAATATGAAGCATGAGGTATCTGTTGGACTCTTGAATCCTGGAGACTCCATGCCCCTTCCTCTAGCAGGCTTGACACAGTCTGGATTGTTTATATTGAAATTAAGACCTTTAAATTTTGGTAGTCATGATGATTTTTCTTGGAGTTCTGTAGTGGATAGATATGGGCAATCGGAGGTTTCTGGTAGACCAGATAGTTCTTCTGAAGTATGTGTATCAAGTCTCACTGAGTCTGACAAACTCTTGTACTGCACCCAGATAAGTGGAACATCTTCCGATGTTTGTCATAAGCTGTGGTTTTGTGTAAGCATACGAGCAACAGAGATTGCAAAAGACATTCATTCTGACCCTATTGAGGATTGGAGTATTGTAGTTAAGCCTCCGTTGTCTATCACCAATTATCTTCCTCTCAGAGCTGAATATTCTGTTCTTGAGATGCAAGCAAGTGGTCATTTTGTTGCCAGATCCAGAGGAATATTTTTTCCAGGAAAAACTGTCAAGGTTCACACTGCTGATGTAAGAACCCCTTTATTCCTGTCACTTCTTCCCCAAAGAGGATGGCTGCCAATGCATGTAAGATCGTAAAATGATTCTTTCCTTCATGCATCTTACTTAAGTAATGTTATCATTTATCAGCCATAACACTCACTTCTTACTTCCTTATACATTTTGTTATTATTGGTATACAGGAAGCTGTATGTATATCACACCCTCATGGAGTTCCATCTAAAACAATGTGTTTAAGAAGTTCAATATCTGGAAGGTTTAATCCTACTTTATAAACGTTTATCAATTTTCTGGTTTTTGCGAAATCATAAAGTGCCAATCATGTTGAAGTCTGAGACGCAAGAAAATCATGGTATATGCAGGATTGTTCAACTCATTCTGGAACAGAATTATGACAAGGAACAGCCACTTCTGGAAAAGATGATCCGAGTCTATGCTCCCTATTGGTTTGATATTGCCAGATGTCCCCCACTTACGTATAGACTTGTAGATATGACAGGAAAAAAACATACACGGAAAATTGTTCTTCCATTTCAGTCTAAAAAGGAAAATGAAGTGATTCTCGAGGAAATAACAGAAGATGAAATATATGAAGGATGCACTATTGCTTCAACTTTGAACTTTAAATTGTTGGGTCTCTCAGTGTCAATTGCTCAATCTGGCAATGATCATTTTGGACCCATCAAAGATCTTTCTCCCCTTGGTGACATGGTAAACATTAATGTCAAGTGTTTATGAAGCCATTACTCATGTAAGGCAGATCTTTATGTTACAAATTTCTCTGTGTGTATTCTTTTTTCATAGGATGGATCACTGGACCTTTACGCCTACAATGATGATGAGAAATGCATTCGGCTTTTTATCTCTACAAAAACTTGCCCATATCCATCCATACCTACAAAGGTGGACCTTTTTTTTAATCCCTCTTTTCTTCTATGGTTAACAGCAGTGACACGTGTAATGTACAGCTATGCATACTAGTCATGAAGTGTTAACGCCATTTGTTTTTAGGTAATATCTGTTCGGCCATTCATGACTTTCACTAATAGACTGGGTCAAAACATATTTATTAAGCTGAATGGTGAGGATGAACCAAAGGTTCTCCGTGCATCTGATTCGAGAATCGCCTTGGTTTGTCGTGAGACAATTGGATCAGATAAATTACAGGTCAGTTGAACTCGTGACTTTACAACATTATTATGATTCTGTGCATACTTGTTCAATTATCCAGATTTTGCTTGCATGCTTTATCCACCTCAATACACTATCTACATCCTTGGATGGTGTCTTCTGCAAACCGCTTTCCAATAGTAATATATTTGATATCATGGAAAGCTTCTTTTTCTCTTGCCTTCTTTTCCTGTAAGAGATTATATGTTTAGTATGATGGTTTCATTGCCACAGAACCAGAAAGTTGTCAAATACTGTAAAAGCCTTACCTCTTAAAGTGTGGCCGTGTGCATAAATTCAGAATTATATTTGCAGCCCATATTTTCAATAATAATCTTTTTTATGGTTCAATAAAATTATTCCACAACTTCTTAAGTTTGCCTGACTAACAAGTCAAACTTAATTGTTGGCTCTATATTCCCTGCATACAATTAGTATCTGTTTGGTTGTCCAATTGAATCTGAATTACCCCAGTTGTATAACAAATGCAAAAATATGTAACTACAAATGAGGCATTCAAGGAGGTCTCATCATGAAAGTTTTTCAAAATGATGGTATAATGGGATTTTAAATTATCTCTGCAGTAGGGGTGAGCAAAATGGGAGCAGCCTAAATGATAGTGGGGTTCTGGATTTTTGCAACTTGCCTAATATGATGATGACTTGGTTTGTATAGGAAATGTAGATAAGTATATTAATATAAAAAACTTAGGTTGTGGATTAGAAATCAACCACTACAAAAATAACCCATCTAGCATGGGGCTAAAGCTTTACAAAAAGTGTCATGAGCCTGTGCAAAAAGAATTATATGTTCCTTATATTCCCTAAGGAAGCCATCAGTTTTTTCGTCAAATGTTAGATATTTTTCGCCTTTTCAAACTTAAAGTTATATTTAGAATGTTGTTTGGAGCTATTTGCAATCAGCTTATGGTATTCAAAATTCTAGGTACGATTGGAAGATACAAAATGGTCATTTCCTGTTCATGTTATGAAAGAGGACACCTTCTCTCTAGTTTTGAGGAGACAAGATGATACACGGAGATTTTTGAGGACAGAAATACGAGGCTATGAAGAAGGATCTCGTTTTGTTGTTGTGTTTCGCCTTGGATCTACTGACGGTCCTATCAGGTACTTTAATATGTATATAATACATTTATTAATACCAATTAGGTTATTTATATATGGTGACTAAGCAGGGTATAAGTGAACAGGATTGAAAACAGAACAATGAGCAAAAAAATTGGCATTCGACAGTCTGGATTTGGTGAGGATGCATGGATTTCCTTGGAACCTCTTTCAACCTCAAATTTTGCTTGGGAAGATCCTTATGGCCAGAAAATATTGGATGCTAAGATCGATGGTCATGGTACCAGTGGAGTTTGGAGCCTCGATCTGGAAAGGACTGGGTTATATTCTGCAGTGGATGGGGAACTAGGCTTGCAATTCCATGTTTTAGAAATTGGTGATATCAAGGTTGCTAGGTTCACTGAGGTCAGGACATCAAGTTCACATGAAATCACGTCTTTGACATCTGGAAATTGGGGAAATTCTCAAATGGAGAGAGAGACAAAGTCCACCTCCACGCCAATGGAGCTGATAATTGAATTGGGAGTTGTTGGGGTTTCTGTGGTTGACCATAGGCCAAAGGAGCTCTCATACTTGTACATGGAGAGGGTCTTTGTATCATATTTGACTGGATATGATGGTGGAACAATCAGCAGGTTAGAGCACCTTCCATGGTCATAGGGCTCTATTTTCATAACTCATTTGCTTTTGATCCTTGTTGCATTTAAGATTTGTGCATAACCTGCTCTGTTTCAGAAGTCTGACTACAACTGTTTCTGGCCATTTATAATGCTCTTTCTGATGTCCACTAAATAGCAAGTAATATCCACAGTAGATTTAAGAAAAGTTACCACAGGCCTCAGTGGCCACCCCAAGTCCCCGAAAAGGTTTCAACTATACATACATATATATATGTATAAATATATAACTATATATATATATATAAAGAGAGAGATTCATCCCTATTTGTTTTTTTGTACTTGGGCCCTCCAAAATGCAACATACTGTCTCTGCCTTAATCAAAGCATGTTGCAATTGCTGGTGAAAACCTATAATGGACATAGAAATGCTGAGGTTCTATGGTCGACTCACCATGCAAGGCTTGGAGTGGGGGAATAAGTGGTCTTCTAATTTATTATTATTATTTTTTTCTTGTTTGCATCCTAGCACATCTAGCCTCTTTTCTTGTGGGAAGAATGTCTAGGTGTTGAGATGCACTGTAGATTCTAAATAATCCTCATCATTGAAATATCAGCTAGTCAGCATTTTCTTCGTAAGAAATGTTTAGGACATGATCTGATTGAATCTTACTTTATTGAGTCTGATGAGAAAATTTTGTGCTGAATTTTGCCAGGTTCAAGCTCATACTTGGTCATTTGCAGATTGATAACCAGCTCCCTCTGACTCTAATGCCGGTGCTGTTGGCACCAGAGCAGGCTACTGATATGCATCATCCAGTTTTTAAGACAACAATTACAATACGCAATGAGAATGCTGATGGCATCCAGGTTTATCCATATGTATACATTCGGGTAATGTTTTATGAGAGCTTGAAATCCACTTCTGACTCTGCTTCCATGTGATTTCTGAATATTGGTCTATCTGTTATGCAATGATGTAATGTGTTCATACATCTATTTTGGCATTATAGGTAACTGATGAGGTGTGGAGACTTGATATTCATGAGCCAATTATCTGGGCTTTGGTGGATTTTTACAACAATCTTCAGCTCAATCGTGTTCCCCAAAGTACAAGTGTAACTCAAGTTGATCCAGAGATACGTGTGGAGTAAGACTCTTCTTCTACCTTTTGTAACCTGAAAATGTGGAATGATTATACATTTGCAGGAAGATGATTTCCTGTATCCAGTGTTTAAAAGTGTGAGTAGAAGATGCCTAGGAAACTGCCCTGTCTGACTTTAATCACAAGCTTTTGCATCAATATTTACAGCATAGAAAGCAAGCTCAAACAAAATTTTCGTTAAGTTGGCACAGCCTCAGTCAATTAAGTATCAGTGGTGTAATATTTAGTTGCACCAATCAATATACCACATTTTCAGTAATACTGTGGAGGGATGCTGCACCAACACAATTGAATTTTCTATTTTAGATGTCTGTTTCGTAGAGAAAATGATTGATATTACCTGTCAAGTTAATACATAGTTTGTACAAGTAGTAATTGCAGGTTTGATTCAGAGATGTTATAATATTTTTCCCTGATCTTTTCAGCCTGATAGATGTTTCAGAAGTGAGGTTGAAGGTGTCATTGGAAACGGCTCCAGCTCTGAGACCACATGGGGTATTGGGAGTGTGGAGCCCCATACTCTCTGCTGTTGGAAATGCATTCAAAATTCAGGTTAGGCTCCTAACTCATCTCAAGGATTGCATCCATATTTATCAACTATTCTATTGTTGAGAAATTGCAACTATAACTGAGTCTAGTTTTCATTGTAAACTTCTGAAAAATTCAACTATAGATGAGGATTCTTTAAAGGTTTTGAGATGAATAGTGATATTTTGGCTAGATAAATTCACCATTATGTATTTAACTAGCTAGGTGTCTGGTAGAATGACTTGCAGCTATACATTTTTGTCGTACTGTGGAATAAAGGTTGGAGGGTGTGAGCATTACAACATATAGTCGCTTTATATTTTGGATTAAAACCGGAATTCAGGTTCTATTTGTTATTTGCTGCCGGTCTTTCAAGTAATAGATAAAAGATATTCTCTTTCTACTCAAGCATTGGTATAATTTGTGGCAGGTGTCTTAATACATAGCCTAACATTCAATTATATGTCCTATCATGTAATCATAAATTGCTATCAACTTAGAATATGGACTCAACAAGAAATTTGTAGAATGATTAATGAAGGTACATCATTTTTTTTTTATAAGAAACTATAATTTTTGTATGAAGTAAAAAGATGAGAAGCTGCAATTATGGACCAAGTGTTCTCTAAAAATTAATAATAAAAAAACTAAGGGGAACAAATCTACACATATAGGATCAAATAATCATCCCCTCCCTTGTATTGAATCCCAAAACACATCATTAATCTAGAACTCTTGTCAATTGAGGTGAATAAAAAGGAAGAAGAGTCTTAAGATTCCTCTACTGACCAAGTTTGAAGAGAAGTAAAAAGGCAAATTCTACCCCATGACATTCTATTTCTTTCTTAATTCTCACCAAAAAGCAATTATAGGCATGCGTACTTCCTGACCTTTCTAGTCTACCCATGATCTAAGGAGCCAAACTTTTAGAGATTGGATTTTTTCTTATATCGGAAGTCCCAATCTTCCCTCTCTGTGTCATCAAGTGGTTGGCTTTGCTTTCTGTGGAAGATCCACTTCACTAATCAATTACATTGAACCTCACTGAAGTCTGAAATACCTTAACTACTTGAAGATTGGCCACCTCCTCTGTAACATCCTGGTTCAGTATTTTGTTTTATTGTTAAGATATTGTCCATTTTGTACACACAGTGTGTCACAGTTTTCTTTTAGGCTTTGCAGTCCAAAACATGTTTAGACAATTTAAGAATTCATAGACTATTTGATAAATCTTATCTTATCATCACCAGGCAGTGTGGGTGCCATACTATTCAATAAAGAAGAATAATCTAAAGGTTTTGATAAAATTCGAATTATATAAATTTAATCAAGATATAATTGACAAATAAACACATTATTAGTTTAGAGGTTTTAGTATTTAGATAAAAGCCAAGTTTTTTTGCCTTTTTTGATTTTATTTGATTATCCGATAATTGTTAAAAAAAAAACCTAAACTAAATCAAGTAAAATTAGGCTTATTCAGACATAAAGACCAAAAATCAAGCAGCTCCGTAGTCTCTTACGTTGGTTCTTAAAAGTGAATGTCTACACTTAGGTGGTTATGATTTTCTTATAATTAACATATTTCGAGTAAGGTTAGGTGAAATCCACTTGAGGGGATTGGGTGTTACATGTTTTTTAGTTCAGTTTTTAAACTTTTACTGGTCATTATCATCTGGTAATAGCCTCCTTTATAAACATGTCAGTTTAACGAAATCTTTCCAAGGTTAGCTCTAATCACTTCTTTGATTATTCCCAATTCAAATATTTGAAATTGTAGCATCTTTGTGATTCCAACACTTGCCAACCAAACTTTCATCTTAAGCATTGATTTTAATAAATTGTCAACTATTGCATTATACCAATGTATTTGACATGATGCTTTTGATATCTTTCTCTCAGATTCATTTAAGGAGGGTGATGCAGAGAGACAGATTCATGAGGAAGAGTTCAATTATTCCTGCAATTGGAAATCGCATTTGGAGAGATCTGATTCATAATCCTTTGCATTTGATATTTTCAGTAGATGTATTGGGAATGACGAGTTCAACATTGGCTTCTCTTAGTAAAGGATTTGCAGAGCTTTCAACTGATGGACAGTTTCTGCAGTTACGTTCAAAACAGGTGATAGTTCTTACACTTTTTCTACATTTAAAACCATAATGCCATATTCTAAATTGGGGAATAAATTTTTAACATGGGATCAGGTGTGGTCAAGGAGAATCACTGGAGTAGGTGATGGAATCATTCAAGGAACAGAAGCTCTTGCCCAAGGTGTTGCCTTTGGGGTATCTGGAGTTGTGACAAAGCCAATGGAGAGTGCAAGGCAGAATGGTCTATTTGGACTTGCACATGGGATAGGTCGTGCATTCCTAGGATTTTTTGTGCAGCCAATGAGTGGGGCATTGGATTTTTTCTCATTAACTGTTGACGGCATAGGTGCAAGTTGTTCTAAATGCTTAGAGGTTCTCAGTAACAAAACTACCTCCCAGAGGATCAGAAACCCCAGGGCTATCCGTGCTGACGGGGTACTTAGAGAATATTGTGAGAAGGAAGCTGTTGGTCAGGTACAACAGTTTAGGATTGTGTTCAATTTATATGTATGCTTGTTCTTCAGTCCTGGGAAATTTATGAATGTGATTTTTCACTTAAATATTTTGGCTCCCAGATGATACTTTACCTTGCAGAAGCAAGTCGTCAGTTTGGCTGTACTGAAATATTCAAGGAGCCCTCAAAGTTTGCTTGGTCTGATTATTATGAAAGACATTTTGCTGTGCCTTACCAACGAATTGTTCTAGTCACCAATAAAAGAGTCATGCTGTTGCAGGTTAGTAAGTAATACGATTCTAGTAAATTTATTTCATACTTGTTGTCATGATGCAAGTATTTTTTTTTCCTTTAATTCTGTTTTCTACTGTATCCAGTGTCCAGCTCCTGACAAAATGGATAAAAAACCTTGCAAGATTATGTGGGATGTCCCATGGGAAGAGCTCTTGGCAGTGGAGTTGGCAAAAGCTGGCTGCCAACAACCTTCTCACTTGATCTTGCATCTCAAGACTTTTAGGCGATCAGAAAATTTTGTTAGAGTCATAAAATGCAATACTGAAGAACTCAGGGAGAGAGAACCTCAAGCTGTTCAAATCTGTTCAGTGGTGCATAAGATGTGGAAGGTGTACCAGTCTAAAATGAAAAGCCTAATTCTGAAGGTTGTTGCTGCGCATAATCTGTACAGCCTTTTAGATGTCAACCATAAAATTCTGATAAGATTCCTCTGTACAGCCTTTTAGATAGATGTCAACCATAAAATTCTGATAAGATTCCTCAATTCACAGGTCCCTTCGAGCCAAAGACATGTTTATTTTGCCTGGAGTGAAGCTGATGGGAGAGAATCACGTACATCAAATAAATCCATTATTAAGTCTAGTGAATTCTCGTCATCCCGTTCTGCATCTGATGAAAGGAGATTTGTTAGACATGCCATCAACTTCCAGAAGATCTGGACCAGTGAGCGTGAATTGAAAGGTCGATGCACATTGTGTAGAAAGCAGGTGCATCACTGCTTACATTGCATTACTTTTTTCTTCTCTTCGTAATTATTATTATTTTTTTATAGTAATGACAATTTAATTTCATGGTACACATTGAGGTTTAGGTTCCACAATGATCGTCTTAAAGCAAATGTCTTTTATCCTTTTTTATCTCTTTCCTTTTTCTTTATTTTAGGTTTCAGAAGATAGTGGAATATGTAGCATTTGGAGACCCAGTTGTCCAGAAGGGTAATTACTGATGTTGTAGTTCATTGGAAGCTTCAACATATATATTCCATGATTGTAAAATTAATCAAAGTTCTTTTTCCTTTCAGATATGTTTCTATTGGGGATATAGCTCATGTTGGAAGCCACCCCCCCAATGTGGCTGCTGTTTATTGTAATGTTGACAGACTGTTCGCACCTCCGGTGGGCTATGACCTGGTATGAAATATAAATCTGATTAATAACATTTACTTTTCATTGTACTGTGTGCTTGAGTGTTAAAATTGTATAATGATGAACAATTCAACTTAGTAGCATGCGTTGTAACTTGATAAGCTTTCATGCTTTGTGAAGGTTTGGAGGAACTGTGTTGATGACTACACTACTCCTGTATCAATTTGGCAACCTCGTGCCCCGGAGGGATTTGTTTCTCTGGGATGTGTTGCTGTAGCGAATTTCGAAGAGCCAGAACCCAGTTTGGTATACTGTGTAGCAGAATCACACACTGAGGAAACAGTATTTGAAGATCAAAAGGTGTGGTCTGCGCCAGATTCATACCCCTGGAGTTGCCATGTTTATCAAGTTCGAAGTGATGCCCTTCACTTCGCTGCTCTTAGACACAACAAAGAAGAATCTGACTGGAAGCCCATGCGAGTTCTTGATGACTCACAGTCGTCTCTACTGTAATATTCAGGAGCTAATAATTCAGAATAGCCGGAGCTACTTGAAATATATCATATGATTTAACCAACCATACTTCCAGGTCTAATTTTTAGACCTGTTTGTTCATTATTTTGATTGAAAACATTTTGTGGAAAGCAGGCAGTGCAATTATGTAATGTAATTTGGTCGTGTAGGGGTCTTTTGTGGAAGTTGACAAATGTTAATTAATTACTGTGAAACATAAAACGCGTGATTTAATGTGAGTTTCATGTGTGGTGGTGGAGGGTGATTTATCAGAGGAATTTAAATCGATATCCAGCAAGGCCTTGTAATGACCTCAAAATCTGTCGGCAATGTAGAAGGAGATGTCATAATGGCACTTTATTAATAATTTACGAAAGTTGCCATTTTTTAAAGATTTCGTTACCGAAGTTGCCATTACCCGCTGTTTTAAACTTTATTCAACTGCCTTTCAAACTCATTTACTTTATTTATATTTTTACACACTCTCGCTGGCCATTGCATCTTTATCTTTTTCTGTACGATCCGATTCTGAATGCTAAATGGACGATCTGATTAAGGGCTTGGTCGACGTGGTTCTCGGTGGTGGTCATGATGGCGATCGTGATCGTGGCAACCGAGAGGAAGAGGAGCATTCCCGAAATGTACCGTCCGGATCCAGTTGGGCGGAGGTTAGCATCACTTGTTATACCTCTTGATTTGCAGTCGGATTATTGATTTTGATAGGGGCGAAAATGCGCAGGTGGTTTCCGGAGATCACGATAATGATGATCAAGAAAGACGCAACAATCGATGGAACAGACAGGTTTTCAGTATGACTTTTGTTCTTTTTAAAATTAAAATGAAATAAAATGTCAGGTAAATCTTCATCTTTTTTGTTTCATTTACGAATGATTTTTTTTTCTCCGGAAGTTTGTAATTCATTGTTTTCAATTTGATAGAACTGAACTTTCTGTAATGTGAAAGTGATTAAGTTTATGACCTTTTAGTATATCCGTTTCAACGTTTTATCAACAATGGTCGATGGTCAATCCTTACTGTCCGACGTTATAGTAATACTTGGTTTGTGCAATCAGTTCCAGAGTGGTTACTCAATTTTTAACGACTGCTTTCTCTTCATCATATCAACTGCAGGCTGTTCATGGTGGCTATGAAGAGAATGAAGGCCGTCGACGGCACGATTTTAACCAGAACAACTGGAATAGCGAGGTTGTTAATGAATTTTATTTCTTTGTTTGAACTCTTATAATGTTATAAAGTTTATCTGGGATGGTATTTCAACGTCTTAATACAGGAGAAGAAAGAGGAGGACAATGATGGTTGGGAAACAGTTGGCAAAGAGCCCTCAAGACGACGCCACAAGGTAGTTATTCTTACTTAATTCATCAAATGTCAAAACATGTACATGATAAAATGTTTTGGGTCCTTAGATTGAATCTGTTGGATGCAATATTTCCCATACTCCTTGGATCCAAAGATATGTTTAATGTTGGAACTAAGTTCTGCAATATTGCCCCGTTTCCTGAAGCAACAGATTGGTGGTGGTGGTGGTGGTGGTGTTTGATTAATATTTTGTATATAGTTGAAGCAGTATCAAACTATCATTTCTATTGTAAATTAAGTTAACCTGCTATAACTCCTATTTCCTA
Organism: Mangifera indica; assembly: GCF_011075055.1. Taxonomy (NCBI): domain Eukaryota; kingdom Viridiplantae; phylum Streptophyta; class Magnoliopsida; order Sapindales; family Anacardiaceae; genus Mangifera; species Mangifera indica. Next base: position 3,883,539 of record NC_058139.1, read on the forward strand.
GTAGGCACATCCAACCAATTTATAGGTTATGTTAGGATCGGTTCTGAACTGTTAAATAAGTGTTCTGCAGTTGTAAACTGAATTTTCTAGTATTGAAACATGGTTTATCTGATTTCTATGTTTGTGTTAGATATCTTAGGTTTTGCTTTCTTACTTAGATTGTTTGATGTGTGATATTAGAAGGCAGTGAACTATGAGCTCTCTTAGATGAATGTCAATATGAGCTTTATCTGAGAAGGTTCTTATTGTTTTAATAATCATCATCTAATTCTTTCTTTGGAAGCTATGCCTTAACAGGTGCAGAAGGATCAGTGGCTTGGATACAAAAGACCTCCTAGTGAGCAACAGTTCTCTGATGAAGTTGATATTGGTGGTAGCTTAGAACCCTCAGATGAGGAGCTCGCTAACTTTAAACAAGCCTGTGGCAAGCTCTGGGAACTTGACTTAAATCGTTTGATACCTGGTAAGGACTATGAGATTGACTGTGGTGAAGGGAAGAAAGTCTACCAAAAAGAGGATATGGCAGGAGGAAGCTTATTTAGCTGGCTCAGTGAAGATGTATTTAGGAAGCCTACTTTTTCTCGCTTTTGTTCACTCTTAGATAATTACAACCCAAATCAATCGTGTAAAGAAGTCTTCACTGCAGAAGAGAAGCAAGAGCAAGCTGCGTTCATAGAAGAAATTTGTAGAACTGCACCAATTAAATTTCTTCACAAGTATCTCTCTTCCAAGAACATTGTATCCAGGAATTACCCAGATTTCAAAAGAACAATGACAAGTCTCTGGTTTGATCTTTATGGCCGGGGTGGTACATCTGGTTGCTCTTCTGCTTTTGAGCATGTTTTTGTTGGGGAAATCAAGCAGCATGGGGATCAAGAAGTTTCTGGCTTTCATAACTGGCTTCAGGTTAGTGTCTTGTAACTATTTTCACTGGCAATAAGAAATATTTAGAAATTTGATAATGTCGTATTCTCTCATACTAACATTTGAAAGTCTGTGGTAAATTGTAATTGCTGTGTAACAAGTATGCCTTTGTTATGCCCACAGTTTTATCTCGAAGAAGCAAAAGGGAATGTTGATTATCAAGGTTATATATTTCCCCGACGTCATGGACAGATTGTAACTTTCTTTTTCTCTTTCTCTCTCTCTCTCTCTCTCTCTCTCTCATCTTGTTTTGACATTAAGACATGGATGGTAAAATTAGCTGAAACCACGAAAATAGCATGTGCCCAACTTTTTTTATTTTTTCTATAGCCTAATTTGATACATATCATCTAATCTGCAACTGCTGCTGTTTTCATATTTTCATTTTCCTTTGTTCCCTGTGATCTCTTGCAGCCCGACTCCAATACTCAGTTGCTTACAATTCAGTTTGAATGGAATGGAATTCTTAAATCTGTATCAAGCACATTTATTGGAGTGAGTCCCGAGTTTGAAATTGCCTTGTACACCCTATGCTTCTTTCTAGGTGAAGAGGACAACCACTTACAGCTAGGTCCATACCCTGTTAATATCAAGTGCTACAGACTTGGCGATAGAATTGGCTCTGTGTTTCCCATTGCAGAGTGTTGAATTTCAGGCCGCCTACAAGCTTGAATCTTAATTATTATATCCAGAAGTCATACAAATTATGAGACCGCATCAATGTCTGCTGAGGTAACCAAAATTTTATGAGACAATCACTGGTTAGAATATATAGAGACTTCCCATAATATTTCAATTAGGATGTTTACTGATTGTGCAGATGGCTAGCATTATGTGCTTGCGTAATCTGTCTCTTAGTTTGTCAAAATAAACAGTGTTCTATTGATTTTCATGGTTTTTGGGTGATCATACTTGTTCTTATCTTTAGAGGATATGCTTTATTCTTTCGATTTGTAACATGATTAATGGAGAGCAAAAATCTTAGCCCAAATAACTTGAAGATAGATTTTTTTTCGGCAGTATAGCTTACATGATTCAAATTTAAATTTTTATAGATTTTTTTCTTCATGCTTGATTTCTTTTTTTTATGTTTTAAGTTTGAGTAAGTCAGTTGGCTTACGGAAACTTAATAAAGGGTGAAGCAGACGTCAGAAAAGGATAGGTGGGTGCAAAGAAACTTCACCAAAATTCAAATGGCAAAGGCTGCTTATGGCAGGTGTCCTTAAAGCAGCCATTGCCAATTTTATCTAAAAATATCTAATTGAAGTTGATAAGATTTTTCCTTGGGTGTTGGAGTTCAAATCTTCTGTATTTTCATATAAACCAGGATAACTGTTGTTCAGATATCTTGAACAGGATGGTGCCAATGCCATATATTTTAAACTGGGGGCCTGAACCTGTTGTATTTTTATATATATGTAGGTAGGACAAATTCACTTTCCTATAAGCCTACTCAAGCTATTTAGCTTACTTTGGCTGAAAGTCTTTCATGCGTCTTAGCAAGAACAACTTAGAAACGTGAGGAATGGAACAAATAAAATTAGTTTTAAGTTATTTGAATCACAATTTTCTAACCCTTTCTCTCTATATATACATAAAGAAAATTCTCCAGTAAAATTTTTGGATTTTTGAGTTAAAATTCTAAAGACTTACCCATAAAGTAAAGTTAACGTAACTGATTCTGTGTGTCTGTCAGCAGTAGAGAACCTCAACCAAAGACTCAACATCACATTTGGAAATTCAAGTTGTAGTTATTAGGGTTGGGGACCAATATTACAAGAGGACAATAAACAAGTGTGAAAATATTTGGGCCAGTCTCCAAGTCCATCGCATGGGATTGTGGTAGATTACCAATTTTTATTCATGAAAACGAAACTAGATTCCCCAAGATGAACCATTCGTCTTTCATGAATAAATCTAGAGAAAGTTTGAATCAAAGTAAGTCGTTGAAAATTTTCATTAAAGATCATGGGAATGTGCATATATAAGAAAGACAGTTAAATTTGAAGGAGCCCATGATGACAAGACAGGTCTATTCATCATTAGCTATCAATGGCCTCAATCTTTTAACAGAATTCCTTCTGAAGCCCACCATTTTCACTTTTTGGTATTGAAGAGATAAGGTCTAATTTCCTCCACAAAACCATGTAATGGTTGGCATTACAAGGAGAGCTAATTGCTCACTCAACAGCTAAGATCAATAGACCTCACTTGAATAAACACCAAACTGTCTATATCAACCATTTCTGATGGATTCCAATTAAGGACCCACTTCCTTCATACTTATAGTATGCTCTTCTGCTGCCTTGATGCTCATTTTTTTCTGGGGAAATCTGTACACACGTGACTTCATACTTCTAAAGAAGAAATTTTATATTTTGAAAGTATCTTCTTCATTAAAATTTGGTAAAATATATGCGTATCATTCACTCTAAAAAAATTAGCTCAAAATAGGGAGTGTTCTTCAACCTCATCACAACTTGAGAATATCTGACGAATTCATTGTAATAAAAATGATTGACAGTGTGTATGAATGGAATATAAAAAGGTTTTTGATGACTTTGAAAAAATGTTACATTCAGTGTGGATGATAATTACAAAATAGATTGTCTTGAATAAAAAAGAACTTAATTTTTTTAGATAGATTATTATCTAAATTAAAAAATAAATTTTCTATCAGATTACGTGGAGACAAGAATCACGCATTGGGTTGTTGGTTGTTGTTCTTGTAGTGCGCTTCTTCTTTGAATGTTACTTTGTGAATTTGGTCGAAGAAGAGTTTTACTATGTAATAATTGTTTTATAGTACTTGGAGTGTGAACAAGATTTTAAAAACTTTTTGCATCTTTAAGAATATTTTGTTACAATGATATTTTAGTTGATTTAATTAATATTTTGTACACTTTGTATTGTGTATTAGTTAAGTTACCGAGAATTACTCTAAACTTTAATATGACATGTTTTGTTTGCATCATATGACATGGTTCTTAAATGTCTTAAGTCTGACTTAAATAATTAAAATTTTTTCTTGTTCTGTCTCAAATTGACTTTAATTAAAATGTTAACTCCTAGTTTCTTCACACAATAGAAGTTCTTAAGTCTTTGTCTTATTGAAACTTTGACGATCTTCAATCTATGATAGTATGTTTTTGGTGATTAATTAAAAAGTTATTTACATCAATTTACGAGATAGTGAGTTATCTAACTCTAAAATATTTTTATTCTTTGAACTTCTATATTATTGATTATAACAATTTATGAAATCGTATGTATGATAGGGTAGGAAGGTATTACTTTTCCACGTTGATACGAGATAAGGAAGAAATGTAAACTAATCAGTGTTTCCTTTAAATAAGGGACATCTACATTTTTTTATGTTGTTATGTGAACTTAATCTAGGATGGGTTTCACTTATGACAACAACCAAACCACATGAGAGAGGTTCAATCTCTAACGAAATAAGCTTTATATGATCATTTGTTAAAAATAAAATACTATCGGTTAAAAAGTTTGAAAGACTTTGTTCTCATCCTAGGCATGGTGTTTATACATGTAGTTGATGGCGTACAAATTCAGACAGACACCTTATTGTTAAACCATGTAACGTTGGCCCAACAGGAATGAGCTCTCCCAGTCTTTCTTATCCAGAGCCAACCTAAACCAAGAGAATCACGGAATTTGCCAGCCACATAAGTTCAATTCTGTCAACATTCACTGATTAAAGAGAAACGTAACTTAATTCCACCCATTATTACAAAACTAATAAACACAGTTTAATGTAAATCGCATAACGTGGATGTGGCTAATTTGATAAGGTCGGCTGACTAGATTTTTGATTTTTTGCACTTTTTCTCTTCTAATTTAAACGTGAGCCCACTAAATTTTGTCTCCTTCAGGAGATGGGAGCACGAGTTTTGGTTTTATAAATAAATAAGCACATGCCACCTCCCACATTCATTCTTCTTTTCGCTTCAATCAAGCAAATACAAGAACTATGACTTTATCTCTACGTTCTTTCACTTCTTTTATCAATCTTAACGACACCAGAACCCTCAAAACTTCCGACGATTTCTCTAGCGCAATTTGCTTCGCCAAAATCAAACTTTCCTGCCGTCTCCGCGCAAAGAGTTCAATGCAAGAACCACAGCTCTCGCGGGGAAATCAGTTAGCAAAAGAAGGATTGAGGAAAAGCGAGATAAAAGAGAAGCTCCATGAGCTTCCTGTGGCTCATCGTCACCGTGGAAACGACACGAGGGTGCCTGTGTTTGTGATGCTTCCATTGGACACGGTGACACAGGGGGGGAATTTGAATAAACCCAGAGCCATGAATGCTAGTTTAATGGCTTTGAAAAGCGCAGGGGTTGAAGGTGTGATGGTCGATGCTTGGTGGGGTTTGGTGGAGAAAGATGGACCTTTAAAGTACAGCTGGGAAGGTTATTCTGAGTTAATTCAGATGGTTCAAAAGCATGGCTTGAAGCTCCAAGTGGTCATGTCTTTTCACCAGTGTGGGGGGAATGTTGGAGACTCTTGCAGGTATGTCAGTATCCAGTTTTTCTCAATCTATCAATGTTTTTTTAAAGTTCATTTCCTTTCACAGAATTTTTTAGTTTCTTCCCATTGATCTTTTTAATGTTTATACTGAATATTGTTGATTATTATACAGCATTCCGCTGCCACCATGGGTGCTTGAAGAAATCAGCAAGAACCCTGACCTTGTGTATACAGACAGATCTGGACGACGGAATCCTGAATATATCTCGTTGGGCTGTGACATGATTCCAGTGCTCAGAGGAAGAATGCCCATTCAGGTTTATTCTGACTTCATGAGGAGCTTCCGAGATACTTTCAGAGATTACTTGGGAAGAAGTGTGGTGGTAACCTTCTATTTTGTCTATATTCGATCTAATCTTTTTGTCTTGTGATTCTACTTTTTGTAACTCAATGGAAACTGAAAGAATATAATCTGACATCCCTTTATGCCAACGTGGAATAATTAATTAGTAATATATGATTTTTATTTGATGCAAGTCTCCGTACAAAAGCAGAAATGTCAATACTATCTCAGAATTTATCCTAGGTTTGGCAAATTGCGGGTACCTTTAATTCCAACCCCCTCTTAATCAAGAAATTGCTCCCTCCATCCTCTACAGCAATTTCCAAATTTTTGGGAGCAGGGATGCGTAGATTGGTCTATCAATCTGGTCAGTTGAATGAAGTCTAGTGTGTTTAAGTTTGGGTTCAAGTTTCAGGTTTGTCTATTCGGGTCCCCTTTCTTTTATTCTAGTCCAATTCCGTAATATGTTTTAGGATTTAGGCTTATTTTGAGTCTTTTCTTACAATTTTGAAAACTTTACAAACATTTCTTAATAATATGGGTTTCTTCATTTTCATAAACGAAACATAACCACAAATGTCATATTTTCTGGGAGGATGATGGAACGTGGACGTGGCTATAATTTTGAGGGATTGAATGAAGATGACGAGGAAGAGTCTAAATGAGTCCCCACCCGCACCGTACATACAAAGTTTGCACGGTTGTTTTGCAATTATGTCAGATTTTTCAACAGTGCCCTTACCAACAAATGTTATTTCCAAGCGGTTGGGTTACAGTGGCAGAGGGCTAAATAGGCAATTCTGTAATCTTGTTGGACAGTCTTATGAAAGCCCACTAAGCGTGACAATTGGTTCAGGGGTCCAAACTTTTCCCCCACTTGTCAAGTTTATGAGCGTGATGGCAAGGAATAAGCAAGAGTAGCAATCAAAGCAGTTACCTCTGCCAGTGGAATTGGATAAGTTTCCAGTTCCATTACAAATATGTGTCTCAGAGTTGCAATCCATGGAAGATAACCCACCAATCAAAGGAGCAATCATTTATAGGACCTAATCCCAATCAGATCTTGGGCCTAGATAATTTTGGTTGAAGCCCGACTTTGAAATTCTTATTGAACAGAAATTTTGTTCAAGCCCACAATATCCCTTCTTTTATACGTCATCTAGGTTTGAGAATAGCGTAGTACGAGGACCTCAGGAGATGAAATGAACACAACATATCATACCAAAGAGGAAGAATATTGAGAAAATAAAAATAAAAATGTGGAACAACCATTCAAATATGTGTGATTGGTCTTTCCATTTTATTACAAATAACAGAAGTTTCTTGAACTCATTATGGACTCCTGTTGCAGGAAATTCAAGTGGGCATGGGTCCTTGTGGAGAACTGAGATACCCAGCTTATCCAGAAAGCAATGGAACCTGGAGATTCCCCGGAATTGGAGAATTCCAATGCTATGACAAGGTGAGTCTTGCATAATGCAATTGGAGAATTTAACCTATTTGAATTTAAAATTGATAAGCTTCTATGTTAAAACAGTACATGAGAGCTTCATTGGCAGCATCAGCAGAGGCATCTGGTAAAAAGGATTGGGGAAGAAGTGGACCGCATGATTCTGGGCAATACAATCAATTTCCAGAAGACACAGGCTTTTTCCGAAGAGATGGTACCTGGAATTCCGAGTATGGACGATTTTTCTTGGAATGGTACTCTGAGAAGCTACTAGATCACGGAGATCAGATGCTGGCAGCTGCAAAAGGAATATTTCAAGGAACTGGTGTAAATCTATCTGGAAAAGTAGCTGGAATTCATTGGCATTACAGAACAAGGTCTCATGCGGCTGAATTAACTGCTGGGTACCACAATACAAGACATCGAGATGGTTACCTACCAATAGCAAGAATGTTCAGTAAGTATGGAGTAATATTTAACTTCACCTGCATGGAAATGAGAGACAGAGAACAACCTGATTATGCAAATTGCTCGCCAGAAGGGTTAGTTTGGCAAGTAAAGATAGCAACGAAGGCTGCTGCAGTAGAACTTGCCGGAGAGAATGCCCTGGAAAGGTATGACGCCAGTGCTTATGGACAAGTTATGGCAACAAGTAGATCAGGTTCTGGCAACGGATTGAGTGCATTCACATACCTAAGAATGAATAAGAAATTGTTCGAGGGGGACAATTGGAGACATTTCGTGGAGTTTGTGAAACGCATGTCAGAAGGAGGTAGAACCAGGCTCCCAGAATGTGACTCAATTGGGAGCAACCTTTATGTTGGTTTTATTAAAGATAAGAAGGAGAAGAAAAACAAGGAAGCTGCACTTGTGTAGCAAAGGATTCTCATGTTACACTATTACAGTACGTACCGTATCATAAATATAGAGAAAAAAAACATCGTGGCAGGTAGACACAATAAGAACTGTATATCCTATCTCCAAATCATGAATGGAGAACATCTTTATCAGCTAATATACTTTTTCAGTCTCGTTTATACACATGAAAAATTGGTCAATATATAAATGACATATAGGTTTGAGATTGAATAGATTCATTGTGTGTCAACAATATTCAATAGAATTTTGTGCTTCTCAACACATACATCTTCTTTTCTTTTTTTTTGCAATAAAGACTGTTTATGGCTTCCAACTCATTCTCTATTCTATATGACCAATAATGATGTACTGATGTCGTTCAAATACTACTTAAAACTCAAGTGATGAACTGATGCAAGCTTCAAGAGAATGACCTTCTATGTACTCAGGGCTGGCATTACCCCTATTCGAAAATTAATAAATTCCTGGAATCAAATATACCAAACAATTTTTCAGAAACACTATATTATAATAGGAGGTCATTGGAACAATGGTACAGGTAAAATTTTTAGCAAACCAAACTCATTGCCAACACATCTTAAGATCAACAAAATGCAAACTTTCTCAGAAAAGGAAGAAGAAATCTGCACCATTAGTCAACATGCTATGGTTCGATGACAACCATCAACAGAAAAAACACATTTTCAGTAAGGACAACAAAATGTAAGAAGCCATGAAAAGTATGGTGCAGAGATGGTCCATGGTTCAGCTTCAAGAAACCTTGGTTGAGAGCTTTGACTCAGTTTAATGCCTTAAAGGTTATTGATGAAAATTCCATTCTTGCTGTCCACTTCTTACTGAAAACCAGATCCAAGCATCTGAATTTGCCCAACCAGCATTAAAAATCCACAGTTCAGATATGGACCAACATGAAAATGCTGACCTAATAATAAAGCAGATGAAATGCCAACAATTAAAGGCAAAATTATGTGCATTTTCCTCTGTATCAGGCTTAGACCAAGAACAAACAATACAGAAACAAATATCACAACTTTTCAAGAAATCCTCTTAATCAGTAACACAGATATTCTTTCAGCTGAAAATGAAATGAATGAAAATAAAGCAGGTGAAAAAATACCGATTAAGAATGGGGAGGAGGAGGTGAATCTCCACGGCGAAGACCCTCGATTAGTTGTTCCAGCTCTTTGCGAGCAGATTCTCTTCCAAACATGAACCCGTACCTGAAAATATTCCAATCACAAAAGTTAACAAATAAAATGAAACTTTGATTTTAGTAAGATTCAGAGTTATTTACACCATGCGGAAACAGCAGAGAATGCAGCGGCAGTGGCAATTGTCTGAATCAAACTAAATCTTCTCTCCATTTTCAGAAATATTTTGATTTCAGAATTATTTTCTAGGGTTTCTTCTTGTCTGTAAACGCTCTGCCAATAGTATACAAATCGAGAAGAGAATACTATAAACAATTTTTTCTAATTTATTCCCATCACCTAATTTCTTTCATACAATATAAACAAGCACATCACCACTGCTACTAAAATAGAAAGAGTGAATTCATATTTTTAAATTTGGCCTTTAACCTTCTTCCCCTTTAATTTATATAAATGATATTTTCATCAAAAATTTATTTACTATGAAATACAACTTTTTACTAAAAATTATTTTAAACCTTTTTAAAGAAATAATATTATGTCAGTAAAATTATTTTTATTATTTTATTTTTTGAAATTATTACATAGCTTTAAATTAATAAAAATTAAAAAATAATTTTTTAATATTCAAATTATATAAAAAAAAGTCTTATTTTTCTTTTCTCACCCTTTCTTTCTGGCTTTCTATAAATATAAATGTTTTTGTCATATAATTGTGTATCAAAAAATAAATTATAATTTTAAAAATATTAGAGATCATTTTTGAAATTTGTAAAGGTTGTTGAAAATTCAAAAAAAAAATTGATTCTTTTGAAAAATTTTGAAATATCAATTTACCTTCAATAGTTTCAAAAATAACAATTATATCCCCAAAAAATTAAACAAAATACAATAAATTATTAATGTAAATGTTATATTATAACTATTAAGATTATATAATAGTTTTAAAATATATATATATATAGATTTGAAAAAATTTCAAATATTGGTTTGTAAGTTTCTAAACCTTAAAACAGTTGGGTATTATAAAAAACTTGTTATTTTTTATTTTTTAAAATTAATAAATGATAAATTTTATATTTTACCTTTACCATCGGTTTTTTTTTTTAAATCAAATTTGATTTTGGATAAAATGTTATTTGTACTAGTTAAGGATGGAAAAGTGTTTTTGGGTCAAATCTTGGGTGGGAATATCTGATTTCCTAAAATAGAAATAGAATCCTTCGGGACCGACGGAATAAGGCAATTCATTTTGATCTTTCAAGCTCCTAAATTGCTCACAAAATTTGGACTGCACATCTTGGATACTAAGTTGTACCAACAAAGCAATGCAAATTAGGACCAAAAGTATTTTCGCTTAACAGTGGGGGCTTGCAATTAAACTGATAAGAACAATGGTACAATAACCTCAGCATAGTTTGGCATAAGAATTCACAATTTACAAGCATTCTACACCTTCCATCTCACATCCTCTCAGTGTATTGAATGTATAAGATAGTATAGAAAAAAAAAATAAGGAGATAAATAAGTAGGACCAAGGCTTCATTTTGACTTTCAGAAGTGGAATCAAACATATATTTGAGGCCAACAAAATTCTGTAGTTCCTTTTCCAGATGAATTCAGGATGCATACTGAGGAAAATTAGCTCCTTCCCAATTCATACTAATATCCGAGATGTTATACCTGTCAGGTGCATCAAAACCAAATAATCAGAATTAAGTTTCGAGACATTTGGCTCAAACTCAAAAATATTTATTAATACCAACCTTATTTTGATCTTCCTTTGGCCAATTTAGATCCCGATGTAACATTACTATTGTTGGAAGAGGTTGCCTCTTCTGATAATTGTATTGCTTGCTTTAAGCTCTCTACCACCTGATTCATCGATGGTCGTTCTTCTGGAGTCTTCTTCAAGCAGCTGTCTGCCAATTTGCCAACTTTCCGAGCTGCACTGAAAGAATAGTTGTTTCTGAGTCGTGGGTCTATTATCATGCTGAACCTTTTACTATCAGCAGGGAATTGCTTCACCCAATCCAGAAGCTTCTGTTCCGCTGTTGGACGGTTTCTGTCGAGCGATCGCCTGCCAGTTAGGATCTCATAGAGCACCACTCCAAAACTCCAAATATCACTTTGAACTTTTAGGTGGCCTGTTTCAACATATTCTGGTGCAGCATATCCATATGTCCCAACAACCTAATGAAAAATAGAAAACATAGACAACATAAATCATTAACACAGTAGCCATTTAAATACAATCTGAATTGTGATTGAGCAAGTAGGCAAGCAGTGCTTCCAACTACAGAGTTTAAATAAATCTATGGCTGAACCCCCAATGAGGCTGTTAGCATCAGCTAGATTGGCACAAAACCAGTCAAGATCATCCTCACCCTAACTTTGATTAAAAGCAAGAGATAACATCCTTATAACTTCCTGAGTTCTAGATGCCTTAAAAGCTTTTCCATAAAGAAGGTTCTGGATGAACTGAAAAATCCAAAACTTAAATGAAGTGAATCATAATTTCAACATTGTGGCTCAAATGATGGGATTTTTAGGGACAAAACAGAATTAATCAAACCAACTTAGTCTTTCTAAGCCACCAATGGAAAATCATATAGGATTGCTTAGAAACATTACATAGAGTTAGCCACTTTTACAACCATAGAAATTGCAAAGCATCTACCATCTATAACATGTACTTACCGCTGTCGATACATGAGTACGATCCCCTGTTGGCCCTTCTCTGGCAAGCCCAAAGTCTGAGAGCTTTGGATTAAAATTTTCGTCTAATAGCACATTTGAGGCTTTGAAATCCCGGTATATCACCTAAGAATTAGTACAAGCAGCAGTGGTTGAAGTCTCAAAACAGAATCAAAATAAATGAGACCAATTAAAGTCTCAAAACAGAATTAAAATAAATGAGACCAATTAAAGTCTCAAAACAGAATCAGAATAAACTAGAACAATTTAATAGATGCGAAAGGCGAATGAGAGTAAGTTGATAAAGGATATTAATTCTAAAAGGAGTAATGGTGATATCATTTTCCAACAGTACAACATAAATACAACGAGTTGTAAACATCTGAATTCCAACCTGTAACCTTTTGAACATTATTCAATTTAATATGAGCACTTGAGAAAAACTAAACACAATCAATCATTAATAGACCAGATATAACAATCAAATGACAAGAATACAGTAACACATATATGTTTCTGGTGACCAATAGTTAAAACCTACAAGTAAATCACAGAATACATGAACTCAGATCAAAATGAACAAGACTAGCACATTCAGATTCAGGCTTCATAGCATAATCATGGTTAATTCAGTGTTGAACTCAAAAAACATTGATAAGCAATGGTATGATCAGCTGAAGTCAGCCAAAGCAAAGTGAATTGTACCTGGATTTCCAAACCCTCATGTAAATATGCCAACCCTTGAGCTGCACCAAGGATAATTTCTAATCTTTTCTTCCAAGGCAGAGTGGGCAGAGCCAGGTTAAAAAGATGATCTTCCAAGCTTCTATTGGGCATATATTCATACACGAGCAACCTTTGAATCCCTCTTTCATCATCTACGGAACAATATCCTAAAAGTTTTACTAAGTTCGGGTGACTAACAACTCCAAGAAATTGAACTTCTGCAAGCCATTGCTTATGACCCTACATAAGAAAGAAATTAGTGTTGGGAATCCATGAAACAAAGTAAAAAGATTATTGATTACCCAAAAGGCAGAACATAATGAAGAAGCAATTAACAATCATGGGAATAGTTATCAATCTTAGCCAGAAGGCACAAGCAAATATTTTATGCAAAAGCTCCCTATGCCACAGAAAAATCATTTGTGCATTTGAAGTTATCCAGAAGATATCTGGCAGAGCATGCCTCACTTTTCCTTGTAGTTATACCAGACCAAGTGTGTCATTAAGCATATTGGGTAGCAGCCAGATTCCATATTCAGCAGTTCTCAGAATTGGTTACAGAAATGACTCACTAGCTGAAGCTGACAATTCTATAATATGACCTATGAATAGCATACACTAAGGAAAAAAACTAAAATTGATTAGTCAAACCAAAAGAAAGACAAACTTGGGGAGATGGGATTGAAGCTATATCTAAACAAAACAAGGCAAACGGATGTTTCCATAGGTCAAAATTCTATTTGCAATTCATCCAAATGTCCAAAATTCATATATGATTTCATCCAACCAAGAATAGAAAGTGGCTACAGCTTTTATGATGGTTACTCCAACGGTACAAGATGGGTGTGTGCCTTGTTATTCTATTCACGAAACTTTCTGCATGACTGCATCCTTAAGAAACAACAGGGAAAACATTGCATTCAAGAATTTGACATTCCTGGAAAATAAACTGATCAAGATCTTTCCTCTCTTTTGTTTTAGCATAAGTCAATTGTGAGCATTCAATCCCAAGTTCTAGGTTATAGTGGTGACATAGTTATTATTGCTGATTATTGCCTATCCATAATAACAACTGTCACTATAATTGCATGATCCAAGCTGAACATCTCCTAATGCTTGTTAAATTGGTATCTGTGACTAAACCTTTAAAGCTAGTTATGATATTTCTTTCAGTACTTCAAATCCCAATTTTTAATTTTTTATGAAGACCAAGTACAATGAGCAAAAGTAACACAAGGCACAAGATCATACCTAAATGAATTTTATAAGTGAAATGCAGGGCACTATAAGGATTCAGACATCGCATAAACACAACACTGCACAAGTTTTAAGTATTTCATCACTGTTTTTGATCTATTAAATGGCAGATTTTTTTCTCCATTCATAATAATCTCTATGTTTTCAACATCAAAGGTATTTCAATTGGATTTAGGTCACTGAGCATGCAAAAATTATAAAATTTTTCCCCATGACTAAAACTAGACTGTAATTCTCTCCTGATTCCTAATTTCTTGTGCTATCCAACACAAGGTAATTCAAAACTCCAATGCACCATGGTAAGGTCAACAGACAACTGTTATGACCTTACACCATTCAGTTCCTGTAAATTCAATTCACATTCATGACAGCCACATGGTCTCATCGTGCAGATAAACCACAATGAATAACGAAGGAAAAAAAAAAGACTATGGCAGATTTAACTCAAAAACAAATTATGCAGTGGACAGTATCTTAAGCACAAGATTAAAGAAAATAGACTAGTTTACCTGCAAACCATGCTTGTTGAGCCTTTTAATGGCAACATCTATGGGGTTACCCTTATCATCAGCAGGCCTGATCTTTCCCTTATACACACTCCCAAAACCACCTTCTCCAATCTTTAACATCCTGTTAAAGCCACTTGTTGCCTCTCTCAGTTCTTCCAAAGAGAAAGCTCTCAAATTGTGCTCCTTCTCTTTGTACAATTCAGGTATGCTCCTTGGCGATGGTAATGATCTTGTTGTACGGTTTAACGCTGGATTTTCTAATTTACTTCGGCTTCTTGGTTCCGGGGCAGATTTTGATTCTCGATTGGTCTTGAATTTGTCCTTGAACATATAAAAGCACTTCATTTTGCAAGCTTCCAATATCAAATCTCTCCAATCTCAAGCCTTTGCAGCAGCTTCTTATGTTAACTATTCTAATGTTCCTCAACAATCAAAATCAAATAAGAACACTAAATGCATGGACAGATCGAAGACCAGAAGGTAAAATAACAAATTTTTTACACAAGGAAGCAAATGAGATGAACCCAGGTGAGAACTAAACCGCGTGAAAAGAACAAATAAAACCAAATGGGAATTCCAGAAAGAAACAGAGAAAAAAATAGAAAAAAGGTGGATTTAAAGATAAAATGTGGAAATATTAAAAATCCCACGGTATAGTCTACAGAGAGATAGGAGTTACGTGTCTGAAACCGAAAAATCAGGTGTTTGTGACAAAGAGAGGACAGAACTAGATTGACTACTTGATCAAACTTCAAACTTCAAAGTCGAAGACGACTGTCATCCTTCTTTAATTATACAAAAATTTTCATTTTTCTGAATGTTTTTTTCTTATACATTAAAGAGGTTAATGAAATGAAGAATGCTTTATTATTTAAATTGAAAAATTATTCTACGAGTAATAATAAATATAAATTATTATTATATTTAATAAAATTAGATAAATATAAATAATTATTATATTTAATTAAAAATAATAAAATAATATTAATTTATTTAAAATTTTTAAATATAATTATTTTAAAATATTTTTATTATTTATTATATTAATTAAAAATAAAAATAATTTTATTTTTAAAAAATTAATAAGTAAAAATATAATTATAATAAAATTAGGATTATTTTTAAAAAAATTAATATCTAAGAATAATAATTAAATTATTTATTATATTATTATTAAAAAAATTTATTATTTATAAATTAAATAAAATAAAATGGGATAAATAATAGAAGATATTTAATCTTATCGATTAGACGACTCTGAAAAGAACACAGTAAAACAAGAGAAAAGAGAAAAGCAGTTTCCAGAAACCGACTTGGAATTGTAGCAAAAGAGATAAGCTTAATAAATTTTTAGTATGCGTCAGCGTTGTAGTTTAGGTTGATGTCAATGGCCTGTGCATGAGGTAATCGGTATGGAAACGGTAAAAGAAGAGCAAACAAATAATTTCTTTCCCACCCAAGGTTTTGTCTGATAATTTTTGCACCCCTATATGAGATGAATAATACTTTCTCCACCAAAATCAACCATAAATGATTTTTTTTCATCCAAAATTAAACTTTTCTAATAAATGAACAATATTAAAAAGTATAATTACTATTTTATTTTTTAAATTATCATATAATCTTAAATTACAAATAATATTTTAAATATCTAAATTATATAAAAAATTATGAATAAAATTATATATACACATTTTTTATACATAAATATCTATATGTGTGTGTGTGTTTTAATATGATTAAATAATTTTAAATTAATAATAAATTAATATCTAATAGCATAATGACACATTCATATGTATACACATTTATGTATAAAAAAATGTATATATAACATTGTTCGTTTCTTGTTACTCTTTCTTCTCATTCTCTTCTTTTCTTATATAGATGTCTTTATCATATAATCTTATATAAAAGGTAAATTTTTTCTTAAAACATTGGGTGTTTTTTATTTTTAAGGGTTACTGAAAATTTAGAAAAAAAAATTGACAATCTTTTGAAAAATTCTGAAATATTATTTGTTGTTCAATAGTTTAAATAATAAAGTTAAACCTCTAAAGAATTAAACAAAATTTAAAAAATTATTTATGTAAATATCATATTCTAGTTATTGGGTCATATAGTACCTTAGACATTAATTTGTAAATTTTTAAAATTTTTTAAGAGTTAAATTGTTATTGTTAAAATGTATAAATTTAATATATATTTTTTTTTAATTAATTGGTGGTAAAATTAAAATGTTACTTTTAGATTTTTAATTTTTAAATAAAATTTAATGTTGGGTGAGAAAATATTATTACCACTAATTAAGGGTGAGAAAGTGTTATTTATATCAACTAGGGGTGAAGAGAGTCTTAAACTAAACATTGGGTAGAAAATGATGCTTACTCAAAAGAAAACCAAAAACATGCAAGGGTCTTTTCTCTACCTTCCAGCTGCCTTCCAATTTTCTGCATCAATGCTGACAATTAAATACCGTGTAAGGAGATTACAAATTTTTTCTCTCGGCTTTAACAAAGGAGCTTTTCTTCACCTTCCTTCTTTTTCATGTTATAAATATGGGGTTGAATTATTCATGAACATCTCTTCCAAGTTATTAATAAAATATTCGTCTGTCAACTATCTTCTGGAGCACGCATGACCTACTCCATTAAAATATAGCAGACGAAGTCGAAGTTCTGCTGTAAAATAATATTACATGTATGAAATTGAGAAAGACGTAAGTCTAAGAATATTGATTAAAAATTACATCTTTCATTCTAAACAAAATACTTTAATATGAATAGAGTTAAAGATTTCTACTGTTTTCTGCAATGTGAACAAAACCGTTGAAATCTGAAAGTCGTTGGTAGAGCAACTTGTGAAAAAGCCAATAAAGAAACAGAGCTTTCTTTGACATGATAAAGACCCTAGGTTTGATCTCTTTTTTGTTATTCAATGAGGCCTTCAACAACTTAATGAATAAGGTTTTCGTCCATGGACCCCTTCAGCTCATCTTTTCATCTAAAATATTCGTTGACAGGGTCGCCTGATCTTGACACTTGTTTAATCTTGACAAAATAAATTAATTTGAACGCTTTAACCAGGAAAGTTCTGCATTTTTGATAGGTCTGAATTTTCTAGTCTTGTTAACTCATAAGGGAAAATGAAATTACGGAAAAATAATATAACAATATGACAGTTAATAAAATTGGTAGAATATTAAAATTTTTAAAACGAAAGTTTAGATTCAAGTCTTATGGGTTCAATTATTATACTCTAAATTTACTTGTTTAATAAATACAGACAAAATCTCTATTTATAATAAAAAAAATGTAATATGATAACATTTTGAGATGGTTTGATTTAAGAAATATTTTATTATTAAAATTGAAAGATTACTTTGAAAATAATTTATTTAGAAGATTACTGGGTATACGTGATTACTATATTTGATAAAATTTGATAAGTATTAATACTTATTGTGTTTGGTTAGAGTTAATAAAAGAATACTAATAAATTATTTTACTTAAATATAATTGGATATAATTATTCAAAAATATTTTTTATATTATTTGTTATATTAATTAAAAATAAGATTATTTTTATCTAAAAATATAATTATCATAAAATCAAGATTATTTTAGTAATTCTTAATATCTATAGTAAAGATAATAATCAGATTATTATTTATATTATCTATCATATTATCATTAATAATAAATAATTATCATAATTTTTTATTATTAATAAAATAATATAAATAATAAAAAATAAATTACTAACATAATTTTTATTATTCAGAGAACAAACCACCCCTAATTTGTGTTCTGACGATGAATTCTCGGACAACTTGAAAATGTGAAACCGGAAGATCTTTTGAATTTTTTTGGTCTTTAAGTTCAAGCAAGAGGGCAGAAGGTTTTTCTTTTTGGCCAAACGACTATTTCCCACCCAAGGTTTAGCGTTTTCTCAAAAGTCCCCCCTTTAACTATGGAAACACCAAACACCCACCTATGGCCAGTTAGATTTAACCAAACCCTAACGGTGGTAGGGGTAAAATCGTCATTTTAGCTATAATATTAAAAATAAACTAAAATAGAATCTATTTTGCCCCCCTAAACTTTAAAAACTGAAATTTTCCCCCCGCCTAAGTTTTAAAAAATGGCAGTTTCACCCTAGGGTTTGGTTTTGAAATCTCCGACGACCTCTCCGGCTCCGTTGCCGACGGCCGCTCCCTCCGGAAGCAACCTCTCCTTCCGACGATCTCTTTCCTCCCATTTGGAGGTCCGATCGACGCCCGGAGACGCCGTAGGAGACGAAGACTTCGTCGGGAAGACGATCGTCTTCCCAGAAGAAGACCTCTGGGAAGACGACCGTCTTCCGAGACGAGGACGACGGCATCGGCTTCGTCTGGGAAGACGAAGAACTTCGTCTTCCCGACGAAGTCTTCGTCTCCCACGGCGTCTCTGGGCGCCGATCGGACCTCCAAATGGGAGGAAAAAGATCGCCGGAAGGAGAGGTTGCTTACGGAGGGAGCGGCCGTCGGCAACGGAGCCGAAGAGGTCGCCGGAGATTTCAAAACCAAACCCTAGGGTGAAACTGTCATTTTTTAAAACTTAGGCGGGGGGAAAATTTCAGTTTTTAAAGTTTAGGGGGGCAAAAGGAGATAAAATTTTCAGCCGTTAGGGTTTGGTTAAATCTAACCGGCCATGGGTGGGTGTTTGGTGTTTCCATAGTTAAAGGGAGGACTTTTGAGAAAACGCTAAACCTTGGGTGGGAAATAGTCGTTTGGCCTTTCTTTTTCTTGCCAATGCCCAATGCAAGTGGCACAGTAAGAGTCAAAATCAGACTTTCCTCAACAAGAAAAGGAAAAATCGAACACGTTTTGGTCATTCGGTACAGTAAATTATTGCTTCATCATTAATGTCGATTTTTAAGAAATTTTCCTGGTTGCCTCCATTTTGAATATCACAATAAGTCGTCGTCGTCGTCACAATTATCCCACCTGGAAAAATAAAGTTTGTAGCCACATGCATTCACGGAATCTCTACTTTCCAATTATGTTTATAATTTCTCATACATAACCAGCACTTGCCGACCCGTCAGTCAAATCATATGTTTTCAAGTCGTGTTTGTATAACTAAAACCAATTAGCTTTGGTGAAAGTGGGATTCACTAACTTAAATATTTGTGATATTTCCTTGAATTTTTGGACATATTCCACTGTTCTAAAATGGTAACAAAATGCAGAGAGAATGAAAGCCATGGCCTTTGTGGTGGAATGGAAATATCATCACTCTAGGAAGACAACCCATGATTTGACCAAAATGCTGCTACTTGGTATCTTTTATTGAGTACACAATTTTCACACCAAGGCGTGGGGAAACTATTCCTGCCCTGCAAAATTTTAAACTACAAATTCCTACCTCAAACTTAATTCTATTAGAAATAAAAAACTAATAAGGCAAAAAATAAAAAACATTTAGTTTTCTAACATTTTCAATCTAGCCCTTAACTCTTATAAATATAATAGTTTGAATCTTTAATAAGTTTTAAAATATATAATTTAGTTCTTATATTTTAGTCTTATTTATAAATTTTATATAAGAAAATTGAGATGATTGACAAAATTGTCATCAATTCAAATATTTCTTTTCTTTTTAAATCCTTTTCAAGTGTCACCCAACTAAGCTTCTCCCTTCTTTTTATTGACAAATCTCAACTTGTTTGATATCAAATTAGCCCAATTATATTTCTCAATATTGGGATATAAAAAATTATGTCTTGTATATTATGGGAGGGAGGTTGGTTGTGTTTGAAAGGTTTAGATTTAAATTATTAGAAGAACGTGGGAATTGTGAAAAAGATGACTATAAAGAGGATCAAGGTGGCAAAGATGATTATGACCATGACAGGGGTGGTGATGATAATTAGGCTGAGATGAAGATGATGGAGATGGAGGTGGAGATGATGATGAAAGTGATGACAAATGAATCAACGCAGGAAATGGAAGGTTTAGAATCGCCAGAAGATTTTGAAAAGCTAACTTACTTTCTATGACCTTTTATTTCAATTTCTCCAGTGAAGTTAACTTTTAGGTAATGATTTCTAGTTTAAAAATTCAAAGTGCCAAAATTTGTGATTTCCCAAATTTGTGATTTCCCAAACCTTGACTGGAAAAGAGTGATTTACATTTTTCAATTCTAACTCTTTATATTTACTGGTCCACGTGGGTGTGCCTGATAATTTGAACCCGTTTCTTAAGGTCATTCATTTGATCACGAAAGCTGCCAAACGCAAACTGCTAGCTAGTTTAAACCTAACATAACATTTATTCCCATCTCTACTGTACCACCGCGATTCCCGCACACAAAACAAATACAAGTAATTAATTGGTAAAAGTGAGGACAAATATCTGTAAGTGGAAACAAATTTTGACGTTATTGTACAACAACAACAAAAATTTCACAAATACAAACGAATTATCAAGTGATACGGATGATTATACAATATGTGAACCAATAGAATCTCAAATACACAATTTAAGGGTTCCTCAATTCGAAAGGGTAGGTAACCCATTCAAGAAAGAAAATAATAAATTGGCCTCCCACACCTCATACATTATAGCCATCGATGAGCCGCCATACAATTCAGGGAGCAAGCAAACAGGGAAAGCTTGTCGTTCTCTACAGCAAACATACCAACAATGACGTCACTCCTATTAATATGAAATGCGGGGTACCTCTAACAGCAGCACAAGCTACTCTAATAATGGTTCCAATCAGGTTTCAGATCACCCCAACAATCTCATGAGAGGTCATTATCTAACTCTCTAACTAGGAGTCCCAAAGTAATCTTCGATTCATAGCAGGTGGAGCTAATCCTGGAATGTCCCGGATGTCCTTGTTGTTTGGGTGCACAAGCTGAAAATCACGGGAAAATATTGTAACTACCAAGCATATGAATAACACAAGAATGGCTAGCCCAATCTCCACGTTAAGGTGAAAGATTCAATTCCGGTTATTATGACAGACAAGCAAAACCCCTGATTTACAATATAACAATTACTTGAAAATACCTTCACAATAATGATGGCTATGACTCCAATGACGATGAGGAACAGCAGTGCCATTATGCATTTGTCAGTAGCAACCTAATGATATTAACTCCCATAAGTCACATGAATGAAAACATAGATATACAAATATAAAATAGACGGAAGCTAAAATTTAGAGATTGACCTGCCTACCAATTTCCTTGACAAGTTGAGAAGCCTTCTTAATTGAGAAATGGATAGAGTCTAGCTCATTAACAATCCTACTCATTTGTTCAGTCTGAATAAAAATTTAACAAAATGTTAGACCCAATCCCACTAAAAGAAACAAAAGAATAGGACACATAACTGAAGTTGTAGCGTGGTCAGTTAGTACCAAAATTTAATTAATGCAGTCAAAATAATACCTGAGCCTTCAGAGCTGCAGCTGTCTCTGTTCCAACATTGATAGTGTCGTGAACAACCTATTAGAAACAGGGAAATGAAATAACTTGAGAACTACAAAAGCCGTCAAACATAAACTAACGAGAACTCAATTTTAATGCTCTCTCTTCATTGTTCATCACACCCCCCCCACCCCCCCCTTCTTCCCAGAAAGTTACAAAATAAAAAATGGTCAGGGCAAAAACAAAAGGAACAGCTATAGGATATCATTGTATAATAGAGAATTGACAATTTGAATTAATACAATAGTGAAAACTTACTTGCAAGCAAAGGGCAAAATTATCACACTTATGGTTTACCCCTAAAAAGAAATGAAATGAAAAGAAAAGAAGAAAACTAAAGGGCATTAAAACACAACTAGAACAATGTTAGGTAGGCAATCATTTCTAACTTGCAGTCCATGATGGTTTCTAAAGCCAACTTTATGGTGCAAGTTACTCCTAACTGTCAGGGAAGGATTTAAAGAAGAAAGTACCCCATAAATGAATGTTTTAATAGCCCTATCTAATAACATAATAATCTTAAACATCAAGGACCATTCAACTGATAATTGGCATGGACCAAATTTTCAGCCAAAAAGGCTGTTGTATCATAAAACTTGATAATAAGAAGAAATAAATAAATGCATTGTGCAAAGTAGTTGATTAGTGAATTAATTTTTCTTTTTATCAAGAAACTAGAATTTGTATTAATGATGAATTTGAATTGAAGTTATAAAAGTGGATCAAGAAACCAATGGGAACAAAAACCCTAAGGGGTAGCAACTTTATACAAAGAAATATAACCACGTATATATCCCCAATATTAACCAAAGATTTCTCAATGAATTGAGATTACCTTTAGAGACGAAAAAGACATTTCAAAGAAGTGGAGTCCATCAATGTTTAAAATCATTATTGAATCATATTTAACATATGGTATGGGAAAAATAAACCAAATAGAACTGTGTTAAGGTATATAAAAAACACTGTGCATAAACAGCCCATTGGTTTCTTAAAAGAGATAATGACTAGACAATCACGGAAAGCAGTTACTTCTCCCAAACCAAGCTGAATATCTGAAAAATTCTTCCATGTGGTAAATACTGTCTTCCTTTAAAAATAAACAAACCTTTTTTGACCTCTCAATAACTTCATCAGTCTCATCCATCATCTGATTTCCCTCATCCATAAGCTGTTGATTTGTCATAGCTGCAAAATGTAAACCCTCTACCTCAGAAAAACTTGAATAAGAAGAAAGACATGAAACTTAGAATGAACTTTGCTGCAAACAAGCAAACAATGAATTACACAATTTGCAGCAAGTAAAAAATTATGCATTTTCACATGAAATTACAGATAGTCACAACAATTTGTAGTGGCATTTTTGTAATGATTTTAGAACACTTGAAAGGAATACAGGTGTCTCAGGGATGAGGTGCATGTGTTTTTATTGCAATATTCCTTGACAAATTATGGATTAAAATAAAAAAGGTCTGTTCTTGTCACCTCTTCAGCAATATCTCCAACATTTATAAACTTGAAAACTCTAGGCAGACAAAACCATCAAAAGTGCATGTGTAAAAAAATAATATATGCTTACATGAAGCTAGCAAGACATTTTCTTCACCAAAACCTTCACTAGGTCCATCAAAGAGATCAACTCGTTTGTTTTTTTCAAGATTGGCTTGATGTCTGAAAGGAACCATCATAGAGATGTTGAAAAAAGTCCAGTGTAAGGCATCAAAAGATAATTAAACAGTGAGTTGAAAATAGAAACAATTAAGACAGCATTTTACATATGATTAAAATATATCTCTGGCTTAAATCACCACAAAAATTTAACTGCTTTTAGTTATCAACATGTCTCAAATAAAAAAAAAATCTTTAAATTAATGCAAAGAAGAATCTTGATTCATCAAACAATAGTTAGTAACAGAACAGTACTTTTCAGCCAATGACAATATCAATCATCTAATTTAGAGAAGCAGAGTTTAACAAGCAACCAGAAATTGCATACACAAGCAGCAAGTCCATTCATAAGGAACTATATGAAATTTGAGCATACAAAAAGTAACTATATAAAATATTAGCTAAATAAAATAACTCCAACAAAAAGTTTGAGCATTATAAACATGTCATAAGTCTCTATAAAACTACAATGATAGAAAAGAAAATAATTAAATACAGGAAAAGCAGAAGGAAAAAATACTAAAGGCAATAATATAGATTTTAAACATAACTATAATATAGCTCTGTTCAATGAACCCAAAAAATATTAAAAAAAATCAACTAAAACTTTGATTAGTCTTCCCCTCTCCATCCATCACACAATTTCAAATATGATACAGAGACATGTGAAACTAATACCAAGAAAAGGATAAAAAAGCATAAAATGATATTCTAAATCTACAGAGATACTGTACATGCATAACACCATCGCTTGGAGCTGCATGAAACATATTGAAGTAATTAAAGATAGGCCTACTTACTGCTTTTTAAGAGCCACATATGAATTCAACTCTTTCACCTACATGGAAAATGCCAAAAAAAAAAAAGAGGAAACTTTAGACATGTAAATCAACAAAATAAAATAAACAAAAGCCAACAACTTAAAGTGTCAAATTTTCCATAAAGTTTAAAATAAAAGACACACCATTGACTGTTTTTTCTCACTCAAAATCTTGTTGGTGTTTGGATCGTTTCTACTCTCCATTTCCTTAACTTCCCTGTCAAACTCTTTGATAAGCCTGAAATGACAGCAAGGTATTCTTCAGTTCCAGCACCAGATAAGCTGGTAAGCCCTATACCATATTATTTTCTGGCAATTCATGGAAGTTCCCCTTGTCTGTAAGTTCTTTGGAACTTTAAACTTACTTGTGTGAGGTTTCAGTCCCATCAGTTTTTAGCAGCAAATTAGCTCGGACCATGCCTATGGCTCTCTAAAAGAGATAAGACTAGATCATGCATGCTTAATAAACATGAGTCAATGCACTGACCAAGTCTACGAACTGTTTATGCAATTGATAGTGGTTATCTGGATACAATAAACGAATTCATGAAGAAATAATTCAGAAAACAGCAATTGTAAGATGGCTTGGATCTAATTTGGCATCTCATACTTCTACAAAGTATCATGAATTCTTTGGTAGCTTCAACTGTTCCAAAATCCCACTATCAAGTATACAATTTAAACAGCAATCTCATCGTACTTTCAACGAATATCATAATTGAAATCATGGATAGCAGGAGCAAATTGACAATTTTCATTATAATCCAGTATAAATTACTACTTCATTTCCTTGGCAAGTCTTTTCGTAACACCCATTGTCAAGTTATAACTATTCAATACAACATGAACTAGATTATCAAGAAACTAAATATTAAATTCAATAAGCGTTATTGAATTTAACAAGTAACTTCTTCATTGCTATGAAAAAACCAATAATTTGATTTGAATAACCTTTTACAGTCACGCATCTTCTCTGTGAGTTCCTCCAATTGCCTACTCTGCCTATTGGCATCCTTGATCTTCTCCAATTTCTGGAAACCATTTCTGCAACAAGCATTAGACTCATTAACACTCCACCAAACAATACAAAAATAATAATGACGATGTCTTATTTGTTTTCTTACGATAAAGCACGGAAAATGTCGGTGATTTGTCCGTCGATATCGGCTAATTCTTCGCTAATAGAAAATAGATCCATCTCTAACAAATTATTCAACCCTCGTATATCGCTCTAAAGTTTGAAATCCTTGCTCAAAACATCAAAATCTCTATTAAAAAATACCGATCTCCGATTATCGAACGTTCGGGATCAGATCCGTGGATTTTCCAACATAGAATCACAGGCTTCGGAAGATTTACAATTCAAACTCAAATTTGGATCGGATCCGAACAATGCAGGTTGTTGAATGGAAGAAGGAGAGCGAAGACGAGAGTTTACGATGTCTGCCGATCTAAACAATGCACACAAACAGAGCCTCTCGTGATGGACAGAGTTTTTTTTTATTTTTTTATTTTTTATAAGTACTTAAGTTTTTGAAGCTTATTGATCTGTTTTGGACATTTTGGCTCTCTGTGTGGAAGGTTTGAAAAAATGCGCGACATTTTTGGCAGTTTAATCGGCTATTTTTATTTACGAGTAGGGCCCACAATGCACGCGGTGCTTTCTGTTTTCAAGTTAACGTAAGTTATTATTTATTATGTTTTTGTCCCAGCTGGATACCCGGCACCAGGTCAACTATAGCATTGGTCTCTGGACGTTTATGTCATTTTCCCAGGAGAACTATCCGATTTATTTATGAAGAAAAATGACGATTTTTCACCTCTTTTTATCATATTTTAGGACAAAATTAGATAAAAAGATTAAAAAATATTTTTATTATTAATATTTAAATTATTTTTATAGCTTATTTTAAAATTTTAACACAACTTCATCAAAAAAAAACTCACAACCTGTCATTTCACAAATTCATCCTAATAATAGTCAATACTACTATTACCATCCCATGCTATGGTAATTTACGAACGAGACCATTGTTCCTTGTTCACATTTTCTTTTGTAATGATAAAAAGGGCATTGTTTGTTGCTTCAAATTCTCATGTATTTTACTACAATTCTCCCCTTCAATAATTTTACACTAAATTGTTGTTTTTACTACAATTCTCCCCTTGCTCAAAACTTGTATGATAGATTGGCTATAATGAAACTTATAAATACCTTAATCTAATTTATAACTTTATTTGTTACGTTTTCATTTATGGCTTTTGAATGTAGTAAGCCAGATATTGATAAAGAAAATATATGAATATATCTAAAGATGTAAATTGTATAATAATAATAATAATAATAATAATACCCATATATAATCATGTCAACTAACATTATTAGAGATGTAATTAAAAACATGTCAACCGTCGCAATTGGCCAAACTTGTTTTTAACAAATCGAACGGTAATTTGAAGCCCAAACTTTAGCCAAATGGGTCATTATAATTACGCAATGGGATAAATCTCCGAAGAAAACAAAGCACAACACAACTACTTTTGACGTGGAGGCGTTTTGCAGGCGCAGGTGCAGCTCGTCCAAGCTATAGTCTACAGCTATGGTGATGCTGGGTTGCTGTTTGTCAGTACAGATTCAGAATAAAAACAAAAATTTTATAATTTTACATATTTAAAGTTAAACCATCTTAAACCAACACGATAGTTAATAAATTGTGGTGCTCTGTTTCCATAAATGGTTGAAATTTTCCTCGGTCAAATTAACACCACTTTTTAAAGTTAAGTGACCTTTAATTGCAGCTAAAATTAAAAATGAAATCAAGAAGTATATCGAATCTTATACTATTATAATTGAGATAATATGCAAAAATGATGATAAATAAAATAAAATCTCAATCACCCAAAACTTGAATATAATGGACTGTAATTGATGTAATAAATTTGTGTTAAAATAATTAGTGTTTGAAGAGGGTGGTATGCCATCCCACATCTTGAGTTGGCTCTAAATCTAATTGATTTTGACTAAAAAATTGATTCAATTTGATTTAATTTTATTCGAATTTATTTATTTTAAATACAAAATGAATTTAAATTAAAAAGTTTGACTCGTTTTAAAATTAAGTCAAACTTGAGCTATAAAAAATTTGATTTGATTTGACTTATATATTAGATAGATGACTCAATTTGATTCGATTTAACTTATGACTTGATTTAAATTATATTAAATAATTGTAAAACGATATTATTTTATCAATAAATTATGAGTTCAAACTAAAGATTTAAAAACCAGACCGGACCGTCTGGTCAAACCGGATAAACTGTAAATCGGTATTGTAGACGAACACTGTAGAAAACAAAACAGTTTTAGAATTGAAATCGGATTGAACCGTGGTCGAACCGCTGGTTCTCATATGAACCGTGGTCCAATCGGTTTAGGCGGCTTCCGGTTCAAGGTTTCATATAAAAACTATAAATACACTGGAAAACAATCCATTCCCGAATTGAAGTGAGAAGAAGCAGAGGACGAGCACAAGCGAGGCATGAGACAATTATTCATGAATGAAGAGGAAGATGAAGTGGAGGAGTATGGACTCGAAGGCTTACGATACGAGAATGGTTAACTGCTACGAGTTTGTGCTGATAATGTCATTGAGTTGAGTCGAATTGGCGTGTCGGCAAATAAGAAAACGATTAATGGAAAGGAGGGGGAGGAGAAGAAGAGAATGTGTCAGTGAACTCACATGGCTTGATACATAAAAGCGAAAAAGATTGTTTTCATTTCATTTTTTTTGCTTTTTATTTGCTAATAAAGACCTGCTATGGTGAGTTGGTTGTTTCTTTTTTTTCAAGGTGAAGAGAGAATTGCAGAGAGAGAATGAGAGTGGAGTTGCGAAGACTAGCATAAATTTTCTGTTAACTAGTGAGTGGTGAGAGAGTGAAACAAACGAACATTGAATTTTTAAAATATATTTTTTTCAATCTTTGAATGTTTCATTCATTTTTGTTGGAGATTAAAATTAAATATTACATAAAATTAAAATTCTGATCGAATCAATCGATCCAAATGATTTGATCAATTCGATCGAAACTAATATTTAAAACGATTTTCACTCCGATCCGGTTCTAAAAACCTTGATTCAAACTACAAATTTAAATCATTTATTTGAATCATAAATTTAAATTAAATTATTTTTATTTAAATTGAATTTGAATCACTTTTAATGTTAGTTTGACAAATTCAAATTAAATTATTTTTTATTTAAATCAAAATAAATCTAAAAAACATTTAAACACGATTTGATCCATCTCCACCTTTGCGCGCGTAATATAACATTTTTCATTGGTGTTTACCCTTCCAGAGCTAGTCAATTTGACAGTATTTTTACTACAATTACGAAAGTGCCATTCTGATCACATGTTAGTAGGGTGTACGGTGTGAAATGGAGTGGTCATATCATTGCTCATCATTTTAATCACTCGTTATAAAATTTTTCTCCGGCATTTGGAATTTTTTAACAATATTGATTTTAGAATTTTATTTCATATACAAATAGACAATCTTCAATTTGATAACTGTTAACGGCCCTGATTAAAATAAATATTTTAGATTGAATTACCAATCTGCCCTTGTTATTTTCTCGGTGTCTCCGCTTTAATTACTTTCTGCAATAATCACAGTTCAAACTTCAATTACCCATGAAGGCCTCTTACCAGATTTTTATTTTTTAATTTAAAAAATTTCACTTACTTATTTATATACCATTAAATCGTAATTTTATTTATAATATTAAAAATAAACTTACATTTTATCTTATTTTATCTTTTAAATTTTAAAAATTAATCTTTTAAAGTTT
Source organism: Mangifera indica (assembly GCF_011075055.1). Classification (NCBI taxonomy): domain Eukaryota; kingdom Viridiplantae; phylum Streptophyta; class Magnoliopsida; order Sapindales; family Anacardiaceae; genus Mangifera; species Mangifera indica. The sequence goes on from NC_058139.1 coordinate 3,912,789, forward strand.
AATTTTTAAACTCAAGCATCATTGTTGATAGCGTTTTCCTCTAATAATCTCTTTTCTCTCCCTCCTTACAAATAAAATAAGCTTCACTCTTTAATTGCAAATAAAATTATAATTTCTCTTGTCAATTTTTTCTTTTATAGGTTATCTCCTACTTTCAAGCGTCACCACCCCTTTTCCCAAATGTCACAATAAAAACCATTACTGTCGCATAAAAGTAAGCACTCATATGAAAAAAAGACCTTTATTTTAGAAATAAATTTTGATACCATCGAGTCCACACATGTTTGGTGGTGTTACTGTATGATTACATATTGTCAGTTTCATGACCAAAGATGAAGAACATTGTGAGATTATTAAATACTTTCATATTTCTGTTTTTAGGCATAAATATTTGTTCTTTTCACTATAACAATTAAGAATCATTGCCAAAAAGACTTGCAACTTGTAAAGCCATACAACTCTGTCAAGGTAGTCCAATTTGGTTTTAAACTATCTATTTTGAGTCTTCACTCCTTAGGAAAATGAAGTAAGGTTAGAAAAGAATTGTGGAAAAGACTTCTTTACCCTATTTATTTAAACGACAAATTAATATGGTTAGGGTTGTGAGTTTTAATTAAATATATATGATAGTTCTAAATTCTAAGATTGATCAAGAAGTCTAATTTTGCTGCCTTTGATTTGAAAAAATATCGTGCTGCGTGTTTAAAGATGTAAAGTAAAATTTGGGAAGACGTTTACAGTTTTACCCTTTTGATAATTATCACGTATTAATTTATTAAATAGAAAGATAAACTAATTTGAATGAGGACCAACAAATATTTTCCTCAAATGGAACGTAATCTCACCTTGAAATCTTTACCCTTTAATTTAGAAGACATTAGTAATTATCTATTGCATAAATAACTATAAAAGAATATTATTCGCCTATCACACCCATCAAGATCTTCACACGTCACATCAGAGTCACTCACACAGAGACCAAGTGCTTCTCTTTCCACACGCTATCAGAACCATTATATATTTGTCTTTATTTTCCATTTTAACACTGCAAGGGCAATTACGTCATTATATATCCCTGATAAAGATCGTTTTCACGAAGTTCATCCCGTGCAGGTTTTAGTTTCATTCATGCATTCTTGGCGCCCTTTCATATTCTCTTTCCGTCCCCGACAAGTCGACGGTAAAAGCTTTCTCTTTCTGTAATCTTCTATATTCATCTTCACGGCACTGGCTGATATCTGTGTATTGGCACTGTTTTAATACCTGAGTGCGCACTTTCTCTCTGTCAATCTCGAAACGTAGCTGTTCTTTGCTGATTATTTTCGTCAACCTCGTCTCTCACACAATGTACAATTTTAGATACCAAGTTTTGTTTTTTTTCTTTTGATTTTTTCTGTTTATGGGTGCTTTTTTATATTATTTTTTTGCTTCACTGTCTCTGTCTCTTACTTCCATTCTCTTCTGTAGAAATTGCGGCACTTTGTTTATACCTCTTGGATGTCTGTATATTGATTACATGTCTTGAGAAATTTTAGATTTTTAAGATGTAATGTAGGGATGTTAATATATATGTTTGTTTGGACTTCTAACGGTGTGAAAATCGCATGGTGTAATGGATTTCACTTTTTTTTTTCTTTTGATTTTCTGGTTCTGAATGCTTTTTTTTTTGCTCTGAATACGACGGACTACTCTCTGTCTCTTACTTTCATTCTCTTCTATAGAAATTGCAACTCTCTGTTTACTTTTTTGGTTGTCTGCATGTTGTTGCTAGTCTTGCGGAAGTTTATATTTTTTCAGGTGCAAGGTGTTAATATATTTGTTTGTTTGGACTTGTAACAGAGTAAAATCGCATCTTTAAAGGGTTTAATGGATTCTACTTTGCCTATAGCGAAGAGGACTCGTTCTAGAGAGGCTATCATGTATAAGGAGATTCATGAGAAGATCAAGAAAAGGAAACTGGATGGTGGTGGGGGCGGGGCAGCGGCGAGGAGGACTCGTTCTAGAGAGGCTATCATGTATAAGGAGATTCATGAGAAGATCAAGAAAAGGAAACTGGATAGTGGTGGGGGCGGGGCAGCGGCGAAGAGCGAATCAAGTTATGATCAAGTTAGTTCGGTTAAGGTTGAGATTCTGGGATTAGGGTCCGATTCTCATAGAGCGAGCGAATCTGTAGCTTGTAAAGAACCTGTTGTTGCAGAAGATGTAGAATCATTGAGCGGAGATGGTGGTGATGATGCTATTTTTGTGGGTGTAGAGTATTCAGGGGACGAGGACAAAGAAAATCCTCAAATGGGTGAAAAAGAGGGACATAATGCTGAGGTGATTTTGTTGGATGACAGTGACAGTGAGGATGGGGTGGTGTTTTTGGGGGAAGAGTGTGATGAAGATCTAAATGTAGGCGTTGATGACGTTTTCGGTCAAAGGTTAGGAGTGACTGTGGACGATTCGGATGAGTTGTTTTCATCCAGCGCAGAAGAGGATAATGATGATCCTGATGATGAAGACTATGAAGTTGAAAAGTCTGAAACTTCTGATAGTGAGGATGAAGATGTGATTTTTGTCGACGAGAGTGTGATTACAAAGGGATTGAGTAAGGGTAAAGTCGGTGAAGAGAAAAATGGAGTGAAGAACTTGGTTAATTCTGAAAGCAGCAAAAACAATGTAGTTTGTGAGGAGGGTAGTGAATGTAATAATGTTCTTCGGAATCTTAATAGTGTGGCTAAACGCGTAGAGGAGGATAATGATGATCCTGATGATGAAGACTATGAAGTTGAAAAGTCTGAAACTTCTGATAGTGAGGATGAAGATGTGATTTTTGTCGGCGGGAGTGTGATTGCCAAGGGATCAAGTAAGGATAAAGTCGTTGAAGAGAAACATGGAGTGAAGGATTTGGTTAATTCTGAAAGCAGCAAAAACGGTGGAGTTTGTGAGGAGAGTAATGAATGCAATAATGTTCTTCGGAAGCTTGATAATGTGGCTAAACGCACCAGATCACGCTTTAATGCTGAAAGTTCTTTTAGTAAAACAAAACGCAGCCGCACACAAAGCATAGATGAGGAAAAGCTGGAACTTGTTGATAGTGATAATGAAGACGAAGATGACAATGGCAAAGTGTATTGCAAGACAAGGCCTAAGAAATCCTCCAAGAGAAACAACATTTTGAAATATAACGATGTGCAAAAGATACTTTTGAATTCCATTTTGGGCGTGGAGGAAATTGGTTCAGAAAGTTCTATATCTGCTAGAAGTGATGGAAGTGATATTGATTCTGAATCTGGAATTGAGGAATCAACTCCACCAGAAAAAACAGAATCTGAAGAAGAAATGGATAGTCTTTGGAATGAGTTAAACTTTGCTCTCACTTGCTCTGAGATACATTCTACTGATCCTGCCATGGTAATTTGCCATTGTAGTTTATTGAGTGATCAATATATCAATACTTTTCTTTTTTGCACGTATTTGTTTCATCAACATTTTGGCTGTAAGTCAGTTCATTAGGCTGCCCTGTACTTTATCATTCTCCTTTGTGCTGCTTGAAAATGTTAATTTGTTTTTGTATATGATCTCTGATGGACAATTAAGTTTTAAGCATTAGATATATTTTTTATTGCCAAATGTTTTCTTCGTCTATATATTGTTGTGTTCTTGTTTAAATCAAATCACTTAGTGGCTGTATTCTGGTGCAGTCGATGTCTATAATTCCTCATTTTGCTCATGTATATTAGGTGGATGACTAGTTTCAGAAAAGTGAACAACTGTTGATTCAGTTTTTACATAACGTCCTAGTATTTCCCTTTTCATTAGCCCATGGTAGTGGCAATATGTACTGTTTAGCCATAGTATTCTATTTTTCCTTGTTGCTTCCAGGATCCTAATTATTCTATTGAGATTCTTTAACTAATATGGCAGGCAATAAAAAATGGCAGGTTATGGAAGTTTTTATTGGATAAATTTGATGAAGCATGTTCCAAGTGCTTTACTTTAATTCTATTCTAAAGTAATTGGATCATTTTCTAGGATTATGATCTTTTGTACCAAAAATTATATCGTTGCTGCTAACTTAACACATGTTTCAATAATTGGTTTTTCCAAATTTAGATTGTTGTAGCTTATCAAATTTACATTATATTTTTATATTTGCATTTATATCAAAGAATGTTGAAAGTTCAAGTTATTCCTTTTTCATTAGGTGGTGGAAGATGATACAAATCCATCTCAAGAGGTTGAAGATGGAACTCCTGAATGTTCTTATGGAACTCATGAATTCTACATTGATGAAGAACTTGGAATTTTATGCAAGTTCTGCTCTTTTGTGAAACTGGAGGTCAAATACATTTCAGCACCCTTTGTAAGTACTGCTTTAATGTTTCTCTTACGTTGATAATAAGTTAAATAATCTGCCCTATTACCAAGTATGTGAAGTGCATAACAATTAATCATCTGTGTTTCTTGATACTGGAATTGGTAATTTAGAGCATTATGAATGATCATTCACAAGCATGAGTATGTTTTAGTTTGATCGACTATTTATCTTGTTAGAAAACTTTTACTCTTGATTATAAATGCATTTAGTGGGATTTCAATGCTTTTGAATGAGCCACACTTTTTATTTTTCAAAAATCTACCGTGTCCAATTTGGGTAACTTTTTTGAAACATTTTAGTTGTAATTTGAGAACTCAAGTGAAAGGATTTTAAATGAATGTTCAATTTGCCACATTGTCTGTTTTGGATTAAGCAGCATGGTCGAGCTGAATTTTAGTTTTCTAGAAATGTTTTGATTGATTGATGGAAAAGGAAAAAAGTAACCGTGATCAGACATAAGATATTCTAATCCTTGTTTTCCTTATGCAGTGTAAACGTGGTTCAGGATACTCTAAGCAGAAGGATGCCACAATTCTGGATCACTCTATGCTTGATAAGCTGCGCAGCAATGACTCTGGTTCTGGGTCCCAATCAGCCCTGGATTTTAGTTCTCAAGCGGAAGCCACTGTGTGGGACACTATTCCTGGTGTAAAAGACAGCATGTATCAACATCAACGTGAAGGTTTTGAATTTATTTGGAATAATTTAGCAGGAGGTATAAAACTGGATGAATTGAAAAAAGGAACCAGCTCTGTGAGTGGAAATGGATGCATTATTTCACACGCTCCAGGAACAGGTAAGTCTCGCCTGACCATTGTGTTTCTGCAGAGCTACGTGAATTTATATCCAAACTGCAGGCCGGTTATTGTTGCTCCTCGTAGTATGCTGCTTACATGGGAAGAAGAGATCCAGAAGTGGAAAGTTGATCTTCCTTTTCACAATCTAAACAATCTAGAGTTATCTGGTAAGGAAGATGATTATGCCCTCAGTTTAATGAACCAGGCCAGGTTTGGACATGGAGAGCGTAAAACCCTTATCCGATATGTAAAACTTTACTCATGGAAGAAAAGGGTAAGCATCTTGGGAATCAGTTACCAACTCTTTGCACGGCTTGTTGGTATTGATAAAAGGAGTGGAAAGCCATGCAAAGAAATGGGTGATGATGTTAGGAAAATCCTTCTTGATCATCCAGGCCTTTTTGTGTTTGATGAGGGGCATACACCCCGAAATCATGATAGTGGTATTTTTAAGGCTCTGTCAAAAGTTAAAACAGAAAAGCGCATCATTCTCTCTGGAACTCCATTTCAGAATAATTTTGAAGAACTATTTAATATTTTGTGTTTGGTAGCACCAAAGTTTGCAGGTTCATCGGAGTCTAGAGTTGTCAAAAAGAGAGGACGTAAGCCTAATAAAGCCAAAGGAAAATGGGATTTTTTGACAAGCTCCATTGGTAATCTTTCTTATGAGAGATGTCAAGACAAAGACAAACATTTGAAAGAACTTAAAACTATGATTGCCCCTATTGTGCATATACATAAAGGCACGGTGTTGAAAGAAAGTCTTCCTGGGTTGAAGCACTCTGTTGTGGTTCTACAACCGGATGATTTCCAGAAGAGCCTCCTTGAGGGTGTTAAAAGATCTTATCTTAAGCAAAATGGTGGTTTCCAAAAATCAAAAGGCGTGCTTTGTTTTGATCATATTGTGTCAGTGACATCTGTGCATCCTTCCTTGTTGCCTGAGCAATGCTCTGAGGAAGAGGAGTATGTTAATCTCAAGGTTAAGCTAGAAAAGCTTAGACTGAATACGGAGGCAGGAGTAAAAACCAAGTTTTTCATGATGCTTCTGAAGCTTAGCGCTGCTATGAATGAAAAGGTTTTAGTATTCAGTCAGTATATTGAGCCATTAACCTTGATAATGGACCAACTTCAATCTACTTTGAGTTGGATTCAAGGGAAAGAGGTGCTATATATGGATGGGAAGCGAGATATAAAGGAGCGACAGTTGTCAATCAGAGTCTTCAATGATCCAAAGAGTGAAGCAAAGGTATTGCTTGCCTCAACAAGAGCTTGTGGTGAAGGTATAAATCTGGTGGGAGCTTCGCGGGTTGTATTTCTTGATGTTACATGGAATCCGGCTGTTGAAAGACAAGCTATAAGCAGAGCATATAGGCTTGGTCAGAAGAAATTTGTGTATGTTTATCATCTGATTACATCGGGAACTATGGAAGGGAATAAATGTTGTAGACAAGCGAGGAAGGACCGCTGTTCTGAGTTGGTTTTCTCTTCTGCAGATGGAAATGGGAATCAGCAGAAACCTGCAAGTGAAGAGTTAGTAGATAGCGTTCTGGAAGAGATGTTGCAACATCCCAGGTTCATTGAGGAGATAATTGAGCAGCCTGAAGAGTCTAAGTTGATTGAGACTTTCGGCTTAACAAAGCCTCCATCAACTTAGATTAGATAACCAATGTTGTTGTTCCACAAACTTTAATGCTTTTGGAGAATTTATTTTGGTTTAAGAAGTTCCCTGGGTAGACAGCGGAGGCACAGGTTGGGACAGAGACTAACATCTAAGGCAGAGGCGGATGCTGTGAAAGCAGGAAAGGCATTTCGCCCCGTATCCCTTCCAGTTCTAGGGCGATACCCAGTGCTAGCAACTTATTTTCCAATCGCATATAGAGTGACCGAAGCACGGGGAGCAGGAGATCCCATTACAGATTGAGTAGCGGGATCCCCAGCTGCAATTGAAGTTGAATCTGTTGATCTAGAACCTGCACTATCAATAGCAATATAAGCAGAGGTGGTAACAGGAGCAGCGGGAAAGTGGCTAGTTAGCCAGATGCATTTGAACCAGAACCTGTTTACTCACCAGCATTCGAGTCAACTGTTGACCCAGCATCCTTGTCATCACTTAAAGAGCCAAAGCCCGTGGACTCTTTTTTCCTGTTCTAGGGACATTTTTTCATTTTAGATGTTATTATTGGTTTGTATCCTTTAAAGCCAGGGAGGCATACAACATTGAACTGGACACACAAATTCAGCTACTTATATTACCAGAAGAGAAATATACAAGTTAAGCTTAGGTACCTTAGCGCCATTTTTCAAACCTCTCAACCTATGTACATGTTACTCAGGCTAGAAAACCGGCACCAGTTCTTGCTCCACAATTCTTACTGTCATGACTGAATGTGGTTCCAAGCATGTACCTCTTGCTAATGCGAAAGAAACAACAACCAACACTGAAAAACTAAGGAACAGCATAGCAAAAGAGGGGGAAAAAATCCCACTTTCTTAGTGTGATCATGCTCATTCGCTTATCTAGTAAAATAAAAGAAAACTGAAATGCCGGTAGTTAATTGCATAGGCATGATTCTGGAAATCATTTGCCTGTTAAGGATCAATTGGAGACGCTGTATCATCACAGTCACTGTGGTGCCTTTGATTTTGAACAGCCTTCACAGATGCAACTCTTGCTGCATTGGCTGCTTTATTAACAGCAGCAACCACTTTATTCACTCTCTCTTCCACCTTGCAATGCCATATGCTTTTGCAGCAGCTTGTTGAGCTTCCTGCTTAAAAGACAATATCTAATGTAAATAATTTCAACATAAACTCAACAGATTCAAACAGAATTACTATAATTTTGACCTCCAATTTTCATCATGCCCAGATTCAAACACAAATGCTTAGTAGTAGTAAACATTTGAGCTAGCAAGCTAGCTTTTCCTCTATAAATTGTTTGCCTTAGAATCCAAGATATGATTTGCTGACGTTATCACTAAACATCCATGTAAACAATGGAATTGTAGTTAGCGTTCTTGTCTATTTCACTTCCTCTTCATGTAAAAGGCTCTTTGCACTTGCATTTAATTTCTAAAACCTCAAGTGTTGGCTGAGTCTTTTGATACTCCAAAACATCATCAATTTCACAAAGCAGAAAGCAAACTTACCTGGACAGCATTCAGAACCTTGAAATGGTTGACAGGATAGGGAGATCCAGGAAGTGTGTCTTGCGCATTTGGAACATCAAGAACCCCATTTTGCCAGTGACCACATTGTGTCTCTCCACTTCCGAAAGTATACATACCAAGACCCTGCCTTCTACCCTCATGCCAGGCCCCCTCATACCGGTGTCCATTCCCAAATTGATAAACTCCAAAGCCGTGCATTCTGTCTGCAAAATATTCTCCAGAATAAGTGTCTCCATTTCTGCGTTGCAACAATGCCAGTCATTAAAACTGAAAATCGCATGTCACCAGTGTATTCATATTGTGGAAGGATCAAGATTTTGTATCCACCACCAGCATATGGAGCATGGATTAGAAGTAAACCCTCAAAGTAGACATCAGGGAAGATGAAAAAATCAAATTGATGTCAACCAAAAAGTAGAATATCCCATATTTCACAGAATAAAAGGTTGAATAAGGTAACCACATTGGAATTCAAAATTGGCTATGAAGTAACTTAGAAGAAAATAACACAGAATATATGCAGATTAATATGCATCAGACTTTAAAATACAATGCAAATGCTTTCACCAGGTGGAAATATTTCAACTATTACAGACCATAAAATTTGTTTTTGTTGAACAGCAACAGGTAAGCAAGTTGGAACTGATCCTACACTATAATCTAGTAAAACCTATATAAGCTAAGCCTATGCTTTTGACGAACACAAACCTCCATAACTCTAAACACATAAGCAAAATAAGCTCATACCTCTAGGCTGCCTGTTGACCCAGTAACTTAAAAGTGACATGATCACTAATTACCATTTTCTACAATCTACAACCTCAACAAAACATGTGCTACACCCCAATAAACCCTAAACAACACAAACCAACTATCTTATCACACTACAGTCAAGCATCAAGTACTGTACCAAATAGGATAGAAACTATCCACAGCTATAGAAACATCCACTCAAAAACCTTAAAAAATTCAGACAAGTTACATCTAAGCTTTGAATGGGCAACAGCATACCATTTACAAGCTTAGAGTGCACCAAAAAGACCAATAATTATCCAGCCACTAATTCAATGAAGGCATAAAAAAAGAACCGATATTCAGTCAAAAATACCTGAAATGGTAATGACCAAGGCCATGCTTGACACCCCACTTGAACTCTCCAACATACATACTCCCATCCACACAAGTGTGTACTCCACATCCATGACACTGCCCATTTGACCACTCTCCAGCATAAACATCGCCAGTGTAAAACCTATATACTCCAATTCCATGCCTCAATCCTTGCCTATATTGCCCCCTATATCTGCTCCCTCTTACCCATGTCTCCACTCCATATCCATCATACTTTCCATCAATCCAATCACCCTCATACCTTCCTTTTTTATGGTAGTAATAAACTCCACTTCCTGAACAGCTTCCTCTGTGAAACTCCCCCTCATAGACATCCCCGTTACTGTAAACCTTCACCGAGGAACCTGAAATTGGGTTCTTCGCCGGATTTGGCTTTGACCCAATTGACCATAGAACAGGTCTAAGAGGTTCTTTCAAAGGTGAAGAATTTGAGGAAGTGAACTTTATTGGTAGCGAGCGAGAAAGAACTAAACGAAGAGAACGGAAACGAGGGAGTGCGAGATAAAGAGAGATCACAACAAAGGTTACAAAGAAAGCAAAAATAGAAAGGAAATGTAATACAGAAAAATGATTAAGATTGGTAAAGAAGAAATATAGTGAAGGAAGTGAAAAGGGGATGAGAAACCTCAAGTGAAATCTAAGCAAACAAAAACGGCATAAAGCTTGAACAAGCTTGTGTGCAGAAGAGTTAGTGACAAACGAAAAACACAATAAGGAGTGTGAAGAAGATTCAAGCTTAAAACTTCTCTTGTTTTGGTGATTTTTGAGAGAAGAAAAAGTGGGGAGGTGGGAGATTGATTGGGTCATCATAGGTCTTTTATGTGGAGTAGAGAGAAGGGGGATTTCATGCTGAGAGAGAGATTGAATTAGTGGGAGATGGGATTGTTTTTTATCAGTGTGCTGTTGCGGGGTTGAAGAATCAAAACTAGAGTTTTCATCTGTGATCACCTGATATTCAGATTTCTTTTGGAGCATTTAAATATCAAAATCTCTTCTTTGAAGGTATAAGTTATTCATGAGTGTGTGTGTAGTGATTTTGTTTTCTGCAGAGCAGAGAAGAGAGAGCAAGTTGAAGGTGGTGGAGTCAGCAATGACCCACTTTAAACTTAATTTTCACTCAACTGCCTTGTTACCAGATTAGGAAAATACGATCAACAACTTGTATTTGTTCGATGAAGGCAGTTTCAATTAATTGAAACGTGTATATGTTTGTCTGGAAGGATTAACGTTAAATTTTAAGTGGAATGGAAAGGAAGATAGCGGCAGTTTTAGGCAACTGGGGCCTCACTCTTACCTGATTATTGGCCAATTCTAACTAAATTATGAATTTTTGAAAGACTCTCTGCATGATTAGAACCAGCGTCTGACAGAAGAAACAACTTGTCACGTGGGCATCACCACCACCTGCCCACCCTTTCACCTTTTTCTAATTAATTCAAGATATCCACCTCTTCATTTTCAATCCAATCCCAGACCTGAACCTACGAGAATACCCATCTTGTCTATCTATATCTCAAAATTAAAGCTAACCTCATAATTGATTTTAAAAATAAAATGATTTAATTAAGTTTATCAACTGGTAGGTAGTATCTGTCCAGCTGATGCATAATTTATTGGTTGAGCGAAAGAGATAGTCACATCTATCAATATACAATTGGCTGCCTTTACTTTGTTTATAGGCCAAACGACTATTTCCCACCCAAGGTATGCTGTAATGACAAGTTTCCCCCCTTTAACTATGGAAATACCAAACACCTACCCATAGCCAGTTAAAAGTAACGGGGTTAAGGGTAAAATTGTCATTTTCTCTATAATATTAAAAAATAAACTAAAATATAATTTCCTTTTGCCCCCCTAAAGTTTGAAAACAAAAATTTCCCCCAGCCTAAGTTTAAGAAAATGGCAGTTTCACCCTAGGGTTTGGTTTTGAAATCTCCGGCGACCTCTCCGCTCCGTTGCCGACGGCTTCTCCCTCCCGAAGAATCCTCTCCTTCCGGTGATCGGTTTCCTCCCATTTGGAGGCCCGATCGTCGCCGAAAAGCGGTGGGAGACGAAGAACTTCGTCGGGGAAGACGAAGTTCTTCGTCTTCCCAGACGAAGACGAAGCCGTCGTCTTCGTCTGGGAAGACGATCGGCTTCCCAGGGAAGACGAAAATTTTTGTTTTCAAACTTTAGGGGGCAAAAGGAGATAAAATTCTCAGGCGTTAGGGTTCTGTTAAATTTAACTGGCCATGGGTGGGTGTTTGGTATTTCCATAGTTAAAGGGGGGAAACTTGTCATTACAGCATACCTTGGGTGGGAAATAGTCGTTTGGCCTTGTTTATATCCAACCCCTTCTCTTGCATATACGTACACCAGTGAACTGAAGAGGATTATGATGCCACCTATAAATATATAAATATGATAGACACGAGATAAACGACACCGTTCTCTCGTCAATTTTGAGAAATAATGGACTGATAATTAATTAATTAATTAACAGGAATCTTAGAATTGAAGATCAACGGTAGATGTTATCATGTAGAATGAATCATAAATTGAAAGCCTAAAAAGCAAGCACCCGACCACTTCACTTGCATTTATAGAAACCAGAAAGCAGCAAAGTCCTAAAACCATATATCACTAGATTAAAGTGCAATGTACATTGTTGCTATCTTGTGTTAAGGTAATACAATAGGCCTCATTATGAGCATTACTTAATGGGGCAGTCACAAGATAATTTGGAGAAGAAATGGGTGCCGAACTGGAGCTTATTATTACTTGAAAGAGAAATTATATTTAATTGAATTGAAGAAGCATACAAGCGACACACGCGCTACCTAACGACGCTTTCAGCTTCATTAAAATATATGCAAAACCATACATACACTATGGAAAGCAATCATGCAGGCAGTATGCTCAAACATCATTCCTGCTCTGCCTGTGTTTTGATGGGTAGCTCCATGCCCACTGTATGTAAAGCCGGCCCCTAATCACACATCCAATCTATAAAGCCCACCAAAGATTAATATTCTGACTCCAACCTCCCTATACTTAATTTCCGTACATAGCATGTCCGTCCATAATCCATTCCCAGGGAGGAGACATAAGATAATTCTAGATTGGAAATGTTATAGATTAAACTTCAAGAAGACCCACAAACTTCCAAATTTGTAGATCGAAATGGATTGATGACTGTCACCAGTCCCAACTAATCAACAACTGTACTGCAAAGCAAAAACTGGCATGCACGGGCTATTTTGTGACTAAAATATACGATGTTTTCTTTTCTGTAAATAATTATACCAATCTGTAAAACAATTTAAAGCACAAACCTAGCACAAGATGGACTTGACACAAAATTACGGTGCATAGAATAACTATCCTATAATGGACCATTCACTCAACAAGTGAGGAATTAATCACAGAATTAAGAAATCAACATGCAAGGAAGCAGTTCGAGGCATTATAATACTTACTCTAACAAAAAAAGATTGAAGTTACAGAAATGCTTCGGCAGCTAAAATGGTAACCAAAATAACAAAGAAAAAAAAAAAGGATTGCTTCCCATGATAGTGAATTTGCTTTACCTTGCTATTTGAAACACGTAAAACAATAGCCTAGACTTAATTCTCAAAAGCAATACTTCCACATAGAAGCTAGGTAATACAATTTTCTGAAAACTCTCACCCAAAGAAGCTTCCTATTCCAACATCATGGCTTGTGGATCTTGAACCCAAATACTCTTGGAACATAGCTCTGGGCTGCCTTCTGTGGCTTCAGGTGCCCATATGTCATCAAGAACAGGTGAGGGAATGTGGTTCCAAAATATGCTCCATCAATGTCTATATAGAGTTAAAGAAATTTAGGAAATATTTGCAAAGCAATGTACAGGGAACATAATGTTCAGTTAAAAACCTAATAGGACTCCAATATAGCATGCATGAGTCACAGTAAACATGCCACCGATATTGATGTATAAGCTATTTGCACCTGACATTTAGTGTAATAAAGTGGCCATTCCTAGAGTATATTTATCTAGCAATATTCAGGTTTAATTACCCTACAAGACTGCAAGAAAGAAACATAGCAATATATCACAAAAGGGCTGAAAAGGAACTTTGTAAGGATACTACCTTGATACTTTGATCGGGGGTAGTAAGCATCTTCACATCTGGGGCAATAAATTTTCACAGTGCTTGTGCGAGGAATGTCTGATTGACCAAGAGGAAGACAGGGTTGTCCACAACAATAGACTCTTGGGCATCTTCCAAAGTCATAGCTCTTGTACTTTTCTAACTGCAAAAATTCCATTGATATTTATTCTAACAACCAAATGTTGAGTCATGAAAGCATTAATTTTACAGATCATGAAGAACAAATTCTTACCATAGCAGTCATTCCTTTACTAGTCAGTATGTATCGGGCATGAATTAGACCATAAAGCATTTCTGCTGCAGATTCAACCATTTCGTTTTGTTCCTCTGTAAACATATCACCTATAAATTCAAACCAATAAATTCACTAGCTATGAAAAAGAAATAGAATGACTATGGCTATAAAAAACACATTATGCTTCATTTCCCAAAAACGTAAACATAAGAATTCTTCAAAAGCTGTAAAATATCAGTGATCACAATATTAGCTGTACATTGTACCAGAATGAAGAAGGGCGGTAGCAGAAATAATTGCATGATAGCTTCAACAACATTACATGGAGATAAAAAAGCATTGCCTCCTTAATAATACAAGCTTACCGTGAGAGGACTCAACATCCAAAATTAAATCGAGTGCATAATCATAATAAGGAACTTGGCTGCTTAAACCACAGAGGTTAAAATCATCTTGTATATAATCATCGTCCACTTCACAAAAGAATTCATTTCCTCGAAGATTGCAAAACCATGAGATCCAAGATGTGTCCTCCCCATCAGAACCACTGACATCTGAATCTTCAGTGTCTGTTTCAGATTCCTCTAAAGCAAAAAAAGATATAATACACATTAGCCAATTGAAGAGAACAGCATCCTCTATTATAAGCAGTAAAAGTATTATCAAGGAAGAGAGGTTTCAGGGAAGATATCAAACAACACAGAAAAATTTATGAGAGTTAAAGATATTATCAAATTCTTTAACAATATGATAACAGGACATCACAAAAAATCAGGCCTTCAATATGTGCAATTAATACATAAACCATTGCAGTTGACTAATGTGAAATAGTGCATATCTGTATTCCCATATTGTCCACACACAAAATGTACGTGTATTATAACACAGATGACAAGTGAAACATCTTTGGTAAGAAATGATAACTTAAAAAGCAACTGTGTGCAATTAGAAAATCAGTTGCCTAAAAAGAGAACAGCTGTTTCCATAGCGGCTCACTACTCACATCCTAAATGAACTAGTAGATGAGTAACTATTTCAATATTAAAGAAAAAACTCAAATCTATAATTTGATTATGTCAAAAAACCAACACAAAGCCCGTTCATTACACATAGAAATGTGCCTGAAAGTGCTTTAGTTTCTATTAATTAGAACAAAAAGAGTAAAGTTTATATATGAATAAGAGTTTTAGACCTAAATTGAATCCCAGTACAGTATCTTTTAGTATAACAAAAATCAAACCTAATAAAATGATTACTTGTTTCTAAAATTACCAAACAAATCTACAATTACATATTCCAAGAAACCAAAAACAATATACTGCAAAAACTCAAGCCAAGAAATAAAACTCTTATTATGAATAAAAAAAAAATATTTCTTTTTTGAGATGTATATGCATATAAGCAAAATGCAAAAAAGATACCATCAGAAGTGTTGTTTTTGGATTGCGAAGCGGCGCCAGCGTCACGGTGATGATCAGGATGCTTCCCCATCAGCACAGACAAATCCTTGCCGTTGATCGTGGCTCTCGAAGTGGACAGAGATGATCTTTCGAGCTGCTTATCTAAAGCGTCGTTAATCCGCTTCCGATCAACTGAAACAGCAAACTCTGATTTGGAGCCACCGACTCGTTCTTTAAGCATTTCTCTATACTCTTCTTCGCCGACGATGGTTTTATTTGCAGTATTTTGATTATCGCCGACACATGGCACAATTAATGACTAAACTAACCCTAGGTCTCAGAAAGCTAGGTATTTCCCTTTTTTATTTTACATTTCAAAAAAGAATATATTCACAGAGAGTTTAGTGGCTGAGCCCATCCACTTGTGTCGCGAGATTTTTAACAAGGAAAAACGGGGAGAGAGAGAAAAGTTTAGAGGAAGGGTAAAATGGGAAATAAAGATTTAAAAGTCCCGGCGAGGAGGCCGATAAATCGGCGGGGACAGCTAGGTTTCGCTAGCTTGAATAGTTGTTGAGGAGAAGTTTGTGTGCAGTTTCTCTGATATTTATGGGGAAGTATATTGGCAGGTCGTATGATTGGGAAATTGTGGCCCACATAAATGCGGTATCCGATGAGAATGTTTAGACGATCAATTGGGCATCAAAAGATGTCACTTTGTTGATAAAGTTTGGAATAATAATATCTCGTATAGGATTCTTTGTTGGGGTTGTGTCGTGTGTATTTTAATGAAAAGGTAGTGAAAAAGCAAAATTAAAAAAATGGGTAAAATTATTTGGCCAAAAATTATCTGAAATCTGAAGTCCTTTTCAACTTTCACATAAATTCAAAGTAAATGTGAATGGGTTTTGCATTGAAGTCTCGACAAGAATTTGTGAAATATATAGAACAATTGCTTGAAATAGCAGGGAAATTTTCTACACATAAAATAACTATGCTGAAATTTTCATAGGGTGAACATTCAAGCACTACTGGAAGTGTGTCAAACTACCCTGACACAGGCGAAAAGATTTCGATAACGTGTCCTTGCAACAACACAAAAGTTGATCAAGTGTGAATGGACTACAAAAGGAATCTCTACCTTTTCTGCTACTTGGTCATGCTGATCTGGCATAGACTTGAATAAAGATAATCTGCTATGATGAAGTAAAGTTTTCAAAACAAAAGGAATGGCATATTTCATCCTCAGACGGAACCCTAAACCCTTTCTATTTCATTCTTTTTGCGAAAATTCATTCTTCCACTAGGGCAGAGCAACAGGATGACATTCTGTGGAGTTTTGGTCAGAATTTGCATTTCCAAATCACTTCAACATAACCCCCAACCACAGCATCTCATTTACCCACAAACATTATCCTGCAAATCACCATAGTTGACGAATTTGCCTAAATTTTTTACACACCTCACTATCTTTAAGAACCATATGCATCCATGTGAGCTACTTTTTGAACTACAGTGTCTTGCTTTTCATGAATAAACTACATCCAACAGTTACATGAGTTTCCTTCCCCACTTTAGTCTAAAATGTAATTGCTCAAAATTTTCAACATATGCATCACAAATGGAATAAAAATGTTCACCTTGACCAGTGCTGAGGTGGCAGTTGGTGGCCGGATTGGATCAGCTTTAACTAGCTTGTGATCATAGCCTTCTCATCAACACGTGATCTTGTAGCATCTAGCTTTCTGTTGATTTGTTGGATTCTGATTTGCACAAATTTCTACTCCCTTCAATCTGTCTGCTTTAGTCCTACTTGTTTTGAACTTTTTATTTTCTCCTTTTCCCTGGTGAGTTTCTCCTTCAAACATAATACACAGAACCACAACCACTAGGCAAGACATTTATTCCCATCTTCAGAGGATTGAGGAAGTCCATTCTATAGGAGACCAATAAGGTAAACGATGGTTATGCATCATTCAAACAAAAAGATATATGGTTATGCATTATTCAAACAAAAAGATATATGGCACATGATTACAGTACTCACTTTAATGTTAACAGGAAATACATGATCAGTTAAAAACAAAAAACAACAAATGCAACAGTCATTCTTCT
Organism: Mangifera indica; assembly: GCF_011075055.1. Lineage (NCBI taxonomy): Eukaryota > Viridiplantae > Streptophyta > Magnoliopsida > Sapindales > Anacardiaceae > Mangifera > Mangifera indica. The sequence continues at coordinate 3,930,133 of NC_058139.1, forward strand.
CAATCTTCAGCAAAATACTTCTCCTCAGCATCCTGGCTAACTTCCCTGAGCCAGTGATCATCCAAGGTCTCATCGTTATCTATTTTTGAGTAATCAAAATGCTGATGATCTTCACCTGAAAGAAACTTCTGCTGCATAATGTAAGTGAACTGGCCCATCATATCTTCAGTTTCTTCCATGGTTTTCCTACCACTGTGTGCTTCAGAATCATCTACGAGCATCTGAAAATCAAGGAAAATCTCAGCATGTCAGAAACAAACTTTTAGGCATGTTGAAGTAATGAAAAATGCAAAATATTAAGTTTCACCGAAATACAAGCCATCAAATAGGTAAATTTAAACCATTATTAAATTGAGAAGAAGATTCGTGAATACATCACTTGAAATACGAAATTGGGATGTTAACTTAGCAAGGATAGCATTATCGCTTTTAAATTATGCAAGAGAATTTACCAATTTATTTGACAACCACTGAAAATCACTATAATAATGATAAATCCTATCTGGCCACTATATATTTCTGGCTGTGTCTCATACACTAGGTAGAAAAAGAAAGAAGTTCAGCCAAACATCACACTTTGTAAATTCCCAACCTTTCACTAGCAAAGTAAGCTTGTGGTAGAACATGAAATGATAAGGAGATAGCCCCAAGCAATATCTTAGCTACTGTTCTTCTTGGTCTTGAAGATATCGGTGACTTTAAAAAAGGAAAAGTGGCCTATGATAATTTCCATATTCAGCCTAGTGATATATACATTAACTAACATATATCCTTCTGTTCTCATAAAGCAAGCAACATGCACCAAAAAACTAAGATTTTTGAAATGGCTCAAATTAAGAAGCAACAAGAAAATTTTGCTGAGGTTGGGTAAATTTGGACACTAAGAAAAGTATAAAATAACACCATATCTACACTTCTGAGGTATTTTTCAGTAAAAGTGTAAAACTGCCTGATAAAAGGCCATGAAACAAGTTATGGTTAACCATATAAGAATAAAAGTTTTGACTAAGAGTCCAGTAGTTGGTCCTTTGAAAATGATTCAAAAACCAAATCCGAAAAGTGTTGATGTGCTCCAAATCGGTTAAGAATATTCAATTAACACAAAATAGATTGAATTTTTCTGACAAATAGAAAATAAAAAAGAGGGGGAGGGGGGCAGCGGCAGGGGGGTGATGGGTATTGCTAAGATGCTTTTCCTAATATGTTTTCATATGAGAAATTCTGACATCCAAGAAAGCTACTAACAGAGGACAAAATACAAAGAAAAAACGAAAGAAATCATGTTTCTGCTCATTACTGTTTCATTAACTAGATGGTATAGCTATTTACACTTTTAATCTACTAGAACTACTGATTGCTGCAGATGATCAATCAAAATTGCCAATGTTTGAACTATCATCATCTTACTTACAGGAATAATGCTTTACTGGCTAGCAGGAACTAGGAAATAGAAACTATGAAAAATAATTCTTAATTAAAAAAATGAAGTAACACATGAACTTAAGAAAATAAAGATTACCTCTGTGTCGTGCATAGCCCCGTTAGATTTTTTCTCAGCATCTTTCTCTTTCTTTTCCTCTTCCTCCTCTTCCTCTTCTTCCTCTTCTTCCTCTTCTTCTTCTTCTTCTTCTTCTTCTTCTTGGTTTCTTTCATTCCCAATCCAATCACTCTCAGCCACACCTAACCTCTGCTGCTCCTCCCTAATCTTTGCCACCAAAATTGCTTCCTCAGATCGCCTGATTAAAGTCTCTGACCACCTCTCCCCTGGCCTCGCCATATTCCTCCCAGTCAAATCCTGAAACTTCCCCACATACTCATGATGCAAATACGGCTCCCTCTCCCTCATTGCATCCTCTGAAAAGTACTGACCATCCCGTACTAATTGATTAAGATATGCTAGCCTCCTGTTCTTCACAGTCACCGACCTAGACCGCAACTCTTCTGAAGTAGGGTTCATCTTGCTCCTAAGATTTTTTAAGTGCCAATTAATCTCATAGTCATTGTTGAGTGCATCAAACTTGCCAAGCTCATCACAAGTCAACTGCGATCCATATCTTTCTACAATAAATTTAAATAAATCAGCTGAATTAGTTCACGAAAATAGTGAAATTCGGATTATTTATTTCATAATTGCCTAAGGAAATAAATAAGGAATCGAATGTGCAACAACATGGGTTAAGGAAAAAAAAAGAATTAACCACTAATTAAACTTGATTTTAATCAATATTACGATACAAAGAGAAGAACAAAAACCTAGGAAAACGGCGGCGTCCCGGGAGAGGAGGTCGAGGAGAATAGACTTGCGTTGAGAGGGGGTAGTGGCGTTGGATTGAAGAGCGCGAGGAAAGTAGAGATCATCTAAACAAGAAAGTCTCTCACTGATACTTTCTTTCACTTCTCTTTCCATTTTTTCTCTTCCTTCACTTTCTTTTACTCCGACTTAATTATCTATCCTATACATGTCTCCGTCAAGCCTTGGCGGTGCTGTGTAGCCTGATCATGGATCCAGGCCGCCGTTGTGACTTTCCATTCTGGGTTATGTTATGTCATCTAGCTGTCACGTGACATGCAGGTGCCTTAGCTTGGGTTCGTATGGTTATCCAGTTTGAATTTTTTATTTGCCCTTTTTATTAATTTTTCTTTTTGGGATTCTATTAAAACTAATAATTTTTTTTATCCAAAGTTTAAAAGTTATCGTTTTACCCCTAGGGTTTTCATTTCTACAAGTATCACCTCCGGTGATTAGAGCCAACCTTCCCACCTATCTTCCGTCAATGACCGAAGAAGAAGGAAGGCTAACATATTCACAAATCTTATCGATGACCTGTTTTCATATTCACAAATCTCGTCGATGACCGTCGTCATCCACATATCTCAACAATCGAATTGAAGAAAGATTGTCATCCTGTTGCACAACGAAATATCTCCCTAAAGTCGTTTGAGACCCAAGCGCCTCCTATTGTTGTTCTAGCACGACGAAGTGAGATATAAACTAAAACAAACATGACAAAGCTTCGTCATTTTCGTTGATGCTTCGTCGTCTTCTAATGAAAACTCAAGGGAATGAACCAAACTGTAGTCGATCTTCCCAACTAGGGGAATGCTTCGTCATTTTCCGATCTTTGATGATAAAAATGGTGATTGCTAGAGAGAATAATAAAAAAACCTATAAGGTATATTGCCATTTTTTAAACGTTAGAAACTTTTGGTGTAGAGAAATTGTTAGATTTGTAAACCTTAAGAGAAAATGTAATAAATTTTTAATTTTTTTAATATTTTAAACTGAATAGCATTTTTACTCTTAATTTTAATAGATAATTTTAACTGAAAGATGAGTATTTAAGTTTTTAAAAGTTAATAGGAATAATTCCTCAACAAACCTTGGGTGAGAATGAGCATTTTGGCCAAATATTTATTTCAGTACAAGCCTCAAGATCAGATACGAGGAATTAATTGTTTTACCCTATTTTTTACCCCCTGATATCTTTTTTAACCTCCATTTTTTTCATTACATCAGCCCTCCTACCCTCTCACACTATTATCAGTTTTCCGATTATAATTATTGATAATTTATTCATTTTTCATAAACAAAATAAAAAAATCTAAATAACAAAAAAAATTGATCACATGAAAATGTTACATGAGAATTGTTATAATTTCAACCACAAATTAAATTACAACATGATACAGCCATTTCGTTTTTAGTTTTTCATTCAAGCAATAAAGATTACAATACAATGGCTAATCTTATCAAAGCAAACGGCGAAATCCCTCAGGGCTGAGCACAATTTTGAAGACTAAACAAGGGATCCACTCGTTTGATTTTGGGCACCAGTCCACCCAACATTCAGGGGGTTCCTTGGCGTAATAAAATTTCTTGCCTCATCAGTTAAAACTCTTTGTATTTAGATCATTATTCGAGTTTCAAAAAAATAATATCCAAATGGTTACAATTCCTCAACATGCTTGGTAATTTCTTCTGGGCAAGAATGGGCTTGGAGAAGCTCTAATCGATTGAATGGCGGAGCAAATTGCAATATATAATCTTCATCTGAAAGTGAAACCCACACAATCATAAGATTAATACAAAAAGGTAATACTAGTCTGGCAATCATTATTTTCTTAGCAATCATCGCGAGAAAATGAAGAAACTCACTATCTTTGACTGTTCCATAGAGCCAACATAGAACTTCGTCAGCAAACGCTAAGCATACTCCTCCCTGCCAACCAGTTTCAACCAGGAAATGATGAGAGTAATGTTAAACATATATAACCCACTCCCAAATGAGGAAAAATTATAAAGAAAGTGAAGAAGAATAAATACGCCCTTATCTAGTGAGAGATGAATAATTGGAGCAAAAATATATGGTTTCAATGTGCAGGAATGGTAGCAAAATCACCTGCCAATAATTCTTCATTTTCACTCTGTGTGTAATATCCTTGGTTCTTAGTCTCTCTGTACGAACCAGTCGACCTGAATCATCCCTGCATAAAAAAGCAAGATAGATTATCTGAATATGGCTGACAATAAATGAAAGCTTATGGAAAATAAAATCCTAAAACAGCACCTTGTTAAGTGCATATGCTTCAAGGAAGACGATACAAGTGTGAGAGAGGGGAGGTTGTGATTGGTTTTGCAATAAAACCCAAAGAATGAAAAACTGTTATTATTATTGTTTTCTTTAAATAAAAAAAAAATTCCCTATATCTTTCTGATTGATAGCAATACAATGCAGTGTTCTTGTAAGGAAGCTGGCCGCTGAATGAGTAAAAATAAAATTACCTAAATCCAACAACAATAAAAGGAACACCAGCCAGGAAAGATTGAATCTGTAACAGATAACACAACTGAGTTACTACTAACAAAACAATAGCAGAAAGTTGAATTCATGAAAAGAAAAAAATGAAGAAATGAAGACTGCAATATTCTACATGGCAAAAGACAATAGCAGAGCCGCATGCATTGCAGAAAACATTAAGCTACCATTTAATGATGCCAGAAATATTGTCCATTTCACAAATTTCATAATCTCCTAAAGTAAAGCCAAATTTCTGGGCATGATTCTAAATCATAAACCTTATCAAGAAAAAGTAGTCTCAACACCTTAATATGACTTGTTCACTACTACAGATTATGTTGAGATCCAAATGCAATGGTGGGACTTAAGAAGAGATGGAAATTATCAGATGCTTTATAATATCTTCTAAAATGCCAAGTAAATCATCTTTCAATAGACCTCAATTAAAGGATCTGCAGTGAATATCTAATGAAAGACGTTTAAGATTCCAAACCTATGTTTTTGAGATCAGATGAAATATGTCTGAGTGTCAATATATCCCTGGAACTTTGACTATAAGTTATTCAGTAACTTTTGCAGGCTGGTGATTTTGTGAGCAATTGTTGAACTCTTATTATTTTAGATCTGTTTTAATTGGGTACCAAGTGGATTCAATGGAAAATTTCTATCAAAACTTAATTTTAAAAACTACAAATATGAAGAGAATAATACATAGATATAGAATCAACAATGTCTTATAATGTGCAAAAAAAAGGACATCTACAGAAAGTGTGAAAATGGCATACAGTCAGTAGCCAAATAAACAAAAACAAATATAATTTCAAGATCATAGGAAACCAATGTACCCAAAACTTGAGAAGTTTCTCTTTCTCGTATCTTTCCTCGGTATGATAATCCAGCTGAATTGTTCAAAGACAATTACAGATTATCAATCACATTAGAATTACAAAAAAGAAAAACTAGAAAATGAAACAAAACAAGGACATTCAGAACCTCACGACTGGTCTTCAACTCCACATAAAACCTTCTTCCTTCATCAGTTGAGTCGCAGCAGTCCATCTCAGCACCCATCAGAAGACGATGAGCCCCTAATTTGGTTTTGATCACAGCACAGTACTCAACATTGGCATCTACGTTATGTATCCCTTCTCCATCAGCTCTTCTTGGATCTTCAGTGGCAAGGCTCTCAAAACAGTACCCCCAGTAACATCTAACAAAAAATCAACAATTAAACGAAACATTGTTCATGTGAACTGACGATGAAAACAATCAAAGAAATAATTAACCCATACAATTATTAGTAAAAGAAACTTAACACAAACTGAATGTGGTTCAACTAACCACCATTTAGTATCTTAATATGTCCCCAACTCAGAGTCACAAAGCATCTATTTTGAAAGTCATAGAGTATAGTACCTTCGACGATCTAACTCACTTTTTGGTCTTTCCGGTAATTTATGCACATCAACATAAACAACTCCATTCCTTTTATGCACTCCCATTTCCCAAGGTTCATGTCGGATGTAAGCAGTAGCCAGAATCTCCAGAAAGCCATGAATGAAAAATTAAAAAAGGAAAAAAATGCTAAATTAAAATAAAAATGAGAGCACAGGGCTGAATGCAGCACTGATTAAACATGAGACAAAAATGATAAGTTGACAATTTATAAAGATATTCTATTAAAAGCAAACAGAAAAAATGTGAGTACATCAAGTTATAAGGGAGGCATTTTTTCAGTTTCTAGCATATTCTGTTCAAAAATTCCCCTCTAACTAGTTCTGTAAGCAGACATTCTATTCAATCTCATCCATATTTTTTAGTGCATACTATTAAATTTTCACCAGTGATGGTCTATTCGATCTCCTATATATTTATCCGTGTATGTAATTAAATTTTCATACATAATACTATGATTGATTCAATAATCCATGAAAGGTTGGTTGATGCTAGGAGTGAAGTGAATAAACCAGACAGTCTGAACCATGATTAAAAATCATGATTAGTGACAGATATTCACTGAAATTACTAAAGACAACAAACTGACTGTAAACAAATACCCAGAAGTAGCAAATACCTTATTAAGGTTGTTTCGGAAAGTCTGTAAAGAAAACAGAAAGGGATAAAGATTAGTATATAACCTTATAAAAGCATAATGGACATATGAGAGCTAAAACTATAACCATATTCCATACCACAAAATGCATGTTTTGAAGTGGGATGTTTTTGTCTCTTATGCAGGCAAGCAAGTCGCCAAAACCCTCTGAGCCTAAGTCTGGTTTAGAGAAAAGAAGAAAAACGAAATGACATCTGTATGCATAAGCCCTCATACCATAACCCAAGAAATCCATATGTATGAAAAAATCATTGTTCTCATATTATTCAAATAAAATTCAGTGATGGCAGCTTTCCAGACAACAAGCATACCTTTTTTTTCAATAAAAGTGTCATAACCTTGATTTAGGTCAGCTCCAACATCTTCAGAGATGAGACGCTTAAAAAGCCTCTAAAAAGGCAGAATTAAGTGCAAGACAATGATAAGTAAAAAGCTATCATATATTCAAGAACTACAGAGAGATACAATAAAACCTTTGAGAAAACAGATTCCAGAAAGCTTACCAAGCTGCGGTCATCGTTGTAGACTTGTCCACCTTCTACGCGACTATAGCAAGCAAGTTCACATGGCTATTGGATTGAATTACCAATTCAATAAAAGATAAACTAAGAAAAATACCTCAATACTTAACAGGTTTCTGACAGGAGTCCACAAGGAAAGTCTACCAACAGCACAGATGCATGGTGGAGTTACACAAGATCTACTAGACATATAAGCAACACAACATGGCACACCTTGCACCACTTAACTTTCTTGCACTTCTCTTCTAAAATATAGTTTTACAGATACAAGGAAAGGTTATCGTGCAATCAATAAAGTGTTATTGTGCAATCATTTGGTGAGACATAACACTTTGAGAAAGATAATTTATGCTATTGGTAGATCAACCTTGAAAACACCTGACAGATCCTCGGTGAAAGAAAAAAAGGCATGAGTGCTTCAATTACCTCTTGTAAAGTTATAGCTTTTCTTGATAATGTTTCTTCACTCCTAGTAAGCTTAAATTCTGAAACAAACCGCTCATCATGACGACCATTTGAAAATTTTGAGCCATAGCCATAACCCTGTCTTTGAGGATATGGTCCTGGTCGGGGCAGAAGGCCTGGTCCCCTATCATTTTGCCAACGACCACGTCCAAACCCCCCTCTACCACCCGGATTGTTGCTATGGCGTATAACAGGCAATACTACCAAAGAGATTTTGAGGGGGGAAAACTCAGTATATAAGGATAGAAATAAAAAATTCAAATAATTAAGTTGCACTCTATAGAAAGACAACAATTACATTGGACTATGAGTAGTTGAACATGATAAAGAAAGCCAAAAAGGCAAAAAAGAAATAGCAAAAAAAAAAAAAAAAGAAGAAGTTAATGTCAGATTAGTTTTAGTTTTCTTCCTCATTCAAGACAACTTCATGCAGTTAAATGTAGAAATGATAGCAGAATTACAAAGTGGAATAACATGGACCATATGCTTCTCCTTTCAAGGTTTATGATAAAACTTCCCAGCTTTCCAATTTCTCATAATTTCAAGTGTTTTTCATGAACAAACAACCATTTAGTTTATTCATTACTCTGATTTAAAACAACAACCTATTGACTTCACTAAGGGAACATTGTACCGAATGAAGAAAATGCAGGCACAGTAGCGGCTTAAGACAAGCTTCCTTAAGTTTGAGTGACATATACAATTCAATTGGAAAAGCAACTGTAACAGCATTTATGTGTACTCTTCCATGACCAACTTCAATCATGTATCAGAATTTTAACCTTTCAACACTCATTTAAACCTTTTAGGAAAATCAAACAAGTATCTACTTATATTCCATCTCAGTTAAAAGTCAATCCCTCAATATGTTATGTATACACAGCTTCAGTACCGTAAATATGATCGACAGAAACCCAAAAACTTATCTATTCTTTAATTTAACTAAAAATTCTACCATGCATCTAATACAAAAACCCCAAATTCTTACCGAGAAAGCGACTCAAAAACTCAAATGAAACAAAGAAGAAGGATCTAGTAAAAAGCACATGGAGATAGCACAATATCCACTCCTTAACCCATACAAAATAGAAGAATAAACAGCCGAGGTTTCAGTGAAATCAACAGAGTAAATGAAGCCCAGTAATGAAATCCCATAAATATGACAATTAGTAATAAAAACTAATAAAACCCAAATGACCATACTCCAAAGTTCAATAGCTATAAAATCAAAACGCAATTAATATAATTAAAATAAAAAAGAAAGGGAAAAGATAAAATTACTAGGTATAGGGAAAGGACTGGTGGCAAGGGTTTTACAGTAATCTTCGTTATCAGAACCAAATAGATCTTTATCATCATCTTCTTCATAGCCGCCACAAAACCCTCTATCACTATCGTTATTATCGTAACAATAATTGTTGTTATTATTGATTTTAGTAAGGTTGTCTACTTCTTCTCCATTCTCTTCTCCGCTACTGGCGCTTCCACTGCCACTGCTGGACTGTCTCCCGTCACTGCCGTTGGATGAGGAAGAAGCTGACGATGAGGACGATCGAGACGAGGAGGCTGATGAGGATGAAGACGATGAAGAAGCCGAAGAATAACCACCTCCTCCTTCCCCAAAGATATCCACGTCTTGTTCAGAGAAATCCATGACGTTAGTTTGCTTCCAAGTATGTTAGTTCTGGGTTTTGTTTGTAAGTGTATGCAAGTAAGATTAAAGTCGCGGCTTTAGATGGTGCCCCGGAGAGTGAGCGAGTGTGTGTCGCCCGTATCTGATTCTCAGCCTTTTGCTCCCAATTCAGATGGGCCGATAAAAGCCCAATAGTTGCAGGTCTACAGACAAGGTAACTAAAAAGTGGCTCCATCCATTTAAGTGTCATTAAAATTCTTTTTAAATAAAATATATTTAATTTTTATCAGATTTTATTTTCATATACTTAAATTATATTATTACTAATTATTTAATAATTTATAAATTATGAGAATTAGGCCTAAAATTAAAATTCCGGGATTTCTAAATAATTTTATTGCCCATATGTATGATCTTTTTAGTTCAACATTATTAGTTATTAGTGTAAGGAGGATTTTTGTATTAAAAGCAAGCGTGTTGACGAAATGATCTGATTCCGCATGAGATGTACGCTACTTCAAATTAAGTAGAGGACCAGTTGCATATATATTGTGAGCAACGTAATATGACTCCAATTTTGTGCAAAAGTCATGTCATCAATGAACAAGGAGCTTGATTAATTCAAAACACTATAAAGATATTATGGTACTAGTTATATCACAGGTAAATGTATTATTTATATTGCCTATAATTGTTTATTTTCCTTTCTAATTTATATTTATAATTAATATGATCGAAACAGAACAGTAGTTCTCAAACATGAAAAGGAGACAGACAATAATATAATTAACTGTAGATGATAGATGAAGAAAAGGAGACAGGTTTTTGGTCCCTAAAGATTCTGCAAGTGAACGATGTTATAGGTGGACGCTTTTGTTATGGACTCAGCCACCAGCTGACTCAATTTCAACCACAGAAAAGTCTACTGCTTCATCGAGCGAAGATGGAAGTTGCTGCTTCTAATTGCTCCTCCTGCTGCTAGCTGGCGATGCCTTTTGAACAAGTTGACAAGACCGTTAACAGAACTGGCTTAGTGTATATGTTGACCAGAAGCGCAAACCAAGGACAACCAAACCTTAAACGAATCGGTTTTCTAGTAAGCAGAAACACAGAGAGTTCGATGAATCTACTATCTTAAAGAGTATACAATTTAGCTACTTTTTCCTGAACAGAAAATGGCAAAATACAGTCCTTTATATAATTGCTGAGGCGTGATATGAATACGCCTGTGTGCGCTTTCTTCCTTCATTTTTATCCAGCCTACCCTACAAAACGCGTCAAAAAAGTATTACTGTATCAGATGAGTCTAAAACCGCATCAGAAAATTTGCAAAGTTTAGAGTAAAGAAGCAGAAATACTATTCAACGCCATAACGATACTGGGCTTTCATCTTCATGTGTACTCAAGAAATTTCACATTAGTTGAAAATAGTACCGAAGAGAAACTGATCAAAATTATTCTGGTAACAAGGGTTAAAAGTACTGTAAATTAACTATTAAGGAGGCGTGTAAATTCCATATCTATTTGATCAACATTTTAATAAACTTTGTTTACAACTAAAAGAAGTGAATTGGATCCAGTCTTTTGGCCTTTTCCTTTTTCTGAAATTTCTTTTTTTTTTTTCTTTAAATTTAATCTCGTCAAGTAGTAGGTTTTTTAGTCCTATCTTAATTTGTACATATGTCCTTCGAGAACTTTGGTTACCTAGGCTAATTAAGCAACTTATATAAACTCTGACTCTGTTTCTCCAATTGAGACAGGTAACTCAGCGCCGAGACAAGACCTACAGAAGGCTAGATCAGCAATTTAATTTCTTATAATAACTATCAACTGCATGAAAGATAATATATAGATAGGAAACTTGGCTCCAGGAATATTGTATTCTGTTGGGATCCACTGAACATGTCTTTCTACTGACTAGGGGAATAAGATGGCAAATTATCACAACCCCACGCCATATATACATTCTTATAAGTACTACATAAAATTCAAAGCTGAAAGTTCACCCTACACAATGAACCCAAGAAATTTTCCTAGAGAAAAAAAGAAACAGAAATTTTATTTCCTTCACTTGAGCTAGAATCGGAGAACTTTCTTAACTTTTCTGAGGCAACCCAATTAAGCATCAAACATGGCCCATGATTATTATTGAGATATTATGGCATATATAGAGAAATATATTTGGACTCAATTATTGGCTGCCTCCAACCCATCAAAGGGTGTCTCCAAACTGTGTTGATCTTGCATACGATGGTTTCCTTCAACGTCAACAAGTTGAACTTCAGGTCGAGCAGAATCTCCTTCAGGGTTATTCTGTTTTTGGATACAAGTGATGACAAGAATGGGAAGAGAGCGCAGGGTGTAGCAAAATAGATTCCAAAGCGTTTCATGCCAGGGAGAAAAGATAATGATACTGAGATATGCAACCCAAAAGAGCTGTGGTGGAAAGAGAAATGATGCAAGTAAGGACAAAGTCAAGGGGCCTGAAAAATGTCCCGCTTGCACAATGATGGGATGGGCAGTGAGAGGGAGTTTGATGGAAGTTAAAAGCAACAGAAATAGAAAGAAAATAGCAAGAATCAAGAACAAGAGTTCCAAAATGGGGTATCGAATTTGATCCATATTGGAATCAATATTAAGTAGAAACAAGAAGTTGCCGCCGTGGGATATCAGCAACAGAAGGGCGAGATTTATAATGGGTGGGACGACATACCTCAAATCTATGGAAATTTGCATATTCTCCACTGAAATTAGTTGGCTTCCTGCTGAATTTTAATGCGCAGGAGGAGAGTTGGTAGCTTGATTCGTTTATAAAGTGTTGGCATTCCCAAGTTACAGGGAAGTAACGTTTTCCGTTAAAGAACTGTTTGCATTTGACAAACTTGAACCAACACTGTTGTTCAGGAATGTCGACAAAACTTCATACGCCAAATGACACGAAGCTAAAGGAAATCAAAAAATAAAAGACAAGATAATTCATAAGTGTCGACAAAAGGTAGTTCATTGAATTACGAAGAAAACCAGGCTAAGTGGTAAGACTTATGATTTGACATATTATAAAAATACAAAAAATTTAGAGCCAATTAAAAGCAATTGCTGGTCTGGTTGAGGATTGCGCAGGAAAATAACGAGGCGATAGAATTGATGTTATAAGGCCAAAGCATTATTCCCACCCAAAGATTGGTGATATCCAGTTCTCAACCTTTAATTTTGAAAATTTTTTATCCACTCATAAACGGTTAAATCTATTAGTTTTAAAGATAAAATCGTTATTTTATATATAATATTAAAAATAAACTAAAATTTTATTTTATTTTCTCTCTTAAACCTTAAACTAACAATTTTTTTCCTAAGCTAAGTTTTAAAAAATCATATTTTTTTCTCAAGATTTATTTTTAACATCTAACTACTCTCTTCGGTGTCATTGCAGATTGTCTCTCCCTCTCGACGATTTCTCTTTCTCTAACACTTTGTCTCAATGAAACCCTGACCCCTTTAGTCTTTTAGAAAGGTGAATCATCTTTTTAGAAGACGATTTATTTTCTCAAATAAGTGTTGTACGACACTAAAAGAGTTAGAGTTTCATTGAGATAGACCATTGAAAAATAAAAAATCGTTAGGAGGAAGAGACAGTTGATGATGACAACAAAAAGAGTGACTAAATATTAAAAATAAACTCTATGGTGGAATGTATTTTTTAAAATTTGATCTAAAGAAAAAATTATTAATTTTTAAAGTTTAAAAAAATAAAATAAAATAAAATTTTAAAAAATTTGAATTTTATTAATTTTAATTTTTTATAAGTGGATAAATAAGAATTTTAAAATTAATGAGTTAAAACTTGAAAAATGACCCATCTTTGGGTGGAAATAATCCTTTGACCATATTATAATGGTTCAATAATTTTTTGGCTAGAAAGCAAAAAGGTGAAAGCAGAAGAAAATGCATTCGTTGGAGACGTTACCGTGACACACACGGGCGGGACCTGTCGTATACTCCCTCAACATTGAAAAATAATGGAAATGGGTAGAATAGGCCGACCCTCATTGTTTAAGATTCCCAAAATCCCTATTCCCCCAGAAAATTTATTTCGCTTCTCCTCTCCAAATTTCCAATCTTACTTCTTAAATTCTATTTTCAAAATGGAAAGTGTTAGACTCCCATTGCTTTATTGTCTTGTTTCATAAATATTGTTTTCATCATAAAATTTATGCATCAAATCCTTAAATTGATGAGTGATTTATGCATATATTTTAATGTCTTTATTTTCATTTTTTTATTAAATATCATACATTTATATGTATAATGATAATCAAATTTTTATAAATTGATTACAGTTGTGTCTTATAATTAATTATTTTCATTGTCCCTTAAAATCACCAAGTTCTATTTAAAATAAGAAAAAAAATTGAAATTTTTTAAAACATATTTTCATGTTAAAAAAACATATGAGATTTTGACGAAATACCTAAGTTATATTCAAAATAAGACATAAGATTTTGGATATACTAAATTACCCAAATTTTCATACAATTCACAATAATGATATTATTGATCACTTTCAGAATATATCAAAGTGAAAAAAATTGTATTAAATTGAATAACTTCAAACAAGTTATTATAAGTTATTTTTATATTTAAATAATTGATACTTAAACATTCAGATCTTCATATATAATATTCTAACTTAATTTTTGAATTCGGATTATTGAGTTTTGATTTTTACAATTGGATTTGAAGTTACAAAGCTTAAAGTTTAACGACTTCTATGGGAATGAAACTCTAAATATTTTTTTGTGAATTATAACTCTTGCAAACACTTTTAATTATATTGGATTTAAATGAAATATTTTTTTCTCTTTTCACGTGAAAAGGTTTTTTATGTAAAAAAAATTATGTTATTGTATTTTTTCCTTTCAATTTTTTGATATTGTATTATTTTTTGTACTTATGATTTGATGGTTTTTTAAAGTTTTCGCTAATTGAATGACAAACGGTAACGGAATCTAAAAGCCCCTCAATAAAAATCTTAGGTTCACCACTAGTGACACATAGAGGGTGTATATTATCTGGTTTAGTATGATTTAAAAACTTTTTTCAAATCAATTGAAAAAATTTTAAACTAAATCAAATCATTTTAGATTTTAAATCAAACAAAATTAAAAAAAAAATGATTTGATCAAGTTTTTATTACTGTTTAAATATATTAATAATTATTTACTTTTAAATATTTTGTATTTAATAAATAATAATTAAATTATAGTAATATATTACATAAAATAAACATATAAAATATATATACAATAAACATATAACGGAGATAACAAAACATATATAAAAAAATAAATGAGAGAGAGTTTGGCTTTATAAATTATTCAAATAATGACCCAAATCACAAAATATTTATCAACTAAAACTAAACTACTTTATAAATCAAACTAAATCATAATTTTTTATTTGATTCAATTTTACAATTTAAATTGAATTACATGCACCCCGGTAGCACCTATAGCTATTCCTAATCGGCTTCTGGTAGAGTAATAAGATGGTTTTGAGCCTTTGACATGCATGCATTCCCCATGATGTCATTAGGGAAAAGTATAAGTTCCATTATTACATGATTTATTTCTTGATCGAGTGACCCTCACAGAAATGATTACTTTAAGTGTATGAGCTATGATACTCAATTACCCATTTGTATAGTTTGTTATAATAATCGATCATGTAAAGTATATATAATAAGGGGCCGATGTCTCTTTTTACCCATCAAATATCTCAAGTTAATGGTGAAATTCAATGTTTTGTTTCCCTTTTTAGTGGTATAAAAAATTAACTCTCTTCTCTTTTTCAACATACAAATATTTTGACATTTCTCGAGTTCTCTCTATCCTCTAAAAATTTTCTTGCTAAGTTCTTGAGTGTTAGAAAATTTTTTTCCCCTGCGATAGAGTTTAGACTTGATTTAGTCTATCAAAATAACAAACGTTCATATTCCGAAAGTTTTCTTTATTTCTCTCTTAAGCTCCAAATTTTTTCTCTTTTAAGTTCTTAAATCGATGTTAATATATGGTTGGTGTTTCCCTTATTATTTCTCTGTTATTATCTTAGAAAACAAATATTTAAATTCTTGTGCATACAAGTAAAGGAGACGAATCTATTTTTAAAAAAAAATTGTATGCTCTGCATACCATGGCATTCAATCTAAAATTGTTTTTCCGTATTTTGAAGTTTATATATACAGATGATGTATTATCATATAATTGATTGTGTATCATCATGTGATTAAATGTTATTTATCTTTAATTTAAAATCACATAATCATACGATGATACATCATATGTGTATTTAAATTATATACCGAAAGTATGTACATATAGTTATATTGTTAATAATATACCTAAACCTATTAAGCAAATTTAAAAATTATAAATAATATTTAAAATTAAATTAACATATATGAAACTCACCTTATACAATAAATTAGAGATAAAACTTGGTTATAATTACATCATATTTGAGAATTTTACGCCAAAAGATTATTTTCTTATTCCGAAAATAAAGTCTGTTACACACAGACTTTCCACCTTTTTCTTCAATGTAATAAGTTAAAACATGAGAAGATATGTGTACACTCCTGAATTGTTTGCATGTGAGAGCTTGAAAAGGCAAGGCTCAACTCAAGCCACGTGTGGGTGAGACTATCTATGAAAACCCCCAGAAAATCTCTCAACAAACTCCAATGGAGGCAAAGAAAGAGAGAAGAGGGCAAGTGCAGTAGCAGAACGTCAAGGAGAAAGAGACGCAAAGAAGAAGGACGATGATGGTGATGAAGTTGGAGCGACGACAGAGCAGGTGATTCGTGAATCCATAATTACTCAACATGATGAAAACAAAGATGAGAAAGCTCAACATCCTGATGAGATTTTGAGGGGGAAGAACTCAATATGTAAGGATAGAAATAAAAAATTCAAACAATTAAGTTGCACTCTTAAAAGAAAGACAACAATTACGTTGGGCTATGAGTAGTTGAACATGATAAAGAAAGCCAAAAAGGTCAAAAAGAAATAGAAAAAAAAAATCAGAAGAAGTTAATGTCAGATTAGTTTTGTTCCTCATTCAAGATAACTTCATGCAGTTAAATGTAGAAATGATTGTACAACTACAAAGTGGAATAACACGGACCATATGCTCCTCCTTTCAAGGTTTATGATAAAACTTCCCAGTTTTCCCAATTTCTCATAATTCAAGTGTTCTTCATGAACAAACAACCATTTCCTTAAGAGTTTATTCATTACCCTGATTTAAAACAATAACCTATGGCTTTACCAAGGGTACATTGTACTAAATGGAGAAAATGCAAGCACAGTAGCTGCTTAAGACAAGCTTCCATAAGTTTGAGTGACTTATACAATTCAACTGGAAAAGCAACTGTAACAGCATGTATGTGTACTCTTCTTCAATGACCAACTTCAATCGTGCACCAGAATTGTAACCCTCAACACTCATTTAAACATTTTAGGAAAAATCAAACAAGTATCTAAATATATACCATCCCAGTGAAAAGTCAATCCCTCAATGTGTTACTTAAAAACAGCTTCAGTACCGCAAACATGATTAACAGAAACACAAAAACTGATATATTCTTTAATTTAACTAAAACTTCTACCATGTACCTAATACAATATGAAGAAAGCGACTCAACAACTCAAATGAAACAGAGAAGAAGGATCTAGTAAAAACCACATGGGGATAGCACAATGTCCACTACTTGACCTAAACAAAATGGAAGAATAAACAGCCGAGGTTTCAGTGAAATCAACAGAGTAAATGAAGCCCAGTAATGAAATCCCATAAAAATGACAATTAGTAATAAAAACTAATAAAACCCAAATGAGCATTCTCCAATGTTCAATAGCTATAAAATCAAAACGCAATTAATATAATTAAAATTTAAAAAAAAAAAAAAAGGGGAAAGATAACATTACCAGGTGTAGGGACTAGTGGCAAGGGTTTTACAGTAATCTTCATTATCAGAACCAAATAGATCTTTATCATCATCTTCTTCATAGCCCCCATAAAATCCTCTATCATTATCGTTATTATCGTAATAATAATTGTTGTCGCCGTTATTAATTTTAGAAAGGTTGTCTACTTCTTCTCCGTTCTCTTCTCCGCTACTAGTGCTTCCACAGCCACTGCTGGACTGTTTCCCGTCACTGCCGTTCGATGAGGAAGAAGCTGACGATGAGTAAGGGTATGTAAGATGAAGTTGCGGCTCTGGATGGTTCACCGGACGGTGAGTGTCGTCCGTATCTGATTCTCAGCCTTTTTATGGCGACCTCGGTTCTCAATTCTGATTGGCGGATAAAAGCCCAATAGTTGAGCGTGTAACAATAAGATAAAAAGTGGTTCTATTTAATTCTCAATAAAATTCTTTTTAAATTAAATTGAATTAATATATATATATATATATATATATATATATATATATATATATATATATATATATATATATTTTCCGAGGCGTGATATGATAAGTAGGGGTGTTCAAAACCGGTTAACCGAACAATTTTGTCAATATTTTAAACCGAACCAAATTTTCGGTTTGGAAAAAATCATGAACCGAAACCGAATCGATTTAAAGATTAACCGATTTTAAACCGAACCGAAAATATCAATTAACCGAACCGAAATTTTGGTTAACCTATTTTTGAACCGAATTTTAAAAAATTATCATATTTTATTATTTTTTTCTAATTTTTTGAAAATATATTCAATATTTTATTCAATTTTTTAAAAACCGGTTCGGTCCGGTTAACCGGTTTTCAAAATTAGGCAAACCAGTAACCGAACTGAAAATTTGGTTTTTATATATTTTTGAATCGGTATCCGAATCGATTTTTCAAATAACTTATTTTTCGGTTTGATTTTCGATTTAAAAATTTGATTCGATTCGATTACCGGATAATTTTGAACACCCCTAATGATAAGTGTGCGCTTTCTTCCTTCATTTTTATAATGAATAGCCCACCAAACGCGTCTAGAAGTATCTAAAACCGCGTAACATTACGGAGTGTATTCAACGCGCCATGGCAATGCGTGAGTTGCTGAGTTTTCATGTTCATGTATACTAATCTATAGATGAGTTATTTACGCAACAATTAGGAATTACAATTGTGATCCAAGAAAAACTGTTCAAAATTATTCGGGTGACGAGGGTTAGAAGTATTTTAGTTATTTTATGTATGATCTGTTGATAGATATTGTCTCATCAAGTATTCCAATTATCAATTATATATTTCATCTGGCGTATTCATTTCCATCTGTTTGATTTACAACTAAAAGAACTGGGTTGGATCCAGTCTTTTAGCCTGTTCCTTTATCTGAAACTTTCTTTTTGTTCCTTAAAAAATTTAAAGTCAATAATCTTGTAAAGTAGTAGGTTTTTGAGGACTTTGCTTATCCAGGCCAGCTAATTAAGCAACTTATATATAAACTCTCTCTTTCTCCATTCAAGACAGGTAACTAATTGCGGAGGCAAGGCCTACGGAAGGCTAGATATTAGATTCTGGGAATAAGATATGGCAAATTATTCATAATCCCACGCAATATATAAATTACTGTAAGTATCACATGTAATTCAAAGCTGAAAGTTCACCCTACACAATTAACCCAAGAAATTTTCCAACTGACAAAAAATGAAAAAACACACAGAAATCTTGTCTCCTTCACTTCAGACAGAATCAAAGAACTTTCTTACCTTTCTGGGCCGACCCAATTAAGCATCAAACATGGCCCATGATTATTATTGAGATGTTATGGCAAATATAGAAATATGTTTGGACTCAACTATTGTCTGCCGCTAACCCATTAAAGGGTGTCTCCAAGTCCAAACTGCGCTGATTTTGCATGCGGTGGTTTCCTTCAACGTCAACAAATTGAACTTCAGGTCGAGCAGAAGCTCCTTCAGGGTTACTCTGTCTTTGGATACAAGTAATGACAAGAGTAGGAAGGGAGCGCAGGGTGTAACAAAATAGATTCCAAAGCATTTCATGCCAGGGAGAAAAGATAATGATTATGAAAAATGCAACCAGAAGAGATGCGGTGGAAAGAGAAATGACGCGAGTAATGCCAAAGCCAAGGGGCCTGAATAATATCCCGCTTGCACAGTGATGGGATGGGCAGTGAGAGGGAGTTTGATGGAAGTTAAAAGCAATAGAAATAGCAAGAAAATAGCGAGAATCAAGAAGGTGAGTTTCAAAATGGGGTACCGAATTTGATCCATATTGAGATCAATATTATGTAGAAAGAAGATGTTGCCGTCTTGGGGTATCAGCAACGGGAGGATGAGACTTATTATGGGTGGAACGACATACCTCAAATCTATTAGGAATTGCATATTCTCCTCTACTGATATTAGTTTGCTTCAGAGAATGGAGATGTAATGTGCAGGGTTGGTAGCGTGAAGGGGTTATATAGTGGGCTGGAATCGAGCCGAGCCGAGCTCGGCTCGATTTATTTATGCCCCCCGCGTAATAGTTAACAAAAGAAGTTGCAAAATCAGAGCCATCAGATTTTCTTTATGAGAACTGGAGTCGAACACCTGGTAGATAAAGAGAAAGAAAGAGAGAGAAAGAGACAAAGAGAGTGAGAGAGAGAACTATTCAATTGGTTAAACAGTAGGTCTTAAGTCGCAGGTAATAAAGTTGACCAGAGACTGAATTTGCTTTTGGGGCACAAAGCAGGATAAGGATATGAACCTTAAAACTTGAATATAATTACCGTTGGATCTTGGTGACAACAAGCTAAAATATGCTGCCATGTACACACTTTTATCCTTTGTCAATCAAATTATTTATCATATAATTTTATTTATAAATAATAATATATTATTATTTAGTTAAATATTATTTTATTTATAAAATAAATAAACATATTTACACCTAAAATTGAATCTAAATCTAAACTTATATCTGATAATTTTTAAAATCTTAAATATTATATTATAAATAATAAATAAATAGATATTTAAATTTTAAAAGATTAATAAATATGAATTTTATTTATACTAAATTTTGATTAAAAATAAGCCTTTTAGTTTATTTATAAAATTATATATTTTATTTATGTATATATATATATTTTTTCAGTTGCGTGGCTATTGTCTGAAAGTATAATAATTGAATTGATTGATATTTGATACCAATATTATTACGTGAATTTGTGACAGGAGGAAGTTAAGGAACCTTCACGGCAATCACTAATTTCCCCTTCTATCTACTTTCTTTCTTTTTCTTCGAGTCAAAATTAGGACTTAAGAGTCATAGTCATTTCAAATTTCCATATTAACATTATAAGCTAGATAGCTTCCTTGATTTCATCATGTGTAAAATGTTCATTTAATATAAATGAGATTTAGTGGATGGTGTTATACATTAACAAGGAACACAAATTTATGTATAAATGATAATATATATAATTAAATAATTTTAAATTTAAAACATAATAATAATTGATAATATATTATCGTTTATGTATAAATTTATATTTATTATTTGTATATATAATATCACTCGAAATATTAAACTATATTATTGATGTTTAAATTAGTAAAAAAAAAAAAAAGTAATATTATATATACAAACAAATTATATAAAATTTTATATATAACTTGATATGATAATCTTTGGCTAGATAATTTTGAAATAAAAAAAAAAGTAAATAATCACATTATTTAATCATAAACTATTATCTTAATTTATACATAAATTAATTATATAATTTATTTATATATATAATTTTATTTATGCATATAAAACATCATTTAACAAAAGTTAGCAAAGGTAATATGTTAATTTACTTAGTTAATAAGCTTTGTTTCATTATACAGCCCCCTAAACCAATCAAGAGGGTGAGTCTAGGCCAATGTTAGTGTTCAAAGACAGAAGATTTTTTAACTCAAAACATATTAAATTTATATTTTATTTGTTTTTCATATTAAATATATATATATATATATATATTTTTTTATAAATTTTTAAGATATTAAAATTTCTTGTGTATTTGTATGTCATGTCAAAGATTAAATAATGAACGCTCATCTTTCCAGGAATTTCTGAATTAATGTTTTTCTTTTGTTAGAGTGAAATAGCTGAAAGTCTCTTATATCGCTTGCTGTTCATCCTGATACTATGTGAAATTGCCGCTTATTGAAGTAATAAAAAGGTAAAAACAAGTATAAAGAAATTGGTATTGATTTTAGAGTAACAGGACAGTAAATATTTTGTATTTTAGTTTAGACATGATAATACATCCTTTTAATTTTTATCAAATTATTTTGTGATAAAAAAATTAAACTTGAGAGGTTCTATGTAAATCATATCCAACCATTTTATATCAACTAACTTAATTAAACACAATTTTGTTATAATCTCTGATTTTTCATAAAAATGTTAAACTAAACATCAATCATACCAATAAACCCTATTTAAAAATAGATCAAAAAAACCCTATTGTTTGATTTTGAGTAGAAAAGTCGGAGGAAAAAGTTTAGTGTTAACCCCTTTTGAATGTAATAATCGGCCAAGGTATGATGGTCCTCCGGCTGTTTTCTGGTGAAGATCAAAATGTTGCTAGTCCAAATTTCAGTGTTAACATAGTACTAACACAAAGTGACATTCAGAAAAGCTAAATAAACAAAGGGGTTGATCGGGTGATCATGCACCTGGGCTCAGATCATCTTCGCATCAGTGTATTCAATGAATAATACCATCCATAGAGTAACAGACACGTGTATTTTATATAACATTCTTTGAATCACTCTGTATTCATATTTAATGCAGAAAAAATAAATATAATAATCAGATCAATCTAAACCTACACCGTAATATTTGGGAATTAACTACACAAATTATATATTGCTTCCATCAGAAAGCTTAACATTCAGCTGAGTATTTCAATAAAGCTTGTACTCAGTCATACATCAAACCACAGTTCCCTTCTGCTGCAGTTAATTTTCAAAAATCAAAAAGGGGAAGATAACACACTAAATTTCTAAGCTGATCCTGTTTCAGTTATGTAGCAATGTCGTCAACTTCTGAATTAAAAACAAAACTTGGAAAAGTAGTTGTAATATCCCTGCATTTACATTTAAGAAAGGTGACATCAGTAGGAAGCAACTGAGATTAGGAAAGCAAAAGATTAGACGCAAACTACACCATTACTTAACCTCAAGTATGGGAGGGTCATGATCTTTAACAATGACGGGTTTTTAGAGACAAAATTTTGCCATTCAGATTTATCTATGCTGCCATCTTGGTCTACATCAGCTTCCATAAATGTCTATCAACAGGATTTCAAAAAACATGTCTATCAATAAAAAATTCTAATAATAAAGTTGCACTCTAAAGAAAGACAGCAATAACGTTGGACTATGAGTAGTTGAACATGATAAAGAAAGCCAAAAAGGAAAAAAAGAAATAGCAAAAAAAAAAAAAAATCAGAAGAAGTTAATGTCAGTTTAGTTTTGTTCCTCATTCAAGACAACTTCATGCAGTTGAATGTAGAAATGATTGTACAACTACAAAGTGGAATATCAGGGACCGTATGCTCCTCCTTCCAAGGTTTATGAAAAAACTTCCCAGATTTCCCAATTTCTCATAATTTCAAGCGTTTTTCATGAACAAACAACCATTTCCTTAGAGTTTATTCATTACTCTGATTTAAAACAATAACCTATGACTTTACTAAGGGAACATTGTACTAAATGAAGAAAATGCAGGCACAATACCGTAATACAAAAACCCCAAATTCTTATCAAACAAGTATCTAAATATATTCCATCACAGTTATAAGTCAATCCCTCAATATGTGACTTAAACACAGCTTCAGTACCGTAAACATGATTGACAGAAACCCAAAAACTGATCTATTCTTTAATTTAACTAAAAATTCTACCATCTACCTAATGCAAAAGCCCCGAATTCTTATGAAGAAAGTGACTCAACAACTCAAATGAAACAAATAAGAAGGATTTAGTAAAAGCCACATGAGGTTAGCACAATGTCCACTACTTAACCTAAATAGATAGCCGAGGTTTCAGTGAAATCAACAGAGTAAATGAAGCCCAGTAAATAGAAATCCCATAAATATGACAATAGGTAATAAAAACTAATAAAACCCAAACGACCATACTCCAAAGTTCAATAGCTATAATATCAAAACGCAGTTAATATAATTAAAAATAAAAAAAAGAAAGTATAGGGAAAGGACTAGTGGCAAGGGTTTTATAATAATCTTCATTATCAGAACCAAATAGATCTTTATCACCATCTTCTTTATAGCCGCCATAAAACCCTCTATCATTATCATTATAATCGTAATAATAATTGTTGTTATTATTAATTTTAGTAAGGTTGTCTACTTCTTGTCCATTCTCTTCTCCGCTACTAGCGCTTCCACTGCCACTGCTGGACTGTCTCCCGTCACTGCCGTTGGATGAGGACGATCGAGACGAGGAGGCTAATGAGGATGAAGAGGACGAAGAAGCCGAAGAGTCGTCACCTCCTCCTTCCCCAAAGATATCCACGTCTTGTTCAGAGAAATCCATGGCATTAGTTTGCTTCCAAGTACGTTAGTTCTGGGCTTTGTAAGTGTCTGAAAGATGACGTCGTGGCTTTGGATGGTGCCCCGGACGGTGAGGGACTGTCGTCCGTATCTGATTCTCAGTCTTTTTGTTGCGACCTGGGTTCTCAAATCAGATGGGCCGTAAAAAGCCCAATAGTTGCAGGTCTAATCAAAGGTTAAGAGAAAAAAGTGGTTTTATTTAAGTCTTAATAAAATTATTTTATTTTTATTAGATTTTATTTAAATTATATTATCTATATAAATAAATTATATAATCTGTTAAAATAATATTTGATTCGATAATTTCAAAATAAAAAAGATAAACCATTACATCTTTTAATCATAAATTGTCATGGTTTTGCACAAAAATTTAGATAATTTATTTATTCACATAATTTTATTTATTTTATTTTTATATACTTAAATTGTATATCAATTATTTCATCATTTTTAAACTGTGATAAGTACGCCTGGTATACAAATTCGGGATTTCTGGATAATTTTATTGCAGTTCTTTTTATCCTTTTTGTTCAACATTTTTTATTCACACTAAAGTACATTGTTTTCTCAACGGGGAATCGTAGATAGAAGTCTAAGGAGGATCTGAGTCTGCGTGAGATCTACGCTACTTCTACTTCAACTGGAGAGGGAACTGATTCTGGGATCTCTTCATTGTGTTGTCGCTGTTACAGAAGATGTAAATTAATAGTCGGAAGGAACTGCAAGGAATGATGAACCCAGTTGAAGTGCGCAAACACGCTCCAGAGCTTTCTGCAACATTTTCCCACAACTTTTTTCAACCTTTTCCATTGTATTTGGTTTAAGAATTCTTCTATTATTAAAACAAAAAAAATTATTATAAAAATAAATTATTTAAAGAGGTTATCAGATATAGATTATTATAATATTTAATAAAAATAATTTGATAAATAATTATTAGGTTTAATTAAATATAATAAAAAATATTAAAATTTTATTTTACTTAAATATTTTGTTATTACAAATTAAACAAAATAATATTAATAATAAGAAGATTAATTCTCAAAATAATATATTATTGCTATCAACCAATTAGCCCACTAATGTATAAATCTTACATTTTCACCTAAAGTTTAACACCTTTGGGAAAAGGTTTTAAAGCAAATATAAAATTATAATTATTATATTACCTTTTCTTTTCTTTTCTTTTTTTGAATTGATCATATTATCTATTACTATTTTTAAAACAAATCTACAAAACAAGTTGGTTTTCTTTTCCAATCTCTTACAATCAATTTTTTCAAAAATATTTTCATATTTTATTAAAATTTTATTTAATTTTTTAAAACCAATTCAATTTGATTAATTAATTTTAAAAATTAGACAAATTGATAATTAAACAAAAAAATTAGTTTTTCTATGTCCTTGAACCAAAGTCCAAATTAATTTTTTAAATAATATATTTTTCGGTTCGGATTTAGGCAAGGGCAGCTGGTTACAAGCTCGTGCGTGGGAGAAGGAGCAGATTGGAGCCATGACAGGGAGACGGAGAGATGAGGTGGAGTGTGGGTGGGATTGACGGCGCCGTTTGAATATGGTGAGAGATTGACCATAATAAATGGGTAGACTTTTGAGCTTGGACTTGGGTGGTAACGCAGGGGAGGACAAAAAGAAAGAAAATAAGAAAAGATTTTTTTTTCATTTAAAAAAATTTGGAAAATGAAAATGACTACTCTGCCTTTTTTATAGTTCAATTTCGGATAACAGATTTAGATTTTACATTAAAAATTGTGTAATTTATACATTGGATCAAAAATAGAAAAGTGTTTTTAAGCCAAACTGATAAACAAATAAATAATGCATAAATTGTAATGGTAAAATTAAGGGTAATTAATTAAAATAAGTAAAATTTTAAGCGTTTATACGTTTTCAGGCCACCCTATAAAAGTTTTACCAAAATAAGCAAACCGTATTTTTTTTACCCTTTTTACCCTTATGTTGAAAAACCAAGTAAAAATATTTTTTCTGAGAATGTGCGTCGGTTTATGGCGATTACGATGGTAGCTAGGGATTTTACAGTGAAACCCTAAATATGTTGAATGTATATGGATGTTTTTGAATGTTTCGAACACTTAAAATGATGTAGTTTCGATGTTAATGGATGCCTAGAAGTGTAGTCGTTGAGAGACGAAAGAAAGCGTAAAAAATGAACAGTGTCACGCAAAAAGTGAACAGTATCACTCAAACTGTGAACAGTGTCACTCAAACTGTAAACAGTGTCACGCAAACTGCACAAATACTATTTACATCGCGCAAACTGCTTGCAAAATCGCGCAAAAAATACTGTTCACAGACTATGATATCTACTTTTGCGTGATGTAAACAATGATTGCGCGATGTGAACAGGTTTGCGCAGCACTGTAAATTTGCGCAGTTTGCGTGACACTGTAAATTTGCGTGCTTTTGTCTCTCAACGGCTACACTTCCAGACATCCATTAACATTGAAACTACATCATTTTAAGCGTTCGAAACATTCAAAAACATCCATATACATAATTCGACATATTTAGGGTTTCAGTGTAAAATCCCTAGCCACCATCGTAACCACCATAAACCGACGCACATTCTCAGAAAAAATATTTTTACTTGGTTTTTCAACATAAGGGTAAAAAAGGTAAAAAAAATACGGTTTGCTTATTTTGGTAAAACTTTTCTAGGGTGGCCTAAAAACGTATAAACGCTTAAAATTTTGCTTATTTTAATTAATTACCCTAAAATTAAAGATAGATATGAATCAATCTCAATTCAAATAGATTTGGTTTGAGTTAACTTTGAATGTAAAATAAGTTAATTTGAGTTTGATTCAAATTTGTTAGATCAAAATTAAGGTAATTGAAATTTGGTTCACTCTCAAAATTTGAAGTTTGAAATTCAATTTAAATTTTTAGTTTAAATTTATAATTTATTGATAAAATAATATTATTTTATTTAATAATAAATAAAATAATATCAATTTAATAATTATTTGACGTAAATCAAATTTAGCTGCAAACCAACCTCAATTTATAATTGTTTTCCTCTCGTTATCTAGGCTAATTAAGCAACTTATATATAAACTCTGACGTAGTTTCTCCAATTAAGACAGGTAACTAATTGCACAGATAAGGCCTACGGAAGGCTAGATCAGCAATTTAATTTCTTATCAGAACCTTCTACTTCATAAAAGATATATATATATTGGATTCTGTTGGGCTCCATTGAACATGTCTACTACTGACTGACTAGCGACTATGGAAAAAGATGGCAAATTATTCATAACCCCATATACATTACTGTAAGTATTACACATAATTCAAAGCAGAAAGTGCAGCCTACACTTTATGAACCCAAGAAATTTGCCTACGGGAAAAAGAAACAGACATCTTGTCTCCTTCACTTGAGCTACTCGGAGAACTTTCTTATCTTTTCTGAGGCGCATGGTTAAATAGGAATTGAAAACCAAACAGCACGCCCATGATTATTGTTGAGATATTATGGCATAAATAGAGAAATATATATGGACTTAATTACTGGCTGCCGCCAACCCATTAATGGGTGTCTCCAAACTGCGTTGATTTTGCATGTTGTGGTTTCCTTCAACGTCAGCAAATTGAACTTCAGGTCGAGCAGAACCTCCTTCAGGGTTATTCTGTTTTTGGATACAAGTGATGAAAACAGTAGGAAGGGAGCGCAGGGTGTGACAAAACCAGAAAAAAATGCATTTGAATAGATTGCACAGCGTTTCATGCCAAGGAGAAAAGATAATGATATTGAAATATGCAACCCAAAAGAGCGGTGGTGGAAAGAGAAATGATGCAAGTAATGACAAAGTCAAGGGACCTGAAAAATGTCCCGCTTGCACAGCGATCGGATGGGCAGTGACAGGGAGTTTGATGGAAGTTAAAAGGAATAGAGATAGCAAGAAAATAGCAAGAATCAAGAAGGTGAGTTCCAAAATGGGGTATCGAACTTGATCCATATTGGAATCAATATTAAGTAGAAACAAGATGTTGCCGCCTTGGGATGTCAGCAACAGAAGGGTGAGATTTATTATGGGTGGGACTGCATACCTCAAATCTATGAAGAATTGCATATTCTCTACTGAAATTAGTTTGCTTCCTGCTGAATTTTTATGTGCAGGAGAATTGCATATTCTCTTCTGATTTATACACTGCTATACCTGGACTAAAATAACTTCCCTTTGTCTTGGTACATTAACGGAGTTACAAAGTTAACGGAAAGTAACATTTCCATTTTCCCGTTAGCCATAAATAAACCCCTGTACAACATTATTTGTGTCAGTGTCATATTTTCATTTTGAATAAAAATGATAGATTACTGTTATATACATATTTTTTTGATATAATTTTATGTACAAATAATGATATATTATTATATGATTAGATTATTAAAAATTAAAGATAAAACAATATTCAATCATATAGTGACACATTATTATTTATATATAAAATTATACAATAATTTTATTAAAAATCATAAGTATATTCAACTCTCTTTTCTCTTTCCCTCAATAAAATCCTCTTGAACCATCGTTCCTCAATCTCAATTTTCTTGGTCGGTTGTTCCAAAATTTGTTTACAGTGTAACATCATAATCATCCAACAAATAAATAATCAATATTACTTGATGAAAAATTTGAATGATATAATTACGCGCAATTGAATCTTTTCAATAGTCTAAATAAACCAAGGTTTTTCTTATATAGTGGGCATCCAAATACAATAATACCCCAACTTATATTCTTCAATTCACTTGATATAACAGATATTCCATTCCTAAAAAGCTTTTTCTGCTCTTTGTCTTGGCTTGTTCTCCCTAGAACAACCTCATTCCCCTTCCCATTCAATATCCCATAAATTATCATGCTTGAGATGACCATTGGGATGACCCATTGCTCCTCAGAGAGAGATTAAGTTGCTTATGGAACAAGCAACGACAAATTTGTCTTGGCTTGTTCTAATTGATTTAATAATAAGTAATAACAATCAGCAACGAAATGCAGCATCATCACTTTTTCTTTCTTTCATTCTTTATATGCTTAAAGTTTTCTCTTATTTTGTCTCACTCTTTTGTATTGATAATAACACAAATTAATCAATAACCAAAAGCATCGTTGCCTCTATTTTGTTTTATTTTAACAATTCTCACATTCACGCCGCACTTTTTCCTTCATCTTTTATTTCTATTCCTTCCCGAATCCATACATACATGCAAGATTAAGTATATATAACATGAATAATAACATTAGTTTTACATGTGAGTGTTGAAAGAACAAGTGGGGAAATACTAGGTAGCATCCACCAAGTTTCTTTGTTTCAAAAAATTCTGTATTGTTGGATTTGACTGGCTTTTTACAGAGCTAGTCTATATAACCCACTAAATTGACGTGTAATTCTAATCACTGAAAAATCAAACTAACCTTTAATTGAATGTAAGAGTAGTAAATTAGAACTTCTTTTTGTCACTGGAAATTGCCATAATATAATATCGGCTATAAATATAGAAATTAAAATTTATATTATTCAAAATTAATTAATTAGTATTAAGGTTCAATCTATTATATTTATATATCATCGCTCATATTTATTATTCTTATTAGATGTAAAACTTTAGTTTTCAATATCATTTTTTAAGTGTAATAATTATTAGATCCACTGTGTTGTTTGACTAAGTGTGTAGACTCATATCACTTTAGATTATTAAGTCTACTCATTTGGTTTTGAACTCCGATATCATATCAGAATACATATTAGGTCTATAAATGTATAAATCAAAATTCATATTACACAAAATCAATTAACTAGTATTAAAGTCTAATCTATCATATTTATATTATTTTTCTTATACGTGAGACTTTATTTTCCAACAAAAATAACGTGAATCTTATCAACAAGGGAATTGCATACATTTTCATTAGGCTATTGAAACTTTTTTATACTAAAGTATAACGGAAGCAAATATCTTTTTTAATTTCTAATTACTAATAGTATCCATTCCAATATAATATATTATGATTATTCTATAAAGTTAATATTTTTATATTACAACCAGTACAATCTACGTAGTCATGACTTACGAGTCAACATAATAAAATAAGTAAGCCAAGAAACATTTACTGATTAAAAAAAAAATTTAGAACCGACTGGAGGCAACTGCTGATCTGGTTGAGGATTGCGAAGGGAAATAACGGGGCAATTTAGTTGCTATAATAATTGTTAAATAATCTTGGAAAGCCAGCAACAAGTGGAAGCTGGAGAAAAGCAATGCACGCGAGAGAGTGACATCCAAACGTGCTCAAGAGAAATTTTTTTAGAACTAAACCGAAAATAAAAAAGTTTGAAAATTTTTTTATACTAAACCAAATTAAAAAAAATTATGATTTGATTTAATTGAAATTTATTGAGAATAATTCAATTTCAAATATTGTGTAATTTATAAATAATAATTGAATTATAATAATTTAAAATATGAAATAAATATAAATAAATAAATAAATAAATAAATAAATAAATAAATAAATAAATAAATATATATATATATATATATATATATATATATATATATATTTATTTATATATATATATATATATATTTATTTATATATATATATTTATATATGTAAACAAGTGATATACCTGATTGCTTATAAAATTTTTTGGAAAATACAATTATAAATAAATACACACACATGTATAAATATAACATTTAATTATATATTGATAAATTATATATATACTTATTTATAAATATAAAAATGGGTAAATATAACATTATTATATGTATATAGAATTAAATAATTTTGGAAAACCAGCGAAAATGTGAGGGCATGAGAAAATGCAAGCGATGAGAGTGACACCACGGTGCTTATCATGAGAATTTTTTTGAACGAAAATGAAAACTTTTTTTAAATTAAATCACACGAAAAAGAATATGATTTGATTTAGTTTAAATTTATTAAGAATGATTCAATTTCAAATATTTCATATTTAATAAATAATAATTAAATCATAATAATTTAAGATATATAATAAATATGTAAAATGGATATAAAATACATATACAGTAAATATATAAAAAAAGTGACAAAATATATATATATAATAAGTGGTATACCTAATTGCTTATAGAAATTTTTCGTCAAATATATATATACTCACTTTATGTACACAAATAGGTACACACTTGATGTGTATTGTTAAGTGATTGAATGATTTTAAATTAAGGATAAAATAACATATAATCACATGATGATATACATAATGAATATATACATTTGTGTACTAAAAAGTTGTTACGCATAGTGGCATTACTCTCTCTCTCTTTCTCTCTCTTTATAGATATAGTTTAGTTCGATTTGAAAATTATTCAAACCGTAACCCACACTATAAACTGTTTTATTTTTAATTTATCAGTTCAAACAAAACTGTTATATCAATAAAACCAAACTAAATTATAATTTTTAAAATATTTACTTTAATTTTATTATTTGAGCCAAATTATGCATATCTCTTTTAACATCTATAGCTATTCGGCTTCGGCTTCGGCATTGACATGCATCCCATGATGTATAGTTAAAAAGGAAAAGTAAGTGTTCCATTATTAATATAATTTATTTATTGGAGTGAACTTTATAGAAATGATAATTAAAACTTAAAAGTGTATGATACCCATTAGGATATTCAATTATAATAATCGATAATATAAAGTATATGGTATAATTAGGTTATTAAAGTTGACATGTCCCTTTAATTTGACTAAGTTTATTTAGTTTTAATAGGAGTCTAATTTATTATTTTTGTTAATTTAAATTTTTATTTTCCAACTGCCAAAGTTTGATGGAAATAGTAAATTTGAGTTGCAAAGCCAGATGCAACACTTTTTTTAATATGAATATCTATGGGAGACTATAGACCCGAGTTTTACTATATCAGCAGATCAACCAACATTAACACTAGAACAAAGAAATCAATAATATAATTGAACATTATGTTAATGGAAAAAATTGCTCAGCTATTACCGGGCATGGAATATGTTGATAAATATTTACAAAGGGAATGAGAAATTTCAAATTAGGATCTCAGAACAACAAAGGCAACAAGTAGCAGTTTACAAGTCGTTGGTTCGAACCATTATAGGTTTGCATGCAAATTTTTTAAAACTTCATGGAATGATTTTTCATGGGGAAAATAGTGAAGAAAATTCAGAAACTTTGTTGATGGCGTGTGGTTTTGCAAGGGGGAAACATTAAAATAAGTGGTTTTTAGATACAGACTGTAATAATCACATGTGTAGAAATAAGGGTATATTTTCTGGGATGGATTATGGATAACTCGTTTAGTTCAGGGCTGAATTTGAGAACAATTAAGGTAAAGATGCCAACTATGGGGAAAAGCAAAATCTCGATTCATTTGAAGGACAAGTCCCATAATTTTATCTCATATGTTCTCTATGTTAAGTCTTCAACAGAGTTTATTCAGGGAAATTATCAAAGAAAGGCTACACCATATTAATTTATAAAGGGGTTTGCACTATATATAAATGATATGCACAAAGGACTAAAAACAGAAGGTAACCACTACACCAAATTGTTTATTTCCATCCACTATCTCAGTTTAACGGTGAAATTCAAAGTTTTGTTTCCCTCATGAGCAGTATAAAAAGAGAACTTCTCCTCTCCTTTTCTAACACATAAATATTTTGAGAGTTCTCTCAATTCTTTTCAACCTCCAAAAATGTTATCGATAAGTTTTCCAGTGTTTTAAGATTTTTTTTTTCTTGTGTTATAGTTTAGACCTGATTTAGTTTATCATAATAGAAAGATAGTGCCTTTCTTACTATTAATTGGTTGGTCTATAGTAAAAAATAGACATGATTCAAATCATCATATACCCTAATAAAGTCGGCAAATCTATTTGAAAAAAATTGTGTTACACAAGTCTCAATATTCAATATAATACAATTCTAAAATTTTTTAATGGATTTTTGTCTATCATATTAAAGTAAAAATATTTTATTCTCGATCACAAGGTCAATATTGTTTTATTTTACTTATTGATATTCTGACTTTGTTGTTATTTAATTTGCGGAAACTAATATTAAATTTACTAAAATCTTAAAACAAATTCAATTTTATTAGTTACCGTTTTATATGTCATTGTTAATTTTACTGTTAATTTGATTGTAGAAATAGCATTGCAGTGTTACTATCCTCAAAGGATTTAAAGAATTTTGTCTTGAAAAATTAGGTTTTAAGTGAAACCATGTGTAACCCTTCCAGTTATTTCTATGAATTATTTATTGAATACTATTTAAAAAATTCATGATTTTTTTTTAAGGAATAAAAATATTTAGATGCATCGAATTATCACTTAATTTTCTAATTGCATTAAATTTGCTTTAATTTGAGATGATGGGTTGAAAAGTTGAAACATGAAATTAAATATGAAAGGTTAAGTTAACAAAAGGGTAGTGCCTTTTTACTATTTCTCTATTATTGTAGAGAAAACCGATAATGTCCAAATCTGTATACACCAAAGTAAAAGAGATAAATCTATTTCTCGTTATCAAGTGAAAAAAAAGGTGTTCTTCACATATGGCAACATTCGATCTAAGAATGTTCTAAAATTGTGCACTGGTTTTTGTCCATTATATATCCAAGTTAAAAATCTCTTATTCCAAGACGCAAAATCATTATAATAACACAACATACATGATTTTATATACAAATAATAATATATTATAATATAATTATATATTATTTTATTTTTAATTTTTAAATATTTAATTACATAATGATATATAGTTGTTTATATATAAAAATTAGGTTTAAATATTATTCTAATAAATATTATTATTATTATTTTATATGTTCAAATCTTTATTTTGAGATTAAGAGACAAATAAAATTTAAAATTTTAGAACTAAGAACATTAATGATGAACCTAAAACTTATTAAACAAATTTAAAACTTATAAATAATATTTAAAAATTAATTGATATATGTGAAACCCGCTTTAAACAATAAATTAGAAGTAAAACTTGGTTGTAATTATATTATATTTGATGTAAAAAATTATTTTCTTATTCTGAAAAAAAAAATCAGTTACACGTAGACTTTCCATTTTTTTCTTCTTTATAACAAGGAAAAATGTAAGATAAAACGTGTACGCCAATATTGATCCTATTTGTGAGGGTAAGAAATTATCTTTTCTCATGATTGAATTTAACGAGAGTGTTTTTTTATGAGAAGTGTTACAGAGAATTTCGCTTGTGTGTGAAGCCATTGTGGCACGAGGTCCGGGAGAGCCTCTAATCATAAAAGAAATCAAAGTTTTGTTTTTTCATTCCGGTAATTAAATGTATATATAAAAAGAAAACAGGACCTTTAACAGAGAAATATGGGGAATAACTTAAACACATCCTTCCAAAATGGAAGGACTGCACAAGAAGCAAAACTCAACCAGTCTTACGAGTTTAAGATTTCTTCTCTTAAAAATTGATCACGATTACTACTATAATGGAGTTCAAGAAGAGAACAACTAACTCTGCGAGCAATTAACTCTGAAAATACAAATAAAAGCGACCAGACCCAATTAATTCAAAAAGACTATGTACAAAAATCTATCCACAAAACAAAGCAGCATGAATAGTAAAACAGCTGTCAAAATAGGCAGGGTGTCAGCCGTGAGAAGAAAAGGCCTCCCAAGCAAATCCAGAATACAATTGAAGTCTTTTCCAGAAGACAGAAACTCCATCCAGGAATTGAAAGCAGAAGCAAACACACTGCAGTATCCGATGTCTGCACCTTGAAAACTTGTGTGAAAGTTCCAACAACAAATCTGCAGCAACCTGGAATTTACTGCCTGAGAGGCAAGAGCTGGAGTGGAGAGGACCTGACGGAGGAGCAGCATAACCTTATCAAGGCAGCAGCATCTAGACAAGAAGACTGGACTGCTGTGGAAAAGGAAAAAACCTGCAGCAGAAAGGAACTATTAAGGAGGCGTATCTTAGTAAACTTTGTTTACAACTAAAAGAACCGAGTTGGATCCAGTCTTTTGGGCTTTTCCTTTTTCTGAAACTTCCTTTTGTTCCTTAAATTTAAAGTCAATAATCTCTTCAAGTAGTATGTTTTTGAGTCATACCTTTGCACATTCGTATGTCCTTCGAGAACTTCGGTTATCTAGGCTAATTAAACAACTTACATGTAAACTCTGCTTTTCCAATTGGGACAAGTAACTAACTGCGGAGAGAAGACCTACGGAAGGCGAGCACAGCAATTTAATTTCTTATCGTAATTTTCAGCTGCAAGAAAATATATATATACGTAGGAAACTTGGCTCCAGGAATATTGGATTCTGTTGGGATCCATTGAGCATGTCTTCTACTGACAACGGAAAAAGATGGCAAACCCCACCCAATATATATCATATATGTTAGTGTAAAGGTGTGTTGGGTTAAAATAATGTTTTTTTACTACAAATGAAAACTTTTAAGTTGCCTATAAAATTAATGAATATAAATTATTATTATATTTAATAAAAATTATTAGATATAAATAATTTTGAGAAATTAAATTAAATGTCCAAATATTATGGGTTTTCAGCAAGAATACTCATTTTTATTAACACAAATAAAAAAAAACTCAACAAATGTGAATTGATTGAAATGTCCTCACATATAAACCAAGCCAATACAACTACCCAAGCCATTTTTCCATGATAACATTGTCCAAGTTTTTGAAATTTTGCAGAGGTTTCACGAGTTTCAGTGACCGCCGCACCACTTTGGCTTTTCTCTAACGATGAAAATGATAAAAAAATGTTAATAATTGGTCCCTTGTCATGTTTGAATTATTTTGGTATTGAGAATTTATCGATTAAAAGAAGATTTTAGGTGTTATTTTGTTAGGGTTTTTTATTTTAAACTGATTTTGTGAGTTGAATCTTGCTTGTTTTATATGAATTAGTTGAGAATATTTGTGTTATAATAGATATAGATTCGCTTATTGTTGAAATGTGAGTCGAAAAAAGACAATTTCGATTAGAAAATTAAGCCGTGATTCCACGAGGTGGATAATTTTCCCCCAAGGTGGAGCGTTGATTCGGGTTATCACAGTGGAGTGCCGACTGAATGGTGTAAGGAATGCATGAAAGGTAGGGGTTTATATAATAGACATGAAGGGTATTTTTGGTATAATTGAGCCTTTTCACTTAAGTTGTTTGATTTTTAGGTATTTTTGTTTTAGTCATTCAAATTTAGACATTTTTGCTTTAAACCTATTGTATTTGAAAAATTAATTTAGTTTTTCAATAATTATTATATTTAGTTATTAAACTATTATTTTATTTAAATATCTTTTAGTAAAATATTGTTAAGGTTACTTATTATATTAATTAAAAATAAAAATATTTTTTTTTATAAAATTAATAAATAATGATATAATTATAATAAGATCAAAATTATCTTAATAATATTTTAATATGAGATAAAAATTATATTAGTATTTATATTATTTACCACATAACCGTTACTAATAAAAAATTATTAGAATATTTTATTATTTATAAACTAATCAAACTCTTAAATAATAAAAGATAAATTATTAAAATAATATTTTAATATTATTCACCACACACATCATAAGTATAGGTATCACGTATAATTCCAAGAAAGTTCACCCTACTACACAATGAACCGAAGAAACTTTCCTACGGAAAAGAAGAAATAGAAAATCTGTCTCCTTCACTTGAGCTAGAATCGGAGAATGGTTAAATAGAAATTGAAAACCAAGCAGCATGCACATGATAATTGTTGAGATATTATGACATAAATATAGAAAAGTATTTGGACTCAATTATTGGCTGCTGCCTCTAACCCATTAATGAGAGTCTCCAAACTGCGTTGATTTTGCATGTGATGGTTTCCTTCAACGTCAACAAGCTGAACTTCAGGTCGAGCAAAATCTCGTTCAGGGTTATTCTGTTTTTGGATACAAGTGATGAAAATAGTAGGAAGGGAGCGCAGGGTGTAACAAAACCAGAAAAAAATGCATTTGAATAGATACCATAGCGTTTCATGCCAGGGAGAAAAGATAATGATATACAAGTATGCAACCCAAAATAGCTGTGGTGGAAAGAGAAATGAAGCAAGTAATGACAAAGCCAAGGGACCTGAAAAATGTCCCGGTTGCACAGACATCGGATGGGCAGTGACAGGGAGTTTGATGGAAGTTAAAAGGAAGAGAAATAGCAAAAAAATAACAAGAATCAAGAAGGTGAATTTGAAAATGGGGTATTGAATTTGATCCATATTAGAATCAATATCAAGTGGAAACAAGATGTTGCCGCCTTGGGATGTCAGCAACAGAAGGGTGAGATTTATAATGGGAGGGACGACGTACCTCAAATCTATGAAGAATTGCATATTCTCTGCCGAAATTAGTTTGCCTCTGAATTTTATCCTGCAGGCAGGAGAGTTCGTGGCGTGATTTGTATACTAGAAAATGAGCGTGCCCCACAAAACGCGTCTTCTGTAATTTTTCCAGCCTGCCCCACAAAACGCGTCTAAGAAGTACTACTGGGTCAGTCATATCCCTATCAGATGGGTTCTGAATACTTACCAGAGAAATGTGATAGGGTTTTATTTAAAGAGATATGATGGTAAGTAATAAAAAAAAAAATGTGATAAAATTATAGTTTTCTTATTTTTTTTTGTCAAAAAGCAATTTTACCCTAAACTTTATTTTAAAATTTTAATAAAATTTGAGTAATGAATTGAATGTTTAAGTTTTTGAAAATTGAAAAGTTAGACTTTGGGATTACAGTATACCATGGGTGGGAACAAGTCTTTTGGCCTTATCGTAATAATAATTGTTGCAGTTATTAATTTGAGTAAGTTTGTCTACTTCTTCTCCATTCTCTTCTCCGCTACTAGCGCTTCCACTGCCACTGCTGGGCTGTCTCCCGTCACTGTCGTTGGATGAGGAAGAAGCTGACGATGAGGACGATCGAGATGAGGAGGCTGATGAGGATGAAGAGGATGAAGAAGCCGAAGAGTCGCCACCTCCTCCTTCTCCGAACATATCCACGTCTTGTTCAGAGAAATCCAGGGCGTTAGTTTGCTTTCAAGTACGTTAGTTCTGGGTTTTGTAAGTGTATGAAAGATGAAGTCGTGGTTTCGGAATTCAGATGAGCCGATAAAAGCCCAATAGTTGCAGGTTTAAGAATATGATAAAAAGTGGTTTTATTTACGTCTCAATAAAATTCTTTTAAAATTTTTATTTTCATATACTTAAATTGTATTATTAATTATTTAAAAAAATTTAAATTGTGAGAAGTAGGCCTAGTATAAAAATTCGGGATTTCTGGATAATTTTATTGCACATTTTTATGATCCTTTTAGTTAGTTTTTCATACTTTATTAGTTACTAGAAATTTGTAAGGTACATTATTTTCTCTACTGGGAATTGTAGACGGAAGTCTAAGGAGGATTTAATATTAAAAGAAAACATGTTTACGAAATGATCTGATTCTGCATGAGATGTACGCTACTTCTTCTTCAACTGGATATGTCGCGGAAGAGTCGTTAAAAATGAACCTTGGAATTTAAAAAGGAGAACATTATTTTTAAAATTAAAAATTTTTAAATATGAGTGAAATTATTAATTTTTATATTATAAAAAAATAAATTTTATATATTTTTTAATATTAATAATAAAATAATGATTTTATGCTTATTTTTAATAAAAAAAAATTTAATAACAGTTAGATTATGAATAAATATTTAGGTTTTTAAATTATCACAAATATATTTTTAAGATTAGATTTTAACTTAGGTGGGAAATAGTCCTTTGGCACTTAAAAATTGAAGATTTTCCCTTGGCTTGCAGCACACAAGACAGAATTAGAAGAGGTTTATTCCATAACAGAAGGTTGGGTTGCACTTGGTTTAGGCAAGGGCAGCTGGCTACAAGCTTGTGCGTGGGAAAGTAGCAGACTGTGGCCATGACGTAAGGGTGATAGAAAGATGAGGTGGGAGTGTGGGCGGGATTTTGACAATGGTGCCGTGTGAATATGGGGTAGATTGACCATAGAAAATAGGAAGAGTTTTGAGCTTGGACTTCCTTTAAAATGTATATTCATAATGAATACGATTGATATAACAACACCACTTAAATATGTAAAATTACATGAGAAAGTACTGATAAAAAATGTAGAGAATTACGTGAATTTGTGATTTTTTAAAATTTTTTTCGTCTTTTATTTTTTAATTAACTATGATTGGTAATTGGTAAATAAAGCTTGTGATACCAACAATGACAACTAATTCAATACGGTACCATATACTTTTTATCAGATAAGCAACTGTAAAGAATAATAAGCTAACTGAGCTTCATTAAAATCATGAACCAACCCCTCTTGAATGAATTCTGCATGGGCATAAATAGTTAAGCTCCGATTTGTCTTTTCAATTTTGAATAATAGATTGGTTTTTGTTTAGGCCAAAAATTTATTCTCACCCAACATTTAATTAATGCATCAACTTTTATCTTATTAAATTTTAAAAATTCAAATATCTGCTGATAATCAAAATTTTGTTAAATTGTACTTTTTAATGAAAAGAGTAAAAATATTATTTAATAATTTTATTTTTTTATTTTAATTTTGAAAACCAATAGTTTTCTCCCTATATTAATTTTAGAAAGTTCTTTTTTTTTTTTTGCCACAATTTAGATTTTTCATATTTTACAGTTAACAGTAGTTTATTCAAAGTTCAAAACCACCATGAAATGTATTCTGTCATTTTTCCCGACGGTTTACTTCAACACTCTCTTCCCTTTCCGGTGGTTATTCGGCATAAAACCATCCAAAAACATGGGACGAAATTGGCACAAATATGCGCAATGAATCTGTGCGGAGACAAAGACAGGTAACCAATTGCGGAGATAAGACAATCCGAAGGCTCAGCAATTTAATTTCTTATCATAACTTTCAACTGCATGAAAGACATACATACATACATATGTACATATGTATATACATACATACATACATATATATATGTATGTATGTATGTATATACATATGTACATATGTATGTATGTATGTCTTTCATGCAGTTGAAAGTTATGATAAGAAATTAAATTGCTGATCTCCGCAGGTGAAAGTTGTATACATATATCTAGGCAATTAACTTGGCTCCAGTAATATTGGATTCTGTTGGGATCCATTTCACATGTCTACTACTGAATACTGGAAGAGATGGCAAATTATTCATAATACCACGCAATATATATACATTACTGTAAGTATAACATATAATTCAAAGCTGAAAGTTCACCCTACACTTTATGAACAGAAGAAATTTTCCTACGGAAAAGAAGAAACAAAATTTTGTCTCCTTCACTTGAGCTAGTCAGAGAACTTTCTTATCTTTTCGGAGGCGACCCAATTAAGCATCAAACATGGCCCATAATTATTATTGAGATATGATGGTAAATATAGAAAATATATTTGGACTCAGTTATTGGCCGCTGCCGCTAAACCATCAAAGGGTGTCTCCAAACTGCGTTTGATTTTGCATGCTGTGGTTTCCGTCAACGTCAGCGAATTGAACTTCAGGTCGAGCAGAATCTCCTTCAGTGTTATTCTGTTTTTGGATACAAGTGATGAAAAGAGTAGGAAGGGAGCGCAGGGTGTAACAAAACCAGAAAAAAATGCATTTGAATAGATTCCACAGCGTTTCATGCCAGGGAGAAAAGATAATGATATTGAAATATGCAACCCAAAAGAGCTGTGGTGGAAAGAGAAATGATGCAAGCAATGACAAAGTCAAGGGACCTGAAAAATGCCCCGCTTGCACAGCGATCGGATGGGCAGTGACAGGGAGTTTGATGGAAGTTAAAAGGAATAGAAATAGCAAGAAAATAGCAAGAATCAAGAAGGTGAGTACCAAAATGGGGTATCGAATTTGATCCATATTGGAATCAATATTAACTAGAAACAAGACGTTGCCGCTTTGGGATGTCAGCAACAGAAGGGTGAGATTTATTATGGGTGGGACGACATACCTCAAGTCTATGAAGAATTGCATATTCTCAACTGATATTAGTTGCTTCCTGCTGAATTTTAATATGCAGGAGAGTTGGTAGAGTGATTTATACAGCGTTGGTAGAGTAATGGATTTACAAACTTAACGGAGTAACATTTTCCGTTAACTAGATATAAACTTGTGTACAACATAATCGGAAGTATATTCAGCCCTCTTCTCTCTCTCAATAGAAACCTCCGTTAAAAGTTGACTTATTAAAATTGGTGAAGATTCTTGTTATTTTAATAAACTTGATTTTTGAAAACTATTACGCTAGAAGCCAAAATAAAAAACCAAAGACAACAGTAGTCGATCCATGTAAACGACCATGACGCAAGCGTTACGTGGGATGACAAAATAGGCCCTTTTGATTAAACTATCCTCACCAAAGGTTAGAGGCATTTCCAAAATGTCATTAGATAACTTTTAAAAATTTAAATACTTATTTATCATTTAAATTTAATTATAATTGATATAAAAATAAAATCATTATTTAGTTCAATATATTTAAAAAAACTTATTTTTTTCATATTTTTTATCTTAATTTAAAAAATTAACGATTTTCCTTATTTAAAGTTTAAAAAATTATATTTTCCTTTTAGGGTTTTTTTTCCCCTTCTCCAACAATCATCTTTGTTCCAATCAACTATCAATTTTCCACCATCTTCTTCTCCCATTGGTCATTGAGTGTCAGCTATTATTTTTGTTAAACGAAGGCAAGTCATCTTTTTCTGACGAAAATGATTATTGATGCTTGAAGATCGACGAAAGAAGAACCTTATGGAGAAAAAGATAACTTTTCAAATTTTAGATTAACAAATTATTAATTTTTAAACTAAAGAAAGAATATAATAAAATTTTAATTTTTTAATATTTTGGGAAAATAATATTTTTATCCTTTAACTAACAACAAATTTTAATACAAGGTGGATGATCGATTTATATTTAGGTTTCAAAAGTTATTGGATATCACTTTAAAAATACACCAAACTTAGGTGGGAATAAGTCTTTTAGCATAAAATACATAAGCCAAGAAACTTTTACTTATAAAAAAAAAATTAGAGCCAATTAGAAGCAACAGCTGATCTAGTTGAGGATTGCAGGTGCACTAGCAATAAACTTGGATTTCATAGTCAAACAAAACATAGAACCATGGATGTTGGTGAGCAAATTGCAGCAAAAACTTTCCCTTTGCGGCATGTCATTGTAACTGAATTTGAAATAGCTGATATAATTACAAAACCATTTGCTGCTGTCAATATACTTTTAGCACCAAGTTGAATGTGGTGAGTTCATGTGCTGAAAGCTTTACAATTGTTTGTTGGTTACTGATTGTAGCGTCTGAAAGGTAGTTGTGAATGACAAAGATTGTGTTTAATGCCTGAGAAAATTCTTCAGTTATTTTAATGAGTTGCTGTACTTTTTTATTGTGATTTGAACAATTTCTTATTCCCACCCAAAGTTTATTATATTCTCAAATTAGTACCCTTTAATTATTGAAAAACTCAAATATTCACTCATAGACCATTAAAATTAATAGAATTAGTTTTTTTTTTAATAATTAATTAGAGAATTTCATTAGGGTGACAAAGGTTTTAACTCAAGGTTTCTCTTTAAAAGTTCTAATACTTCACAAGTTTTACTAACCTCTCTTTCTAATAGAACTAGTTAATATTATCTATTTCAAGAGAAGCTCAGAATCAACATCTCTATCGGAAGATGAATCTTTGTCGCACTCCCCAACGATGGCCCTTTGTTTGAGCGTCTCTTATGGGCACTTTGATTCTTTAAGTGTCTCCCGATGGACAAATCTTCTCTGGCCGTTTCGATTCGTTTGGAATAGTTAGCTATTGATTGCAGAAAACGATGGATGGGAAGATCGGCTATTCGCCAGCAAAATTATCATCGGAGAAGGAAAACAAAACCTTTAAGAGAAAATAGTTATTTTTCAAATTTTAGATATGAGAAATTGTTATATTTTTAAAATGAAAAAAATATTAAAAAATTAATTTTTAAAAATATTTTTGATAAATAATATTTTTATTTTTAACTTAATCAAAAATTTTAATAAAATGGTTGGTTTTTGAGTTATTACAGGTAAAACTTTGAGATTTCACAACCTTAAGTGAGAGTAAGCCTTCTGGCCTTTTCTTCAATGTAATAAGTTAAAATATGAGATGGTACGTGTACACTTTTAATTGTTTGTACTTGAGAGTTTGAACAGGTAGGGCTCAACCCAAGCCATGTATGGGTGAGACTATCTAAGAATACCCGCAAAAATTCTCTCAACAAACTCCAGTGGAGGCCAACAAAGAGATAAGAGAGCAAGTACAAAAGCAGAACGTCGAGGAAGGAGAAAGAGACACAAAGAAGGACGATGTTGGTGATGAATTTGGAGCGACGACAAAGCAGGTGATTCGTGAATCCATAATTACTCAACATGATAATGACAAAGATGAGAAAGCTCAACATCCTGATGAGAAAGCTCAACATCCTTATGATGTTCTCGTTTTCTCACGATGTGTTAACAACGTAGACTCTTTACTTGAATAGAATTTACAGCACAGTTTGTGTGTTTTCTAGCTAATATTCATCTTTTTGGTAACAAAAACGAAAGGGGAAAGATAAAATTACCAGGTATAGGGAAAGGCCTAATGGCAGGGTTTTTACAGTAATCTTCATTATCAGAACCAAATAGATCTTTATCGTCATCTTCTTCGTAGCCGCCATAAAACCCTCCATGGCTCTATCATTATCGTTATTATAGTAATAAAAATTGTTGTTGTTGTTAGTAATTTTAGTGAGGTTGTCTGCTTCTTCTCCATTCTCTTCTCCGCTACTAGCGCTTCCACTGCCACTGCTGGACTGTCTCCCGTCACTGCCGTTGGACGAGGAAGAGTCACCACCTCCTCCTTCTCCAAAGATATCCACGTACAGCTCATAGGTAGGTATTTGGTATTTTCATAATTAGAGGGGAGAAACTTGACGATGAAGCATACCTTGGGTGGGAAATAGTCCTTTGGCCTATAATATATTTATGAGCTGCCTTAAAACTTCAAATTAGGTAGAGGACCAGTTGCATCTGCCTAGTTAATTGCATATTGTAAGCAACATAATATATCTCCAATTTTGTGCAGAAGTCATCATGTCATCAATATATAAGGAGCGTGATTAATTCAAAACGCCATAAAGATATGGTACTAGTTATATCACATGTTAATGTATTTATATTGTTTATAATTCTTTTCCTCTGTAGTTTATATTTATAATTAATTTGATTGATAGAAAACTTGTTCTTAAACATGTAAAATATATAAGTAATGTTATATATACACATTTTTTTTTTTAC
The DNA here is from genome assembly GCF_011075055.1 of Mangifera indica. Classification (NCBI taxonomy): domain Eukaryota; kingdom Viridiplantae; phylum Streptophyta; class Magnoliopsida; order Sapindales; family Anacardiaceae; genus Mangifera; species Mangifera indica. The sequence continues at coordinate 3,974,766 of NC_058139.1, forward strand.
ACAATTTAGATATATAGTCACATAAATAATATATCATCATGTGATTGAGTATTATTTTATTTTTAATTTAAAATTATCTAATCGCATAATGACATATCATCTATATACTTAAATTATATATAAAAAATATATACGAATAGTGCTATTAAAAACATATATGCAAACGAACTGATAAAAAAATCTAGAATATTATGTGAATTAATGATATTTTTGAAAATTTTTCCCTTTAATTCATTTTTAAATTGAGGGGAAAAAGACTATTTCCCACCCATTTTTTAACCCTATCTCAAAAGCTATACAGTCACATAAATAATATATCATCATGTGATTGAGTGTTATTTTATTTTTAATTTAAAATCATCTAATCACATAATGACATATCATCTATTTACTTAAATTATATATAAAAAAAATATGTACAAATAGTGCTATTAAAAACATATATGCAAACGAACTGATAAAAAAATCTAGAATATTATGTGAATTAATGATATTTTTGAAAAATTTTCCCTTTAATTCATTGTTAAATTGAGGGGAAAATGACTATTTTCCACCCATTTTTTAGCCCTATCTCAAAAGCATACTCACACCTGATGAAAACCTAAACACCTACCCATCTTTAAACTGCCATTAAGTTTTTCGTTAAACAGAGGGGTAAAACCGTCATTTTACTGTTTACATTCCAGTTATATTCTGGATGGCGATTCGTCATCCAGATCTGAATGACGGTTGTCCTTCTTGGACGACGGTTGTCCTTCTTGGACAACGATCATTGTCCATAGGTCATCGTCATCTAGAGGTGGTCGACCTCTAGACGAAAACTTCTCTGTCGTAGCCGAAAAAAGTGGCTACATTTCAGGGGGAAAAAGTGAATTTTTTAAAACTTAATTCAAGAGATAAATGTTAGTTTTTCAAATTAAAGGGGGGTAAATGAGATAAAGTTTTAATTATTTAATATTATTGATAAAATGACGAATTTATCCCTTAATCTAACAGAAAATATGTGGGTGAAAGCAAACAGATTAAACTGTGGATGGGTGTTTGAGTTTTTCATCAGGCATGAGTATGCATTTGAGATAGAGCTAAAAAATGGGTGGGAAATAGTCCTTTTCCCTTACAATAATAAAAAAAAATTCCCACAAATTAAAGTAATAAAAAAAATTTGTACCATACGACAAAAATGCTCGAAGACATCAATGTTGCACAAATTTTTTGTTTTTAGTACCGAACTCATAGACTTTTGACCTTTGACTTTTTTGAGATGATTGTACAGTTGTATATGATTACTTCATTTTTCAGATGTTTTCATATGAGATATATACTTTTTTTTTCGCTTCTAGATTTTCAATTTGCTTAGAATAATTTCTAAATACTTTTAGTAATGAGTTAAGTTCAAAGTAGTTTTTTTTTAAAATAAATAAATAATATACACTCTGAATATTAATTCATAATATTTCTCCTCCGGTGGATAGTACTTATGAGAAGGGATGTTGCAGTATACCTAATTGCTTATAAAATTTTTTGTAAAATACAGTTATACATAAATACACACACACACACACACACACACACACATGTATAAATATAACATTTAATTGCATATTGATAAATCATATATATACCTATTTATAAATATAAAAATGGGTAAATATAACATTACTATATATATATATATATGTATATATATATATATGTGTGTGTATATATATATGTATATGTATATATATATATATATATGTATATGTATATATATATATATATGTATATATATATATATATATAGAGAGAGAGAGAGAGAGAGAGAGAGAGAGAGAGAGAGAGAGAGAGAGAGAGAGAGAGAGAGAGAAATTGGAAAGCCAGCGAAAAAGCAGACGAAAAAGAATATAATTTGATTTAGTTTAAACCTATTAAGAATGATTCAATTTCAAATATTTCATATTTAATAAATAATAATTAAATCATAATAATTTAAGATATACAATAAATATGTAAAATGGATATAAAATACATATACAATAAATATATATAAAAAGTGACAAAATATATATAAAATAAGTGGTATACCTAATTGCGTATAGAAATTTTTCATCAAATATATATATATACTCATTTTATATTCACAAATATGTAAACATTTAATGTGTGTTGTCAAGTGATTGAATGATTTTAAATTAAAGATAAAATAACATATAATCATATGATGATACATCATGAATATATGCATTTGTGTACTAAAAAAAGGTTACGCATAGTAGCATTACACACTCTCTCTCTCTTTCTCTCTCTATTTTGATACGGTTTAGTTCGATTTGAAAATCATTCAAACCGTAACCCATACTATAAACTGTTTTATTTTTAATTTATCAACCCAAACAAAACTGTTATATCAACAAAACCAAACTAAATTATAATTTTTAAAAGATTTACTCTAATTTTATGATTTGAACCAAATTATGCACATCTCTTCTGACATCTATAGCTATTCGGCTTCGGGTTGGGTGATATGATGGTTTTGGGCATTGACATGCATCCCATGGTGTATACTTAAAAAGGAAAAGTAAGTGTTGCGTTATTAATATAATTTATTTATTAGAGTGAACTTTATAGAAATGATAACTTAATTAAAACTTAAAAGTGTATGATACCCATTAAGATATTCAATTATAATAATCGATAATATAAAGTATATAGTATAATTAGGTTATTAAAGTTGACATGTCCCTTTAATTTGACGAAGTTTGTTTAGTTTTAATAGGAGTCTAATTTATTATTTTTGTTAATTAAAATTTTTATTTTCCAACTCCCAAAGTTTGATGGAAATAGTAAATTTGAGTTGCAAAGCCAGATGCAACACTTTTTTTAATATGAAGATCTATGGGAGACTATGGACCCGAGTTTTACTATATCAGCAGATCAACCAACATTAACACTAGAACAAAGAAATCAATAATATAATTGCATATTATGTTAATGGAAAAGATTGCTCAGCTATTACTGGGCATGGAATATGTTGATAAATATTTACAAAGGGAATGAGAAATTTCAAATTAGGATCCCAGAACAACAAAGGCAAATAGTAGCAGTTTACAAGTCGTTGGTTCGAAGCATTATAGGTTTGTATGAAAATTTTTTAAAACTTAATGGAATGATTTTTCATGCGGAAAATAGTGAAGAAAATTCAGAAACTTTGTTGATGGCATGTAGTTTTGCAAAGGGGAAACATAAAAATAAGTGGTTTTTAGGTACAGACTGTAATCACGTGTAGAAAGAAGCGTATATTTTCTGGGATGGATTATGGATAAGTCGTTTATTTAGGGGGGTGAATTTGAGAACAATTAAGGTAAAGGTGCCAACTATGGGGAAAAGCAGAATTTCGATTGATTTGAGGACAAGTCCCATAATCTTATCTCATATGTTCTCTATGTCAAGTCTTCAACAGAGTTATTCAGGGAAATTGTCAAAGAAAGGCTACACCATATTAATTTATAAAGGGGTTTGCACTATATATAAATGATGTGCACAAAGGACTAATAGCAAAAGGTAACCACTACACCAAACTGTTTATTTCCATCCACTATGTCAGGTTAACGGTGAAATTCATTGTTTTGTTTCCCTTAGGAGCAGTATAAAAAGAGAACTTCTCCTCTCCTTTTTCTAACACATAAATATTTTGAGACTTCTCTCAACTCTCTTCAACCTCCAAAAATTTTCTCCATAAGTTTTCAAGTGTTTTAAGATTTTTTTTCTCTTGTATTAGAGTTTAGACTTGATTTAGTTTATCATAATAAAAGGATAGTGCCTCTCTTACTATTCATTGGTTGTTCTATATTAGAAAATAGACGTCATTCAAACCATTATTAATTTGTGTAATATTTGTTTAAAAACTATAAGGGCAGTAGCGTAATTAGAGCTTAAGGATGCATGGGTCTTTTCATTTATAAGTGAGGGCAGTTTGGTAAACTTGCTGGATGTTCACTTTGTTGACCTAAGTATATAAACATTATATTTGGCCGACTAAAGCAGAGAGAATATTGAGAGAAGTGAGGCGTGAGCTGCTGGTTTTCTTTTCTCTGTTCTTGTGCGTCTTGGGCTGCTGTGTGGCTGTGTTTGCTCTCTGAGTTCGATCAACGGTGTCTCTACGGTGAAGTCAGGTGCTCTTTGACTTTGTATTGCCGTGTATTTTGCTTGTATATTGTTTTGATGTACAGTGAGAGATGCGTGTGTTTGTATATTGTAAATCGAACTTGATATTAGTGGATTTGACTAGAGGAATACCTCTGCCTTGGATGTAGGATTTCGTTTACGAGATCTGAACCAAGTAAATCGTGTTATTCTATTTTTTCCTGTTTTCCGCGTTTATATTGTTCGGATCGGATTATCTTTGGGTTCGGAAATATAAATCTATAACAATTTGGTTGTAGAAATAGCATTGCATTGTTACTATCCTCAAAGGATTTAAAGAATTTTGTCTTAAAAAATTAGGTTTTAAGTGAAACCATGTGTAATATTATAATTTTTTTTTAATTTTTATTGAATACTATTTCAAAAATTCATGATTATTTTTTTAAGGAATAACAATATTTAGATGCATCGAATTATCACTTATTTTTCTAATTGCATTAAATTTGCTTTATTTGAGATGATAGTTTGAGAAGTTGAAATATGAAATTAAATATGAAAGGTTAAGGTTAATAAAAGGGCAGTGCCTTTTTGACTATTTCTCTATTATTGTAGAGAAAACTGCCGATCTCCAAATCTTTATACACCAAAGTAAAAAAGATATATCTATTTCTTGTTATCAGAAAAAAAAAAAAAAAGTGCTCCTCACTTAAAAAAATTGTACATATAATATTACTCAAATAAATATTATTATTATTATTATTTTATATGATCAAATCTTTATTTTGAGATTAAGAAACAAACAAAACTTAAAAATTTAGTACCTAAAACTTATTCAACAAATTTAAAACTTATAAATAATATTTAAAAATTAATCTCTATATATGAAACTCGCTTTAAACAGTAAATTAGAAATAAAACTTAGTTGTAATTACATTATGTTTGACGTTAAAAATTATTTTCTTATTATGAAAATAAAATCAGTTACATGTAGACTTTCCATCTTTTTCTTCTTTGTAACAAGTGAAAATAAGAAATGAAACGTGTATGCTAATATTGATCCTACTTGTAAGGGTAAGAAATTATCTTTTCTCTTGATTGAATTCTAAGAGAGTTTTTTTCTATGAGAAGTGTTGTGGAGAATTTCGCTTGTGTGTGAAGCCGTTGTGGCACGAGGCCCGGGAGAGCCTCTAATCATAAAAGAAATCAAAGTTTTGTTTTTTAATTCCGGTAATTAAATGTATATATAAAGGAAAACAATGGACCTTTAACAGAGAAATATGCGGAATAACTTAAACTCCTCCTTCCAAAATGGAAGGACTGCACAAGAAGCAAAGCTCAGCCAGTCTTACGAGTTTAAGATTTCTTCTCTTAAAAATTGATCACGATTCCTACTATGATGGAGTTTAAGAAGAGAACAACTAACCCTACGAACAATTAACTCTGAAAATACAAATAAAAGCGACCAGACCCAATTAATTCAACAAGACTATGTGCAAAAATCTATCCACTAAACAAAGTAGCATTAATGGTAAAACAGCTGTCAAAAAAGGCAGAATGTTAGCCGTAAGAAGAAAAGGCCTCCCAAGCAAATCCAGAATACAATTGAAGTATTTTCCAGAGGACAGAAAATCCATCCAGGAATTGAAAGCAGAGGCAAACACACTGAAGTATCCGAAGTCTGCACCTTGAAAACCTGTGTGAAAGTTCCAACAACAAATCTGCAGCAACCTGGAATTTACTGCCTGAGAGGCAAGAGCTGGAGTGGAGAGGACGTGACGGAGGAGCAGCATAACCTTATCAAGGCAGCAGCATCTAGACAAGAAGACTGGGCTGCTCTGGAAAAGGAAAAAACCTGCAGCAGAAAGGAAATATTAAGAAGGCGTATCTTAGTAAACTTTGTTTACAACTAAAAGAACCGAGTTGGATCCAGTCTTTTGGGCTATTCCTTTTTCTGAAACTTCCTTTTGTTCCTTAAATTTAAAGTCAATAATCTCTTCAAGTAGTAGGTTTTTGAGTCATATCTTTGTACATTCGTATGTCCTTTGAGAACTTCGGTTATCTAGGCTAATTAAGCAACTTACATATAAACTTTGTTTTTCCAATTGGGACAGTTAACTAACTGCGGAGAGAAGACCTACGGAAGGCAAGCTCAGCAATTTAATTTCTTACCATAACTTTCAGCTGCAAGAAAATATATAGATACGTAGGAAACTTGGTTCCAGGAATATTGGATTCTGTTGGGATCCATTGAGCATGTCTTTTACTGACAACGGAAAAAGACGGCAAATTTTCCAGAACCGCACCCAATATATATCATATATGTTAGTGTATGGTGTGTTGGGTTAAAATAATGATTTACTACTAAAAATGAAAACTTATAAATTGTTTAAAAGATTAATGAGTATAAATTATTATTATTATATTTAATAAAAATTGATTGGTATAAATAATTAAGAGAAATTAAATTAAATATCCAAATATTATGGGTTTTAACCAAAAATACCCATTTTTATCAACACAAAGCAAAATTACCCTACGAATGTGAATTGACTGAAATGCTCTCAATATAAACCAAGCCAATACAACTACCTAAGCCATTTTTCCACAGAAACATTGTTGAAGTTTTTGAAATTTTCCAGAGATTCCACAAGTTTCAACGACTGTTGCACCACTTTGGCTTTTCTTTGGCAACGAAAATAATAAAGAATGTTAGTACATCATCTCTTGTCATGTTTGAATCATTTTAGTGTTAAGATTTTGCTGATTAGAAGAAGATTTTGGATTTTATTTCGTTATGATTTTTGATTTTGAACAATTGATTCTATGAGCCGATTCTTACTTGTTTTGGATGAATTGATTAAGAGTTTTTTTTTGTTATAATAGATGTAGATTCATTTGTTATTGAAATGAGAGTTAAAAAAAAAAACAATTTTGGTTAAAAAATTAGGCCACAGAGGGCTAGCACTCTACCTTGGGGGAAAATTACCCACCTTGTGATTCTACGAGGTGGATGATTTTCCTCCGAGGTGGAGTGCCGACTAAGTGGTGTGAGGAGTGCACAGAAGGTGGGGGTTTATGTAAAAGATATGAATGGTATTTTTGATATTTTAAAAAAATAGTTGGACATTTTCACTTAAGTTTTTTACTTTTGGGTATTTTGTTTCCGTCCTTCAAATTTAGGCATATTTATTTTAAAGCTATTGTATTTGAGCAATTGATTTAATTTCTTAATAATTATTGTATTTGGTTATTAAACTATTATTTTATTTAAATATCCTTTAGTATAATATTTTTAAAATATTTTTTAGATTATTTGTTATATTAATTAAAAATAAAAATATTTTTGTTTTACAAAATTAATAAGTAATGATATAATTATAATAAAATTAATAATCTTTTAATATGATATAATAACCATATTAGCACTTATATTACTTATCACATAATCATTATTAGTAGAAAGATTATTAAAATTTTTTTTATTTATAAAGTAACCAAACTACTACAACAATAAAAAATAAATTACAAAAATAATGTTTTAACACACATAGTAAGTATCATGAATTTTTTAAAGAAAGTTCACCCTACACAATAGACCGAAGAAACTTTCCTACGGAAAAGAAGAAACAGAAAATTTGTCTCCTTCACTTGAGCTAGAATCGGAGAATGGTTAATTAGGAATTGAAAACCAAGCAACATGCGCATGATAATTGTTGAGATATTATGGCATAAATGTAGAAAAATATCTGGACTCAATTATTGGCTGCTGCCTCTAACCCATCAATGGGAGTCTCCAAACTGCGTTAATTTTGCATGTGATGGTTTCCTTCAACGTCAACAAGTTGAACTTCAGGTCGAGCGAAATCTCCTTCAGGGTTATTCTGTTTTTGGATACAAATGATGAAAATAGTGGGAAGGGAGCGCAGGGTGTAACAAAACCAGAAAAAAAGGCATTTGAATAGATTCCATAGCGTTTCATGCCAGGGAGAAAAGATAATGATATACAAATATGCAACCCAAAATAGCTGTGGTGGAAAGAGAAATGAAGCAAGTAATGAGAAAGCCAAGGGACCTGAAAAATGTCCCGGTTGCACAGACATCGGATGGGCAGTGACAGGGAGTTTGATGGAAGTTAAAAGGAAGAGAAATAGCAAGAAAATAACAAGAATCAAGAAGGTGAATTTGAAAATGGGGTATTGAATTTGATCCATACTGGAATCAATATCAAGTAGAAACAAGATGCTGCCGCCTTGGGATGTCAGCAACAGAAGGGTGAGATTTATAATGGGAGGGACGACGTACCTTAAATCTATGAAGAATTGCATATTCTCTGCTGAAATTAGTTTGCCTGAATTTTAATGTGCAGGCAGGAGGGTTCGCGGCGTGATTTATATACTAGAAAATTAGCCTGCCCCACAAAACGCGTCTAAGAAGTACTACTGGGTCAGTCTATCTCGGTCAATCGGTCTGAAATCGCATCAGGGAAAAGAAGCGGAAACTCATACTTGAATAACATTAATACAATGGTACCCCAACTTTTATTCTTCAGTTGGCCCGTGGAGGTGCGACTTTTGATCCTTGCTTGTTCATTATGGATCAATATCGACACACAAACTTCATGTGCTTTAAAATATGCTTATGACTACAAACTCTTGCTTTTTTATTAATTTCTAAAACTAGACTAAGTAAACTAAAATTTTTCTTATATAGTGGAAAATTGAAAATCCTGCTAGGAATTTCTTATCGGAAGTTAATATTAATTATATTTTTGATTTAATAAAATTAAATAATTAGATAGTCTAATACCAATTTATAAATAAGTTTGAGTAATCAATAAAGATAAGTTCAATATACTTAAAAATTATGATTTAAATAGATAACATAAGTGTAGAACTTAAAGTTTATTGAACCTTGATGGGGAGGGAGGTCAATTAACTTATTATAAATTGACTATATCCCTGCTCCAAAATATAATGCAAAAACTATCATTCAAGAAGGTTTTTGGAGTAGAAAGTCAAGGCATGTTGAAAGGTGATCTCAATAGGTAATTTCAAGTCATTCATAAAGGTTTTATGTATTCAAATTGCATGACGATCTAAATAATTTTAAAATCCTAAAGTTTAATTCACTATTTTATAATTTGTACGTAGGTCAATGGAATATAATTGATTGATGTATTTATTCAAGTTTATGTAAATAAATCTTACAAATCCATATACAATAATACTCTAACTTTTATTCTTCAATTTGCTTGATGGAGTCGGTGTTTCATCCTTGGAATGGTTGTTTGACTTTTAACCCTTGCTTGTTCTTTATGAAACAAACTTGTTTCTCTCTTAGTTTTGTATCCCGCAAATCATTATATTTGTAATGACCATTGGAACAATTGTTCTTTCTTAAAATGATTAATGTGTTTTTGATACGGGTAACGACAAATTTTTTTGAGCAATTATGCTTTTTCTTTTATGACATTTGAAATGACTCCCATTTTGTTATTTCGTCATTTAAAACGCCTAATCATTTTGTAAAGAAACACCCATTCTATCAATAAGCGAAACAATTTTCAAATATGAGTCACAACAAAGATATCCTTTATTATTTTATATTCTAATTAATTTGATAATAAGTAATAACAATCAACAACGAAATGCATCATCATCACTTTTTCTTTCCTTGTATGCTTCAAATTTTCTCTTATTTTGTCTCCCCCTTTGTATTGATAATCACACACACAATTAATTAATCAATAACCAAAACCATCATCATCTCTATTTTATTTTATTTTATATTAACTTCTCACATTCACTCCCCACTTGTTTCTTTATCTTTAATTTCTATTCCTTTCAGAGTCCAGTTATACAAGAGTTTATATAACATGAATAATGATATTAGTTTTACATGTCAGTGATGAAAGAGCAATTGGGGAAATACTAGCTAGCCTCCATCGAGTTTCTTTATTTCTAAAAATTCTGAGCTGTTGGATTTGACTGGCTTTTTACAGATCTAGTATATATAAATTGACTTGTTGTTGTAAAAAATCAAACTAATTTAATAATAGAACATTGGTGATATGAAAATTGAAGTATATATAATCTAAAATTTAGGCTGTCGAAACATTTTTATGCTCAAGTATAAACAAAGCATATATCTGTTTCAATCCTAATTACTTTTACTATCCAACATAATATGTTATGATAATTCTTTAAATTTTATATTACAAATAGTACAATTTAAGTTGTTATGAGTCAAAATAATAAAATAAATAAGCCAAGAAACATTTACTAATTAAAAATTTTTTTAACCAATTAAAAGCAACTGTTGATCTGGTTGAAGATTACAAGGGAAATAACGAGGCAATTTAGTTGATATTATCAAGGTTAAATAACGTTGGAAAGCCAGCAAAGAGGTGAAAGCAGAAGAAAATGCAACCTATCAGAGTGACATCCATGGCTATTCGGCTTTGGTAGGGAAAGAAATGGTTGAGATGCATCGCCCATGATGCCATCACTTCAAAAGGAAAAGTATAAGTTCCATTATTAATATGATTTATATCTTGGAGTGAACTTTATAAAAATGATAACTTAATTAAAACTTAAATTACCAGGTATAGGGAAATAACTAGTGGCAAGGGTTTTACAGTAATCTTCATTATCAGAACCAAATAGATCTTTAACACTATCTTCTTCATGGTCGCCACAAAACCCTCTATCATTATCAGTGTTATCATCGTAGGCCAAAAACCTTCTAAACTATAGTGAAATCTTAAAGTCTCACATTTAACTTTCAAAAATTAAAACACTTATCAATGAGTTAAATTATATTAAAATTTTCGATTAAGGTTATAGATAAAATCGTTATTTAACAAAAAAATTTAAAAAACTAAACTTCCTTTCAAAGGCTACTAGTAAAATCCTCATTTAACAAAAAAAATTTAAATATTTAAACCCCTCAATGTTAAAATCTCACATTCCCCCCCCCCCCCAAAATTCCTTCAAAGTTTAAAAAGTAACAAATTTTCCCCTAAGGTTTTCGCTCCTTCTCTCTGACGACCAATTTCTTTTTGGTCGTTGGTCAACCTTCCCTCCTTCTTTGTCAGAGATGGAGACTATTGTCTCCATCTCAAACAAAGATAGAACATTTTTGTTTGAGACGAAGACGAATGGTCTCCATCTTTGATGAAGAGGGAGGAGTGTCGACGGAGAAGAATGAGGGAAAGCCATCTGATGGCCGGGAAGAAATCGGTCACTAGAGAGAAGGAGAGAAAATCCTAGGGGAAAATTACTACTTTTCAAACTTTGGGAAGAGATTGTGATATTTGCGAATTGAGGAGGAATTTTTTTTGGTAAGTAATGGGAAAAAATGTGATAAAATTATAGTTTTTTTATTTTTTTGTTAAAAAACGATTTTAACTTTTCTAAGAATTTTAACAGAATTTAAGTCATGGGTGAATGTTTGGATTTTTAAAAGTTGGAAGGTTGCACTGTAATTTCAGTATACCTTGGGTGGGAACAAGTCTTTTGGCCTTATCGTAATAATTATTGTTGCTGTTGTTATTAATTTGAGTAAGTTTGTCTACTTCTTCTCCATTCTCTTCTCCGCTACTAGCGCTTCCACTGCCACTGCTGGACTGTCTCCCGTCACTGTCGTTGGATGAGGAAGAAGCTGACGATGAGGACGATCGAGATGAGGAAGCTGATGAGGATGAAGAAGCCGAAGAGTCGCCACCTCCTCCTTCTCCGAAGATATCCACGTCTTGTTCAGAGAAATCCATGGCGTTAGTTTGCTTCCAAGTATGTTATTTCTGGGTTTTGTAAGTGTATGAAAGATGAAGTCGTGGCTTTGGAATTTATATGAGCCGATAAAAGCCCAATAGTTGCCAGTCTAAGAGTATGATAAAAAGTGGTTTTATTTAAGTCTCAATAAAATTATTTTAAAATTTTTATTTTCATATACTTAAATTGTATTATTAATAGTTTTAAAAATTTTAAATTGTGAGAAGTAGGCCTAGTATAAAAATTCGGGATTCCTGGATAATTTTTATGATCCTTTTAGTTAGTTATTCATACTTTATTAGTTATTAGAAATATGTGAGGTTCATTATTTTCTCTACTGGGAATTGTAGACAGAAGTCTCGGGAGCATTTAAGATTAAAAGGAAGCATGTTTACGAAATGATCTGATTCTGCATGAGATGTACGCTACTTCTTCTTCAACTGGAGACGGAACTGATTCTGGGATCTCTTCATTGTGTTAATGCTGTTACAGAAGGTGGAATTTAATACTTGGAAGGAACTGTAAGGAGTAATGAATCCAGTTGAAGAAGTGCACAGACACACTCACCAGTTTTCCATAACATTTTCTCGCAAATATATTTTTTTTCACTCGTTAATGATAAATCATGCCTTTTCACCCAAAATAATAACGTGGAGAAAGTGCTTTGAAGCAAGAATGGCAACCGAAATTGCATCTGCTTAGCCGCCACTTTTTAACAATATAATATATTTATAAGCTGCCTTCAAACTTCAAATTAAGTAGAGGACCAGTTGCATATGCCTAGTTAACTGCATATTGTAAGCAATATAATATGTCTACAATTTTGTGCAATTGTCAAGCCATTAATATATAATGAGCCTGATTAATTCAAAACAGCATAAAGATATGGTACTAGAAATGAGCAACCCAAAAGAGCTGTGGTGGAAAGAGAATCGATGAATTAATGAAAAAGTCAAGGGGCCTGAAAAATGTCCCGATTGCGTTGTGATGGGATGGGCAGTGAGAGGGGGTTTGATGGAAGTTAAAAGGAATAGAAATAGAAAGAAAATAGAAGGCTATAAAAGCTAATGATAACGTTGTCCCTGCTGTTAAAATTGTGGAAAATATTAATGTTTTTAAAATCAGACCGGTAATTAAAATTTTATTTTTCTTTCCGGTAATTAAATGTATATATAAAAGAAAACAGTGGACCTTTAATAGAGAAAAATCGGGAATAACTTAAACATATCCTTCCAAAATAGGACCGCACAAGCAGCAAAACTCAGCCAGTCTTACGAGTTTAAGATTTCGTTTCTTAAAAATTGATCACGATTCCTACTATGATGGAGTTCAAGAACAAAACAACTAACTCTACGAACAATTAACTCTGAAAATACAAATAAAAGCGACCAGACCCAACTAATTCAAAAAGACTATGTACAAAAATCTATCCACAAAACAAAGCTGCATTAATAGTAAAACAGCTGTCAAAATAGGCAGGGTGTCAGCCGTGAGAAGAAAAGGCCTCCCAACCAAATCCAGAATACAATTGAAACAATTGAAGTTTTTTCCAGAAGACAGAAACTCCATCCAGGAATTGAAAGCAGAAGCAAACACACTGCAGTATCCGAAGTCTGCACCTTGAAAACCTGTGTGAAAGTTCCAACAACAAATCTGCATCAACCTGGAATTTACTGCCTGAGAGGCAAGAGCAGCATAACCTTATCGAGGCAGCAGCATCTAGACAAGAAGACTGGGCTGCTCTGGAAAAGGAAAAAACCGGCAGCAGAAAGGAACTATTAAGGAGGAGTATCTTAGTAAACTTTGTTTACAACTAAAAGAACCTAGTTGGATCCAGTCTTTTGGGCTATTCCTTTTTCTGAAACTTCCTTTTGTTCCTTAAATTTAAAGTCAATAATCTCTTCAAGTTGTAGCTTTTTGAGTCATATCTTTGTACATTCGTATGTCCTTCGAGAACTTCGGTTATCTAGGCTAATTAAGCAACTTACATATAAACTCTGTTTTTCCAATTGGGACAGGTAACTAACTGCGGAGAGAAGACCTGCGGAAGGCAAGCTCAGCAATTTAATTTCTTACCATAACTTTCAGCTGCAAGAAAATATATAGATACGTAGGCAACTTGGCTCCAGGAATATTGGATTCTGTTGGGATCCATTGAGCATGTCTTTTACTGACAACGGAAAAAGACGGCAAATTTTTCAGAACCGCACCCAATATATATCATATATGTTAGTGTATGGTGTGTTGGGTTAAAATAATGATTTATTACTAAAAATGAAAACTTATAAATTGTTCAAAAGATTAATACGTATAAATTATTATTATATTTAATAAAAATTGATATGTATAAATAATTATAAGAAATTAAATTAAATATCTAAATATTATTGGTTTTAAGCAAAAATACCCATTTTTATCAACACAAAGCAAAAATACCCAACGAATGTGAATTGACTGAAATGTTCTCAATATAAACTAACCCAATACAACTACCCAAGCCATTTTGTCCACAGAAACATTGTTGAAGTTTTTGAAATTTTCCAGAGATTTCACAAGTTTCAATGACTGTTACACTACTTTAGCTTTTCTTTGATGACGAAAATGACAAAGAATGTTAATACATTATCTCTTGTCATGTTTGAATCATTTTGGTGTTGAGATTTTATTGATTAGAAGAAGATTTTGGGTTTTATTTCGTTATGATTTTTGGTTTTAAATAATTGATTATGTGAGTCGATTCTTACTTATTTTGGATGAATTGATTGAGAGTTTTTTTTTGCTATAATAGGTGTAAATTCATTTGTTGTTGAAATGAGAGTAAAAAAAAAAAAAACAATTTTGGTCAGAAAATTAGGCCACAGAGGGCTAGTGCTCCACCTTGGGGGAAAATTACCCACCTCATGATTCTACAAGGTGGATGATTTTCCTTCGAGGTGGAGTGCCATCTCAGGTTATCTCAAGAGAGAGGAGAATTTCTGATTTTTTAAACAATGACATTTCGAGAGGCCTTGTGAGGGGGGAGGGGGGATTGTGTTTTTTTTTTAATATTATCCACCTGGTGACTCTACGAGGTGGACAATTTTCCCCCAAGATGGAGTGCCGACTAAATGGTGTGAAGAGTGCACAAAAGGTAGGGGTTTATATAAAAGATATGAATAGTATTTTTGATATTTTAAAAAAATAGTTGGACATTTACATTTAAATTTTTTTACTTTTGGGTATTTTCGTTTTAGTGCTTCAAATTTAGGCATTTTTGTTTTAAAGCTATTGTATTTGAGCAATTAATTTAATTTCTTAATAATTATTGTATTTGGTTATTAAACGATTATTTTACTTAAATATCTTTTAATATAATATTTTTAAAATATTTTTTTGATTACTTGTTATATTAATTAAAAATAAAAATATTTTTATCTTAAAAATTTATAAATAATGATATAATTATAATAAAATTAAGGATCCCTTAATAATCTTTTAATATGATATAGTAATTATATTAACACTTATATTACTTATCATATTACTATTATAAATAGAAAGATTATTAAATTTTTTTATTATTTATAAAGTAACCAAACTTCTACAATAACAAAAAATAAATTACAAAAATAATGTTTTAATACACGTCGTAAGTATCATGTATTTTTTAAAGAAAGTTCACCCTACACAATGGACAGAAGAAACTTTCCTACGGAAAAGAAGAAACAGAGAATTTGTCTCCTTCACTTGAGCTAGAATCGGAGAATGGTTAATTAGGAATTGAAAACCAAGCAGCATGCACATGATAATTGTTGAGATATTATGGCATAAATATAAAAAAATATCTGGACTCAATTATTGGCTGCTGCCTCTAAGCCATCAGTGAGAGTCTCCAAACTGCGTTGATTTTGCATGTGATGATTTCCTTCAACGTCAACAAGTTGAACTTCAGGTCGAGCAAAATCTCCTTCAGGGTTATTCTGTTTTTGGATACAAGTGATGAAAATAGTAGGAAGGGAGCGCAGGGTGTAACAAAACCAGAAAAAAAGGCATTTGAATAGATTCCATAGCGTTTCATGCCAGGGAGAAAAGATAATGATATACAAATATGCAACCCAAAATAGCTGTGGTGGAAAGAGAAATGAAGCAAGTAATGAGAAAGCCAAGGGACCTGAAAAATGTCCCGGTTGCACAGACATCGGATGGGCAGTGACAGGGAGTTTGATGGAAGTTAAAAGGAAGAGAAATAGCAAGAAAATAACAAGAATCAAGAAGGTGAATTTGAAAATGGGGTATTGAATTTGATCCATACTGGAATCAATATCAAGTGGAAACAAGATGTTGCCGCCTTGGGATGTCAGCAACAGAAGGGTGAGATTTATAATGGGAGGGACGACGTACCTCAAATCTATGAAGAATTGCATATTCTCTGCTGAAATTAGTTTGCCTCTGAATTTTAATGTGCAGGCAGGAGAGTTCGTGGCGTGACTTATATACCAGAAAATGAGCCTACCCCACAAAACGCGTTTCTTTGATTTTATTCAGCCTGCCCCACAAAACGCGTCTAAGAAGTACTCCTGGTCCAACATCACTGTTCTGAAACCTTATCAGAGAAAAGAGGCGGAAACACATACTTGACTAACATTACTGTTCAACGCCATAACAATTAGTGTTACTGAGTTTTCATCTTCATTTATACTCGAGAAATTTCATAATCTGTATATTAGGTTATTTATGCGACAATCAGACCCTACAACTGTGAATGAGTTGAAAACGGTACCCAAGAAAAATTGATCAAAATTATTCTGATGACCAGGGTTATAAGTATTTTATATTAACTAGTAAGGAGGCTCATCTTAGTAAACTTTGTTTTGGACTAAAAGAACTGAGTTGGGCCTGATAGACTTTTAATTCCTTTTTACGTGAAAAAACTTTAATTTATTTTATATAAAAAGTTTAATTCATTATATTTATGAATTATGATAAAATAAAGTTTAACATAACAAAATAACATATAAATAACATACAAAAGTTATAATATAAAAAGAGAGAAGATATAATTAAAATATTATCTTGATTTTTCAATGCTTGTCTATAAAAGATTTTTATTTTCTTTTAATTTTACTATTAAAAGATTCTGATTTTTTGATGGTTGATAGAAGACTCATCTTTTTTTATTCTAAACAGTAGAAATTACACTTTGTTTCTCAGGTTAATTACCATTTGTGTTAGAATGTGATTGATTGTATATTGTAATTTAGTATAAACTACTCTTAAAGAAAAATCTCTTTCTCTTTTATTTATCATTAGATTGTTCTCAAATTTTAATAATATTTTAGACAAGTTTGGTGATATATTTTAAATCGTGGGGACAACACACCTCAAATCTATGAAGAATTGCATAATTCTCTACTGAAATTAGTTTGCTTTGTGCTGAATTTTAATGTGCGGGAGATTTTGTGGCATGATTTATTTACTGTTATACTGGGAGGAAAAAACAAGCTCGGATACAAAGTTTTGTTATTTTAATTAATAAGTCTGACTTTTTTGATTCATAATCTGATAAGTGAAGAGTTTAATCTTAATATATATCATAAGAGAAGATTTAAACTTATATTCTTTAGTATATAAAACTTTTTTTTTTAAAAACCATTTAAATTACCCCCTTAGGGTAACAAGTCTAACTTTTGCAAAATATTAAATTGAGTAAAATAATAAGCCAAAAGAGAAAAACACAACGGCAAAAAAGTAATCAATATTAAGACACAAACGTTATGTGGTTTATGCCTATGTCCAGAAAGTCATTTTTTAAAATTAATTTCTGAGACTAGTCTAAGTAAACTAAAATTTTTCTTATACAGTGGAAATCAATATACAATAATATCCCAACTTTTATTCTTCAGTTCGTCCGATGAAGGTTCGACTTTTGATCCTTGGTTGTTCATTATCGATCAATGTCGACGCACAAACTTTATGTGCTTTAAAATATGCTTATGTCTATAAACTCTTGTTTTCTTATTAATTTCTAAAACTAGTCTAAGTAAACTAAAATTTTTCTTATTTAGTGGAAAATTGAAAGTCCATATACAATAATACTTCAACTTTCATTCTTCAATTTGCCCATTGGAGTGGGTGTTTCATATTTGGAATGCTTGTTTGACTTTTGATCCTTGCTTGTTCTTTATGGAACAAACTTGTTTCTCTCTTAGTTTTCTAACATGCAAATCATTATATTTGCAATGACCATTGGGATGGTTGTTCTTTTTTGAAACAATTAATATGTTTTTTACATGGGTAATGACAAATTTTTTTGAACAATTATTCTTTTTATTTTATGACATTTGAAATATTCTCCATTTTGTTATTGTAAATACTGAAAAATCAAACAAATTTAATCATAGAGCTTTGATGATATGAAAATTGAAGTATATATAATCTAAAATTTAGGCTGTCGAAACATTTTCATGCTCAAGTATAAACAAAGCATATATCTGTTTCAATCCTAATTACTTTTACTATCCAACATAATTTATTACGATAATTCTTTAAATTTTTATATTACAAATAGTACAATTTAAGTTGTTATGAGGCAAAATAATAAAATAAATGAGCCAAGAGACATTTACTAATTACAAAAATTTATAACCAATTAAAAGCAACGGCTGATCTGGTTGAAGATTACAAGGGAAATAACAAGGCAATTTAGTTGATATTATCAAGGTTAAATAACGTTGGAAAGCCAGCAAAAAAGTGAAAGCAGAAGAAAATGCAAGCTTTCAGAGTGACATCCATGGCTATTCGGCTTTGGTAGGGAAAGAAGATGGTTGACAAGCATCGCCCATGATGCCATCACTTCAAAAGGAAAAGTATAAGTTGCATTATTAATATGATTTATATCTTGGAGTGAACTTTATAAAAATGATAACTTAATTAAAAACTTAAATTACCGGGCATAGGGAAAGGACTAGTGGCAAGGGTTTTACAGTAATCTTCATTATCAGAACCAAATAGATCTTTAACATTATCTTCTTCATAGCCGTCATAAAACTCTCTATCATTATCGGTATCATCATAGGACCAAAAGACTTTTTAAGTTATAGTGAAATCTTAAAATCTTATCCTTTAATTTTTAAAAATTAAAACATTTATCAATGAGTCAAATTATATTAAAAATTTCAATTAAGATTAGGGATAAAATTGTTATTTAATAAAAAAAATTAAAAAACTAAACTTTCCTTTAAAGGCTAGGGGTAAAATCCTTATTTAACAAAAAAAAAATTAAAAATTTAAACCCCTCAATATTAAAATCTCACATTCCCCCCTCAATTTTTTTTTTAAAGTTTAAAAAGTAGCAATTTTCCTTCTAGAGTTTTCTCTCCTTCTCTTTGACGACTAGTTTCTTTCTGGTTGTCGGTCAACCTTCCCTTTCTTCTTTGTCAGAGATGGAGACTATCGTTTCTGTATCAAATGAAGATAGAATGTTTTTGTCTGAGATGACAACGAATAGTCTCTGTCTCTAATGAAAAAGGAGGAGTGTCAACAGAGAAGAACGAGGGAAAGCCAACTGATGGTTGGGAAGAAATTGGTCACGGGAGAGAATGAAATTTCAAAATTTGGGAGGAAATTGTGATATTGCAAACTGAGGGGGGGGGGGGAATTCTTTTTTTTGGTAAGTTAAAAGTTGCAAATGGGAAAAAAATGATAAAATTATATTTTTTATTTTTTTGTTAAAAAATGATTTTACCCTAAACTTTACTGATAATTTTAACCGGATTTGAGTTACGGACGAGTGTTTGGATTTTCAAAAGTTGGATGGCTGAGCTGGGTGTTAGTATGCCTTGGGTGGGAACAGTGTTTTGGCCTTATCGTAATAATTATTGTTACTGTTGTTATTAATTTGAGTAAGTTTGTCTACTTCTTCTCCATTCTCTTCTCCGCAACTAGTGCTTCCACTGCCACTGCTGGACTGTCTCCCGTCACTGTCGTTGGATGAGGAAGAAGCTGACGATGAGGACGATCGAGATGAGGAAGCTGATGAGGATGAAGAAGCCGAAGAGTCTCCACCTCCTCCTTCTCCGAAGATATCCACGTCTTGTTCAGAGAAATCCATGGCGTTAGTTTGCTTCCAAGTATGTTATTTGTGGGTTTTGTAAGTGTATGAAAGATGAAGTCGTGGCTTTGGAATTCATATGAGCCGATAAAAGCCCAATAGTTGCAAGTCTAAGAGTATGATAAAAAGTGGTTTTATTTAAGTCCCAATAAAATTCTTTTAAAATTTTTATTTTCATATACTTAAATTGTATTATTAATTATTTAAAAAATGTTAAATTGTGAGAGGTAGGCCTAGTATAAAAATTCGGGATTTCTGGATAATTTTATTGCACATTTTTATGATCCTTTTAGTTACTTTTTTCATACTTTATTAGTTACTAGAAATTTGTAAGGTACATTATTTTCTCTACTGGGAATTGTAGACGGAAGTCTAAGGAGGATTTAATATTAAAAGAAAACATGTTTACGAAATGATCTGATTCTGCATGAGATGTACGCTACTTCTTCTTCAACTGGATTTGTCGCGGAAGAGTCATTAAAAATGAACCCTGGAATTTAAAAAGAAGAAAGTTATTTTTTAAAATTAAAAAATTTTAAATATGAGTGAAATTATTAATTTTTATGTTATAAAAAATAAATTTTATATATATTTTAATATTAATAATAAAATAATGATTTTATTCTTATTTTTAATAAAAAAAACTTAATAACAGTTAGATTATGAGTAAATATTTAGGTTTTTAAACTATCACAAATATATTTTTGAGATTAAACTTTAACTTAGGTGGGAAATAGTCCTTTGGCACTTAAAAATTGAAGATTTTCCCTTGGCTTGCAGCACACAAGACAGAATTAGAAGAGGTTTATTCCATAGCAGAAGGTTGGGTTGCACTTAGTTTAGGCAAGGGCAGCTGGCTACAAGCTTGTGCGTGGGAAAGTAGCAGACTGTGGCCATGACGTAAGGGTGATAGAAAGATGAGGTGGGAGTGAGGGCGGGATTTTGACAATGGTGCCGTGTGAATATGGGGTAGATTGACCATAGAAAATAGGAAGAGTTTTGAGCTTGGACTTCCTTTAAAATCTATATTCATAATGAATACGATTGATATAACAACACCACTTAAATATGTAAAATTACATGAGAAAGTACTGATAAAAAATGTAGAGAATTACGTGAATTTGTGATTTTTTAAAATTTTTTTCGTCTTTTATTTTTTAACTAACTATGATTGGTAATTGGTAAATAAAGCTTGTGATACCAACAATGACAACTAATTCAATACGGTACCATATACTTTTCATCAGATAAGCAACTGTAAAGAATAATAAGCTAACTGAGCTTCATTAAAATCATGAACCAACCCCTCTTGAATGAATTCTTCATGGGCATAAATAAATAGTTAAGCTCCGATTTGTCTTTTCAATTTTGAATAATAGATTGGTTTTTATTTAGGCCAAAAATTTATTCTCACCCAAGATTTAATTAATGCATCAACTTTTATCTTATTAAATTTTAAAAATTCAAATACCTGCTGATAATCAAAATTTTGTTAAATTGTACTTTTTAATTAAAAGAGTAAAAATACTATTTAATAATTTTATTTAAAAAAATAAAATTTTATTTTTATTTTAATTTTAAAAACTAATAGTTTTCCCTTTATATTAATTTTAGAAAGTTAATTTTTTTTGTCACCATTTAGATTTTTCATATTTTACAGTTAACAGTCATTTACTCAGAGTTTAAAA
This sequence comes from Mangifera indica, assembly GCF_011075055.1. Classification (NCBI taxonomy): domain Eukaryota; kingdom Viridiplantae; phylum Streptophyta; class Magnoliopsida; order Sapindales; family Anacardiaceae; genus Mangifera; species Mangifera indica. The sequence goes on from NC_058139.1 coordinate 3,996,437, forward strand.
TATTGTAATTACACCACCATAAAATGTATTATGTCATTTTTCCAGACGGTTTACTTCAACACTTTCTTCCCTTCCCGGTCGATATTCGGCATAAAAACCATCCAAAAACATGGGACGAAATTGGCACGTATATGCGAAATGAATTTGTGTGTAGACAAAGACAGGTAACCAATTGCGGAGATAAGACAATCCGAAGGCTAGATCAGCAATTTAATTTCTTATCATAACTTTCAACTGCATGAAAGACATACATACATACATACATACATACATACATACATATATATATACATACATACATATATATATACATACATACATATATATATATACACATATATATATATATATATATACATACATATATATATATTTGAAAGTTATGATAAGAAATTAAATTGCAGATCTCCGCAGTTGAAAGTCATGTATATATATATATATACGCAATTAACTTGGCTCCAGTAATATTGGATTCTGTTGGGATCCATTGCACATGTCTACTACTGAATACTGGAAGAGATGGCAAATTATTCATAATACCACGCAATATATATACATTACTGTAAGTATAACATATAATTCAAAGCTGAAAGTTCACCCTACACTTTATGAACCGAAGAAATTTTCCTACGGAAAAGAAGAAACAAAAATTTTGTCTCCCTCACTTGAGCGAGTCAGAGAACTTTCTTATCTTTTCCGAGGCGACCCAATTAAGCATCAAACATGGCCCATAATTATTATTGAGATATTATGGTAAATATAGAAAATATATTTGGACTCAGTTATTGGCTGCTGCCGCTAAACCATCAAAGGGTGTCTCCAAACTGCGTTTGATTTTGCATGCTGTGGTTTCCGTCAACGTCAGCGAATTGAACTTCAGGTCGAGCAGAATCTCCTTCAGGGTTATTCTGTTTTTGGATACAAGTGATGAAAAGAGTAGGAAGGGAGCGCAGGGTGTAACAAAACCAGAAAAAAATGCATTTGAATAGATTCCACAGCGTTTCATGCCAGGGAGAAAAGATAATGATATTGAAATATGCAACCCAAAAGAGCTGTGGTGGATAGAGAAATGATGCAAGTAATGACAAAGTCAAGGGACCTGAAAAATGCCCCGCTTGCACAGCGATCGGATGGGCAGTGACAGGGAGTTTGATGGAAGTTAAAAGGAATAGAAATAGCAAGAAAATAGCAAGAATCAAGAAGGTGAGTTCCAAAATGGGGTATCGAATTTGATCCATATTGGAATCAATATTAACTAGAAACAAGACGTTGCCGCTTTGGGATGTCAGCAACAGAAGGGTGAGATTTATTATGGGTGGGACGACATACCTCAAGTCTATGAAGAATTGCATATTCTCAACTGATATTAGTTGCTTCCTGCTGAATTTTAATATGCAGGGGAGTTGGTAGAGTGATTTATACAGCGTTGGTAAGAGTAATGGATTTACAAACTTAACGGAAAGTAACATTTTCCGTTAACTCGATATAAACTTTTGTACAACATAATCTGAAGTATATTCAGCCCTCTTCTCTCTCTCAATAGAAACCTCCGTTAAAAGTTGACTTATTAAAATTGGTGAAGATTCTTGTTATTTTAATAAACTTGATTTTTGAAAACTATTACGCTAGAAGCCAAAAGAAAGAACCAAAGACAACAGTAGTCGATCTAAGTAAACAACGATGACGCAAGCGTTATGTGGGATGACAAAATAGGCCCTTTTTTATTAAACTATCCTCACCGAAGGTTTGAGGCATTTCCAGAATGTCTTTAGGTAACTTTTAACATTTTAAATACTTATTTATCATTTAAATTTAATTATAATTGATATAAAGATAAAATCATTATTTAGTTAAATATATTTAAAAAAACTTATTTTTTACTTTAATTTAAAAAATTAATGATTTTTCCTACTTAAAGTTTAAGAAGTTATATTTTTTTCTAGGGTTTTTTTTTTCTCTTCTCCAACAATCATCTTTGTTCCAATCAACTGTAAATTTTTCCACCATCTTCTTCTCCCATTATTCGTTGGGTGTCAGCTATTATTTTTGTTAAACGAAGGCAAATCATCTTTGTCTGGTGAAAATGATTGTTGATGTATGAAGATCGACGAAAGAAGAACCTTATAGAGAAAAAGATAATTTTTCAAATCTTAGATAAAAAAATTATTAATTTTTAAACTAAAGAGAGAATATGATAAAATTTTAATTTTTTAATATTTTGGGAAAATGATATTTTTATCCTTTAACTAACAACAAATTTTAATACAAAGTGGATGATCGATGTATATTTAGGTTTCAAAAGTTATCAGAAATCACTTTTAAAATACACCAAACTTAGGTGGGAATAAGTCTTTTAGCATAAAATACATAAGCCAAGAAACTTTTACTAATAAAAAAAAATTAGAGCCAATTAGAAGCAACTGCTGATCTAGTTGAGGATTGCGACGGGAAATTACAGGGCAATTTAGCTAAAATTGAGTTATGTGACAAAAACCTTGATTTGGTGCGATAATCAAAGTGCAGGTGCACTTGCAATGAACTTGGATTTCATAGTCAAACAAAACATAGAAACATGGATGTTGGTGAGCAAATTGCAGCAAAAAATTTCCCTTTGCGGCATGTCATTGTAACTGAATTTGAAATAGCTGATATAATTACAAAACCATTTGCTGCTGTCAATATATGACAATTTATTTTAGCACCAAGTTGAATGTGGTAAGTTCACGTGCTGAAAGCTTTACGATTGTTTGTTGGTTACTGATTGTAGCGTCTGAAAGGTGGTTGTGAATGACAAAGATTGTGTTTAATGCGGAAGAAAATTCTTCAGTTATTTTAATGAGTTGCTGTACTTTTTTATTGTGATTTTAACAATATATTGTTCCCACCCAAAGTTCATTATATTCTTAAATTAGTATCTATTAATTATTAAAAACTCAAATATTTATTCATAGACTATTAAAATTAATAGAATTAATTTTTTTTAAAAATTAATTATAGAATTTCATAAGGGTGACAGAGGTTTTAACTTAGAATTTCTCTTTAGAAGTTCTAATACTCCACAAGTTTTACTAACCCTTCTTTTTAATAGAACTAGTTAATATTATCTATTTTAGAAGAACTTCGGAATCAACATCTCTATCGAAAGATGAATCTTTGTCGCACTTCCCAGCGATAGCCCTTTGTTTGGGTGTCTTTGATGGGCACTTTGATTCTTTAAGTGTCTCCCAATAGACAAATCTTCTCTGGCTTTCTCGATTCGTTTGGAATAGTTAGCTATTGATTGGAGAAGACGATAGATAGAAAGATTGGCTATTCGCTAGCAAAATTATCATAGGAGAAGGAAAACAAAACCCTTAAAAGAAAATAGTTATTTTTTAAATTTTAGATATGAGAAATTATTATATTTTTAAAATGGAAGAAAAATATGAAAAATTTAATTTTTAAAAATATTTTTGATAAATAATATTTTTATTTTTAACTTAATCATAAATTTTAATAAAATGGTTAGTTTTTGTGTTTTCAGACTTTGAGGTTTCACAACCTTAAGTGAGAGTAAGCGTTTTGGCCTTTTCTTCAATGTAATAAGTTAAAATATGAGATGGTACGTGTACACTTTTAATTGTTTGCACGTGAGAGTTTGAACAGGTAGGGCTCAACCCAAGCCACGTATGGGTGAGAGTATCTAAGAATACCCCCAAAAATTCTCTCAACAAACTCCAGGGGAGGCCAACAAAGAGAGAAGAGAGCAAGTACAAAAGCAGAACGTCGAGGAAGCAGAAAGAGACACAAAGAAGGACGATGTTGGTGATGAATTTGGAGCGACGACAAAGCAGGTGATTCGTGAATCCATAATTACTCAACATGATAATGACAAAGATGAGAAAGCTCAACATCCTGATGATGTTCTCGTTTTCTCACGATGTGTTAACAACGTAGACTCTTTACTTGAATAGAATTTACAGCACAGTTTGTGTGTTTTCTAGCTAATATTCATCTTTTTGGTAACAAAAACGAAAGGGGAAAGATAAAATTACCAGGTATAGGGAAAGGCCTAACGGCAGGGGTTTTACAGTAATCTCCATTATCAGAACCAAATAGATCTTTATCGTCATCTTCTTCGTAGCCGCCATAAAACCCACCATGGCTCTATCATTATCGTTATTATAGTAATAATAATTGTTGTTGTTGTTAGTAATTTTAGTGAGGTTGTCTGCTTCTTCTCCATTCTCTTCTCCGCTACTAGCGCTTCCACTGCCACTGCTGGACTGTCTCCCGTCACTGCCGTTGGACGAGGAAGAGTCACCACCTCCTCCTTCTCCAAAGATATCCACGTCTTGTTCAGAGAAATCCATGGCGTTACTTTGCTTCCAAGTATGTTAGTTCTGGGTTTTGTAAGTGTATGTAAGATGAAGTCGTGGCTTTCGATGGTGCCCCGGACGGTGAGCAAGCGACCGAGCGTCGTGCGTATCTGATTCTCAGCCTTTTTGTTGCGAACTGGGTTCGATAAAAGCCCAACAATTCCAGATCTAAGGACAAGATGAAAAGTGGTTTTATTTAAGTCTCAATTAAAATATTTTTTAAGTAAATACATTTAATTTTTATCAGATTTAATATTAGAAGGAAGCATGTTTACGAAATGACCTGATTCTGCGTGAGATTTACGCCACTTCTTCTTCACCTGGAGATGGAACTGATTCTGGGATCTCTTCATTGTGTTATGGCTGTTACAGAAGATGGAAATTAATACTTGGAAGGAGCTGTAAGAAGTAATGAATCCAGTTGAAGAAGTGCACAGACACACCCCCCAGCTTTCCATATAATATAACGTGGAGAAAGTGCTTTGAAACAAGACTGGCAGCCGAAATTGCATCTTTCTGCTTGGCCGCAACTTTGCAACAATAAAATATATTTATAAGCTGTCTTAAAACTTCAAATTAGGTAGAGGACCAGTTGCATCTGCCTAGTTAATTGCATATTGTAAGCAACATAATATATCTCCAATTTTGTGCAGAAGTCATCATGTCATCAATATATAAGGAGCTTGATTAATTCAAAACGCCATAAAGATACGGTACTAGTTATATCACATGTTAATGTATTTATATTGTTTATAATTCTTTTCCTCTGTAATTTATATTTATAATTAATTTAATTGATAGAAAACTTGTTCTTAAACATATAAAATATATAAGTAATGTTATATATACATATTTTTGTTTTACACAATTTAGGTATACAGTCACATAAATAATATATCATTATGTGATTGAGTGTTATTTTATTTTTAATTTAAAATTATCTAATCACATAATGACATATCATCTATATACTTAAATTATATATAAAAAATATGTATATATAGTGCTATTAAAAACATATATGCAAACGAACTGATAAAAAAATCTAAATATTATGTGAATTAATGATATTTTTGAAAATTTTTCCCTTTAATTCATTGTAAAATTGAGGGGAAAAGGACTATTTCCCACCCATTTTTTAGCTCTATCTCAAAAGTATATCCACACCTGATGAAAACCTAAACACCTACCCATCTCTAAACCGTCGTTAAGTTTTTCGTTAAACAGAGGAGTAAAACTGTCATTTTACTGTTTACATTCCAGTTATATAATTTTATCGTATTTTTCCCTTTCGATTTAAAAAACAGAGGGGTAAAACTAGAATGGATGATAAAACGTCGTCCAGACTGGACGACGGTTGTCCTTCTTGGATAACGATCGTCGTCCATAGGTCATCGTCGTCTAGAGGTGGTCGACCTCTGGACAAAAACTTCTCCATCGTAGTCGAAAAAAGTGGTTACATTTTAGGGGGGAAAAGTGAATTTTTTAAAACTTAATTCAGGGGATAAATGTTAGTTTTTCAAATTAAAGGGGTGATAAATGAGATAAAATTTTAATTATTTAATATTATTGATAAAATAATGAATTTGCCCCTTAATCTAACAGAAAATATGTGGGTGAAAGTAAACAGATTAAACTGTGGATGAATGTTTGAGTTTTTCATCAGGCATGAGTATACGTTTGAGATAGGGCTAAAAAATGAGTGGGAAATAATCCTTTTCCCTTGCAGTAATAAAAAAAATTTCCCACAAATTAAAGTAATAAAAAAAATTTGTACCATATGACAAAAATGTTCGAAGACATCAATGTTGCACAAATTTTTTGTTTTTAGTACCGAACTTATAGACTTTTGACCTTTGACTTTTTTGAGATGATTGTACAGTTGTATATGATTACTCCATTTTTTAGATGTTTTTATATGAGATATATACGTCTTTTTTTTGCTTCTAGATTTTCAATTTTCTTAGAATAATTTCTAAATACTTCTAGTAATGAGTTAAGTTCAAAGTAGTTTTTAAAAAAAAAATAAATAAATAAATAATAGACACTCTGAATATTAATTCATAACATTTCTCTTCCGGTGGATAGTACTTCTGAGGAGGGATGTTGCAGTATACCTAATTGCTTATAAATGTTTTTGTAAAATACAATTATACATAAATATACACACACACATGTATAAATATAACATTTAATTGCATATTGATAAATCATGTATATACCTATTTATAAATATAAAAATGGGTAAATATAACATTACTATATATATATATATATATATATATATATATATATATATATATATATATATATATAGAGAGAGAGAGAGAGAGAGAGAGAGAGAGAGAGAGAGAGAGAGAGAGAGAGAGAGAGAGAGAGAGAGAGAGAGAGAGAGAGAATAAATTTGGAAAGCCAGCGAAAAAGAATATAATTTGATTTAGTTTAAACCTATTAAGAATGATTCAATTTCAAATATTTCATATTTAATGAATAATAATTAAATCATAATAATTTAAGATATACAATAAATATGTAAAATGGATATAAAATACATATACAATAAATATATAAAAAAATGACAAAATATATATAAAATAAGTGGTATACCTAATTGCGTATAGAAATTTTTCATCAATATATATATACTCATTTTATATTCACAAATATGTAGACATTTAATGTGTGTTGTCAAGTGATTGAATGATTTTAAATTAAAGATAAAATAACATATAATCGCATAATGACAAATCTGAATATATGCATTTGTGTACTAAAAAATGGTTACGCATAACAACATTACACACTCTCTCTCTCTTTCTCTCTCTATTTTGATACGGTTTAGTTCGATTTGAAAATCATTCAAATCGTAACCCAAACAAAACTGTTTTATTTTATCAACCCAAACAAAACTGTTATATCAACAAAACCAAACTAAATTATAATTTTTAGAAGATTTACTATAATTTTATGATTTGGACTAAATTATGCGCGTCTCTTCTAACATCTATAACTATTCGGTTTCGGGTTGGGTGATATGATGGTTTTGGGCATTGACATGCATCCCATGATGTATACTTAAAAAGGAAAAGTAAGTGTTCCGTTATTAATATAATTTATTTATTTGAGTGAACTTTATAGAAATGATAACTTAATTAAAACTTAAAAGTTTATGATACCGATTAAGATATTCAATTATAATAATCGATAATATAAAGTATATAGTATAATTAGGTTATTAAAGTTGACATGTCCCTTTAATTTGACTAAGTTTGTTTAGTTTTAATAGGAGTCTAATTTATTATTTTTGTTAATTTAAATTTTTATTTTCCAACTCCCAAAGTTTGATGGAAATAGTAAATTTGAGTTGCAAAGCCAGATGCAACACTTTTTTTAATATGAAGATCTATGGGAGACTATAGACCCGAGTTTTACTATATCAGCAGATCAACCAACATTAACACTAGAACAAAGAAATCAATAATATAATTGAATATTATGTTAATGGAAAAAATTGCTCGGCTATTACTAAGCATGGAATATGTTGACAAATATTTACAAAGGGAATGAGAAATTTCAAATTAGGATCCCAGAACAACAAAGGCAAATAGTAGCAGTTTACAAGTCGTTGGTTCGAAGCATTATAGGTTTGTATGAAAATTTTTTAAAACTTAATGGAATGATTTTTCATATGGAAAATAGTGAAGAAAATTCAGAAACTTTGTTGATGGCATGTAGTTTTGCAAAGGGGAAACATAAAAATAAGTGGTTTTTAGGTACAGACTGTAATCACGTGTTGAAAGAAGCGTATATTTTCTGGGATGGATTATGGATAAGTCGTTTATTTCGGGGGGTGAATTTGAGAACAATTAAGGTAAAGGTGCCAACTATGGGAAAAAGCAGAATTTCGATTGATTTGAGGACAAGTCCCATAATCTTATCTCATATGTTCTCTATGTCAAGTCTTCAACAGAGTTTATTCAGGGAAATTGTCAAAGAAAGGCTACACCATGTTAATTTATAAAGGGGTTTGCACTATATATAAATGATGTGCACAAAGGACTAATAGCAAAAGGTAACCACTACACCAAATTGTTTATTTCCATCCACTATGTCAGGTTAACGGTGAAATTCATTGTTTTGTTTCCCTTAGGAGCAGTATAAAAAGAGAACTTCTCCTCTCCTTTTCTAACACATAAATATTTTGAGAGTTCTCTCAACTCTCTTCAACCTCCAAAAATTTTCTCCATAAGTTTTCAAGTGTTTTAAGATTTTTTTTTTCTCTTGTATTAGAGTTTAGACTTGATTTAGTTTACCATAATAAAAGGATAGTGCCTCTCTTACTATTCATTGGTTGTTCTATATTAGAAAATAGACGTGATTCAAATCATTATTAATTTGGTTGTAGAAATAGCATTGCATTGTTACTATCCTCAAAGGATTTAAAGAATTTTGTCTTAAAAAATTAGGTTTTAAGTGAAACCATGTGTAATATTATAATTTTTTTTTTATTTTTATTGAATACTATTTCAAAAATTCATGATTATTTTTTTAAGGAATAACGATATTTAGATGCATCGAATTATCACTTATTTTTCTAATTGCATTAAATTTGCTTTATTTGAGATGATAGTTTGAGAAGTTGAAATATGAAATTAAATATGAAAGGTTAAGGTTAATAAAAGGGTAGTGCCTTTTTGACTATTTCTCTATTATTGTAGAGAAAACTGCCGATGTCCAAATCTTTATACACCAAAGTAAAAAAGATATATCTATTTCTAGTTATCAGAAAAAAAAAAAAAGCGCTCCTCACTTAAAAAAATTGTACATATAATATTACTCAAATAAATATTATTATTATTATTATTTTATATGATCAAATCTTTATTTTGAGATTAAGAAACAAACAAAACTTAAAAATTTAGTACCTAAAACTTATTCAACAAATTTAAAACTTATAAATAATATTTAAAAATTAATCTCTATATATGAAACTCGCTTTAAACAGTAAATTAGAAATAAAACTTAGTTGTAATTACATTATGTTTGACGTTGAAAATTATTTTCTTATTATGAAAATAAAATCAGTTACATGTAGACTTTTCATCTTTTTCTTCTTTGTAACAAGTGAAAATAAGAAATGAAACGTGTATGCTAATATTGATCCTACTTGTAAGGGTAAGAAATTATCTTTTCTCTTGATTGAATTCAAAGAGAGTTTTTTTCTATGAGAAGTGTTGTGGAGAATGTCGCTTGTGTGTGAAGCCGTTGTGGCACGTGGCCCGGGAGAGCCTCTAATCATAAAAGAAATCAAAGTTTTGTTTTTTAATTCCGGTAATTAAATGTATATATAAAGGAATACAATGGACCTTTAACAGAGAAATATGCGGAATAACTTAAACTCCTCCTTCCAAATGGAAGGACTGCACAAGAAGCAAAGCTCAGCCAGTCTTACGAGTTTAAGATTTCTTCTCTTAAAAATTGATCACAATTCCTACTATAATGGAGTTTAAGAAGAGAACAACTAACTCTACGAACAATTAACTCTGAAAATACAAATAAAAGCGACCAGACCCAATTAATTCAACAAGACTATGTGCAAAAATCTATCCACTAAACAAAGTAGCATTAATGGTAAAACAGCTGTCAAAAAAGGCAGAATGTTAGCCGTAAGAAGAAAAGGTCTCCCAAGCAAATCCAGAATACAATTGAAGTATTTTCCAGAGGACAGAAAATCCATCCAGGAATTGAAAGCAGAGGCAAACACACTGAAGTATCCGAAGTCTGCACCTTGAAAACCTGTGTGAAAGTTCCAACAACAAATCTGCAGCAACCTGGAATTTACTGCCTGAGAGGCAAGAGCTGGAGTGGAGAGGACGTGACGGAGGAGCAGCATAACCTTATCAAGGCAGCAGCATCTAGACAAGAAGACTGGGCTGCTCTGGAAAAGGAAAAAGCCTGCAGCAGAAAGGAAATATTAAGAAGGCGTATCTTGGTAAACTTTGTTTACAACTAAAAGAACCGAGTTGGATCCAGTCTTTTGGGCTATTCCTTTTTCTGAAACTTCCTTTTGTTCCTTAAATTTAAAGTCAATAATCTCTTCAAGTAGTAGGTTTTTGAGTCATATCTTTGTACATTCGTATGTCCTTTGAGAACTTCGGTTATCTAGGCTAATTAAGCAACTTACATATAAACTTTGTTTTTCCAATTGGGACAGGTAACTAACTGCGGAGAGAAGACCTACGGAAGGCAAGCTCAGCAATTTAATTTCTTACCATAACTTTCAGCTGCAAGAAAATATATAGATACGTAGGAAACTTGGTTCCAGGAATATTGGATTCTGTTGGGATCCATTGAGCATGTCTTTTACTGACAACGGAAAAAGACGGCAAATTTTCCAGAACCGCACCCAATATATATCATATATGTTAGTGTATGGTGTGTTGGGTTAAAATAATGATTCACTACTAAAAATGAAAACTTATAAATTGTTTAAAAGATTAATGAGTATAAATTATTATTATATTTAATAAAAATTGATTGATATAAATAATTAAGAGAAACTAAATTAAATATCCAAATATTATGGGTTTTAACCAAAAATACCCATTTTTATCAACACAAAGCAAAATTACCCTACGAATGTGAATTGACTGAAATGCTCTCGATATAAACCAAGCCAATACAACTACCAAAGCCATTTTTCCACAGAAACATTGTTGAAGTTTTTGAAATTTTCCAGAGATTCCACAAGTTTCAACGACTGTTGCACCACTTTGGCTTTTCTTTGGCAACGAAAATAATAAAGAATGTTAGTACATCATCTCTTGTCATGTTTGAATCATTTTAGTGTTAAGATTTTGTTGATTAGAAGAAGATTTTAGATTTTATTTCGTTATGATTTTTGATTTTGAACAATTGATTCTATGAGCCGATTCTTATTTGTTTTGGATGAATTGATTAAGAGTTTTTTTTTGTTATAATAGATGTAGATTCATTTGTTATTGAAATGAGAGTTAAAAAAAAAAACAATTTTGGTTAAAAAATTAGGCCACAGAGGGCTAGCACTCTACCTTGGGGGAAAATTACCCACCTTGTGATTCTACGAGGTGGATGATTTTCCTCCGAGGTGGAGTGCCGACTAAGTGGTGTGAGGAGTGCACAGAAGGTGGGGGTTTATGTAAAAGATATGAATGGTATTTTTGATATTTTAAAAAAATAGTTGGACATTTTCACTTAAGTTTTTTACTTTTGGGTATTTTGTTTCCGTCCTTCAAATTTAGGCATATTTTTTTAAAGCTATTGTATTTGAGCAATTGATTTAATTTCTTAATAATTATTGTATTTGGTTATTAAACTATTATTTTATTTAAATATCCTTTAGTATAATATTTTTAAAATGTTTTTTAGATTATTTGTTATATTAATTAAAAATAAAAATATTTTTATCTTACAAAATTAATAAGTAATGATATAATTATAATAAAATTAATGATCTCTTAATAATATTTTAATATGATATAATAACCACATTAACACTTATATTACTTATCATATAATCATTATTAGTAGAAAGATTAATAAAATTTTTTTTGTTTATAAAGTAACCAAACTACTACAACAATAAAAAATAAATTACAAAAATAATGTTTTAACACACATAGTAAGTATCATGAATTTTTTAAAGAAAGTTCACCCTACACGATAGACCGAAGAAACTTTCCTACGGAAAAGAAGAAACAGAAAATTTGTCTCCTTCACTTGAGCTAGAATCGGAGAATGGTTAATTAGGAATTGAAAACCAAGCAACATGCGCATGATAATTGTTGAGATATTATGGCATAAATGTAGAAAAATATCTGGACTCAATTATTTGGCTGCTGCCTCTAACCCATCAATGGGAGTCTCCAAACTGCGTTAATTTTGCATGTGATGGTTTCCTTCAACGTCAACAAGTTGAACTTCAGGTCGAGCGAAATCTCCTTCAGGGTTATTCTGTTTTTGGATACAAGTGATGAAAATAGTGGGAAGGGAGCGCAGGGTGTAACAAAACCAGAAAAAAAGGCATTTGAATAGATTCCATAGCGTTTCATGCCAGGGAGAAAAGATAATGATATACAAATATGCAACCCAAAATAGCTGTGGTGGAAAGAGAAATGAAGCAAGTAATGAGAAAGCCAAGGGACCTGAAAAATGTCCCGGTTGCACAGACATCGGATGGGCAGTGACAGGGAGTTTGATGGAAGTTAAAAGGAAGAGAAATAGCAAGAAAATAACAAGAATCAAGAAGGTGAATTTGAAAATGGGGTATTGAATTTGATCCATACTGGAATCAATATCAAGTAGAAACAAGATGCTGCCGCCTTGGGATGTCAGCAACAGAAGGGTGAGATTTATAATGGGAGGGACGACGTACCTCAAATCTATGAAGAATTGCATATTCTCTGCTGAAATTAGTTTGCCTGAATTTTAATGTGCAGGCAGGAGGGTTCGCGGCGTGATTTATATACTAGAAAATTAGCCTGCCCCACAAAACGCGTCTTCTTTCATTTTTTCCAGCCTGCCCCACAAAACGCGTCTAAGAAGTACTACTGGGTCAGTCAATCTCGGTCAATCGGTCTGAAATCGCATCAGAGAAAAGAAGCGGAAACTCATACTTGAATAACATTAATACAATGGTACCCCAACTTTTATTCTTCAGTTGGCCCGTGGAGGTGCGACTTTTGATCCTTGCTTGTTCATTATGGATCAATATCGACGCACAAACTTCATGTGCTTTAAAATATGCTTATGACTACAAACTCTTGCTTTTTTATTAATTTCTAAAACTAGACTAAGTAAACTAAAATTTTTCTTATATAGTGGAAAATTGAAAATCCTGCTAGGAATTTCTTATCGGAAGTTAATATTAATTATATTTTTGATTTAATAAAATTAAATAATTAGATAGTCTAATACAAATTTATAAATAAGTTTGAGTGATTAATAAAGATAAGTTCAATATACTTAAAAATTATGATTTAAATAGATAACATAAGTATAGAACTTAAAGTTTATTAAACATTGATGGGGAGGGAGGTTAATTAACTTATTATAAATTGACTATATCCCTGCTCCAAAATCTAATGCAAAAGCTGCATTCAAGAAGGTTTTTGGAGTAGAAAGTCAAGGTATGTTGAAAGGTGATCTCAATAAGTAATTTCAAGTAATTCATAAAGGTTTTATGTATTCAAATTGCATGACGATCTAAATAATTTTAAAATCCTAAAGTTTAATTCACTATTTTATAATTTGTACGTAGGTTTGTGGAATATAATTGATTGATGTATTTATTCAAGTTTATGTAAATAAATCTTACAAATCCATATACAATAATACTCTAACTTTTATTCTTCAATTTGCTTGATGGAGTCGGTGTTTCATCCTTGGAATGGTTGTTTGACTTTTAACCCTTGCTTGTTCTTTATGAAACAAACTTGTTTCTCTCTTAGTTTTGTATCCCGCAAATCATTATATTTGTAATGACCATTGGAACAATTGTTCTTTCTTAAAATGATTAATGTGTTTTTGATACGGGTAACGACAAATTTTTTTGAACAATTATGCTTTTTCTTTTATGACATTTGAATGACTCCCATTTTGTTATTTCGTCATTTAAAACGCCTAATCATTTTGTAAAGAAACACCCATTCTATCAATAAGCGAAACAATTTTCAAATATGAGTCACAACAAAGATATCCTTTATTATTTTATATTCTAATTAATTTGATAATAAGTAATAACAATCAACAACGAAATGCATCATCATCACTTTTTCTTTCCTTGTATGCTTCAAATTTTCTCTTATTTTGTCTCCCCCTTTGTATTGATAATCACACACACAATTAATTAATCAATAACCAAAACCATCATCATCTCTATTTTATTTTATTTTATATTAACTTCTCACATTCACTCCCCACTTGTTTCTTTATCTTTAATTTCTATTCCTTTCAGAGTCCAGTTATACAAGAGTTTATATAACATGAATAATGATATTAGTTTTACATGTCAGTGATGAAAGAGCAATTGGGGAAATACTAGCTAGCCTCCATCGAGTTTCTTTATTTCTAAAAATTCTGAGCTGTTGGATTTGACTGGCTTTTTACAGATCTAGTATATATAAATTGACTTGTTATTGTAAAAAATCAAACTAATTTAATAATAGAACATTGGTGATATGAAAATTGAAGTATATATAATCTAAAATTTAGGCTGTCGAAACATTTTTATGCTCAAGTATAAACAAAGCATATATCTGTTTCAATCCTAATTACTTTTACTATCCAACATAATATGTTATGATAATTCTTTAAATTTTATATTACAAATAGTACAATTTAAGTTGTTATGAGTCAAAATAATAAAATAAATAAGCCAAGAAACATTTACTAATTAAAAATTTTTTTAACCAATTAAAAGCAACTGTTGATCTGGTTGAAGATTACAAGGGAAATAACGATAACGAGGCAATTTAGTTGATATTATCAAGGTTAAATAACGTTGGAAAGCCAGCAAAGAGGTGAAAGCAGAAGAAAATGCAACCTATCAGAGTGACATCCATGGCTATTCGGCTTTGGTAGGGAAAGAAATGGTTGAGATGCATCGCCCATGATGCCATCACTTCAAAAGGAAAAGTATAAGTTCCATTATTAATATGATTTATATCTTGGAGTGAACTTTATAAAAATGATAACTTAATTAAAACTTAAATTACCAGGTATAGGGAAATAACTAGTGGCAAGGGTTTTACAGTAATCTTCATTATCAGAACCAAATAGATCTTTAACACTATCTTCTTCATAGCCGCCACAAAACCCTCTATCATTATCAGTGTTATCATCGTAGGCCAAAAACCTTCTAAACTATAGTGAAATCTTAAAGTCTCACATTTAACTTTCAAAAATTAAAACACTTATCAATGAGTTAAATTATATTAAAATTTTCGATTAAGGTTATAGATAAAATCGTTATTTAACAAAAAAATTTAAAAAACTAAACTTCCTTTCAAAGGCTACTAGTAAAATCCTCATTTAACAAAAAAAATTTAAATATTTAAACCCCTCAATGTTAAAATCTCACATTCCCCCCCCCCCCCCCAAAATTTCCTTCAAAGTTTAAAAAGTAACAAATTTTCCCCTAAGGTTTTCGCTCCTTCTCTCTGACGACCAATTTCTTTTTGGTCGTTGGTCAACCTTCCCTCCTTCTTCGTCAGAGATGGAGACTATTGTCTCCATCTCAAACAAAGATAGAACGTTTTTGTTTGAGACGAAGACGAATGGTCTCCATCTTTGATGAAGAAGGAGGAGTGTCGACGGAGAAGAATGAGGGAAAGCCATCTGATGGCCGGGAAGAAATCGGTCACTAGGGAGAAGGAGAGAAAATCCTAGGGGAAAATTACTGCTTTTCAAACTTTGGGAAGAGATTGTGATATTTGCGAATTGAGGAGGAATTTTTTTTGGTAAGTAATGGAAAAAAATGTGATAAAATTATAGTTTTTTTTATTTTTTTTGTTAAAAAACGATTTTAACTTTTCTAAGAATTTTAACAGAATTTAAGTCATGGGTGAATGTTTGGATTTTTAAAAGTTGGAAGGTTGCACTGTAATTTCAGTATACCTTGGGTGGGAACAACTCTTTTGGCCTTATCGTAATAATTATTGTTGCTGTTGTTATTAATTTGAGTAAGTTTGTCTACTTCTTCTCCATTCTCTTCTCCGCTACTAGCGCTTCCACTGCCACTGCTGGACTGTCTCCCGTCACTGTCGTTGGATGAGGAAGAAGCTGACGATGAGGACGATCGAGATGAGGAAGCTGATGAGGATGAAGAAGCCGAAGAGTCGCCACCTCCTCCTTCTCCGAAGATATCCACGTCTTGTTCAGAGAAATCCATGGCGTTAGTTTGCTTCCAAGTATGTTATTTCTGGGTTTTGTAAGTGTATGAAAGATGAAGTCGTGGCTTTGGAATTTATATGAGCCGATAAAAGCCCAATAGTTGCCAGTCTAAGAGTATGATAAAAAGTGGTTTTATTTAAGTCCCAATAAAATTATTTTAAAATTTTTATTTTCATATACTTAAATTGTATTATTAATAGTTTAAAAAATTTTAAATTGTGAGAAGTAGGCCTAGTATAAAAATTCGGGATTCCTGGATAATTTTTATGATCCTTTTAGTTAGTTATTCATACTTTATTAGTTATTAGAAATATGTGAGGTTCATTATTTTCTCTACTGGGAATTGTAGACAGAAGTCTCGGGAGCATTTAAGATTAAAAGGAAGCATGTTTACGAAATGATCTGATTCTGCATGAGATGTACGCTACTTCTTCTTCAACTGGAGACGGAACTGATTCTGGGATCTCTTCATTGTGTTAATGCTGTTACAGAAGGTGGAATTTAATACTTGGAAGGAACTGTAAGGAGTAATGAATCCAGTTGAAGAAGTGCACAGACACACTCACCAGTTTTCCATAACATTTTCTCGCAAATATATTTTTTTTCACTCGTTAATGATAAATCATGCCTTTTCACCCAAAATAATAACGTGGAGAAAGTGCTTTGAAGCAAGAATGGCAACCGAAATTGCATCTGCTTAGCCGCCACTTTTTAACAATATAATATATTTATAAGCTGCCTGAAAACTTCAAATTAAGTAGAGGACCAGTTGCATATGCCTAGTTAACTGCATATTGTAAGCAATATAATATGTCTACAATTTTGTGCAATTGTCAAGCCATTAATATATAATGAGCCTGATTAATTCAAAACAGCATAAAGATATGGTACTAGAAATGAGCAACCCAAAAGAGCTGTGGTGGAAAGAGAATCGATGAATTAATGAAAAAGTCAAGGGCCTGAAAAATGTCCCGATTGCACTGTGATGGGATGGGCAGTGAGAGGGGGTTTGATGGAAGTTAAAAGGAATAGAAATAGAAAGAAAATAGAAGGCTATAAAAGCTAATGATAACGTTGTCCCTGCTGTTAAAATTGTGGAAAATATTAATGTTTTTAAAATCAGACCGGTAATTAAAGTTTTATTTTTCTTTCCGGTAATTAAATGTATATATAAAAGAAAACAGTGGACCTTTAATAGAGAAAAATCGGGAATAACTTAAACATATCCTTCCAAAATAGGACCGCACAAGCAGCAAAACTCAGCCAGTCTTACGAGTTTAAGATTTCGTTTCTTAAAAATTGATCACGATTCCTACTATGATGGAGTTCAAGAACAAAACAACTAACTCTACGAACAATTAACTCTGAAAATACAAATAAAAGCGACCAGACCCAATTAATTCAAAAAGACTATGTACAAAAATCTATCCACAAAACAAAGCTGCATTAATAGTAAAACAGCTGTCAAAATAGGCAGGGTGTCAGCCGTGAGAAGAAAAGGCCTCCCAACCAAATCCAGAATACAATTGAAACAATTGAAGTTTTTTCCAGAAGACAGAAACTCCATCCAGGAATTGAAAGCAGAAGCAAACACACTGCAGTATCCGAAGTCTGCACCTTGAAAACCTGTGTGAAAGTTCCAACAACAAATCTGCATCAACCTGGAATTTACTGCCTGAGAGGCAAGAGCAGCATAACCTTATCGAGGCAGCAGCATCTAGACAAGAAGACTGGGCTGCTCTGGAAAAGGAAAAAACCGGCAGCAGAAAGGAACTATTAAGGAGGAGTATCTTAGTAAACTTTGTTTACAACTAAAAGAACCTAGTTGGATCCAGTCTTTTGGGCTATTCCTTTTTCTGAAACTTCCTTTTGTTCCTTAAATTTAAAGTCAATAATCTCTTCAAGTTGTAGCTTTTTGAGTCATATCTTTGTACATTCGTATGTCCTTCGAGAACTTCGGTTATCTAGGCTAATTAAGCAACTTACATATAAACTCTGTTTTTCCAATTGGGACAGGTAACTAACTGCGGAGAGAAGACCTGCGGAAGGCAAGCTCAGCAATTTAATTTCTTACCATAACTTTCAGCTGCAAGAAAATATATAGATACGTAGGCAACTTGGCTCCAGGAATATTGGATTCTGTTGGGATCCATTGAGCATGTCTTTTACTGACAACGGAAAAAGACGGCAATTTTTTCAGAACCGCACCCAATATATATCATATATGTTAGTGTATGGTGTGTTGGGTTAAAATAATGATTTATTACTAAAAATGAAAACTTATAAATTGTTCAAAAGATCAATGCGTATAAATTATTATTATATTTAATAAAAATTGATATGTATAAATAATTATAAGAAATTAAATTAAATATCTAAATATTATTGGTTTTAAGCAAAAATACCCATTTTTATCAACACAAAGCAAAAATACCCAATGAATGTGAATTGACTGAAATGTTCTCAATATAAACTAAGCCAATACAACTACCCAAGCCATTTTGTCCACAGAAACATTGTTGAAGTTTTTGAAATTTTCCAGAGATTTCACAAGTTTCAATGACTGTTACACTACTTTAGCTTTTCTTTGGTGACGAAAATGACAAAGAATGTTAATACATTATCTCTTGTCATGTTTGAATCATTTTGGTGTTGAGATTTTGTTGATTAGAAGAAGATTTTGGGTTTTAAATAATTGATTATGTAAGTCGATTCTTACTTATTTTGGATGAATTGATTGAGAGTTTTTTTTTGCTATAATAGGTGTAAATTCATTTGTTGTTGAAATGAGAGTAAAAAAAAAAAAAAACAATTTTGGTCAGAAAATTAGGCCACAGAGGGCTAGCGCTCCACCTTGGGGGAAAATTACCCACCTCATGATTCTACAAGGTGGATGATTTTCCTTCGAGGTGGAGTGCCATCTCAGGTTATCTCAAGAGAGAGGAGAATTTCTGATTTTTTAAACAATGACATTTCGAGAGGCCTTGTGAGGGGGGAGGGGGGATTGTGTTTTTTTTTTAATATTATCCACCTAGTGACTCTACGAGGTGGACAATTTTCCCCCAAGATGGAGTGCCGACTAAATGGTGTGAAGAGTGCACAAAAGGTAGGGGTTTATATAAAAGATATGAATAGTATTTTTGATATTTTAAAAAAATAGTTGGACATTTACATTTAAATTTTTTTACTTTTGGGTATTTTCGTTTTAGTGCTTCAAATTTAGGCATTTTTGTTTTAAAGCTATTGTATTTGAGCAATTAATTTAATTTCTTAATAATTATTGTATTTGGTTATTAAACGATTATTTTACTTAAATATCTTTTAATATAATATTTTTAAAATATTTTTTTGATTACTTGTTATATTAATTAAAAATAAAAATATTTTTATCTTAAAAATTTATAAATAATGATATAATTATAATAAAATTAAAGATCTCTTAATAATCTTTTAATATGATATAGTAATTATATTAACATTTATATTACTTATCATATTACTATTATAAATAGAAAGATTATTAAATTTTTTTATTATTTGTAAAGTAACCAAACTTCTACAATAACAAAAAATAAATTACAAAAATAATGTTTTAATACACGTCGTAAGTATCATGTATTTTTTAAAGAAAGTTCACCCTACACAATGGACAGAAGAAACTTTCCTACGGAAAAGAAGAAACAGAGAATTTGTCTCCTTCACTTGAGCTAGAATCGGAGAATGGTTAATTAGGAATTGAAAACCAAGCAGCATGCACATGATAATTGTTGAGATATTATGGCATAAATATAAAAAAATATCTGGACTCAATTATTGGCTGCTGCCTCTAAGCCATCAGTGAGAGTCTCCAAACTGCGTTGATTTTGCATGTGATGATTTCCTTCAACGTCAACAAGTTGAACCTCAGGTCGAGCAGAATCTCCTTCAGGGTTATTCTGTTTTTGGATACAAGTGATGAAAATAGTAGGAAGGGAGCGCAGGGTGTAACAAAACCAGAAAAAAAGGCATTTGAATAGATTCCATAGCGTTTCATGCCAGGGAGAAAAGATAATGATATACAAATATGCAACCCAAAATAGCTGTGGTGGAAAGAGAAATGAAGCAAGTAATGACAAAGCCAAGGGACCTGAAAAATGTCCCGGTTGCACAGACATCGGATGGGCAGTGACAGGGAGTTTGATGGAAGTTAAAAGGAAGAGAAGTAGCAAGAAAATAACAAGAATCAAGAAGGTGAATTTGAAAATGGGGTATTGAATTTGATCCATACTGGAATCAATATCAAGTGGAAACAAGATGTTGCCGCCTTGGGATGTCAGCAACAGAAGGGTGAGATTTATAATGGGAGGGACGACGTACCTCAAATCTATGAAGAATTGCATATTCTCTGCTGAAATTAGTTTGCCTCTGAATTTTAATGTGCAGGCAGGAGAGTTCGTGGCGTGACTTATATACCAGAAAATGAGCCTACCCCACAAAACGCGTTTCTTTGATTTTATTCAGCCTGCCCCACAAAACGCGTCTAAGAAGTACTCCTGGTCCAACATCACTGTTCTGAAACCTTATCAGAGAAAAGAGGCGGAAACACATACTTGACTAACATTACTGTTCAACGCCATAACAATTAGTGTTACTGAGTTTTCATCTTCATTTATACTCGAGAAATTTCATAATCTTTATATTAGGTTATTTATGCGACAATCAGACCCTACAACTGTGAATGAGTTGAAAACGGTACCCAAGAAAAATTGATCAAAATTATTCTGATGACGAGGGTTATAAGTATTTTATATTAACTAGAAAGGAAGTTTATCTTAGTAAACTTTGTTTTGGACTAAACGAACTGGGTTGGGCCTGATAGACTTTTAGTTCCTTTTTACGTGAAAAAACTCTAATTTATTTTATATAAAAAGTTTAATTCCCTGTATTCATGAATTATGATAAAAAAAAGTTTAATGTAACAAAATAACATATAAAAGTTATAATATAAAAAGAGAGAAGATATAACAAAAATGTTGTCTTGATTTTTCAATGCTCGTTTATACAAGATTTTTATTTTCTTTTAATTTTACTATTAGATGATTTTAATTTTTGGATAGTTGGTAAAAGACTCATCTTTATTTATTCTGAACATTAGAAATTATATCTTGTCTCTTAGGTCAACTATTATTTGTGTTAGAATGTGACTGATTGTACGTTGTAATTTAGTTTAAACTAGACTTAAAGAAAAATCTCTTTCTCCTTTATTTCTCATTAAATTGTTCTCAAATTTTAATAATATTTTAGGCAAGTTTGGTGATATATTTTAAATGGTGGGACGACACACCTCAAATCTATGAAGAATTGCATATTCTCTACCGAAATTAGTTTATTTTGTGCTGAATTTTAATGTGCAGGAGATTTGGTGGCATGATTTATTTACTGTTATACTGGGAGGAAAAAACAAGCTCGGATACAAAGTTTTGTTATTTTAATTAATAAGTCTGACTTTTTTGATTCATAATCTGATAAGTGAAGAGTTTAATCTTAATATATATCATAAGAGAAGATTTAAACTTATATTCTTTAGTATATAAAACTTTTTTTTTTAAAAACCATTTAAATTACCCCCTTAGGGTAACAAGTCTAACTTTTGCAAAATATTAAATTGAGTAAAATAATAAGCCAAAAGAGAAAAACACAACGGCAAAAAAGTAATCAATATTATGACACAAACGTTATGTGGTTTATGCCTATGTCCAGAAAGTCATTTTTTTAAATTAATTTCTGAGACTAGTCTAAGTAAACTAAAATTTTTCTTATACAGTGGAAATCAATATACAATAATATCCCAACTTTTATTCTTCAGTTCGCCCAATGGAGGTTCGACTTTTGATCCTTGGTTGTTCATTATCGATCAATGTCGACACACAAACTTTATGTGCTGTAAAATATGCTTATGTCTGTAAACTATTGTTTTCTTATTAATTTCTAAAACTAGTTTAAGTAAACTAAAATTTTTCTTATTTAGTGGAAAATTGAAAGTCCATATACAATAATACTTCAACTTTTATTCTTCAATTTGCTGATTGGAGTGGGTGTTTCATCTTTGGAACGCCCGTTTGACTTTTGATCCTTGGTTATTCTTTATGGAGCAAACTTGTTTCTCTTTTAGTTTTCTAACATGCAAATCATTATATTTGTAATGATCACTGGGATGGTTATTCTTTTTTAAAACGATTAATATGTTTTTTATATGGGTAATGACAAATTTTTTTGAATAATTATTCTTTTTATTTTATGACATTTGAAATATTCTCCATTTTGTTATTGTAAATACTGAAAAATCAAACAAATTTAATCATAGAACTTTGATGATATGAAAATTGAAGTATATATCATCTAAAATTCAGGCTGTCGAAACATTTTTATGCTCAAGTATAAACAAAGCATATATCTGTTTCAATCCTAATTACTTTTACTATCCAACATAATATATTATAATAATTCTTTAAATTTTTATATTACAAATAGTACAATTTAAGTTGTCATGAGTCAAAATAATAAAATAAATAAGCCAAGAAACATTTACTAATTAAAAAAATTTATAACCAATTAAAAGCAACTGCTGATGTGGTTGAAGATTACAAGGGAAATAACGAGGCAATTTAGTTGATATTATCGAGGTTAAATAACGTTGGAAAGCCAGCAAAAAAGTGAAAGCAGAAGAAAATGCAAGCTTTCAGAGTGGCATCCATGGCTATTCGGCTTTGGTAGGGAAAGAAGATGGTTGACATGCATCGCCCATGATGCCATCACTTCAAAAGGAAAAGTATAAGTTCCATTATTAATATAATTTATATCTTGGAGTGAACTTTATAAAAATGATAACTTAATTAAAACTTAAATTACCAGGTATAGGGAAAGGATTAGTGGCAAGGGTTTAACAGTAATCTTCATTATCAGAACCAAATAGATCTTTAACATTATCTTCTTCGTAGCCACAAAACCCTCTATCATTCGTAACGCCAAAAGACCTCCCAAACTATAGTGAAGTTTTAAAGTCCCGCTATTTAATTTTCAAAAGTTAAAACACTTATTAATAAGTCAAATTTTATTAAAAATTTTAATTAAAACTAGGAGTAAAATCATTATTTAAAAAGAAAATTTTTAAAATTAAACTTTCCTTTAAAGACTATGGGTAAAATCCTCATTTAACAAAACAAATTTAAAAATTTAAACCTCTTAATATTAAAATCTCATATTTTCCCTTAAATTTTTCTTCAAAGTTTAAAAAATAGTAATTTTTCCCTTAGGGTTTTCTTTCCTTCTCTCCGATGACTGATTTCTTTTCGGTCGTTGGTCAACCTTCCCTCCTTCTTCGTCAAAGATGGAGACTATCGTCTCCGTCTCAAACAAAGATAAAATGTTTTTGTCTGAAATGAAGACTTCGTCTCTAATGAAGAAGGAGGAGTCTCAATGGAGAAGAACGGGGGAAAGCCAACTGAAGCCCGGGAAGAAATAGATCACCGAAGAGAATGAGAGGAAACCCTAAGAAAAAATTATTACTTTTCAAACTTTGGGGGGAGATTGTGATATTTGCAAATTGAGAGGGGGAATTCCTTTTTTTGGTTAAGTAATGGGAAAAAATGTGATAAAATTATAGTTTTTTATTTTTTTGTTAAAAAATGATTTTACCCTTAACTTTATTGATAATTTTAATAGAATTTGAGTCATGGGTGAATGTCTGGATTTTTAAAAGTTGGAGGGTTCGACTAGATTTTCAGTATACCTTGGGTGGGAACAAAGTTTTGGCCTTATCGTATTAGTTATAGTTGCCGTTGTTATTAATTTGAGTAAGTTTGTCCTCTTCTTCTCCATTCTCTTCTCCGCTACTAGCGCTTCCACTGCCACTGCTGGACTGTCTCCCGTCACTGTCGTTGGATGAGGAAGAAGCTGACGATGAGGACGATCGAGATGAGGAAGCTGATGAGGATGAAGAAGCCGAAGAGTCGCCACCTCCTCCTTCTCCGAAGATATCCACGTCTTGTTCAGAGAAATCCACGGCGTTAGTTTGCTTCCAAGTATGTTATTTCTGGGTTTTGTAAGTGTATGAAAGATGAAGTCGTGACTTTGGAATTCATATGAGCCGATAAAAGTCCAATAGTTGCTAGTCTAAGAGTATGATAAAAAGTGGTTTTATTTAAGTCTCAATAAAATTCTTTTAAAATTTTTATTTTCATATACTTAAATTGTATTATTAATAGTTTAAAAAAATTTAAATTGTGAGAAGTAGGCCTAGTATAAAAATTCGGGATTCCTGGATAATTTTTATGATCCTTTTAGTTAGTTATTCATACTTTATTAGTTATTAGAAATATGTGAGGTTCATTATTTTCTCTACTGGGAATTGTAGACAGAAGTCTCGGGAGCATTTAAGATTAAAAGGAAGCATGTTTACGAAATGATCTGATTCTGCATGAGATGTACGCTACTTCTTCTTCAACTGGAGACGGAACTGATTCTGGGATCTCTTCATTGTGTTAATGCTGTTACAGAAGGTGGAAATTAGTACTTGGAAGGAACTGTAAGGAGTAATGAATCCAGTTGAAGAAGTGCACAGACACTCTCACCGGCTTTCCATAACATTTTCTTGCAAATATATTTTTTTTCACTCGTTGATGATAAATCATGCCTTTTCACCCAAAATAATAACGTGGAGAAAGTGCTTTGAAGCAAGAATGGCAACCGAAATTGCATCTGCTTAGCCGCCACTTTTTAACAATATAATATATTTATAAGCTGCCTTAAAACTTCAAATTAAGTAGAGGACCAGTTGCATATGCCTAGTTAACTGCATATTGTAAGCACTATAATATGTCTACAATTTTGTGCAAATGTCAAGCCATTAATATATAATGAGCCTGATTAATTCAAAACAGCATAAAGATATGGTACTATGAGCAACCCAAAAGAATTGATCAAGTAATGAAAAAGGGCCAAACGACTATTTCCCACCCAAGGTATGCTGTAATGACAAGTTTTCACCCTTTAACTATGGAAACACCAAATACCTATTCATGGTCAGTTAAAAATAACGGTGGTAAAGGTAAAATCGTCATTTTCTCTATAATATTAAAAAATAAACTAAAATATAATCTATTTTACCCCCCTAAACTTTGAAAATTAAAATTTTCCCCCAGAAGAAGACCTCTGGGAAGACGACCGTCTTTCCAAACGAAGACGACGGCTTCGTCTCCGTCTGGGAAGACGAAGAACTTTGTCTTTCCCAACGAAGTTCTTCGTCTTCCAAGGTGTCTCCGACGTCGATCGGACCTCCAAATGAGAGGAAAGAGATCGTCGGAAGGAGAGGATGGCTCGGGAGGGAGAGGCCGTCGGCAACGGAGCCGGAGAGGTCATCGGAGATTTCAAAACCAAACCCTAGGGTGAAACTATTATTTTTTAAAACTTAGACTAAGGAAAAATTTTAGTTTTTAAAGTTTAGGAGGGTAAAAAGAGATCAAAGTTTTAGATATTAGGGTTTAATTAAATTTAACTGGTCATGGATGTGTGTTTAATATTTCTATAATTAAAAGATGAAAACTTGAAAAAACATCAAACCTTTAATAGAAAATAGTCGTTTGGCCAATGAAAGAGTCAAGAGGCCTGAAAAATGTCCCGATTGCACAGTGATGGGATGGGCAGTGAGAGGGAGTTTGATGGAAGTTAAAAGGAATAGAAATAGAAGGAAAATAGAAGGCTATAAAAGCTAGTGATGACGTTGTCCCTGCTGTTAAAATTGTGGAAAATATTCTTCACACTTCGAATACAAGGTGACAATTAAGCATTAAAGAGTCATGCTAATGTTGCAGAAAATAGTGAAGAAAATTCAAAAACTTTGTTGACGACGTGTAGTTTGGTAAGGGCTCATCATAAAATTAAGTGGTTTTTCTTACAGACTGTAATAATCACATGCGTAGAAGAAGGATATATTTTCTGACTTGGATAAGTCTTTCATTTCAGAGGTGAATTTAAGGACAATGTAAAGGTGCCATTCAATTGAAGGATGAGTCCCATAATTTTCTCTCAGATGTTTCCTACGTTCCAAGTGATCTTCAACATAGCTTTATTAAGCAAGGGACAATTGTCAGAGAAAGGTGTTTGTACTATAAATGATGTGCACGAAGCACTAATAACAAAGATAACCATTACACCGATTTGTTTATTTCTATTAAATAACAAAGGTTCTTATTCCGGGAGTTTTCCCTATTTCTCTTTTAACCTTAAAAAATTTTCTCTCTTAGGTTTTTAAATCAAGGTTAATAACGTAAACTTTTCAAATATGATGTAACTATAACTTAGTTGTATATCTAATTTATTGTTTAAAGCGAGTTTCATATATGTGGATTAAATTTTAAATATTACTTATAATTTTTAAATTTATTTAATAAGTTTAGATATATTATTGTCAACAAAATTAAGTATACATAATATAGATATAATTATATATTATCTGTATACAAATTATATTAAAAAAAAAAAAAGTAGGCGTGATATAACCTGTGTGCGGTTTCTTCCTTCAATTTTACAAAGCATACCCCACCAAACGCGTCTAAAAAATATCTAAAACCGCGTTAGAAATTTGCCAAGTTTTGTGGTTATAAGCAGAAAAACCTTACTGACATTATGTACTATTATTCAAAGCCACAGTGTATTTTTAAACTTTTTCCTTTTTATCCAATTTTAAATGGATCATGATTGGTAATTGATAAGCTATGTAAAAAATTATTAGATCATCTTTGTTTCAGAACATTCTATGTAAATTTCCCACGAGTTATGTGACAGAAATATTCCAAAGACATCAACGCTACACGAATTTATATTGTTTTTAGTACCGAACTCATCAGTCAATAATATAATTAACTATATATTATATTATGAACGAATTTTTATATGATTGTTTGTTGAGGTGTGATATGAATATGAGCACTTCCTTCATTTTTGTATGAACCCTACAAAACATTTCTACCTTCATTTGAATGAACCCCACAATACTAACAATACTATTCATCGCCATAGCAATGTGAGTTGCTGAGTTTTCATATTCATTTATACTCAAGAAA
The DNA here is from genome assembly GCF_011075055.1 of Mangifera indica. Taxonomy (NCBI): domain Eukaryota; kingdom Viridiplantae; phylum Streptophyta; class Magnoliopsida; order Sapindales; family Anacardiaceae; genus Mangifera; species Mangifera indica. The sequence continues at coordinate 4,023,825 of NC_058139.1, forward strand.
TTTCATAATCTTTATATGAGTTATTTATGCAACGATCAGGAACTAGAACTGTGATCCAAGAAAAACTGTTCAAAATTATTCTGGTGACAAGGGTTATAAGTATTTTATATTACTTTTTAAGTATGATTTATTGATAGATATAGTCTCATCAGGTATTCCAATTACCAATTATGTATTTCATCAGGCGTATACATTTCCATCTATTTGATTTACAACTAAAACAACTGGATTGGATCCAGTCTTTTAGCCTTTTCCTTTATTTGAAGCTTCGTTTTTGTTCCTTAAAAATGTTAAAAGTCAATATTCTTGTAAAGTGGTAGGTTTTTGAGTCATTTCTTTGTACATTCATATGCCCTCTGAGGACTTCGCTTGTCTAGGCTAGCTAATTAAGCAACTTATATATAAACTCTAACTCTGTTTCTCCATTTAAGATATGGCAAATTATTCATAATCCCACGCAATCTATACATTACTGTAAGTATTACCTGTAATTCAAAGCTGAAAGTTCACCCTACACAGTACACAATGAATCCAAGAAATTTTCCCACTGGAAAAATTAAAAAAAAAAAAAAACACACACACACAAATCATGTCTCCTTCACTTTGGACAGAATCAGAGAACTTTCTTATCTTTTCTGGGCCGACCCAATTAATCATCAAACATGGCCGATGATTATTTTTTAGATGTTATGGCAAATATAGAGAAACATACTTGGACTCAATTGTTGGCCGCCGCTAACCCATTAAAGGGTGTCTCCAAAGTCCAAACTGCGCTGATTTTGCATGCGGTCGTTTCCTTCAATATCATCAAGTTGAACTTCGGGTCGAGCAGAAGCTCCTTCAGGGTTATTCTGTCTTTGGATACAAGTGATGACAAGAGTAGGAAGTGAGCGCACGGTGTAACAAAATAGATTCCAAAGCGTTTCATACCAGGGAGAAAAGATCATGATTATGAAAAATGCAACCCAGAAGAGCTGCGGTGGAAAGAGATATGACGCAAGTAATGCCAAAGCCAAGGGACCTGAAAAATGTCCCGCTTGCACAGTGATGTGATGGGCAGTGAGAGGGAGTTTGATGGAAGTTAAAAGGAATAGAAATAGCAAGAAAATAGCGACAATACAGAAGATGAGTTCCAAAATGGGGTACCAAATATGATCCATATTGGAATCAATATTAAGTAGAAAGAAGATGTTGCCGTCTTGGGATGTCAGCAACAGAAGGATGAGATTTATTATGGGTGGAACGACATACCTCAAATCTATGAGGAATTGCATACCTCTACTGATATTAGTTTGCTTCAGAGCGTGGAGATTTAATGTGCAGAATTCGTAGCGGGAATGGGTATATATACATAAATAGCGGGAATGGGTGATATATACGTAGACTCCTTTTTCCTGTTACCTGCCATTTTGTGACTGATTAAGGGTAGTTTTGTAATTTCGTTGAAATAATTTTCAAAAGAAGTCGTGAGTCAAAATAATAAAACAAAAAATTGAGCATTACTTAAAAGCGAGTGCTGGCGGAACCGTTTGAAGATACAAGAGAAATAACGCGGAAGAAAATGCAGGCGTTCAAAAGTGGGGCATGGATGTAGATTCATGATTAAGTTTATTCATTTTATTCATTTCGTTGAAACAATTTTCAAATATGAGATACAGTAATTTAACAAAGGCCAAAAGACTTGTTACCGCCTAGGTTTGTTGTAAACTCAAACTTATATTAGTTAATTTTTTTCAAAATTATAAATATTAATTTATTTATTAATTTTAACGGTTATTACTGAAAATAAAATTATTATTTAAAAAATCTTATTTTTTCCCTTATAATTTAAAAATTAATAATTTTTATCCTAACTTAATTTTAGAAAATTATCTTTTCACCCCCATCATCTAGAGTTTTCAAGATTTTATATTTTAGAGTTAACAACAGTTCCTTCAAAGTTTAAAACATTATACTTACATCTCTAAAACTTTATTCTATCTTTCCAATAATTGTTCTCTCTGACGATTCACTCCGACACATTGTCAATCTAACAAATGACACCTCTTATCCCTCTCTAGTGGCTTTGTGGCACAAAAACCACTAAAAATATGATAGAAATGATCAAATTTTTATGCACAGATTTATGCAAATTTGCACAGATCATGTATTGACTGACGCATAGATCAGTCAGACAACATCTCACGGACTTGAACATCATCTGTGTGATGTCGTCTGACCGATTTGTGAGTCAATCAACAATCGCAAAAATCCAATCACTTCCTCATATTTGTGGTGGTTCCTGCAACAAGAAACCATGGGAAATGAAAAGGAGATGTCATCAAAGTGAATCGTCTGGAAGAATGGACACTAAAAAGATGAAATGAAGATTTGGGAGTGTTAATGCAATGTTTCAAACTTTGAAATGGTGGCTATTAACTCTAAAATATAAAACCCTAAAAATCTTAATTGGTGGAGGTAAAAAAATAATTTTTTAAAATTAAATTATGAGAGAAATTATTAGTTTTCAAAACTAAAATGAGAAAAAAATAATATTTTATTTAAATAAAATTTTTAAATATTAATTTTACTCGTAACTATAACAACTAAAATTAAATATTTAAATTTTTTAAAATTAATAAATATGAATTTAGATTTTCACTTAATCTTGAGTAGGAATAAGTCTTATGGCCTTTAACAAAATATCCTTCCTTATTTTACGTTCTAACTGATTCGATAATAAGTAATAGCAATCAACAACGAAATCCTTCATTATTTTACGTTCTAATTGTTTTGATAATAAGTAAAAAACAATCAAATACGAAATCCATCATCATCACTTTCCTTTTCTTTCTTTAAACGTTTCAAATTTTTTTTCATCGGTATAAAACTAATTTACTGAATTATTATTTCAAATTGTGAGATTAATGAAAACCAAAAATGGATAATATCTCACAACTTTAATCTTCTATGTAGGGATCGAGACAATATGAACATTACCAAGAAAAAAAAAAAGGTGATAATTTACAACAAATTATTTACATGAATTCAATAAAAATGAAGACGCAAAATGTTTCAAACTGTTTCTGTTTTATCAGTTGATTACTTTGATTCACTAGTAATAGTAAATCGCAGAAAAGAAAATTTACTTCTATGTTTCTTGAGAAAAGGAAAGTGGTTGCCCGGGTAAAATTTCTCAGGTTCCCCACAAATTTGGTTAAGTTGAGACTATTTTAATGATGAGAAACTCACTAACATGACATGGTTTAATCACCTTTGCTGAATCAAAAGTAAGACAAAATAATGAGCCTAAACAACTTTAGTTTTTGATGGTTGTGGGGAACAAAATCAATCTCCAAACAGGCGAACCATCATGAAGTTTCATTGACAAAGACTAGACACCAAAAACCCAAAAACAAAATAAAAAAATAAGAAAGAAGATAGAATTGTTAAATATTTGGGTTGTAAATATTATGATATACTCTATATGATCAAACATCATGAACAATTCAAGCACTAGCAGGAGAGAAGGAAAGGTTACTGGAATTGTCTTGCATTATTTTGTTAAACTTGAATGAACAAAATCAATAAAACAAACAATCATGCTCAAATTAAAATAAATATGTATTTAACAAAATATATATATATATATATATATATATATATATATATATATATTTAAACAGTAAATTAGTTCAAGACTACATTGAGCAAAGCTGATAATTAAACTGATAATTTATGTTATTATCTTAATTTAAAATTTCTTTAAACGTTTCAAATTAATAAAAAACCAAATGCGTCGTGGTCTCTATTTTGTTTTTTAATAACTTCTCATCGCATTCACTCCTCACTTGTTTCTTTTATCTTTATTTTCTATTCCTTCCCAAATCTAGCTATACAAATGTACTTGATACAAAAGTATATATAACATAATGAGCATAATTATTAGTATCTTATAATATGATATGATACATATTAAAAATAATATATATCATAAAATATATCAAATTAATATGATTAATAAATATATTAAATAATATAATACATATTACCAATATAAATCAATACATTTTTTTAGAAAAAATGATAATATAATAAGATTGTATATAAACATTTTAAAATTTTAGAGATATTAATGATATTTTTTAAAATAATAACGTATTAATTATATTTTTTTATTTTTTTAAAAGATATATCATATACTATAATATGATGTGTAATATAAAAAAATAAATTTTTAATATATAATATAATACATAATTTAACTACCACAAATTAGCACCTTTTAGTCACACAAAAAAAAAAAGAAGCTTAATTGTGGCATTACATCCTAATCTTATCAGGAAAAGAATTGCATTTTTATATTCACTAAGGACCATATGAGTATTTCTCATCTAAAGTTTAATGCAAACTCAATTTCTTACTCGTAAATTATTAAAAATTCAAATATCTATCTACTATTAAATTTTATTATTATTGTTAGGGGTAAAATTATCATTTATTAAAATATTTAAAAAATAAAAACTTATAATATTTTTCCTTTTAAATTTAAAAATCTAATAAATTTTTTCATATTCACAGTTTGAAAAATCAATATTTTCTTTTAAAGTTTTTTCAACCCTCACCGTCGATGGCCGAGAACGGTGACAACGACGTTCTCCTTCCCTTAACCCACCCCCCGGCACACACACACACACCCCCAATTTCTTTCTCAATCCTTCTCTATTTTCAACTATCATCAACCGATGAAACAGATCAATAAAGACATTTCTTTGTCCAGAGAAATATCATGTCAAATAAAAGTATTATTTGAAGTTGAAGAGATTGAGAATAAAAGGGAGAAGAGAACGTGTGTTATATAAAAAGTTAGATGGTTTATGGGGAGACAATTAAAGCAACTAAACTTATATAAAGGAAAATTGAAATCCACTAAAGTGATTATAATTCTAAGGTGGTGTAATAATTGGCCACAAGTGATTGTTAAGGGTCAATACATTTATCAAACATGTCTTGATTTTGAGAAACCTTGTAATTTTTTCCACCTCAACGTTTTAATTTTATCATTTCACCTTTAACACTTCCATAATAGAACAGTCTTAAAAACTTGGAGGGTGCATGTGATAAAATGTAGGATAAATTTGGAATTTGAACGATAGTCGATGACATTCTCCCTATTAAACTCGACATATTTTTTAATTTGGAATTTGAACGATAGTCGATGACATTCTCCCTATTAAACTCGACATATTTTTTATTTCGCCCGTGAAATAATCTCTGTTGGCACCAATACCAAACTATAGTTGTATCAGAGTTGTTTGGTTAAATATCCTGAAGCTTTTAAGGTTGGTGAGGATGGGATTGTGATTATCCGATCCCAATTCAGATATTATAGATTAATTAAAATTATAATCAATCTATAATTAATTATCTCTCCATTCACAGTCCATAAATGATCTCTAAGCAAGTCCCCATCCCACCCAATATATAAATAATTAACGTTAATTAAAGAATAAAATTAGTGTTTGCCTCAATTCTTTTGATTTCTGAGACAATAACTAGGTATCATTAAATTCAAGCATTAACTATAATCCCCACGATGGCCATTACTTTCATTTGTCATGATCATCCATCAAATGACATCTTTTTGAAGTAGAATTTGGAGTACAGTTTCATTGTTTTCTGGGTAATTTACATCTTTTTGGTAATATCTTGTGCATTGGTATGTCATGTCAAAGATTAAATAAGGAACGTCCATCTTTCCAGAATTTCTGAATTAATGTTTTTCCTTTGGTAGAGTAAAATAGCTGTAAGTCTCTCATGTTGCTTGGTGTTCATTCTGATACAATGTGAAATTGCCGCTCATTGAAGTAATAAAAAGGTAAAAAGAAGAATAGAGAAATTGGTATTGATTTTAGAGTAATAGAACAGTAAATATTTTGTATTTTAGTTTAGACATGATAATACAACCTTTTAATTTTGTATTTTGGTTTAGGCATGATAATGCAACCTTTTAATTTTGGGCAAAGGACTATTTTCCATTCAAGTTTTAGCTTAATCTCAAAACTATATCCATGGTAATAGTAAATGAAAAATCTAAACATCCATTCATTCCTAAATTACTATTAAATTTTCTATTAAATACAAGAGTAAAATTGTCATTTAATAATAATATTAAAAAAAATATAATTTTATCTCCTCAGATTTTAAAAATTAATATTTCACCCCCATACTTGAACTTTGAAAAGTGACTTTCCCCCCTTCCCCCCAAATCCTTAATTTTTTTTCACTCTCCATTCGGCCATCGATGATTGACGTGATTGTAGGTTACATGATGAGCGTCGTCCAGACTAGACAAAGGAGAGTCGCCTATTGAGGACAACGCTTGTCGTCAGAGATCTCAACGATGATCATCGTTTAGAGAATAATCTTTGGACGAAGACTCCTCTACCATTAGTCGGTTATTGTCGAAGAAAGTGACTGGATTTTAGGAAAAAAAAGTAAATTTTTTAAAACTTAATTCAAAGGAAAAAATATTAGTTTTTTAAATTAAAGGAGAAAAATAAGATAAAATTTTAATTATTTTAATATTACTGATAAAATAATAAATTTGTCCTTTAACCCTAAAAAAAAAAATGTAGGTGTGTTCTAACAGAGGAAACTTTGAATGTGTATTTGAGTTTTTCATCTGCCGTATGTATATATTTGTCATTTCAACAAAACTTGGGTGGGTAATTATCCTTTTTCCTTCAATTTTTATCAAATTATTTTGTGGTTGAAACTTAAAGAGCTGTTAATTAAAAAAATAAAACCTGACAGGTTCTATATAAATCATATCTAACCATTTTATATCAACTAACTTAATTAAATACAATTTTATTATAATCTCTAATTTTTCAAAAAAAAAAAAGTTAAACTAAACATCAATCATATCAATAAATGCTATATAAAAATATACCAATAAAACCCTCTTGTTTGATTTTGCATAAAAAAGTATCGAAGGCAAAAGTTTGAATGTAATAATCGGCCAAGGTACGATGGTCCTCGGGCTGTTTTCTGGTGAAGATCAAATGTTGCTAATCCAAATTTCAGTGTTAACCTATTACTAACACAAACTGACATTCAGAAAAGCTCAATAGACAAAGGGGTTCATCGGGTGATCATGCACCTGGGCTCAAATCATCATCGCGTAAGTGTATTCAATGAATAATACCATCCATAGAGTAACAGACATGTATATTTTATACAACATTCTTGGAATCATTCTGTATTCATATTTAATGCAGAAAAAATAAATATAATAATCAGATCAATCTAAACCTACACCGTAATATTTGGGAATTAACTGCACAAATAATATATTGCTTCCATCAGAAAGCTTAATATTCAGCCGAGTATTTCAATAAAGCTTCTACTCAGTCACACATTAAACCACAGTTCCCTTCTTCTGCAGTTAATTTTCAAAAATAAAAAACAGGAAGATATCACACTAAATTTCTAAGCTGATCTTGTTTCGGTTATATAGCAATCTCGTCAACTTCTGAATTAAAAACAAAACTTGGAAAAGTAGTTGTAATATCCCTGCATTTACATTTAAGAAAGGTGATATCAGTAGGAAGCAACAGAGATTAGGAAAGCAAAAGATTAGGCGCAAACAACACCATTACTTAACCTCAAGTATGGGAGGGTCATGATCTTTAACAATGACGGGATTTTAGAAACGAAATTTTGCCATTCAGATTTATCTATGCTGCCATCTTGGTCTACATCAGCTTCCATAAATGTCTATCAACGGGATTTCAAAAAACATGTCTATCAATAAAAAACTCTAATAATAAACTTGCACTCTAAAGAAAGACAGCAATTACGTTGGACTATGAGTAGTTGAACATGATAAAGAAAGCCAAAATGGAAAAAAAGAAATAGCAGAAAAAAACCAGAAGAAGCTAATGTCACTTTAGTTTTGTTCCTCATTCAAGGCAACTTCATGCAGTTAAATGTAGAAATGACTGTACAACTACAAAGTGGAATATCAGGGACCATATGCTCCTCCTTTCAAGGTTTATGATAAAACTTCCTAGATTTCCCAATTTCTCATAATTTCAAGTGTTTTTCATGAACAAACAACCATTTCCTTAGAGTTTATTCATTACTCTGATTTAAAACAATAACCTATGACTTTACTAAGGGAACACTGTACTAAATGAAGAAAATGTAGGCACAATACCCTAATACAAAAACCCCATATTCTTATCAAACAAGCATCAAAATATATTCCATCTCAGTTAGAAGTCAATCCCTCAATATGTGACTTAAACACAGCTTCAGTACCGTAAACATGATTGACAGAAACCCAAAAACTGATCTATTCTTTAATTTAACTAAAAATTCTACAATGTACCTAAAGCAAAAACCCCGAATTCTTATGAAGATAGGGACTCAACAACTCAAATGAAACATATAAGAAGGATCTAGTAAAAACCACATGTGGTTAGCACAATGTCCACAACTTAACCTAAACAAAATAGAAGAATAAATAGCCGAGGTTCCAGTGAAATCAACCGAGTAACTGAAGGCCGGTAATGAAATCCCATAAATATGACAGTTAGTAACAAAAACTAATAAAACCCAAATGACCATACTCCAAAGTTCAATAGCTATAAAATCAAAACGCAAATTAATATAATTAAAATTAAAAAAAAAAAGTATAGGGAAAGGACTAGTGGCAAGGGTTTTACAGTAATCTTCATTATCAGAACCAAATAGATCTTTATCATCATCTTCTTCATAGCCGTCATAAAACCCTCTATCATTATCGTAATAATAATTGTTGTTATTATTAATTTTAGTAAGGTTGTCTACTTCTTCTGGCGCTTCCACTGCCACTGCTGGACTGTCTCCCGTCACTGCCGTTGGATGAGGAAGAAGCTGACGCTGAGGACGATCGAGATGAGAAGGCTGATGAGGATGAAGAAGCCCAAGAGTCGCCACCTCCTCGTTCCCCAAAGATATCCACGTCTTGTTCAGAGAAATCCATGGCGTTAGTTTGCTTCCAAGTGTGATAGTTCTGGGTTTTGCAAGCGTGTGTCAGATGAAGTCGTGGCTTTGGAAGGTGCCCGGGCCCGTGAATGAGTCTCGTCCGTATCCGATTCTCAGCCTTTCTGTCACCACTTGGGTTCCCAATTCAGATGGGCCGATAAAAGCCCAATAGTTGCAGGTCTACGAATATGACAAAAAAGTGGTTTTATTTAGGGAAATTTTAAAAATTAGTCAAAATTAAGGGGGTCTAAGCGAAATTACCCAAAATATTTAGGTTTAAGCAAAAATGCCCAGGTTTTGTGAAATGACGAAACTGCCCCCATATATAAACTCAGCAAATTTCGTTCCTTCCCACGTTAATGTTACTGTTTAAATTCAAAGAAAATTCAAAATTTCCAACTCTCCCACGTTCATCTGGATTTCCACCTATTTTCTTGGTTTCCGACAACCGAAAATGGCAAATAAGATTAGTATATCTCCCGTAATCTTGTTTGAATCAAGTTATTGCTCATATTATTGAGATTTGATTGAGAATTTGCGATTTAAAATTTTAGGGTTTCGATTTGAACAATACTTAAAATGTTATGATTTTTGGTTGTTTTGGTTGAATTGATTGAGGGGTTTTATGTTATACAACGTGTAGATTTGATTTATGCGAAAATCGGAGGCCGAAACAACAAAATTTTGGTCGAAAATGGCTGCCGAAGTGATCGGCAGTCCGACGTGGGAACAGTGTTTCCCACGTCAAGCACTTCATCCCACGTTCAGCAGATTTTAGGGGGGGTAAATTAGCTTTTTTAAAGTATTGGGGTGTCGTGGGAAAGTCATTAGCCCACGTCGGGTTTTTTTGAAATTGGTCACATAAACGTGAGTTTGGCAAAATTACGAAACAGCCCCTGTATATAAACACAACCAATATTTTCCTATTTCTCACGTTAAACACAGCCAAAACTCACGTTAAACACAGCCACCACGTTCATCCCACGTTTGACCAGATTCCGACGATTTTCTTGGTTTCCGGCAACCAGAAATGGCAAATAAATTAGTATATCTCCCGTAATCTTGTTTGAATCAAGTTATTGCTCATATTATTGAGATTTGATTGAGAATTTACGATTTGAAATTTTAGGGTTTCGATTTGAACAATGCTTAAAATGTTATGATTTTTGGTTGTTTTGGTTGAATTGATTGAGGGGTTTTATGTTATACAACGTGTAGATTTGATTTATGTAGAAATCGGAGGCCGAAACAACCAAATTTTGGCTGAAAATGGCTGCCGAAGTGATCGGCAGTTCGACGTGGGAACAGTGTTTCCCACGTCAAGTGCGTTCGCTCACGTTCAGCAAATTTTGGGGGTGTAACTTAGCTTTTTTAAAATATTGGGAAGCCAGGGAGATTCCTTAGAACAGAGCAGGTTTTTCTGAAATTTTTCATATAACAGTGGACCTTTTTATAATTGGAATTTTCATGAGGGGGTAAATTGAGAATTTTCTTATCTAGGGTTTCTGATAGGGTAGTTTTCAAATTTTATATCTGTTTTTTCTGTTCTATGGTTTTTCAACTTTTAGAATTCGAATTTCAGTTCCGTTTTTTCGAATTTCACCGTTTTACGAGATATCGACTCGTATTTTTCAGATTTCTGAAGGATTTTTCGTTTGTTGCCATTCTAAGGTTTTTCAACTTTTAGAATTCGAATTTCAGTTTCGTTTTATCGGATTTCACCGTTTTACGAGATATCGACTCATATTTTTCAGATTTCTGAAGGATTTTCCGTTTGTTACCATTCTAGGGTTTTTCAACTTTTACAATTCGAATTTCAGTTCCGTTTTTTTAGATTTCACCGTTTTACGAGATATCGACTCGTATTTTTCAGATTTCTGAAGGATTTTTCGTTTGTTGTCATTCTAGGGTTTTTCAACTTTTAGAATTCAAATTTCAGTTCCGTTTTTTCGAATTTCACCGTTTTACGATATATCAACTCGTATTTTTCAGATTTTCGAAGGATTTTTTGATTGTTGTCATTCTAGGGTTTTTCAACTTTTACAATTCGAATTTCAATTCCATTTTTTTGAATTTCACCGTTTTACGAGATATGGACTTGTATTTTCCAGATTTCTGAAGGATTTTTTGATTTGTTGTCATTCTAGGGTTTTGTAAAAGTTAAAATTCGAATTGTAAAAGTTGAAAAACCCTAGAATGGCAACAATCAAAAAATCCTTTGGAAATCTGAAAAATACGAGTCGATATATCGTAAAACGGTGAAATTTGAAAAAACGGAACTGAAATTTGAATTCTAAAAGTTGAAAAACCCTATAATGGAAACAATCAAAAAATTCTTCAGAAATCTGAAAAATACGAGTCGATATCTCGTAAAACGGTGAAATCCGAAAAAACAGAATTGAAATTCAAATTCTAAAAGTTGAAAAACCCTAGAATGGCAACAAACGGAAAATCCTTCAGAAATCTGAAAAATACGAGTCGATATCTCGTCAAACGGTGAAATTCAAAAAAACGGAATTGAAATTCGAATTCTAAAAGTTGAAAAACCCTATAATGGAAACAATCGAAAAATTCTTCAGAAATCTGAAAAATACGAGTTGATATCTCGTAAAACGGTGAAATCCGAAAAAACGGAACTGAAATTCAAATTCTAAAAGTTGAAAAACGCTAGAATGGCAACAAACGGAAAATCCTTGGGAAATCTGAAAAATACGAGTCGATATCTCGTCAAAAGGTGAAATTCGAAAAAACTGAACTAAAATTCGAATTCTAAAAGTTGAAAAACCCTAGAATGACAACAATCGAAAAATCCTTCAGAAATCTGAAAAATACGAGTCGATATCTCGTAAAACGGTGAAATCCGAAAAAACGGAACTGAAATTCAAATTCTAAAAGTTGAAAAACCCTAAAATGGCAACAAACGGAAAATCCTTTGGAAATCTGAAAAATACGAGTCGATATCTCGTCAAACGGTGAAATTCGAAAAAACTGAACTAAAATTCGAATTCTAAAAGTTGAAAAACCCTAGAATGACAACAATCGAAAAATCCTTCAGAAATCTGAAAAATACGAGTCGATATCTCGTAAAACGGTGAAATCCGAAAAAACGAAACTGAAATTCGAATTCTAAAAGTTGAAAAACCCTAAAATGGCAACAAACGAAAAATCCTTCGAAAATCTGAAAAATACGAATCGATATCTCGTAAAACGATGAAATCCGAAAAAACGGAACTGAAATTCGAATTGTAAAAGTTGAAAAACCCTAGAATGGCAACAAACGGAAAATCCTTCAGAAATCTGAAAAATACGAGTCGATATATCGTAAAACGGTGAAATTCGAAAAAACGGAACTGAAATTCGAATTCTAAAAGTTGAAAAATGAAAATGCCTTTACAATGTAAAATATCCAAAAACCCCTCATATTTATCTAAAATTATTTTAACGAGTGAGGGGAGTTATATAAATGAAGGGAAGGGTAATTTTGATATTTTAGAAAAAGTTTGAAATAAATAAATAAATATCAAAATACTTTTATAATGTAAAATATCCAAAAACCCCTCATATTTATCTAAAATTACATTAAAACCCCATAGTAAGTGGGAGAGTTATATAAATATGAGGGGAAGGGTAGTTTTGGTATTAAAAAAAGTCATAGGCATTTTTTTTTTGAAACAGTGATTTTGGGCATTTTGGCTTGAAAATAGTGATTTTGGGTATTTTTGCTTAATGGGAGGGCATTTTGGCCATTTTTTAAAATTTCCCTTTTATTTAAGTCTCAATAAAACTGGTTAAAAACTAAAAGAACTGGGTTGGATCTAGTCTTTTAGCCTTTTCTTTTATCTGAAACTTCCTTTTTGTTCCTTATAAAATTTAAAGTCAATAATCTTGTAAAGTAGAAAGTTTTTGAGTCATTTCCTTGCACATTCATAAGTTCTTCGAGGACTTTGGTTATCTAGGCTAGCTAATCAAGCAACTTATATACAAACTCTAACTCTGTTTCTCCGTTTAAGATATGGCAAATTATTCATAATCCCACGCAACATATACATTACTGTAAGTATCACATGTAATTCAAAGCTGAAAGTTCACCCTACACAGTACACAATGAACCCAAGAGATTTTCCCACTGAAAAAAAAAAAAAAAAAGAAACACAGAAGTCTTGTCTCCTTCACTTCAGACAGAATCAGAGAACTTTCTTATCTTTTCTGGGCCGACCCAATTAAGCAGTATGTTTGGACTCAATTGTTGGCTGCCGCTAACCCATTAAAGGATGTCTCCAAACTGCGCTGATTTTGCATGCGGTGGTTTCCTTCAACGTCAACAGATTGAACTTCAGGTCGGGCAGAAGCTCCTTCAGGGTTATTCTGTCTTTGGATACAAGTGATGACAAGAGTAGGAAGGGAGCGAAGGGTGCAACAAAATAGATTCCAAAGCGTTTCATGCCAGGGAGAAAAGATAATGATAATGAAAAATGCAAGCCAAAAGAGCTGCGGTGGAAAGAGGAATGATGCAAGTAATGCCAAAGCCAAGGGACCTGAAAAATGTCCCGCTTGCAAGGTTATGGGATGGGCTGTGACAGGGAGTTTGATGGAAGTTAAAACGAAGAGAAATAACAAGAAAATAGCAAGAATAAAGAAGGTGAGTTCCAAAACGGGGTATCGAATTTGATCCATCTGGAATCAATATTAAGTAGAAAGAAGGTGTTGCCGCCTTGGGATGTCAGCAACAGAAGGATGAGATTTATTATGGGTGGAACGAGATGCCTTAAATTTATGAGGAATTGCATATTTTCTACTGCTATTAGTTTGCTTCAGAGCGTGGAGATTTGATGTGCAGGAGAGTTCGTAGCGTGATATATAGCGTTATAACTGGAAAAAAGGAGCCGTGTGTTGACGAGGTAAAATTGTCTGCTACTATGAGATTCTACAATACCATCGAGGAGCCATGACCCCTTTTTTTCACTGAAATAATTTTCAAATATGAGTTACGGTTATTTAACAAAATATCCTTCATTATTTTATAGTCTAATTGATTTGATAATAAGTAATAACAATCGCCAATGAAATGCATCATCATCATCATCACTTTTTTCTTTCTTTATATGTTTCAAGATTTTCCCTTTTTATATTCTAAATTGAGGACTTTTAATTGAATTTTTAAGTACTAAAGTAGTAGCACCTCTTAGTCACAGAAAATGCTTAATCGTGAGATTACATTCTAATTTTATCAGCAAGGGAATTACATATTCTTATTTAGGCTGTTGAAACATTTATATGTTCAGGTATACACGAAGAGTAGTATTAAGTGTATAATTTTATACATAAATAACGATACTCATGATTGAATTGTTAAAAATTAAAAATAAAATAATACTAAATTATAAAATGATATATTATTATTTGTGTACATAATCCGAAACATATATCCTTTTCAATTCCTAATTATTTTTACTATTACAAATAATACAATTTATAGTTATGAGTCAAAATAATAAAATAAATAAGCCAAGAAACATTTACTATTTAAAAAATTTAGAACCAATTAAAAGGAACTGCTGATCTGGTTGAATATTACAAGATAAAAAAAGAGGCAACTTATTTGATATTGTAATGGTGAGATAACTTTGGAAAGGCCGCAAAAAAGTGAAAGCAGAAGAAAATGCAAACATCCATGGCTTGTCGGCTTCTGGAGGGGAAAGAAGATGGTAGAAATTCTTCACTTAAAAAGGGAAAGTATAAGTTTCTTTATTACTATGATTTATTTCTTGGAGTGAACTTTGTAAATATAGTAGTATTTTATGTACAAATTTATTTATAAATAATAATATATTATCGTATGATTATATGGTTAAAAATTAAAGATAAAATAACATTCAATTATATAATAATATATTATTATTTATATGTAAAAATTGTACATTTAGATTTATTATTATAGAAATAATAACTTAATTAAAAATGTATGATATCCCTTAATATATTCGATTGTGTTAATCAATAATGTAAAATAATTATACAATTAGATTATTAATAAAATTATATATATAAATAATAATATATTATTATATAATTAGATATTAATTTATTTTTAAGTTTAAATTATTTAATCATATAATAATATGTTATTATTTATATATAAAAATATATATAATTTATTTATATAACATTACATTTGTATGATTAATATGTTTGAATACAAGGTGCTAAGCGATAACGAGTCTAAGGATCTCAATTAGATAACGTTTGATGAGTAATGACGTTTGGTGAACAGAGAATGTGTTATTGTCAAAGGTCAAAGTAATTAGCCGTATTGACTTAAAAAAAAAAATTGGGCAAAAGCTACTGCAATTCTGGTTGAGGATTGCGAAAGGAAATATCGAGGCAATTTAGTTGACATTATAATTGTTAAATAATTTTTGGATAGCAAGCAAAAGGGAAAGGGATAGTTTTCTACCTAGTTGTAGTCTAAATTTAAAATTATATTTATGACAGATGAAATATCTAAAAATTTATTTTTAAGTTAATTGTTATCTAAATTTTTAGATAAAATAACGATAAAATTATCATTTTATCTATAATATCTAAAATCTAAAAAATTTATATCACTTTCTCTTATTTGTTTAAAAAATTTACATTTACCCTCGTGATTAAACTTTGAAAAATTAATTTTTTTTCTCTTTCCAGGTTTCATCTCTGGTGGTTTAAGGAACCGGTCAGTGATAAAAAAGAAGCAAAGGTCTTCTTTGATTAAAAACAACCCTTCGTTATCAAGATTGAGAAGACTCAATGAAGGATGATACTTTGTCGTCTTTCGTCATCGCTTTTGAACGATGTGATGAAGGATGACAAAGCGTCATCCTTTGTTGTCGTGTGTTGGACGATTGTCTTTCATTGTCCTTCATAGTCATATATGGAAAATTGGTGAAAAGTGTTGATCGTCAGTCAGAATGATGGTGGCCGAAGAAGGAAACAAATTTAGGGGTGAAATTTAAACTTTTCAAATTTTAAGAATTGAGTTGGAGTGTTAGTTTTTAAAATCTAGAGAGAAAATAATATATTTTAAAGCTTAAGAGTTTATAGGTAAAATGATGATTTTATCTCTATTTTTAACTGAAAATTTGGATGACAATTAATCTATAAATGAGTAATTTTGAAATTAAACTAAAATTTGGAAGGGAAATAATTGTTTTCCCCAAGCAAGAAGGTAAAAGCAGAAGAAAATACAATCGTTGAGACGCAAGGGTGTCACGCACGGGCGGAACCTGCTGTATACTCCTCAACATTGAAAAACCCCGAATTCTTATGAGGAAAGTGACTCAACAACTCAAATGAAACAAATAAGAAGGATCTATCTAGTAAAAACCACATGGGGTTGGCACAATGTCCACCACTTAACCTATACAAAATAGAAGAATAAATAGCCGAGGTTTCAGTGAGATCAACAGAGTAAATGAAGCCCAGTAACGAAATCCCATAAATATGATAATTAGTAATAAAAACTAATAAAACCCAAATGACCACACTCCAAAGTTCAATAGTTATAAAATCGAAAAACAATTAATATAATTAAAATTAAAATTAAAATTAAAATTAATCAAAATATATGTATAAATATAATATTTAATTATATATTTATACATTATATATATACGTATTTATAAATATAAAATTAGATAAATATAATATTACTATATATATAATTAAATAATTTTGGAAAGCCAACGAAAAAGTGAGGGCACGAGAAAATGAAAACAATGAGAGTGACATCACGGTGCTCATCATGAGAATTTTTTGAAACGAAAATGAAAACATTTTTTAAATTAAACCAAACAAAAAAAAATGATTTGATTTAATTTAAATTTATTGAGAATAATTCAATTGCAAATATTTTATATTTAATAAATAATGATTGAATCATAGTAATTTAAGATATATAATAAATATGTAAAATGGATATAAAATACATATACAGTAAATATATAAAGAAAGTGACAAAATATATATAAAATAAGTAGTATACCTAATTGCTTATAGAAAGTTTTTGTCAAATATATATACTTACTTTATGTATACAAATAGGCACACATTTGATGTGTGTTGTTAAGTGATTGAATGATTTTAAATTAAAGATAAAAAATATATAATTACATGATGACATATCATAAGTGTATGTATTTGTATACCAAAAAGTGGTTACGCATAATAGCGTTGCACTCTCTCTCTTTTTTTCTCTCTCTATATATATACAGTTTAATTCAATTTAAAAATCATTCAAACTGTAATTTATACTATAAACTGTTTTATTTTTTATTTTTAATTTATCAGCCTAAACAAAATTGTTATATCAACAAAACCAAACTAAATTATAATTTTTGAAGGATTTATTCTAATTTTATGATTTGAATCAAATTATGTACATCTCTTCTAACATCTATAGTTATTCGGCTTTGGGTAGGGTAATATGATGGTTTCAGGCCATTGACATGCATCCCATGATGTATACTTAAAATGGAAAAGTAAGTGTTCCATTATTAATATAATTTATTTATTGGAGTGAACTTTATAGAAATGATAACTTAATTAAAACTTAAAAGTGTATGATACCCATTAGGATATTCAATTATAATAATCGATAATATAAAGTATATGGTATAATTAGGTTATTAAAGTTGACATGTCCCTTTAATTTGACTAAGTTTGTTTAGTTTTAATAGGAGTCTAATTTATTATTTTTGTTAATTTAAATTTTTATTTTCCAACTCCCAAAGTTTGATGGAAATAGTAAATTTGAGTTGCAAAGCCAGATACAACACTTTTTTTGATATGCAGATCTATGGGAGACTATAGACCCGAGTTTTACTATATCAGGAGATCAACCAACATCAACACTAGAACAAAGAAATCAATAATATAATTGAACATTATGTTAGCAGAAAAAATTGCTCAGCTATTACTAAGCATGGAATATGTTGATAAATATTTACGAAGGGAACGAGAAATTTCAAATTAGGATCCCAGAACAACAAAGGCAACAAGTAGCAGTTTACAAGTCGTCGGTTTGAACCATTATAGGTTTGTATGCAAACTTTTCAAAACTTTATGGAATGATTTTTCATGCGGAAAATAGTGAAGAAAATTCAGAAACTTTGTTGATGGCATGTGGTTTTGCAAGGGGGAAACATTAAAATAAGTGGTTTTTAGATACAGACTGTAATAATCACGTGTAGAAATAAGGGTATATTTTCTGGGATGGATTATGGATAAGTTGTTTATTTCAGGGCTGAATTTGAGAACAATTAAGGTAAAGATGCCAACTATGGGGAAAAGCATGCAAAATTTCGATTCATTTGAAGGACAAGTCCCATAATTTTATCTCATATGTTCTCTATGTTAAGTCTTCAACAGAGTTTATTCAGGGAAATTGTCAAATAAAGGCTACACCATATTATTTTATAAAGGGGTTTGCACCATATATATATATGATATGTACAAAGGACTAAAAACAAAAGGTAACCACTACACCTAATTGTTTATTTCCATCCACTATCTCAGTTTAACGGTGAAATTCAAAGTTTTGTTTCCCTTAGAAGCAGTATAAAAAGAGAACTTCTCCTCTCCTTTTCTAACACATTAATATTTTGAGAGTTCTCTCAATTCTTTTCAACCTCCAAAAATTTTCTCGATAAGTTTTCCAGTGTTTTAAGATTTTTTTTTTCTCGTATTAGAGTTTAGACCTGATTTGTTTATCATAATAGAGAGATAGTGCCTCTTTTACTATAAATTGGTTCTTCTATATTAAAAAATAGAAATGATTCAAATACCCTAATAAAGTCGGCAAGCCTGTTTGAAAAAAACTGTGTTACACAAGTCTCAATGTTCAATATAATACAATTCTAAAATTTTTTAGTGGATTTTTGTCTATCATATTAAAGTAAAAATATTTTATTCCCCATCACAAGGTCAGTATTGTTTTATTTTATTTATTGATATTCTGACTTTATTGTTATTTAATTTGCGGAAACTAATATTAAAGTAAAAATAATTATATTTGATATAAAAAATTATTATCTTATTCTGAAAAAAAAAATCAGTTACACGTAGACTTTCCATTTTTTTCTTCTTTATAACAAGTAAAAATGTAAGATAAAACGTGTACATCAATATTGATCCTACTTGTAAGGGTAAGAAATTATCTTTTCTCTTGATTGAATTTAAAGAGAGTGTTTTTTATGAGAAGTGTTACAGAGAATTTCGCTTGTGTGTGAAGCCATTGTGGCACGAGGTCCGGGAGAGCCTCTAATCATAAAAGAAATCAAAGTTTTGTTTTTTCATTCCGGTAATTAAATGTATATATAAAAGAAAACAATGGACCTTTAACGGAGAAATATGGGGAATAACTTAAACACATCCTTCCAAAATGGAAGGACTGCACAAGAAGCAAAACTCAGCCAGTCTTACGAGTTTAAGATTTCTTCTCTTAAAAATTGATCACGATTACTACCATAATGGAGGTCAAGAAGAGAACAACTAACTCTGCGAGCAATTAACTCTGAAAATACAAATAAAAGCTACCAGACCCAATTAATTCAAAAAGACTGTACAAAAATCTATCCGCAAAACAAAGCAGCATTAATAGTAAAACAGCTGTCAAAATAGGCAGGGTGTCAGCCGTGAGAAGAAAAGGCCTCCCAAGCAAATCCAGAATACGATTGAAGTCTTTTCCAGAAGACAGAAACTCCATCCAGGAATTGAAAGCAGAAGCAAACACACTGCAGTATCCGAAGTCTGCACCTTGAAAACTTGTGCGAAAGTTCCAACAACAAATCTGCAGCAACCTGGAATTTACTGCCTGAGAGGCAAGAGCTGGAGTGGAGAGGACCTGACGGAGGGGCAGCATAACCTTATCAAGGCAGCAGCATCTAGACAAGAAGACTGGGCTGCTGTGGAAAAGGAAAAAACCTGCAGCAGAAAGGAACTATTAAGGAGGCGTATCTTAGTAAACTTTGTTTTCAACTAAAAGAACCGAGTTGGATCCAGTCTTCTGGGCTTTTCCTTTTTCTGAAACTTCCTTTTGTTCCTTAAATTTAAAGTCAATAATCTCTTCAAGTAGTATGTTTTTGAGTCATACCTTTGTACATTCGTATGTCCTTAGAGAACTTCGGTTTTCTAGGCTAATTAAGCAACTTACATGTAAACTCTGTTTTTCCAATTGGGACAGGTAACTAACTGCGGAGAGAAGACCTACGGAAGCCGAGCTCAGCAATTTAATTTCTTATCGTAATTTTCAGCTGCAAGAAAATATATATATACGTAGGAAACTTGGCTCCAGGAATATTGGATTTTGTTGGGATCCATTGAGCATGTCTTCTACTGACAACGGAAAAAGACGACAAATTTTTCAAAACCCCACCCAATATATATCATATGTGTTTGTGTAAAGGTGTGTTGGGTTAAAATAATGTTTTTTTACAACAAATGAAAACTTTTAAGTTGCTTATAAAATTAATGAATATAAATTATTATTATATTTAATAAAAATTATTAGATATAAATAATTTTGAGAAATTAAATTAAATGTCCAAATATTATGGGTTTTCAGCAAAAATACTCATTTTTATTAACACAAAGAAAAAAATACTCAACAAATGTGAATTGATTGAAATGTCCTCACATATAAACCAAGCCAATACAACTATCCAAGCCATTTTTCCATGATAAAATTGTCGAAGTTTTTGAAATTTTGCAGAGGTTTCACGAGTTTCAGTAACCGCCGCACCACTTTGACTTTTCTCTAACGATGAAAATGATAAAAAAATGTTAATAATTGATTCCTTGTCATGTTTGAATTATTTTGGTATTGAGATTTTATCGATTAAAAGAAGATTTTAGGTGTTATTTTGTTAGGGTTTTTTATTTTAAACTGATTTTGTGAGTTGAATCTTGCTTGTTTTATATGAATTAGTTGAGAATTTTTGTGTTATAATAGATATAGATTCGCTTATTATTGAAATGAGAGTCGAAAAAAGACAATTTTGGTTAGAAAATTAAGCCATGGAGGGTCGGCACTCCACCTTGTGGGAAAATTATCCACCTCGTGAATCCACGAGGTGGATAATTTTCCCCCAAGGTGGAGCGTTGATTCGGGTTATCACAGTGGAGTGCCGACTGAATGGTGTGAGAAATGCACGAAAGGTAGGGGCTTATATAATATACATGAAGGGTATTTTTGGTATAATTGAGCTTTTTCACTTAAGTTGTTTGATTTTTAGGTATTTTTGTTTTAGTCATTTAAATTTAGACATTTTTGCTTTAAACCTATTGTATTTGGAAAATTAATTTAGTTTTTCAATAATTATTGTATTTAGTTATTAAACTATTATTTTATTTAAATATCTTTGAGTAAAATATTTTTAAGGTTATTTATTATATTAATTAAAAATAAAGATATTTTTCTTTTATAAAATTAACAAGTAATAATATAATTATAATAAGATCAAAATTATCTTAATAATATTTTAATATGAGATAAAAATTATATTAGTATTTATATTATTTACCACATAACCGTTACTAATAAAAAATTATTAGAATTTTTTGTTATTTACAAACTAATAAAACTCTTAAATAATAAAAGATAAATTATTAAAATAATATTTTAATATCTTTCACCACACACATCATAAATATAGGTATCACGTATAATTCCAAGAAAGTTCACCCTACTACACAATGAACCGAAGAAACTTTCCTACGGAAAAGAAGAAATAGAAAATTTGTCTCCTTCACTTGAGCTAGAATCGGAGAATGGTTAATTAGGAATTGAAAACCAAGCAGCATGCACATGATAATTGTTGAGATATTATGGCATAAATATAGAAAAATATCTGGACTCAATTATTGGCTGCTGATGAGTCACCGAGAAGATCTCTGAGAGTACCTAAAAGGAATCCAAAGTATTTGGATTAAAAGTGCTTGCAACTGGGATAACAGGTGGCATAACAGGTGGCCCTTGAAACAGTCCAAGTCGGTTAACAGCCTTGCAAAAAATTAGGATGAGCAGTTGTTATTTTCAATAATCCGGCTATCTTGTTGTTATTAGCCGTTAGTGTCCTATTTCTTAGTATTGTGATCTGAGAATTAGGAAAAACTGTTATTTTCACTGTTATTTAAACTCTTCTATTTCGTCAATAAAAAAGAGAAGAAAAGCTTGTTTCAATTAAAAATTCTTTACGGTTGGTTCTCACCGCAAGTAGAACTTTATCCTCATAATTTCGCATAGCTTTGACTGGGACCTATTAATTGGTATCAGAGCTACAAAAAAAAAAATGGCTACCAACAAAGAGAGAATAGAAAACTTGGAAGCTAGTCTTGGGGATCTACAAACTAACTTGAATCGAATGGAGCTGGGGGTCGGCGATAAACTGCTACAACTCGAAGCTGCTATTTGCAAAATGTCCGACATTCTGACTACTAGGCAGGAGGCTACCTCGGGCAACACCAATGAATACAGCAGGCAATCCTTCAATGGGCGAGCCCATGATCATACGGAAAGCAAACCACCAATGTTCTCTTCTAAACTGGCTAGACTCGAATTTCCCAAGTATTCGGGGGATGACCCAACGGAATGGTTCACACGTGTTGATCAGTTTTTTGAATACCAGGGTACTTTAGAAACACAAAAAGTATCCTTGGCTTCTTTTCATTTGGAGGGTGAAGCAAATCAATGGTGGCAGTGGTTACGAAGAGCTTATCATGAGGAGGGAAAGGAGGTGACATGGAGCATTTTTACAGAAGAGCTATGGTCTCGTTTTGGTCCTACTGACTGTGAAAACTTTGACGAATCATTGTCAAAAATCAGACAAGCTGGATCTTTACGTGACTATCAAAAGGAGTTCGAAAGGTTGGGCAATCGGGTGCAAGGGTGGACTCAAAAGGCGTTAGTAGGAACATTCATGGGAGGACTTAAGGCCGAAATAGCTGATGGCATAAGAATGTTTAAACCTAAAACACTGAAAGAAGCCATTAGCCTTGCGAGAATGCGGGATGAGCAGCTGACACGCCAGAGAAAAATAACAAAGCCTCTCAATAAATTCATGGCTGACACTCAATCTCCAACAAAACCTAAGGCAGTTATCCCAATGAAAAGGCTCACGTGGGAGGAGATGCAACAAAAAAGAGCACAAGGTTTATGCTTTAACTGTGATGAAAAATTCACAGTGGGGCATAAATGTCGAGGACCACAACTTTTACTTTTGGAAGGCAGTAACAAAGAATCAGACGATGAAGAAATAACTGCATCAATGGAACCGCAACATGAAATCTCCTTACACGCACTCACAGGGTGGTCGCCTCACAAAACGATGCGGGTGATGGCAAAAATAGGATCACGTGCAGTCGTGGTTCTGATCGATAGCGGGTCTACGCATAATTTTATTAGTACAAAAATGGCTACTATGCTGCAACTACCAGTGTTGCCGACCAAAGCTTTTGACGTTAAAGTAGCGAACGGAAAACCACTAAAGTGCCAAGGCAGATTCGAAAATGTTTCCATTGATCTCCAAGGTATTCCTTTTGTCCTTACTTTATATGCCTTACCATTAATGGGGTTGGACTTGGTTCTTGGTGTCAGTTGGCTGGAGCAATTGGGAACAGTGTTGTGTAATTGGAAGACTCTAACCATGGAATTCCAGTGGAATAACCACACCCAAAAATTGCAAGGAATAGGAGCACAAACTATCCAAGCAGTTTCAATGAAAGCTATCACCAAAGAAGGTCGACAACGAGGGTCCATATTTGCTATTTCTTTTCAACCCGACCTAGATTCTACAAAGCAACACTTGAATCCGACGATGCAACAATTGTTGGAAAAATTTGAGGATGTCTTCCAAGAACCTACACAACTTCCCCCGACGAGAGAAGTTGATCACCACATCAATTTGAAAGAAGGAATCGAACCCATCAATGTGAGACCATACAAGTATGCCTATTTTCAAAAAGCTGAAATTGAAAAACAAGTTCAGGATATGTTAAAATTGGGGCTAATAAGACCAAGTACTAGTCCATTTTCGTCTCCTGTTTTATTGGTTAAAAAGAAAGACGGGTCTTGGTAGTTTTGCACAGACTATCGAGCACTAAATACAGTAACTATAAAAGATAGATTTCCTATTCCCACGGTCGATGACATGATCGATGAGCTCCATAGAGCCACTTACTTCACCAAATTAGACTTACGAGCGGGCTACCATCAGGTACGAGTACACTATAATGACATTCATAAAACTGCTTTTCGTACTCATAATGGTCATTACGAATACTTGGTCATGCCCTTTGGTCTTTGTAATGCACCTTCTACCTTTCAAGCCATTATGAATGCAATCTTTCGCCCTTATCTTCGCAAATTCATTTTAGTTTTTTTTGATGACATTTTAATTTATAGCCCCAATTGGAACATACATCTTGAACATGTTAAAACAGCTTTAGAAATATTAAGGCAACACCAATTCTTTGCTAAAATTAGCAAATGTGCATTCGGCTTACAAGAATTGGAATATTTGGGACATATTGTGACCCCTCAAGGGGTGAAGGTTGATCAAAGGAAGATTGCAACTATGATAAATTGGCCTAAACCAACTAATGTTTCTGAGTTGCGTGGTTTTTTAGGCTTAACAGGTTATTACAGAAAATTTGTTTGCAATTATGGCATCATAGCACGGCCTCTCACCAACTTACTAAAAAGGGGACACTTTGGATGGAATGAAGAAGCCGAAAATGCCTTCCAAAAGCTCAAAGAGGTTATGACCGTTACACCAACACTTGCTTTGCCCAATTTCAATGAACCTTTTGTCATTGAATCAGATGCATCAGGTCGTGGCATAGGAGCAGTCTTGAGTCAACATGGGAGACCTATTGCATTCATGAGTCGAGCCTTAAGCAACAATAAACTGTCACTATCAGTTTATGAAAAAGAAATGTTAGCCATCATCCAAGCAATTCAGACATGGAGACCTTATTTGCTAGGTCGAAAATTCTACGTTGAAACAGACCAAAAAAGTTTCAAGTACTTATTGGAGCAGCGCATAACAACGCCAGAGCAACAAAAATGGGTGTCTAAATTATTAGGATATGACTATGAGATCAGATATAAGCCAGGTAGAGACAACAGTGCAGCTGATGCATTATCCCGGGTGGCAGGCAGTCCTAGCTTGGACACTTTATTTGTGTCTCACTCTCCATTATGGGACACCATAACAAAAGAGGCCAAGGACAATCCGTACATGCAGAAAATCAGTAAATTAGCAATAGAGAATCCAGGTAATCCATACAAATTGCAAAATGGACTAGTGTGCTTCAAAAATCGTGTGGTGGTGCCTCCTCATTCCGATGTCGTTCAACTACTCTTGAAAGAATTTCATGATTCACCCATGGGTGGGCATTCAGGTGTCCTTCGAACATGCAAGAGATTATCGCAGCAATTTTATTGGCCATCTATGTACAAAACGGTGAAAAATTATGTTGATTCTTGCGATGTATGCCAACGGACCAAGAGCCAAACACTGTCTCCAGCAGGTCTTCTACAACCTCTTCCAATCCCATGTCAAGTTTGGGATGACATTACCATGGACTTCATCGACGGACTTCCGCCTTCTAATGGAAAAAACACAATCCTGGTTGTAGTTGACAGGCTGAGCAAATCCGCACATTTCCTAGCTCTTTCTCACCCCTACACGACAAAAATGGTGGCGGAAAAGTTTGTTGAGGGAATAGTGAAGCTACATGACATGCCTCGTTCAATTATTAGTGATCGTGATTCCATATTTATCAGTCACTTCTGGCGGGAATTCTTCAAGATGTCAGGCACTCAGTTGAAAATGAGCTCTGCGTATCACCCCCAAACCGACGGACAAACAGAGGTTGTAAATCGATGTATTGAACAGTATCTTCGCTGCTTCGCTCACCAGCAGCCCCGAAAATGGCACTCCTTCCTTCCATGGGCTGAGTTTTGGTATAACACCACATATCATGCGTCTACTGGAATGACTCCGTTCCAAGCTCTCTATGGCAGACCTCCACCCACGATACCGCGATATGATGAAGGTAATTGTCCAGTTAATGAAGTGGACCAAGGGTTAATCTCTAGAGATGCCTTACTACGCCACCTTAAAGACAATTTGACTGCAGCCAACAATAGAATGAAGCAGCAAGCTGATTCTAAACGCAGAGATCTGGAGTACCAAGTTGGGGATTTTGTGTTTTTAAAACTACACCCTTACCGTCAATAATCAGTGTTCAAGAGAGCATATCAAAAGCTTGCAAGCAGGTTTTACGGACCCTATCAGATTGAAGAAAGAATTGGCAAGGTAGCTTATAGACTTAAGCTTCCTCCAGACTCTCGCATTCACCCAATATTTCATGTGTCCCTATTGAAAAAAAAAATGGGGGATGTAATTACCTCCACTACTGAATTACCTCCAATGGCAGAAGATGGGCAGTTCGTGATGGAACCTGAAGCTATTCTGGATAGCCGTTGGATACAAAAAGGATCCAAAATTATGGCAGAAAACTTAATTAAATGGAAACGACTTCCGGAAGAAGATGCTACGTGGGAAAACACTCAAGAGTTTCACAACAAGTTCCTGAACATCAACCTTGAGGACAAGGTTCAAGTCAAAGGGAGGGGTATTGATGAGTCACCGAGAAGATCTCTGAGAGTACCTAAAAGGAATCCAAAGTATTTGGATTAAAAGTGCTTGCAACTGGGATAACAGGTGGCATAACAGGTGGCCCTTGAAACAGTCCAAGTCAGTTAACAGCCTTGCAAAAAATTAGGATGAGCAGTTGTTATTTTCAATAATCCGGCTATCTTGTTGTTATTAGCCGTTAGTGTCCTATTTCTTAGTATTGTGATATGAGAATTAGGAAAAACTGTTATTTTCACTGTTATTTAAACTCTTCTATTTCGTCAATAAAAAACAGAAGAAAAGCTTGTTTCAATTAAAAATTCTTTACGGTTGGTTCTCACCGCAAGTAAAACTTTATCCTCATAATTTCGCATAGCTTTGACTGGGACCTATTAGCTACTGCCTCTAAGCCATCAGTGAGAGTCTCCAAACTGCGTTGATTTTGCATGTGATGGTTTCCTTCAACGTCAACAAGTTGAACCTCAGGTCGAGCAGAATCTCCTTCAGGGTTATTCTGTTTTTGGATACAAGTGATGAAAATAGTAGGAAGGGAGCGCAGGGTGTAACAAAACCAGAAAAAAAGGCATTTGAATAGATTCCATAGCGGTTCATGCCAGGGAGAAAAGATAATGATATACAAATATGCAACCCAAAATAGCTGTGGTGGAAAGAGAAATGAAGCAAGTAATGACAAAGCCAAGGGACCTGAAAAATGTCCCGGTTGCACAGACATCGGATGGGCAGTGACAGGGAGTTTGATGGAAGTTAAAAGGAAGAGAAGTAGCAAGAAAATAACAAGAATCAAGAAGGTGAATTTGAAAATGGGGTATTGAATTTGATCCATACTGGAATCAATATCAAGTGGAAACAAGATGTTGCCGCCTTGGGATGTCAGCAACAGAAGGGTGAGATTTATAATGGGAGGGACGACGTACCTCAAATCTATGAAGAATTGCATATTCTCTGCTGAAATTAGTTTGCCTCTGAATTTTAATGTGCAGGCAGGAGAGTTCGTGGCGTGACTTATATACCAGAAAATGAGCCTACCCCACAAAACGCGTTTCTTTGATTTTATCCAGCCTGCCCCACAAAACGCGTCTAAGAAGTACTCCTGGTCCAACATCACTGTTCTGAAACCTTTAGAGAAAAGAGGCGGAAACACATACTTGACTAACATTACTGTTCAACGCCATAACAATTAGTGTTACTGAGTTTTCATCTTCATTTATACTCGAGAAATTTCATAATCTTTATATTAGGTTATTTATGCGACAATCAGGCCCTACAACTGTGAATGAGTTGAAAACGGTACCCAAGAAAAATTGATCAAAATTATTCTGATGACCAGGGTTATAAGTATTTTATATTAACTAGTAAGGAGGCTTATCTTAGTAAACTTTGTTTTGGACTAAAAGAACTGAGTTGGGCCCGATAGACTTTTAATTCCTTTTTACGTGAAAAAACTTTAATTTATTTTATATAAAAAGTTTAATTCATTATATTTATGAATTATGATAAAATAAAGTTTAACATAACAAAATAACATATAAATAACATACAAAAGTTATAATATAAAAAGAGAGAAGATATAATTAAAATATTATCTTGATTTTTCAATGTTTGTCTATAAAAGATTTTTATTTTCTTTTAATTTTACTATTAAAAGATTCTGATTTTTTGATGGTTGGTAGAAGACTCATCTTTTTTAATTCTAAACAGTAGAAATTACACTTTGTTTCTCAGGTTAATTATTATTTGTGTTAGAATGTGACTGATTATATGTTGTAATTTAGTTTAAACTACTCTTAAAGAAAAATCTCTTTCTCTTTTATTTATCATTAGATTGTTCTCAAATTTTAATAATATTTTAGACAAGTTTGGTGATATATTTTAAATCGTGGGACAACACACCTCAAATCTATGAAGAATTGCATAATTCTCTACTGAAATTAGTTTGCTTTGTGCTGAATTTTAATGTGCAGGAGATTTTGTGGCATGATTTATTTACTGTTATACTGGGAGGAAAAAACAAGCTCGGATACAAAGTTTTGTTATTTTAATTACAATAAAACTATGTGTACCCACTTTGGGTACACAAATGTATACATATTTATATGTGTCATCATGTGATTGGATGATTTTGAATTAAGAATTAAACAATAACCAATTATATGATGACACATATGAGTGTGTATATATTTATGTACCCAAAGTGGGTACACATAGTATTGCTCTTTTAATTAACAA
Source organism: Mangifera indica (assembly GCF_011075055.1). Taxonomy (NCBI): domain Eukaryota; kingdom Viridiplantae; phylum Streptophyta; class Magnoliopsida; order Sapindales; family Anacardiaceae; genus Mangifera; species Mangifera indica. The sequence continues at coordinate 4,052,765 of NC_058139.1, forward strand.
GCTTGACTTTTTTGACTTATAACCTGATAAGCGAAGAGTTTGATTTTAATATATAGATTTAAACTCATATTCTCTAGTACAAAAAACCTTTTTTTTTTAAAACCATTTAAATTACCCCCTTAGGGTAATACGTCTAACTTTTGCAAAATATTAAATTGAGTAAAATAATAAGCCAAAAGAGAAAAACATAACGTTAAAAGTAATCAATGTTAAGACACAAACGTTATGTGGCTTATGCCTATGTCCAGAAAGTCATTTTTTTTAATTAATTTCTAAGACTAGTCTAAGTCAACTAAAATTTTTCTTATACAGTGGAAATCAATATACAATAATACCCCAACTTTTATTCTTCAGTTCGCCCAATGGAGGTTCGACTTTTGATCCTTGGTTGTTCATTATCGATCAATGTCGACACACAAACTTTATGTGCTGTAAAATATGCTTATGTCTATAAACTCTTGTTTTTTTAATTAATTTCAAAACCTAGTATAAATAAACTAAAATTTTTCTTATTTAGTGGAAAATTGAAAGTCCATATACAATAATACTTCAACTTTCATTCTTCAATTTGCCCATTGGAGTGGGTGTTTCATCTTTGGAATGCTTGTTTGATTTTTGATCCTTGCTTGTTCTTTATGGAACAAACTTGTTTCTCTCTTAGTTATCTAACATGCAAATCATTATATTTGTAATGACCATTGGGATGGTTGTTCTTTTTTAAAACGATTAATATGTTTTTTATATGGGTAATGACAAATTTTTTTGACCAATTATTCTTTTTATTTTATACCATTTGAAATAATCTCCGTTTTGTTATTGTAAATACTGAAAAATCAAACAAATTTAATCATAGAACTTTGATGATATGAAAATTGAAGTATATATAATCTAGAATTTGGGCTGTCGAAACATTTTTATGCTCAAGTATAAACAAAGCATATATCTGTTCCAATCCTAATTACTTTTACTATCCAATATAATTTATTATGATAATTCTTTAAATTTTTATATTACAAATAGTACAATTTAAGTTGTTATGAGTCAAAATAATAAAATAAATAAGCCAAGAAACATTTACTAATTAAAAAAAATTATAACCAATTAAAAGCAACTGCTGATCTGGTTGTAGATTACAAGGGAAATAACGAGGCAATTTAGTTGATATTATCAAGGTTAAATAACGTTGGAAAGCCAGCAAAAAGGTGAAAGCAGAAGAAAATGCAAGCTATCAGAGTGACATCCATGGCTATTCGGCATTGGTAGGGAAAGAAATGGTTGAGATGCATCGCCCATGATGCCATCACTTCAAAAGGAAAAGTATAAGTTCCATTATTAATATGATTTATATCTTGGAGTGAACTTTATAAAAATGATAACTTAATTAAAACTTAAATTACTAGGTATAGGGAAAGGACTAGTGGCAAGGGTTTTACAATAATCTTCATTATCAGAACCAAATAGATCTTTAACATTATCTTCTTCATAACCTCCATAAAACCCTCTATCATTATCAGTATTATCGTAGGGGAAAAGACCCTCCAAGTTATAATGAAATTTTAAAGTCTCATTCTTTAATTTTCAAAAATTAAAACAATTATCAATGAGTCAAATTCTATTAAAAATTTTGATTAAGGTTAAGGGTAAAATCGTTATTTAATAAAAAAGTTTAAAAAACTAAATTTTCCTTCAAAGGCTACAGGTAAAATCCTCGTTTAACAAAAAAAAATTTAAAAATTTAAACCCTTCAATGTTAAAATCTCACATTTTTCTCTCAAATTTTTCTTTAAAGTTTAAAAAGTAGTAATTTTTCCCCTTGGGTTTCCTCTCATTCTCTTCGACGACCGATTTCTTTTCGATCATTGGTCAACCCTTCTTCCTTCTTCGTCAGAGATGGAGAATGTCGTCTTTGTCTCAAACAAAGATAGAATGTTTTTGTCTGAAACGAAGACAAATGGTCTCCATCTTCGATGAAGAAGGAGGAGTGTCGACGGAGAAGAATGAGGGAAAGCCAACTGATGGCTCGGAAGAATTCAGTCACTGGAGAGAAGGAGAGAAAACCCTAGGGAAAAAATGTTACTTTTCAAACTTTGGAAAGAGATTGTGATATTTGCAAATTGAGGGCAGGGGGGATTTTTTTTTTTTGTAAGTAATTGGAAAAAATGTGATAAAATTATAGTTTTTTTATTTTTTTGTTAAAAAAAAATTTACCCTTAACTTTACTAAGAATTTTAATGGAATTTGAGTCACGGGTGAATGTTTGGATTTTTAAAAGTTGGAGGGTTGGACTAGAATGTCAGTATACCTTGGGTGGGAACTTTGGTCTTGTCGTTATAATTATTGTTGCTGTTGTTATTAATTTGAGTAAGTTTGTCTACTTCTTCTCCATTCTCTTCTCCGCTACTAGCGCTTCCACTGCCACTGCTGGACCGTCTCCCGTCACTGTCGTCAGGCTGACGATGAGGAGAGGAAGCTGATAAGGATGAAGAAGCCGAAGAGTCGCCACCTCCTCGTTCTCCGAAGATATCCACGTCTTGTTCAGAGAAATCCATGGCGTTAGTTTGCTTCCAAGTATGTTATTTCCGGGTTTTGTAAGTGTATGAAAGATGAAGTTGTGGCTTTGGAATTCATATGAGCCGATAAAAGCCCAATAGTTGCCAGTCTAAGAGTATGATAAAAAGTGGTTTTATTTAAGTCTCAATAAAATTCTTTTAAAATTTTTATTTTCATATACTTAAATTGTATTATTAATAGTTTAAAAAATTTTAAATTGTGAGAAGTAGGCCTAGTATAAAAATTCGGGATTTCTGGATAATTTTTATGATCCTTTTAGTTAGTTATTCATACTATATTAGTTATTAGAAATATCTGAGGTACATTATTTTCTCTACTGGGAATTGCAGACAGAAGTCTCGGGAGCATTTAATATTAAAAGGAAGCATGTTTACGAAATGATCTGATTCTGCATGTGATGTACGCTACTTCTTCTTCAACTGGAGATGGAACTGATTCTGGGATTCTTCATTGTGTTAATGCTGTTAACAGAAGATGGAAATTAATACTTGGAAGGAACTGTAAGGAGTAATGAATCCAGTTGAAGCAGTGCACAGACACACTCACCAGCTTTCCATAACATTTTCTGGCAAATATATTTTTTTTCACTCGTTAATGATAAATCATACCTTTTCACCCAAAATAATAACGTGGAGAAAGTGCTTTGAAACAAGAATGGCAACCGAAATTGCATCTTTCTGCTTAGCCGCCACTTTTTAACAATATAATATATTATAAGCTGCCTTAAAACTTCAAATTAAGTAGAGGACCAGTTGCATATGCCTAGTTAACTGCATATTGTAAGAAATATAATATGTCCACAATTTTGTGCAAATGTCAAGCCATTAATATATAATGAGCCTGATTAATTCAAAACAGCATAAAGATATGGTACTAGAAATGAGCAACCCAAAAGAGCTGTGGTGGAAAGAGAATTGACGAAGTAATGAAAAAGTCAAGAGGCCTGAAAAATGTCCCGATTACACAGTGATGGAATGGGCAGTGAGATGGAGTTTGATGGAAGTTAAAAGGAATAGAAATAGAAAGAAAATAGAAGGCTATAAAAGCTAATGATGACGTTGTCCCTGCTGTTAAAATTGTGGAAAATATTCTTCACACTTCGAATACAAGGTGACAATTAAGCATTAAAGAGTCATGCTAACGTTGCAGAACATAGTGAAGAAAATTCAAAAACTTTGTTGACGACGTGTAGTTTTGTAAGGGGTCATCATAAAATTAAGTGGTTTTTCTTGCAGACTGTAATAATCACATGCGTAGAAAGAAGGATATATTTTCTGAGTTGGATAAGTCTTTCATTTCATAGGTGAATTTAAGGACAATGTAAAGGTTCACGAAGGACTAATAACAAAGGTAACTATTACACCGATTTGTTCATTTCTATTAAATAACGAAGGTTCTTATTCCGAGAGTCTTCCCTATTTCTCTTTTCACCTTCAAAAATTTTCTCTTTTAAGTTCTTAAATCAAGGTTAATAACGTAAACTTTTCAAATATGATGTAACTATAACTAAGTTGTATTTCTAATTTATTGTTTAAAGAAAATTTCATATATGTGGATTAAATTTTAAATATTATTTATAATTTTTAAATTTATTTAATAATTTTAGATATATTATTATCAACAAAATTATGTATACATAATTTATATATATAAATAATATGTTAAAATTAACATTTAATTATATCATGATATATTATTTGTATATAAATTATATAAAAAAAAAAATTGTAGGCAGTGATATCATCTTCGTGCGCTAGCTTCCTTCATTTTTATAAAGCTTACCCCACCAAACGTGTTTAAAAAGTTTCTAAAGCCACGTTAGAAGTTGCTAAGTTTGGTAGTATTCAGCAGAAATACTTGACTAACATTACGTACTACTCAAAGCGCCATGGCAATATGTGAGTTGCTGAGTTTTCATGTTCATGTGTACTCAAGAAATTTCATAGTCTTTATATGAGTTATTTATGCAACAATCAGGAACTACAACTGTGATCCAAGATATCTCCTATCATTGATGACCTTTATGAAACTCTCTAAACCATCTCTGGCCACCATCTTGATTTGGATTCGTTTAGATTAGACAAATCCAAACGATTTAGATGATAAAGGTGTCATCTAAACAAAGCATCTTTTGGCGATGTCTTTGTTGTTTAGACAGTCTGGATTCATTTAATTTAGACAAATCCAGGTCAAGATGGTGGCCGAAAATGGGTTAAAGAGTTTTGTGGAGATTGTCGATGGCTAAAGAGGAAGGGTTTTTGGGAGGAGGAGAGGAGAACTGTCACTTTTCAAAACTATAAAACTTTAACCAGTGGTAAAATTGTTAATTTTTAAAATTATATTTTTTTAATATTATTATCAAAATAACGATTTTACCCCTAATTTTAACTGAAAATTCTAATAGAAATTAGTTTATAGGTGAGATTTTAGGTTTTTGAAAATTACACTATACCTTAGGTGAGAATAAGTCATTTGGCCTCGAAATTAAATATGAAAGGTTAAGGTTAATAAAAGGTGGTGCAATTTTTACTGTTTTTCTATTGTTGTATCCTGAGAAAGTGATGCTATACAAATTTTTTTACCATAGGGAAAAAAATGAATTTATTTTTAGAAAGGTTTTATTACAAACATCTGGACATTCAATCTAAGAATGTTGCAAAATTTTTTATTTATTTTTCCTCCATCATATTGAAGTAAAAGAATCTCTCATAAAGTCGGTATTTTTATTTTTTTTATATGTTAGTGTTTTAACTTTATTGTTTATTTTGAGATTAAGGAGCAAATAAAACTTAGAAGTTTAAAACTAAGAGCATTAATAATATACCTAAAACTTATTAAGCAAATTTACCCAAAACTTATAACTATTGTATAAAAATGAATTAACATATATGAAAATTGCTTTAAAAATAAATTAGAAATAAAACTTAGTTATAATTACATTATATTTGAGAGGTTTACGGGTATTAATTAAAATAGGTAAAAATTTTTCTGCTTATACATTTTTAGACAAACGTACAGTAGTTTTACTTTTATAATCAAATTTTTTTGTAACTCCAAAAATACCCTCCCAGCCCTGTATACGTAAGCACTGGAAGGAAGGTTTGAGTGTGTGGGTGCGTGCGGAGTGTGTGGGTACGTGCAGAGTGCGCGCAGAGTGCGTGGTGTGCGCGGTGCATACAGTGCGTGTGCAGTATGCGCACTGTACATAGTGCACAATACACAGTGCGTGTGCAGTGTGTGTACAGTGTGTATACAGTGCGCGCACAGTATGTGCACTGTGCACTGTACATATATTTTTTTTTATATGTATAATATTATATTATTATATATATTTATTATATTATAATATTATATATATATAATATTTAATAATATAAAATATATTTAAAAATTATTATTATTATTTATTTATATTATATTAAATATTATAATATTTAATATATTTATTTATTTATTATATTTATTATATTATTTAATATATATATATATATATATATATATATATATATATATATATATATATATATATATATATATATATATATATATACATATATATATATTTAAAAGAAAGGGTGTGCGCACTGCACGCATTGCGCGCGCACCCTCACACTTTGTTTATATATATTAATCAGGGTGTGCGCACTGCTCACGCACCGCACACACTGCGTGCACCGCGCGCACTCCGCACGCACTCACGCACTCAAGTTTTCTTTCCAGCGCCTACGTATACAGGGTTGGGAGGGTATTTTTGAAGTTATAAAAAAATTTACTTATAAAAATAAAACTACTATGTGTTTACCTAAAAAAATATAAGCGAAAAAATTTTTGCCTATTTTAATTATTATCATGAGGTTTACACTAGAAATTTTCTTTTTCTGAGAATAAAATCTGTTACATGTAGACTTTAGAGCTTTTTCTTGATTGTAACAAATTATGAGATGACACATGTACGCTCTTAATTACTTGCAAGTGAGAGCTTGAACAGACATGGCTCAATACCAACAACGTGTGAGTGGGACCGTCTATGAAATACCCCAGAAAATCTCTCCACAAACTCCAAAGGAGGCCAAAAAAGAGAGAAGAGGGCAAGTGTAGAAGCAGAACGTTGACGAAGGAGAAAGAGATGCGAAGTTGAAGGATGATGTTGGTGATGAACATGGAGCAATTTTCACTGTTTTTCTATTGTTGTATCGTCAGAAAGTGATACTATGCAAATTTTTTCAATATGGTTTACAAGTCGTCGGTTCGAAGTTCCGATTGTAAAAAGTTAAACTGTTACAAGTTTCAATGCAAATTTAGGAACTTAATGGAATGAATTTTCATGCTAATGTCACAAAAAATACTTAGAAAAATTCAGAAACTTTGTTTAAAAAAGGGAAATCATAAAAACAAGTAGTTTTTAGATAGAGACTGTAATTATCACACGTGTAGAAAGAAGGATATATTTTCTGAGTTGAATATGTCTTTTATTTCAGAGGTGAAGTTTAGGAAAATGTAAAGGTGCCAGCTATGGGGAAAAGCAAAATTGTTTGCATGATAGACTTTGATCAGGCACAACTCAACTCCAGCCACGTCTGAGAGAGACTGTCTATGAAATACCCCAGAAAATCTCTCAACAAATTCCAATGGAGGCCAAAAAAGAGGAGAAAAAGCCGCTAAGAAGAAGGACGATGTCGGTGATGAATTTGGAGCGACGGCAAAGCAGGTGATTCGTGAATCCATAGTTACTCAACATGATGAAAAAAGATGGGAAAGCTCAACATCCTGATGATGTTCTCATTTTCTCACAATGTGTTAACAACGTTGACTCTTTGCTTTAATAGAATTCGCAGCACAGTTTGATAGTTTTCTAGTTAATTTACATCTTTTTGGTAACAATAAAACTATGTGCTTGATATTTAAGCAACATTAGATGGCAGAGCTTGCACCACTTAACTTTCTTGTTTCTCTTCTAAAATAGAATTTTACAGATACAAGGAAAGGTTATCCTGCAATCAATAAAGTGTTATTGTGCAATCATTTGGTGAGACACAACACTTTGAGAAGGATAATTTATGCTACTGGCAGATCAACCTTGAAAATACCTGACAGATCCTCGGTGAAAGAAAAAAGGCATGAGTGCTTCAATTACCTCTTCTAAGGCTATAACTTTCCTTGATAATGTTTCTTCACTCCTAGTAAGCTTAAATTCTGAAACAAACCGTTCATCATGACGACCACTTGAAAATTTTGAGCCATAGCCATAACCCTGCCTTTGAGGATATGGTCATGGATGGGGAAGAAGGCCTGGTCCCCTATCATTTTGCCAACGACCACATCCAAACCCCCCTCTACCACCCAGATTGTTGCTCTGGCGTATAAAAAGCAATACAGAGATGTCTGCAGGCCTGCAACTCCCACTCTTTGGCTTATGGAGCCTGAGATCTCCATAGAGGTAAAGTTCAATTAGGCTGGTGGGAACACCTTCTCTTGACAACACTTTTGGACATTCTCCCATCCAAATAGGCTCAAGACAAAGTAAGCTCCTGCGGACCTGAAGGTAAGGATTCTAAATTTTAAAAACACTTCAAATAAATACATCGAAGACATCTGTTGTTATCAAAGGACTCAGCAATCGACTTCAGCTCCAAACAATTATTAATAGAGAGGGATGCAAGTGCCTCAGGCAAGTACTCATTTCTAAATGATAATGTTTTCAGTGCTTTGCAGCTGCAAATTATAAGTACTTTGAGTGTTTAAGGCAACAAACCATCTAATGATGCACATGAGAGAATTGCACCAACCAATCTCCAGGTATTCAAGAAAAGAAATACTTAAATCCTTCAGAAATTCCAGTTTATGACAGTTTTTAATCCCTAGCCTTTTTAGAGATAAAGACACGACGTTGATTCTAATAAATGAGTGAATTGCACCAACTGATCTCAAGTTACCGATGAGATTTTGAGGGGGAAAAACTCAATATATAAGGATAGAAATAAAATATTCAAATAAAAAAGTTGCACTCTAAAGAAAGACAACAATTACGTTGGACTATGAGTAGTTGAACATGATAAAAAAAGCCAAAAAAGAAAAAAAGAAATGGCAAAAAAGGAAAAATCAGAAGAAGTTAATATCAGATTAGTTTTGTTCCTCATTCAAGACAACTTCATGCAGCTAAATATAGGAATGATTGTCCTTTCAAGGTTTATGATAAAACTTCCCAGATTTCCCAATTTCTCATAATTTCAAGTGTTTTTCATGAACAAACAACCATTTCCTTGAGAGTTTATTCACTACTCTGATTTAAAACAATAACCTATGACTTTACTAAGGGAACATTGTACGAAATGAAGAAAATGCAGGTACAGTACCGTAATACAAACACCCCAAATTCTTATCAAACAAGTATCTAAATGTATTTCATCTCACTTAGAAGTCAATCCCTCAATATGTGACTTAAACACAGCTTCAGTACCGTAAACATGATTGACAGAAACACAAAAACTGAGCTATTCTTTAATTTAACTAAAAATCCTACCATGTACCTAATACAAAAACCCCGAATTTTTATAAAGAAAGCGACTCAACAACTCAAATGAAACAAATAAGAAGGATCTAGTAAAAACCACATGGGGTTGGCACAATGTCCACTACTTAACCTAAACAAAATGGAAGAATAAACAGCCGAGATTTCTGTGAAATCAACGGAGTAAATGAAGCCCAGTAATGAAATCCCATAAATATGACAATTAGTAATAAAAACTAATAAAACCCAAATGAGCATACTCCAATGTTCAATAGCTGTAAAATCAAAACGCAATTAATATAATTAAAATTTAAAAAAAAGAAAGAAAGGGGAAAGATAAAATTACTGGGTGTAGGGAAAGGACTGGTGGTAAGGGTTTTACAGTAATCTTCATTATCAGAACCAAATGGATCTTTATCATCATCTTCTTCATAGCCGCCATAAAACCCTCTATCATTATCGTTATTATCGTAATAATAATTGTTGTTGCTGTTGTTAATTTTAGAAAGGTTGTATACTTCTTCTCCACTTCTAGTGCTTCCACTGCCACTGCTGGACTGTCTCCCGTCACTGCCGTTCGATGAGGAAGAAGCTGACGATGAGGACGATCGAGATGAGGAGGCTGATGAGGATGAAGAAGCCGAAGAGTCGCCACCTCCTCCTTCTCCAAAGATACCCACGTCTTGTTCATAGAAATCCATGGGGTTAGTTTGCTTCCAAGTATGTTGGTTGTGGGTTTCGTAAGTGCACGTAAGATGAAGTCGCGGCTTTGTATGGTCCACCGGACGGTAAGTAAGTGTCGTCCGTATCTGATTCTCAGCCTTTTTATTGCGACCTCGGTTCTCAATTGTGATGGGCCAATAAAAGCCCAATAGTTGCTGAGGCGTGATATGATTTGTGTGGGCTTTCTTCTTTCATTTTTATAAAGCACAGCCCACCAAACGCAACTAAAAAAAATGTATCTAAAACCGCGTTACGTTACGTAGTATTCAGCGCGCCATGTCAATATGTGAGTTGCTGAGTTTCTCATGTTCATGTATACTCAAGAAATTTCATAGTCTTTATATGAGTTATTTATGCAACAATCAGGAACTACAACTGTGATCCAAGAAAAACTGTTCAAAATTATTCTGGTGACAAAGGTTATAAGTATTTTAAATTACTTTAAATATGCTCTGTTGATAGATACTGTCTCATCAGGTATTCCAATTACCAATTATACATTTCATCAGGCGTACATATTTTCATCTATTTGATTTACAACTAAAACAACTGGGCTGGATCAAGTCTTTTAGCCTTTTCCTTTATCTGAAACTTCCTTTTTGTTCCTTACAAATGTTAAAAGTCAATATTCTTGTAAAGTAATAGGTTTTGAATCATTTTTTGTACATTCATATGTCCTTCGGGGACTTTGGTTATCTAGGCTAGCTAATTAAGCAACTTCTATATAAACTCTAACTCTCTTTCTCCATTTAAGACAGGTAACTAATTGCGGAGACAAGCCTACGGAAGGCTAGACCAGCAATTTAATTTCTTATCATAACTTTCAACTACATGAAACAAATATATTTATAGGAAACTTGGCACTAGGAATATCAGATTCTGGGAATAAGATATGGCAAATTGTTCATAATCCCACGCAATATATACATTACTGTAAGTATCACATATAATTCAAAGCTGAAAGTTCACCCTACACAATTAACACAAGAATTTTTCCCACTGAGAAAAAAAGAAAAAACACATACACAGAACACAGAAATCTTGTCTCCTTCACTTTAGACAGAATCAGAGAACTTTCTTATCTTTTTAGGGCCAACCCAATTAAGCATCAAACATGGCCCATGATTATCATTGACATGTTATGGCAAATATAGAGAAATATATTCGGACTTAACCATTGGCTGCCGCTAACCCTAAGGGGGTGTCTCCAGACTGCGCTGATTTTGCATGCGGTGGTTTCCTTCAACGTCAACAAATTGAACTTCAGGTCGAGCAGAAGCTCCTTCAGGGTTATTCTGTCTTTGGATACAAGTGATGACAAGAGTAGGAAGGGAGCGCAGGGTGTAACAAAATAGATTCCAAAGCATTTCATGCCAGGGAGAAAAGATAATGATATTGAAATATGCAACCCAAAAGAGCTGTGGTGGAAAGAGAAATAATGCAAGTAATGACAAAGTCAAGGGACCTGAAAAATGACCCGCTTGCACAGAGATCGAACGGGCAGTGACAGGGTCTCAAAAATGGATTCAGTCCGGTTCAACTCAAATTTATTTAGTTTGAATTCAAACCAAACTAAAATAGGAAGATTTTGATTTATTTTTTAAATCATGTCAAACTTGAGTTTTGATATTCGACTTAAGTTTAATTTGAATTCATAACTCAAATATGTAATTTGGATTTATGACTCAAGTTCGATATGAATTCATGATTCGAATAGCAACTTAAATTCATGACTCGAATTTATAATTTAAATTTATAATTCATTGACAAAATGACATTATTTTATCTAAATAATGGGTGAAACGAGGTTGCTTTGTAAATTAGCTACAAACTCAAACCATGAATCCGATCTACAATTCAAGCCATCGATTCGAATAATAAATTTAAGTTGAATTGAATCAAGCTATTTTTTTCGAGCTACTTTCATGTCACCTTAAATTTTGTCTTTATAAACTCAAACCGAATTAAAATTAAACTATTTTTTATTCGAATTAAATTTGAATCAAAAGGTATTTAAACTTGATATGATTTATATTCACCCTTATAAACAATTGAGTTATCTTTTATCTATTAATAAATTTTTTAAACCACATATAAACTCTGGATTTTTTAAAAAATTTAAGGAGGGTCACATTGAAATATTTCAAAATTTGTGGATTTTTTTGAGATAACCCTCCTTGACCCTGCCTAAATCCGCCACTGACTTGGATCAATCTTTTGGGTCAGAAAACTATTGTTTTCTCCATGGCTGCTTGGCTTCTCAACACCCAATCCATCTTATATGTTTACAAAAATAACTCGCGACACGATAACATAACGATACCGTGGAATTAATATATCCATAGGCTTTCTTAGCCTGATCTTTGTTGCACCTTTGTTCGTCATTTCGAGCTCCATTTGGGCCCATGAGAATCATTTTGTTTCTCATCGTTGTTAGGCTCTTATTGATTAATGGGAATGGGGTGCTAGTCATGACATGGATATGTGTGTTAATTTGGGAATGCTCAAAATTTTATTTTCTGGATTAGTTTGTCAATATATTTTTTTTGAATTAAACCAAATTTTTGGTTTAAAAAATTATAAACAATTAACCAATGTCAATCAAACCAAATTTTTAACAATGGGTTACAATTTTTGATTAACCGACCTTGAACCTAATTTCAAATAAATATTCTATTTTAATTTTTAATTTTTTAAAAATATATTTAATATTTTATTTATTTTTTATTCAATTTTTTTAAATTTGATTCGATTTAATTAACTGGTTTTGAAATTAGATAAACTGGTAAGCAAACCAAAAATTTGATTTTTCTATATTTTTAAACTGATATCCAAACCAATTTTTCAAATAACTAATTTTTAGTTTGATTTTTAATTAAAAAATCAGTTTGATTCAGTTTGATTAACAAATAATTTTGAACACCACTAATGTTGACATCGGTACTGGAGTTTTAGAACTGTTATAATGGAACTTGGGCAACACAATGAGACGTGGTTTTAAAAATGGCCAAAAGACTATTTTCCACCCAAGTTTTAGTCTAATATCAAAAACAAACTAGCGGTAGTTCAAAAACCCAAATACCTACTCATAGACTAATTTTCGTTAAAATTTTCTATTAAAGAAAAGAGTAAAATTATCATTTTACTAGTAACGCTAAAACCCTAAAAATCTATATTACTTTCCCTTTATAGTTTGAAAAACTAATAATTTTTTTCTCATATTAAGTTTTAAAAAGTTACCATTCCGCTCTCAAGACTTTGAAAATCATTTCCAGTCAACTAATTTGGCAAATGGACGGTGGCCGGAATGACAATAGAATAGCATCTAGGTGACAAAACATCGTTCGTCGTCCAAACGAAGTATCATCTCTAGATCGACAATGCTTCTCAATGACAAAACATCATCGATCTGGATGATTTGGGGCTATAGAGCTGGAGATGATGCTTTCATCGTTAAGATAAATTGTCTGGATTCATCCGTTACAAATGATAGGATGCTCTTGGGAGGGATGACATCAGCTTTTGATTTAAAAGGGAGTCATCGGTGGCCAAAGATAGTTCCTAGAGAGCCGTTAAAAATAAACCATAGGTTTTTGAGGAAAAATTATTACTTTTTAAATTTAGAAAACTTTAAACATTGGTGAAATTATTAGTTTTTAAACTCTAAAGAAAAATATAATAAATTTTATATTTTTTTAATATTAATAATAAAATAATAATTTTATTCTTATCTTTAATAAAAAAATTTAATAATAATTAGGTTATGAATAAATGTTTAGATTTTTAAATTATTGTAAATGTGCTTTTGAGATTGAGCTTAATCTTGGGTGGGAAATAATCCTTTGGCACTTAAAAATTGAAGATTTTCCCTTGGCTTGGAGCACACAAGACAGAATCAGAAGAGGTTTATTCCGTAACGGAAAGGTGGGTCGCATTTAGTTTAGGCAAGGGCAGCTGGCTACAAGTTGGTGCGTCGGAAAGGCGCAGACTGGGGCCATGACGTAAGGGTGATAGAAAGATGAGGTGGGAGTCTGGGTGGGATTTTGACAATGGTGTCGTGTGAATAGGGGTGGATTGACCATATAAAATAGGTAGAGTTTTGAGCTTGGACTTCCTTCAAACATAATGAATATGATTGATGTAACACCTCTTAAACTTGTAAAATTACATGTGAAAAGGAGAATTACGTGAATTTGTGATTTTTTTTAAATTTTTTCTTCTTTTATTTTTTAATTAACTATGATTGGTAATCGATAAATAAAGCTTGTGATACCAACCTTGACGACTAATTCAATATAGTACCATATACTTTTTATCAGACAAGCAATTGTAAAGAGTAATAAGCTAACTGAACTTCATCAAAATCATGAACCAAACCCTCTTGGATGAATTCTGCATGGGCATAAATAGTTAAGCTCCGATTTGTCTTGATTGGTTTTTATTTAGGCCAAAGATTTATTCCCACCCAAGATTTAATCAATTCTCCAACTTTTATCTATTAAATTTAAAAAATTCAAATACCCATCAATAATCAAACTTTTGTTAAATTTTACTTTTCAATGAAAAGAGTAAAAATAATATTTAATAATTTTATTTAAAAAATAAAAATTTATTTTTTCACTTTAATTTCGAGAACCAATAGTTTTCTCCCTATATTAATTTTAAAAAGTTAATTTTTTGTTGCCACCATTTAGATTTTTTATATTTTACAGTTAACAATTATCTCTTCAAACTTCAAAACATTGTAATTACACTACCATGATATGCATTCTCTCATTCTTCCTTACAGTGTACTCCGACACTCATCAACCATACCATCAACACTCTCTTCCCTTCCTGGTGGTCCTTTGGCATAAAAACCATCCAAAAACATGGGACGAAATTGGCACAAATATGTGCAAATGAATCTGTGCGGAGACAGAGATAGGTAACCAATTGCGGAGATAAGACAATCGGAAGGCTAGATCAGTAATTTAATTTCTTATCATAACGTTCAACTGCATGAAAGATATACATACATACATACATACATACATACATACATACATACATACATACATATATATATATATATATATACATATATATATATATATATATATATATATATATATATATATGAAACTTGGCTCCAGTAATATTGGTTTCTCTTGGGATCCATTGCACATGTCTACTACTGACTACTGGAAGAGATGGCAAATTATTCATAATACCACACAATATATATACATTACCGTAAGTATAACATATAATTCAAAGCTGAAAGTTCGCCCCACTTTATGAACCGAAGAAATTTTCCTACGGAAAAGAAGAAACAGAAATTTTGTCTCCTTCACTTGAGCTAGTCAGAGAACTTTCTTATCTTTTCCGAGGCGACCCAATTAAGCATCAAACATGGCCCATAATTATTATTGAGATATTAGGGTAAATTTAGAAAATATATTTGGACTCAGTTGTTGGCTGCTGCCGCTAAACCACCAAAAGGTGTCTCCAAACTGCGTTGATTTTGCATGCTGTGGTTTCCTTCAACGTCAGCAAATTGAACTTCAGATCGAGCAGAATCTCCTTCAGGGTTATTCTGTTTTTGGATACAAGTGATGAAAAGAGTAGGAAGGGAGCGCAGGGTGTAGCAAAACCAGAAAAAAATGCATTTAAATAGATTCCACAGCGTTTCATGCCAGGGAGAAAAGATAATGATATTGAAATATGCAACCCAAAAGAGCTGTGGTGGAAAGAGAAATGATGCAAGTAATGACAAAGTCAAGGGACCTGAAAAATGCCCCGCTTGCACAGAGATCGGACGGACAGTGACAGGGAGTTTGATGGAAGTTAAAAGGAATAGAAATAGCAAGAAAATAGTAAGAATCAAGAAGGTGAATTCCAAAATGGGGTATCGAATTTGATCCATATTGAAGCCAATATTAACTAGAAACAAGACGTTGCCGCTTTGGGATGTCAGCAACAGGAGGGTGAGATTTATTATGGGTGGGACGACATACCTCAAGTCTATGAAGAATGGCATATTCTCAACCGATACAGATGTTTCCTGCTGAATTTTAATATGCAGGAGAGTTGGTAGAGTGATTTATATAGTGTTGGTAGAGTAACGGATTTACAAACTTAACGGAAAGTTCCGTTAACTACATATAAACTTTTGCACAAGATAATCAGAAGTACATTCAGCCCTCTCCTCTCTCTCTCAATAGAAACCTTTATTTAAAATTGATTTATTAAAATTGGTGAAGATTCTTGTTACGTTAATAAACTTGATTTTTGAAAAGTATTACACAATGACGCAAGAAGCCAAAATAAAAAAATCAAAGACAACAGTAATCGCTCTAAGTAAATAATCATGACGCAAGTGTTATGTGTGCTGACAAAAGAGCCCTCTTTTTGATTAAACTATTCCCACTTAAGATTTGGGGCATCCTCAAAGTGATTTTCCTTCATTTTTTTTAAATTTAAATATTTATTCGTTATTTAAATTCAATTACAATTTATGATTAGTTAAAAAAATAAATTTATTATTTAGCTAAATATATTTAAAAAAACTAAATATTTATCATATTTTTCATCTTAATTTAAAAAATTAATAATTTTTTATCTAAAATTTGAAAAATTATATTTTTCTTCCGTATTTTTTCTTTTTTTCCGACAACCATCTTTAATCCAATCAACAATCGATCTTCTCACTGTCTTCTTCTTTTGTTGATCTTTGAGTGTTGACAACTATTTTTTTTAAACGAAGGTGAATCATCTCCTTTTGATAAAAATGATTGTTGACGCCTGAAGATTAATGGGAGAAAAAGATGGTGGGAAAGCTAAAACGGACATGGTTGTGGGAGAAAAAGAGAGAAAAAAAAAATCCTAGGGACAGAAAAATAACTTTTTAAACTTTGGATAAAGATAATTATTAATTTTTTAAACTAAGGTGGAAATGTGATAAAATTTTAATTTTTTAATATTTTGGCTAAATGATATTTTTACCCTTTAACTAATAATAAATTTTAATAAAAGGTGGATGATGGATATGTATTTAAGTTTTTAAAAGTAATCAGAGATCACTTTAAAAATGCACCAAATCTTGGGTGGGGATAAGTCTTTTAACATAAAATAAATAAGCCAAGAAACTTTTACTTTAAAAAAAAAAAATTAGAGCCAATTAAAAGCAACTGCTGATCTAGTTGAGGATTGCGAAGGGAAATTACGGGGCAATTTAGCCAAAATTGAGTTCTGTGACAAAAACCTTGATTTGGTGCGATAATCAAAGTGCAGGTGCACTAGCATTAAATCTTGGATTTCATAGTCAAACAAAACATAGAACAATGGATGTTTACTATGTTGGTGAGCAAATTGCAGCAAAAAATTTCCCTTTGCAGTATGTCATTGCAACTGAATTTCAAATAGCTGATATAATTACAAAACCATTTGCTGCTGTCAATATATGACAATTTACTTTTAGCACCAAGTTGAATGTGGTGAGTTCATGTGCTGAAAGCTTTACATTTGTTTGTTGGTTACTGATTGTAGCGTCTGAAAGGTGGTTGTGAATGACAAAGATTGTGTTTCATGCGTGAGAAAGTTCTTCAGTTATTTTAATGAGTTGCTGTACTTTTTGATTGTGATTTTAACAATTCCTTATTCCCACCCAAAGTTCATTATATTATATTAGTACCCATTAATTATTAAAAACTCAAATATTTATTCATAGATCATTAAAATTACTAGAATTAGTTTTTTTTAAATAATTAATTAGAGAATTTCATAAGGATGGTGACAAAGGTTTTAACGCAAGATTTTTCTTTAGAAGTTCTAATACTCCATAAGTTTTACTAACCTCTCTTTTTAATAGAAGTAATTAATATTATCTATTTTAGGAGAAGCTCAGAATCAACGTTTCTATCGGAAGATGAATCTTTGTCACACTTCTCAGCGATGGCCCTTTGTTTGGGTGTCTTTGTTGGGCACTTTGATTCTTTAAGTGTCTCTCGATTGTCAAATTTTCTCTGGCTGTTTCGATTCGTTTGGCATAGTTAGCTATTGACTGGAGAAGACGATGGATGGGAAGATCGGCTATTCACCAGTGAAATTATCATCGAAGAAGAAAAACAAAACCCTTAAGAGAAAGTAGTTATTTTTCAAATTTTAGGGATGAGAAATTGTTATATTTTTGAAATGAAAGAAAAATATAAAAAAATTAATTTTTAAAAATATTTTTGATAAATAATATTTTTATTTTTAACTTAATCATAAATTTTAATAAAATGGTTGGTTTTTGAGTTTTTACAGGCAAGACTTTGAGATTTCACAACCTTAAGTGAGAGTAAGTATTTTGGCCTTTTCTTCAATGTAATAAGTTAAAATATGGGATGGTACGTGTACACTTTTAATTGTTTGCACGTGAGAGTTTGAATAGGTAGGGCTCAACGCAAGCCACGTATGGGTGAGAGTATCTAAGAATACCCCCAAAAATTCTCTCTACAAACTCCCCGGGAGGCCAACAAAGAGAGAAGAGAGCAAGTACAAAAGCAGAACGTCGAGGAAGGAGAAAGAGACACAAAGAAGGACGATGTTGGTGATGAATTTGGAGCGACGGCAAAGCAGGTGATTCGTGAATCCATAATTACTCAACATGATAATGACAAAGATGAGAAAGCTCAACATCCTGATGATGTTCTCGTTTTCTCACGATGTGTTAACAACGTAGACTCTTTACTTGAATAGAATTTACAGCACAGTTTGTGTGTTTTCTAGCTAATATTCATCTTTTTGGTAACAAAAACGAAAGGGGAAAGATAAAATTACCAGGTATAGGGAAAGGCCTAATGGCAAGGTTTTTACAGTAATCTTCATTATCAGAACCAAATAGATCTTTATCGTCATCTTCTTCGTAGCCGCCATAAAACCCTCCATGGCTCTATCATTATCGTTATTATAGTAATAATAATTGTTGTTGTTGTTAGTAATTTTAGTGAGGTTGTCTGCTTCTTCTCCATTTTCTTCTCCGCTACTAGCGCTTCCACTGCCACTGCTGGACTGTCTCCCGTCACTGCCGTTGGACGAGGAAGAGTCGCCACCTCCTCCTTCTTCAAAGATATCCGCGTCTTGTTCAGAGAAATCCATGGCGTTAGTTTGCTTCCAAGTATGTTAGTTCTGGGTTTTGTAAGCGTATGTAAAATGAAGTCGTGGCTTTCGATGATGCCCCGGACGGTGAGCAAGCGACTGAGCGTCGTGCGTATCTGATTCTCAGCCTTTTTGTTGCGACCTGGGTTCGATAAAAGCCCAACAATTTCAGATCCAAGGACAAGATAAAAAGTGGTTTTATTTAAGTCTCAATTAAAATATTTTTTAAGTAAATATATTTAATTTTTATCAGATTTAATATTAGAAGGAAGCATTTTTATCAGATTCTGCGTGAGATTTACGCTACTTCTTCTTCACCTGGAGATGGAACTGATTCTGGGATCTCTTCATTGTGTTATGGTTGTTGCAGCAGATGGAAATTAATACTTGGAATCCCGTTGAAGAAGTGCACAAACACAGTCCCCAGCTTTCCACAACATTTTCCCGCAAATATTTTTTTAATCCGTTAATGATAAATCATACCTTTTTACCCAAAATAATAACGTGGAGAAAGTGCTTTGAAGCAAGACTGGCAGCCGAAATTGCATCTTTCTGCTTAGCCGCAACTTTGTAACAATATAATAAATTTATAAGCTGCCTTAAAACTTCAAATTAGGTAGGGGACCAGTTGCACATGCCTAATTAATAGCATATTGTAAGCAACATAATATATCTCCAATTTTGTGCAGAAGTCATCATGTCATCAATATATAAGGAGCTTGATTAATTCAAAACGCCATAAAGATATGGTACTTGTTGTATCACATGTTAATGTATTTATATTGTTTATAATTCTTTTCCTCTGTAATTTATATTTATAATTAATTTGTTTGATAGAAGACTTGTTCTTAAACATGTAAAATATATAAGCAATGCTACACAACGTAGATATACAATCACACAATGTGATTGAATATTATTTTATCTTTAATTTAAAATCATTTAATCACATAATGACATATCATTTATATATTTAAATTGTATATAAAAATATATATATGTATAGTTCTATTAAAGACATATATGCAAACAAACTGATAAGAAAATCTAGAATATTATGTGAATTAATGATATTTTTGAAGTCTTTTCCCTTTTATTCATTTTTAAATTGACTATGATTGTTAATTGATAAGGTATCTAAAAAATTATTAAATCATCTTTGTTTCAGAACATTCATTTTAAATTTCCCACAAATTAAACTAATAAAAAAAAAATTGCACCATACGACAGAAATATTCAAAGACATCATTGCTGCACGAATTTTTTGTTTTTAGTACCGAACTCAGCAGACTTTAACGAGTCCGAGTGCACTTTCTTCCTTCATTTGCATACCTTTTTCCTTGAATGAATCCCACCAAATGTGTTTTATTCAAAACCCCATTAGAAAAAGTGCAAGTTTTTATAGTTTCAAGCAGAAATAGTTGACAACAAATTCAATATAGTACCATATACTTTTATAAGAAAAGGAATTATTTACCCATGTGGGACATGACAGATAAGTACTTGCGGAGACGAGACGTAGGGAAGGCTAGGTCAGCCTGAAATTGCATCTTTCTGCTTGGCCAACACTTTTTCACAATATAATCTACTTATAAGCTGCCTTAAAACTTCAAATTATGTTAATTGCATATTGTAAGCAACATAATATGTCTCCAGTTTTGTGCAAAAGTCATGTCATCAATAAACAAGGGAGTTTGATTTATCCAAAACACCATAAAGACAAGGCACTAGTTATATCACAAGTAAACGTATTATTTATATTGCCTATAATTGTTTAATTTCCTTTGTAATTTATATTTATAATTAATATGATCGAAATAGAACAGTCAGTAGTTCTTAAACATGAAAAAAATATATGCGAATGTATTGATTAAAAAAAAAAAAAGAATATTATGTGAATTTGAGATATTTTTGCAAATTTTTCCATTTTAAAATTGATTATGATTAGTAATTCATAAGGTATCTAAAAAATAGTTAAATCATCTTTGTTTCATAACATTAAACTTAAATTTCCCACAAATTAAACTAATAAATGAGGAAAAAAAAAGTTTTTTGTACTGTGTGACAGAAATATTTCAAGACATCGACGCTACAGGAATTTTTAGCTATATAATTGTTGAGGTGTGATAGGAATATGTGTGCGCTTCCTTCATTTATACGAACCCACCCCACAAAACCTTTCTTCCTTCGTTTGAATGAACGCCACTAAACGTGTCTATCAAAAACAGCATCAGAAATTTGTAGTCTTAATCTTGTTATTCACACTTGGCTAATATTACTATTCAATGCCATAACAATGTGAGTTGCTGAGTTTTAATCTTCATGTATATTCAAGAAATTTCACAATCAGTTCCTACGACTGTGAATGAATTGAAAAAAGTACCCATGAAAATACATTGGTAAACTTTCCTTTTTGTTTTTAGGGTGAGTACGTAGCATATTGGTAAACATTGTTTACAACTAAAAGAACAGAGTTGGATCCAGTCTTTTGGCCTTTTCCTTTTTCTGAAACTTCTTTTTGTTAATCTTGCCAAGTAATAGGTTTTTGAGTCGTATCTTTGAACATTCATATCCTTCGAGAACTTTGGTTATCTGGGCTAATTAAGCAACTTATATAAACCTCCGACTAGTTTCTCCAATTAAGAAAGGTAACTAATTGCGGGGACAAGACATACGGAAGGATAGATCAGCAATTTAATTTCTTTTCATAAGTTTCAACTGCATGAAAGATATATAAATACACACACACAACAGAATCCAATATATAGATAGATGGATAGATATTAGATTCTGTTGAGATCCATTGAGCACGTCTATACGGGAAAATATGGCAAATAATTCATAATCCCACGCAATTTACACATTACTGTAAGTAGTACATATAATTTAAAGCTGAAAGTTCACCCTACACTTAATGAACCCAAGAAATTTTTCTACGGAAAGAAAGAAACAGAAATTTTGTCTCCTTCACTTGAGCTAGAAAGAGAACTTTCTTATCTTTCCTGAGGCGACCCAATTAAGCATCAAACATGGTTACTTAGAAATTGAAATCCAAGCAACATGCCCATGATTATTGTTGGGATATTATAGCATACATAGAGAAATATGTATGGACTCAATTATTGGCTGCCGCTGCAGTGGGTGTCTCCAAACTGCGTTGATTTTGTATGTGATGGTTTCCTTCAACGTCAACAAGTTGAACTTCAGTTCGAGCAAATTCTCCTCCAGGGTTATTCTGTTTTTGGATACAAGTGATGAAAAGAGGAGGAAGGGAGCGTAGGGTGCAACAAAACCAGAAAAAAATGCATTTGAATAGATTCCACAGAGTTTCATGCCAGGGAGAAAAGATAATGATGTTCAAATATGCAACCCAAAAAAGCTGTGGTGGAAAGAGAAATGATGCAAGTAATGACAAAGCCAAGGGACCCGAAAAGTGTCCCGCTTGCACAGAGATCGGATAGGCAGTGACAGGGAGTTTGATGGGTGTTAAAAGGAATAGAAATAGCAAGAAAATAGCAAGAATGAAGAAGGTGAGTTCCAAAATGGGGTATTGAATTTGATCCATATTGGAATCAATATCAGGTAGAAACACGATGTTGCCGCGTCGGGATGTCAGCAACAGAAGGGTGAGATTTATAATGGGTGGGACGACATACCTCAAATCTATGAACAATTGCATATTCTCTACTGATATTAGTTGCTCCCAGCTGAATTTTAATTTGCAGGAGGGGGGTTGGTAGAGTGATTTATATAGCCAATAGAAAACTTTATTTAAAATTGATTTATTAAAATTGGTGAAGTACGCCAGAGGCCAGAAGAAACAAACGATGGACGAAGGCCAACGATCTACGTAAGTAATCATGACGCAAGTTTTTTGTACGTCGACATTGATGATTTCTCACCGTCAATGGCTCGAAATTATATACATAAATAAAATATATATATTATATTATATTATTTATTTATTTTTAATATTTAAAAATTTGAATTTATTTAATATTAAATCTATTTATAATATTTTAAAATAATAAAATAAAAATAAAATTATAAACACATACAATTATTATTTATAAATTTAGACAGTTTTCAAAAAAAAGTTAATGAGAGTAAATGAAATTGAGAATATAACAAAAGAATTGAAATTGATAAATTTATAAATAAAATTTGAATTAAAAAATTTTGAATTAATTTATGTAGAAAAAATTTAAAAAAAAAATTGTCACAAGCACAAGCAGCAGAACCCTTCATTTCTACCTTTTTTTTTAATTTGTTCATAGTACAAGGTCGGATCGGCTCATAGGTCTAATATTAAAGTTCATACCCCGATCCAAAAAATCCATAGGTCAGCTCGGCCTGACACCTGACATGGTATAGTATTGAGTTGAGTCTTTTCAGACTGAGCCTCTATTTAGTCTGACACAATTAGCATGTCCAAACGATTTTTTACCCTTAGTGTTACGTTTATAATTTTTATGTGTCTAATGGGTGGGACGACATTCAAAAGTTTTATGTACATAATTTTTATATATAAATATAATATATTATTATATAATTAAATAGTTAAAAATTAAAAATAAAATAATATTTAATTATATAATAATATATCATTATTTATACACATAATTATTTTTTTATTAAACTATAAATAAAACCAATCAAAGTAGTTAAGACTTATGAGTTAACATATTAAAATAACTTATTCCACCCAAGGTTTATTGTATATTCTTAAAGTGACTTCCAGTAACTTTTAAAAGCTTAAATATGTATTCGTCATCCAACTTTTATTAAAATTTATTGTTAGTTAATAGAGATAAAAACATCATTTAACCATAAATATTTAAAAAACTAAAATTTTATTGTACATCATTTTTTAGATTAAAAAACTAATAAATTTTCATTATTTAAAGTTTGAAAAATTATATTTTTCCCCTAGTGTTTTCTTTCTTCTCCAGCAAGCATCTCTGTTTCGACCAATAACCAATCTTTCTACTATCTTTTTCTCCTACTTATCTTCAGGCGTTAACAACTATTTTTGTCGAACAAAAACGAATCATCTTCATCTGTCCAAAGATTGACATCTCCCAAATAAGTCTAATATTGATCTTTGAAGAGGCAAAGACGATGAATCGTCTTCATCTCTTTGTTGAATGAAAACAATTCATCTCATTCAACAAAAATGGTTACTAATGCTCAAAGATCAATCGAAGAAGAAAATGATGGAAAGACCAAAAAGAACATGATCACAGGATTGATAACAAAGGTAACCATTTCACCGATTTGTTTATCTCCATTATATAAAAAAGGTTCATATTCTGAGTTTTCTCTATTTCTCTTTTAATCTCAAAAAATTTTCGTTTTTAAGTTCTTAAATCAAGGTTAATAAATAGGTGATGTTTTTCTTATTATTTCTATGTTATCCTATTTTAGAAAACAAATGTTTAAATTCCTGTGCATACAAGTGAAAGAGACAAATCTGTTTTTAAAAAATGGTATGTTATGTTATATAATTAATTAAGCAAATATGGAAAATAAAGAAATTAAAGGAAGAATTGAGAAGAAAGGAGAAGATAGCAAAGGAGAAGAGAGCAAGGCTATGAAACTTTGATTTCTGGATGAAGAAAAGAGAAGAGAAAATACATGCATAAATTGAGAGAGAGAGGAGGTATTTATACACAAATTTTTCACCAACTCCTCTTGACAAATTCGGCTTGCTCATATGAAAGGCATTTAATGTCTTCCTTCAATTTTTCAATTCCATCGTCATGAAGCCACCCCTCCCATAAATGCTTCTCATGGCATTATTTTGACTTAATGAGGTGGAAAACCTTCTAGATGCATAACATGTTACACATATTTTGACATCCAAGCTAAAAATCTTCTAAAATTATTTTTCTATTTTTTGTCCGTCTTATTTAAATGAAGAATCTCTTGTTTACAATCACAAAATCTGTATTGCCATTTTTTTAATATGTTAATATTTTAACTCTATTATATATTTTAAGGTAAGTAATATTATGTATACTTATTTTAAATATATAAATAAATATATATATTTATAGTGTCATTATATAATTAAATATTATTTTATTTTTAATTCAAAAATATTTAATCATGATATATATTAAATATATATTTATTTATATACTTAAAATTGATATATATAGTTATATTATTATAAGATTAAGTAACAAATAAATCTTAAAATTTTGAAACTAAGAACATTAGAGATATACCTAAAGCTTATTAAACAAATTTAAAAATTATTAATAATATTTAAAAGTTAATTAACAAATATGAAACTCGCTTTAAACAATAAATTAGAAATAAAACTTGGTTATAAAATAATTACATCATATTATTTGAGAAGTTTACGTTAAAAAATTATATTCTTATTCTGAAAATAAAATCAATTACACGTGGACTTTCCATCCTTTCCTTTTTTGTGATATGTTATAAAATGAGATGAAGCGTGTACACTCAGAGTTGTTTGCGTGTGTGGGTGAGACAGTCTATGAAATACCCCAGGAAATATCTCAACAAACTCCAATGGAGGCCAACTAAGAGAGAAGAGAGCAAGTGAAGAAGCAGATCGTTGAGGAAGGAAAAAGAGATGCGAAGAAGAAGGATGATGTTGGTGATGAATTTGTAGCGACGGCAAAGCAGGTGATTCGTGAATCCATAATTACTCAACATGATGATGACAAAGATTAGAAAGCTCAACATCCTGATGATGTTCTCGTTTTCTCACGATGTGTTAACAACGTCGACTCGTCACTTGAATAGAATTTGCAGTACAGTTTGTTTTGTTTAATTTCTAGTTGATCAACATCTCTTTGGTATGTTATGTAAAAGATTAAATAATGAGCGTTTATCTTTCCAGGAATATCTGAATTAATTTTTTTCTTTTGTAAGAGTAAATAGCCGTTTAAGTCTTTTCTGTAGCTTGGTGTTCATCCTGATACTAGACGAAATTGCGACTTATTAAAGTAATACAACGGTAAAAACCACCTCATTAAAAATGCAGATACCGAAACCCGTCTTCAAATCTCAATTACTTGCAGTGAAATGATTTAAAGTTGATGATTTCATGAAAATAATTTCTAAATGTTACTTGTGATAAAAGCCACTACATGGAGTCATTCTGTCCAAAAACACTTTAATTTCTTCCTAAAAGCATTTTCAGAACCACATCAATTCCTTTACAAACATTGCATTTCAGCAAAGAAAACACTGAATTTCTGTGACAACTTTCAGACTTCAAGGGTGACGGTCTTCCTAGTTAGGGCTCCTTGAGCTGTTTTCCGATGAAAATCAAATGTTCCTAATCCAAATTTCAGTGTTAACCTATTCGCACAAGTGTACTCAATGAATATTATCCATAGAGTAACAGACATGTATATTTTATACAACATTCTTTGAATCACTCTGTATTCATATTTAATGCAGAAAAAATAAATATAATAATCAGATCAATCTAAACCTACACCGTAATATTTGGGAATTAACTACACAAATTATATATTGCTTCCATCAGAAAGCTTAACATTCAGCTGAGTATTTCAATAAAGCTTGTACTCAGTCATACATCAAACCACAGTTCCCTTCTGCTGCAGTTAATTTTCAAAAATCAAAAAGGGGAAGATAACACACTAAATTTCTAAGCTGATCCTGTTTCAGTTATGTAGCAATGTCGTCAACTTCTGAATTAAAAACAAAACTTGGAAAAGTAGTTGTAATATCCCTGCATTTACATTTAACAAAGGTGATATCAGTAGGAAGCAACTGAGATTAGGAAAGCAAAAGATTAGACACAAGCTAAATGATTACTTTACCTTAAATACGGGAGGGTCATGATCTTTAACAATGACGGGTTTTTAGAAACGAAATTTTGCCATTCAGATTTATCTATCCTGCCATCTTGGTCCACATCAGCTTCCATAAATGTCTATCAATAGGATTTCATAAGTGTTAAATTGGGGCATCACCAAAAAAAGCAAGGAATCAAAAAATAAAATGACTGGTAAAGAATTATTGCCATGACAACACATGTTAATTTGCCCCTGATCAAAACTAAATCAAACTCATCGTACCCCAGCAAATCCCACACAAAACTCCAGACAGATAATCTTTATTTACACACTGCATCCACAAATTTAAATCAATTTTTTTAACAGAATCTAATGATTGGGAAAAAGCCTGTAATTTTCATCTGATCAATTTTTTTAATCACTCCCATTACAATCTAAAGATGCTAGAAAGATCAAGAACTAATGATAGAACACTCCAACTTCAGTGTGGGGGTAGGTTTGAGAAGATATTTGGTTCATAGGTTTTTTGAAGAAGCTAATGATGCAGCTAGGTTATGAGAAAAAATACAATTCAAGTACCACTGAGGTTAGCCCAAAAAAAAAAAAGAAACAAGGAAAGGTGAGTTAAGATCCAATGTCATTAGCTTACCTTATCAAGTATGAGCTCAATGGTTTCATCAGCCAATTTCATTTCAGATTCACTCAGAAGGGCAATCAACATTTGCTTGACCTGCCAAAAATTACATACAATGAAGTTGCCTGCAAAGATGATTAAATAAAGCACAACTGAGTCAACCAAGACATCTAGAATACAAACAGCAACTTTTTATTTCTTCACAACTTATCGAGACAAAATTTAAGCTGAAAAGTACAAGGAAAGGCTTATTTAGCTAAGGGCTAATACACATTTTGATGTGACACAGAAAAATTTTCCTGGAAATAACAATGCTACATTTGTAGAAGACCATCCATTTATGGTATGAGGGGAAGACTCATATTCCTGTTTACAGTTTCCACTTTAATTGCTTTAACTCAAGGAAAATAATACCAATACCCTGGATATGAGCTACAATTTCTAGTAGCTAGGTAGAGAGGCAGAAATTTTCATCCACCATGGATTGAACACACTCACAAGGATAGCTCCCTTGGGCACAGAAATAGTAGTAATTATCTAATTCTCAAGTCAGGTAAAATGACTCTTGACCAAAAAAGCATAAAATGTGTCCCGAAGACATCTGATTTGACAGAGCACATGAAAAGAATAGCCTCCAACATACCTCTTGGCGCTCAATAAATCCAGTATTATCAAGATCATAAAGCTTGAATGCAACTGCAGAAAGATTACAGATATTACATTTTGTCACAAAATACAATGGAAAATGATGGATGAACACAAGACAAGTCAAAAGACAACATCCAGTCAACTTACAATTGATCTTGTCTTCTTGAGAAGCATTTGGATGAAAAACATTGAGGGATCTAACAAAGTCACCAAAATCAATGACTCCCTTCCCCTTGACATCAAACAAATCAAAGATCTGCACACAAATTTAATGCATGTCAAAATCTCAGAAGTAATAAAACAAATTTGGTTACATGAATGATGCTTATAGTGCAGATTTACACAGATACCCTGTTGGCGAAGAGATTCTCTTTCTTTTGGTTCTTGAAGAGAGCCAATTGAAATTCTTCCTGCATATACACACACAAAAAAAAAAGTATCAAATGCGAAAGATCTAAAATTCTGAAAATGATACATCATTTGGCCTCAATTTAAGCTTTAATTATTTTCATCACAAAATCAAACAAGACATCAAGAAACCATAAACAAAAGAGAGCAGGAAAAGAGAAGTGAGATGAGAGAACAAGAGAAGCTTTTGGAAAGATGGAGTTGATATAGCATGACATGGATTGGGAATGTACATTACATAAGTAACTGGGAGGTGAAAGTATAATAGCAAAATGGATATGGTGGGTTAAGAGCCATATGGTAAAAGGCAGTTTATTTACTTATTTATTAGTATTATTTGTGGAAGACTGATGTAAAGGTTGGTTGTAGATTAACTAGAAGATGATACAACCTATTCAAAGTCGATCACTAAAGACTTAACAAGAACTGCATTCTAACAAGTCTTCTTTACCCCTTAATGATTCAGCAGAATTGATGAAATATTCAAGGCAAAGACGACCTACATATTCAAGATCTTATGTATATCCACCGTGATGCTATGATTTCCTTATGTATATCCATTCTACTTTCATGCTTCTAGCATTCTTCATTATCCGAATAATTCAAGGCAAAAATGACCTACATATTCAAGATCTTACCCATCATGCAAACTTTTATTTTTTTTAATTGCTATGGGTTCTAGGGGGTGTTGTGGGAATACGATTATTCTGAATTTCCATCTACAAAAGATAGATGGCTAACCAGCAAAAATATAGCACTGACATACTGGACAATCATATTGTTATATATGATGCATGCATGTTTACATGTAAACATATAAATTGTGAGATGAAAGAAGTCCTTTGCCACTAGTACTGAAACACAACATACCTTGCTTATCAACCCATCATCAACTACCGAACTGCTTATCGTCTTGAATAGTTCGAAAAGTGCTTCAACTTCACTGACAGTAACTGGGAATCAGAAAAGGAAGCGGATTAAGATAACTTGACTCAACATAAACTAGAGCACAAGAGCAAATGGGCACTCATAGAAGAATAATCTAACTTCAAAAAGTTCTAAACCAGGGACTACATCCAGACCCTACAACCTTAATAGCCAATTAATATAATATCCGTAGCAGATGATACCAAGGGATTTGAATCCTTAATCTCAAATCCAAGAGGTTAACAGAAACTATTTGAAATAACCATCTTCAGAAAAAGTTATTTTCTTCCATTCCATGTATTAGATCAACCTAAAAACAAATCACCCTATCTTCATCCCAACTCAAATAAATAATCAATATAAAAGCAATCCTGGGTACAGGTAACATAGTCACACTCATCTTCAGAATTATTATTTTCCTTCAATAATCAATCAATAGATGGAGAAAACAAAAAACGCTTAAATCAAAACTCAATATATAAATCACAAAACGAAACATGATCCACAACTTCCAGGATGTAAACAGATCAGGATTATGATGATAATATTTCAGTTTTTGTTTTCATAACTAGTACCACTCGAAGAAGCATTGATTCATTAACAGCTACCGAAAACAAAACATCATCTCAATATAAAATTGAGCAAGCAAAAACTTACAAGCAGTTTGTGAGGCGAGAACTACAGGGTCTTCATGTCCAGGGGGCTGTCTAACAATAGATTGAAAACAGCCCATTTTTCCAGCAAGCGATAACCAATAGAACAAGAAAGAAGCCAAACACACCACGCTTCTTCAACAGCAAATCATCGTTTCCAAAACTATATTCATCTCTACACACCCAGATTCTGAACATTAGTATGCAAATAAATAAGTCCCAATCCACATAAAAATTAAAAAAAAAAAAAGTGCATGAAGCTAGTTTATGGAAACGACCATCAGTCAGAATCGAAATATACCAGAACAGTTGACTAAATTGGAAAATATAGTTTATGGAAATTCATGAAGCTAGAAACGGCAACAAATAACTTTGTTTACTTATTGATTCTATCACTCTAGTTTCCTTATCAAGATGCCTTAACAATAAAGAAATTAACCTTGTAAAGAATAAAAAATTATATCCACATTTTCCTTTAGTTTTTCTTCCGGTTTCTCAGAAAACATAAGGGAAGAAAAAGAAAAGAACGAAAACTGGGAAAAATTAAACGCTATAAAAAATTAACCAATAACAAAATCAACATGCGTAAACCACGAAATCCCTAAAACTACACATTGTATTTCCTAAAATTTTACCAAGAAATATCAGGAAAATAGTAGATGGTAAAACTTATAAAAATAAAAAATAAATCTAGTTTAGAATATAACAAATTAATTAAATTTAAAAATAAAAAACTTACTGATCAGTACATTCGCCGGGAAATGTCCCCTCCCGACGTGATTATGATTTATGAATTAATTTTGAAGAAGAGACAGAGAAATAGAAAAATAGGGGAGAAATGGTGGGCTTTGCGAAATGGCCGATTGAACGGCTGAGATCATGAACGGTGGTGTTTAGCAAAGTTTTTTGCGAGTGTGAGTACATATATATATATATATATATGCACGTACGTAGGAATCCTTACGTGGGGTATCAGAATATTCTTGTTCAATTTGGAAAGTAAAGAATAAAGAATACGTGCATTTGCGATGACTACCTGCTCCTGCCGACGAATGTTATTATCATTATTATTAAAATTATGTTAGCAAAGGTTAGTTTAAAATTATTTAATTATATAATAATATATAAATATATTTATTTTAAATATATAAATAGATATATATTTAATATATATTATAATATAATTAGATAATTTTAAATTAAGATAATATAATATTTAATTATATAATAATATATAATAATATATATTTTATGTATTCAAAATAAGTGTGAAAATGTCATTTTAGAATAAGAAGGACAAAAATTTATTACAACAAAATAAATATAACATCTTATTCTAAATTATTAAATAATATTATATATAAATAAATTTATTATATAATTAAAAAGTTTTATAAAATATAAATAATTATATTATTTAATAATATATTAATATATCAATTCGAATGAATAAATTAATATAATTCCTTTTGAATATAGTTCTATTCAAAATTGTTAGGCAATGGATTTTGTTTGTGGTCTTTGAAGTCACCGGGTGTCGTGCCAAAGGTCCAGGATGGATGCTATGCCTTGTGGTTTGTATTTTATGTTGATTTTCTTTTTATTTTTTTTCTTTCATTAAAAGTGACACGCTCCAAAAGCTTGAATTGGACTGACAAGATGAAGTTCTGTTTTGGCGGTGAATTCATTCATAAACTTGTTGAGAACGGGACAACAACGGCCCTCAATTTCCATCAATCTCAACGACCTTAGTTTGAAAAGCAAGGCAAACCGCCTAAACGTAGCACTATTGACACGTTTGGAATCATTGTTTCTTTTGTCAATGGTTTGTTTGGTTACGTATCACCCAAAACTAACTACAATGAACGCCACATCTTGCATGCGCCATCGTAATTAATAAATAAATATAAAAATTAACTTTATAAATAATTTAAATTTGTTATTTTAATGTGATTGAAAAGTGCTTTGTGGTCGGCAACATTGAAAGGATAGATGAGCATTGTGAGACAAAACCCATGTGATTTGTCATTTAATAAGAAAAAAAAAATTAAGAGATTTAACTTTAATAGGTTGTGATTATGCTGCTCCCTAATTACTTTTCTCGTTGTTTTTTATTTATGTGCTTGGAAGGTTAAGACGGGTTTAGTTGATTATATAACGACAGCACCGGATGAGCCTACTCTTTTTTACTTTTTTAATTAATTAAAATAACTTTTTTTTTCTTTATATAATCACTCCCTTTTTTTAAGATATATATATATATATATATATATATATATATATATATATATATATATATATATATATATAACTTAAAATATCTAAAATACTTTTAGATTTTATATTTATTTAATCAAGACTCATTCAATTAAATATAAAATTATTTAATCAAAATATAAAATTTACCCACTCATCTAATAAAGACTAAGATATAAGATAAAAATACAAAATTTTCTAATGACTTTAACAGTGAAAAGGTTAGTCGGGTGATTGGTCGATTAGTCAAACACTCAGTTAATCAATTTATTTTTAAAAAATCGATAACCAACTAATTTATTTTTAAAAATTGATTAGTTAGGTGCTTAACCGATTGACCAATCTATCCAGGTAACTCTAAATTTCATAATTTTCTTATTTTAAATGAAAAGTCAAATTAAAAAGTGATTATATTTGTATAATAAAAAAAGTAATTATATATATATAAAAGATAAAAAAATAACTATTTTAATTAATATCCTTTTTTATATAACGTTATTGAATCTCCAACTCAAACTCTTTTGTTTGAAAATTTTGCATATTTTACTATTTAAACTATCATTTAAAGATAAACGATCAAATATTGCTATCTTAGATATTTTTTTATACTTAAGAAATCAAATTCGTGATAAGAAGAAATTACTTCTTTCATATAATATTATTGCTTCAAAGTTACACTTACATACTATGGATTGTAAATGACTTGTCCTTATGTTGAATTTTTTGCAACCTACCAAGGCAAGAACCGATTATAGTAATAAAATATTAATAAATAACTTAATTTAATTTGTTACGGTGCGTTTAGGAAGAAATTAATTAAAAATATTAAGATAAAAAGGCCAAAATCTTCAACCGTTTTGCTTAATCAAAAAAGATAACTTAAATAATAATCAAACCGTAATTATCATGCCTAAACATTGAAGTTACATCCGACCTTAGATTAAAAATAGTTAAATAAGTAAATCGGTGGATCCAAGTTATTGATACAAGAGGAAACCACGACAAAGTGGTGAAGCATATGGTTTAACCTTAGCCGCTTGTAAATATAAACCTTCAACAGTCTTTCGTTTATATATTTAATTTGTATATTAAATTTAAAGGGATAATGTTCATCTTAAGGCGAGGGTAATAATATCTATGATGCACATTTGAGAAATTTGTTTGGATTATCGTCATAACACCAGGATGTCGATATGGGAAAAACACCCAACTTCTGAATCTAATGTAATCTTTTATTCTACTCGTTAACTACGTCTAAGGGTCAACGTTCTAGTAACCTCCCACGGCAAAAGTCAAGTAGATAAGTCTAATTTTTATCAGTTTTTGCTACGTAAACAAATAAAGATTCTCGATGCCTCCCTTTGATGGTACACCGTTCAAACAAATCATACTGTTGAATTTGACCTTTATAAACTTTTGTGGAATACGTATAACAATTATTTTTCCATCATAAGCTTTGGGAAAAGTGATGGCTTGTCATCGCAAGATTGTAACTAAAGGTGGAAACCATAATTTTTTTTTTTCCCCAAAAGTAATAAAAATATTTCAAATGTATATAGGCAGGAAATTGTAATAATTAATGATAGATTCGAATTAAATTAAATTTGAATTATAATAAACTATTAAAGAGTTGAGATGATTGATCGAACTCAAACTCATTTGTGAATTATAATAGAAAAACAGAAGATGCTTTGAATAGAAACTTAAATATAAAATGAAAGAGAAAAACTCAAATAACGATTGATTCAAACATTACTAGCTGAGAAGAAACTTCAAATCTTCCTTAATTGTCTTATCTTCTTCACTCAAACCCTTCAATCCGATTGAAAGGACAATTTGATCCAATCAGTGATCAGGTCAATTGATCAATGGTTGGATCGGTTAACTATTAAAAAATAATATTAATTTTTTTTAGATAATTTAAATTAAATATATAATTTGATTTATTTAACATTCAAGTAAGTTTAATTTGACTGTGTATATATATATATATATATATATATATATATATATATATATATATATATATATATATATATATATAAACTTTTAATTTAAATTGTTAAAAAATCAACTTTTTTTATTGATCAAATTAAACCTAATTTTATGTATAATTTAATTAGTTTAATTAATAATTAATGGTTTAATTAACCGAATCAACCAGTTCAATCTTATTTTTAAAGCTATATCATTTGGTCATTTAACGGAAAATTGTTAACAAGTATTAATGGGTGGCCTGATAATTATGTGACATCTAAGTGTGGGCACAGTTTTGCAATATCAAATAACGAAAGGCAGTGGGTGGTTTCGAAACCTCTTGTATTTAAAGCCACAGTTACGTACAACCACTGCTCAATTAGCCCCCCAACAACTTTTATTAATGATTAAAGCAGGGGTATTTACTATAAAAAGCTTGAAGCTCACATGTATTGATTCTATATTTATGATAAACAATCGCATCAACAATTGATGCCAAATTGATTAGCCCATGTGGCTTTTGGAACCATTTTCAGCGCAAAACTTGCATTTTCCATGTAACGTCATTTATTTGTTTTCATCTAAGTCCGGCCCAATGTTTGGTTCATTGAAGTGAAGCCCAGAAATATGCTGTTCAGAAGAAATTTTATTAAGAAAAATAAATCATATTCTGTATAATCTAATTATCATACAGATAATATATATATATTCATCATCGAGGAGGACTAAAATTATCATAAAAAGCCTATTTATTCATTGTGGGTCCAAAATTGCGCCTTAATAAACACTTGGAAACATTGCTTCTCGCGCCTTATCCATACAATCTGATTTTGGACCCAAAAATTATCCAAATATTTAATCTTGAATTAATCAAGTAATGCGATGCTAAAGTTGAGCATGTG
The DNA here is from genome assembly GCF_011075055.1 of Mangifera indica. Classification (NCBI taxonomy): domain Eukaryota; kingdom Viridiplantae; phylum Streptophyta; class Magnoliopsida; order Sapindales; family Anacardiaceae; genus Mangifera; species Mangifera indica. The sequence continues at coordinate 4,087,903 of NC_058139.1, forward strand.
GGTGAAATCGGGCCATCCATCTGGGCCGTCCAAAATCCTTGTGCATGTGAACAATATTCTAAGATTCCTAAAAATTGTTTAAGGGCGCGTGCTTGCACAGCTTCAGTATAAGACGGAGAGTAGAAACGACAAATTCGACGAAAGTCGCTGAACGGGGGACCCAGGAGACAAACGTGGGACGTGGGGGCTGATTTACATCTAAAAATAATAGAATTCAGACAACGAAACCTATGCGGCTATGCCTCCCCCAATAATAAATAATGAGAATAATCTTACAACGCTGTCATGATACGCGTGTATTTTTTTGGAAATTGGAACCCACCCTTTACGTCATCCGAGATTTAAATAGTTCTTACAGCTCCCTCAAACACTCTGCAAGTTAATTCAGAGAAGGTCAAAATAGACCTTTAATGTTAAAATAAAGAATTAAAGAAATTTCTAAGGACTATTTTTTAATTTTAAAAAATATGTTTTTAGTTTATAATTTTTTTAAATACCAGTAATAAGTTTTTTTAATTTTTATAAATTATTCTGTATTTTTTTAAAGAACACATTACAATAAAATTCGTCTAATGAAACTATAGAGGTACCATGGTAAATTGAAGCGTTTAAATGACTTATTTCAGAGTTGATGGGGGTAACTTGACAGCTTGTATTTTATGAATAACCGTAACTTTACTTGAACTATGACTCAATGACTACTTTATTGTGTTTAATCTACACCTTTCGTTCATCTTTCTGTTACACTATGAGATGGACTGTTTGTTCGTCTTCCTTATTCTGACGAGCCAATGACCTGCTTCTACATATTTATATACCGCAATTTGCTTCTATTTTAAGTCATTACATTACGTAAGACTTTAGAATATTTCTGTTGTTATTAAAGAGTCGGTTGTTGGGAAATAGTCTTCTTTCCACACACAACTTTTCTCTCTACTTTTCTTCTTGTTTTCAACCTTTATATTCACATATAATCCATTTGGGTTCTTTTGGTATTGGATTTGCAGTGTTGTTTGTTTGTGTCTGAAGTTTGCGATGGAGGAGAGATATGAGCCTTTGAAGGATCTCGGGTCTGGAAATTTCGGGGTGGCTAGATTGGTCAGAGATAAGAAGACTAAGGAACTTGTTGCAGTCAAATACATAGAAAGAGGGAAGAAGGTAGTCATCTTTTGTCATGTCTGATTATTTTATAAAACCTGTATGTGGCAGTGCCATACTGATGATTTCTGTACTGCCGATTCCAGAAATGGGCTATTTTGTTCTTCTTCAAATCATTCTCTTCGGTCAATTCTTTTCTTTCCTTTATATCTGTTATTACCGATCAATTACTAGCAGATGAATTTCAACGTCTTGGTGGTTGGATGAAATATTCTGTTTTGGAGGATCATACAGGGGACAATTATATTATAAATATATGTTTTTATTTCTGAAATTTTTTATAATGGGAGGATATTGTCTATGAATATTTGTTCACTTTATGAGTTTACTTCACAAGTTAGGCCCACACACTGTGATTATTAGACTGTTTTAAATGGAGGAGGAAATGTTGTATTTTCAGTAGTTTAAGCCGGGTTACTTTGCAAGTAATAAGAATTTTGTTTCTGGTTTCAGATTGATGAGAATGTTCAGAGGGAGATCATTAACCACAGATCTTTGAGGCATCCAAACATAATCCGCTTTAAAGAGGTAAGACTGTACTTTGTTTAATTTGACTTTTGAAGTTTGTAAATGTTAAGGGGACAATATAAGCATATGGAGAGTCTGGATTTCATATAATTTCACTTAATGTTTTGTATTGATTTAAATTATTAAACCTTATAAAGCATTTTCTGTATCTGTTTTTATTCCATCCTTATTTGTTTCTCTTACTGTGACCAAAAGATTAATTGGTTGGACAGGACAATAATAACTTATCGTTATTTTCTCCAATGTTGTTACCATTTATATCGCAGAACAATGTGAACCAGGAACACCATAGCCATGCATGGAAATTGAGTTATATGGCAATCTTGGAGAAAATGTTTCAATAGTTAAACTTGAAAATGTAAAACTAATAAATCCTGCCTTATTTAATTTTCTTTTTTGGTTCAAGATACACAACTGCTGTAAAATTGCACCTTTTTTTCCTTGAACTTTGTCAATTGAAAAACCAATACAATGATGGTCTAAAATTTTGTGAAATCCGTGAATTTTTTACAGGATTTGGTGTCTTGTATTTTACATTTTCAATAGTTACATTTTTACCTGCAGGTCTTGTTGACTCCTACTCAATTAGCCATTGTCATGGAATATGCCGCTGGTGGTGAACTATTTGCCAGAATTTGCAGTGCTGGTCGATTTAGTGAAGATGAGGTTGTATTATGGAGCTTGCTTCCTTAATTTATATCTTAGGTCACTCATCTCTTGTCTAATTGGTACTATTGTGATGAAAGTGACTTTCTTACTGCTTTTTTTTTTTGGGAAAAACCCTTTTCACAACAGGCAAGATTTTTCTTCCAGCAGCTAATATCTGGTGTAAGCTACTGTCATGCCATGGTATGATGATATCTGAGTTTAATTTTACATCTTACGTTATGATCCCTACCTTATATACACATTGCTTTTACTTCAGGAAATTTGTCACAGGGATCTGAAGTTGGAAAACACATTATTGGATGGAAGTCCAACACCACGTGTAAAAATATGTGACTTCGGTTACTCTAAGGTTAATGTTTTTAGTTGAATAACAGCTTTGTTCACTTGATCAGGGCACATAATTCTGCTGCTTTCTACCCTTTTTTTTTGAAAGAAAAAAACTCAACTGTAAGGGTTAATAAGTCATAAATTTATATCTTACATTATAGTCCTTAGTTTTAACTTTCATTATTGTTATTTCTTTACATCTTGCAGTCAGGATTGTTGCACTCACAGCCCAAATCCACTGTTGGAACTCCAGCATACATTGCTCCAGAGGTCCTGGCACGAAAGGAATATGATGGAAAGGTATTGATTTTTTAATTTTCATCTGATTTTGTTGGTTCCAATAAACATTTAGTTGGTTAGAATTGCTGATGGAATTATGGAGACATCATGTGGATCAGTAAATGATAGGAGCACTCAAATGATAATATGAACCCACAGCTTTAAACTCCTCCATTTTGCCTAGATCCGCATCCATGGCTTAGACACTTTAGAGAATCAACAAATGTGTGAAGGCCTATGCCACTAGACCGCATAGCCATTGGAAAACATGAGAAACTACATGCTTGTCACATTGGTCTCTTGTTTCTGTGGAGGCTCTTATTCAAGAGCTCCTAATAAATTTGAATGCAAAAGAATTTATATTAGACATAAAGCCTCTTACTAATGGTACAAGAAGTTAGTGATCCATAAGATATTTGGTACCTGGGCAGTGAAATAATGATGCTAGAAAAGAAATTTTATTCCTACTGATAAACTTTTCCCCAAATCTATCTTTGCTGGTTTATTGAGTTCTTATTTCAAATCATTCATATATGTGTCTATTATGTTGTGTACTACTGTGATTCTTATGGTGCTTACAAAAATTTAGCTTCTGTGTTAATGTTATATGCATCAGTCATTTAATAAAGTAGTGCCGAGCTATGTAACTTTGATACTTGTACAAATAGTTAAAGAATTCTCTAATCTAGTATCCACTTTCCTTTGTGTTTGCATTTTGTTCTTAAAATTTAACTTGGGTATAACATCTCAATGATAGTAATAACAGTGAGGTCATATTGATTTTCTTGGTCATTTGATTGCTTGTGGCTTGTAGATTTCAGATGTTTGGTCTTGTGGTGTGACGCTCTATGTGATGTTGGTGGGTGCCTATCCCTTTGAGGATCCAGAAGACCCTAGAAATTTTCGTAAGACCATCGATGTGCGTCTCTCTTCAACACTATAGTTCTATGATTTGAAGATTCTTCTTTCTCTAGTATATCGTATGTACTGAAGTTCTATCTTTTATTTATCTTAACAGAGAATAAGAAGTGTTCAGTACTCCATACCCGACTATGTACGTGTGTCTGCAGACTGCAGGCATCTCCTTTCTCGGATTTTTGTTTCTGATCCTTCAAAGGTAATCCCTTTTTTGTTGGTGGCATTTTGTTCTCTAAACATTATATCTGCCATGAAATGGAATTTGTATGAATAATCGTTTAAATGTTTGTATACTGATCCTGTTCTTTCCTCCTAATAGAGGATTACTATCCCAGAGATCAAGCAGCACCCTTGGTTTCTAAAAAATTTGCCGAAAGAGCTTATCGAAATCGAGGAAACAAACTTTAGGGAAGCATTACATGACCAACCATCTCAAAGTGTTGAAGAAATAATGCGAATCATACAAGAAGCAAAGACCCCAGGTGAAGGAGCCAAAGTGGGCGCACAAGCCAGTGCAGGGGATGATGACCATGATGATTTGGAGGGCGACATAGAATCTGAGGTAGATGTCAGTGGTGACTATCTTCCCTGACTTTACAAATCAGATGGAAAGGGATTTGTATTTGAAACGTGTAGTGTTCTCAATCAGCAGTAGCATTAATTAATAATGTGTTGGCAAAATTGTACAGTATATTGGATAGTGTTGCCTTACAATATTAGTACTGAACCAATTTGGCTGCACGTACCATGTACTGAAAAGGGTTCTTGTATTTATTATGAACCACATATAACTATTTTGCCTTTATGAACAATTTTTTTCTGGGTATGTTCATCTTTCTTGTTGCCCATAGGCCATTGGCTTAACTGAGTGCTTCGCCGTTTCACGTGTCTATCTGCAAACCAAAAGAACATAAATTTAGCCTCTCTCTCTCTCTCTGGTTTTTCTTGTTTTTTGTTTTTTCTCAGGTCTAACTTTCCCGTGAAAATTCCTGGCACTGGTATTTATGAGCCTTATTGCCTTTAGTTGTTACCGCTGTCTATATGTGCATACGTGAAAGAAACTAAGAATGTTAGATATATCTGTCTATCTATTTATGAGACCTAGCTACTGGGTATTTACTCAATAAGATTTTAAGAAGGCCAAACGACTATTTCCCACCCAAGGTTTAGCGTTTTCTCAAATGTCCTCCTTTTAATTATGGAAACACTAAACACCCACCCATGACCGGTTAGATTTAACATAACCCTAACGTTTAAAAATTTTATCTCTTTTTGCCCCCCTAAACTTTAAAAATTAACATTTTTTCTCAGCCTAAGTTTTAAAAAATTGCAATTTCACCCTAGGGTTTGGTTTTGAAATCTCCGGCGACCTCTCCGGCTCCGTTGCCGATGGCCTCTCCCTCCCGAAGTAATATCTCTTTCCGGTGATCTCTTTCCTCCCATTTGGAAGTCCGATCGACGTCCGGAGACGTCGTGGGAGACGAAGAACTTCGTCAGGGAAGACGAAGTTCCTCGTCTTCCCAGACGAAGACGACGGCTTCGTCTGGGAAGACGACGACTTCGTCCTCGTCTAGGAAGACGAAGAACTTCGTCCTCGTCTGGGAAGACGAAGAACTTCGTCTTCCCCGACGAAGTTCTTCGTCTCCCACGGTGTCTCCAGGCATTGATCGGACCTCCAAATGGGAGGAAAGAGATCACCGGAAGGAGAGGTTGCTTCGGGAGGGAGAGGCTGTCGGCAACGGAGCCGGAGAGGTCGCCGGAGATTTCAAAACCAAATCCTAGGGTGAAACTGCGATTTTTTAAAACTTAGGCTGAGAAAAAATGTTAGTTTTTAAAGTTTAGGGGGATAAAATTATATTCTATTTTAGTTTATTTTTAATATTATAGCAAAAATAATGATTTTACCCTTACCACCGTTAGAGTTTTATTAAATCTAACGGACCATGGGTGGGTGTTTGGTGTTTCTATAGTTAAATGAGGGAAATTTGAGAAAACGCTAAACCTTGGGTGGAAAATAGTCGTTTGGCCTTTTAAGAATTGAAGTTGTTAATTAGCAATTTCGATAACCGAATTTGAAATATGTTTAATGATTAAGTCCCTCTTCTTTTTATTTACTGCCACCCAACATCGCATAGGCACACCAGAGTCTCCTCTTAATAAGTCCTCTTAGTTCACAAAACTCCCAACCTCCATCAAGTCAAGCAAATCTTACTCCATGTTCATCTTCGTCCCCACCTCCTTCATTTGGTCAAGCATCTTCATTTTTAGCTTCAAGAGATCACTATTTTTAACATTTTTGTTAAGGTTTGTTCTATCATCGTTCAAGAAGAATTACTCAAAGATAATAAAATTTAAGTCATTTGACTTAATCTACCCTTTTGTATTAGTAATTGTTTACCACTACTATCACTATTTACTAATATCTGTTGAAACACTAAAACATATCAAAATTTTCTCTAAACCTTAACAAATCACAAAAGAAAAATGCGAATTATGAAACAATTATTTTGTTTGACTACACTATTGACTGAACTCACCAAGACCCAAGATTTTGCGGCCTTGACACAACACAACCTGTGGTACACTGGGGCTCACCATTTTTAGCACATCACAGAACAACCCAACCCACCACCACCTCTATCTCTATTTGTATAATCTTTCACAACAAAATTTTCTCATCGAAATCATACTGTAGTTTTAAATAGACGTTTGTTAGTATACCAAACAATTATAATAGCTCTACAAGAAAATTGCTGAAGCTACACAGCTAATTGTTAAATGATATATGCTACATCAATGATGTTCCTCAACAGATATTCGATTTTATTTGTGATATATATGTTTTATATTTAGCCGACTTCCTCAAACCTTCGATGACACTCTAGCTAGCTTGAAAGTAGAGGTCGGCGAGCATTTCCATGGTCAAAAACCACGGGGCTGATACTGCCATAGCTGGTGCTATTTTAGTCCATGGTCAAGAAGATGGTGTTTGGTCCATGACCATGAGTGGCTACAGTTATTCAGAGTTCTCCAGTCAAACCGAATTAATAATAAGGTGGGTCAAATAAAAACAAACAAACAAACAAACAAAGAGACCGGACATATGAAAGTGATTCCACCTAACTCTATTCTATACCCACCTAACATGACTAAACATGTATACATAGATCGATCTACCATCAACTTAATCATGGTATGGAGGAAATTTTTACCATTAAGAAATTATGCGAACCTTGGCCTTCCTAGCTTCCTCTTCAGTTGTGGGAACATTGCTGGCTTCCACTACAATTTTTTCAACCAGCTTCCTCATTTGGATTTTAGACGAATCTCTCGCAGGTTTCCCCGATTTGTATAGCTGATTGAAAGGGAAAGAAACGAGAGATCGATATTCTTCCCGTGAATTTCGTCATTATAATAAGTTAATCACTGTATTACACGCTATTATTCCAAGCATCTCTTACTAGTTTTCCACTTTCATCGGCTTTAATTTTATACATCCCTTATGAGCATTAAAAGTCAAATATTCAACGGGTCAATGTAATGATATGGAGAATATATATATACATATATATGAGGTTTATGGGTAAATATATCATGAGTGTGAGAGAGAGGAAAGAAAGATGGGGAAGGGAAAAACAAGGGGAAATAGATCATTAGGCTTGATGGTTTTAGTAGTTATAGTTTTATTACTAGCGGGAATGTGCGAGATAAAGATCATAGCAAGTGCAGAGCTCAGTGATGCCCAGTGCAAAGAAGAAAGGAGAATTGCGCTTAACGACTGCAAAGCGGTGCTGTACGGGAAGCTTCCCACACCGGCGTGCTGTGAGCGAGCCAGAGTTAGCCATATCGAGTGCATATGTCCTGTTATTACGCCCAAGTTGGCTGCTCTTATCGACGTCAACCGTGCCATCCGCCTCATTGAAGGCTGCGGAAGAAGAGTCCCTCGTCACTTCAAGTGTGGCAGTAAGCTACATCTCTCTCTCAATCTGCTGCATCACCAATGTTTAATTCTTCTTTATTCCTTTTTCTATCTTTACCAATTATTTCTTCTTCTACCTTTTTCCATTTTGTAGGTATCACAACTCCATGAAAGTTGAAACCTGCGGCTGCCTCGACTATGCTTTCACTACTTGAAGATTAATTAAGTTTAATATTACTAAACCATGGTGTATTATGCAACACCAAATACATATGAATAAATGGATGTTCGATATTATTACATACGTGTAAGTGGTTGGATTCAAATCCTTGTTGTGACAACCGTGCTTAGTGGTACATTTTGAGCAACTCGACATTGCATTAGATCGAAGAGAGGACTAATATCGTTAACAGTATAAGTTCAAAATTAATTCACTCTTTTTTATCTTTAATAGCTATCAAAGGGTGGGCAAATAGATTTCTCAAATTCAAAGAGAGAACAATGTTATTTCATCAAAGTTTGGGTGGGAAATAAACTCTGTAGTGTGAATTGTGAAAATAACTATATTTATCTGAATCTATATGATAAAAGTAGAAAATAATATATATTATAAGATGGATTAAATTAATACAATATAATAAATATATCATACAATACGATACAATACATATTCTATGATATAATATATATTATTAAGACAGATCGATATATTTAAAAAAAATGATGATATAATAAAAATATATATAAAAATTTTAAAAGGTTTATAAATATTTTATGATATTTTTTAAAATAATAATATATTAATTATAATTTTTTATTCTTTACAAAATATATTATACGGTATAATATATAATTTTAAAAAATTAAATTTTTAAATACAACACAACATAAAATTTAAAAAATACACTAATAACATAATCAAAGCTCGATTCCAATTTCCGAACATAATAAAAAAGGGTGGTTAGATTCGAGTTTCTTACGTAATAGTGAAACCTTTTATATAATTACTTCATGAAAAAAAAAAAAAGCTGCTTGTGGATTTATGCAACGGTGTCGTTTCTGTTCCTCTCTTCCGGTCAAGCTCAGAGAAATAATAAAAACTAAAAAAGACCCATTGGCTCACCAACTATCAACTGTCTTTATGATATTTCGTCGTATCTATCATCATCAATGAACACTCTCCCTCAGATTCCTTTTCATTTGTATATTACCACTCAACTTTCCAGATCCCTATCTGGGTATTTCTCTTTACACCACAAATGGGTCGCATACCAAACGACCCTGAAGCCTCCCGTTTCGCCTCTCTCGTTCTCCTTTCCTTGGGCTTGATCTCCTGCGCTGTAGTCTATACATTCCTCTCTTTTATCATCAAATCAAGTGACGCCACTTTCAATGCGGACCTCGACTCTACAACGTCTATGAAAGAGAGTGAAATTGGCGAGTGTTGTCAAGGGATTGAGAATTTGGAGCTGTGGGGCGCTGCTGTGAAGTGGGGGTCTGAGTTTAAGTTTAATACCTCTAAAGAATGCTGCGAGGCTTGTAAGGCCATGTGCACTGGCAATGATGGGCCTTGCCTGTGTGATACTTGGGTGTTTTGTGGGAATAAGGATGCTTGTGGATCAAGATTCGGTGAAGTGAGTGGGACATTTAGTGCTTTCTTTTTCACATAGAAAGTTTTCATTTATTGAAGTCTTTATTTAATTTCAAAGAGTCAAATGATTGATTTGAATTTAACATAAATTAAGAATTTTCTTTCATTTACAAGATATTTATTATGGGTTCAGAATCTAGGGAATGCTATCTGTTAAATTATCCAATCATGTGCTGGATATTGTGTGTTACTGAATTTGTAATAATTTGTTTCTCCAGTGCTGGTTGAAGAAACAAAAAGATGTCTTGGCCCCTGATCGGCAAGACGCAGGAAAAACAGTTATGTGGACTTCTGGACTCATCTATGGAAAAGGAGAGGTATACAAATTTGGTGAATTTTTGAATCTTTTAATTCCTTTTCCTTTTGAATGCCACTTACATGTTTTAACATTTTCTTAAACTACTGTCACGTCCCCTTCTTCTATATATCTTGTTTAACAATCAGGAACAAGATCTAAGAAAGAAAGATATAACAGTCGGAAACAATATACATCAAAGAAAGAAATAACAATCATATGCTAGATATATGAAAGAGAAAAATGACAATCAGAACATTTAATTTTCCTTATCAATGTTGATTGAAGTTCATATTTCTGCCAGAATTGTTTTAATATAAGATAGAAGTTGGACGCTAGGAAATTTGAGTTAAAACTCATTTAATGACATTATAGTGATGGTAGAGCCATAATTTCTTGCCAATAATCTACTGGATTATGGATGGTCATAAGGTGCTTGTTTCTTGCTATTGAAAACAAAGATCAATTGGTAGTTGTAGGCATCATGGTTTAACTTTTAAGGGTATGCGTAGTCTCTACAAATTTCAGGATTTCCTGATCTATTCAACGTGTAGCTTTTGGAGGTACTTTAAACTGAAGTTTTAACAACTGGCCAATCTAGACGTCAAAGGACTCTATATTAGCTGCTGTTGGGGTTTCTTGCAAATCACTGTGCTTGTAGTCTTGGGAAACCTGAGAGGAAAATTTAAAATTAAGTTTTACAGTATCTAATATGGTGCAGCATTCTTTGCATGTGGTTTGAACCTTCTGTTGCTGATCACCTTTATATTCTATCGTTGTTATGTTGATTGGTGTTAGAATAGCTTCTTTTCCTTCTAGCCAAGGCATTCATGACAATTAGGGTGATTTGAATTGTTGCAAGTAAAATACCAGTGTAGAAAAGAGAATAATGTTGTCTTGAAGTAGCATTGGTTCCATCCCATGTACAAATTGAGAAGAAAAAATGTGCTATTAATGCTGTGTTTCACTCTGTTTCTCCTTTGTGTTGTTGAATTTAACTTGTTTATCAATTTTTGGTGGTCCACCTATCTACGTATTGAGATTCTTTTATATGCATGATTTAGGGAATTATTGCCTTGGAAACAGAATATGGAACTCTCCATATGAAAGTAAGTGCTATGTTTTTACAGGTTTATGTCTTCAGGATTCTAATTCTTTTTTTTTTTTTTTCTAAAGAAAAGTGGATCCTGGAATTTGCCTTATATATAAAGCATTGATAGGTAGAAAGTCCTGGGATCCAACATCTATCAATTGATATATACTTTAGAACTATTAAATTAAATGCATTTGCATGTTGAAGCCAAATCATGTATGCTCTGGTTGGGATTATGAATTGGTCTTGGTAGATGTTATTTCAATATTAAGGCGTTAGCTTTGAAAAACTGAGATACAAAATTTAGGAATTTGTGCAAACCTTCTCCTTATCTAATCGGTGGTAGAATTAGCCTTGTATCTGTTGTGACTGGGGTTTATATGGATTATTTGACAATGTCAGTGAAGGAAAAATTTATTGGGTACTTAAAAAACTCATCAGATGTATCTCTGGTATGGAGAGGAAAGTACTTTGATATTTTTACTGGTAGATTCATCGCCGTGTTGGGGAAAATAGATCATTTAAAATCCTATATTGTGGCTACTGGATTATTGTTGTGAGAGCGAAACAATTAATTCTGTTCATGTACGTGATTTAGTCTATTTCACTGGTTTCATGCATACTGGACAGTTTCTGTATTTTTTACAATATCTTGGTCTGGTGTAGCTTCTCCCTGAGTGTGCCCCACATTCTATGGCCTACATTCTCGAGTTGTTGACTTTACGCCATTGTGCTGGTTGCCAATTTTATCGTGGAGAGAGTCGTGGTGAATCTTGGGATGTGGAAGGAAACCACATAAATAATGTAAGGTTTCATCATTTGAGTTAACCATTCTGGTATGTTATGGGAAATTGTGGAACATACATATATGTCATGAATCTTCTTTTATTTTTTTACTTATTTCTTAGTTCAACATTTCTTCTGTTTCATAGTGCGTACTCCCTTTCATTTCCATTATCAGTTTTCTCTTTTTGTTTGTCTTTGGAAATGTGTGACATCCATTCACTTGACGACATATCTATTTCTGTTTTAGAAAACAAATAATATGTCACATGAACAACTTAAAAATTGAAAATACAGAATACATATATATTGTGTTTTATTTCTGTACTTCATTTCCATTTTTCATACTTGTTTTAGGAAGATGCTTATAAAAATGTTCTTGCTGTTGTATTTTAGATACTGTTTTAAAAAATGACCACAGCCACATTCTTGAAATTCAAAAATACAGAATCTAAACTTCGTATTTTCATTTTCAGATTCATTTTTTCAAATAAAAACACAAAAAACAATGAAGAACACCCACTTAGTTGCCTCGAATATTGATTTGAAGTCAAGCAACTCTTTCTATTTTTGCAGACTTCATATGCACTATTTCACATCGTGATCATAAAACTTGTTCACTGTTTTCTCTTTGTGAACATATGCAGTTTCATGTATATATTTTATAAATTTAGCATCTTGCTGTAAGATTCTTTGACGTGCATATATATATATATATATATATATATATATATATATATATATATCGGCCATTGGTTTTTTGGTAGTTAAAGTTAATTATAAACTTGATACATCTGCCATACTTTAAAATCAGTTATATGTTCATGTATTGGTATTTGGATAAGGCTTCTACCAGCTTTGCTTTCATGTTGAGTTTGGCGTTAGCATCTTGACAAATAAATTAAAGACCGTTGTTGCAATACTTGGATTTGTAAATTTGAGAGATTCCTTTTGTAAATTTCCCAGGCTCCTTTTGGCCCTCCGTTTGGATTAATTCAAGGAACACTGGAAGCTCAAGGAACCACTTTTAAGGAGATTCCAAGAGAAGTGTGCCCTTTGATCAGTAGAGGTTCAGTTGCATGGGTTGGTTCGGGTCCAGAATTTTTTATAAGCCTAGCGAACCACCAAGAGTGGAAAAATTCATACACTGTTTTTGGTTCTGTTCTTCCGGAAGACATGGGAATTGCAGAGAAAATCGCAGAGCTCCCCACAAAATCAGATGTTTGGAATGGTATAAATGTGACAATATTGGAAAAACCTGTTGCCTTGAAGTTGAGAAGAATGAAGCCAAGGCTTGCGTATCTAAATTCAAACACGAAATCAGAGTAAAAGCTTTGTCTTCCCAGGGAAGACAAAGCATGGAGGGGTTATACAAAGTACAATAGCAGAGAGAGATTGAAGATTTTCCTTTCCTTGTGAGTTCTAAGTTATGGGTGATGTTTATACAAATGTGAAATAAGAGTGAAGTTATGTTTATACAAATGTGAAATAAGAGTGAAGTTATTCTTAACTGTTTACATGTGTATGTCAGACAAACTTGAGGATGTCTGAATTTTTTGCTTATTTTTATTGTTTTCTGTTTCTACTGTATTGTTGGTTGAAATTTGGATGATTTTTAAGGGTTTTACTATTGTTATTTTTTAACTGAGATTTTGATTTACTTTAACCAATTGTTTGCTTTCAATCTGTAATGTTAAGAAAAGAAGGGACTAAAAACTGGTACTGTAACTGTATACAGCAGAACGTCGTCGTTCCACTCTTGGACTTAATCAAAACTGCCCTCCCGTCTTTATGTTACAAAAGCTTCGCTTCCCCCGCCACCATCACCAGTTTTGCTCAAAAAATGGTGCTTGGATTTCATGAGCACATAATTACAGACCTCCTGGAGGAGAGTAGCGGAGGTTTAGTGGTTCTCTCCTCCGGCCTTTCCCTCCCTAAACTCATCTCCTCTCTTCTCCTCCTCCATTCTCCTTCCCAAGGCACTCTCCTCCTCCTTTCTTCCTCTTCTTCTCTCAAGTCCCAAATTCTCCACTTCCTTTCTCCTCATTCACCCAACCATATCCCCTCCGAAATCACCGCCGATCTCTCCGTCTCCCACCGCCATTCCCTCTACTCCTCTGGCCAAATCTTCTTCATCACTGCCAGAATTTTCATCGTTGACCTTTTGACCCAAAAATTGCCCACTTCTCATATCGCCGGCATCATCATTCTCAACGCTCATACTCTCTCTGATTCCTCCACTGAAACTTTTATTTGTAGAATTGTCAAGTCCTTCAACAAGAAGGCTTATATTCGCGCCTTTTCTGATAAACCCACTGCTATGGTTTCCGGGTTTTCCAAGACTGAGAGGATAATGAAGAGTTTGTTTATCAGGAAGCTTCATTTGTGGCCCAGATTTCAAGTGAATGTGTCTGAGGAGCTGGAGAGAGACCCTCCGGTGGTGGTGGATATAAGGGTGCCCATGACTAAATATATGGTAGGAATACAGAAAGCTGTTCTGGAAGTGATGGATGCTTGTTTGAAGGAGATGAGGAAGACTAATAAGGTTGATGTGGAGGATCTGACGGTGGAGAATGGCTTGTTCAAATCGTTTGATGAAATTGTTAGGAGACAGTTGGATCCCATTTGGCATACATTGGGGAAGAAGACCAGGCAGTTGGTTTCTGATTTGAAGACTTTGAGGAAGTTGTTGGAATATCTTGTAAGGTACTCAACACAAATTTATGCTCAGTATTTTCCATACTTATAAATGGTTTGTTGGGATGATTGGATAGAAGAGTAGATGCAAAATAAATTCCAATTTAGATGTATTAATTGAAGTTACTCATAGGCTGAAGTTTCAATTTGGAGAGAATTGCTTAGCGTGATGATAAAGTGAAACATACTTGTTTCCTACTTTTGGTATAGTTGTTGAATTTCTGCAAGAGGGTTTAGCAGAAGCTGTTGTTGTCTTTTTGATTGGATGAATTTCTAGGGAATTTTGGTTAGGTAATTACTGATGGGTTTGATCAAGGTTTTGATTTCATTGGTAGGTACGATGCAGTGAGTTTTTTGAAGTATTTGGATACACTGAGGGTATCAGAGAGTTTCCGGTCTGTTTGGATATTTGCAGAGTCCAGCTATAAGATATTTGACTATGCAAAGAAGCGTGTTTACCGCTTAATGAGGTCAGATAGTGTAAAACTGGAAGGGCAAAGTACAAGCATGACGAGGAAAAAGAGAAAACTGAAAGGAGCTGAAAATAATGAAAATGAAGGTGAGTTCTTGCACTGTTGTTTTCTTTATTCTTTCTTATACCTTAAATTTTTCCTCTGGCATGAATATGACAGAGATTCTAAATTCTTAAGGGTAATCAAAAGAAAGGTTCACTGGCAAGCTCTTAGGTAACATTTTCTGAATTCTTCTCTTTTATGTTTCCCTAGCAGATGCTGGTACTTTGTCTTCGAGTACAAATACTGTAGTTTTGGAGGAAGTTTTGGAAGAGGCACCAAAGTGGAAGGTGTTACGTGTGAGTGAGTGAGTTCCATTGTCTATGCCAACAATTTGTTCTGTTGTGCATCTTGTTGTGTGGTCTTTTGATATTTTTCATTTCATATGTTACCTGGTGACAGTATCTTTCTTGGAAATTTATGTTTCACTCCCAAAAAATATTGTTTTTGTCACAATCTGATAGTTTCTCTTTTATGATATTCACCATTTTTGTGCCACTTAAGTATTATTGTTTCAAATAAGATGTCTATGCTCTATGTTGAGGAAAGACAAAGAAAGAAATTGGCAGGCCATATTAAATGCTATGTTCTAAGATTGGATGTGATAATTTTGTTATAGGAGGTCCTTCAAGAGATAGAAGAGGAAAGACAAAAGCAAGCTACATCAAAGGAAGAAGTTCTGCATGAGGATAAAGAAAGTGACCATAGCATTGTCTTGGTGGTGTGCAAAGATGAACGCTCATGCATGCAGCTTGAAGATTTTATCATGAATGACTCACAAAAGGTTTTTGACCTTTGCCTTGTGTGTTATATTCACTTTTTGGTACCCATTCTCTTTTTTATATTGTTTGATTTGCTATCAAGCAATCCATGAATTGGCACTCAATTCAACCGTTCTGCTCAGATAAAAGGCTTCGTTGCTTGTGTGGCTGTACTGCATTCTGCAAAGTTATGTTGAACTGAAATCTTGATGTGATACTTTTAAATTGTAGGGCATTTTATTGCTTCCAACCTGGAAAAATTATACATTTATGGATGAGGATAACCCATAAATATTGCACTTGTGGAGATTTCAGCTTATCTTTTAGTCTGTCTCTTTCATAATGGAGATAAAAGATAGTAAAGAAGTGTTTTACATCCCACCTTGATGATAAATGAATGTATCAAGTACATGATATGACCATATATATTTTGTTTTATTGTGAAGGTCATGCGAGAAGAATGGGAAAAATATTTGTTGAGCAAAGTAGAGCTGCGTGCTGTGCAAATATCTAATAAGAAAAAGAAACTGAAAGAGCCCAAAGGTTATGGAATTCTTGATGGAGCTGTTCCTGTTACACCTGCACAGAATGCAGAAGCTAGCAGTGTAAGCAATCAGGAGCATGATGCACTGTTGGCAGCAGCGTCTGAAATAAGGAATCGAGCTATAAGTGATGATGTTTCTGGTGATGATCCTTCTACTCTGGTTGGCAATAGCGGACACAGAGAAGGACGTGGAAAAGGAAAAGGCAGAAAAGGCCAAGCAAACGTTTGGCAGTCTAGAAATGGAGTGAATAAAAGTAACAAGAAAGCATCAACAGAAGACAAATCTGAAATATCTGGTTCAGAAAATGAAGGCCAAGCAGATAAAATTCAGTTAGGGGCCACAAATAGTAACTCCGAAGATACAGTCAAGAGTGCATTTGTCGACAAAGGTATTCTTCGCAAACATACGCAAAAGATTGATGGTAAACAAATGAAAGATTCTAAGCAACTTCCACCGGTGCACTTTTATGCACTAGAAAGTGATCAGCCTGTACTTGATGTTCTGAAACCCTCTGTAGTTGTTGTTTACCATCCAGACATGAGTTTTGTCAGAGAAATTGAAGTCTACAAAGCTGAGAATCCTTCAGTTAATTTGAAAGTTTACTTTCTTTTCTATGAAGAGTCCACTGAGGTCCAAAAATTTGAGGCAAGCATACGGAGGGAGAATAGTGCTTTTGAATCATTGATCAGGCAGAAATCGTTGATGATGATCCCAGTTGATCAGGTTTGAGCTTCTGTAGCCTGCAGTTCTCACATAGAAATGTTTACTATATGACATATATCTCCTTCATTCTTTTCTTGCTTACTGAATTGCTTTTGAAGTTTTCTAGAGACTGCATATACTAATTGTTGAATTAAAATCAATGAAGGATAATGATGAATGCTATATCAACAATTACCAAAATTTCTAGTTTAAGGAAATTGGTATGAGCTTTGATCCTCAGAAAGAAATGCCTATTTAGGCTTATCGTTTGAAACACAAGGCATGAACACATCTTCTGTTAGGTTTTAGAGAAAGATTGTTTTGGATGTCCTTCCATAGCTTCCATTTGATTTTGATTGCTTTCTTTCACCAACCTATTTTATTCGAATTTTATGAAGATGTGCCTATTAAATTTAACCATGAAAAATTTATTTTCTCTCTTATGCTTTCTCCCTTTGTCAGTTTCAAATACTTGGAAGTTTATTAGTTTTGATTTAAGAAGGAAGCTATTGTTTCGACTTATGCTATCCTTTATGTCTAGGATAAGTAGTTTGGTTGTTTTTGTCACTGAAGCATGTTGAATAAAATTTATAAATTGTTTCCTCTCTTCTGTGGACTTCTTTTTTATATGATTCAGGATGGACATTGCCTGGCAGTGAGTTCTTCAGTAGAGACACAGGCTACATCTTCCCAGAATGCAATAACTAGAAAGGCAGGTGGAAGAAAGGAGGCTGAAAAAGAAATGCAGGTGCATCATTCTTCAGTCTGTGAACATTTCAACTTTCAAAAATCCTGTTTCACTAAAATTATCCATGTTGTCAGGTCATTGTGGACATGAGGGAGTTCATGAGTAGCCTTCCTAATGTTCTTCACCAGAAGGGCATGCGCATTATACCTGTAACTTTGGAAGTTGGGGATTATATTCTGTCACCACTTATATGTGTGGAGAGGAAGAGTATCCAAGATCTATTTACAAGCTTTACCTCTGGCCGCCTTTATCACCAAGTGGAAACAATGGTGCGCTATTACAGAATACCTGTTCTTCTGATTGAATTTTCACAAGACAAAAGCTTTTCGTTTCAGGTAACTTAAATTAAATCCTAGGAAAAGCATGTTGTTGTCTGTTTGTTGGTTTATTTATACTGATCGAATGCTCTCAGAATATAAGCTATTGCTTTTTCTTGTTTGATTTATTGGACTCTCTTTTCTGCAGTCTGCAAGTGATATTGGTGATGATGTGACACCACATAATATCATATCCAAGTTGTCACTGCTTGTTCTACATTTTCCTCGCTTGCGAGTAATTTGGTCTCGCAGTTTGCATGCAACTGCTGAAATATTTGCTTCACTAAAAGCAAATCAGGATGAACCTGAGGAGGCAAAAGCAATTAGAGTTGGTGTGCCCTCGGAAGAGGGTGTAGTGGAAAATGATGTGAGGTAGGTTTTATATTTTTCTATTTCTGTGTTTAATTTTTTTGGAGTTTCATGCTTGCATTTGCTGCTCCAAGGTGTATAGAGATAACATGCACTCCAGTCAATGCTCTGTTGCAAGAAGTAGCCTTGTGCTTGATAAATTACGGCTAAGGCCTTGTGGTGCTTGCTAGATTAAGGATGGAACTTCTTGGATTCAAAGTAATTTTGGGTTACTTTTTTATTTTTTTTTTCAAAATTAAGTTGGCGGCCAATAAAAATTGATAAATTATCTTTTAAATTATATTTTTATGAATATTTATAAAAGTAGGTTGGGGTATTATGTAAATGTGAAATCCTCAACATCCAAAAAATTAATATAAATTATAAAAAAAGATTTTTATAAATAAATAATTATTTAAGTTCTTAAAAAAATATAAAGGAGCCAGTTTTTAATAATTAATTTTAAAAAAATTACTTATTTAATGTATTGCTAACACATTGTATTTTTTTTCTTTTAAAGTTGATTATTTCTGTAATAGATCATTAGTGATTCTCATTTTCTCAAAGAGGCTGTATCATATCCCAAACTGGACTTGCACTAGAACTCCATAAAACATTGGAATGCCGGTTTTGTGGCAAGTTAGTTGATCTTCATTTAAAGAAATTAATGATTTTAGTATTGTTGAATACAGAGCTGAAAATTACAATACATCTGCTGTGGAGTTCCTAAGGCGACTCCCGGGTGTCACAGATGCTAACTACCGGTCTATAATGGATGGGTGTAAGAGTTTGGCAGAGCTGGCCCTTCTTCCGGTAGAGAAGCTTGGTGAACTAATGGGTGGCCAGAAAGCTGCTCAGACGCTCAGAGACTTTCTGGATGCCAAGTATCCAACCTTGCTATAGACAGCTCAATTGGTTCTGGAGAACAAAACCTAATTTATTAATTGTGTTGTTCCACTAATTTATCGTGAAATTTCATGTTTCATTGTTGTTGGTGTAGAATGAACCATTGAAACTGTCTTTGATTTTTCCATTTGTCATTTTTCGGCTGTAATTGTAGCTTTTTATTAAAATAGGGAGTCGTTTGCCATAATTGGCGTATTAATGCATAATACAATGTAAAATTAGAATTTGAAGGCACAATGGCACCATTTCTTTTGTTCGTGCTTATTATTATTATTATTATTATTATTATTATTTTTTGAGTTTAGAAACAAATGGAAATGGGCAGTTTAAATTATCTTAATGCATGGATCCATATTATTTATTTGAAGGAAAAAAAAAAAAAAAAAGAGAAGAAAATAGGATATAAAGAAGAGACCCCTTTGAGCATGGTGATTTGGTGTTGAGATAAAAAGACCCAAGTAGACTTATAAGTTAGTAAAAACGCGTTAGATTTTGTTTGGGACTGAGCTGAAAAGTTAAACCTAAATTTAGTTAGATCACCCCATATAAAATAAACATCAACTAATAGAGCAATTACCCAAGAGAATGTTACAATATTTAATGAAGTATGGTTGGATGGGCAGGGTCGATCATAATGAATTGACTCAAGTTATTTTAATAATTAGAACCCAAATATATTAAATTTCATATTTAATAAATATAAAGGATTTAAATTTCTAAAAAGCTTTAAATTTAAAGCTCAAATATGTTAAAGCCCAAAATACCTAGATTTTGTAAAAAGCCTATATAAGATTTATTTAAATATGTTGGGCTGATCTTAAAACACTAAAGTTAAACCTTTAAATAAAACCCTAGTTAGTTATACTCATAAACTAATCACGAAAAGGCCAAGTTTAGATGGGTCATGCACAGAATGGTAAGTATCAAACTTGATGTGGAATGTTGGAATTTAATTTCATATTGATAAAAGAGAAAAAAGATATAAATATTTTTTTTATTATTAAAATTAACAGTTAATTTTAATATATAGATAAAATATTAGTTTTTACAGAATGAAAATTTGTACTTGGATGGGTAATAGTCTATACCCCTCAAATAAACTAATGAAAATTTTGATGGGCTCAATTATGTAAGCCTGACCAAAAGCCCATCAGAGTGAAAAGATAATTAGATGAAATCAAAGGAAGTTGGAAACACAGGTTGGGTTCGGTTGATACAGCTGAAACCACGCACGCTATCGCATCCGTCATCCTAATCCTATTCAAATTTCCAAAAGGAACGGGAGTGGGCTGAGGCTGAGTGGATATTGTGAGAGTGGTTGGCGACGATCGTGGCGGAGTAGTTGCTGTCTACGTACTTCACACCCCACACCCCCTTGCGCACTTTAGCATCTCCCTCCGTGACCCCCCTTAACATTATGACCACCTCTCCTCTCCTCACTTACGCTCTATTCTTCTTCTATTTCTTTGATTATCATCATTATTATGTCAACTCCTCCCACACCCACCACCACTCGCCGGGTCCCGCCGCCCTGTTGGACCCACGATGAAACTTTAGCTCTCATCAACGCTTACTCTACTCGATGGTTTTCGCTCAACCGGGGCAACCTCCGTACCTCCGACTGGGACGCCGTCTCCTCTGACGTTTCCGCTGCTAATCTCGCGACTCCCAAGTCCTCCATTCAGTGCCGCCACAAGATCGAGAAGTTACGGAAACGATACCGTTCAGAGAAACAGCGCTCTCTCGCTGTGCCAGGTCGCTTCGTTTCTTCTTGGGATCTTTTTCCTTTGTTGGATTCTATGAATTTTGCCTCATCCTCAACCGCTGCCTTTCATAATCGAGATTGTGATGTTTTCGGTCAGAAGATTGCTGATGGCGAAGGGTTTCGCTCAAAAAAAGTGAATGAGAAGAAGTCTATGATTAAATATGGGAAGATTGAAGGTGAGTTGAATCAAAGTTTGGGTTTTAATCCTGATTTAGGACGTGGGTTTAAAAGGAATTATGGAAAAATGGGTTTTGATGATGATGAATTTGGAGATGGAATTGGTCTAAAAATTTTAGGTGATGGTAATATGGTTAACTCACAGTCTAGGGCAAAGGATTACGTGGAGACAAATGGTGATTTGAGGTTCAGTGTTGGTTATGATCATGATTTTGCAGTTGGGTTTGATGTGAAAATGCAACATGATAGGAATTTTGTGCCTCATAAATTGAAAAGTTATAGGAAGATTGATGATTACAATATGAATGGGTTTCCTGTTGAAACCCTAGGTGAGAGGATTTTGGTGCCACCGTCAGGGTTTAAGTTAAAAAATTATAGCAAAATTGATGGTAATTTTAACATTAATTCCCATTCTGATAATGAGGCTGATTATGTGGCTGGTAATAGAAGCGAGTTTTATGCTAAAACCTTTCATTACAGGGATTTTGTATCCTTGGGGAGTAGGTTGAAGAGTTGTGGTAGTGTTGATAGGAATTTGAATTCCAATGTCAACATTGACGGTGAAAATGAGTATGGCTCTTCATTAAGAATGAAGTTTGGGAAGAAGAACAGAAGTAGTGGGCTTAAGAGAGGTTTTGATCCATTCGAGGAGTTGGTTTCGTCAATTACATTGTTGACAGAAAGGTTTTTGAAGATGGAGAAGATGAAGATGGACGTGGCAAGGGAGACTCAGAAACTACGGATGGAGACAGAGAGGAAGCAAAACCAGACGATGCTTGAATCACAGCAATACATTTTGGATGCTTTTGTGACAGGGTTGTCGGAAAACAAGAAGAAGAGGAAGGTGAAGGTGAAGGTAGAGGTGGTGTGACCTACCAGATTGGGGCACGGAGAGGAGATGTAATTGGGGGGATACTTGAATAATGAAAGTGAACTATGGATAAAGGAGGTTAGCTGACACAATGGAGTAGCGTTTTTTGGTTGTTCATTTTTCAAATTTTCTGGAAGAAGGAACACTTAGAATGGCGTTCCTTTGTCATCACATTAAGTTTTGGGATATTATGCTATTTTCTGAAGGTGGGTGACCAATAGTTTGAGCAGTAAGTTTTGATCTTTGGTGCTCGCTAGTTAATCTGAGTTTTGTCAATTCTTGGTTTCCTTCCTTATTTTTAGACTCATAGGATGCTCAAAAACATTTCATGAGATGAATTGCTTTTTTCTTACATACAGTTTTATGTGTATGTCTGTATGTTAGTTTTTTCCTTGCAATGGCAGTTTTTAAAGAATCGTATGAAATAACATCATTATATAAATCTTTATTTGGACTGTCCGGAGGCTTCACCATTTATCTATCAACTAATTTCATTTTCTGTTGCCCTTTGTTAAATGTGGTAGTTGCCACGAATTTCATTGACAATGTAGTTAGCATATAGCCAGCCATTTAAATGAATTCCACTTCTATCCTGAAATTAGAGTATTCCTTTGAACCAACAAGGGGCTATCACTTTTGAATGATTATCAGATTCCAGATTTGAGCCTGAAATTTGGTCAGTCTTATCTAGTGCTTGCTAGCCAAGGCTGTGGCCTTCAGAGGTCCCAAATGCATGGCTGTGGTCAGAACCTGGAACCTGCAACTCATCGGCTGAATAATTTGAGTAGAAATTTTTTTTATGGCATTGTCTATAGATATGATGTCTGGAAATCCCCGTCTTTCTAATATTTTTATTAGTGTCCTAAGGAATCTTTATACAGTATACAAAGTAAAATTTCCTTCACAAATTCTGTTGATGTCCATGTCTTACACCTTTGTGGATGTTTCTGTAACTACTTTTGAGTGACATGAATTGCTGCTGTTATGTCAAAAAATTTCTTTTCCGAATTATAGCTATCATGTTTGCAGATGATTTAACAATTCAGTAAGTTCTCTTTGCGTAGTATAGATGTATGATTTCTGTTAGCCATTTGAAAATTGTTTAATATCAGTTTTAGTTTTATTTATCATCTTCTAAGAAAATGGTTAGTTCATCAAAACAGATTAAGTTTGTGAATACAAAAACATAGGCAGCAATCAAATGTAAATGGACATTACAGGGAGGGCCACTGTTAATGGTGTAAAGAAAGTGGAGTATGCATTCTCAAATTAGATGAGAACTGGGGTAGAAAAATGAAAATTGAAAAAAAAAAAAAAAAAAGAAAGAAAAGTGAACACAGAAGAAACATAAAAAAAAGGAAAGATTGGAAAGTGAAAACTCAGAAATTAGAGGGCCACCAATGTGAAACAAATGATAAAAGCTAGGAGCATGGCTTTGAATAGTGGCTGCTGTCAAGTACAATATGATCAGATCCCACTGGTTTGGCCGATGGAATTGGCGACTGTATAACCCACTGACATGATTAATTTTTAGAACTTTTCATTAACAACTGGTGCTAATAAGTAATTACTGCCTTGCGATATTCTCAAAATTGCCCATCTGCATCGGTTTTATTCACCTAATTACTTATATTGAATTAACGAGCTTGTTGATATTGTTTGCATAATCTGATAACCTAGAAGGTCAATGTCAATATTTTCCTGTGTAATGCTCAACTATGGAGAAAATTCCGGGCCATCTCCTAAAAAGTTTTTGGTTGTGATCAATTGGGAAATCATTCCTCCCATATATCAAGGGAAATCTCCTCTCTCTTTCTTTCAAAGATGACAATGACAATTTTGAAGGAGCTATTAAATGACAAAAATGAGAATGTTAGCTTACAGTTTGCCCCTCATTACATGATATGGCCCAACACTATCCCAATCATCTTCACCACATCTTAAAAGAGAAATTTATCGACGTTTTTCTCCTCAACATGACAGGTGGGGGAAAAGAAAAAGACCCACCAAGATCAAATAGAAACTCTCTTTCTTTCTTAAATGCCTATTCTTTCCTTGACTTTAGCCACACTGAAGTTCAATCAGGTTATCTGTGCCTTTATTTGATGGAAAATCCTTTTTTGCTTTGTAGGAATTCCGTGGAAATTTACACTATAATTACCCAAACAGTAATTGGAGCTTACAAAGAGTGAAGACAAAAAACATACAGTTGACCTTGATTAAAGCACTTGAATGTCTAGCTTAGTTTGCGGGATTGGTGGGTTTGGAACTTCTTGCACGCCCATTTTCATCTCTTCAGCTTCGTAAGTTGAGTGAACGCCATAGAGCGCATAAAACAAAGAGATCAAACAAGCCCACACGGCAAATCTCTGGTAGGAAAGGATTTTTAGCGAGGTCATGAGGAAGACATTAAGGAAAATTGACATAACAGCTGGCCATGGCATGAATGGCACGGACCATTCTCCAGAATGGCGGAGGCAAGGTACAGTGTAGTGGAAGAAGCCTGTGATCATCACCATTAACCCACCAAACAGAGGCAAGCCCCACCAATGTTGCCCAAATTTCAGCGACATGGAGAACCCAAAAGCAGTGAATGAGAGAATAAAGAGGAAGAAGAGTGTGTGAGGTGGGGGATTGCTGCTAATGATCACATAACGACGGTAAATGAGAGCATTGGCAACTAAGTAGAACACCACAAGCGTGCTGATGGAGATCAATTCAAGCACGATTTGGAGGTCTGTGAAGAGTGCAATTGATGCTGTGCAAAGCCCTGTGCAAGCGTGAAAACAATATATTAATATTATATTCTGATAATGGTGGGTGGAGAAGATTAAAATTTAATTTAGAAAGAAAGACATACCCAAGAAGAGAGTGGCGTTAAATGGGGTTCCTGTGGAAGGATGCACCTTGGCCAACCAGGAAGGCACTAGACGAGCCCTTCCAATAACACAAAGGTACCTGGCTTGGCCTAACATGGCAACCAGAAGAGAAGCAACAATTCCCAAGCTTGCTCCGGCGCCAACCACATTGCTAGTCCACTCCCAGCCAATCTTTTGGAAAGCCATTGAAAATGATGCTGTTTTCACTATCTATATAATCATTTCAAGCATGATCACTAATTATAAGGAGTCCTTGTACCTGCATAAACAAATTTTATGTTTTGGGTTTTTTTTTTTTTTTTTTTAAAGCAAGTTTAGATTTAGTGACCTGATTGTAAGGCACCATCACGCACAAAGATAAGGCCATGAGGCAATATAGAAAGGAAACTGTGAGAACAGAACCCACAATGCCCACCGGTAGACTTTTACGAGGGTTTTGGATTTCTTCTGCCATGGTTGAAACCGAGTCATACCCAATATAGCTGAAGTAAACTTTGGCGGCTCCATTAACAACACCTTTAACTCCAAAAGGAGCTAGTCCACCTGGCTTTACCAAGTTTTCTGAACTCCCATTGCAGAAACCAGCAATTATGATGAATCCAAAGAATATCACATGAAACACTGTCATAATAAGGTTCAGCAACGAGCTTTCCTTCGTACTGCAATCCCAAAAAACATTCAAACTTCAATCACTTTAATTAAGAAACAGAACTAAGACTGATGCCCAGTTGCCCTTTATCAAAGATAGTTGAGTTACTAAAATTTGACTGCACTTTTTTTTTTTTTAATAACAAAAAAATACTAGATGATTAACAAAGAAAAGGTAGAAAGAGATCAAACCTGTGGCATAAACAGACTGTGAGAAGAAGAATAAGTGCGACCGCTGGTAGATCCAACATATTGTAACCCTTTACTAGTCCATCCACTTCTATTCTCCACGAGTTTTGATGATTTTCTCCAACAGCTTGGCACAAATAGTCCGTAAAACTTCTTGCCACCGCAGCGTTTGAAAGTACATACTCCATAAGTATGTTTGCCCCCGCAAAATACCCCACAAACTCTCCTATAACATTCCAGTATTTAAAACTGCTGTAAGAAAATATTAATTGAAAGAAGAAATACAAGACATTAACATATATTTTTCAAGTCATTTGGTGATCATATATATAATTTTTGAGTTTGATGAAAGTTGTTAAAGAATGCTGATAAATTGATTTCATAAGAAGGCATCATTTTATATGGAAGGAGAAGGGCAAGAGTTTATGTTGTAACCGTCGGTACCAAAGGTCACCCGTAGATAACTGAAGGCGCCTCCGGCAACAGGAATCTGTACAGAAAATTCAGTGTAACACAAGGAAGATAAAAGAGCTGATATGCCGGCAATAATATAAGATATGAAGACAGCAGGGCCGGAGGTTTCATGGGCCACAGGGCCAGTGGTGACAAAAACACCAACGCCAAGCATGCCACCAACACCAAGAGCCACTAAATCATACCACATGAGTTTCCTTTTCATGTCTGCACCAGACCTTAACCTCACTTGATTGAGCTCTTGGTCTGGTGTCCATGTGGCTAGCATTCTCTTCCTGAGCCTGTGAGGGGTTTGGGAAAGAGATTGGCAATACTTAGAGAAGAAATTAATGTTGTTGACTGAAGATTGCAGAGTGTTTGCCATGTTTGAGAAAGAAGAAATGAAATGAAGGTTTTGTTGTTGTTGGCTTTCCATGTGAAGGTTGAGGTGAAGAGAAGGGTTTAAATATGCATTTTGGAGAGAATAAATTGCAAGATTCTTTTTCTAAAGCTCATGGAGAACCCCAAATAAGTGTCTCTATCTTTATTGAAAGTACCTAGTTGTCCAAGTATCCACTCTAAAATGACACTGAAACCCTTTTCTCTATCACTCATGCAAACACAGCTTTTTAGGACTCCAACATCCTAAAGAGGTTTCTGTAGTGAAGCATGCAAAAGAAAAACAAAAAAGCAAGTAGAAAAAAAGAAGTCCCAATAACCATTTTGAAACAAGCTTAATTGTAAGAGGAATCAGTCTGTGAGCAAGGAGTTTGACCTCATCTTTTGGAATTTCCCATCTTAAAATTTGAAAAGATGTGACAAGCATCCACACTTTGTTAAGGCTAACATAACGATTTCTTCTCTAAAACTCAAGAATAATTAGACTTGATTCCTCCACAGTTGCTGCATATGATTGCTGGATGAAATGTTCAACAGTTTGGAGCATAACCCATGTAAATCTAATGTGGATTCATTTTAAGTTTGATCATCTTGTTTCCATATATGGAATCATATACTGGCTGGACCAGCATTTTCTTATCTTATATATATAATTATATAAGTTCGCAGGTGTTGACATATTATTGAAGGCATACATTTGAGGAGTTAGCTTCTTGTATAATACTTGCTTAATTTATATTAGATTTGTGTGGAAGTGAAGCATTCACTTCCCTGGTTTTAGGCTTTTATATTATTCCCAAATTTCTTGTCAATCAAATCCACACAAGTTGAATTTTAGTGGTATCAGTTTTCACCGGCCTATTGTAGAAATTAATCTAAAATGATTCTGTGGTTATCCTAAATGATTTTGACAATGCCATCTAGAATGAAAGCAATTAGTATTCCAAGCATCTGGAATACATATCGCTAACTAACCAATTATATCTCTTAATTAAGTTAATCAAGATTTGTGGGTTGCTTTACTTGAAGAATGTACCAATTATCAGTCTAGTAACCTAGCTATATATGTACCTAACGCTTAACTCTCATAAGTATATACCTTACCGTTTGCATATATCCCCAAATCTGAAATACAATCCATCTCCATTTCACAAAACTTTTCAATAAAGCAAGCTAGGCAATGCTTCTTATCTTGAAAATGCTATAATTTTAAGATCACTACATCCAATGGAAAGCATCCTGAAACATCTTTATGTAACTTTCATGGAAGAAAATGGATGAGAGTCAGTTGTGGCGGTTAATTTGTTAATTAGATGTTAAAAGTAGTAGTAGAATATTATGTGTAGAAACACAAGTAGAGAGTTGGTGTTGTGCCATTGCCACCAAACAAGCTTATCTCTTGTGCCCAATTCTTTAATTTCTGTTCTTAGCATCATTGTATCAAGTCAAAAGCCACTATCTCTGGTATGAATCAAATCCAAGTAATATTCTAGCTAGCTAACGTAATAGAAGAAACAAAAAGATAATAAATATAGGACCCATGAATCAATTTCTTCTCTGCAAATTATTTGGAATTGATTATTCAGCAATATCAGAAGGTTGAGACTGTGTGGCTCTTAATGTTGTACATGTCCTCATGTGGGCGTGCGAGACTCGAATTTCGCTTGGATTGGACTGCTTTTGTGTCAACATCCCCTTGGATTTCGATACTAGTCTGTATATCTAGCTAGGAACACCCACTTGAGACTGTTAATGTTTATCTAATAGATAATCATGGGACTACTGAAGTGGATATTGTTTGTTAAAGCTCAGAATATTTAGTGGCTAACAGATGAGTCGCCAACCAAGTTGCTAAAGGACACTGTGCCAAAGTCTACCATTGTCACTTTTCTAAAACTACTCTTTATTCATCCCTTCGCAAGACTAAAATGACTTCTAATTAGTACATACATTCTGAATTGAAAGTTGCCTCCGAAGCACATTAATTTTTATCTAAAACAGTTTATTGTCATGATTTAATTGGACAATGCTGCACTTTGTGCTTGTGGTGTCGTGGACTTAAAATGAACACAATCTAATCAGATAAGATTAAATTAATAAATTAATAATTAAGAAAAAAGAGACTTTGTTTACTGCCATAATTGTTTGCCTTACCAATCCAGAGCATTATGAGCACATACAGCTGACTTCCTATACAATTAGTTTTCAGCACAATCACTCCTCATCAATGATGTCATTTCTCCAATCAATCTTCTTAAAATTCTAAATTAGGAATATATATATATTAAGGTACAGACTGAGATAGATGTACAATGGCTGCCATTAAGATTGGATTCTTTAAATATATTCACATGACTAAAATAAGAAAAGCACAGGGAGTATAGAATGCTTTTTTTCTGAGATGTTGAATGTGATTGGGTGTTTAGTTGCACTGAGGAAGCAGTTGGTGCCCCTTTGCTTTTGTTTATTCTAAAGTGGGCCATCCAAATTTCCCTTGACCTCATTCCCCGCCTCTCCCCCTTACACTTAGTGAGTGTTGCCGCAGCATCTTTTATTTCTTATGCAATGGCAAAGGAACCTCCAGAAGGTCATGCCATATGTTAAAAGTGCTTTGTTTTATATATCAGATGAGACATATTACGAATAAAATGTTGCAAAAGAATGATAGTAAGAGAGTCACCTCCAGAAACCAAATGCTCTTTTCCTTGCTAAGAATAATCAGAATTAGCACAAATTGTTTCAATATTATAAGAAGAAGATCTCAGATTGAATAATGCTAACATTAGCTTTGATAATTGGTATATAATTAAGGCATGAATGAAATAATGATATATATCAAAACTAAACTTGGTGGTAAAGGAAAAAATTGAGGTTGATAACTAAAAGCTCCTTCTAATTAATGCCCATGCCAAAGCAACATTACAGAATTGATTGTGAAATCCATACAAATTTGCCGTTAATATTAAAATGAAACATAAAAAAGGATGTATCATAGCTACCCAAGTTCTTCATGTTCTCACTCTACAATGTCATATTACTTATTAAAAGCACACATCTTTATATATTCCTGAAACTAGTGTATTGATGATATTCTTTAAAGAGGAAGATTTAACTTTCTGCACTATCACATAAGCAAAGATTTTGTTAGTGCCCAAATGGATTAATCAAGCCAACCCCATTAAGTTTCCAGGGCAAAGTCTTGGTGGTGGCACTAGGACTCCCTCATGACTCATGTTCTTGTATTATATATATGAAAATGGCATCATTGGCACCATTTGTTAAGAAATGATTTACTTCATTACCGGCTGTGTTTTTTTATTTGCAAAAGCCAAAATTCTTGGGTGGAAACTTCTAAAAAAGTTGAAAACCAGTGGCCTCACTCAACCATTTGAGAAAAAAAATCATTTAGCCGGTGATCTTCTTTATGAAATTAACTAATTAAATATTATCACTGTGAATATGAGATCATGGAGTTGCTTATAAGATTGCGAAGTATACATCTCATGTTGTGATAGAGGTTCTATATTTTTTTTGCAGTTCCTATATCATTATTCATTAATATAAGAGGGTTGAAGCGGCTATCTTTATACATGAATTGCTACCCCAATTAATGGAAGTTACATCATGCAGAATCTACAGAAATTTCCTATTCGGGTTAACACAATAGTATATATAGCAAGGTTTTTTGATCAGGCATGTCATATTTTTAAGTCTTCTTTATGTATATTATGGAAGCTTTTTAATACGTGTAAACACAAACCAATAAAACCTTGCTTTTACTTGTATCTTTTCTTTCTCTCATCAGTTGTTTTTATTATTAATTTCTTATATAAATGCGCGCACACACACACACACAGAGTCATTGGCTCTAACATTACACTTTTCTAAGCATTCCAAATGCCAATATTAAGTACATCCACCACCAGAAAGAATTAATAAATAAATTGAAATGAAGGTTATTTGTGTGCATATAGAGACAATACATAATATGAGTTAGGACAAAAAGAGATTAGTTAGGGTTTAAGCAAGGGGGTTTGTACTTTTAAATATTACTGAAATACTTTTGTGACATCAAAAGGTTAAAATGGAAGAAATTTAATAAAATAAAGGTATATGGTCTGCCATGAATGAAAAGAAACTATCATCTAACAGTGAGAAAACCAAAGTAAATCCTTATTAAATAGATAATGAAGACAAACATGCTACTAATTCTAATAATTTCCATATGACATACCCAGCCTAACTAGTGGGCAGTAATCTTTTTGCGTATTTGCATGGAAAAGCATTTGCAAGAAGACACCACCCAATTCAATTATATGAGAGTTTCATGCTCATTAACAAGACACTACCCAAAGTCATAGCCGAGAAAAACTTTTCACAAAAGTTTTTGGCATAAGACATGAAGTTTAAAGCTAGAAACCATAATGCATGCATTTGCTCGAAGATCTCACTTCTCTCTTGGCATTTATCCACGATCCAATAAAAAATTTAGTTCATGTCAACGTTTTTCACCATTGATTATTATTTGTAGGGGCGAGCTAAGTGGCATCGATCAATGGCTTTTATAGTAGCTAGAATTTGTTAATGTTAGGTAAGAAGTTGTCTTCAACAGGAGTAGAATCTAAAATATGATTGACCCAGGGCATGACAGTGACTGATGAAGATACACCCTATACCCCTTTTATATATTTATATCGATTTGAGTGAGTTGTAAATTACTATTTTCTAGGGCTGAAGGCATCAACATGGTAGGGCTGGGGTATGAATTTAGACAGGTTTCTTTCTGTTCATGTATCTTTATTTAAAAAAAAAAAAAATCTAGAAAACAAAAATACGTCAAAAAGGGTCTAACTTAACAGCTCCATCCATCTTTCGATAATTGAAACCTTAATAGAATCGATTACAATGGAATCTCTCTTAAGTGATTGCAGCTGTAATGCATGAATTGACAGCAATCATACTTCATATGCCAAAAGGAACGGACGTCTTCTCATCACAAGTTCAACTGATTGAAAAGCACCAGTCTCCACCTATATATGCATTTTAGCAACACCCTTTTTTTAAGTTTCCCCTAAGTAAACAAATCTAAATTAAATTCCATTATCTACGTACAGAAAATATAGTACAATACTGTTGAAATTTCCATGTCAATAACAACATGAAGATTCCGGTCTAGCTAAAATGATCCTAAAATCATTTCATAGCTTGATTCCATTAAGTTGAGTTGAATAAAAGAATGACAATGCGTACATCACCATTATTAAACTATAGATAATATTAAGTGTTTTTTTCACTTTCTTTTGAATTGAGCCATTGAAAAGGTAAGGGCAACAGGTTCATAATTAAGATTGAAGAGGGAATTTTCAGATCCTTATTGGTATTCTTCATAAATTATTGGATTGTTTATATGAAAATGGAATAACACTTCTTGACTACTACATGTAATTATGCAAAAAACAATCAATAATTGATGATTTTCTCTTTAGAAAGATAATGAAAGTCCCTTTTCTTTAGGCTTTAGAGAAAAGCTATGTTGCCCGAAACAAGATTTACTGAGTTGGAATGAAGATAGTTTTCATAATTATTCTTTTGCGAAAACACTATCCATAGTGTCTCTTCAGTCCACTGATGGGGGTCGGGTGTAAAATTCCCTTCTCAATATACCACCTTCTGTGACGCCACTCCTTAATAAACCAAATTTTTTCATGTGTTTTGTTTGCGTTGAAAAAGACCATTTTTTCCTTTATAGAGCGAAAATTATAAATGAAGTGATTGGTATTAGGGAATTTGAGGAGCAAGAAAAAAGGGAACGTAAGAGAGATGTTAATGGCAGCAATGATACCTTTAGAGAAAGTAGTTTTAGGAAAAGAAAAAGATGATGAACTTTCTTGCAGAAAAGTAAGATTAGAGAGTTTATCATATATTCCCATTTGGGAAAGTGTTCAGAGATTTGAAGCATCCCACCAAAGAAAGATAGTTAAGTAGGGATTGTGGAGAAAACAAAGGAGTGAAGGAAGAGATAGGGTCGGTGGTGGAGGTGGCGGTAATGGTGCTCATTCTTGCCACATATCATGATAATAATATTTCATCCCTAGGTGGTCTATCAAGTGCCACGTAGAATTTTTATCGACCAAACGTTTGGTTTCATAATATGATTTTGTTCTGCTCAAAGGGTGGTGTTCTTTCAAAGGTTTCACATGATAAACATATATAGTTTATCATTATACTAAACCAAGGTTCTATAATTTAGTCCCATGGGTAGTTTGAGTGGAAGAAGATTTTAAACATAAGAAAACAAGGTTTAATTTTCTAGCATTTTAAAATTAAACTTTCAACTTATTCAATATAGTAATTAGGTATAATTGATTCAATCTCAAATAAACAGTTATATACATGCTTAATAGAAGTTCATGCTAAGTTTTGTGTATATGATCGATTGGATTGGGTCCACACCACACCACACCACCAAAACAGGAATTAAAATCTACTGTGAAAGGATAAAAGAATGTTAGAATTTGTTGTACCTTGAGGGGGTCCAATTAATTCTCTAATCTCCTTCAATATATATTTTAATGCATCCACATTCAATGAAGTTAATTTTTCTCACCATTCATTAATCTTGTTGGGTGCTTCTAGTTGGCATCATCATCTTCAAAGCTTAATCAAGTATTTTCTCAACACAAGAATTTTATCTACAAGGAATTTGATCTCTGAGTTTCAATATATAATTTTATCCATGCAACCACAATATTCCCAGGATGACCAATGGTAATCACAAAATGAGTATCAAAAGCAAAGGATGACAGAATTGACCAGAAGCTTGGAATGGAATGGAACCAGCACAGCACCCCCGAAGAGCAACCATCCCATTTAGTATAATAATAAAAATAATAACAATAATAGCAGTGGAATTTTCCTGACTAGTGATTGTAAATAAATACGTAAAAAAGTTTGGAATTTTGCTTTTTGATGAATTTTAGCACATGCATGTTGAGATGCTTCGACATGAGAACCTGTCTGGTCATTTACTACATTGCCTGAGGGATTCTCAATTCTACTACTAGAAGCTTTATTTGTTTATTTCTACTCCTGCTGTATGATTTTCAGCTTAAGCATGCCCAATAATCTTCAAAATCTTCTAATTAAATCAACATGAATTTCTACTAAAGTTATTGCTTAAAATGCTTGTTAAAAGTTTCTGAATAGTTCTATCTAAACTTGAGCTGTGCCAGCTTTCCTGAAGGCACCCCTCTTTCAAGACGATTCACACGGCATGTTAAGCTCTGGAAACTAGTACTGTATAACGTGTTAAAATAAAATGAACATAAACATATGATAAAACTAGCAAAAGAAAACAAATGAAAAATGTTGGAGAAATCCATTTAGGAAACATGTCCAGTAAGTTGCATCTTCTAAAATCTTAATTGCATAGACTGTTGCAAGTTGACTGTCAAGTATATAACAGGAAATGCTTACAGGCCATTCAAACTGAGATTGTGCTTCACATAAATAGTTTCCATCAGCATCCACCACACACTGAAATTCTTAGGACACTCCACCCTGCATTTGATTACAGTGGATTCCTATTTACATCTTTGTAAAGCAGATATCGGGTCCTGGTTTTGCCTAGCGCAGCATACCTGAAACAGAGCAAAATGAATGATGGAGCACTAAAGAGACGCGCCAAATTCCAACTTCTTAGCAAGAAGAAGAGAAAAAGGTTAAACAATCCTACCATTGTGGCACAAATGGTGACATCCAAATGGCATCACCAGCTTGAACTGGGTACCTATAAAGATCAAGTAATGACCGTGAGAGTAAGCTCTAACAAAATTGCTGCAATGTAAAGTTGAATACAGCAAATAAATGCCAGAATAAAGAGATGGAAGAACACATTGACACCAGAAACCTTCTCCTAGGTCTATTATCAGTGTATGTGTGAATGAACCGAAGGGCAGATGCATTTAGAATAGCAAAATCACTAAGAAAAAATTATTGCACCCATTGGCATAATGCAAGGGCAATAATGAGTTTGAATCTATCCTTGCTCTTCTCCAGCATGTATATCTAAATGTACTCACAAAGAAAAAGCCAAAAAGAAGGTTGACAAATGCATTCTATAATATTGCTTTGCACTGATAAATAGATATCTAAGATACAATGGTTGCATTAAGACCCTGTGGTTTAACATCTGTGTAGAGCTTCACAGGGCTGCACCTAGAGATTCATCCCAGGTGCCTAGGTGACTAGAGCTCCACAAGCTATTTTTTTTAGCAATGTTATATGTACACACTTTTGAGTATACAATTGAATATATAGATGATGCGTCATCATGTAATTAGATGTTATTTTATTCTAAATTTAAAATCAATCAATCATATGATAACACATCATCTTTATATCAATTTGTGTACTTAAAAGTGTATACTCATAGATCTATTGTATTTTTTTAACTTAATAATAATTATTTGCATTTGGGGGCATTTGATGTTAACAGAATGCACAGTCTACCACAATACTACGGCAAAGACAAAGCAATAGCAACTAAAGAAGGCACATAAATGAGTAACTGGACATGTGCACTAGAGACTTGAGATTTAATTGATTTGGGACTGTTAATATTATTGGACATGTCTTTGAGTTGCATCCTTGTATGCTAGAGATTTCGCTATCCTCCTTCCTGAGGATGAGCTTAGGTTATTTTGCCTTTGGACTTATGTTTATGCAATGTATATACTTACCAGTAAAAAAAAAAACACCACCAAAAAGTTATCCATTTGTTTCAGAATATTGGTGAGGACATGATAATACAATGCACACTTTCATACAATCTCAATTTTTGAATGGAATCCTTACCAGTTATCACCCAAGCGATAGATACCCTGTCCCTCTAAAAGCAACAAACCATGCTGATTATAATGGACTTCCTATAAACAAATCAAACCAAATTACACATTCACCACAAAGGTTAGGGGGCAGAAGCTATGAAAGATGAAATCCATATTAATTACCAATACCTGATTATAATTAATCAATTTGTACAGGAAATCAAACATTGAAAACAAAATCTCACAGATTTTAGCAAGGAATTAGCACCAAGAAAGGTAAATAAATCATGAATTTGTTCACAAAAATTATCATACCTGAATTGCTTTTCAGTTCCAAAGAGGCATAAAAGTAAACAAATCAAAGTTTAATACCTATGATATTAAAATAAGACAGTCAATCAGCAGGAAAAGAACATACCTTCACATTCAGGAACTCTCCAGGCTGAAAATCCATGATCTGCATGCAAGGATATGATACTCAGTTGCAGCAAAACCAATTAAAAGGGATTTTGAAAAAGGCAATTACAAATAAAAAACAGAAATACAAAATTGGTAATCAAGAAGTAAATTATGGCTCACATGGATATTAAAGTCATAAGGCATCGATGCAGGAAGAAGCTTCCTCAGCTGAAAAACCTGTCAACAAGTACAGAAAGATTATACCATATCAGCAGAAACCTAAACACGATTGAGTGAATTAAAGAAATCAAAACAAAGCACAAAAACATGAATATTATTCTTTGCATAGTTCATTGAAGTTTTCTAAAAGAATATAACATGATATCAATTATATGATACAGGAAATAGTTCAAAATATGAAATAAAAAAAATAGCTGCTTTTAATAAATAAGTCACAAGGTTCTATTTATACAGACTCAATAATAGGGATAAACAAAGGATGCTCTATTTGACAATTCTATAAAATTAGAAGTGAAATCCATAAAAGGAAAAGCTTCTCTCTATCAAAGTGGTTTCACCAAAATTAGAAGACAAGTAAAAATATATCCAAAACTCACCTCCCCAGGAGATTCAAGAAGCGGCTGCTTGTCTGTTGAACCGATTATCTGCTCAGCTATATGATTTTCTGACGCTGCATACCTTAGAGGAAATGAACCCCCTTTATGGTAGTTATTTAACAAGAGTATTATAACAGTGACAGTATGATTATTGAACAAAAATTAATCCAGAGTGATAAGATTTTGATAGGAAGAAGTCCCACAGCAATTAGTCTTGTCTTAACAACATATTGAAAAAAGAACATGTAAATAAGCTGCAAAATCATATCTGATAGTATAGAAGCTCTGCAATAGTACTCAGAGAGTATGTCATGAAAACTGATAAATATATCGAAGAACAAGGTAATGACCATCTACTCAATTAAATTGTGAGAGACAAACCTTCGCTCAAACACCACTATAGTAGAAGATTTATCAGCCCTCAGTGAATGTTCAAAATTAGGAGGTAGATAAGCATATGAATCCACCTACATAAAAAGCACAAATAAATTCAACATTTTTTAGGCCTCCATTGAAAAACTAGAAATAGGTTTCCTATCACAAAAGCAGAAAGAGACATATCTATATAATCATAAAGCAATATCAAAAAGCGAACACTGAAAGATCTTTAAGCACAAGGACTTTAGAAATTAAAAAAAAATTGAAATCCAAGAACAAATAATCTAGACCATCACACAGTCACATATATCTTACTATAACTACAAGTAACTGATAGAACCAAAGGGTGTAAAAGGTCTGACACGAGAAGAAACTGGAAAGCCACATGGCTGGAGGTGATTGGGACTTGAGTAGAAGCCGTTAGAGTGTGGAAATAAAAGGGAGAGACAAAGAGAATTGTAGGGGGAAGAAAATTTTGATAATTGTGGGTTTTATTTTGGGAGAGAATTGGCCTCTTGAAAGCCAATATTATTTTGCTTGTCTTATTTCAATTGTAGTGTTGGATGGGAATTTGATAGGAACTAAAGTGCACAAGGGCAAGACCAAGAAATTAGTGTTGTGTGGTGAGGTGGATCGATCTTAGAAAATCAGGGACACATGGACCACAGTGGGAGAAGCAAAGAAAAGGGGCATAAAACAGAAAAGCAGTAGTATATAAAGAGGGGGAAGGAGAATGAAAGGGCAGAATCATATTTGTGGAGAATATTCTGAAAAAGAGGCTTTTGCCTAAGGGGAGGTTATCAGCACCTCGAATTGTTGGAGTTCAGTTTGGGTTTTCTATTTGTTTTCCTCTTTTGTTACCTACTGCAAGAGACCAACCTTGTAAACGTGTTATAGTTCTTCTTGCTCATATATAAAACAACAGTGCAGGCTTTTCATTTAATTTCTGGTGTGTTGGTCTGCTCTAATTCCCTGGAAAATGGGCTGTTTGTGAGTTACTTGTTGGAGAGTTGTGATTCAGGTGTAAAGATCCTAGGTTCCTAACAGAATTGTAGAGATGAAATTTCTGTAAACCAGTTATCCTCCTCCTTCATTTCAACTGTTGTGATTTACATGTTGTTTCATTGCTAAATATTCCCCTTTTTCTGTTAAATTTTGCTCCCGTACTACTTGTATCGCTTTAAGTAGTTGGATTGACTGATTATTTGCTGAAAGTGCTCCTCTATTGCTTGGCTGAGATGGTGATTAATGTTAGACAACCGGTTGGTTAAAGCGTACCACTACTAGAAAAATAAATATTGGGGTAATGGCACAACAACAATGAAGTACCACTTGGAAAAGGAGGGACAGGTGGTTAGAAAAGGTTTGGGAAATAGAGAGAATAAACAGGGGGAAATGGAAAGATAGAGGGATGGGCAGAAAATTAATATTGGTTGTGGAAACTTTTGGGAGAGAACCTGGTCTCTAGAACAACAGCCTAATGAGAGAATCCGACACTCTGGAATTTGTTGAATTGTATTGAGTTGTTAGGCGGAGATACCTAACAAATTGGTATCAAAGCAACTTTTCTTAGATAGATTCAGAGATGGAAAAATTACAATCAAAAGTGGAAAGCATAAGAAATGAAAGTCACAACATAAACAAAAATTGTAGATATTATGAAGGATGCTATCTGGATTGCCCAAAAATTAGGTCTCCCTTCTGCAAATAAACTGTTGGAGCATTCAGCAAAGCTCGAGCCATTGACAATGGTTCAAAAAGAGGAAACCATAGATTTCGACGGTGTCTCCAACTTGACAGATGTACAGAAAAATAAATCAATAGGATCCAACAGAAATTTAGTTGATTTTGGTGAGATCCAGCTGTCGGAACTTGTTGGCTCACCTAGTTGTCTTGTCCCCATGGAAAAGGAGACAAAAATGTTGGAAATGAGGGAAGAAGAAGTTGTGAGAAAGAAAGAAGAAGATGGTGTTTTTAGTGATCCAAACTGGATCAACAACCCAATTATCCATTTTCAAACCAACTCAATTCTTTAAATAACCACAATCCCAACCATATAACACTACACATACTTTACACCCCAACCCAAATACACTCATCCAACCCAACTTAGCTATATTTCAATACAACCTCCAAGCCAAAGCAAACTACCCCAGACCTGCTCTATTTCTCACCAACCCAATAATTCCAAGTATTACCAACTCCATTACCCAAGCCCAAGAAAGTTCACCCAAGCCTACCACTCAAATAATCCAAGTTATCAAATTCCATTAAACCAATATAACCCAACAGCCACCAATCTGGTATTCTGCACTCACACAACCCATTTAACTCAAATCAGAACATTTCTTCATCCACAATGGTTCAAAATGGGAAATCTGAAGACAACCAATTGCCTATAGTGAGTCAATCAACTCAGGTGATAAAATCAGAACATGGACGACAACTGGGATTACTTGTAATTGCCGACGAAGATTCTAGTGGATGGTTGTCATGGACAAAGAGAAATTTTTTAGTCAATAAAATTGAATCAAATGAAGCAACAAGAGGAGAAGCAAGAAAGACAAGCGACAATTGTGAAAACTTTTGGGAGCGAATATGCTCTCTCGAATACTAGGCTTGAGTATAGAATCCAACACTCTCGAAATTGTTACGAGATTAGCTTGTTGAATTGTATTGAGTGATTTGGTGGAGGTATTTAATGGTAACATATAAAATGCTAAGGCAACCATTTGAAGGACATGCCTAACCTCTAACACAGCTAAAAGATGCGACTATTGCTAAATGTTTGTGCATTTCTCACATTTTACTTACAATTTAAACTGTACAACTAAAGTTTTTTTATCAATGTGAAATCAAACTTCCTTACCATCAGTTCGTTGCTAAAACCAGATCCATTAGTGAGTGTCACAGTACCTTTAACTACAAATATGAACCTAAGAGAAAAAGCAAGAGATGAATATTAAAAATAAAAAATAAGTGAAAGAAACTTGAGCTAATCATGTTTCAATCAAATATAATGAAAACAAAAAAGTACAAAAGCATGAATCCTGACCTCTCCACATCATGTGGGGGAAGCCCTGATCTGGAATTTCCTGCACAGGGTATAATTTATATCAGTCACCATGTAAAGAAATAAAATCTTGGGACATTCATTGAGTGCAGTGTTATACTATTGACATGAACTTCAAATGAACATGGACCACACACAAATTACAGTGTCTATTGTAATGGAAATGGGCAATCATTGAAAATGTCTACTGATTCACAGTGACAGGATGTCCTTCAGAATAAACAGAAAACTTAAATCCGGTTACATAAATATGAATATATAGAGGTGTATTAATAAAACTATAATAAATCTACATGAAAAACAACTGTCTCAAGGTTAGTGAGATAAAACAAATTACAGAGCTGAACTTGATGTGGTGCTGCATAATTTATGGAAATACGAGTAATCGGCTCAATATAGAATTTCACCAGATTTGACAAACAGAATGTCTGTAACTGCTGGCTTGCCATCAAAAGATGCTTATGTTATATTTTGTAAGTAAAAACATAACAAAACTCTACATGAAATTTAAAATCAAAATTGAAAACAAAAGCATAAGATAGAGGAACATGATCATAGACTAGAGATGTGCAACTTTAGTAACATAGGAACTAAGACATCGATCACTGAATTGTGAGTGATCAGACAACTTCAAATTAAGAAGTAAAGCACATAGTGATAAGCTGATAGTTGTTCTTTTTTAAATACTTGCCAGAGCTAGAGAACAGCACATAAAGCATCAAATGTTTTAGAGTAAAGCAGAATTCATATTTGAGTGTGAGAGAGTATTTGACAGATAAAACATTAACAAACCTTGCATATTTGCTAGGTACATCACAAAGTGTGAGCCCATTGCTGGTGTGATTAAATAAGCTCCCAACGTGTTTGTCCTATCAGTTAAATTTGAATGATTAGGCCAGCAAGCAGTCTAAATTGTCCAACAGTAAACTCAAAACAAAATAGAACGTACCAGTCCGGTAAAGGACTGAATACATGACTTTCAGGTGTGATTAAAGCATGGTCTCTTTTGTATACACTGCGTGTGAAACCAGGCAAGTCTGTCAAGCAAACATACAAATTAATCTTGGGTGAGTTAAATTGCCCTTTAGCTGTCCAGTTATCAGTAAGAATGAAGACAAGGAAATAAATACGGAGCATTAAAAGAACCATTCAGTATTACATTCAAAATTTGTTCTCTGCTTTATAAATCCAAAAATAAATAAGAAACATGCTCAGTGCTAAACTGAAAAGACATAAAATGCACACTCCAAAAACCAGGGTTCCACTCAAAAAAACTTGACAGAAAGTTCCAAATACAGTTATCATAAGAATTTTGATTAATTTATTTATCTGAACAAAAGAAAAAAGTATTTGAAATAAATTTCAAAAATAATTTTTCAGAACCAATTTTCTTAGAGTTTACCCAACCAGCCAAACGTTTTTAGCTTTAAAATAATAAGATCTAACATGTACTAATTTTTGGTTGGCGAGTAAAATGTACCCAAAAAAAAAAAAATTCCAGCATTTTCGATCATAATTGAATTGGCAACATGTAAAGAAATTTATCTCATAACAGAATGCATTCAATTAGATTATAACACCACACAAAATGGAAAGAATACCTTGCAGATGAGAAGGCGATAGTGTTGGGTTTGTGACTTTCCAGTACAAAGGTTTAGAACTCGTTTCGCTATCCAAGACTGAACGTGCAGAACAAAACCCTCCATCACTGTACCCAACTTCAACAAAACCTGAAAAGAAATTAAAATAAAGCCAAAGAATTTCAATGATCAAAATCAGAAAAAAAAAAAAAAAAACTCAAGAAGTGAAGAATTAGGACAAGGAACTCAAGTATATACCCAGAGTGACAGAAAGTAGAAGAAAAATTTGGAGTGTCTGCATAATTTATGGGGCAACTGACCGAACCACTTTAGTCAGATTTCAGGGGCGAAGCAAAGGCTCCCCACAATATTTTTACATTTCTTATCAAGTAACGTTGCCGTTCAAAAAAATAAATAAATCCTCGCAGGGGGTAACAGTGCCGTTATTCTTTAACACCACGGAGTCCACAGTGTAGCCACTTCCAGTCCATCGAAATAACGTTAATGTTGCTGTTGTCATTTCGCTACAAGTGGCATGGCCGTTGTTGACGCCCTCTGTGGTCAGTATAACGTTATATTATCATTCACAGCACCGATCATATAATCTGTAATATGCCACTGTGCCCTCTGTGGTCACAGAATCGGTAGCACGATATCACAGTTCATTTCCGGTGCCACGAACATTCTCTTTAAGGAAGCATTACTAGTAAGTAGTGATTTCACTGTTTAGCTAGAAGATCAGAATCAGTAATTTTACCAGTTAGAAACCAAGTTAAATGTACCTCATAAAAATCACGGTACTAATCAATTAAAACGACAAATGCTTGCACGTGGGAGTCAAAGAGAGGACTTCTTCATTAGTGGAGTCTGCGCAGACACCACGTCGGTCGTTCAATAGGGTCAATGTAAACTCCTATATTATTAATATAACATCACTCGCGGTGAAGATCCAGAGAGTTTGAAATTTTTATCTGGAGGCCTTTTGGTTGGTAGTGTTAAAATATTCCTATGTTTTATGCCAATGTTGTTTCTCCAGGTATTTAAGGCATCTGGATTAGCCAGTGCTGATGCAAACATATAACATGCAAAACAGTTCCAACTCATCAGTTATTGATGATCATTCGCCAGCATCAGTTTTGTATATCTGCAATTTCCATCGCAGATTCTTGACATAAATTACTATAGTTCTATTAACAGTGTAAACATAGACTGGTAGTTTTTCTGTGGCAAGTAATAGATAGTGATAGGCTATATTGATGGTCGAAGTCATTCACAAACATTTTTTTCTCAGTGTGTCAACAGAGAAGTGGGCCTACATAGATGTTCCTGTAAATAGTGTGAAGCATTTCTTGGAGAAAACATGAAGGCTTCTCTATTTTGGGGTTAGAGCAAACTGCAAACAGTCTACCTCTTGATCGCAACTACTTCACAAAAATGACGGTAAATTATCTAGTCGAGTTTCTAGAGAGCGCGAAAGAGGAGGTTTCCCGCATGTACCTGAGTGGTTTGAAAATAAGAAAGACATGGATGGTTGTAATGCATGAACTTTTGCTGCAACTTTTCTCTTTAGTACCTAAAATATTAACAGACTAAATAGATGACAAAGAGACTGTCACTTCAACCAAATTATTTTACTTATTTCTTTATTTAAGCATAAGACATTATCTCCTCATATAATCCAAATGCCTCGTTGCACCTTCATTCTCTTCATCTCTTTTATTATAATCTCCAACTATCTAGCTTCAGAAGCTAAGGTCTTCATGATTTTAATGGATGAAGAACCTGCTATTTCTCCCCAAAATGAACAATCTTATCTCAGGTTAAACTTCTTTCAATTGTCGTATAGTTCATTTTCTTATAGATTATCTTACGGTATATTTTTCTTTTGGTTGACTGGTTATTTTGCACATCACCATAGGAATTATACTGATGATGTGGTGGTGTACAAAGAGAGGATTAGTAGTGGGCATGACAGATTCCTGGAGTCTCTTCTCCATAGAGATTCCTACACCAAACTCTACAGCTACACTCATTTGACCAGTGGATTCGCAATCCACGTTGAGTCTGAAGAGGTACATTAATTTTGTAAAACTCAGCTTTGCTATATTTGAAATTCATGCAAACATAAGTTTTCTACTTTAGCTAGTTGATGTATAAGTTGCAATATCCTCGCCTGCTATGTTGTAAGTATTGGATATGTTGTTCTAGTGCTCGACAAATGCATTAATTAATTTCTACTACCAGAGAAAATTTGGAGTTTAAAAACAAGATAGGAATTCTAAAAATGGTTACTCATTTCTCTTCTCAGGTCCTCAGCGCTCTTCAAAATGCAAAGGGAGTTAGAGCCATCTATGAAGATGTA
The DNA here is from genome assembly GCF_011075055.1 of Mangifera indica. Lineage (NCBI taxonomy): Eukaryota > Viridiplantae > Streptophyta > Magnoliopsida > Sapindales > Anacardiaceae > Mangifera > Mangifera indica. Next base: position 4,131,677 of record NC_058139.1, read on the forward strand.
AAAATGAAGAAGCTAACAACGCATACTCCTGAATTCCTCGGAATTCCTGACCAAGTTTGGCCCATTTTTGGGGGATCAGACAATTCGGGTGAAGGGGTGGTGATAGGCTTTATTGATACTGGTATTAATCCTGAACATCCTAGTTTCTCTAGCAGGTCCTCTAGGGGAACTCTGAGTAGAGGTAAATTCAAAGGGATATGTACTACTGGGGAGAGGTTTCCCAGGGAAGCATGCTCTGGTAAGATAGTAGGAGCTCATTATTTTGCACGAGCAGCAATTGCTCATGGTGATTTCAACTCCAGTCGCGACTATGCATCTCCTTTTGATGCTGACGGTCACGGAAGGCAAGTTGTGTCGTGCTAAGTCATTAACACATTCAAATAATGCCATGAATAAGCTTCTGATTAAACTCTATATTCTCATTTCAGCCACACAGCATCAACAGCTGCAGGAAACTACCATGTACCTGTAATTGTTAATGGCTTCAATTATGGATATGCTAGTGGCATGGCTCCAGGAGCAAGGTATTTAAAAGGGAAATGAAAAAAACAAGGGCAAATTTTTCTTTCATGTTGATAAATTCTAATAGACTCTATATATTCAAGGATAGTTTGTTGGACCTCTCCAGCAGGAGTTTTATGTCAGTGCTCCATCTTTTCTCTTTTAACAGGATTGCTGTGTATAAAGCTCTTCATACTTTTGGAGGTTATATGTCTGATGTTGTGGCTGCTATTGATCAGGTCAGTAAATATGGGAATCAAATGGCGGAATTAAATTTTTGTGTCTTTTAGAAAATAAAAATTAAAAAGATTATGTGTCTAAACAACTTCAAATATTTTTGATTGCACTAGGCAGTGGAAGATGGAGTAGATATAATAAATCTCTCTGTAGGCCCTTCCACCATCCCTTCTGGTTCTACCGCCTTCCTCAATTTACTAGAATTGGAGCTCTTGTTTGCAGTCAAAGCTGGAGTTTTTGTTGCTCAAGCTGCCGGCAATGGTGGCCCTTACTCCACTTCAATTCTTTCTTTCAGCCCATGGATCACAAGCATTGCTGCATGTGTCACTGACCGGAAGTACATCAACACAATAAGTTTAGGCAATGGACAAAGCTTCTCTGGCACAGGCCTTGCGCGTAAATTTTACTTCATAAATTGATAAGAAGCTATGCTTTTTTAAGATGATCTTGGAGCAAAACTTGTACAAGTAAACCTGGTTGTTATCGTTATGCAGCTCCAACAGCTGGAACAATATATTATCCTATAGCAGCAGCTGTTGATGCCTGTCTGAGGAACACTACCACTGGCATTGCATCGCTTGAGAGCTGTCAGCGTCCGGAGCTCTTCATCCCATCCCTAGCTCGAGGGAAACTAATTATCTGCACATACTCGTTTGATTTTGAGTACGAAGCTGCAACTCTTGCAGCCATCGCAGATAACATTAAAAACATGGCGGCTGCAGGATTTATCCTCATAATGGACCCTGATATGGGTTCAACACCAGTCAATGGTTCTACAATGACCCCGCGAGTCCCTGGAATTATCCTAAATAACATGCAAGCTTCAATGGTATGTTTTCCCGTCTTTTCTTCTTCATCAAATTTATTGTATTCAAAGCCGTTTAATTAATAACAAACGACCTAAAACAGTATGATTTTTTAATTTAAATTATCTGTTGGATGTGCAGGCTCTATGGGAATATTACAACGCCAATACCATTAGAAGCAGAAGCGGACAAGCAGTAATCTTCAATGCAAGGGCAAGAATACTAGATGGAAGGCAAGCAATTTATACTAATCAGGCACCAATGGTGGCATCCTACTCTTCTAGAGGCCCTGATGTGAACAACGCACTTTTGCAAACAGCTGATGTCCTCAAACCCAATGTAATGGCCCCGGGGTCTTCAATTTGGGCCGCTTGGAGCCCTGACAGCGGGAGTGATCAACTTATCAAAGGTTAAAAAACATTTCTCGTCTCTATTGCATCAGAAGCTGCATCAAAACGGCCCTCTAAATTAAACTTCAATCTGATAAGTTATAATTCACTAGCTACAACTGACATTTTACTAAATAATGTATTGAACAAAAACTGATTTTTCATATTTGTCGTTGTTTCCAGGGCAGAATTTTGCACTGTTAACCGGCACCAGCATGGCTACCCCCCATGTAGCTGGCATTGCTGCTTTAATCAAACATAAACACCCCAAGTGGAGTCCTGCTGCTATTACATCGGCAATGATGTCAAGTGCAGATGTAATGGATCACTCTGGCTCTCCGATCTTAGCACAATCAACTACCGGACTAGTTGAGGCCACCCCATTTGATTTTGGTGCAGGATTTATCAACCCAGCTCGAGCTATTAACCCAGGACTCATATTCAATGCCTATTTCCAGCATTACGTACAATTTCTTTGTGCTGTTCCAGGTGTTGATGATGAGTCTATAAGACGAGTAGTAGGAATTGGATGCTCCACAGCCAGAAAAGCATGGTGCTCGGATTTAAACACTGCAAGCATAACTGTTTCAAATCTTGTTGGGTCAAGGAAGGTGATCCGGCAAGTAACAAATGTAAGTGGAAAAAATGAAACTTACAGGGTGACTGTGAGACAACCATCGGGCGTGAAAGTTACTGTTAAGCCGCAGGCTTTTGATATAGGGGGAAATGCTTCAATGCGGCTAAAGATTGTATTAAAAGCTACGGAAGCAACAAGAGCTTACTCATTTGGAGAGATGCTATTGCAGGGAAGTAACATGCATGTCATTAGAGTTCCTATAGCCGTCTATGTGAGCAACTCTATTGGGTTTTGAATTATAAATTTAGAGCTTAAAAATGTGTGAAACAAACATCTCCTCTTGAACCAAACGTTCTCGAAGAAAGTTACATAAAAAAATGTCATCAAGTTGCTTACTAATTCTCTTTAATAGCGCAATATGAACCATCAATCATTAAGATAAAAATGCAATATACCAAATACAAGAAAACTGAAAATAAATTATAATCATAACAAAAAAGAATTTTATATCAGTAAAGTTTGATTATATATATATACAAGCTGATGAACCAGTATATCTGACGCTAATCCGTCCAATTTGAATTAAGGCATGGCTTAATAATAGTGGATGCTTCATCTATGCCTCCGGAATGCTGAAAACAGTTTTGGAATTGTGAATCTCTTCTTCTGCATCTGAAAGAATTATTTGTTGGATTTAGAGTTCTAAACTTGTAAGCTGAATGTGTAGTATATTATAACGAGAAGTTTCTCTTACCCCTAAACTTTTCATAAGAGCTTTCATTTTAGTAGTAGTAGATCCATCATGCTTCTGTCTTTCTGGCTTTCTTAGCTTTGGGACTTGTCAAAGACCAGACAAAACTTGGAACCAAAATTTTCCAGTTGCCCATACAAGTAGGAGTCCTTGGATGGCTTGGCTTTCTATGAATAGCAACAGTCTGCAAAATCAAGAATTCAAAAATTAATCACAACCCTATTGCTTACAATTCCAATCATCTACCATATCTAACTACTTCAACTCTAAGCAAATCATATTAATATGATAAAGGCAACCAAATTTAATCTTCTAACACATTGGTGAAGTATTAAAGGCATTGAAGACTACGATCTTCAAAGTTCAAGGTAAATACTAGCTTCCCTGATGCCAATTTAAATTAAGCCCTGTATAATTCTTTTATCATACTTTGTATTATATGGTATTATATATATTATAGGTAAGATCAGTGCGATACATTAGTTGTGGGTGGCTGATTCTTAGGAGAGGTTGGCTTTGGAAGCAAAAGAGTGGATGATGATGATGAAAATGCAGCTGATCGAGCAGACGTCCTTAGACTTTGAGAATAGCGAAGGAGCTCAGCTCTCCTATTGTATCCTTTACCAGAACCCCGATTTACCTCTTGATTGTTGGCATGAAGAAGATGATGGTGATGGTAGTGATGGTGATGATGATGATGATGCCGATTTGCTGACACCCTTGTCCTCCTTGGCTTCTCAACATATACGGTGATAAACACCACCTTTCCTTGCAAAACTTTGCCTGAAATTGAAACCACCACCCATCTTTATACTTCAGTACATAGTCATACCACATAAACAGAGAGACAAAGGATTACTTTACCATTTTGTTCGGCATGTTGAGATCTCAGCCTCAGGCTCTTCAAGTATACAATTTTTGTTCAAAGGTGGAGTTGGGATTTATGTATTTATGTGCATAAATTAAATTAATGGGTTAACGTATGCATGCAGGGAAATTAGAGTGTGAGAGAAAGTGATAGAGATGCAAGGCCAAACAGAAACGAGGCCGGCCAACATCAACCCTTTGGTTTGATCGACCAACCGTAAACGTTACTAAAAATACAAGCGAAAATTAATTAAGAACTAATAAGGTGAAAACTGTAATGACCATGTCCCTTTCACATGTTTTGGGGTTCCACTTGGCTACCTAATGACCATATCCACAGCAGGACAATGCTTTGTCATCCTCCTTGATTACAAATTAAGAATTTGCCCGAAATGATTACCCGGCTAGCCTGGCTTTTTCCCAATTAAGCTACAATAACAAAACAAGATTTACTAACCAAATACCGAAGCCCAATAATTTAATAGAGAATATTTTTTGTCCAAATTCATTCTGAGGTCCGAATTCTATTCATCCTAAACATTTTTTTTTTTTAATTGAGTCTCGGTCTTGTTTGGTCCAACCAACAAGCCTAACTACAAAGCTTCCTTGCAAACTCAGTTTTTGCCCTATCACTATGTGCTATATTTTTTTAATTTATACAAAATGATGTAAAATTGTCCAATACTAATTGGCATGTCATTTATCCTTATTTTAATGAATTTTTCTTTTCTGCTTTCATTCTCCCATTCACTCTGTGGCTTGTCACTTTGCCCGTTAATTTGGTATGTGTAGTATTATTAATAAAATTATTATATAATGTATGTTATATTGTTTTCTTTTATATCATAATCTTTCATTATAAATGACATGATACTGAATGATAAAGAAAATTAGTTAATATATTAATATTAATGTTTTCATAGAAAGACTAGACATGGATTTGATGAAGGGATGATAAGTTAACTATTTAAATAAATATTAAAAACAAATTTCAAAACAATTTAATTTTATATAATTAATCATTAAATTTATTTATTTCATATAAAAATAAACTTAATTGAATTATATACATATTTTAAATTAATGAATAAAGTTTATTTCAAGTCTCACAAAGCCTTTTGGCATATTAAATTCTTTGTCACATCACTTTATATGTATATCTTTTGATGAAACATTCTCCAATATTGATTGAAATCCTTATTTTAATGAATTTGAGTTTTTTTCTTTCATCCTTCCATTCACTTTGTATGGAAAAGTATATATACTAATCTTATATGTGTAATATTTTCCATAATTAGAAGTATAATATTATTTATACATATTGTATTAAAATTGAATCCAAATATGTAAAGAAGATTATTAATTTATTATCATGATCTCTTATAACAAATGATAATTAATAAGAGAACAAGACAATCAATTTATTTACTAATAGATTTAGTATATAATAAAAGAGGGGAAAAAAGAAAAGGCCAAAAGATCTCCCCCAAGGTTTGATGTAATCCTAATCTCTCACCCATTAAATTTCAAAAACTCAAACTTCCACTAATGAGTTAAAATTTGTTAAAACTCTCAATTATATATAAGGGTAAAACTACTATTTCAATAATAAAATTAAAAATATATATAATTTATTATTTCCACCTCTACAGTTTAAAAACTAATAATTTTATCTCTATTTAAATTTTTTTAGTTTTGAAAAATTATAGTTCCCTCTCAAACTAGGGTTTTGTTTTCTTCCCCTTCAACCACCATCTTTGTCTTCAACAATTGTCAAATCCACCCGAAACCGTTGTCGTTGAAGTCTTCTCACCTCTTTGGCCACATTACATCAACTTTTGTTTGGACCTCATCATCCAGATAAAAATCATTTAGATTTCTAGACAACTTTCGTCTGAAGAACTAGACGAAAGTCAACAGTCCATAGCCGAAGAGATGACAATACTTCGACGGCAATGGTTTAGGATAGATTCGACAGTCGTGGGCCTTAGATATAGTGGCTAGAGAGAAAGAAAACAAAACTCTAGGTTTGGGGGGGGGGGGGGGGGGGGGAGGGGAATTTAATTTTTTTAAAATGAAAAATTTTAAATAGGAGTGAAATGTTAATTTTTAAAATATGGGGAGTGGAAATATACTAAATTATTTTTTTAATATTATAATTGAAATAATAGTTTTACTCTTATATATAACTGAGAGTTTTAACAAAATTTAATTCATAGGCAAGAGTTTAGATATTTAAAAGTTGACGGGCGGGCGATGGTAGTACATCAAACCTGGGGTGGGAGCAACTCTTTTGGCCAGAAGAAAATGGAATCCTAAAATTTGGAAAACCGTTCAATAATATAATATATGTGTGTATATATATAGACAAGAGTTGAGAGCTGCATGCCTGGGAGGTTTTACAAGCGTCCTTGGAATCTGGGAAACTGAGATTTTTACATTATATACCAACACATCAAACCCTCGATCTACTCAACTTTCTTCAACTTGGATCTTTCTTCCATTACTGTAACAGTGATTTTAGTAGCTATGAATGCTCTTGCAGCCACCAACCGGAACTTCCGCCATGCAGCTCGCATTCTTGGCTTGGATTCTAAGCTAGAAAAGAGCCTTTTGATCCCCTTTAGAGAGATTAAAGTAATCACTATTTACATTGATTTTTAATTTTGTTTTCTTCATTTGTTTGGTTCTTGAGGGATTTTTTTTGGGCTCCAGGTTGAGTGCACAATTCCTAAAGATGATAGCTCTCGTGTCCTTTGTTGGATTTAGAATCCAGCATGACAACGCCCGTGGACTGATGAGAGGGGGAATCCGCTACCATCCTGAGGTGATACGAGCGAAGTTTAATTCTTAATTTTATTCAGAATTGGCATGATTTTTTTTCGGTTTATAATTTGGTTCTCTGTAGAGAATAAGCCTAATGTCCCTTGATCATATTTTTTTCCCTCAAACTTGTCTGAAACAAACTACTGTATTGTACTTGTTCAAGGTTGACCCAGATGAGGTAAATGCTTTGGCTCAATTAATGACATGGAGGACGGCTGTAGCTGCCATTCCATACGGCGGAGCAAAGGGAGGCATTGGCTGCAATCCAAGAGACTTGAGCACAGGCGAGTTAGAACGTCTTAACTCGAGTTTTCACTCAAAAGATCCATGATCTTAGCGGAATTCATAGGGATGTTCCTGCCTCTGACATGGGGACTAATTCACAGGTATCCCATTTACATATCCATTATATTAGTTCGTCGCTTCATAGTTTAAAATCCACGTCTTACTCTTCTATTGGACAGACAATGGCATGGGTCCTGGATGAATACTCAAAATTTCATGGGCATTCACCAGCCGTTGTGACTGGAAAACCAATTGGAAGTATCAAAAAGAGATAGAATGACAAAAATGTAGTAAATAAGAAATTGAATGAAACCGACATTTCCTATATTGCTATGGAATTTCAGGATCTTGGAGGATCACTGAGACGGGAAGCTGCAGCTGGACTGGGAGTAGTTTTTGCGACAGAGGCTTTACTGGCTGAGTATGGAAAATCAATTTCAGGAATGAAGTTTGCTATCCAGGTAGTTTCCTTCTACATATGCGCGTATTCGTTCTTCCTGGTAGAATTGAACTGCTTTCTCTGCTTACTTGACATTCTGTCTGAATGACTGTTATTTCAGGGGTTCGGCAATGTGGGTTCCTGGGCAGCAAAGTTTGTCCGTGAGAAAGGCGGTAAGGTTGTTGCAGTCAGTGACATCACAGGTGCAGTTAAAAACCCAAATGGAATTGATATTCCACCTCTGATGAAACACAAAGACAGTACTGAAAGCGTGAAGAATTTCCAAGGTGGGGATGCTATCGATCCAAATGACTTGCTTGTACATGACTGTGACGTTCTTATCACAAGCGCCTTAGGTGGAGTTCTCAACAAGTATGTAATGTTTAATCTTGCCTATTGAATATAAACTACTAACTAAAATGTAGATCATTGCTGTATAATCTTTCTAATCATGTGTTATTGTGGAAGGGAAAATGCTGGTGATGTGAAGGCGAAGTTCATAATAGAAGCAGCCAATCACCCCACTGACCCTGAAGCTGATGAGTTAATTACAACCCTGTGATTTCTCTAATTTCAGTACGAAATACAGTTTGCAAAATTCGCAAACTAAAAACAATTAAATCTGTCTTCTCTTCAGATTTTGTCTAAGAAGGGAGTAGTTATACTGCCCGACATTTACGCAAATTCTAGTGGTGTGACTGTTAGTTACTTTGAATGGGTTCAGGTACTTGCAACACGTCTATGCCTACTAACATTTATGTTATTTAATCTTCTAATCTGATGTTTAACTGTGTGCTCCCTAACAGAACATTCAGGGATTCATGTGGAAGGAAGAGCAAGTAAACTGTGAGCTGAAGAGGTACATGATGATAGCCTTCCTTGACATCAAGGCAATGTGCCAAATTCACGACTGCAACTTGGGGATGGGCGCCTTTACTCTCGGGGTGAACAGGGTTGCCCGTGCTACTCTGCTCAGGGGGTGGGAAGCATGAAAAATCTTCCATTTGATCCTTTCAGTTTTTGTGTAGTTTCAGTTTTAACCTTCATTATCTTCGGAGAATTCAGTAGTCCTTATACTCCAGTTCAGAGTTCAAAAAAGCATTTATGGAGCAAAAAAGAAAGGAACTAATCAGAAATTCAAATAATTTTAGTTCAATTGGGTGTTTTCCCCAACCTTTTAGCAAGATGAAATCAGTGGCAACAATATTTTCCATAGCACAGTAATTCATCAAGAAAACACGTTCACAAGATTAGATATTAAACTTAGAAGTATGAATGCATGAAAAATAGCAACTTAAGTCTTTATCATTCACTAGCTTAGATAGATTACATCAATACTAAGCAAGAACAAATACTCAAATTATACACCTAAATCTGACTACTCATTTTTAATACCTCCGGAAGTCTCATCTTGCCATGTTGCTTGCCATTGCTTGTCATAAAAGGTTGTCTCCTCTAGAAGCCTTTTCAGAGTTTCAATATCCTCATTCTTTCTGATTAGAAGCACCCCAACGACAGCAACAAATAATAGAGTCTTGCAAAAGAAGTTGCTCATTTGGTCGACCAAACCTACTCCGGTCAAGCTATCAACTAGATAAGCCATGAAGAAACCTATCATGGCAGCACGGCCTGCGCCACACTCATAAAACAACTGGTAGAATTAGCTTGTTGTGACAAAGTACAATTGTAATTTACTTCAAAAAGGGAGGTATAGATAGAGCAAACCATTAAGAAGTTCAGCTTCAGGAAGATGGAACCTCTTCATCCATGCCCACCAAGGTATAATTGAGGTGTCAAAAACTACAGGATCATCATTACTGGATGATTCTGGATTATCCTCAAGCCATTTTCTTCTCCTAACTTCTGAAAAAGATTATCCATGGAGAGGAATTAGAAACCAAGTAATCCCTTAACAATTGGGAAATACATTAAGTCAATCATTAAGCATGATACTTAATGCACCTTAACCAAACCTCACCCTTGACAACTTGATTTTTACATAGGAACTTCCAATGAATGAAATCAATCAATATAATGTTACACATTTGAAACAAAATATCAATTTTGTGAAACAGAGCTCACAACAATTGATTGCAGATGAACAGAGATAAAGTCGTCAGACTACATTACCATAAATAAAGGAGTGTTATGTATCGGGATATATAATTCAATATCATTAACCGGGCCAAGTATAAATTAAGCTTATAAAGAGTTCAAACTTTGCATTTTGATGACTTAAGTTGCCCAAATAACCAAGATTCAACTCTCTAGTTTGCATTAATTCCAACCAATTATCAGTTTATAACGAACACTAACCTTGTAAAAGTGACTATAAAAAACATAAAACACACATAAACCAGAAATAAACAATAAGCAGAAACAAAACACCTCACCGGCATCAATAACAGCATCCCAATTGGTCTGCCCATCTTTTTGAAACTGCTTCAAGTCCCAAGTTCCGTTAATCCATTTGGGTCCTCAAACTTGGTCAAAACCATGACTTCTTGGGGCTCTACAGCCCCATTGGACCCCACGGGGTCCTCTGGAGCTTCGGGGACCTTTGGTTCCTCCACGATGGCAGCAGGGGCTGAGACTCCAGCTCCATTGTCAGCTGCTGAGGCCCTGAAAGTGAAGAAAGATGGCCTGGTAGAGGAGAGAAAAAGAGTGGGTTTGTGGGTAGTACTAGTAGCAAATAAATGGGTTCTGTGGAGATGAGTAGATGGAGGAGAGGAGAGAGAAAGGAAAGCTATGGTTATGGACATGGTTACTGTTGATAGTGAGGTTGAGCAAAGGGAAAATGTTTCTCAGAACACGATGGTGTCTGAGCTATCTACAACCTTACAATTACAAACTCTTAGTGGTGGTTGGGAGTTCGGATTTTGTACTTTTCTGACAAAGTAATAAATTGTGAAAATATAAAATTATTAATATTAAAAAAATCATAAATATTTTTTCTAATCTACTTAAAAAAAAAAAGATTCATTCTGATCATACTTGGAGTCAGTAAGCCCCAAATGAGGCCCATATCAAGCCCAAGTCATTTGGTCCGACCCAATCCGAATCCTTTTATCGCTTCATGTTTAGCATCGTCAGTCTCATTCCTCTGTTCCACTCTATTCTAATTCTAATACCTCCATCAACGAATGGAAGTAGCCACCGCATCAGCATCGAGCTTCCTGCTCCATACGGGCATGTTAGCAGCACCACCACGGACCTCCCCACAAGCCATAGTTGCAACTTCTTCGTCTCCTTTCAGAACCTCCCTATCCACCAGTTTTCTTTCTCCGTTTTCCAATGGTAGCATCTCCGCTGACTTTTCCGGACTCAAGCTTCGACCCCAATCGCTCAACCCGGATTCCTTTAAACGTTCCAAGGCCAAGAGGCCTGTTGTTACCATGGTACTGTCTCTTTTTAATTGACCGAATTGGTTATTTATTTTGTGATTAGGTTTGCTTTTATTATACATTTAAATTTGTTTATTCTTTAAATTTTTTAAGTTATAAGACCGCTTGTGCGTATGCTTGAAATTTAATATTTTAGAGTGACGCAAGTTTATTCCATACAATATATAATATTTAAGCTAATCAACCTTACTACCAGCGTAAACTAGGATTTGTGAATGTGGCAAAACATGGGATTATGAGAGTTTTTTTTTTGTCTTGTTTTGATTGTTCAAAATCAACCTTTATATGAGAATATGAAAGTATTAGAAATTTTAGAGTGTGAATATATATAACATCACATCTGGTTGATTTACTGTGTCATTTTTGTCCATCTTATTTCCATAAATATGCGGTCCATTTATGTATTTTTCTTGTGGGTCAGGTTATTCCTTTTACAAGGGGAAGTGCATGGGAGCAACCTCCTCCAGACTTAGCATCTTACTTGTACAAGAATCGAATTGTTTACTTGGGCATGTCTCTTGTTCCTTCGGTTACAGAGCTGATACTAGCTGAATTTCTTTATCTACAGTATGAAGATGCTGATAAGCCTATTTACTTATACATAAATTCTACTGGAACAACCAAGGTTAAAAGTATTCTCAATTATGGCTAATTATATTTCCGTCTTGATATTTGCTTTGATTGTATATCTTGGATATATTAGGTTCACTAGGTTTTATGTCTGGTAGATGTACCAATCTCTGCAGTTATGTCTGTGAACTTGTGCAATAGTTGTTCTCAGTTCTAAATCAGGCCTCAGTCTTGCAGGATCTCCAAAATTTAAATTAAAAAAACATTGAATTTGTACTCCTTATTTGTTTGTGTTGTATCATTTTGATTGCATAGTCAATTGATATTGAAGCCCTACGGATATATTGGTTAGGTAGAGTATCTACTCATTGTGGATCTTGTCATGCCATGACATATTCACCTGCAATTTTTAAAAAGACATTTTGATTAACTAAACTGTTCTTTATTGAATATACAGAGTCAATTGCATGGTGAGCATATGTTCTCTGACGAACTAGTAATATAAGTGTTATGGGACTTTACTAACATATGTAGTGGTTAGCCCTTGTAAATCAGTGCAACATTGGGAGTGATGTGAGGTAAACAATAAGTTCACTTTGAATGATATAATGTGAATGTATTTGGATGCTTTCTTTACCTCTTTTCCCACCTGAATTATGTTTTGCAATAATAAACCACCCATCTTTTTTACATTTTATTTCCTTTATTAAGATAAGTAATGATATTATGCTAACGACTGTATTCCTTAGCTTTTTAATAGTTTATCCATGTTGCTAATAGAGATTTTCACTGTTTCAGGGTGGCGAGAAGCTGGGATATGAAACTGAGGCTTTTGCAATATATGATGTTATGAGGTCAGCAATGTTTATGCTTTTCATCCATAAGTATGTGTTATTTAATCATTTTAAGTGGCCTCTGCTCAATGGTTTGCATTTTCTGAGATTTTGAATCATTTTTTCAAGTTCCTCTAGAACACTAACTTAAAGTTTAAATATCAATCTTGTTTCAACTGCATTTGGATAGTTATGGCCTTACTTGCCTGCAGATCCTAGCTGAAGCTTCCTGAAGCATATGCACCAAAATTGTTGTTCTTGTTTTTTTTTTTTTTTCAATTCCTTTTCCCGGGCTTCATATTGCTGGATTTCTCTTATTAGTTTTACAAGCAGTTCAAGCCCATAGTTTGACAGAATAAAATTTCTTGTCATTTCCAAACCTGGTCAATCAGCTTGGCTGGAGAAAGATTTATGCTAGTTTAAGGAAGTAACCTCTGATGATGGGCTTTCTGAACAGGAAAACTTAGGCTGAATTTTAGCTATTTTCATGTTGCACAACAGTAACTTCCAAGTTCAATTTGTTAGTGAAGCTAGTGTCAGCTTTATTCTTTTTTATGAGACTAATCTCATTGTGGTGACTTTTTTATTGTACCCTGAGTTTGAATGTTTCCATTCAGCTTTGTGATGTTAAATAAGCTTGAGAATTAATGAATGCAAACCATACCATAATTTTCTCCATCACTCCTAATTCTAAGTGTTTTCTGAACAATTTTTTTTTATGGATTTTAACCTTTTACTGCAGTTATGTGAAGCCACCTATTTTTACTCTTTGTGTGGGTAATGCTTGGGGTGAAGCAGCTCTACTTTTGGCTGCTGGTGCTACAGGAAATCGCTCAGCCTTGCCTTCATCAACAATCATGATAAAGCAGGTTCTTTCTTGTCCATTGATCTCTAACCCTGGTACTAAGTATCTTCTTGAATATTTGTTTAGTTTATTGCAAATCTGGACAATAGAAGCTTTTTTAAGGACTTCCTGGAATGGTTTATGTTTTCTTATTTTAACAAATGCTCTTTCTTCACTAATGTGCAGCCAATTGCAAGGTTTCAAGGACAAGCAACTGATGTGGACCTTGCAAGGAAAGAAATAAAGAATGTGAAAGCAGAGTTGGTATGATTTGTGATCAATTACATTGTATATATCCTTGTGGTCATCTAGATTCTGAGAGTGTTAATTAATATGACATTAAAATTATTTAAGATAGGGATTTGATAATGATTTATCATAACCTTTTGAAGGATATGTAGGAGTTCTTCTATGGCATGATTTTAGATTCATCTAAACAATTGATGTATTGCAAATTAATTAAATGGAATATGTTTGGGAAGTTGTATTGCTTGATGCCAGAGCTTGTCAAACAAGACCAATATTTAGCAATTGATTATTGAGTAATGTGTGTCCAACATCAAACAGCATCAACTTGAGTATATTCAGTTTTCATGAATGGCTCAACTACTCTATATAAGAAGTTTATTGACTAGTATATCTCTAAAAGTTTGACTTGTGCATCTGTGTTTGCCATATAATTAAACAAAGATCAGAAAGAGAAAAAGACTAAAGAGAACATGCTTTTTTTTTATGTTTTTAAATGTCGAGAAAAGGAAAAACAGAAGAATTCTAGTTATTTGCAACTTTACTTTTGAAAATCTGCTGTGATTTTGGTTAACAACTTTAAGCTTAACAGAACATGATGCAACCTATTTATTTATCTAGTCACTTATGGTTTTTTTTAATTTTTATTAACTTTCTTGGATGAGAAATTGATGTCTTAGCAGCATTGGATTTTTGTATGCTTCTAGATATTAGCTAATATAGTATATGACAACTAACATATCAATAACTTCATTTGCATTCAAGGTTAAACTTTATGCAAAGCATACTGGAAAAACACCTGAGCAGATTGAAGCTGACATCAGGCGCCCAAAATACTTTAGTCCCAGTGAGGCAGTTGAATATGGCATCATAGATAAGGTTCATTCAGCCAAATATGTAAAATTCATTCAGCCATGGTTTTCATGCTTTGCTGAAGACCTCTTAATTTTCTGCAGGTACTGTACAACGAGAGAAGTCCTGAAGACCACGGAGTTGTTTCTGACTTGAAAAAGGCACAACTGATTTAAATCTAGGAAACGGCATTTGATCATTCCTCAGCTTATTCAGGTGAAGCACAATTGAAAGTCATTGTCAGATTATGAATTATGTGGTCATGAGATTGATTTAGTCCTGATAGACATCTTGTTATATGTAGTTCTTGATTAACAATCAGTGCCCCCTATTGCACTGCTGATGTGTCAGGAAGAATGCTAAACTTCTTCGTCAACTTCTTTATGGCACTTGATTACTTATTGAGAAAGTTGTTGAATGACACCGATGGCACTGAGGTTGTAGTCAGATGTTAGTGACCTGGGACCACAATATTTTATTAGTCTAACTTGTCTTTATTACAGATTGTTTTGGAAAGGTTTGACTCCCATGAGAGAGGAGCCTCTCTTGCTCTTTAGGTTGTTTGTAACCACAAAGCTTACTAATAGCATGGTACTACAGTTCCATTTGAAGTGTGAACAGAGTGATCAAACAAAATGCTTCTGCTAAGTGAGATGATAAAAGCCATAACCTATGCCTTGATTTGTAAATGCTGTGATTGTTATCTGAAAGAAATCTAGAGGATTGAATTATGTGGACATGTATGTTTTATCCAACATTATTGCACTCTTCGCTTTTTTATTTCTGCAATTGCCCCAGTGCCTATTCATAACTACATTTCTCTGTTACTGTACACTATAACTGAAGATTAATTGCTTGTTATTTTCATGGTCACACCACCTTTACATTATTGATTCCTTTTTATGTCCTACGTAATTAGGAAAGGACGCCTTAATGTGTACTCATCATTCACAAAACTGGGTGGTTTGACTCTATAGTTAACCTGCTTTTCAACTTGCATTTTGTTTCTGAATAGTTCTGTTAAGATCTCTAAAGTTAAACTGAGAGTGGAGGGGCCCATTGTTCCTTGGTGGTATGTTGTGGCTTGGTAGTTTTAGTTTCATCCCAATCACATCATTTTTTGCACTCTGTCATCTAAAATTTCACTAGAGTATGAAGAGGATGTTAAAGGCAAGATTTTCTAGTTAGATAGATCAACCCTACACGTAATTTGGGTCCAAGTCACAAAAGTGTATCTTCCATTATATAATCTTAAGTGGTTATGTCCCTTTGATGGAGAGTTGATCTCATTATTCAAGTCCATTATAGTGATAGTCACTAACTTGTTCCTCTCATTTACTTCATTATCACATTATAAGCATAAATCAATTACTTGATGCTTGTTTACAGACATGACTTTTGTAGTTTGGAAGAGTTTATTCTGGATTTATGTTCAGATATTTTGTTTATTTATTATTTTACTAATCTGTAGTTGGAATGGAGAACTGCAGATTGAATTGCCGGGTGTGTCAAGAAGCTTAGCAAGATCTAAGTATTAGCAGGAGAAAAAGCACTAAGGTCAACGATAACAATGTGGGTTAAGTACTAGAATGCAAAATGGTGGACTGATTAGATGTAATGTACATTGGTCACATACATACATCCATGCATGTTATGTACATGTTATATTCATCATTTTTGGCTGCTGTTTTGAATTGAAACGAATAAACGGTGGTGAAAGTGCTGTAATATCTGCAATGCCAGGAATTGTGCTCTTCATGTTATTTTGTTCTTTCGTAGTGGTATTTTTTATTCCCCAGTTGTGTCATCGAGTGGCCAAATGGACGACCAAGAGCAAAACTCACCCACCCATTTTCAAACTTCCCACCACACAGTCCCCTTGCGGACCCCATAAGCCAATTAAACATGCCATCTTCTGTGCAATACTGACATCAGATCAAACGTGTTGAAGTTCACAAATTATGAATGTATTGCCGTACACAAATACTATCGGAATTATGGGTGCTCTTTCCCTGATTTGGAGTATTATATGAATCTTGAAATGCTCGACAACATGGGGTGGGTACAAAAATAGATGATGAATTGATGACATGTCGGTGAGGTAATCCAGAATTTTTTAAGCCTTTTTTCGGGTAATCCAGTTCTTATTAGGATATTCCCTTTCTTGACTAAAAAAATCAATAAGGTGGAAGCTGCGAAGTCCTGTTTTTTTATAATGATTTTTTTATTCGAAACCTACACAATAGATCAAACAATCTGCGGCAAGCAACAGTCAAGAAAACTCCTAACAGTATAGCTACAATTACCCTCTTGTTATTTGGTTATTGTTTTCAAATGGAGCAAACTTTGGACTGAAAATCTAAAGCAACTAAACTAATCTCTCATGCATCACTCATCAGATACATATATATTAAATTATACTTCAAACTAAAAATGAGGAGGACTCCTAGATCATTAACAATGCAACGCATAATAGAAAGGCAACTACTACTGTGTAAATATATACTGACAGTGACATGTTTAATTAAAGAGAGGAAGGTTGGATAGCTGTGTTGCATTAGGAGATGATACAGTCTACACTTTGGTCTTTAGTGTAACTAACAGTTTATGTTGAAAATATGAAAAGACCCAAGATTCCCTGTGTGCTAACCAATCTTTACTTTTATGTAACCAAAATGAGATCCTAGATCTCTCCCCACTTTTGAATGACAGATCCCATGCAACCAAGCAAAACAAAACCAAAACAAATGTGCCAAGTAATGCAATTCGAGGCTCATTGTCATTCACCAGCATGATGGAAAAAGTGGCCTACCACAACTTCAGTCATTGCTTCTATTTTCCTTTACAAACAGCTATAAACTAACCACTATAATAAACAATATGATAATAACAAATCAAAGTATAAAAATAATAACATACAAGTTAAGCCATATGAAGCATCAAGCAACAAACAATCCCCCAAACTCAAACGCACAATCAAGGTTTGCCTTCACAATTTGGCACTCCAAATTCAGCTTGTGAAGTTTACAATGCCTTTGAAACGTCAAAATGTCTACTTAAAAAGCATATTAGAAGAGTCTAATAGTATTAGACATCAGAAAATTGTCCCCTATAATGTAATTTTTTTCTGACACAGTGTGCACAAAAAGTGGCATCATTATCTGTAAATCTATATGTGTGTGTGTGAGTGTGTGTGTATTGGATTCACTACAAATCACTAAAGGGAACAACTAATATAACAAGTCAAGCTTCGATACATACAGGTCACCATCTAACAAACAAATAAAGCATAACACATTTAACAGATGTGTATGCACATACAAACAAAAGTATACATGCTCGTCTTTGTGCACAGGCTGGAGTTAGAACCTGAAAATGCTAGGAGTCCTAAGAAAGTTACTGAGAGGAAACAAGAAATTACTGCTTCTCCACAATTCAAAACTTTGATTGTTACTCAACGTCAATACAACCTACCAGTGCATTCTGAAGAACCACAATAGCAACTCTTCTTCTTAATATTTCCATCTGAATCACGAACCTGATCTATGACATAATTGTAGTGATAAGTAAGCTCCTGCAAGGGAGGAATGTTCTCAGCAGCAAAGAGCATTATATGAGGTATTCTTTTGTCCTCATGGTCATACAGGACATTTTGGGCATAGAGATTAGGAGAACAACTATGATTAATGAATCTTCCCACATTACCGTACTGTGCTGCATCAATGGTAAACCCACCATCCTCCACAACTCCACAAGAAGTTGACTGTGTATCCGGCATGAGGGTTGAAAGACAATCCCAAAGAGATTTTTCATTGCTATTGTTCCCTATATCAAACAAATACTCATCATTACCAGTTCTTTTTTCAGCTTCTTTCTCTTCAAGGAGCTCTCCTACATACTCACAGATAAAACTTCCTGAAGAAATGGAATTTAGGGATCTCACACCCCAGCCCCTAGATTCAGTTTTAAAGATTTCAAGCTGAAATATGATACCCTTCTGACTGACTCTATTATAGCAAGAAGGAGGACACTTGCAAGCAGGACCACACTCATAGACAAGGGGCTTCACTTCAACAATTGCACCATTGTGGTTGTATGGGATCTCTCCACCATTTTTGGCTGCACAAGAACATTTCCCCGAATCTGAACATATATTCGTGCAATCACAGCCCTTCGAGGGAACAGGGTGACACCAATCAGGATATATCATCTGAGTAGTGTATGTAAATGGTGGAGGCTTCTCCTCATCTATGGTGTTCACAGCACAAATGGGAATCAACTCATGTCCTTGTGAGATATCAGTTACGCATACACCCTCACGTACTTTAAACTTTTTGCATTTCTTTACCACCTTCCAAGCAAGTTCCGGCTGACCAGGAATTCGAGCCAACCTAAACTTGAAAACTAGTTTACCATGTGGCCCCAAATCCTGCCAGGATTTTTCCACCAAATATAGCCCATCATAAATGTATGTCCTACCAGAATCAGAGCCCCTTGTCTCTCCACGGATTACTCTTACAGGATTCTTTTCATACCTGCTAGTCAGCAAAGCAAGATTCCCTCGTTCAAGCTTCTGATCCTCTGGTTCTTTCCCTCCATTGGTTACATTTCCTCCTTGACCTGTATAAGTCAGGACATCTGAGTTATCCAAGTCATCATCATAACCCCCAGATGCTACAATACTTGTGGCAAGAACCTTTCCTTTATGCTTGACATAATCAATACCACCCTGAATTGGGCGATGAAGACCAATAATATTGAGCTCTATCCTATAATGAAACTCATCACCAACTTCAACTCCAGGAACAGACCCAATGATTTTATTGCCATCATTGACATATTTCCCTTTGTTTTTGAGAATTTTAGCTGCTAGATAATCAATTCTCTTACGATTGTTTTGTTCATTAGCCTTTGATTCTTCTTCCTGCAACAGCTTCCTACATACAGCTTGGAAAAGGCGCAATGTTTCCCTCACTTTGTTTCGAGCACCAGTAACATCATTGTAAGCACCGCTACACATTGAACTACTTGGACGTGAAGGAAGGAGGTTTACATCAACAGTGAGAGATCTATGATCCACCTGAATTTCTTTATGTTCCCCATCATTTCCAAGAGAATCTTCCCCATCCAAAATCATTAATGGAACCACAGTTTTATCTACCTCTGCAGCTGATGATAATTTTTTCTTACTGAGTGTCCCTCTAGAGCTCTCTGCTTCATTCTTTCTCTTCGAAGCAGATGTACATACTGGCAGCATATCATGCTTCTTTCTTTTGCTTTCACCAGTAACAACAGCACACTTAGATTTAAAGGCCCCTTTCCCCTGTCTCCAAGGACAATTTGAGGATGCCATGAGACCTTGCACAATAACCAAATTCGATGCAAACTGTGAATAATCAGGACCTTCCTCTATGAATTGGTCACCACTTTCAGATAAATCTGAACAATTCCTGTCTGACTGTTTCTCCTCTGCATGAACCACAGTATCCCTCAACAGATTTTCCTCCAAAACTCCAACATCCTTGTTACTTGATTTTAAACCAATCTTAAGTTCAGACCTATATTGTTCAGTCCCTCGTGGAGATGTAATGCTATTTTCTCTAGAATCTTCCTGATTATTCTTTATAATGCTATTAGACAAAATTTCAAACTCATCATGTTTCTTCATTCCCATGGTTGCACATTCTTTAAGATCAGATAGATCTTGATCACAGATGATTTTGGAAACATCATCATTCAACTTACTCTTGTATGCATACCCTTGATAACCATCCTCGTCCATTTGTTTCACATCAGTCTCCACAGTCCCTCTCACAGACCTTTCTTCTGTAACAGACTTCTCCTCATCCAAACTCTTTGAAGAAGCAAACTTTTCACTGAACTCTTCCTTACAAAGACATGGAGCATTTGGCCCACAAAATGGAGGAAAGTCTCTAATCGCTGAAACTTTTCTCCTAGGTGGATATTTTTTAGTTACTGAATTCTCATGACTGATACCTGGAGCAGCAATTCGCTGGTCAGGCAGTGATGATGCCTTCACACCACTTTCCAGGGACATCTCTTTCTTTGCAGTGCCAACATCTGCCCCAGTCAAATGCTTTGACTCAGTAGAGATTTTGCATTCTAACAGTTTTAAATTTTCAGATTCTGGAAACAAAGCTCCTTCAGGATCAGCACTCACCAATTCAGGCTTCTCCAAATGATTAGATGAGTGCACAAGATTATCTGCCTCAGGGCAAACTATACCAACAACAGTATCTCTATTGGGTGTCTGCAAGACAAACCGTCCACAACCTGGAGGAAAATCTCGAACAGCAGAAACTCTCCGCCGCTTAAACTTGGGTAAACCATGCTGAGAACCACAATAACCATTTTCCATTGGCAATATTCCTGATCTGTCCTCAGAACAACTACCATTACTCAATGAAACCACTCTTGCAGACTCTGTATGCAGAAAATTGTCCATAACCACCATCCCCAACTCATAAACAAAGCAATTGAAACAATCTGAAAACCAAACATTATCATTGTTAAATCTATCCAAAACTAAACAGAATTTAAAGACTCAAACCAGTTTTCAACGCAACAACAAAAGGATAGTCAGATTATTAAAATTTTTGAGGATTTTCACTCTCCAGAAAGCAACTACATGCAAAAAAAAAATACAATAAATCTAAAATTGAAAGAGTTAGAAGCAAAGGAACCACATAATGAACCATCTAATTTACATAGTTTTCCTCATTTTCCAAATAACCAAACAAGAATAGAGGCAAACGGAAAAGGAACCAGGACGCACAACACCATCAAAATTTCTTAACGCTGAATGACTTTCCTTGGTCCCCTGAAAAAAAAAAAAAACTAACAAACATACAACAAACCATTCATAACAATACAGTGACGAATACCCGCTTCCCACATTACAAAAAATCATAATAATCTCATGTTCCACAAAATTGTTCAATTTGTGTACGTTCTTCTTTCTTGGGAACCAAACAGAAACGTAAAGCCCAAAGCTAAATATCCAACACAGAAACAAAAAGTATAAGAAATCAGCTAGCCAAAACCTACAGCTATATAAATTTTAAAAAGAACAAATAAATTCTAGCAAACAAGCTAAGCTTCAACTTCATAAAAGTTACCCAAATTTCCTAAATATTCTTACAAAGTGTCAATAACCAAACAGAAAATGAGACTCAAATTCTTCGAACAAGAAAATAAATGATTAAATTAATCGAAATCGAATCGAGAATCTTCAACAAGTAATAGACTGAAGAAACAAATAAGTATGGACCTCGATTGTAGAGCTTGATAGGAATCAAAGGCAGGAAAGCACGAGATTTAATATATTGATCGTAAAATTGATAGTTTCAGGATCAAATTTGCAGGATTCATTGATTATTCTTTGAAGCAGATTGAGTAATGTATTACTAATTAAAAAAAGCCCAAAAATGATGTGTTTCTCAACAGTCTTTGCATGAAATCGGCGAAACGCCTCGGCCGGTTATGCAGAACGAGGCCTAGCTTAGAGTGTTGAGTTGAGTGAACGAAATGACGATGGTGACCTAAGCTGCTTCAATTTCGGCCGTACTTCGACAAATTATAACCCATAAAATCAATTAGTTTTTCAAATAAATTTTTATAACTAAATTAATTATAAAATATCAAATAAAAATAATATGATGATAAATATTAAACAATGATAATAATTATATTCGTATTATCAATAAAAACAACATTAAAATTGTTTAGTATAATTAAAAAATGTTATTTTATTTATTTATCATATTAATATAATCCGTTAACATTGTAGTAAAGATTTAATATAATCTTTAACTTAATTAATCTCTAACTCTTATATGTAATATTTAATGTTCAAAACTCAAAATGAAGCAAAAATATGTTTTTTCTAGGTATTAACATTAAGGGCAAAGGACTATTTTCATTAAAGTTTTAGTGTACTCTTAGAAGTATTAAAAAACTTAAATACTTATCTATGAATTAATTTGCATCAAAATTTTTTGTTAAATAGAATAGTAAAATCGTTATTTTTTTGAAACTCTAAAACCCTGCAAATTTATAATATTCTTCTCTCTTGATTTGGAAAACTAATTTTTTCCTTTAAAATTAATTTTCAAAAGTGACATTTTCACCCCTTTCAAATTTGCTAGTGATTTTTCAATGAACGAGTACCGCTCTCTCCCTCTGGCACCTTCTCTCTATTTAAAGTCCTCTCCCTCTGATTGGATTTCGTTTGGATTCAATAAATCTAAACAAAACTCTTTGTCTAGATGATGAAAGCGTCATCCAAAAAAATTGTCATTATCTAGACGACGACAACGCATCCAAACCAAGGATTCATCATCTTCGGTGCCTACCCTTGGTCTAGATGAGTTGTCATCCAAAAGACAACAATTCTTCTAGATTTTTTGAATCTAAACAAAATCCAGTTAAAGGGAGAGGGATTCGGATGCAAAGAAGACGTCAGAGAGAAAGCCATCGCTGGGAGGGAGAGAGCAACGGTTGTTTGTCAGGAAATTTAAAAGGAGGAAAATATCACTTTTTAAAACTTAATCTTAAAAGAAAAAATATTAGTTTTTCACATTAAAGGGAAATTGTTATAAATTTTTAAAATTTATGAGAAAAAATATAATTTTACCATTCCTTCTAATAAAAAATTTTAATAGAAGTTAATTCATAGGTAAATATTTGGATTTTTTAATTGTCATAATTGTGTTTTTGAAATTAGACTAAAACTTAAGTGAAAAATAATTCTTTGCCCCTAAAATTAATCTTAATTTTGAATTGATTGTATTGATCTTTAATGTTTGGATAATAGTGTATTATTTGGTGGTGTTGATTTATTACACATGACATTTATAGTTGTTTAAATGGTTTAATATGTGTTATTTTATGTTGATAATCGGTTTTTAACATTTAAAGAAACATAAAAAAGTGAAAACAACAAAGATAATTGAATGTGATAGGAATGTAATATAATTTATTAATATTGGTCTAGCAAGAGAGTTGATAGTTACCTACAATCTTATGGTTAAGGCTTTGGGTTTTAATATTAACATGGAGTGAAAATGGGATTTGTTACATAATGGGATAAAATTAGAATGTTTTAAAATAATTGGCCAGTCCAAAAATGGTTAATGTCTTTTTTATTGGCCCAAATTGGTAACAGTAAAATTTCAATGATGAAATTATTGGCGAGAGAGACAAAAAAAAAAAAAAAGAAGAAGAAGAAATGAACATGAAACCCTAAGCAAAATTTGAACGCCATTCAATCTCTCCTTCTTCAAAACCCAATCCAATCCAATCTTTCCTACAAGAAATGGATTTTGATAAACTCTGCTTCGTGTCATTCTCCCAAGAACGTCTGTTACGTCGCACTCATTTCGTTGGAGAACCTGAATCGGAAAGCGACAAAAACGATTCGGAAGATTCGCGAGAAGAAGAAACTCCCCAGGAATGTACCGGGATCATGATGATGTCACCTCCTGAAAGTTCTGATGAAGACGATCAGAATGACAATGTTTCCTCTCACGATATCGATGTTTTTCAGACCCCGCCTGAAGGTTCGCTCATAGCTAGCTCCAATGGTAATCGAAATGATCGGTCGGTTGTCGTTAAAGAAAGAATTGCCAGTGGTTGTACTGACGGAGAAAATGCGGTAAATCTGGGGGCTGATACGGATCTAGGGTTTTCAGAGCTGGAGTCCCAGAAATTCAAAGGGGTAAATGAGGTAATTCATAGTGAGTCAAATGTCGTTAGTTCTTTGAAGAGAAAAGCGGTTGCTGATAAATGTTTAAGTGGGTCTCTGATGAAACAACCGAAACTTTTGGATGAAAATTTGATTTCCAAATCACCTAATCAAGTTTTAGATTCTGATGCAGAGGAAAATGAAGAAAGCATAATGAAATCTCCGGTGAATTCAAATTCTGATAGAGTTATTCACCGCACTGGTGGGTCTAAGTCCCCTCAAATTATTCAAATTGGCGAAGGAAGTTCTGCTAAAAGGAAGCTGTATTTTACAACTGAGGTTTTGGAGTTAGAAACTGAAGTAATCGATAGGGATTTAATGTCCGGGAAAGGTTTGGAAAATAATACAAGAAACGGTGAGGGAAATTCAAATTTAGGTAGAAAGAACATGGATGATATTAACAAGTTTAGGTATGTTGGTCCAAGTACTAGTAATTCCTGTCAAACGGAGAGAAGAAGCCAGGGGGTGCGGGCTCTGCCTGTTTCAATATGTGGGCAGCCAGAAGTAGATGCTGGGAAGGAATCAGATTTGGGAAAGAATCATGGTGAGATCACTCTTTTGGATGTGTTGAGGATGCTGGCAGCAAAATGTGATTATTATATTAGTCTTGAGAATAGAAGTATCTTAGATGTTGCAAAGAGTCGTGGCATGACTTTCCCATAGATAATTGTTAAAAAGGTAATATCTTCTGTAAAGATTAAAAAGGAATTTATCCTATGTTTACTGCACAGTTTTGTAGAAATGTTCATGGTAGGAAACGGTAAAGGGAGCAGTTCTTCAGTGCGGAAATTGGTTTTGGATGGACTTTTGAGCGTTTAGAAAATTGCATTTTGGAAGTGCATGAAATAGAGAAAGTTGGATAATGACTGTGCATTTGTTTTTGTAATTGCAGCAAGCTTTGAAGCTGTACTTTTGAAATTTGCACTTGGAGATACTTCTTGTGGTTTCCCAACTTTGTATGTTAATGCCTTGTACTGGGATTTGGGAAGTTTCGTTTGAGTTGTAGAGTTAGTAGTTTTGGGGGCATGAAGACAATTATGTACAGGAAATTGTCTAAACCTTGATATGTAATTACAGTTGTTCCTAATGGTTAATTCGGTGTCTATAAAGCGGTTGTGTAAAGTCAAGCCCAGTTCATGGCTCAAAATCAGACCTTTAATTGAAAAGGAATTTGTACTAAAGAAGTTTTCAAAGAAGAAACAGCGAAAAGGTACTTTTCTCACTGTTGCCCCTTGAAACAAGGAAATTTAGAGAATAATTATTGACATGTCCATCATATCTATCATATTCTAGGCATTAGATGTTATATAGAGATTGTGACAGGGAACTGATTATTGTTAAATTCAAGTGAAATGTGGCTTTTCTCAAGTCAAGGTAAGAAGATGACAGCGCCAATTTGGCCCACTGAAGTGGCAAACACATTGCTTCAAGGAATGAACAATCTTGACTTCTAGAGTTTTCTTACAATTGAGCAGTTTTGAGAAATTGGTCATGACTTATACCAATCTTTTTCTTATTTAGCTCAAGAATGTTAGTGTTTCAACACTATTGAATGAATATAAATGGTCATTAATCTGCCCAACTGGAAAATGCATGATCCAAAACACATTTGAGATTTAAGATAAATATAGATGTGTATCAAACGTTCAACTATTTTGCAGAAATTCCATTGCTCCTTTAGAGTCTATATTTTATTGGCAACCAAACTAGGGATTCAGCTCTTTTCAATCTCATGTGGAATGGTAAAAAAATATCTTGATGCTTCGAAGAACCATAGAAAGATTTAGTGGGATGCACATTGCCTAGTATTTTCCTTAACTCACTACAGAGAAGTTAAGAACTGTGCAATATACTCCAAAAGGCATAAATTTTGAGTAAAAATTAACTCCACATGCATCCTAAAAACCTATAATTTCTTTTTCACGTAGAAAAGTGGGCAAAAATATAGCAAGCAAACAAAAGGATTGTCGCAAAAGTTACTTTGCAAGTGATAAATCTACAATTTGCACACATAATTCTGAAAATTACCACCTCTACTGCATTTTTGAGCTTTATATTACATTCTTTGGTCAATCCTATACAAAAAAACCCAGCCATTACCTCTGAGCATTCCATATTTTAAAAGGTCAATGGGAAAACAGCGCAACCAGCAAACCTCATTCACAAATGTCTTAGTATTTGGCATGCAATATATGTGGATCTCAGTCACAGGATCTGGATGAAGGAAGACTTATATAGCCTAGCAATCCAGTACCATTTGGCAAACACTACTATGGTCGGGCAGGATTTGGATAAACTGAGCTACTACTAGTGCTAGCCTGTTGGCCAAAACTTAGAGCTGGGTGAAGGAGCTCTGCCTGAGGGAATGAGCTGTTGGATGGCACGTCCAGCAGCAAATCCTGATCAGAACTTTCATCTACAAAATTGAGAGATTCCAGCATGAGGGAGCTACTGTCAGTGGGCAAGGCAAATAACCTTCTTGGACTAAAGCAAGAGCCATCACTGTCTACGAGTTCCTTGCTTTCATATGTAGACTTCATGATCACCCTTTTGGGGCTCTTCATCATACTCTTTGCTTCTGAAAGCACAAAGACAATGCTTAGAGAGAAATTCCAAAGTCAATTATTATTATGACTAGAGAACACAGTTGATATTCCATGTTAAATGACGTATTTATCATTCCATTATAGGAGATGTTCTTTAAAATGAAATGAACCAACACGATTTCTGGTGTTGAGGGAGGGAGATGAATCAAGTTTCTGACATATTATCTAATTTTTAGGTGAAGGATAGTCTCTAAGTCCATCATCTGCTTGAAACTCTAGCCCACAAATCAGTTTTTCAAAATATCAGTAGTGGTCATGTGCATCAGGACCTTGAGAAATTATGAGGCCTATGTATGCAACTCTACATTTCCATGCTGTAATGGATCAGTGTCAATACAGGATGTATCCTCTCTCATAATGTACATATATGTTAAGCCATGAACCATCAACAATTTTTGCCAAAAGATAATTGGAAAATATCTCATAAAAACGATAAGGATACTTTTTCTATATTAAACTACAGATGCTGAGATAGAACCTTGTATCGGGGAAGGATTGATTTTAACCACATTACACAATATTAGTACATTTATATTAGTTAGATACTTAAAAACCCTTTAGCACAGAGAACCCTACTTATTATAGTCTTGTTTGGTTTCCCTTTTTTTATGAAGAGCCTGTGTTTTACCTTCCCACTTTGGGATTCAGTGTCACTGTCCAAACCTCATTATATGCCTTGAGAAGAACATAATTGATTAAGCTCTATTTCATTTGATAAGTTCAGCTAACCTGGAAATTTCTGATTTTGGCTGTCACGTGATCTCTTGAAATTTGATACATTATTTGATGCAACGGCATTTGGCCCGCTTGCAACAATAGACGCTCCAGCATTACTTTTACACTTCTGCAACCAAAGGAGGTAATTAATGCCAAAGCATTTGCCAATTAACTGAAGAAAAGAATCAAATACATTATATATTTCAATGTGATAATATCCATACTTTAAGAGCTTGATTCAAACCTTGAGTAAATTATAGTGTTCCACCCATTTGGATGTCGTCAAATTGGAAAGTGAAAGCCTTTTTAAAGTCTTGCAGTTTTCAGTTGATGCTCCTTGGAATGATAAATCAAAGACACCTTCTGCCAGAAGTTGCTGAAAGGAAGTTAAGTTCTCCTTGAATTGAAGGCTATCAAACATACTTTTGAGGCTGCAGATGCAATGATGAAACATATACAATGTGTCAACCACCACACACAATCACATAAGTACACAAATATTTGCATATGAATAATATGGCTGTCACTTGCTTTTTATAACATGATTTGATTTCATTTCAGAGGCATCAGTCGCCATTTGATTGAGTATGGAATTAAATGAAATGGTTTCAATTTACTAAAAAGATCTTTAACTTTGCCTGCATTTATGTGGAATTCCTTTGTGGCAAGCAATTTTCAAAATACATCACGTCTTTTTTATTTCTCTTCAAATGAAGTTTATCCATAGTTTCACAATTATTAACAAATAAAAAAAAATCTCTATGTTCATTGCTATTCATAGTATGAATAAACATACAAGACAAAGATATTAACTTATCCGGAAATTTGTCAGTGTCAAGTGGGGCAAGATACTTCAGTAGTTCCTTCTGCTCCTCACTTGTCAAGTGTTCCCTAAACTCCTCAAAGTTGAGAATATCCTGTACCAAGCATGCATGTTGATCATGATATGTCACAACAAATATAAGGATAAAACTATATAAGAAAAATGACAGCAAATTCAAGACCTCAAGAATTGTAAATAGCGAATATGCATTTTGCATTCAGTAAGAGAATTATGAGCAACCGTGTTAATTAATAAAATAAGTTACCACCCCTAGCAACATATGCGATAACTCATGCTGTATTACGTAATACTGACTTTAGGAAAACCTTCAAACATGAGCGAAATTTGTTTGAAACCTAATCAGTATAACAGTCATACTTAACATCAAGTTCAGGAAATAGACAAGGTTTATGTACAACCACCAAAAATAGAACAGAATTGAACTTACATTTAAATTTATATCACATAGTGGTGAATTATAATTTCCCAGGACTTGTAATTTTTCATGCTGAAATTTGTCCCTGCAATTCCACACAACAGAAAAGCTAACCAAGATGAGATTCACCTTCAGTTTCAGAGCAACATTTTCCTGAAATGTCCCTACTGTTCTAACTGCCATAAATACAATATTCCCACATATTTAAAAAAATACAACCATATGTATATGTAGCCCAGGTAATGAAGTTACTCCACCATTTGAACTTACCATACAGTTCATTGCTCACACTAACCTTCATATTTGAGTTGATGAATAGCTACATAACCAAGACAGCCCTAATTTGCCTTTGATTCATCTTAAATACCTCTTGTCAATGGTGAGACGAATGCCATAGTTCATTTTACAGTTATATTGCACAGTTAACTTAATGTATGTGGCAAAAATTTTAAAACAAAAAAATATGTTGTGATAATAGAGGAAAAAATTGAAGGTAGCAATATATGAACCCTTATAACCAACAAAATGTCTTTGAAAAATTATGAAATTATGTTGGAAGCAATTACCTCTTAAGTTGATCTTGTTGCACCCCTTCTCCAATAGGGTTCTTGGCTTTGTCCATGCTACTACTTGAGAAGTTGTTACCCATGTTATAATTATGTACAGGGAGGGTCAGTGAACGTGAATATGCCTCATTTGCCGAGTATTGTTTGTTTTCAACTGACAGGGAGCTAGCTTCAGATTCCTCATCTCGAGCAATTGAACTTGGATGTCGAATTAGAACACTTCCATGACCTATCTCAACAGAAACCATTGGTGTTTCACTCTCAAAAAGCAAATCCTCTTCTGAAGATCCAGAGAAGTATGAAGACTGTTGTTCATGTAAAATAGTATACAAATCTTTGGTAAGTTTCTCCACAGGAGATGGTTTTGGACGATTGACACAGGTCCTCTTTTTGGAAGGCACCAATGAGTCCCATACATTTGACTGGGCTGGACCTGAAAAGGAAAAACAGCAGAAAGTTTAACACAGTAAGACTTATAGATTATTGAGCTAATTGCATCGTGAACTAGATACTCATGCACCCAATCAACAAGCTTCCAGCAAAACAAAATTTTCGAATTTCAAAGCCATTCCATAGTAAATTCACAGCATATCATTTTATGGTGAAGCAAACTCAATAGTAATAGCTTCATTTCTTCTCTTTGTAAATTTTGACTGCATTATGCAACTCTATAATCAGTTTTGTCCACATAAGTCTACAACAACTCTCACTTTCTTAGTTCAACAGGGGGAAAGAAAAATAATTTTAGTGTCCACCCAACCTGTCAAATCACTTGCATCTGCACTGCCAAATTGTACACAGCTCTCAGAATTAGATATGGCTGAACCAGAACTGGACCTATTACTTGTATCTTCTTCAACAACCTTTCGGAAACCTTGGTTGTAATCAGGGACAAACCCTCCAGCTGCCATATAATCATGACTTGACTTTCGTTTGAGAGCTTTCACGTCTTTGTTTTTGTTTAAAGATATACTCTTTACTCTGGCAACCCTGTGATCCTCATAGTCATCAGATTCAGCCCGTGCATGAAGTGGGGTATAGTTTGCAAGTGTTCCCTTTGTCCTCCACCGAGATCCACATGCATTGCACAGTACTGGCTTCTCAGGAGGCCCATTGCGCCAAAGAGGGGTGCCTATTGAACCAATAATATTCATTTTAAAAGAAAAAATATGTATACATGATCATGATTAAAGATGTAATATAGTATAAGAAGATGAACTACTAATCACAGTAGCTTCATTATCATTCCATATAATTGTCATATAACTGCAAAGCACCAGCAGCTATAATTGTTAATAAACAATAAACATGAACTGTCATTTATTAGTATGTCCAGAAGGAAACAAGCTATAAAGAAGAACATTAGTTCACAATTTTCCTGCATTTTAATCAACCATATATGCAATACTTGCAGGCCTGGATTGTTAAATAATAATGTACACCTATTGAGTAATTCATAACCAAAAAAATTCAAAAGCAGCATGTACTGCAGTGAAACACAGTGATGGATTCACTAAGCCATCGCAGAACCTCAAACCATAACTCACTCTATTGTGGTGCCCGGATTCTTTTAAGTATCTTTATTACACTAACCAATCCAGAATACAAAGCCATGGCTGCAGCACATCAAACCAGAACTTACTCCATTGTGGTGCACCACTTATTTACACATCTTTATAACACTAACCACTTCAGAATACTACAATAAACAATTCAAGATTCCATTGAACTCAGAATTGTCAATGGAGAAAGAAAACATAAGAAATCCCGAAATGGCAGAAATCTCATCATTTGCAAAAGGAGGCAAACATGGTTACAAATGGATGTAAAATGCCTCCCAGTATACTCCCATTTATCAAAATTTCTTCAGGCTTGAACAACCATATATCTAACAATGAAATAGAATTTTCTTCACTGATGCACCATTTGGATTTTTCTTGAGAGATTTATTTTCAGCAAAACCATTTCTGAGTGTCCAGCTCACCAAAATCTGTCCAGCATTTTTTAAACCTTGCCACATTTCAATTTCTAATCTTAACAATGGGGCCGGAATAAATATGATAACATTTATTGGTAATTAGATCAACTCTTTACACCCCAAATGTAACTAATCATACAATGTGATGAAAGATAATCAAAAGATGTTTAGCATCTTCATCACACTTGAATTCCCCACAAAAGAAGATTTATATATAGCCATGACTACTAACACACATGGAAAAAGAAGCTTCTCTGGAATGTCTTTTAGGGTTGAACTTTCCACAAACTAAAGAGATTGATCTCTCAGAGAGTTAATATTACAACCTCAGCTCTTCCAACAAAAGCATAATATACCAAGTTTTGAAATCTCAAAGTAAACTTAGTGGCACTGACAAACAAGTAGTAATGACCTTTACATTTGAAAACACTTCAAGAAAAGCTTAAATAAATCAAATTGAATAGTGTAGAGGTTTAAACAGCAAAACAGTTTTCCTTCAAAAGGAATGCAATAAGGAACAAAAACTTACATTGATTAAACACATGGAAAAATAGTTTAGAATAAGAACAAGAGTAGTAGTTTTATGAAAGCAGTTTTCATAAGCTATTGGGAAAATAACAGACTAACAAAGAGAAACAAACCAATTCAAGAGGCAATTGGTATGTACTTTCAGCTATAACACTATTCTGGATTCACTTGTAAGCAATTACCTATAATTGATCTTTCAAAGAACCAGAGCTTAACATAAAATACATTTTTTTTCTTATATTGAACCATTCAATCAGCACAGGAAAACTTCAGTTTGACTTGCTATTTGGGTTCCTAAAAAACACATGAGAACCATTTACCCATCTGATTTAAAATTACTAACTGATCAATTTGGTGGAAGACAGTCAAGGAACGATGAAATTAAGAAAGTAAATTTAAGAAAAAGAACTGAATTCGATAAGAATTTGAACTTGAAATCAACATAGATGTTGAAGAGAAAAGAAGCCCTCTAGTTGCAAATCAATACACAGACACAATATCATCAGATATATCTGATTTATAACTTTCTTTTATATTATTTATATTCCCTTCATCATACAATTCTCAATCCAACAAGCAATATAAATGATATTTATTTATCAAATAAAAATTAGGAACATAAATTTTTTTTCTGTGGAAATGATTAAAGAAAAAATGGAGAACAAGAACTCACTTGTAACTCCACAGTGATAGCAGGGACCTTGCTTGCCCATGTCTCTTCTCTCCTTTTTTTTTTTTTTTTTTATAAGTTAGAAGAAAATTAATTCAGATGAAATTTTACAACAACAAAAAGGCAAAAATTTATTTAGAAAGAGTTGAAACAAAAAGAATAATTAAAAAAAATAGTGAAAAATAACTTTAAATTATGTTTCCTGAAGCCTTACAAGCATATACAGCTGGGTACAAGAAGGCTATTTTCTGAAACAAAGCCAGAAAGCAAGCTTGCTCAAGAAAAGCAGAAGCCAAAGACCCAGAGAGTATTTTCTCAAGTTCAATGTGTTGATAGTTTTTATTTTCATATATGTAATAAAATCAGAAAAATAAAAAAGATAGAGATGTGTATTTCAGGTGAAAATCTGTACAATCTAATGGAAGATGGAGAAAAACTCCATAGAAAGAGAATCTGATAAATATTGGTAAAGAAGTTGAAAGTGAAAATGTGAGAGAGAGAAGGAAGGGGGAAGGAAGAAGAGTGCTTGTGTCTATTTGTTCTTGTATTGTAAATCTTCATCTTTCCTTACCTTTTCTTTTCATTTATTATTATGTTATTTGAAAGAAGATTTCATATTGGTTTAATATTTATTTTGTTACTAAAATTATAATTCTGTTGACTATAGATTTTTCTGGTTTTGTATTTAAAAATCCCCATAAAAATAATAAAGATAAAATAAAAAGCAATAAGAGAACAACCAAAAAAGGTGAAAAAACCAAAGAGACTTTGTTTTTCTTTTTCTTTTTTTTTTTAATTTTCTTTTAAATATTAATTTGTGGTTTTATGTTCTGTGTGAACACATGATGTTGATGAATAATATAATTATATGGTTATTCATCCAATGGAATAATCCTAGGCTCACCTATCAGCGTGGTGATTCGTGGTCACGACATACATGTGTCATCATTTCATTCGCTGAAACCTAAATGTATATCAACTACGCCCCACTTTTTCTTTTGCTTTTGTTGTTTTTGATTAGATCTAACGATGATTAATGGAGTTGTCATTTAATGTAATTCCACTCCCTTGTCAGTTTAAACACGCAACCTTGTAAATTAGCTAAACATAAAGCATCACCATGAAAGGAAGATTACAATTTTTATTTTTTTTGCCCGTAATATAGAATTTTTTTTATGAATTAGAATTATTGTAAATTCAATTAATGAATTTTTAAAACTGAAAAAGAAAAAAATTTAAAAAAAAAAAAACTATGCCCAGCCCATGACGCATAGTGGGTATCCCATGAATTTGACTCATCTTGGTGCCATGTGATTTTCCTTCTTTTTATTTTTTTATTTATTGGGTCAGCTTACTTTGTGAATAATTTGGTCCACCCACAACTCCAAAGTTGTACAAATCTCATCTCAGCCGTCTGATTGAATTATTTTTCCACGATCAATAAGATTTTGACTCGAAACCAAGTTCAGTGAATTTTCTATCGATCCGACGGCTAAGAATGACAAATTCTTTGGGCTTTACCAAAGATTTAGTCAATAAAGAAAAGTCTTGCCTTGTAAATTAATTAAATACAAAAATATCTCTACTATGCTTTCCTATGTAATGCTTATACGAATCTTTTCGTCACCAATTTCATCCATTCAGACCGTCCATTCAATCACAATTTTCCAAGATGTGACCAATCACTGAAATCTACATTATTGACATTAAATTTTAATAAAATAAATAAATGATTATCCTTAAGTAGAAATTAACCTTTTTAAGTATTTTAAAAATAAATAAATAAAAGGAAAATGGTTGGTTAAATTAAGGGTAGAGATTAAATGAAAGTTAACACGTGGAAGGTAGAGGATGGTAATATTTGGTGGTAGTAGTGAGAGTAATTGGTGGGTCCCAAGTAGAACTCACAAACTGTTGGCCCTGTTCGACCACTTCTACGCTTCTCTAGTGTATGTTGTTTCCATTCTCACTATGACAACTTTCATTTCTCTCTCTCTCTCTCTCTTTATGAATTGGGTGTTAAAAATAACGTTATGCATACGGAGTTTTCTTTAGGTTATACATAATTTTATTTTGGATAATAACTTTATTATTAATAATAGTGCAAGGCCAAAGGATTTATTCTCATTCAAAGAATCATATTTTTTAAAATTATTATTTTTTAATTTTAAAAATCTCATTTACTTATTTATAAACGGTTAAAATTAACAAAACTATAATCTTTTAAATTTTTTTCTCTTTAAACCCTAAAAACTAACTATTTCATTCCTAGATTAAGTTTAAAAAAAAAACATTTATCCCCTTAAATTTTAATTTTCAAACTCCAATACCATCGTTGACGGTCTCTCCCTCCTGATACTTCCTCTCTCTCTCGATGCTTCCTCTCCCTATGACAATCTCTCTTCTCTCACCTGAACCTTTGACCAATGTCAATTGAAGCTGAAAAGACAAAGTTTTTCGCCTTCTTGACTTCAATCGATATTAACAAGGGTCCAAGTGAGAGAAGAGAGATTATCAGAGAGAGAGAAAACGTCGAGAATGAAAGGTCATCAACAATGACACCGAAAATAGTGTCAAAGTTTGAAAACTAAACCTTAAGAGGGAAAATGTTATTTTTTTAAAATTTAATCTAAGGGAGAAATGATTAGTTTTTTAGGTTTAAGGGAAAAAATAAAATCTCAGTTTATTTTTAATATTATGTATAAAATGACGATTTTATCTTAAAACTAATAGACTTAACCACTCATGGATAGATAAATAAGATTTTTAAAATTAAGAGATAAAAACTTAAGAAAATAAGATACTTTGGGTGGGAATAAGTCCTTTGGCCATAGTTTAAAAATAAAATTGGGATTTGTCAATCCATTTTCATCTCATTAGACCAACCAAAAAAAAAATGTGTTAATACAAATAATCACCTTCTTAAGCATGTGTTTATATATATATATATATATATATATATATGTTACTATAACAATTTAAATGTTGATTGGAAGATGCCAAAATGATAATAATAATAAAGAAAAAGAAGAAAAGGTTAATTATTGATAATAAATCTTGGATAATCCAACAAATCAGACAGGCTAGACACAAGTTGGCGGTATCTCTAAGGTGATGCTTAGAAAAAAAATTAACTATACCTATAATGGAAGGAAGACTTTATAAATTAAAATTAGGTGGTTGCATTTACTCATTAAAAAAAAAAAAAAAAAGTAATACTATGTTTATTTACTTTAAATATATAAATATATATACATTTATATATGTCGTTATGTGATTAAATACTATTTTATCTTTAATTCAAACTTATCAAATTATATAATAATACAAGTTAAATATATACCTAAAATAAATATAAATAGTTTTATCGGAATAAAATACAATTGTTACAAATCGATACAACTTATGTGTTATTATTGTTTATTATCTATTAACTCAATTTTGTTGTTTATGTCAACATTTTGGCATAGGGAATTGAAGGAAATGACCTTTCAGTCCTTTTGTAAAATTGATTATATTGTACCAATTTAATGTACTAATAAATGTGCAATCAGACTTATTTCAAATCAAATCTTTTATAACAAATAAAATTTATTATTATTTTGTTCGAGAAAAAATGTCAAACTAAAAAGTTAAAGTTAGAAGAAATTTTTTCTATCAACTAAGAAATTTCGACACATATTTATACTGTTAGGGTTGTTGTTGTTATATGGAATGGCATGATTATGCCAACTTGTATTAGAAATGTTTGTTGAAACATTTCTAATTGTAGGGTCAAATATTATTGAAAGTTTATTTAAGAATTCAAGCATAGAAATTTGCGTCTTTAAAAAGAACATTTGGGAAGAGTTTGAGAATTAGGTTTAACCAGAAACACATTCAAACAAAGGCCCAGTAGAACAAGAACACGTGGAAGGTTTATAAATGAAAAGTAAAACAAATTGGTCCCATTACTCCTCTTTCACGACATAATTACTATTTATTATTTAAATATTTTTATTTTATTTAAATATGTCAATCAATCTCTTAATAGTTAAGGCATATCTATCATTTTGGAGAGACAGGCTTATTTATGTATAAAACTTGAGCCTCTTTTTTTTTTTATAATTATATAAATAATTCACAACTTTCTATTTTAGATTATGATTTTTCTTTTTTTATAATTACCTATCGGTAGCCTTTGCCGTTACTCCTTAATATTATATTTATATAGTGTGTATTACTTGAGAATGAACCCAAATAAATAAGGCAGAAGATTTTTATTAGTGTGATGATAATGATGTTTAAGCATATTTAATAACTTGAAAGGGGGAAAATAATCAATCCATCCAAAGTTTTTATTCCATTATTCAACATCTGTCTGTCTTTTAAACACTATAAAATATTCCCCTCAAGTAAATAATCATCAACTTTGAAATGACATTTTAAATAAACTATTTGTTTTATCCTTATATAGATTATCTCTTAATTATATGTAATAATAATACATATATCTATTTTTATTTAATTTGCAATAAAAATAAATCACCATAGTAGTTGGTCAGCCATGGCATGGGAGTATTATGGGAACATGAGGAAATTTAATGGGTGTTTGAAAGTCCAAGCTTTTGATAAGACAAGACGAAGAATATTATTAAAAACCACCCATTAACCCAAGAGAATGGATGTGAATAAGTCAATTGTTGTGTTTAGAATATGATTTTTTTAATATATGAAAGGATTAGATATTGAGAAAAAAAAAATTGAATGTGATGATGGTGGGCTCTGATCAGGATTTGCAATTGGTGACATAGTTGGTGTAAATGAGTCTAAAGAGATAAGTTAAAATTGTTACATTTTCATTGATAATTGAATAAAATCAACTAACTTTATTAGGACCATCCATCCACTTGTCTAGTAATTAATTAGTCATGTTTTACATTTCCCATTTTGCAAAAATAAATTTGAAATAAAAATAAAGCACTTTTGGTGAATAAAGAAGATAAGTAAAAATCACTTGTATGTAGCCACAAATTAGAAAAAAAAAAAAACAAGGGGCTAGAAAGTCAGATATTGCAAAGTGATCTTTATTTATTGTACAAAATCCTTTTCCTTCTAAGGAAAGATATCTAATGCCGGATTCTATATTTGACTTTGCGAAAATTATTAACTCATATGGGCCTAATCTGGCCCAATGTCTTAACCCATCTAGGCCCATGTGGATCCAGTCTGAGTTCCCTATGAAAAGATGCTTTTCTTCTACTTTAGTGCAAGGTCAATTTTAATAATAGTTGATGGGAATTATACATCTTAATTGAAAATATAAGAAAAATACCTTTCTTCTTTTTGTGGGATTTTGATGTTATTGAATATGAATAAAACTATGTATGTTAACAAGTCTTATAAACTTATATGTACAAACTAAGATAATAATATATGATCAGGTGATGTGATTGTTTACTTTTTCTTCTACTCTAAAATCATATAATCATATACTACTATATCAGTAGTTAGTGCCCATATCGAACTAAACCTATTGGTTTCTGTTAGTTTTAGAATAAGGGAAAAAGATCATGAAAGTCAATTCAATAGGCATTCATCCCTAAATTATGGATACTTTCACATGTTTGTACAATCCAAGTGCCATGACCAAATTATAGCTTTGAGTTAAATATATATCCATTATTTGGGGATGATAACTTATATAATTTTATTTTGTTCTACTTTCAAACAAAAGCTTTTATTTTTATTTTTATTTTTTCATAATATATGATACTGAAAAAAGTATTAATATCAAGGAGGTGAGATGACAAGAAAAGGCATCTTTAAAAGAATAAAAAAGGCTATGGGTGATTATGCAAAGAAGAGGGGTTGTTGTTGATTGTGGGCAAATTATATATAGAGTCTCTTTCCATCTACTTCATAATCTTATCCCACCTTCCAATCAAACCAATATATCAAGGATTTGTCACCTCCAACATAAACTTATTAATTTAAAGTAATTTTGGATAATAATGGAGTAACACTATTCACCTTCTTAACATAAACCATCTAAAAAATTGATTTGATGTTTGGGCGGTGGGAAAATTCTTTGATAGCTTTTGTTACTGTTGAAAATACAAAATACTTTGTTGTTTTTTATCGATTAGGAGTTATTCACCCGCAACTTATCCTACATATTTTGTCCACCTTTAAATTATTATAGTTTGAATATTTTTTAATTCTTGATAATATTATTTTTTTGTAAGAAGGCAGAAATTATTAGGTTTAAAGGCTATGAAGGTAGAATGATGGAGGATGTTGAAAGTTTGTTGTTTGGTCGGTTAGAAGGTGGATGAAAATGAGGTCATACATCTTATTGTCTTGTTGAATTACATAGAATTAAAGTTTTATTATTGTGGTCCTCGACCTGCCTTGGAAATTGATTTTACCATAATTTACACTAATTATTTTAAACTACTTTTGACCATCAACCCAGCACAAGAAGTCTAATGAATCTTTCTCCGCCTGGGGTTAACCAAAATTTCCTTAGTTTTAAGTAACAAAAGGAGGAATTTCAAGTTATTAGATCAAAAATTTTATTTATTTAGTATAATTAATTCAATTATAAAAAAACAATATAACTCAAATAAGGTTCTTTCGTAAATAAAATACAATTCTCTGTAACGCACATTGATGCAGTTCTTAATCCCACACCATTTCAGACAGGTTTGGATTAGGCTTCCAAGCCCAATTCACGAGCTGATCTTGCCCCTGTTTTGCCTTTTAGAATATTGGCTTTTCTTCACCAAGAAGAGATTACCCAGAAAGCAACAATACTAAATTGCAAAAGATGTCTCCTACTAACAGGTATCCAATTCCCAAAAGCCAATTCACCATGTACAAAAATTGACAAAGAAACTATACAAAAGGTATGGTTGGTGAAAGATACCTGCATCAAGGAATCAATTAGCTCAGTTGATTCAATACCTGTTTTGCCTTTTAGAATATTGGCTTTTCTTCACCAAGAAGAGATCACCCAGAAAGCAACAATACTAAATTGCAAAAGATGTCTCCTACTAACAGGTATCCAATTCCCAAAAGCCAATTCATCATGTACAAAAATTGACAAAGAAACTATACAAAAGGCATGGTTGGTGAAAGATACCTGCATCAAGGAATCAATTAGCTCAGTTGATTCAACATCACCACC
Source organism: Mangifera indica (assembly GCF_011075055.1). Classification (NCBI taxonomy): domain Eukaryota; kingdom Viridiplantae; phylum Streptophyta; class Magnoliopsida; order Sapindales; family Anacardiaceae; genus Mangifera; species Mangifera indica. Next base: position 4,171,365 of record NC_058139.1, read on the forward strand.
AGAAATCCAATCTCACCTTCGTCGAAAATCAGAATTCAAAGGAAAAAGTTCATGCATCTATCCAGCATAAGTACACTCAACAGACTTCCAATCTTATCAGCCAACTTCAGTTCTTTAGAGCTTTCCCATTCTGTCCCTCGATTAAAAAGCCAGTTCACTCGAGTGTAATATGATCAGTGATGCCAATTAATGCTCGAGACTGCCTTTTTTTTTTCATGAAATCAATTTCAATCCCCCATTAATAAATCATTAGTACAACACAAGCTCTCTGTTGCTTATTTGAGATTGTAATTAATAATCTGACAAAATGTTGCTTATCTCAATCAGATATTTTTTAAAGTCCTCAACTGTATGGAGGGACCATGGCCAGAAGGCATAAAAATAAATTGATCTCAGAATGAAAAAAAAAAAAAAAGCTCTACGGAACATGCTCTGTTTCAGAATCAATTCAATTTCTACCACAAACCCACAGCATTTCAAAAAATTATCTCATCTCAGCATGTTTTTCAGCAGTGGTGGATGCCGGTTCCTCGGTATGTTCCTTTTTGTTTGCAAGTTTTTCTGCCTCAGCCTTCTCAAGCAAAGCCTGTCTCTGCATAGCTGCCATCATCTCCCTCATTGTCTTCTCCTCTCCTTCCAGCTGTATTTTCATTATATACTCAGCTTCCTTGTCAATTGGTTTGAAGTATTCTTCAATGGCAGCCTCCTGCAGAGGAAGACATATTTTATTTATACAAGGGAAACTGGAACTTAAAAAGGAGAAATTTAACTGCGGACAAAGTGGCAAAAATAAGCTGCAAAATAAAAAAAAAAACATAAAGCCTCGAAATTAAATGAAAATAACTAACCTAGGAGGATTCCATAAAAAAATTGCAGAAAAGTATATCAAATTACTCTTATAACCAACAGAATTTTTTAGTCTTGCTTACATGTGGTATTTCTTTAAAACACAACAGAAATTATGCAAGTTCCTGAATCAACAAGGATTAGCATAGAAACACTGAGAATTAAAAGATAAACATATGGAAATTCATAGAATCAACTGCATTTGAAAATTTAGGTTATCCAAAGGCATGAAGCTTACTGTTTCTTCTAGCTTCTTATTTAAATTCTGCATCTCCTCAACCATACGGCGAACCTCCCCTAATATGGCTTGCTCAGGGAGTTTTCTTAAGGCTGTCTTCCTTTCTTGTGCCTGTCCAGAGAGGAAGAGAGGGGTAAAAGCTTATTAAGATGATCATTTTAGGTCGAAATTTCCCTGAAAACTTGTGGACCACAAGTATCATGTGTTTATGAGAATGATGAAAGCTAAAATCAAGAAACCAATAAAATGCAATAAGCCAAAACAGAACATAAAATATGATGGAAAGAGTGAAAATTAAGGTAAAATACAGTTTGTGATTACACATGGCATTACACTTCGACACAGTCCTTAATGTCCTTAAAAAAAACACGATCATGATCTAATGTTGGATATCTTGATAAAAATGAGAGTTTGGATAACAATAAAAATGCCATGTTTTGGAAATATTCACGTTGACTTCCTCAGTTAATAAAACAAGATGTGAAACAAGTATTCATGGTTGGTTTAAAAAATTCACATGTTTTTATTTTATTTTGTTGTTTTAAATGTAAGAAACTAGGAAATTATATAAAAATTTATTAAAAGAAGAAAATACAATGTGGACAGCATCACAGCAAAGCACAATTAAGGCAAAAACCCAAAGGAGACTCCACCTTACATAAAGACAGCCCATAAACACCTGTCTAAGATCCACAATACATACTATCTCCTCCTTCACCCAAAAATGAAAAAGAAGTTATATATTAGATTGATAAGTTGTTCCATAAAGAAGTTACATATTTTCTGTTTCCTTTCTCCAAGGCAACATGGTTCCATTGACCTCTATTGTGTAATAATTGCATTTTTCCTGTTCTGACACCATTATATACTACATTCCCAGGTAAAACACCAACCTATAAGATCATATAGTCCCAGGTACAACCAGCCTGTTCACTGTATTGGCTCAGCTCAGCACACCATGAGAAAAATTTTACCATGTTGAGGGCTGGTTGGCATGACATTTGGCTATGTCCAGCCAGGGAGATCAACCAGTGGGTTGACACAACATGGACTGGTTTGGCACTTTTATTATTTTTTCTTCATCATTTTCAACCTTAATTTTCCTAGAAATATCCAACACATTCTCTCATTTTGCATTCTCAACCTGCAATCTCTTAATTTCCTTTCAAACAGTTTGGCCAACCAAGTGTAGGATTGCGCCAGGCCAGCCAAAAATTCGTCAAGACATATCATCACATAAAATGGCAAATATTGGGTTGCATCATCTAATCCATGGCTTTAATCAACTTGTAAACAAATACTAACCACTAGCACATTCTTCGTGGTAGCATTTGATAGAACTCAAACAGGACTAAAACTACAACAAAGCAGAACTTGAGGCATACTAAGACATTATATCATAAATCAACAGAAGAACAGTGATGACAAATTTATGTAATAGTAAGTAATACCTACCTGTTGGAGACGCTTATCAAGCTGCAACCTGTAAGATCGAATTCTTCGTTCTTCATATCCAGAAAGAACTCTCACATAAAACATGGCTCTTCTACCAAACTCTAATAACTTATCCATTCTAACCATTCACCAACTCAACATGTATGTATTCCTACACAAAATATAAACATGATTCAACAAAATAAGTTTTACACTCAAAGAGCATTAAATTGCCAATTTTCAGTAACATTACCTTAAATTGCAGAAAAAACTTTAACATTTATTGGTTGTTAAGAAAATTGTATTTTTATGGTGATGCTACTTAGAGGTGTTTTTAACTTCTTTTTTTTCTCCCCTAGTAAACCAATTTTCCCATCTACCTGAAAGATATGTTGCACCATAATTCATCCAGCTAAAGTAAAATGCACACGAGCGGGCGAGCACACACAATCACATAGATAAAGTACATCTTTTTTCTTATATTGAATCATTCAATCAGCATATGAAAACTTCAGTTTGATGTGCTGTTTGGGTTTCCAAAACAACCATGAGAGTCATTTACAATTGGATTTACAAGTACTTATTGCTCAATTTGGTGGAAGATAGTCAATGAACGATGAAATAAGGTATGTAAATTTAAGAAAAAGAACAGAATTCAATAAGAAATTTAACTTGAAATCAACAGCGATGTTGAAGACAAAAGAAGCCCTCCATTTGTCAATCAATACACAAACACAATAACATCACATATCCTTGATTTATAACTTTCTTTACATATTTACGTTCCCTTCCATCATACAATTCTTAATACAATAAACAATATACATGATATTTATTCATCAAATAAAAATTAGAGAACATAAATTTTTTTCTTTAGAAATGATTAAAGGAAAAAATATGGAGAACAAGAACAAACTTATAAAGGACCTTCTCTCTCTTTTTCTTTTTAAGTTGGAAGAAAAAACAACTCAGATTAAATTTTACACCAAAAACAAAAGAGTGAAATTTACTGACAAAGTTAAAAAAAAAAACAACTGAATTATAGCTTAAATTAAGTTCCCTGAGGCCTTACAAGGCATATACAGCAGCTACAAGAAGACTATTTTTCTGAAACAAGGCCAGAAAGCAAGCTTGCTTAAGAAAAGCAGAATCCAATAAACCCAGAGTATTTTCTCAGTTTAATTATTTTATATATAATAATAATAAACAGAAATAAAAAGATTATATGGGCATTTCTGGTGAAAATCTGTACAATCCAATAGAATTGAGAGAGAATGGTGAAGATTGTAAATGCGAAAATGTGAGAGAGAGAAATAAAGAAGAAAAAGACTGCTTGTGAAAAGTAACCCAGAAAACACAAATGGTTAAAAAATCATTAACCCTAGATATGCAAATTATCCCATTTAAATCCAGAAATTAAAAATTAAAAAAATCATAGCTTGAAAACAGAAGCAGCACTCAGTGTCTACCGAAATTTGAGCAGAAACAGAAAAGAATAAATGCTTAGAACGTGTCCCCTGTGAGCTCAAGCAAATCAAGATTGGTGAGCTAACAGTCAATGGTAAAGCGCACACAAGAAAACAAATAAGACCTTCCTTTTCTTCCGACTAAGCACAAAAAAGTGGAAATTCTGAGTAGAATGAGGGGTAGTAGAGAGATTAAAGAATTTTAGTGTTGAGTTTGACGGTGAATCTGCAGCCAGGAATAGGAAAAACCGTCGATCGACTAGAATTGGGAGCTTCAAAAATCCCGCAGTCCACCGCTAGGCCGAGAAAATGAAAAAATGGTACTGCTCCAAACCCCCCGGGTCATTCCTCAGGCCCAACAAGTCATGCTGTGCATGCATCTAAACAATGATTATGATTGGAGCATCTCCAAATTCTAATTCAAAATTATTTATGTAAAAATTTGTATTTATTATTATTACACATAATTTTATTAATTTATATAATATGACGCAACCTGGAAAATATTAATTGGCGAGTTAGTTACACACATGCCACTTCGTGACCAAGAAAGGTTGCGGTGGGGAAGGCTCGACCACTCTGTGGGAAGGTGGGCTCTCTGGTTGACATTTTACATTTTTAATCTTTCAATAGACTCTTTATCATAATGAATAAATAACATTTTCCCCACACATGTTTGTTTTAAAAGCTTTTTCATCCCTAGTTATCATAGACATGATAGTTTGTGTCATTAAACTGTATTTATATTATGTTAGTTTGGATTTTAAGTTAAAAACCTTCGACACTAAGTTGACTTTAATTAATATGTATAAAAAATTTTCAACTTTAATCCAATCTAAAATATGTTTAGATTAATTTGACACAACTTGAATTAATCTAAAATTATTTATTATTTTTACTTTTCTAAGTGATATTAACATTTTAATTTTTTACCAAATTACTTTAACTTAATATAAAATAGTCAATTTTTAATACGATTCATTAACTTAATACGACACAAAAAAATCAGATTAAGTTTGAGTTTTTTCATATGAAATTTAATTTAGGTCAATTTGATATGAGTTGAAACTAAAACAGAGTTACGATTGATACGAAAATAATCTGAACTAAATCAAATGTTTAGAAAAATACTATTTTAGTATAATTTATTATGAATAAATTAAAAAAATATATATTGAAAGACTAGTATTAATAATAATTAAAATCCTTACATGTTCATGTACTTGTAAATAAAAATCAAGAATAATCATAGTAATTACAACCATATATAATATGTAGAAATGTTAATTGTTGATACATATCCTTCAAAACCTCTTTAATTTGTTACTAACAAATTATGCTAAAGTTGCATTTCTTTAAATAATTACAAGTTCAAGTTAAGTTGGTTTGTTTTCGCATCAACCTTAACACGACTCATTTTAATTTTAAGAATTGTTAGATCAATTAAATTAAATTTTGTGTAAAAAAAAAAAAACCCTATTTTGATATTTTTCATATTATATCATATTGGATTAATAAATCATGTAAAAAATATAATTAAGAGTGACCACAAGCCTACCCAGGTGAGTCAAATCCAAGTGAGGATTTGATATTTGACCAAAAGACTTATTCCCACCTAAGGTTTAGTGCAAATATAAACTTTTATCCGTGGTTTTAAAAACTTAAATACTCACCTGTTTACCAACTTTTGTAGATTTTTTTGTTATGGTTAAAGATAAAATTATTGTTTTACTTTTCATATTAAAAAATATATAATTTTATCTCATTTCTCCTAATACTTTAAAAACTAAAAATTTTACTCCAGCGTTAACTTTGAAAAGTGACTCTCCCCCCCCCCCCCCCCCCCCACACCCTCAAAACCCCTACATCTCTAAGGTTTTCTTCTCTCCAACAATGATGATGACCACCATCTCCATTATTTTCCTACCTTGGTTGCCTCCCTTCTCGACAGATGAAGAACACATCCTTGTCTCTTCCTCGACGAAGAACGCGTCTTTGACTCTTCCTTGACATAAACAACGTCTTCTTCTTTGCTTGTTGAGGGAGGCAGTCAAAGGGAGGAAAATGCTAGAGATGGTGGTGGTCAATATTGTTGGAGTGAAGAAAACCTCAGAGATGTAGAAGGAAAAAAAATCACTTTTCAAAGTTGAAAATGAGGTGAAATTTTTGGTTTTCAAAACTTAAGGAAAAAATGATATAAAATTATGTTTTTTTAATATAGAAGGTAAAATAATAAATTTATCCTTATTTTTAACAAAAAAATCTATCAGAATTTGATTAACGGATGAGTATTTAGGTTTTTAAAACCCCGTAGATGGAAATTTATATTTACACTAAAACTTAGGTGGGAATAAGTCTTTTAGCCTTGATATTTTTAGGACAATAGAATATAAGTATAAAATTAGAGATAATATTATACATGAGATATTTATACAATTACTTGATATTGAAATTCATTAGAGAAGACTTCAAAATGAAAAAAAAAACATTAAAATTTTTGTACAATATAAAAGCATAAAAAATATCCACATATAACCTTTAACGACTGCAAACAAATATTTATAGTGATGATAATAAACATAAAATGATAGAAAAATAAACAAAAATGAAAAGGAACTACAAATTTACATGTATCTAAGTTTAAGCACTAGGCAATGCTTGTAGCATCGAGAAGGAAAAGAAAAACAAATCAATCCCACCACCTCAATGCTCTAGAAGTTGCATAGTGATTGAAACATAGAATCTTCGAGTGAACAAGTAAAAATATTTTTGAATCTCTATGTGTAAGTAGTATGTAATGCTTGTAGGCTCGAATGGGAAATCAAATCCCACCTCAATCCCATAAGCATTACACACACTGAATGAATTCTGATTCTAAATGCCTATAGACATCTCTATTTATACACAAAACTTTGTCATCCTCCATTGAAAAGGTTATCTTATATGCCTTTTACTTCCAACTATGCAAAATGCAATAAACATGTATGAAATAGCCCATTCACATTCAACTTACCAAATCTAGCCCTACATACTTTCCATGTTTTATAGCCCACCAACCCTAATTACCTTATAGGCATAACTCCCATGTACTTGTAAATAAATCAAAAAATATATTACACAGGTTTAACTTTTTTTATTTTAATTTTATGACTCAACGACCTTATAATTACAAAGGCTTACCTTTTATACTTTGAAAATCAACCATGTTACATTTAATCTTAATTTATTATATTTCTAAAAAATTGAATATAATGAATATCGTTAATCAAATATGTTTCTCTAATATATTGTATCTTAATATATTGTATTTTTTATAGTGAGTATATCGAGTACCTTATATTAAATGTCAAATACAATATATTAGAGACAAAATCATATATTTTAAATTTAACATTAATTTATGATATTTTAAAAATAGATCCATCAAATATATCACATTTCACATAAAATTTTAGCAATTATTTATTGTGTTTTTACAACATAAAATTTTGTTAAATAAATTAGTAAGGTCTTTGAGGAGACTATATACATTAACAAAGAATAATAATTTGTATTAATAACCACATATTACCATTTGATTAAATGTTATTTTATCATTTATTCAACATCACCTAATTATGTAATGAAATGTCTAATAAAGTGTTCTAAAACCAATAATCTGGTTAATATGTTAATATTAATTTATAACTTGTATCATGTTTATATTAAGAGTAACATTATACACATAAATAATGTGCAAAACAATAACATATCTCCATATGATTGAATATTATTTTATTTATAATTTAAAATCACCCAACACTTAATTATAGAGTGACATGTTATAGCTTGTACCCATTATTTAATTGTTATATTAATAAGATAATATTTCTTCATTATTCCTTTATTTGTAACAAAAGGACCAACACTTGTTAATGATTGTAAAAACCCTAAATGCATATATAATAGTCGTTATAAAAATGTTCGTACTCTTAATATTACTTTGACTTAAAACACAAATAATACGATTGAAACTATCATAGTGTCATAAAAAAATAATGATAGATCTCCTAAAGGGTTATTTGCTAATAACATGGTACAATACATTGGTAAACATTCATCACTTCCATATATTAAGAATACATATATTAAGAGTAAGTTTTCATTCAATTCAATACTATCCAACCGTTGTTACAAAAACAATTAATATAGATCAAAAAAAATTTGTTGCAATGAAATTGCAATCAATTGAAAGATTCAGCATGTAAGAACAAAGAGGCAATTTGTAATTCTGTGAAGTGTGCTAGACTTATAGGACAACGTAGATTTTGATCAGGTGGGCAAAAATTGTGGTGGATCAGGTGAAGACATAAGAGATATCAGTTGGTTGGTCCAAGGCTGTCCAGACTGAAGGAAATAAGTCCACTAACGATCAAACCAAAAACAAAATAGTTTGCCTTGCAACTAAGGAAAACGATAATGCGGGTAAATCAATCGTGTATATGCCTATAAATTATGAGGATATAAATGAAATTGAATTTTTTTGCCCCCTCAGGTCAGAGGACGAGTGCATTCAGAGTTTATAGTTATCATCCGTACTAGTAATACCACAAATTTAAGCAAACCAATTCACCACTGCAAACAGTGGCTTTATTGAAAGAGCAGAAACCGACATGTCAACATGAGGGAAAAATCCGGCCTCATACAATCACCAAAATTAGGGGAATACAGACACTATTACCCCCAACACTCGATGAACACATTTTTGTTTAGTTAACTATAACAAAGTTCAGAGAAAAAGAAAACGAATATATACATTACTTTTACCGTTTGCAACCCAAAGTTAAATGAGAGGAGTTCACCCGCCACCCAGACTTCTAATCCCTTCTTTTCTTCTTCTTCTCATTTTTCTCATTTGCATTTTTCAGCTGTTCAACAAAAATGATCCACATTATGAACCATAATAAATTATAACAGGATCTTTTATGCTTAGAAAAAGACTGTTGATCAAGTGATACAAATCAAAATTGGTGACAATAATACCCCTGGCATTCTGACTCACCATGATGATGAGAATACGGACAAAAACAGCAACAAAATCAGTGAAAAGGGTCAGGGCATGCTTCACGTAGTCCAGATCGCCAAAGTGAGCTTTCTCGATGATATCCTGGGTGTCCACCACAATGTAGCCCACAAACACCAACAGCCCAAAGTACAGCTGCAAACAATCAAAAGGATATTGAATAATTGCATCTGCAAACAACAATATCAAACTAACCTAACAAAGATTGTCACCATAAGAAAGTCAATAATCAATCATCTTCTCACCTCAAACTTGAACAGAGTTGTTGAACCCCCAAAGATAGAGGAAGCAAACTGCAACCAGAATAACATGGAGAGACCAGATGAGAGCAAGCCACCAAGGTATAGATATTCTCTGCGCCTAGCCAACATAGCTGCTACTGAGAAACATGCAAAAGCCAACCCAGTTCCCACAAATGCTGTGATCAGAATGCTGTTGTAACAAGAAAGACATTTCATAATCAGCACAGATAATTCAATGATACACCAACTGATAGGAAACTCCATCATAGTATTATGTCTAAATTACTTGGAAACACAAATAACAAACTCAAAAAAATTAGTCTGAGGAAGAACACCACAGTGAAAGGATCATCCAAGCACTTGTAAAGAGCTAAATGCTCAATAATTACGTTTGAAAAACTGAACCAATAGCATAAGTTAGAGGCACACACAAAGTATGAAATTTAGGCATTAACTCCATAGTTCCCGAAAAGTCAAATGTGCATAGAACCGGGGAAGAGGAATATAAGAAAGATGAGAAAAAAAACTCGCAGATCTAATGAAATTCTAGTATATCGAAACATCGGTCAAATTAATCTCAGCATACAAATCAGAATAGACGTCCTCTTGAACAACCAAGTTTAAACCAATAAATTACAAAATTGTATCAGCAGCTTATGGGAACTACCTATCAAATAATAACCCGAACACCATAATCTAACTGATGTAAAACCACATCTCAAAGCTTAAAGTTAAGATACAATAGAAACAACGAAACATAACTGCACATGTACCTTGGGTCAACCTGAATGGCCAAATCAATCAAAGGACCAATGGAGGCTCCTTCAAATAGGCCCGCAGCCATCATTAGACCGACTCTCTTTTGCTGCCCACCACGGAAAACACATCAAAATGAGAAGTGAGTTCCCAGAAACATCTATAGAAATAGAACCAAGAAGTCAGGAACACAAATCTTGTGACAGTACCTCTTCATAAGGTGGGGTTGACAACACCCAAAAAATGCATCCTAGCGTAGCGAGAGTTGTAAGGAGACCACCGATGTTCCAGAGGAGATGCAGGTAAGCTCCAGTGGCCGATGCAACAAGGGCACAACATAAGGAAAGGTAAACCTAGATATTTGCAGAAGCCCCTTTCAATGAGAACAAAAACATATACCGGAATCTTAATTGCAAAACACACAATCTTACAGAAGAGAGCAACCTATTCTCTGAGCTAAAGGTGTAGATGCATAAAGAAAAAACAATTGGTTGAATAATAGTTAAACCCATAACATTAAGTGCTGGGAATCCTCTCTAGACTTGCAATTTTAACAGCAAACCAAACAAGGATCTTCCATTCAATATTCCATTGGACCATAAAAACATTTAACAATTTTGCGAGAAAACTAAATATCTATACCAAAAGCGTAACGCAACAAACTAGATTTAAATAGAAACCTAGATATTACAAACTTAAATATTCTAATAAGACTACACCTTCTAGATGTATGAAGAAACAAATTATGGATACCACAGTATCCTATCGAAATTACAGCGAACTATGATAAAGATCACATTATTTTAGATTTTCTAGCGAAATAGAATTACATTTCTCGAGGAAATTAATAAACATGAATTTACCCGTTTAAGATGAGACTGCACGACGGGAGAGATCTGACTAAAGTTCTTGAAGGAGTTCCACCGAGAAGAATTTTGAGACTCAAAGAAAGAGGAAAAAGCATCCATTGTTGTTTCGATCAAGAGTAATCACGAGAAAATTGCCTAGAAAGAAAGTCAGAGAATATATAAAATTGTAATGAAAGAGAAAGGGAATTCTTGTGATATTTATAGTTATAAGGCAAGGAAGTTTCGTTCGAAATTTCTAGGCTATGTCGAGTTACAATAGTACCCTTGCCTAGTAATTAAATTACGATTTGTACAGCCTTAGGTCCCTTTCAAGCGGTTAGGTGGGCTTGGAAATTAGTTGGCAGCACATGTGCAGCCCAATCTTTGCTTGAATAACATTGTCCACCCTTGATTTAAGAAACTATCATCCCTAACCCTCATCAAGCCCTATTATAGAAATATAAAAATTTGCATAAAAACTAATATTTTAATAACGTGTTTTCAAGAAATATCACTTCATTTTGTTTTGTGTGAATTTTGGTGGATGAAGAGATTATATTTTGTGATGATGATTTTTATCTTGTGTTGAATGGCTTGTGTAGTTGTGTTTTGTTTGATTTTAGGCATAGTTTGATTATTCATGATGTTATATTGAAATAATTGTTTAATTTATATTATAAATTTTTTTATCAGTATAAAATTGGTATTTTATTAGTCAAAATCAGCCAAATTAGATATCAGCTTAACTTAATGTTGGGTGGCACATTGATAGTTTTGCAAACTAGGGCTGGCTCTTTGCGTTGCCAAAAAGATAGGGCGAGAAGGTGATTTTAACTTAAATAAAAAATACCTGAGCTAGACCCGTTTACACGGTGAATGTGTGAACGACTTAAATCTTTCGGGTGAGTGCCGGGTCACGTTGACCGTTGAAAAGTAAGAAGGCCCTAGAATTATCTATGAGAATATGGGATAATAATGGAAATAGATAAAGTTATCTGGAAAATTCGCATGTATTGATGGGACATACTATATTATGTAAAGTCGACAGAATTGAGATGGTGACAAGCAAGAGATCATTTCATTGTGATCATCGCTTAGCTACGAAGCAAAAACTAATATCTGCCGTTCTTACTCATGAAGCTACTTAGCTACGTCATAGAACCAATCATACGTTGACACGTAACCATGTAAGAATCCTGGCGAAGGGTAGGGCTTTATGCGTCAGTATGTTATTAATAACAGAACACTTAGTCTACAGAGTACCAGTTTGTAGAATTTTATTCCTCCGAGGGAGTGTCTTTCAGATTTTCACTTCCTCAACTGAATGACTCCCACTGTCCAACGTTCTCAGTCCATGCTTCCCTTGTTAAGTGGTCTACCTAGTTTTTGTCTAGTAGGATAAAGAAAGAAAGAAAGAAAGAATATAAGCACAAACTTTGGTTTTTATTCACCTATTTGAATACTTGCAATTTCTACAGTAAGAACTTTACAAAGGGATTTTAATAATAGAAACAAGAAATGCAAGCTAGTTAGTCTGGCTGCCTCATACCTTCACAGCAATTGTGAATGGGCAATGCAACAACCACAACAGCTGCAAGCAAAGAGTTAGCAATAACTATGGATTCAAGTTTCTGAAAGTTAATACAGGTCGAAATACTAGCTACCGAGAAGACTTCACAGGCCCTGCAACGATTTGTTTTTGTGATTCATGGGTAGTTGTGTTGTCAGGGGCGAGTCCCTGCCTCAGCAACTTGTGCTTCTTCAGGCTTTCGTGACATGGAGCAAAGAACTCGTGTTTGAGAGCATCTTCTGCACTCAGCCTCAATCTTGGGTTCACCGCCAAGCACTTGTCCACTAAATCAAAAAGTGAACTTGGGATTACTTTAAGAAAGTCTCTTCTCTTTGTGTTCATTTCACACCACTCTCGTAGGTTCATTGGTGCCAAAGACTCTGTATCATAGAGGTCCTACAATAAAATGGCACTAACTAATATGCATCTTTATAATTAATTTAATTTGGTATTTAATACATCATAGTACAACAAATGAATACCTCAGGGAATGACGATTCTCGGTTGTGTAATTTAGCAACTTCCCACAGATCTTCACTACCCTTCAATTTTACAATATCCTTTATGTTCCTGATGTTAACAGATATGGTTGGCAAAATCAGTTTTACTGTTATGAAACTGCATGATACGTGTTGGATCAAAGGGATTCTTACTGTTCAGGATCGCCAACAAACGGTGCTCTTCCAATCATTAGGTAGAGTAAGGTGACCCCGGCGGACCAGATATCAACTTTGGGGCCTTGATGTTGAGATCTAAACAAGACCTGCTCAAACAAATAAACATGAGGCTTCATTTGTAATAGAGAGACCTAATAAAATGCCAAGTAAGCTGTAGTCCTCTCTCCTAGCAGCCATAAAATCTTCCACAGTGATAAACTCGAAGTTTATTTTAGGTCCTTGTAAAACAGGCTGGGTTCACAAGGAGATCCTTGGATTGATTGGTATTATAAATTACTAACCTGATGACACTCCAAGCACAAATACAACTAGCAGAGAATTTTAATGGGCAAAACAGGATTAGATTATTTGAGCCAAAAGACAAACAATCTGCCACTCCATCTCTTTCCTAAGCTTCACAAATTGATTTGAGACTTCATGATTCATAGAAATTAGCATGCAACAGTGTCTTAAAGTGAGTCTTTGGAGTGATTCGGGATAACTCTTTTTCTAACTAATATAAAATCCAAGTCTTTCATTAAGTGTTGGGGAAAATAAAATAGGTAACCTAGGAATGGTTCAGCGTTAAAGCATTAAGTTGATTATGATGCCTCACCTCTGGAGCTCGAAATCCTTTCGTTCCAGCACAAGGACCTTCTTTCTTGTTCTTATCATTTCCTAATAACAAGAAAAATATGTTTAAATACAGGAAAAAAATACAGTTTAGTCTATCAATGTTCAAATCCAACATATGAAGCAAACCTTTATTCCTCAAGCCAGCTCCAGTAACAGCAATTCCACTTGAGTGCAGAGGCATTGGAGTAAGATATACAAGCTCTCTATCCGGTTTTCCAGGAAGGGCAGCAACCCGCTTTCTCTTAGGAGCTGGAAAATGTGATGCTTGATCATTCGGACTCTGTATTGCTTGCTTTAGTAGGCTGATGAGCTCCTTCCTACCATGGCATGGCAAAGGTTCTCTCAACCTTTCCGCAGATGGAGTCTTAGTGCTATTCACATCTTTAACAGAGGTTACCCCTGAGCCATCTGCACCTTGACTGTTGATCACACTCCAACTACCCAGGTCGTTACAGGCTTTTGTTTGTCCTGCAGACTTTCTCTTCAAATTTTTATGTGCTAAAGTAGAATTGGAGCCCTTGGTTGCCTCTTGTTTGACTGCAGCCAAAGGTTTTGCACTTGGAACCTTCCTACTATTGACAGGAGGCATGTATTTGGCATTAGGAAGAGTAACATGATTTAAGCTTACATCATACCCCACCTTTGATTTGTCTGCAAAAAGTAAAATATTGCTACGTTAGTTCTTATTGTCTAACCATGTAAAAAGACCAGGAATCTTGGAGCAAACACATTGTGCTCATTCAGAAGACAAGTGTTCTTTTTATAACTTGAATTTAGAGAGAGAAGATGGCTAAATAGAGACAATTTGCAAAAAGAGAAGTAAGGGAGAGATCAATTAAGCAAATAATCTAATTAGCAACTGTCTGACATTCTTAATATTTTTATTTTATTAGATGATCTTATATCGCTACCATTTGTCTATCAGATACAGAACCACCCTTAGTTGAAGTATGTCAGGTATTCATTTTTTAAATGTGTCAGTTTTATTTCCTGATATATTAAATAGATAGATTTCGAGGCTTACTTATAATTCCATACTTATGATACAGATCCTGCAAAAGTGAAGAACAAAACAAGTCAACAATTTTCTCCAATAAAAACAAGGGAGAAAAGATTAGTAGAAACAAATAAAGAAAGCATACAAGGCAATGAAGAAAAGTGTCACTAACCAATGCAAGATTGAAATCAATAAGATAACCTTTAATTGCCTTACGAGAGAAAAGGAAATTGCCAGGCTTAACATCTCTGTGAACTATTCCCTGCAAATGTATAAACAATCTTAAGACATGTAACTCAAGTAAAAATGTGAATCTATGTAGAACATATATGGCAAACTGCAGACCTGCTTATGTAAACTTGCAAGTGCTCGGAACATACAGTAGCCATACCACTGTATCTCAGATATATCTATCTCCTTTTTCAGAACCTAATACAAAGCAAAAGTAAGAGTCAAACAGAAGAACAAACAAATTATAGCCACTGAACATCTAAGAATTACCTCAGGTCTGTCATGCTTAACATGCTCTAGAACAAAGCAATCTGAATCTCCACTCTTAAAACAGCCCTGATATTTAATTATAAAATTTTTCCCCCTGAATAAAAAAATATAGGAAATATCATATGCATATTATAATTCACAACTTTTTTACCTGAAAAGTCAAAACTACAGGGAGACTTCATATAACAAGCTTAATCAGCAACCTTACCCAAACCGCTCCAGCATTCTCAATTCATTGTTAACATGGTGTTTATTGGCGCTTGCATGAGGGCCTGCAAGACATGAACAAGACATTTGAAATCAAGGAAATGCAATTATCTTAGATAACACTTGCTGCAATCCTCTAAATACTGGATGCACATTAATGCTTTTTCCTTCTTAAAGCAAGAAGAAGCTATTTAAGGGCTTGTTTAAGGAAACTCATGGTTAACTAGTTTAGATATTCCCTCCTATGCACAATTTGACAAAATTTTCAACATAATCCTACAGATAATCCCAAAATCTTATCATAACCTAGTCCTTGACATGCCCATAAGTGTCCATGTGAATGTGCTACTGAAAAGTCACTATGATTAATGCTAGTGCATGAATGAAAGCTACACAAATGTCCAAGAACTATCATACAAATCCAGAATATGCGTTCATGCACTGGTGACATAGATTCCCAACATTCTTGATGGTACCTTCTAGTCATGGATGAATCAACTAGATTACTCAGACTCAGTATTAAGAAGTCAAATTAATACACTCCATTTGATAAAGTTTAAAAAATGTCAATAGGGGATCATACATTCCTGCTTTAGTTGATTGATAATTTCATGAAGTTAAAGCATTGTCTTCTTAGAAAAATGAAAGCAGTGTGACTTGTGAGTGCTTTGTCATGGAAACCAGATATAAAACAAGATCAACATGGTTTCCAAGAAACTCCATATATCTTGAGCAAGATGAATAGGAAGATTGTCTAGGATCCCAAGCATGTATCATTATTGTGTCATTGTATTAGCATCAACCACAGACATAAATCCGTAAGCAAAAATAAACGTAAGTAGTCTTGCTTACATTTAATAGCAACTATAGTTCCATCACTCTTCCTCCGTGCTCTGTAAACTGTGCCGTAGCCACCTGATTGGAAGGAAGGTTACAAAAAAAATCCACAAAAGGATAACAAGGTTGGCATGTACAGGAACAGACCAAAAAAACAAACAATACCTGAACCTTCTTCCTCTTCTACAATAAATGATTCAAAGTTAGGCAGTACTTTTGGCTTTGCCTGATCCTACAAAGCAAGAATCAGTGCATCTAAATAACAATTAAATGATAACTCTGGTTTTCACTCAGGGAAACAGCTCTAGTATCATTACTAATAATACAAATTATAGATCAGATAATTAGCACAAAAAGGATGTGGTTCTGTTACAATTTAGGAGCCTACCTTCGAAGAAAGAGAGGTGGGGTTACCCTTGTGATCTTTAATATGTATGTCATTTTGATTCTGTGTTGCCTTCAGGCCAACACCAACTGACACCAAATCTCTTTTACAGTGGAGCTGATCTTTGGGAGTGTTTAAAAGCCTTAGGTCGCCCTAAGGACTTGTTGAGAGCTTGTTGTTTTGAATTTATTTCAACCCTGTGAATCTTGGACAATGGTATCCTCAACAACTTATTGGCAACAGGAAGCTTTGTTGCTGATGGGATAGCCCTGTCATTGACATGCACAGCAATTAGATCCTTATCCAAATTTAGCTCAGTACCACCAGAAATCAAACTACTAGTTTTATTGGATTCTTTATCAAGAGGGATATCAATCAGAGCAGTATCTAACTCCAGGTAGACTGTTTCTTTTCTTTTCAGACTATCTAACTCAACTAAATGTTCTTCCTCCTTGCCTTCAGTACTTCTTTCACATTCAATTGCTGCAATACTTGCAGCTCTACTGGCATCTTCTGGACAATACAGAGCACTAACACTTATGCTTTGATGCAAATGCCTATCACAAAACGATTTACTTGGAAGATCCAATTCCAAGTTAGACCCACTAATCATTAACCTTTTTGGCACTATCCTTTGTGCACATATATTCTTATCTGCTTCACCCTCGACTTTTCCAACTTCCTTAAGCTTTAAACTTAACTGCTCAGAACTGAGTTTAAAAAATAAGGGAGGCTCAAGCATCACTTGATTTAACATGATTGACATGCCACTTGGTATGCTCCCGCTGACACCATCAGTTATTTGATGAAATACCTGCAAGCAATGATTTACTAAATTCTACATCATTAATATTACACAAAAGCTATACTAGCCCTTTTGATCATACCAGCTCTTATGAGAGTTTGCTTAATGGGAGGCAGAAAGAATATGGATCAAGTTTGATCTACAATATGAATGAGATGTATTTATTTATAGAACCACATAAGAAAACGGATGCATATGCTTGGCTAAAAAATTTAAAAAGTGTTCAGAATATCCCAAAAAAACTTATTCATAATCTTAAAAATATACCAAAAAATTGTTTCTGATTTCTCTATGACTTAAACTGCAATTAAGTCCTACATTGTAACATCTGATTTAAAAATAAGAATCAAAGCATCCTATATTATAAATATCCAATCAACCAGAAATCATGAACTAAGATTACTAAACTCTTAAAGTAAATTACCTTAGCAGAAGTATTTCGAATTCTCTTAGGAAAAAGTACTGAAAAAATCACCGATTAAACAAAATCAAATCCAAAATACAAAACAGAAGTCGAAAAAAAAAATGTATAAATAAGAATTTAAAAAAAAAAAAACCTTCACTGTCATCAGAATTGTCAAATAGATATCGTTTTCGCTTCCTATAAAGCACATGCAAGAAGTTGTCGGAGCAGGACCCATAGTGAATCCGATGCTTGAGCGAATCTAGAAGAACAATATTTTTGGCAACGAATTCGGTGAAAGACATGAAGGCGGATACAGAGGGAGTGACAGAGAAATCCTTCTTAAGTGAAATGGGAGAGTAAGGAATTTGACAGAGTGAGTGGATAAGGTCGGGAGTTGCGTGGAAGAGCGTGCATCGGGAAGAGATTTCTGCAAGCGGGGCCGGTCGGCCAAGGGAGAGTAGGAGAGCCAGGACGTGCCATGCCTTTTCCGATGATGACTCGGTGGTGGGTTGGTGATTTAGCATCAGGAGTGGAGTACAGAGCGAGAAGGGCTAGGGTTGGAAAATAAAACAAGTTTGGAGAATCCAGTGAGAAGATGTGGAGATTGAGGCGGGAATGTGGCACGATTGAAATTCGAGATCTAGCACGTGCGAAGTTCCCGCTAAACTTTAAATTTTCAGGATCCAGATCAGCATATGGATGTTTCTGAAAGTGGAACCTCAGCAGCCCGAGAATTTTTTAGGTTATTTTCCCATAACTTCTTAATATTTTTAGGTTGGGTTCCCAGAACTTTATATTTTATCATTTCCCCAAGATTTTATAAAATTACAAGGTCAACCCAATATTTTATAAATAATACAAACTATCCTCAGGATTTGCCAATTAAAAAATATTATATGCAAACTTTATATATAAATAATGATACGTCACTATATGATTAGATAGTTTTAAATTAAAGATAAAATAATATTTAATTATATGATGACATATTATTATTTATATATAAAATTATATACAAAATTTTATTGCTCTTAATTATCAACAAAGTTGCAAAATTTATTTCAAATTTCATATCTTAAATGATAATCAACATATTATTTAATCCATTATCACCCTTCAACTTAAAAATCAGTTTGAAACTTTCAAAACAGATGAGTTGAAGAATGCAAAAATTAAATAAAAAAAAAAAAAGCACAAAGAAGCCATTTTCCGAGTTTCGAGCTAAGAGTAACATAAAAATTGAATAAAACAAATAAGAAAACAAACGGATCAAGGCAGAATTTGACAAAGATCCAATATACAAAAAGAAGGAAGCAGGCTAACTTTCCACCCAACATAACAAGAAAAATTATACAAATGAAATAGACAACACTCGCTCCTGCGGTCATTACTTGAGTCAACTCATTCTGTGGTGGGCGGTGAAGACAATAAATGGTTCAAGAAGAATCCCACCATGAATCCAATCAGTCCAACAAAACCAGCAAACATCAAAGAGAAGCCCAAATTATTTTTCGGTCTTCTCTTCACCATGTCCTAAAAGAGGAAAGCAGAAGATCTATTAGTTGTTAATTCTGTACATGTCACAAAACATATAGCCTGAAACAACTTATCTACACAACAGTTTTTTATGCTTGTGATTTACATCTACACAACTTATGTTTCAATTACCAATTTTATGAACACTAGAATGTAAGTATAAAAGGAAAATCAATAGTCAATATGACCAAGGGAGACTTGAAGGCAGTAAGTATGCTCACTCTAAAAGCTATATTTGTGGTAACTTCAGAAAGCTGCCAGTTAAAACATTCATCCTCAGTACCTACAAACATATATCTCACATAGGTTTCATCAACCAGGAATCCCAATCCCTGCTTCTTTTGTAGTTGCCAAATATATATTTCACTAAAAGCTGACGTCTTCAGAGATTCATTTTGTAGATTTTTATTTCATTTAATTATCACAACATGCTGACAATTCACAGGGAAGTTACTTGCAAGCCTAAGTTGAGTTTCTATGGTTGATACATGTCACTATGGTTCACTTCTGAGATGTGGTGATTACATGCATATAGGTATTTCTAAAAAAACCAACTTTGGTAGGACGTTGGCAATTTATCAATAATTGGAATTTTATCAACTACAAAAGTACCTCAAAATACAATCGTAGGTGGATTCAAGATGAGTTGAACTTGAACTCGATGAGTTTTTAAGGACATGAGCTTGAGTTCGATATGGTGGGTGATGCTTGAGCTAGGCTCACATGAGCTCTAAACTATAAATACAAACTCGGGCCCATGCGAGCCAAGCTTTATAAACTTTGAGCAAAATGACGTTATTTTGACCATATAACAAAATGACATTATTTTATGTTATTTACAAAATGTAACATTGACGGCAAACAATATTGTTTTATTTGACCAACGTCATTTTATTTGCATACGCAAGCATATCAAAATGAACATCCCCATGGCTCAAGCTTGATAGCATCACCTATCCATGGCTCGAGCTTGTGCTTGACCCATGGTCACTTGTTTCAAGCTCCAGCAAGCCAAGCTGAAAATCGAGCTTGAACCAACTCAATTTAAATCAATTCCTAAATAAAATAACATATTCATCAAAAAGGAACACACACCAAATCCTGTTGTAGTTGTTGTGTTTGTCGAAGTGCAGCATCTCTTTCTTCCTTCAGGCGTTGTAAAGTCTAAATCCACATTAAAAAAAAATTAAAAATGGAAACAAATAAAAAAAAAAAAGAAGCCACTTTGACAAATAAATATTCCAAAGACTAGGTGTTACCAAGGAAGCACGGAAACACACCAAAGGGTGCGTTTCTGCGTTTTGGAACATTTTCATTTTCAAACTGTCACGAAACTAGTACGAAACATTTTGGGGTGTTTCGGAAATATTAAAAAATTTTGAAACACGTTTCTTCAAACAAAATATGTGTATTTGACAATTGAAGAAGGGTTCTTCACCACACTTATGAAGGTTGATTTCTAACATTAATGATTTCTTGAGAAATTCTTCTAGTTGAGAGCTTCCCATATACTCAGTGGCAAAAGATAGAAGTACTAGAAGAGCTAACAATTGTAAGAGTGCAAAATAACGTCTCGAAACTTGTCAACTAAAACAGAGGCAGTGTAAGAGGAAACCGTGCAGGTGTTTCATCACAAATATTGTTAATCCAGAATGCTAAGTCGGCTTATTAAAATTTCTATAAAAAATTAGATATGGATCGGGATATGAGAGTTGTGAGTGAGTCCTATGAGTCAGCAGAGAAGACGGTTGTGTTTAGGCCAGAGTTGAAAAATTGGCAAGAGATGGGTTGTTGATCCTCATTTTTAAATAAAACAATAGTATGACAATTTTAAAGAAATTTTATTGTACTATTTTATAATATATTCTTTTTATATTTATAATAAAACCCCTATATTTTTATATTTACACATTTTCCCATATTTTCGTTTCTTATATTTTTGAAAAAATACGTTTTAGCGTTACTGTTTCCATGCTACTTAGGGTGTTACTAATAATGATATGTTTGCAAATAATATGGGCACTAGCTGCTCCAAAATAAGTTCACAACAACATATTTAGGAGATTGTGTTAACCTCTCTAAAGTTCGATTACAATACAAGCACCGTCCACTGGTTTCATAACTGGTTGAAAACCTTCCTTAAAATTCTTAAAATCATCATAATATCTCTTAAAATTTGTCAAAAGCCCTCTTCATGCTTCAATTTTAAGACCTCCATTAAAAGAAATGCCTCTGCCTATTTCTAAATTCAGAGAGTCCAACTATAGTTAAAAGTCAAACCTACTCAACTCAAAAGGAGATGGATGAAATATGACCATACATTTAAAATAGAAATAATGATATGTCTCCGCTTATCCTAGGTGCACCAAAACTTATCGGTATGGATTCAATCTGTACATCTCCACAAGGCAGAAGGGTAAAGAAAAATAACTTGAAATGTGCATAAGTTAGCAGGTGGGTAAACAGAAATAACATTAACTGTGCATACGTTAGTAGAATGCACCAAAAAAAATTTTAAAAATTAAAACAAAAACTGCAGGGGATGAGCCAGGCTACTGTAAACTTGAGTTTTTAGACTGAAATAATCAACACTATGATCTATCTTGGTCCAGCAGAGAAGGAACTGGAGTTAATTTAAAAAATCAAAAGGCAGAATTTATTTCACCAACTTTCTAAATCACCTGATTTAGAAAAAAAATAATAATAAAATCAAGCTACAATATCAATCATAAACTAATGGACACTAGAATGACAAAGAGTAGTAAGTGCTTACGGTTGCCAGCACAACTGCTAATACTTAGTCAACTATGAATGTGAACAACTTGATACACAGAACAAGAAAATGGCAACTGGATATTCTATCCAAGTCTTCATCTTTTTCGTGTTAACATCCATTCACACCCCAGTTTAGATTATTCACAGATCTATTCAAATTTAGTTTACAAACAGCCCAAAGCCCATCCATAATGCTGCCTGTAATGGATATACCACATAAAATAAAACTTCCCAAATTTCCTAAATAAAAAACAATTCATGCATAACAAACAGCTGACCTCAACCTTTTGCTTTTGATGAACATGTAAACATGCTAGTTTTAGTGCAACAAGGGCTGTTAGTATAACTAAGCACTATCTTGCAAGATTTTTTATTTCAACAAATGAAATATATAATAAAACATATTGCAAAATGAAATTGTTAGGAACCCAACAACTCTCACTCAAACACATCAGGAAATTGAAGAAAATGAGTAAATTAGTTTGATTTTATTGATAAAGGGGTATTTACATGGATGAACTGGTAATTCGAGAAAGTGTGGCCTAAGGCTGCCCACAGCTAAACTGCAAAAACTCAAATTTTCTTCCTTCGCCTTATACTTGCTCAATTCATACTGCTCCCACATGTTCCCATGTTCCCTACTTCTTGTCCTCCCCTAATCCTCACTCTTCCACTTTATCATAATTGCATAACCGCCCCACTTTCCCTTAATCTCCACTCTTCCACTTATCATGACTGCATAACTGCCCCACTTCGTCATTACTGCCTAACTGTCCTACTTTCCCTTTCTTGTGGTTTACATGAACCTTGGCTCCAACATAAATTTGCCAATATTTAAAAAACTTTGCCATTGAAACCACAAGAAACAATTAAAATATAAGCACTAACACAATCACACGCAAACAGATATATGAGCATACAGGCATACTTAGTTGTGCACACAAATTCAGCCAAATCCCACAGAATAGTTACAAAACTGAACCATAGAAACAGCAGAATTTTATTAAACTCACCAAGTTTGCATCAGAACTCTGTGTGGAGTTCTCTAAAGCTTTATCTTCTAAGTTCCCTTGAGCTGTAGTAGGAGGAATATATACAACTCTAAGCTTGCACTCCTCTATTGTCTCTCCACTGTCCTTATTAAACTGAATGCAAGATGAAACCATTTTGCACATTATCAATATAAGTTCGAATAAATAAAGAGAAACATAACTATTCTGTGTGTCAAAATTCTTACTGTATCTGGAGGAAGCTCATCAACATCAGTATTTGGAAGCACAATTGCACTCTGCAAGAGAAATTTGTCTTTGCATTGCATATGTAAAGGAGCTTCACGTTGAGCTTGGAGGTAACTACAAATCCAAAAGTTAGTTAAAAGCCGAAATTTCATGTCAAAAAGCGAAGGAACAAGTGGCAGAGCTTATATATATAACTGCAAACTAGTATAAGATCCAGCTAAGACATATCTTAGTTAAAAAAACTAATCTGATATGCTTTTTGCTTTTGCTTACACCCATATACACCTTGAAAAGTTAACAACCATATTGGACTGTCTATCCTAAAGGCATCCATTTATTTTTCAAAATTCTTACTTATAAGAGAAAGAAAGTTCCTATCAAGATGGAAAATAGTATGTAGCACCTCTGATAACACAAGAATCCCAAGGCTGTAACACACCAGTGTTGGGTCTTACAAAGTACTTCTTAGGTGAAGTGGTTTTGACCTAGCAAAAAGATAGCACACTTCTGTGAAGATGCTTATAAAAAAAATTCAAGAAGGGATTAAGCAGTACAAATACAGGGACAAAAAAATGTACAGTGTCAGAGATAGTACCTTGAAAGCCACGTGATGTTCTGTGTTGTTCAAAGCTTTAAGATCACAGAAGCTTTGTTTTTCTAGTTCAACTGCAATAGGATTTCATGATCATCAGCCTGGAAGATTTATATTGAAAAGCAAATATATCGGAACAATTCATATAACATAGAAAATAAACATTATTACTTCTACAAGGACATTAGAATTTATAGAAACTAAGACCAGCTCACACTTTTGTTATTTAAACTGACATTCAGCACTCATGTAAGACCACAGGGCAATCCTCCTACATTCTTCTCTTCATGCCGTAATAATTACAGGTAAAGGCACAGAACCTAAACAAACCTACATGAGTAAAAGCACTATGGAGCACTTTATGCAAGGAAAAGTAATCTTGGAAAAGCACTACGAATACAAACCCTTAACCCTAAACCCAATCTAACAAACCACCAGTATTTTATATTCCTATGCAACTCTGAATATCATCATAAGATCAAACCAAAGAGTGAAATAACAACTAAAAATTGCC